>NW_027191405.1:0-1200000 GCF_041146345.1 Neodothiora populina | reverse complement strand
GCTGGCCAAAGCCGTCGCCAACGAATCAAAAGCAAACTTCATCAGTGTCAAGGGCCCCGAGCTGCTCAACAAATATGTGGGTGAGTCTGAGCGCGCAGTACGGACACTCTTCAACCGCGCGAGGTCCTCCGCGCCTTGTGTCATTTTCTTCGATGAGTTGGACGCACTGGTGCCGCGTCGTGATGACTCGCTTTCGGAAGCATCTGCTCGCGTCGTCAATACACTTCTCACCGAGCTCGACGGTCTGTCCGGCCGCGCAGGCATCTACGTTATAGCCGCCACGAACAGACCAGATATCATCGACGAAGCCATGCTGCGTCCAGGCAGACTCGAGACACGCATCTATGTCGGCCTGCCCGGCGTCGACGAACGAGTAGAGATCCTAAAGGCACTCATCCAGAACAGAAGCAAAGGCAGCAAGGGTGGTGTGTGGCCCGAGCATGTCGAGCAGATTGTGCGCGACGAGAAATGCAATGGCTACTCTGGTGCTGATATCGAGGCCCTCCTGCGTCAAGCCGGACAGCACGCTCTCAAGAGGAAGGACAACAAGGTCTCGGTCGAAGACTTTGAATATGCTGTCAATGCAGTCAAGAAGAGTGTGGGCAGTATCGAAAAGTACGAGAGGTTAAAGAAGAAGTTCGCCAGCGGCTTTTGATTGTAATAACACATATATACCCCCGTCTTACCCTCAGATCGTATTGCATCTTTCGAAAGATAGCCATACAGACTCAAGGCACGCCAGCGTGCGATGAACAAAGCCTACCATCCTATTCCCACTTTTTCATCAATTCGTTATCCTCAATCATCTCCGCAAAGTTCTCGATCTTGGTGGTATGGCTATAAGGCTTGAGCTCGACTTCCTTTCTTACCGACGACGCGAAACACGATGACCACTTCAGCCTAGGCCAGGCCCCAACCACATTTCTGATCGTGTCAGTGTTCACGAGCTCTGCGTACGCAGCGGTATTATCAACTATCGTCGCGCGGAATTTGGTCAGTCAACGCTGCCATCATATCAAAGTAAACACACCCATCCCACCAACGAGATCAAACCAGAAGAACAGAAAAGGAGAAAAAGGAAAGAAAAGAAAGACACACCAAGCGTAGCAATCTGGATCAAAAATCCAAGTTGCGCAATCATGCCGGTCTCGCCACAATCCTGATGTCTAATGATCGCCTCGGCAACCGCCTCGGCCTGCGCCTGAGGCGACCCGTTCTGCGACAGCAAATCAAGAGCCTTGTAGCCGCCTTGGAACTCGAACGACAGGTGCGTGCTGCGCATGTTGGTTGCTGTCGTGCCGATGTCGTGGAGCAGACATGTCAGTAGCCAGGTCTCGGGGCTCAGGCGGAAGGAGGGGAAGTGGGCTTTGAGGATCGCTTGGCCTGATTGGCGACGTTAGGAGGCTGTTGGTTGGTGGTCTGAGAAATTAGAGAGGGATGGAAAGAAGACTCACCGTAGTAATAAACCCGCATACTGTGATTGAACGTCTCCTGCGGCAGGTTCTCTCGAGCATATTTGGTGACAGTCTGCACGAGCGGACTGGTTGGTGGAGGGAAATCATCGACCGTCACTGCCTTGGGTGGCTGTGGATCTTTCCTGCTGTTGACTACTTTGTCAAGCGATCTGGGAACGGGTGTCCACCCGTGTTCTTCTACGATTTTCGACATTGTCTTCTCTGTTTTGCTTTTCGGTTCAGATTGTGTGAGAGTCAATGAGACGAGGCAGTCGCTTACAGATGGATGACCACAGTGTATCTGTGGTCTGCATGCTTATATATGATACCGTATCTGACTACGCATGTGTGAACTCAAAGTACTCTATTGCGCTGTTATAGCGTCATATGTTCGCCGATCGCAGGTGCCTCGAAGTAGCTACAGGCAAGGGTTCAGGCCAGGACTCAAGTGGGGTCCGAGGGAGAAAGTATGCTTATTACCGCTTCGGCTGGGGATATGCATCTCCGGAGCATGTGTGCGTTTTGCCCACAGAGTGAGGTGCGTTTTATGCCTAGTAGTTCACGAACTACTGGCTATCTCAGTAGAGGTCTTCACAATAGCCTGCCTAAGACCAAAGTGCTACCTTATTTTAACAATTGTTTACTAGAGGCTTCGTGTTGGAACAATCGCTCTACTGAGCGGTGGTTTCACTGTATGTAACAGGTAGCTTTTGCCTGTCTAGTGCATGCCACCCTTCGCGCGGATGATTGTTGTTTATATGCATTCCCATCCTGCAAAGAGTAATACGTGCGATATCGTCCACCGTCTCCAGCGCCGAACAACCTCGGAGTTTGAAACCGCTTGGTTATCGAAGCCGTATCTATGGCAGCGATCACAGTGAACTTATCCGAAGTGCACTCTACCTAATAACCGCGAGATATCTGCCACCTATCATCAATCACCAGCTGCAACTTCTGAGCGAAATTCAACAAGGGTCTAACCAAGAGCGGCTAGCTTATCTCCTCGCGAGGGTCGCATCGCGAGTAGTGAGTGTGTGTCAGATTCATTGCCCGGACAGTGGCGAAACAACCTCCAACGCGAGATCACCAGGTTGATGTAGCTTGTGCTTCAGTTCGCAAGTGACCGTGAGCGCTCGTCAGGAACTGTCTAACTGGGACTTCCATGCTGTACGGTGAAAGATTGACATCTCGCGCTGTTTATAGCATCGAGCAACGATCGTGGCGATAGCGTGGCCAAACCACATTCTGCTAAGACACATATGTGCACGATCGGTGGGATTTGAGCCGGCTAGCCCTTAATGGCTAGGCTGATGTCATCATGCGTCTAGAAGGTCGTTGAGTATCTAATGTTTGTGCATCTGATCGTTTTGTCAACTTGGTGCATTTGGTTAGTATGTTATACACCTTTGATCAGATAAAAGCAGGCAATTGTTGAGATATCTCATGTTCACGATGTTGATCGTGCATGCGTGCTTCGAGAATTGATAGTCTAAGCATCGCAGAGAGACCATTGGCTTTTGGCTAATACGAGCTGATTGTACTTTTGATAGACCATTCTTCAACCACCAATTTCCCAGATAGCCAGATTGCCTCCGGTCTTGCTCTTCTTCTCCCTCCTCGGCTTGGTGCCAATCTCGTTCAACTTGAGCATATGCTCGCTGGTATGCGCGAAAGCAGTGACGACTTCCGTCATGCGTCCTGCTGCCATGATGGCAACCGCAAGCCCAGTCTTGTTGTCTGCCACGACGGCGGCCAGGTCCATGGCGTTCATGAAGTAGTCGCGGCTCTTCAAGTGGGCTGCAGCGCACAGAGCGGCGTTGTAGGCCAGCACGACTTCGGGGAGATAGTGGGCGCGGATCTGGGATAGTTCTGATTCTTCTTTGTCTGTGATACCAATGTCAGTGGCGGTTTTGCAACTATGGGGCAATCTGACATACCGTCTTTCGCTCTCAGTAAGATACCAGTGAAGACGGGTTCCAGAGTGTTGCATGTGTCCTCAAACGCCCTTTTCAGTTTGGACGGAGCAGACGTAGGCTGTGGGATTTTGCTACGTTCGGTGTTAGCACAACGGTCACCCTCTCCACAGGCGATAGTGTATCAACTCACCTCATGTGCTCATGTTCCATGCGTCTCCAGTTCTCCAACGCAGCGATTGCACGAACAAGGATCGTCAGTTCGTAGTAGGCTTGTGATTGGCGCTGTAGAACGCGTAGTGTCGCCGCCGCTCCAGCATCGTCCTGGAAAGACAGGATGTCCTCGCGATCCATCACATTGACCGCCCGACCGAGTACGGATCGAGACTTTGTCGCTGACAACGACTCGAACGGCAATTTCTGTACTAGGCGGGATGCTTCCAAGAAGTAGCCATGGACTGTGTGATCGATATCAGTATCTGCATAGCTACAAGCGGCATGGGGTCATGTACGGGGTACTTACGAAGCAGTTTACGACAGGCGTATGCCAGTGTACTAAAAGTGACGTCCCAGTGACCTTCCACGAGATAAAATACAATCAGATGATCAGCAAGGGTCTCACTTCC
The DNA here is from genome assembly GCF_041146345.1 of Neodothiora populina. Taxonomy (NCBI): domain Eukaryota; kingdom Fungi; phylum Ascomycota; class Dothideomycetes; order Dothideales; family Dothioraceae; genus Neodothiora; species Neodothiora populina. The sequence goes on along the minus strand of NW_027191405.1, from coordinate 1,196,007 downwards.
AGTGGCGGCCGATGTGAAGTCAAGCTTGATGCGTTGTCCCGGGTAGACGGTATCTGTCGTCTCCTCGACGATCTGGAGATGTGCCTCGTTGAGATCACGCTCGAGAGTAAGATTCCGGACCAGGTAACGGCTTTGCTCGATCAGAACAGCCATGGGGTCTAGTCCGTAAACACCCATCAACTTGATAAAGCTGACCTTGTCCTGGACATGGTCAACCATTGAGAGCACCTGAGCCAGTGAAGCCTTGGCTCGCGCTGGCGCCATCTTGGAAGCATAAAGGGGAGCAAGGTCTCTCTTTCCGACTGCACTCAGGAAGTGAATGTACGCAGCGACAATGTTGTCCATGGCCACGGTCTCTGCAGTGTCTGCAGACAAGGGCGGATAGAACTCGCGCAGCATAATGAGCATGTGTGTGGCGATGCGCAAAGCGTCAAAGTCATTCGCGATAGCAGTCTCACGGCGGTTCTCGGTCGCGGCACTTCGATGTTGCGATCGGTACCATGCAGCGCTTGTGATGGCCGAAGAGAGACCCTGACAGAGATTCTCGAAGCTGTTGGCTATCAAACTAGCTTGTAGTAACTTCATTGGCTGGCCAGCTTCACTGCTCGTGGCCGGGTCCCCCTGTAGCTTCTCCATGAGATCGATGGTGATGTTGGTATTGAATGAATCCGGAGTCGGTACGTATGCTGTTGTGACCCTGTCAGGAAGTTTCTCATGCAGATACAGATCAAACTTGTTCAGTAGCAGTGAGTTGTAATGGGCGTAAAGATGATCATCCCAGGTCTTGCAGACTTTACGGACCGAGTCGAGATGGCCGCTCATGAGGCCATAGACAGCAGCCTCGTACTCATCGGTACCCTGTTTGGTAGCAAGAGTGTAGCAGGTGTGACGCCAGAGTGTTCCAGCAGAATAGCCGGGGATAGGAATGTCTTGTGGGGAGTTCACTGCGGCGCCCAGACTGACAGCTCGCCAGTCTTGATTCCGCACAGAGCACCATTCGCAAACCTCAGCCCATGGTGTACCGCGTCGCAACATGCTCCAGCAGGAGATCCACAAGGAACGCTCTGAGAGAGCGTCCTTTTTCTCAAGCACGCCGCGCTGGCGACTAGGCGCGTCAGGATCAAGCTGTGAGACCAGGGGCTCGTTGGTATCGGAGCACCGAATATCCAGCCCCGCCGCATTGTCTGCAGGTAAGAACCTGGCTCTCTTTGCGCCCTTTATTTTTTCTCGCGTCTCCATCCACCCATTGACCCACACGCCAGCGTCTTGGTTGGAATCTGGTGAAGTGCCATCAAGCTCGTCGCTGTCCCCATGGGCGGCCGTCTCCTGGAGCCATTTCAACACAAGGTGCCTCTCGCGCGCCTGATCATCGTTCAAAGTGAAGTTGTCCCAGAGGGCGGATGGTGTGGTGTAGCGGTTCGTCGGAGCTGACTGAGCCAACTTGGCCTTCCGTTCGTGTTGCGCTTGCTCACTATTGGGTCGGTATCTGAGCTCAAGCATGAGGCGAAACAATTCCCAGGTGTCACTCTCAGTCTGCCAATATTTGATTGTGTGTAATGGATCACCGCCGTCGAGCTGTTCGTCCTCGTCTCGTGGGTAAATGGAGGTACCGGGAAGCGAAGTGTGCGATTCTCTGCATCTCTTGCCAAAATCATTCTTCTTGCTGTGTAAGCGGCGCGCGCTGTGCTGCTTCTTCAATTTGTTGATAACGGAATTGGCGTAAGCCTTGTATTCGACAGTGAGCTCGTATGCGGCGCCATAAGCATCTTCGTCGTGCAGGCGGTTGTTGAATTTGTCCAAGGTCTCGGCGAAGTGGTCGACTTCTCGCCCGACGCGATCTGCCATGTCTCGCAGAGGGGAGATTGGATCCGCGGCGTCGTCTTGTGCGGTTGTATGTTGGACAAGTTCCCAAGAAGGCTCGGGCTGATCCATGTCGACTCTGGCTCGTTGCGGATGCGCGCTCTGCTGATAGGGTGTAAGCAACACGTGCGGCAGTTTGAACAAACGGGGACTGCTCATCTCTACTTTCACTTACCTTGCGATGCACCGCCTTCGTCGCGCGTGTCATTGGAGCCATGATGAGGTGCTACAGACCAAGACTGATGCAGGAATACAAGCTCGCTTTGATTGCGACGCGCAAAGTGGATTGTAATATGCTTGATGTATAGAAAACAAGATGGACATGAATACATTCAGATACAGCAGGAACACAATACATCGGCAGTCGGCATCACTTGTTCCCGCACAGCTTCGCGAATAAGACACGCGAGTCATGGATCAACGCCAGCTCCAGAACTTCACTGACATGACATTCTGTACGATCGTGTATGGCTATGGCTATGGCTATGGCACTGCTACTCATGTCCATCAGATCAGCTCATGTGCAAGACAGTCTTCTTCATTACGAGTGTAGAATCGTGGTGAGCCCAGAGTGTCTACAGTGTATCTCGTCGTCCAAGCTATGGATGGCTTCAATAGCTTCCTCATTACAGGGTTGACCCTGCTTGAAGCTCACAATCATGTCAACATAGTAATAACGGATCGTCCTCACAGCCAGTTTCAAAGCAGGACTTGACCCAAAGGACAATCGCAAAGACGTAGATCTAGCACTTTGTATTTTCGTACATGAATTTTTGTTCTCCATAACATCAGTCACCTCGATGTTTTACGTCGCACTCTTTTTCCATGTTAGATCATTCGCCGATCCAAAAACAACGCCGGATGGTCTCTGACCACGGAGACCTCACCATTGCAGCGCCTTATGTTCTGCAATGTGGGCAGAATAGAATCTAGTAAACCTTCTTCTTCTCGTCCACGCTGAATTGTCCTGGCCCCATGTTCACGAGGAGAAGCAAGCCACCAACGATGGATAGAATCTGGAAGAAATCGTATTTGGCGAAGTCCTTGTGCGGGTGGTGGGGGTGCAACTGCGGAAAAGTCAGTTAGTCAATGATACCTATCCTCTCAGGCTTGGAGACTTGTCTTACTGTCCAAAAGTTGTTGACAAGCAGGTTGAAAACGCTCAGGATGACCACGAGCATGACTGCACTGAACTTGGCCTTGAATCCAACGACGACCATAACGCAAGCCACTGCGCCCACCAGAATAACCAGCACTCTTCCGAGACTCCACTCGCCAGCGAAGACGAAGCCGATGAAGAGGAAAATCAAGAGAACACGTCCGGCAAGTTGGAAGTACATCTTGCGGTCCTTCTCGTCGAGTTGCGGCAGACCGGCAGGCGCAAATTTCTTGCGCACCCAGCTGTCCGAAAGAACCATGAGCAAGCCTCCCATGACGGAAAGGTTTCGGAGGAAGAAATTGAGATCAAAGATGAGTCCATAACCCAGAGCTTGCGTGACAACTACTCCGAGAAGACCAGCGACCGCGTACTCGCTATGTTTGCGAACGATGATGAGGAAAGAGCATGCCGTCATGGCGATGACGTTGACAATGAGAAAGATATGAGTGATGCCTCCCGGAACTGCGATGGTCAAATCAGCTGCTGGGATTCGACACTTCCAGCGTCCGGTAGAACTCACTGCGTCTGTAGTCATGAAGATAGGTAAGTTGGTCACTCCACTGAGTGATGATGCGCAATGCGTCTTCCAGGAAAGTAACCACGATGAGGAATCGACCGATTGCAGGAACATATCTGTAAAGAGACTTGTGTCAATACTCGTCTCTGGTAAATGCAACCTCGGAGGCGGCGACTATATGCCAGTGACATCCGGATTGACCTTCTATGTCCCTAATGAATTCAGAGTTGTCGTAAAGCGTCTACTCACGGCTTGACCGGGTCTGCCAGCGTGTCTAACCAGTCCTCGATTTTACTCGTCTGCTCGCGGATGGCGTCCAAGGGGCTTGGGTCATTGGTGGCATCGCCCGCGCCGGGGCCGCCGAAGGCGTTCTGCCCGCCCAGGTGATAGCCTGCCGTTCCTCTGATTTGTGCCATGTTCGATGGTAACCCGCACACTCGTCACGCAGTGAAAAGTAGCCAAAGTACACCGGGTTGTTGAGGATTATCTCGCGACGGGGATAGACAAGGTATAAAGCAGTTAATGTGCCTACTCTGTACGAGACAATGCCAGCTGTTGCATTAGTAGCAGGTGCCAAGCTTTCTGGGGGACTTGACCAAACCCATGTCTGGACCTCGGAGCCGCTTAAGGGGTTCGTGATGACCGCGGGGTTTTGAACAACATTCACGGTCAATGGTCTTGAGGTCTCTCGAAGGACTGACCTAAAGCTGGTCAGAGATACGAGGTTCATTTCACTTATGCGTAGAGATGTGAAGCAATCGAGTGCACAGTGTGCTACAGCCGAACTCACGACCGACGCAGATGAGCATCAAAGCATCATGTCACAGATCGGATCTCCCGAAAGTCGATCAACAAGTGGCATAACGCAGAGTACCTTGGCTAAACTCTCTGTGTGCTGGTACATGAGTTCCATCAAAACGATGATAACATTAGAGAAAATACAATACAAAGAAATAAGAAAAGATCTGAACCCTCGAAAGCGTCTCACAGATACAGTGGACTCCATCCGTCCTTTCAGCTTTTATGTCATCCAGCCATTATCTCAGAAATAACATCCGTACGTGCTGGTAGAGAATAAGAACATGCGCCACGAATGCATGGTAGCCGTTCCCAAATTGCTAATAGAACTCCAGCGAAATGACGCTTCCGACTGCCTTGCAGCAGTAGTGACCACGGAATAACCAACCATGGTATCAAAAATCTGAACCACCGTGGCCAATCATGCAGTCCACGGGGAGTCTTCGGGGTGGCTGCCGGCGTCGTAGGTATAGCTCGGGCTATATCCGTAGCCATTGGAAGCTGAAGTCGACGCCTTGTGCGAGACGACTGGGACGGAGGGAGCAACAGGAGCTGGGGCCGCCTCGCTTGCCGTGTAAGGTGCGGATCCTGCATCGCTGCTGTTTGCTTCAGCTTGTCCAGTAGGCTTCGTCTTCTTCTGCTTCTTGCCCTTGGGAACGGTGTTCCAGCCAGACTCGTCCTCGCTCATCTTCTTAGCCATTAAAAATTGATCCTCCTCGGAGGGAACACTTGGCCTTGGCGGCTCGTCAAAGGTGTCCAGAAGGCCTGCATTGCTGGTTCCTACTTCTTGCGAAGGAGCTTGGGTAGCGCGCTCGGCAGCCTTGACAGCCCACTCGCTAACAGCAGGAGGCTTGGACTGAACGCCATTCCTTGCAGGCTCGCCACGGGCTTCGCGCGCTGTGCGACGCTGAGCCTCCAGTAGGGTTTGTCGCTCTCGCTCCTCGGCCTCACGCTGAAGCTTGCGTTCCTCCACCTTCTTGCGGTTCTGTCTTGCCTTCTTGGACTCGACGACCTCAGCTGGTGCCTGGCGCTGCTGCTTAGCCTTGGCAGGCTTAACAGACTCGGTGAGTCGCAGAACATTAGGACCTGACGCGGTGGGCTCAAGCATGTCTGAAACATCGCCAGCAGCCAGAGTTGGTGAGCGTGCTGGTGTCCAGTCGTCGTCTGCATCGGCAGCGTTCGAAGAGGCAGAGGAAAATTCGGGTGCGCGTCCGGCGGCGGACTGCTTAACAGTCTTGTTGCGCGAGTCAGTGCGTTGCGGGGGTGCGAGGCTGGTGCCCTTCTTCATCGACAGGAGCTGCTGTGCCCAGGCCTTGTTGTCGTCCTCTTCAGCCAGGTCTTCCTCGTCACGGGCTGAGCCAGATGCAGCAGCTGGGGTGGGCACAGATTGTGCCGGGGCCGGCTGCTTCTTGCCAGCTTTGCGCTTCCTGGTGGTCGTCTCTCCACTGCTGGTGTTGACGTCGCCCTTGCGGGGGTCAAGGGTTGAGGCGGTCGCTTCAATGACTCTGCTGACTGGTGCTGGGTTCTTGGGCTTGGCCTTGACATCGTCGCGCTTGCGAGCTGGCTTCACAGCGGATGGGATTGACTCTGAGATGGAGGTTGCGCGAGTCTTGTTTGGCTGCGGCTTGGTTTGGGCGTTGTAGTAGTAGAAAGCCAGTCCACCGACTACGAGGGCAATGCCCCAGGACAACCACGGCTCCATGTCTGCGGGACGGATTGGTACTGAACAGATAATATTGTTAATGTGCGTCCACAAGCTCGACTGGCTGCAGGGGACTGCTCACCTTGTCCAACGACAACTCCGAGGCGCTCGAACTGATCTTGAGCCGGAATGCGCAGTGGTTGGTTATAACTGTGCCGTTGTCGAGGTGCTGACACACGAAACCTGATGACACTTATTGTCAGGGCAGGACTCAGGTGTAAAGGTGAGGGTACGTTTGTCGTTGAAGATGGGGCACTTGGGGACAGTCCTACTTTAAAGCAAGGACGAAGCGGAAATGTGGAGAAGAACGCCACAGGCGGGCAATCTGTCCTAAGACAACGACGAATCAGCCGTGCAACTCGTGCAACAAGCTGTAAAGTCAAATGGGAGGCAGTGAGGGAGGTTCGAGAAAGTCACACTTTCCAGTGCGGAACAATGAAAACAAATGTAAGACAGCAGTAACAGGTCGGCGAGAGGCCCTCGATAACACCTTGTGATCACTAAAGGGGACACCTAACGCGGACCTCTCCAGGCGAAGGTGGTGCGCCGCGTTTCACCGCACTGACCTTCGATGACTTTGGTTGACCAGCTACAGGAATGGTCTACGTGTCAATTGGCCCGCCGGACAGTATTTCATCAATTTCACAGGGAGCCAGGAACTTGTTGTGCACATGGAGTATTCACAGTGGTGTCTTGATACGGCCGTCCACCATTGATTCGTGCACAGCTCGCGTCATTATAACAATCGAATTCTTGATCGGCCGAGAACAAAAACAGTGGCCTTTCAGCTTTATTATAGGAAGAAGCTTACTGCACCATACAGTACCTCCGTACAGTGCAGTTCACCGCAGACCGCCAACCACTTCGGTAGGTGATCTCGACCCTCTATATCGACTATTCTTAAGAGCTGGCCTGTCGCACTGGCCACCGTACATTCGAGTTCAACTACAGACAGATAGTGCTTGCAACACTCTTATCTTCAGAAATGTCACTGTGCTGCGTTTGTATGATCTGCCTTCGCGGAGAATTCTACATTAGAGGGGCAGCGGACTTGCAATTGTGATTTGGATAGCTTGACGGGCTCTGATAAGCAGTCCGTCAGACCTGATAACATCTCATGTTACTTAACGATGTAGTCTGGTGCAGTCTCGACGTACCTTGTACGGATGCATACGATATCAAAGTAGAGCCATTCCTGCAGGTCAATTACAAGAGCATGTGCTCGTACATGTGCCACTTTCCACCCTTGGTGTCTGACGGAGGTGCTCTTACCTCCGAACCTCCTAGGCTCCTAGCTAAGGTGAAGAGCGTACAGTATTCCTGTCTCAAGCTTTCCCCTCTCAACAAGAGCCGACAAATGGAATGCTTGGCGACCTCACCATCTACTGTACCATTCACTTGCCCCTCCATTCACTAGACCATACACCATATTGTAGCGTTGTGCTCCCAGTTAGTAGTCGTCGAATAATCATGCAGCTCAATCGCAACAACTAGCGATACTAGGGTTTCCATAGCTTGCAGATGTGATGTCTTTGACGCGATTCGTTCTCGATATAACTCGCTTCTGGCTCTCGGTGTGTGGTTATGCCATTTACAAGCATGTCGTATGTGGAACAATGTCTAATCAATGCGACAGAGACTATGGATATGGCTGACGCGCAAGAGCCAAAAAGACATACAGCTCGAGTGCCTCAACCAAGCTCGATTCTACGAGGAATGGGAAGCAGCAGCGTTTGCCCTCGATGAGATATATGGCAATGACCTTTGGTACTTGGCGCATTTTTCCCCAATGAGCTCCCTATCTAATAACAATACAGGCGTCAAAGTGCGCCCTCCAAAGACTACGACTACAGACTACTAAATCATCGTCTGCAATATATCATCGAAGCTCGTGAAGACGATGATGTTCTCGCCCTTGTCAACCTACTGCGTTCGGGGCTGGTACGCAATCTCGGCAGCATCACCACTCCTCGGCTGTATAATCGGGCGTATGCGGGCACGAAACTATTAATCGAGGATTATATCACACAAGTAGCTCTCGCAGTGGAACATGTTGCGACATATCCCACAACTCCTGGCTACGATGGCGGTCTCACCAGCCAAGCAAAGTTGGACCTGTTGCATGATACTCGGCAGGCATTTGGGAGAAGTGTTCTTGTACTACAAGGCGGCTCCATCTTTGGTCTCTGCCATATCGGCGTAGTTAAAGCATTGCATCTCCGGGGTCTCCTACCTCGGATCATATCTGGCACGGCCACTGGCGCACTTATCGCTGCACTGGTTGGCATCCACAGGGAGGAGGAACTTCTTGCTTTTCTCAGTGGAGACGGCATCGATCTCAGTGCGTTCACTGCAAGTTCAGAGAGAGCTGCAAATGCTGCTGGAACCACTTCAAAGCGGCATGGTTGGTTGCCTACTCTTATGCGACGAGCACGGCGATTTCTCACCCAAGGTGTCATATTGGACGCCAGCGTGCTTGAGCAATGCGTTCGAGCAAATGTCGGCAATCTGACGTTCATGGAGGCATATCAAAGGACCAAGAGAGTGCTCAACATTACCATTACCTCAGTTGGTGGCGGACTTCCAACTCTGTTGAACTATCTCACTGCACCTAATGTGGTAAGTATGATGGAAGCGAAAGAAAATGACCTGTTCGCCTCTTCTGACACCGAATAGCTTATTTGGACCGCCGCATTAGCATCAAACACATCTGACGCAAACTCGGTTCCTCTACAATGCAAGGACGAAGATGGCAACATCACACCCTGGACGTCCATGCAAGACACATATCTCAAGCCCTCGAAGCGGACCCAGCATGTCGGCGAGCGCGACTCGCCACTCCACAGAATAGCCGAGCTCTTCAACGTCAACCACTTCATCGTGTCGCAAGCCCGACCATATATAGCCCCCTTCCTGCAGAGCGACATGCACAGCCCAAAGCCACGCTACGCAGGGCGATCGAGTCTGACGATGAATGTCTTGAAAGTCATGGTCATGGAGATGCAACACCGGCTCAACCAACTAGACTCGTTAGGGTTCCTATCGCCCGGCGTGCGTCGCTTCCTGCTAGACGAGAACGTGCCCGGCCCGAGTCTGACGCTGGTGCCCGAGGTCACGCTCGGCGATTTCCCCAAGTTGTTGGAGAACCCCACGAAGAAGGGTATCGAGTATTGGATCATGAAAGGCGAGCGGAGTGTCTGGCCGGCAATTGGTGCGTTGAAGATCCGTTGCGCGGTCGAGGTCGAGTTGGATCGTGGCTATCAAATGGTTCGGCGCAGGAAGCCGTTCGATGCGAGTCCTAAGAATGCCACCATCGACGATGATGCCGTTACCGAGCGGCACAGGAGTAAAAGAAGGATCACCGCGGCGAACACAGGCAATGGGTCGAAAAGATGAGAACGGGAGAGCGGACCTGATTTCTCAACGATACTAATCTTCAGCGCAACTTTCATTCTCTATATAATCTTCCTTTTGTAGTGTGAGCCCGACCAACCAACCACAAATACATTTCTCTATTCAGTTCCATTCCTATTCCTTCGCAATCCAAAGTACAACGTTACCTCTCCCATCATCAACCACGCCATCCCCACCAGCCAACACCCTCAAGGCGCGATTGAAGTACGGATCCATGACCCTAAGCGCGGGCCAGATCCAGCGTCCACGCTTGCCATGATGCGACACCATCTCGACCTCATCTTCATTCACAGGCTCATACACAAGAAGATTGAACTCGTAGCTGGCTCTGCTCATGGGCGTCATGGACAGAGCGTGGAATTTGGGTCCGCTGAAGGCGAACTCGTCGCTTGCTTCCATGGTCAATGTGAGAGAGAGGAAGTGCATCGAGGGGTTTTCGATCGTGTAGCATACTTTTAGACGTCGGTGATCGGTTGAGGAAGTAGAGGGGGTTGCGTCAATGGTGCATAGGACGCGAGGCTCGCCGTGGGGGACGGCAAGACTTGGTATGGCAAGTAGGGTCGTTGTCGTCTCTGGATTAGAGGAGGAAGGAGACGAGGTGGTAGTAGTAGAGGCATCTCGACGTCGCCAATTGATCGCTAGACTGAGATCCAGAGCGGAGACTCGTCTATCTTCGAGAGTAAACTTGTGTGTGTCGATTTCGTGGACCACGCTCGTCATGCCGCGGCTTTCTATCGTGATGGGCAGGTCTGGTGATTTGCTCTCCGATGGTGTGCACCGGGAGTTGTTGCTCACTTTGTTGACTACCACCGAGGTTGACTCTATGATCAGTGCTTCGCTTGCAAAGGACGCGACGCGACTCGTAAGAGCCCATTTTTGCTTGACTCCCTCTGGGATACGTTTGCCGTCTGAGTCGCTCGTTGGAGCACTCGGGCTGGAGAAAAAGCTGGGGTAGTCTTCGTTGTGTAGACGCGGTGTGAACTCGTAATTGGCTTCGAAGGGACTGACGAATGCCAAGTCGAGGTTGGCGGTCTTAGTAAGGGGTGGCTCTGTAGGAGCCGATGCGGCGAGTCGGTATGTTGCAGCGATACTGAGAGTGTAGCTTGATGGCTCTGCTGGCGGTTGTATCTCGATATGGTGAGTCACTGACTTGGTGGCGGCCAAGCTACCGATACGCAGAGTCTTCTGGTCTGACGCAGGCTTCTCGTCACCACTGACGCTGTCATCCCAGGACACGTCCAGCGATGATTGTTCCTCGTCCTCGACCTTGGCTTCCAGCTGCACGTCGGCTTCGTCATCTTCCCCATTCGTGATCTCGAAAGCCAGGATAAGTCGTTCGTTGGTAAAGTACTGCTCTCGGGCGTTCGATAACGTTATGCGCATTCTTGGAGGTTTCGGCAAGACATTGGTGACGCTCGGAGTGACTCTACAGATTGGACTTTGAACAATACCTTTATCAGATGGCAACAGCCATGTTGTGCCCTCGATGTCTGAGGATTGAGAGAATACGTATTCGAGAGCCGCTCCGTCGCGGCCCAATTTTAGGGACGCACCAGTCGCGTTGAACGTATCCGCCTCTCGTAGTGGGATAGCCAGGTCGAGCACGCGGACTTGACCCGGGCTGATCTTTAGTGATGTTTCGCAATGTAGACTCTTTGCCATCGGATGGGAAGGATCATGTTGCTCACGCAAAGGGCCAAGATATGAGAATACCTCGTCATTTGCATCAGTGTGTAGGATGTGAAGACTACGTATGTTAGTGCCAAAGAATACGCGAAGTTCAGACAAGCATATAGGCTCGGCAGATGGTGTCGTGTTGTACTTGATCGTGATTTGCGCTGCTGCTGAATCACCCACGAAGCCTTCGCTTGACATGAAGGCGAATTGTACACTGACTGTCAGTGTGTAAGCAATCTGGAGATGGTAGGAGAGTAAGAAGACTACCCACCTGGAGACAGTCGAGTTTTGCTATGGAGGGAGACGATAGTGCCTTGTTGTTGCTCAGCTGCTCGTGCGAGATCGTCAACCAGAGTAAGAGGCTCATCGAACTGGAACACTGCCACGCAGTCAGTATGAATTCGCAGGAGGCGATGTTAATGATGTAGATACCGTCGCAAGCCATTTCCCATGCAACTTCAACAGCCAATGGCCTGTCGTCAAGCTTGACCGCACATTGGCGCACCAATGACAAGAACTCCTTGGCCATTACTGACCAACCTTCGTGCTGCCACTTCAGCTCATCCCATACCGGGCGCAGCATATCAAGGGCTTCTCCATGCCTATTAGCTTTGACCAACTCGCGTGCGTATATGAGCCTAAGGTAATGGACCATGCGGATCTGTCCCCGGCAGGCGAATTCGCTCTCGGCACGTTCGACGTTGCTGCGGATATCGAGCAGATGGTCATATGTAGCGTGGCCATCACTCGGGTTCTCTTCATGAGGCTGAGGGACCAGATAAGTATCGTAAGCGCGGGCACGACTAGCTGCTTCAGCGGCGGACAATTGATCCAAGGGAGTTCTGTCTTCGATAGGGATCGCTTCTGCCTGCTTCCACCGCGCCAGAATGTGCTTACTGACAATCTTCCACCAATAACCAGGATGATGTAAGTAATGAAAGGGAGGTAAACGGTCCATTGACGAGAAAGCTTTCTCAGGAGGTGCATATATAGCATTGAAGGAAGTTGGGACTTGGTCACGGGTGTCTGTCAGGTCTACAGGTCTGAAGACGGGCAGATCGGCCATCTCGATGAGCTGCGCCATCATCTTGGCCCATCTGGCCTCCCATGCCTGCCATCCATAGCCGTCGGTGCCTTTACCTCGGCGGTCGACCAGATCTTTCATTCGATACCTGTAATTACACCACGACTCGCTGGCAGAAGCTGTCATTGCGCGCCAGATCTGACACCTCAATATCCTGAAAGCTATAATGTCGCACAGGACACGACAATCACTCCAGCGTGGGGACCAGCTAGCTGTCGTCTCAAGGTCGCCCTCGGGACCGAATAGTTCCTCCAGGGCGGATTCGTAGTGTCTCTGTGCGACGTCCATTTCCTGGCGGAATTCGGCAAAGACAGCAAGCTTGAATTCATATCGGACATTCCAGGCATGCGGCGTCAATGAGTGTGCGGAGCCCCGAGAGGAGGCAGTCGGCGGCGGGATGTAACCACGCCCCTTCTTCCGCCTGGCATGCTTGGTGAGATCGCGGTAGTAATCAACACACACAGGCTGCAGCGCAGCCATGACGGTGGAAGCAAAAGAGGCTATAGCATTGGTGGACTGGGGTGAAGGCAGGAAGAACAATGCGGTTCGAGGATCAAGACCAGTGGCGCGTCTGATGCCGGCGATGCGGTCCTCCCACTCCGGAGTGGCAGGGCCAGGTTTATCGGCGACAAGAATGACAGCATACCGCGATTTGTAGCCGGACTTTACCAGCAGATCCTTCGTAGCATTTATGTCAGACTTGAGGGCGCTGTCTGACGACGTCGCATGGGCATGGTCGGTGGTGATGTTGTAAAAAGAGAGAAAGATTGAAGGAATGCGAGTCTGGTGCTTGGCAAGCCACAAAGGGGTCATTAACCCATCAGGAAAGATGGGCGAGGTGGGCGATAGAGGCGACAAGGGCGAGTGAAGGTCAAGGGCTGTGGAGTGAGTGACCGAAGGTGTCTGAGGATCGGACAGAGCCAGAGGAGGCGGCACTGCTTTGCGCGGAGGGAAGTTGAATGTCTAGCAGCATACATCTCAGTAAATGACAGCAGGGTGAAGAATGAACTCCCAAGTCATACCTACCCTCCCAATACTGGCAACTTTGAAGCCGATTACGCCAGCCCGTTCGTTTTGGGCTGACTCACTCCAGGACTGTGAAGCGCCGTCATACTTGAGAAACTCGTCAAGCAGCTGGTCGGCATAGGGCGCGGATATAATAGGGAAATTGGAGGCCAGTCGGAGGCCATTGTTGTTACCACTGCTGTTGCTGTTATTGCCATTCTCGGAAGATTCAGCAAGATCTTGATCAACGGGCAGTCCGGACAGAACCAGCAAGGGCAAGTTGTGTTGCACGTAGTCTTCCGGGTAAGATTCCATGATTCGCGAAAGAAGCAGCTCTCCTTGGAGAGTGATAAGTCTCGACTAGTCCATACACCAGGCCGACAGTCATATACAGGTATGGGGATGGCGTTGAAACCTGGAATAAGAGTTGGCGATGCGCAGACAACAATATATCAAGTCCTCGCACGAATCACATAAACGCGTCGTTACATTGAATCAACGGGTATGGGACAGCGATAGCAAAACAGTGTCAGATCCATAAACATACCTTGGGTCGACTGTGATGTTCGCACTGTACTAATAATGATATAGAGTTACCTCATGTACACATTCCTCTTATCTAATCTGGGAGCACAAGCTCGAGTATCTTGTGAGTGGGCAGAGCAGCAATCCTGCGCAGATCGATGCGAGATGCAAAGATCAGGAACGACCGATGTAAGGTGGAAAGAAGAAAGTTTACCACAATGCTCTACCTGGTACTCTTGTGAAGATGACGACGATGTTTTGGTGTTTCAACTGGAGATTGAAGGCTTGAGCTCTGGAGAACCCACCTCATGGTAGACCGGCTGATTGATAAGATAAGTCGATATGGTACAATACAAGCAAGTAGGTATCCTGCTGTTTCCCCCTCACAATCAGGGTTGATCTTGCATCTGCCAAGGGATAAGATATGCTCAGTCAGGGCATTTCAATCCATAGCCAACAACAATCTATATCGTGATGACGAGCATCAGAACAGCTGAGATGAATTGAGACTATCTACTGCTGCGATGGCCGCTGGTCGATAACATCTGAGGCCAGTAGCAATTAGAAAAAGTAGAGATGCAAGATCATCTGCAGTGTTGAAGCAATGGCAAAAGGTATTACTCGCAGAGCACGGAATGACGTCCGTGCCTTCCTCTGTCTCCGGGCATTTTTGCGGGGAAGGCTCGAGCGAAGAAGGTGAAGGGAAGTTGCGCATGTGAAGTTGCGGAATCAACGCAACCCATCTTTCTCTGTCTCTCCCCGACTTTGTCATTCGTTCTCTCTTCCTACCAGACTCCATTTGTTCCATTCGAATTGTCTTGATCTGTGGAAGTAAGCAAACACAAGACGATCAGCAACCTGCAGACCTGCATCGCTGAAGCTCTGCCAAAGATACATCGCACCGTGGCCCTCGTTCCGCGCATCGTCAGGGACCAGCGAGTAGAGGCCAGAGACTCATGACGATCCGCGCCTGACCTACTGAACATTCACACAACCATCGAAACACCTGGCTAGATTGACCTGAGACCAAGAGAAGGGACCAGTTGGTGTCGAGCGCAAGAGCCGAGGACAGAGACACAGTCAGCAAGAACGAGATGGCGTCGCAACAGAGCATCGTCTTCGCAGAGACGATACGCGCCATGAAGTTGGCCATGCGCAGACGCGACAATGGTGCGTCTATTTCTCCGTCCTTTCGCTCACTCGACTGACATGACATGTGTCAGATTCGGACTCGGACTCGTCCATCAAGCAACCCAGCAATCGCGGCAACAAACTCAAACGCAATGCCTCACACGTGCGCGAGGGTAGACTCGACATCACCGGCGGACGATCGTACAAGAGGGTAGGTCGCTTGCCTCACTCTGCGTCACTTGTCGTCGCTCTTCTGACTTTGCCTCCTTGTGCAGAAAATCAATCACGCCGGCTACCAGAGATACATCATCCAGGCCAAGCCCGTGCGCTACGATGAGGACGGAGACATGATCGACGAGGAAGAGGAAGAAGGACCACCGGCCGACGGAGACCAAGACCCTCGCCATCTTTCTAGCACGAACGATGATGATCCCTGGGCTGAGACGCGACTGGAGGGTAAGATCTCCACTCTGTCTCTTTGTTACATCAGCTAATCAGGCTTCACCAACAGAGTTACTTGCTCCTCTGAAATCTCCTGCTGATCTGGCCGAGCATCCCTCCATGTCCATACCGTTTACTTCCAACGCCTTGGCCGAAATGGCCGAGAATGCCAGGACCAGTCTGCACCGCGAGAGAGAGATCTTATCAAAAGTCAAGAGCCTATTGCTGATCTTCAGGGGCGATGATCCTTGGATACCCGTGGAGAAACTTGAGACAGATCACGATATCCTACTCCTTGACCCTCATCCCACCGTGGCCTCGGCCGCCGTCGCCGCGGGTGCTCACGATACAGCGTCGACGGCTCCGCAGTCAGTCGGCAATGATACCGATCTGTCTGTCAACGAGTCTGCCATGTCTGTTGACGAGCATGCCTCGCTGTCAGCCAATGACAACAACGCGATCTCCAACTCTGCTATCACAGCGGTCAAGCCTCAATCGACCGAAGACCAAGCTTCGATTTTGGACATGGACGGCGTCGAGTCAACAGACATGGCCCTGGTCAAATCTTCATCGGACCAGGATCAAAAAGAGAAAGGGAACAACGGCACGGATCACAATGCTTCTGGGTCTAGTGGAGACACAGCGGATGCTCCGAGTGACCAGCCTTCGAACGAGCACCCGCCCCACGAGAATGGAATCGCAAAAGCCACGCATGGCACTTCACCAACTCCAACGAGCGCAGATGCTGCCTCGTCAGCCGACTCGCCTTCGAATCAGACCCAACATCGCATGACGACCCGCGCCAGAGCTCGCACTCCCACGTCGCCCAATCGTAACGATGACCAGTCGCCATCGCCCGCTCCTTCCTCCATACCTCCCATTCACGGCTTTTTTCATCTACCCTCGGTCGCTTTGCCTGACCGAGACTTTGGCCTGCCCGTTGACGAAGCCGAGGAGACACGCCGACTCCTGATTCTGTTTGTTCAGAAGCAGGATCAGGTGGTGCGCGAGGCCGAGTACATGCTCGATCGTCTCTTGAAGGCCGACCGTATGCGGAAGAACGTCTACCGATGGGCCAAAGCAGAGGGTCACGTTGGTGAGATGAGTGATGGCGAGGACTGGTACGACATAAGCGAGTGGAAACTCGACACGGATCTGCTCAAGGGCAAAGAGGAAGAGGAGGTGGAAGAGGAAGGCCGAACCAAAGGCAGACGGAGACGCTATAACCATCATTGAGGAGACTACTCGATGAAGTACTGTTTACTTACAAAGAAAGGCGAGATATATACCCTAGAAAGCTCAAGTCATTCACTCATTCGTTCATTTCGACCGCTCTGCTGCTCCATGCTTGACACCTCTACCCACTTCCCCTCTCCTCTTTCACTACCTTTCACTTTGCACTCTGCGAATAAGTGAAATTCCCCCCCCCCCTCACAATTTCGGCTTAACAACCTTCTCCCTCGGCGGTGCAGGCGTAGCATTATCAGCAACAGCCCCTCTCGTCTCATCAGTAGGATTCGTATCCGACGTCTCTGCTTTCAGACTGATCGGATCTCCCAACTGCGTCGGATTGGCTTCTGCAAGCTGTTTCAAACTCTTCTTGCCCTCCGATTTGTCGGTTTGCTTGTTGGGTCTGTCATGCTCTGTAGGCGAGGTATTGGAGCTTTCGGCTTTTAGGGATACAGGGTCGCCTAGTTGGGTTGGATTTGCTTTGGTGGTGTCTTTGAGGGTTTTCTGTACCGGACATGTAAATTAGTAGGGCTTTTGGATGGAGTGGAGTTGACTTCGTTGGGGATGTTTATAGCAGACGGCATTCAGAGGAAAAGGATGAGAGGGACTCACTTGTGCCATTGTTTCGATCGAAACAATCCTGTCTTGCTTCTGTTGAGAGTGGTTCTCTACTCCCTTTCTGGTGAATGCACAAGGTAGAGATACAAGGTGAATAGGTGAATCAACAAAGTGAGCTCGAATTATTCTTATGCAGCTCTTTATATCTGATTCCAAGACTACAACATTCACGACTAAGAGAGGATAAGTTAAGGTGCAAGACACTACTGGCTCTTTGGACCTTATTATATACTATTTACAACACATACCTTATGCTTAGTCTCTCTTACTATAACCTCGGGACACACAACGGTTGTTCGATGGGCCATACCTACTTGCAAGTCAGTGTAACGAGAGGAGGGAGGATCGATGACGACAGTATGTTTCTTGCTTTGTTTCTCCGCACTCTACCTTCACCTACCTTACCTTACTTTACTTGAACTTATCCGCTAAACTACTCCGGTTCACGTTCTTTTCTGGCAGCCTGTAGTACTTTGGTTCAGTGGGCGTTGCTAGGATCGTCATGGTCTTCTAATTCACATGCTATTCTCCACGTGGTTATGAGATGTTTTCTGGGGAATGATGATCTGGGGCAGCAATTGACATGTGACAAGGCGGGTCTACTTATCAACATGCTGCATGAATCTTGCAATTTGTATCTGGCGTCTATCTGCTTTACTTCACATCTATAAAAGTTCTTGCGCGTGAGTAGAGGAGAAATGGCAGATTGCTGCACCATGCACTCATACCTCAGGATACACGTCCGTCCTTCTCAACAGCGGCATCTCCGCGCGGATCTTCTTCAAGAGCTCAAAGTCAACCTCGGCAGTGATAATCTCAGGCTCCCAAGCATCGCCCTTTTCCTTCTTGTCTTCGGCGCCGCCCAGCTCGGCGAGGACCTTGCCCCAGGGATCTATGATGATCGAGTGGCCGTAACTCGTGCGCTTTTCGTTATGCGCTCCACACTGTGCGCTCGCGAGGACATAGGTCTGCGTCTCGATCGCGCGAGAGCGTAGCAGGACGTGCCAGTGCGCGAGACCTGTCGGGGGCGTGAACGCCGAGGGGTAAGTGATGATGTCTGCCTTTTGACGCTTGAGCGCCAAAGCGACTTCCGGGAACCGCAAGTCAAAGCAGATGAGGGAGCCGACTTTTCCCAGGGCTGTGTCAAAGGGTTTGGACATCTCGTTGCCGGCCTCGATGCTGTCGCTTTCTTTCATCTTGTTGCCTCCGTGGTCGCTGAGGTCGAGGTCGAACAGATGCAGTTTCTGGTACCTGTTCGTTATCACGCCGTTCTCGTCGATCCATACAAGCGTGTTTTTGATCTTCTTGCTGGTTGGGTTGTCCGAGGGCTCGTGGAGTCCGACATGGATTGGCAAGCGGTGCTTACGAGCCTCGCTCTGTAGACCCAGCACAAAAGGTGAGGATGTCACGGGCTGGCATAGTGAAAGGCTCTCGGCTGGGGAACCACTGATGTAATCGCTGGCTTCAGGTAGGAAGAGTGCCTTGCTGTAGTGACTCCGATCAGCCGAAGGGATTCGAAACAAAGGTGGGTAAAACAGACCTTTGCGCCGGCAGCAACA
The DNA here is from genome assembly GCF_041146345.1 of Neodothiora populina. Classification (NCBI taxonomy): domain Eukaryota; kingdom Fungi; phylum Ascomycota; class Dothideomycetes; order Dothideales; family Dothioraceae; genus Neodothiora; species Neodothiora populina. The sequence continues at coordinate 1,177,287 of NW_027191405.1, read as the reverse complement.
GCCTTCTGGATCACAATCTTGCATTGGGCCAGATTGGCCACCATACTCGATGTCGAGCATATTTGGCCAACAGCATATGCGGGGCGTCAGTTGCGAACGGAAGAAATACAATCATTATACAAAACACATACTGCGAGAACCATATTGTCAGACTGGCAAGATTAGTCTTCTGAAGAGCGTGTCAGGAATAAGATAGGATTGCGTTAGAAAGTTGACAAAGCATGCCATACTGCATCGATAGATATATATATTTAAAGTATCCATAGATGATCCACCCTTTATCGTTGATAAGTACTTTGGCCAGATGCGGTATAGCGACATATAAGGGAATGCGAATCGGTGGGGCCTTAACGCCGCTAATCTCGTTGCTTTCCCTCTAACTCTGATGGCATGGTAAGTGACGACGAGGACCACGGCGACACGTCTGACTCTGCCTCCGTCTCGTCTCGTCGCATGGGTGACGACTGACCTCAAGATTCCATTGGGATGTTGTTGGTCACAAATGTACTCTCGTTGGCAGATCAGCTAGTCAGACTCTACGAGAAATCAAAAACCCAGCGCGGTCTGATCACAGCCGCTATGCGTCCATGATACTGGTAGCAGTCCAGAGCTCCTCTCAGTCTGTCGCAAGCTCTTGACACAATGTCTCTACTAGCTCCCACTTAGTTATAACAAATAGACGTGACACTTTTCTGGGCTATGTGGCGTTCATGCCTCTGTTGTAACTCATGGCTTCATTACCAAACTTGACTAGCGATGAGTTCCGTCTCTTGACCTGGCCGCGCCCTCAATTGGATCGAATGACCATTCAATCTGGATTGCTTCGAAAAAAGTGTCCACTGGACAATGGTCGACTTCACACGGATGTTCCCTAGTCTTGACGTAGAGACCGAGACCCTCGAATGGGGTGTCGTATGTCAAGCATGTCGTGTTGGACCACGAGACAAGCAGCGCGGATATCATAACTGGAACACAATTTACTCAGCTCTGGGATATCTACAGCACTTTCGGAAATGCCAGCTCTCTCAGCAAGGCAGATTAGTGGTCTCGGAGTATTTGACTCAAGATCCGCTCAAATCATCTGGCCTAGAAACCAAGTTTTTAGGATATCTCAGGGACTACAGTTGGAGGGGTCAAACTTCTTGAACACCTAAAAGAAAACGAGTGCTTTACCGGTTTCACTACATGTAGGTGAAATCATCTCACGAACGATACACTGCCTCTGAATCAAATAACCTTGATGGTACTACAACGCTGCCTTGTGCTAGGGGCACATCTCATCTTTGCCAGGTTTGACCATGTGGGTTCTGCACATATGGACTGGATTCTTCTCCAATCTTCTGTTTACTGGATCGTATTTGATATTCGTACCCAGGGCATTGTTCGTGATCGTAGTTGCGCTGACAGTTTACAAGAAAGGTTTGTTCTATGAGAAGAAGCGATATGCTATCCTCTATTCTTTATCTGCTGTTCGTAGATTATCTGCACTTCATCATTTAAACTATTCATAACAGCTGAGCAGCGAAGAAAGTGAATGGACTCTGCAGTAGACTAGAAAAGTGTCAATGGCTTATCGATTGTGACATTATTGACTTTGCTGAGAATCTAGACCACCACTGTTTCGCAGGCAACCGAGGCACCTTCACTGTGCTTCTTTATGCGGCACCATTAATTGGAGCTACAAGAGCACGGCAGGTTCACTACTTGATACTACTGCTGCAACAGCCGCTAGATATAGTTGGCAAGCAGACTGCACAGATAAGATATCTTAAAATTAGACATGTCACAGACAAGTAGTATCTTTCGCGACAAGAAATTGAATGCCCGACAGAATAATGTACTCAAGAATGAACCTGTTGTTGCCTGGTACCACGTGTACGTTTCAGTACTCAAGCCACAACGTCTCATCTCATGATTGTTTGCGATCCATAAATACACAAGTACTGAAGCTGCTATACACTGAGCCCCAATACACTTTCCGCAAAGCTAGATCGACTGACGACATCTAGCTCTTCCTATCTCCTCATCCGATGGCATAGGGCTCTGGCAACCACCAAACATGGCCTCGAACCAGGCCAAACCCAAAGGCTCTCGATGGGGCTCCCTCCTCTCTGGCGCCGTCGCTGGCCTCGAGTCCCGCCTGGATAACATCTTCGCCGAAGAGGAGGAGCGCGCAGCCAAGGAGAGAGCTCTGGCGCGAGACGGCCAACAGCAGCAGCAACAACAGTCGCAGCCTGCCTCGGGCACATCGACCCCAGCTAATGCTCGACTCAAAGAGCGCCTGGCTAAGGCGGTCGCGAAACCCTCGAGTCAGCCCTCCTCAGAGCCACCCTCACGCACCGGCACGCCCTTGAATGATACACTCGGTGTACGGGGAAGTGCCGACTCGAGGCGCTCAGTTGAGATCAAGCAGCAGTCTGCCGTTGGTCCAGAGAAGACAGCAAGCAGCGTGGACGCTGCTGTGGCAGAAGCAGAGCCCAGAGATCCCAGCGAGACCCTTTTGACCTCTGGCCTTCCAATTAATCCTGCACGTCTCTCGCATGATGCGCCCAGTTCGCCTCTGCTCGACGAGACTCAGAAAGGTGCTGCTCCAAGCATTGAGACCAATGGCGAAGTGCCGGCTTCTACATTACCCCTGACCGACGAATCCGATCCCCTAGAACCCGCCGAGATCACACCCGACCTCGACACGGAAAGAGACGAAGAGATGCACGCACATCTCGAGCGCATAGATGCACTGCAGGCCAAACTACAGTATCTCGCAAGAGAAACCGTAGCGGCTGCGAGAGAGGCCAACGCCAGCGCTCGACCAGCTTCTCTCGAGCAAAAGATTGCGGAAAAGGACCAGCGGATCGCACAGCTCATGGAAGAGGGCAACAAACTGAGCAAGACAGAGATGCGACAGCTAGCCATCATAAAAAAGTTCCGTGTCAAGGTTGCCGAGGAAGAAGCTGCGACTTCTGCTCTACAGAAGCGCCTCTCGAAGCTAGAGCAGAGCGAGGCGCATCTGAAAGAGCAGCTACAGAGAGCAGAGGAAAACGAAGCAATGGCGAATGACCGCTTGAAACGATTAACAAAAGTGGAAAAAGATCTCGAGACGGCGCGGCAAGAGCTTGAAAGTAGCAAAGCCAGCGTCAATGTCTTGCGCAAGCAACTCAGTGACGCAGAAAAGCGCGCCGACGAAGCCGAAAGCGCAGCGAAAGCCAAAATTTCACAAGTAGACACGACCAAAGTCTCCGAGCTACAAGAACTATTGCTCAACCTAAGAAACGAAAAGAAAGCGACCGAGGAGAGACTGGAGGCGGAAGCAAAACAACTCTCGGCGCAAATGGCACAGCAGAAGGAAAAGCACGCGCTGCGAGAGACTGAGCTGATGGCCGAAGTGAGCAACATGGAGAGCCGCGTCGAGGCGTTACGGAGCAGAGCCGAAGAAGCCACTACAGACGTCGCAAGCGACTCACAGGCAAAACTCCTTCGACAACTCGAGACATCCCAGACGCAGTACTCCCTGGCGGCCGAGAACTGGCGGACGATAGAAGCGTCGCTGAACGGCAGAATCGCCTCAATCGAAAAGGAGCGCGATGAGTTCGTCAGACGCGAAGCAGAAATGCGCAAGAAAGCGCGAGACATGAGCGGCAAGTACAAGCGCGCCGAGGAGGAGCTGGAGCAAGTGAGCGAGGAGTCGCAATCGCTCGCTCGACAAGTCACGAGCCAGACCAGCGCGGTCAAAGCACTTGAGAAACGGCTCGCGGCGGCCGAGCAGGCGCTGTCGGAAGCAAAGACGGATTTCGACCGCCAGCGCGTCGTCCTCGAGTCGGAGTTTCAGCAGAAAGTAGACGAGGAGAAACTTCGACAAGCACGGCAAGCGCCCGGGCTAGGCATCAACACCGACACCGGAAGTCTCTCGGCGTCACGCACACAGTCTCCCACGAATCTAGCTCGCAAGTCGTCTGCGCAAGACACACTGAATCTCCCCTCCTCGAGACGCGGCATGTACAGAGTGTCCTCGTACGACCAGAATCAATACCCTGCTTCGCGCCGTCCCTCCGCGCTAGTGATGCCCCCATCAAGCAGTCCCGGCATCAGCAGACAGTCCTCCGGATTCTCACTTGCACAACTAAACGGCGCGAACACCGGCCTACCGCCGACCCCATCCATCAACGCCACAGGCACAGCAGACGACGACGACGACGGCGGCTTCGACTCTCGATCGAGTCCCCAGCGGACAATGAACGACGTGCTGAGCGCCTCAACAGTGCACACGGGGCCCAGCGTGCAGCTCGTGGAACGCATGTCATCGTCGATCCGCCGTCTCGAGTCGGAGAAAGCAGCGCACAAAGACGAGCTCGCGCGGCTCACGTCTCAGCGCGACGAGTCGAGGAACGAAGTCGTGGCGCTGATGCGCGAGGCTGACGCCAAGAAACAAGTCGAGGACAAGGCGAGTAAGCTCGAGGAGCAGCTGGCTATGGTGACCAAGAGGTATGAGGCTTGTTTGGATATGCTGGGCGAGAAGGAGGAGGAAGTGGATGAACTGAGGGGCGATGTCGCCGAGTTGAAGAAGATATACCGCGAGCTTGCTGACAGGAGCTTGAAGTGAAGTGAAGTGAAGTGAATTGATTAGATGAGTTTTGATCATCTTCGTTGATGTTACAAAATAATGCCTTTTTCGGCCCCTCCAGAAGCTTAGCCAATAAATCTGACCCTAAGAAAGTACGAGTACGAAGGAAAGTATACGACAAGAAGAATTGAATACTTATGCACCAATTTCGGAAGACTTCGATGTGTGGTTGCACTTCTCTGTGCAACGCCGTTGATATGTTCGTAGCAGATGCTCTCGTCTGGGCCCGCACAACACGTTCAGAGACAGGCCATCATATCTCGATGCCTTCTTCCTCGGCCGCGCGTTTGATGTATCCACTGACCTGTGTCGTTCTCATAGTCAGCAACAGTTCAGCCTCGCATACAGACTAGCAAGACAAGCCTCCCAAAACACTCACCTTCGCATCCGGCGCCAGATCCAGCGGCAACGCACCACTGCGATCCCTCTTGTCCGTCTCGGCGCCGGCCTTGAGCAAGACAAGCGCGGCATCACCATGGCCCTCGGCAACGGCATGGTGCAGCGCCGTACAGCCATCCACATCCGTAGCATTCACCGGACTCTTACTCTCCAGGAACAACTTCACCATAGGCACATTCCCGACCGCAGCAGCGCGATGCAGAGGCAGCTGGCCCCGCTTGTCCTTGACTCTGGCCGACGCCTTGTGCGCAATGAGCTTCTTGGCTGTGTCGAGGTTGTTTTTGCTCGCGGCAAAGTGCAGTGCTGTTTGTCCTTGGTGCGTCGTCATGGAGGGGTCGGCGGATTTGGAGAGCAGCAGGTCCACCAGGCTGTCGCCGTCTTTTAGAGAGCTCGAGATCATCAGGCAGGTCCAGCCTGCGCCGTCCTGTGCGTGTTTTGTTAGTTTGTCCTTCGTTTGGCCCAGGCCTTTTCTTGATAGGGTGTGCTTTACTTGAGCGTCCACGTCGGAGTCTTTTCGTTCCGTGAGCATTTCGACGATGGGTAGGCGGTTGTACGAAGCTGCCCAGTGTATCGGAAGCCGGTCGTCATCGTCGCGGCGACTTGAGAGCTTGAGATTCGCCTGTGGGAGTAAGAGTTAACATCTCGGTCATCGTTTGCTGGTTCAAAACTCAGGGTAGGCATGGGTGAGAAATGTACATTCAACAGAGCTTCGACGAGATTCGCTGTAGTGCACATGCAATTGTGTCAGTCAGCCATTTGAGGTAATCAGCGTGGTAGGGCAATATATGATATATGAAGATATGCTACTCACTCTGTCCGTCACGACACGCCGCATGTATCGCAAACTTGTCCTCTGATGCCATTATCCTGTCCTGGTTCTGTTTCGATTATCGTTGGTTCGGAAATCACATTACACGCAGGCAAAACAATAATAATATACACTAATTACAGCAGGAATGACGTGCCACTTGGAGAAGCTGCAGCAGCAGAAGCAGAGACGCCGCTGGGGCTATCGGTCTTTAGCCCGCCGAGGCGGGGTTTAATGTGGTACAAGTAGATCCGGGGTCATCTACTCTGATAACAATATGTATCATTAATCATGGCAATTGCTTTATTGCTACGAGCATCAAGAGACAAGTTTGTGTGCAGCGACTAACATCGGTGAATGACCTAGGGCTTCGTTCAGTCCAGCTATGTTTCAAGCGTTGTCTATATCAACGCTGGCTTTAGTATGACAGACTACCACAGCAAATTACGTTAGAAGAAATCGTCCAGGAAGTCTGGATCCCGGTCCTGGTTGCTCGAGCTTTGCAGAGTCTCCTCGTCGTGCATGTAATCATATCTGTGTTCCCGATCGTAGGCGAGTTGCTTTCTCTCCTTTGCGATGCGAGCCTCCTCCTTGGCCTGGTGTAGAGAGTAGTCAGCCATCTTCCTTTGCTCGCACACCACAAAGTCTCTACTCACCCTGGCATTCAGCAGCGATCGATCCTTCTTCCTCAATTCCTTCTCTCTGTTCTGTTTCTCCTCTGCAAGGTCGGGGAACTTCTCAGCCTTGGTCTTGTTCAGTCGATTGATGATGGCGTTTTCCCTCTTCTCGACGTAGACTCTCTTGACTTTCTTGTTGTCCTTGAAGCCGACTTGACCCGTAGCCATGCTGCCGTCCTTTTTGAGATTGGACCATGGCGTGTAGATGACCGTGACATTGTCCTTTTTGTTTCCTGGTCACCGTCTCAGCGTTTATGATGGCTCAGCGATGACACTCTGCATGTATAGAAATACCCTCGATAGAGTTGGCCTTTGTCAACTGAGCGCAGTCGGTCAAAAGTGGCTTGGGAATGTCGTCCCAGCTGTCACCCTCTGGGAGTCGAACGTAGACGTGCGCACTGGACAGGTTGTCGACGTGAAACTGTTTGGCGCATGAGCATTCATAGCTCGATTCGATGCGCATTTACACTTCGTACCCTGTTCGATATAGCATGTAAGTAATTATGCTCTAGGTGTCTACTAGACTGACTACAGTCACACCTACCAGACATCTTCTTCCCATCCATGCTTGATCAGGTCCTCGTCTCTAATCCAGTCAGTACATGTCGCAATGCTTCGCGCTTGAAATCTGGAATTGCTGACTCTCAACTTTGTCTCTTCCCATGTAGATGTACGCCGAAGGCGTCACCACATTGCTGGTAAAGTACAGAACCATCCTAATCGATGTTTCCTTGCTTGTTCTATGGATTAACGATAGAAAAGACTTGAGTATAAATATATTTACTCTCATTTGTCTGCCGGACTTGCGCAACTATTTACGCTTTATGCGGAGAACGACGCACGGATGCTTGGTGCTGTGTGGACAGGGTCATCTATCGCATTCGGCAATCATCGATCATTCAGGTTCTCCTTCCTTCATCAACACCACAGTCGTCATATGCAGGCCTTTACTTTTGTGACCCTACTAGCAGAGTGACTGGTTAAATTGGTCCTTGGTGTTGTAATGCGCTTGTGCACGCTGAAAATCGCACAATGGAGCACCCGTAGTGTTACATATAAAACCATCAGGAGAACATCCTCAGTGGCGACAACACCAAAGAATATATCTATCCTCCCCGACGATTCTCTGGAGACATTCCGCAGCCATGCCTTTAAACCGGAGCTTCCAGCCCTCTTACCTCGGGGATCTTTCTCGGGTATGCCAGCCATAACGAAATGGTTCTCGCGTTCCTCCAAAGACTCCTCAAATGCCCGTCTTAATGTCGAATATTTATCAAAGTATGGAGATGTGGTGTTGCCCATAGAGGTGACAGACGGACAGGGTTTCAGCCAGCTCCATCAACCCCTCCAGTTCTTCCTCGAGTCAGTAAATCACTTCTCTTTCTCCCCAGCTTCAGCACAAGAGAAGAAAAGAAAAGAAAGACAAGCCCCTTCCCCCGTCCCTAGATGAACAAACACTTTCCATACCGCATCTCGAATCAAGACTCAAATCCCACTCCCCCAAACCAACACGCAAACAGTGCCTCGGAAAGCCTGAATCAAAGTTCCGAAACCCGCATGTACCTAGCCCAAGCCTCCATAAGCGACCTGCCCCCGTCCATGTCCAGCGACATCCCAACCCCGCCCCTAGTCCTCAGCGCCGGAAAAGGCGACCTCTACGCCTCGAGCATCTGGCTCGGCCACGCCCCGACCTACACGCCTCTGCACCGCGACCCGAACCCGAATCTGTTCGTGCAGTTGTGCGGCACGAAGCGCATGCGCTTGTTCAGACCTGAGGTCGGCGCCGCGGTGTTTCATTATGTGCAGGGGGTTGTGGGTGGGAGTGCGACGGCTACTATGCGGGGAGTGGAGATGATGGAGGGCAGGGAGAGGGAGGTGCTTGAGATGGTTGTGTGGGAGGATGGGGCAAGTGGCGAAGATGGCGGTGGTGGTGGTGGTGGTGGTGGTGCGGCGCCTTGGTCGGAGCATTGTTTTGAGTGTGAGGTTGGGAGTGGCGATGGGCTTTTTATTCCCAAGGGCTGGTGGCATTCTGTCAAGGGCGTGGGAAGGGGTATGAATGGATCTGTGAATTGGTGGTTCCGATAGTGGAAGGATTCTATTTCACTGAATGCATGCGCTGACGAAGAACATGTGGGCATACTACACGGCATTGATGGCGTCGTCGTCTTGTTATCCTTTCGATGCAGATTCAGTTCGCCATCACATTTGCTGTTTGCTAAGAGAATCTGGCATTCAACATACGTCTTTCTATTTCTGGTTCTAGGAGATACTATCTACATTTATATATAGTCGCGATCCACATAACTCTGGATCATACCCTCAGCGGTTGGTTCATACTCCTTCAACACAACCTTACCATCCGCGACAACAGTGTTGGCCTGCACAAACACCTTACGAGGCTGCGCAGCAGCCAACACAGCGGGTCTGACTTTCGACGCGAAGAAGTCGTCGACGGAAGTAATGTCCTGATACATAGTCTTTCCCTCGTTGGACGCCGTCGCCTTGTAGACGTTGAGCTTCTGCAAGAACTCGTCGACTTTAGGCTTCAAGTGCGAGATGATCTTGGAGCGGTCGATCTTGACCGTGAGATCTGACAGGTCCGCCTTTTCGTAGTCGAGCGAGCATACGTCGCTGCCTGCGGTCAGGAAGATGCGCAGGATCGCGTATCGCGCTTGACAGTGGGCCTGGCCCCATTTGGAGGAAGCCACGTCGTAGAACTGTAGGGCGGCGACGCCGGCGCGTGCCATGGACAGATAGGCGACATAGAGGATGTCGCCGGCTTCGCCATTGATATCCTGGTCATGTGTTAGCTTGTTTGCTACTTATCTGGGGGAAAGAACTCGGTGTTTCATACCTCTTCACCGTTTCCAAATCCAAAGATCTTGAGAATCGACCAATCGGGGCAGAGAGACATGGCCACGCATTCGGCACGGCATTCTTCGTAAGACGGACCGAGTCCTCCGAAAACGGTACCCCAGGTCTCACCAGGCTTGTACCACGATGTGATCTTGTCTCCCGTGATCGGGTTCATAGGTGGGTTTTCGATGTCAAAGTTGTAGACACCTGGTTCGGTCTCCTGCAGAAGCTTACCACAGCCGTGGCCAAGAAGCTCATGAAGCCCCACTTGGACCTCGAAAGCCTGTGTCGAGTATCTGTTGTAGAGGTCCAAGTCGGCGTCCTTGATGAAAGGTACTTTCTCGTTAGGCGGCTTCGCACTGAGAACATTACCCAGGGATACGTTCTTGAAACCCTCGGATTGCCTGATGGAATCGTAGTTTGGAATGTTAATGCCAGCCTGTTGTGTAGAATTAGCATGCCGTTCAGATGACATTGTGAATCGCTGCATAGCTTACAGGAATGCCACTCCCGGCAAATGAGAGCACCTCCAAAGACGTAAAGTCAGGACTCATAAAGTGATCCTTTTCAAACTCAGCCGGCCACGGAAGCTTGGGAATCTGCTTTTGGGCAGATTCGACCAGTTCGCCGAATGTTCGGGTTCGCTCTTTGTTCACCATAGCCACGAAGCCCTCCCATTCACCACGCAGTCCTGCCGGGTCTCGGTAGGTCTCGATAAATCCAATGTTGCTCTCCACCATGGGACCTTTGTCCTTGATCCAGTGCCTCTGGGATTGAACGTGTGCTGCCATGGAGCCACTTTCGAATGACTTCACATACTCCTCGTGCATTGAGCGCTGGTGGTCGTTCGCAGAGTTCTCTTTGGCTTCCTTGAGAGCAGTCACAATCGTGGACATCTCCTTAGCATGGTCGCCGAATCGAAGGCTGAGCTTCTTTCCTTTGACAGGACCAGACTCGAGAACAAACGAGCTTTCTTCAGCATCTCTGTTAGCCTTAGCTGGATCGTTCTGTGCAGATGATATGAGCAGCTCATAGTCTCCCGAGGCCAACTTTCGCAGTCGTGTATTCTCAGGAAGGACCTTCTTTTCCTTGAGAAACTCGGATACGGCCTCGATTTCTTCCTTGGTGATGTCCGGAGAATCAGGGTAGTAGTTGGTCAGATGAGTAGGAGGGTAGCCAAGGTGCATCAGTCCCGCCTTACTCGTCTCATAAAGCGCATCTTTGAACTGCTCGTGGATTTTCGCCGCTTCGGGCGAGAATTTGGCCAGCTTAGTAAACTTCGTGGCATCAATCCTTGGTATGAACTTGGAATCTCCGAAACTTTTGTAGTTGCCTAGGATGATGTTGAGTAACACTTCTTGGACTTGTTCTTGACAATGGTTACTTACCGGCATTACCAAGAAACTGAGAGGCGTAACTGAGATAGTCCTTCATGTCATGATCAGACAGACCCGTGCTAGCCTTTACCTTTGTATAGTCGCCTGGAGTACCATTCAGCATTTGAAAGTCACACTTCCTTCGCGTGCTCGGCTTACCACCGCATGACTTATGAAGAGCAATGATGAAATCATAGAGATCCTCAGATTCCGGCGAGATACTCCTGAGGACGACTCTGGTACCGGCGAAACAGGCTTTCGAGATGGCAGCGCTATACTTCTTTTCTTGTTCATTCAAGGCCTCGAAATGATCCTTGATTGTTAGGCAGACAATAGTGGGGGGATCATCAGCAAGATACTGCGATCGTGTTCTGGCGTCCATGTTAATGTATCGTTGCTTCCTCAATGTAGTATGTCTTGGTCTCGGTGTTGTACGAGGCGACAAGTTGCGCAGTGTTCGCCAACTTGCGTTCATGAACTTTGTTTTGCTAATCACGCTTGCTTGGATGGTGGGTAATACTGCTGTTGGACTACTGTACGTCCCTGATGCAAGTGAAGTACAGAAATGTGGGGTACGTGTACTTGAGCGTGGCAACTACCTAACTCGGCTTAGCACAAATCGCTTATGACTACCCAATGCACCTCTCGAGACTATCGAGTCTGACATTCAAAACCATTATCTGATATTACAAAGATGATTTGAAGTAATTGCATGCATCTGCTGGATCGATAGACCTCAACGCAGTCATCGCTCGCTATTCGCGCGTTCGTCGCATCATCTACATATGACTAGGTCTTGCCAAATGCCATAGGACACCCCCGGCCAAACTGAGACTTGATAAGCTCTGCGTCTTTCTCGCTCTCACTGACGCCTTTACCAGCCATGCTGGCAGGTCCGACCTCCCCGATTAGGAAACCATCAGGCTTGAATTTCCCACCCAAGTCGCCAGGAATTGGACGACCGCTTAGCCAGTCTACCCATGCCAACAAACTCCACCGATTGATTAGTGAGCCGTTCACATACTGAATCCAATGTTAGTACCGCGAGTGAACGGGGAAGTCTTGAGGAATCTTACCCAAGGATCAGCATCCCATGAGTTCTTATGCATCCGACCTGTGCGTTCCGACTTGGTGATAGGCATGAACTTCAAGAACTCGGGTCTTGGAAAAGCCAGGTAGCGCAGGATATGCTTCCGTAACCAAAGACTCTTCATCACAGCAAACGAAACGATGCGATATGGTTTCTTGTACCTTTCGATAGTCAGTACTGGAAAACAGCTCGAGAAGCAGGAAAATTACATCATTGCGTCCCTGAGCCTAGCGTCCATCAAAGAGCTGACTGCCTGTCGACCTAGACCAAGGAGATGTTTCGGGAACCTCCACAATAGTAGTCTTGTCGTTTCGTCGGCGACCTGTTTGTTACAAGCGGCAGGGACCATGCATCTCGCTTCGTAAGACATGCTCCAGGCTTCTGCTTCGGCAAGAAAGTCGAGTCCATCCTTCCAGCCAGCGTTCCCTGATGGCAGGACGGTGAAATTGATCTTCATAGCATCTCCGATGTTCTTCCAGTAGACGCCGACTGCACACCTTTCCATAGAGCTGAACTCTCTCCACTCGTAACGCGCGACCCAGCGTATAGGCTCTAGCGCAAACAAGGTCAGGGTGTAAAGCAAGTCATCGTTACTGATAAGCCCAGACTTCTGGTACAGACTATGGATGTAGTTCATGCGTGCGATGGCTCCCAGGGCGCGAGATGACCCGAGTTCCTGACCCATCATCTCCATGATTATCACTCTAGTGTCATCAACGCGTTTTGATGCCAGACTTGGATCTGACAACTGCGTGGTCTTTGCCAATAGTGAGCTTATCGTGGGAATCGCATATGTGCGGAACAGAGCAAATTCAAGAGCCTTCTGGGTGGTGAATGGAAATTCTAGCTCGTACAGGTATTTCTGGATTCTCTGCGCATCTTCCAAGGTCATGTTCGCAAATGATTCTCGGCTGTGATAGTTGAATGATGCATGCATTTTGTCTCTTCGCTGAAACCGCAATATCGCAACGACAGAGATATACACTGATAAGCCGAGAAGGCATACTGCAACAGCCACTGGGGACTGCCAGTAGTCGCTCAGGCCGGAACGAGTGACCATCTTGCCTCTTTCAATTATCACAAGTAGAACAACACAGAGCCACTAGATTCTGTGACACAAGTTGGTACAAAAGCTCCTGCGTTGAGGGCCGAAACAAGTTCAAACTTCTTCGGAGACGCCGTGGATAACGGGTAAGCATTGCGAATCGCACGGCCTGTCACTGGCCCATCACTGCACGTGCATAAGGACCCCTCACTAAAAGTACCGTTAGACTTCAGTCAAAACTGTGGAGAACATGACACAACCGGTGAACCATTGTTGTTCCTTGCTTAGAAAGCTAATTATAACATGCTGGACCCGGCACTTGTACGACGTTCGTTTCTTCAAGCTGACTATTATTGTGACTTCCTACTTAATATCTCATGATTCAGGTATTGGTTAACCTTCTCGCAAACGTCTTAAGGCCTTCCTTGCAATGTCCTGTTTCCTAGGAGGCGCTATGCATCTTGACTATTAAAAAAAAATCCCATATCCCGTCATTTCCACATGCGTGCTTCGTTGGCCACGATTCCATGCCATTTCATCTTGCTATCCATGCCTATAGGAAGGCGGCAAATATGGCACCAGCCCCGATCAAAGCACCAGAGGCAGCCTTGATGTGATTGGCCGCGCCCGAAGAAGCAGAAGAGGGTGAGCTTGTTGCAGTGCCTGAGGAACCACTGCTACCACTACCGGTAGTTGCAGAGCCCGAAGAATCGGAATCCGAGCCAGAACTCGAAGCCAAGCCTGAACCGCTTGAACCGGTAGCTCCAGCTGATGAAGAAGCAGTGGTTGCTGAAACAATGAGAGTCGTTCCGCTGTTTGCACTAATGACTATACTGGTGGCGTTGCCCGCGGTGACGTTTCCGTAAATCTGTAGATCATGAGTCAGTAATGCTCTCGCTATTCACGTCTCATCTAGTGTATATGCAGTCCTGCACTAAACCCTCCGGATTATGGGTATGCGCTTGTGAGCAAGACACGTTCATCTTACCTGAGTGGTAACGCCGGAGAAACCTGCAGGAACCTGGGCTGTTTTAGTATGCGGCATCCGAATACCAGACAAAAGTAGAACGAACCAGTGCAGCAGCAGCCTGTGAAGTCGCAAGCTCGGGCTGAGATGTAATAGCAGTGCCAGCATTTCCAACGGAGGTGGCTACACTCGGCATGCCGGTGACAACGCCGAGGCTGTTGGTTTGGGTCAGGTAGACCGTGTTGGCATTTGAGTATGGGACTGATGAAGTGCTTGCAGTGGCGTTGCCACTGGACTGAGCCAGAGCAAGCGATGCGAGAGACAATGCGAAGCAGATGGGAGTGAACATGGTTGCTATTGATACAGCGGTTGTCTGTGTTGCAATGAATGGACGTTGGTAGCGAAGGATATATTGCGCAAGAAATGTAGCAGGCTACTGGAGTGCTCGACAAGCAGATATCAAAGCGACAGATAAATACAAACGGTTTGAAGAGATGTTAGACCAGCGGTCCATGAGATGACCAGCCGCGCTACATATATAGGGTGACCATACCACGCCTGCTTTCTTTCTTTGCTAAACATAATACATGGGTTGTAAACACAGACCTTCAACTTTGGATCACCTCCAAGCCCCCAATTGGCCAGAGCGACCGCGCCATCACTAGCCCATGTGTGTACATCCTGGGGGATACGAAGTTAAATTTAGCCTCACCGGGCAACAACGCAAGGCAGTGTAGGTAGTATTTTTACCATTCTGCTGACAAGCGGCGTAATTGCTATTTCACAATAGTAATATCAGCGCCACCTTGGCCCACCCTGCGTGGCCAAGAGACGTGTACGCGTCGTTCACGAGCAAAAGTGACCTGGCATGAAAAGAAGCGTGAGCCGTGCCGAATTGCTTGCCCCATTCTGGATTCGCTGACTACCTTGCATTACCCGATTCGTAACCTGCGATCTCACCTTTCATCTTGGGGATCTGCGCCCGCAAGTCACTCTCATTCTCTGCGCCTGCAGGCCTCGCGTGTCCTGTCTGTTATTAGGTCACGCAGGGGCGCGCGTACTGTCTAATCTAAACACCTCCGCATGAGATGCTGCGTAAGGTGAGGTAGTCATCGAGGGGTCGTTTATATGACCTGTCTGGTGACGCCGGCACGACGAGACGTCGGGGTAAAGTGACAAGCGAACCTGGAAGTGTTCGGCGCACTACCGGGCTCGTTTCGTAGAGCAGCCCGCAGAATCGATAAGGACGGGGATTGCGTATCATTGTCGAGCTCGAGCCACTTGTAGAAAGTTGCAGCGCCTGGCAACGGTGGCGTCTCCACAAGCAACGACTTTCGGCCCGCTCCTCTTTTGCTGCAATGAGTCTGGTGCTGCGCGACCACATTGCTTCATATATTACCCCGGAATATGTACTCGAGCTCCGTACATGTACCATACGCTGTACCCGTGGTACCGTACAGACTTATATCAAGGTAGTACAGAGTGGTTGGACGTATTTGAGATAGTGACTTTACAGAGTGTACACGCCATCCTCAGCCCGAGCACGCATGCCGTGTCTCTGAAGGAAAGCGTCGGATGAAGAAAAGTGAAATCGTATGACCCTCAGCGAAGACACCCAAGTCTACTACATTACATACGCTTCAAAAAATGACCGCTTCAATGTACAAGATACCCGATCTAGAACTCTCTGCTCATCCAAGCGCATGGACGATCAGGCTGAACGTTTCAGCCTTCGAATGAATATCTCAGCCACTCACCGACCGCTCTCAAGCTCTCCCATCGCACTGTCTCGTCACTCTCCTGCATGAGGTCCATGACTCTGGCCTTCAAACCGATCTTCTCCATCTGCTGCCTTTTCTCAGGCACCTCCTTGACCAAGCATGCCACATCGTTGCAGCCAATGGCAAGCACTTGTTTGTCGTTACTCCAGCTTTTGCTGAGGATTTCCGTCAGCTTCTTCACCAGCTCGCCCTTGTTCTCCTCGAGGATGCGGCGCGCATTGTCGCGCCAGAAAGCCTCGTTCCTGTGTGGAGGAGACCATCGTAGGTGCCCTGAGCGGACTTCGGCAGCGTACTCGTCAAAGGTCGTTTGTGTCTTTTGGAACTCCTCGAGCATAGTCTGCAGAGCCTTGAGATCATCAAGAAGATCAGGGTCGGTCAAATGGCGACCTTGTAGGTTCTGTAGGACAGTTGGCAGTTTGGCGGGTATCACGGCGGGCATGAGTGTGTCCTGGTTTGTTGACAACAGGTTGGTCAGCGTTGCGAGGAGAAGTCTGGTCGTCTTTTCCTTTGGGGAAATTCGTAGAAGCGCGGCGTATAGTGGTATTATATCGTGATCCCTAAAGATTGTAAGAATCATGCCGCGGGAGGACATCAGTCTGAACGTGTACTCACTCATCAAGACCTTTTCCAACCAATGCGCCCTCAAAGCTCAACTGCCAGATGACCAGAAGGACGTGGTAGAGTAACTGCAGGCCCACATTGCTAGCGTTAGCATTGTCGGGCAGAGTGCGGATGCTACCGCCACTCCTCAAGGTCGAGTCGCCATCCTTTCCACCTGTGGCATTACGTAGGGTCTCCATAAGAGGGCCGAGGGTCTCCTGTCTCTGGTCCCAGAAGAACTTTCGAGACTTGGTGGTGCGAAGCAGAGCAGAGTACTCTTGTACAGCAATGTCCTGGAGTCCAGGGTCAGAGCTCTTAGCAAGTGTCGAGATGTAGGTGTAGAGCTTGGGGAGAGCATCATCAATCTGGGAAGACTGCTTGCCTCCAACCATCAATCCTTGGGAGATGAGACTCGACAAGACGGATGAAGCCAAGAGGGGTATCGCATCTTCAGGATTGGAAGACTGTTTGAGTAAAGGCACAAGCGGCGCATATGGTTGCGGGTGCTCGAGAAGTTTGGTAACAAAGGACGGCATATCTGACCAAACAGTTAGTCACGTGGTGAAATGCCATGATCCTCTCGCGTACCATCAACGAGATCTCCAGTCAAGACTAGCATATACTGCAGAATATCTGTTCTCTTGGCTGCAGACTGGAAAATGCTCGGGGACTCTTCACTGCCGAGGAGTAGGGCGACATAGCTATCGGGCTCGCTCTCGATGGTCTGCTTGCGCTGTTCCTTGCGGACCTTGTCTATTGCCTTGATCTTCTTCAGATCCAGTTCGGAGATTGTCTTTGCTCGGACTGCTCCTTCCCACGAGATTGGTCGGGCACGAATGTTGTTTTGCAGCGATAGTATGTATGCTGGCGGATCGAGAGACATGTTGGTGGTGGGCACGCTGCAGCTGGTGTATGGAGGACTGCAGGTGACGGGACTTCGAGATGTCAATCGAAGCTATGCGACAGTAGCGGACGCTGTATATAGTCCAAGTGCAGCTATGACTACAGTATCTACGCACAACAACAATCAGAATCAAGGTGTTGCTTTGCTCAAGCTGAACCGAACGTACAGTTGAGATACACCGAGTGACGTCGAGCCAGAGTCCAGAGTTCAACCATCGAGCTCGAATCTCGAGTCAGGTTTGCTCGAGTTTGCTTCCTGTCTGACGCAGCAACGTCATTCACCTCGAATAATTTACAAATCTCCATCTCTACCTAGGACATCAAGACCGCGCCACCTGGACACCCCTGCGGTCGCATACATATCTTGGAATGACAAGCTTGAAGAGATCGCTTGCTGCGGATGGCAGTAATGCCTCCAGTCTGTCGAGCAAGGTCTACATCCGCTCAACCAAGAGTGGCAAGGTTCAAAAGATTGTACGCGAACTGTATCTTAGGGATGATATACCTTGTTCTTCCAAATTATGTTCGCAATGCCTCGACATAGCACCGAGGGACTATCACAACAAAGGTATGACTAGCTGACTGTCAGATTGTCTTCTCCCTTCACCTTTTCTGATTCGATCTCAGTGGCTCCATTTGTGTTGTCAGATACCCCGGCTGGAACGAAAGCATTTCCGGCTGGCCACTATCTTGTCCCGGATACAAATGCTTTTCTTACCGGCATGGACTTGTTCGAGATTGAAACTGCCTTTCACGATGTGATTGTTCTTCAGACTGTCCTCGAGGAGGTGAAGAACAGATCGCTTCCCCTCTACCATCGTCTAATCAGCTTGACCAAGCACGAGCACAAGCGTTTCTATGTATTCTTCAACGACTTCCGTCTCGAAACCTATGTTGTTCGAGACCAAGGTGAGACTATCAATGACCGTAACGATCGCGCTGTTCGCCGCGCCGTTCGCTGGTATGGTGAGCATTTGCAGAAAGCTGTGAGCAAGCGCAAATCCGTCAGATGTCCTACTGTTGTCATGATCAGTGACGACAGAGACAATCTGCGCAAAGCCAAAGCCGATGGCATTGAGGGTCTTTCTCTCAGAGACTACGTTAGTGGACTAGATGACGCTGATCGCCTATTGGATATGGTCAGCGCTGGTCAGGAGCAGAGAGAGACCAAAGTGGGCAAAGCCACGCAGCTTTATCCCGAGTACCTCTCGGTTTCGAAGATGATTACTGGTGTCAAAGCTGGAACCATGCATCAAGGAACTTTCAACGTGTCACAGTACAACTATCTCGAGGGCTCTGTGTATGTGCCGGCTTTCGATAAGCCCCTGCTTATAATCGGGCGAGAGAACAGCAATCGCGCAATTTCAGGGGATATCGTTGTCGTGGAAGTGTTGCCAAAGGACCAATGGAAGGCGCCTTCCTCAAAGATCCTCGAGGAAGAAGTTGTCAACAAGAATGATAATGCAGATGTCGAGGAAGGCGAGGCGGTCGTTACTGAGCAGGAGAGGAAGGCTCTCCAGGAAGAGGTCAAGAGAGCCCATGGCAAGAGCACAGAAGGGAGACCGCAACCGACTGCCCGCGTAGTTGGTGTTATCAAACGCAATTGGAGACAGTATGTTGGCCACGTGGACAGAGATTCTGTCAAGTCATCATCAAAGCAGAGTCGCGCTCAACAGATGGTGTTCTTGGTACCTATGGACAAACGCATCCCCAAGATCCGCATACGTACTCGCCAAGCCGGTGAGCTACTTGGAAAGCGTCTGTTGGTGACCATCGACTCCTGGGATCGCGAGTCTCGTTACCCGGTCGGCCACTTTGTTCGATCTTTAGGAGAACTCGAGACCAAAGGTGCGGAGACAGAGGCTCTCTTGTTGGAATGGGATGTCCAATATCGACCATTCCCAAAGACTGTGCTGGACTGTCTTCCAGCCGAGGGCCATGATTGGAAGGTGCCGACCGACAAGTCCGATCCTGGATGGAACAAGCGTAGGGATTTGCGCGATCTCCTTGTTTGCAGTATTGATCCCCCTGGTTGTGTTGACATCGATGATGCGTTGCATGCACGGAAGCTCCCGAACGGAAACCTCGAGGTCGGTGTACATATTGCCGACGTGTCGAACTTTGTCAAACCGAACAACGCAATGGATCAGGAAGCAAGCATGCGTGGCACAACTGTCTACCTTGTCGATAAGCGTATAGACATGCTTCCGATGCTCCTTGGCACAGATCTCTGCTCCCTCAAACCATATGTCGAGCGATATGCATTTTCAGTGCTCTGGGAAGTGACCCCAGATGCGGACATCGTTCGATCTGAGTTCACAAAGTCTGTGATCCGTTCCAAGGAAGCTTTCAGTTACGAGCAAGCACAGATCCGCATCGATGACGCTTCTCAGCAGGATGACCTAACGAACGGCATTAGAATGCTTTTGATGTTGTCAAAGAAACTAAAACAGAAGCGTATGGACGCAGGTGCCTTGAACCTTGCCAGTCCTGAAGTCCGGGTTCAAACCGAGTCTGAGACGTCGGATCCGGTGGACGTACAGACCAAGCGTCTGTTAGACACTAACTCACTGGTTGAGGAATTCATGCTTCTCGCCAATATCAGTGTCGCTGCTCGTATCCACCAAGCTTACCCTCAGACTGCGCTGCTTCGTCGTCACGCCGCACCACCCAAGAACAACTTTGAGGAATTATCCAACCAACTCAAGGTGAAGCGCGGTATGGAGCTCCGAACGGACAGTTCTAAGGCTCTCGCCGACTCACTCGACACCTGCGTCGACCCAGAAGAACCCTTCTTCAACACGCTCGTCCGCATCCTCGCCACCCGATGCATGATGTCCGCCGAGTACTTTTGCTCCGGCACGCAGGCCTACCCTGAATTCAGACATTACGGCCTCGCCAGCGAGATCTACACGCACTTCACGAGTCCCATCAGACGCTACGCCGACCTCGAAGCGCATCGTCAACTGGCCGCAGCCATCGACTACGAGCCTCTGGACGCGAGTCTGCTCAGCAAAGCCAAACTCGAGGCCGTATGCAAGAACATCAACGTGCGCCACCGCAACGCGCAAATGGCCGGTCGCGCAAGTGTCGAGTACTACGTCGGTCAGGCGCTCAAGGGCCGCGTCGTCGACGAGGACGGGTTCGTGATGCGCGTCTTCTCCAACGGGTTCGTCGTCTTTGTGCCGCGCTTCGGCATCGAGGGTCTGATTCGTTTGCGCGACCTCGCCACGCCCGAGCCGACGGGCGAATTCGATGTGGAGAATTATGTTCTGAAAGTCAGTGGTAGCAGGGATGCCACGGTGAGCTTGTTCGAAAAGGTCAAGGTCAGAATCAGTGATGAGGCCGAGGAGAGCACGGGCAAGAGGAAGGTGAAGCTTCAGTTGCTGTAGTTTGAATTGGTTTTGTTTTCTGGAGTTATCGAATATTATCATAGACAGATGACTTTTGTTTTCTCAAAAGTTGCAAAGAAATCTACGACGTTACTTTTCCGCCGCTGCCCGGGATGCTAGATGTTGAGCAGCAGACCTCTCAGATCACTGCTACTAGTAATTACTACATCCGCTTTCTCTCCCTCCCACAGCAGGAACAAGTGGTTACACCCTCCTCAAATGCCGCGCTCAGAGTAAACTCTGATACTTGTCAAGCCCACCACTCAACTGCTGCTGCTGCTGCTGCTGTATACTCCCTATACTCCGCTGAACCGTATGCATATTCGAAAAGCCGGGATTACCCTGCTGTTGCTGCTGCATTTGCAGAGGGGCCAAAGACGAAAACGACGACGACGACGACGATTGCTGAGGCGGCGGAGCAATAGAAAAAGAAGAAGACGATTGCACAGGCGGTCGTTGAAGCGACCACGACGAGGCGTTGGAGTTGGTATTACTTGAAGAAGAAGGAGCGGCAGCGGCAGAGGCAGCGGACCAGTCTATCGCCGGAGTGGTCGCCGGTTGCGGAGTCAGTGTGTTCGGTCGAGCGCTGGTGGTGGTGGTGCTCATGGGTATCATTGGGCGAGTTGACGCTGGGAAAGAAGTGTTGCTGTTGTTGCTGCTGTTGGAAGACGCCTGGGGCTGCAGAGCCTGCGAAAAGGGGCTGTTGGGCGTCAGGGCTGAGAATGCGGTGTTGAGGGTTTGATCTGGTGTTACTGTGCGGGTGGGAGCGGCGCGCAGCACGTTTGTCAGACTGGGAGATTTCGGAGGAGGTGTGAGTTTGGCGATGGTGTTTGTTGGTTTGCTGAATTGGGATATGCTGGCTGTTGGGGGCTGAGAAATTGAAGAAAGGGGTGCTCCTCCACCGTTCGTGGTGCTGCCCCAGCCACTGAGCATGTCGGGCGTTCCGTTCGTCGACTTTCGGCCACTGACAAGACTCGCGAAATCGACGTCGCCGCCTGCGCTGTCCGAGTCCGTGGGACCGTTGGCCCATGTGTTTGCCTTGGAGCCCATTCGGGATGTCGAAGAGCCGTTGGCAGTGGACAGGTCTTGTAGTTTTCTCGTTTGCTCTCGTTCGACTTGAGCGCAGAGGGCTTTGATCAGCGACATGAATGATTGGAATTGGTGTAGGTCGAGAAGTGGGCCGAGTGCAAATGTCCAGAGTATAGGTAGCACCTCCAGTGCGAGGAAGTCCGAATCCGCGATTTTGCCCGCTTGACGAAGGACTCGTAGAGCGGCCATCTGCGTATGGCTGTGAGTGCATGTACTCAATGAGGACCGAGAATGATATCTTACCATCACGCCTGGCTCCTTGGTCTTGATCGACTTGATCAAGGGGACCACCTTTTCTTGTATGGTGTATTTGTCTAGCACAGAACTGCTAGTGTTCTTCGAAGACGATGTTTCCACAACCACCCCGTCGAGGCCATCGCCTGTCTCGTTGTCCATGGCCTCGGTGCCACCGCATAGTGCATATATGGCCTCGAGCTACGCGGGACAATCAGTTTTGGTAGAGCTTGTAAGGAAGACTGGTACCTACACCTCTTATTTTGATTGCTAGTGAGTTGGTGTGCGCAAAGACATTTGCAATGACGGGGAACAGCTCATTCTTGATGGTGCTGTAGTCAAGCACGGGCAGGATGGAGGAAAGTGTCGATAAGGCTGCGTCCACTAGACTATGTGTCTGAGAGCCCAGTCCAAGCGCAATGATAGGAAGAATATCTAGTATCAATCAGTCAGGGTGGCGGTCATGATACTGGTGATCAGAGGTAACATACCGTCCCGGAACTCCTTTCCAGAGCAGTTCTGCGCTATCAAGCTCATGTTCTCCAACACTATCATCAGGCCAGATTCCTTTGCAGTGTCTCTCTCGGCGACAGCCTTTGTGTTGGAGGCAGTCAGGAATATCTCCTGTAGTCTAGGGATAACGCTCTCCGTGAAGGTACGCTTGCCACTCGGCATGGCCCTGACAATGGCAAATACATTCTGCAAAATAGGGGCTAGTAGAGCATGATCTTTCATCTCCTCAAGAAGAACGGGTAGAATCTTCTTTTCTAGCACGGACCTGGGAAACTGCGGCATGATACGTGGTAGGCCACGCATGAATTGGGTCTTCTCATTGGGCGTCTTGGCGGGGAAGCCATCGAGGAAGCGGATGGTAGATACTAGAATATTGTCAAAGTAGCGAGCCTGCTGGAACTCTGTGGCGTTGAGCCGCTGTGCTGGGCGTCTGGTTATGAGGCGAGGTAGTAGGTCGGAGGCAAGGTCTTTGGGAAGTTTGCCAGCAGACAGAAAGGAGTTCTGTTGCGTCGGGATGGTGGACGACGAGGAGAACATACGCTTGTATGATGAGAGGCTCCCGTGGGTGTTGAGAGGGCTGCGGTGAGGTGAATTGTATAGTGCTAGGATCAACAAGCCCAGGGAGAACATGTCCGCCGACCCACTGACATTCTGATCGATTACAAAGTCGGGAGAGGTGTAATCCAGATTCAGCTGGACCGAGGGCGGCAATCGAGGGTCGTGGTTCAAGATCTCGGACAGAGCCGAGGTCAGATTGGTGGGCGAGGCAGAAAAGGCCAGTCCAGATATCTTCCAGTCAGACTTCTGATTGACGAAGATGGCATCTGGACTTATATTGCCGTGGACCAGAGCAGCACTGTCGTGCAAGAACTCGAGTCCTTTGCCGATTTGTAGCAGACCCTTTTGGATCTCCAACTCGTCCAGTTCCAGTTCTCTCCGTCGAGTTCTTCCATCGGACTCTTCGACGACATATCGACTGCCCCTGCCGCCCACACCGCCGGAACGCTCCTCGTCGTCTTTCTCCAGCAGCAGACCAGCAAGGGATGCAGTGACAGGTTCCGTCGCAAACATGAGACCGCCATTTCGTGTTTCTTCCACGGGCTCGGCCAACTCAAGTATGCTGGGATGCCTCAGACGCGCCAGGGAGCTGGCCTCTTTTTTGAGACGATCGAGCACATCTTCGTATGCGCGCTTGAGAGAGGCGGCGCCCGTCCTGCTGCCACGGAGCCGACCACCGGCTGGATCCAGGATTTTCTTATCGAACACGAAGACCGAGACCACGGTGGTGCTGCCCTGGCCCTTCTTTCTGGCATCGAAGATCTTCCATGGTCCAGAGGTACAGCTAGGCTGAGGAGCGATGGTGTAGTTGGAGGCGATGTTGGATGTGAAGGACTTGAGCGCGGACGAGAACATGTTCACTGACACGCTTTACTGAGAGGGCAATGCGGTCGCAGGGCGAGTGAGGGATCCGGGAGGCACCTGGAAAAGAAGGCGCCTTGGTGTTCCAGTACTCTATCATACAAAAGTAATCTCACAGCGTTGCGACTTCACAATTAACATGACAGTCGCGTCTATGGCACGTGAGCGACAGGCGTATACAGGATCTGGGGACTAATATGTGGGATTATTCACGACCAATCTGGTCTTGCCTTTGATAATTGCAACAGGAGTCTTGTCTAGCGGAACGGAGATTGGATGGTGTGATGACAAGGTATTATTGTGCTTGTGGTGGAGCATGCATGCAGTGGCTTTGATACACGTTGCAAGCAGGAAATCATTGGTAGAACTGGAAGTGGTCAGGGTCCCCCTCTTGACTGCTGCTTTTACGGGAACACATCTGTTTCACTACTGAGACATTTGTGCCAATGATATACAAGTCCCAGAAGCTGCGGTCATGATCAGAAGTGGAACCCTTTGCATGTTTCGGCCATGGACACCTTGTAGTGCAGAGCTCAATATGTTCCATTCGTGAATCAGATATTACCCAGGTCTTAGACCAAAAAGTGTCGCCGACACCGCGGGAGACAGCGCACCACTCGGGCCGGGTGGGTCTCAGGGTTCGGCTTGATCGGCGGCGATTTCGAAATCTGGAGGAGCGTGTATTTGTGTTACAGTATGTGTATCGCGTAGGAACGTCGAGAGAGATAAGTCAAGTTCCGCTGTAGAGTCATCATACTTGAGAACAGTCATTGACTTTGGTGTCATACAATTGACTATTAATTGTACATTACCCAGCCTTTTTCTTTCTATCCCTTCATATTTCGTTTCTCCAGTCTCTGTTCACTGCATCAAGCCAATCGCTTCTGCTTCGACAATCTAATCCTACCACCTTCTTCGACAACGCGCATCACGACGGCAATCATGCTGCCATCACTACTGCCCCGTTCCTCTGCTGCGGCCAGGACTTCCGCCCGCACTCTCCGATCCCTCAATGTCTCGCGCCAGTCTAGATTCTATGCCATCCAAGCCAAGGATGCCTCGGAGCCCCGGCTCCAGGCCATAGACCCCTCCAAGTTGTCCATAACCAAGACGACGACACCGAAGCAACTGATGCCGAATGAAGAGCTGGTGTTTGGCCGCTACTTTACTGGTACTTTGACCCGATGCGCTATACTGGCAACTCGCTGAACCAATTCTTGACAGATCACATGCTCTCCCTCGAATGGACTGCTTCAGACGGCTGGCAAGAATCTCGCATCACTCCCTACCAAAATCTCTCGCTCGATCCCGCCACCTGTGTCTTCCACTATGCCTTCGAGTGCTTTGAGGGCATGAAGGCTTACAAGGACAAGAACGGCGACGTGAGACTTTTCAGACCCGACAAGAACATGGCTCGTCTGAACAGGTCTTCTTCACGTATCGCTCTGCCTACCTTCGACAGCGAGGCCATGATTGAGCTGATTGGCAAATTCACAAAGGTTGACGAGCGTTTCATTCCCTCGTAAGTCGCCTTTCTGTCTCCATCTCGTGGTCACATGCCATCACCTGATTCACCCTGATCTGACTCGTTTGTTACCAGTGCACGTGGCTACTCCCTGTACCTGCGCCCTACCATGATCGGAACCCAAAAGACCCTCGGTGTTGGTCCTCCGGGCTCCGCCCTGTTGTATGTCATCGCCTCGCCCGTCGGTCCCTACTACCCAACCGGCTTCAAGGCCGTTTCGCTCGAGGCGACCACATACGCAGTGCGAGCCTGGCCCGGCGGTGTTGGCAACAGCAAGCTCGGCGCAAACTACGCACCCTGCATTGTCCCGCAGATGCAGGCAGCCGCCCGCGGCTTCCACCAGAACCTGTGGCTCTTCGAGGCTGATGGCGAGGAGTACGTGACCGAGGTCGGTACCATGAACCTGTTCGCCGCCATGAAGACCAAAGACGGCAAGAAGGAGCTGGTCACTGCTCCTTTAGACGGCACCATCCTCGAGGGTGTCACCAGAGACTCTATCCTCGAGCTTGCCCGCGAGAGACTGGTGCCCGAGGGCTGGATCGTGTCCGAGAGAAAATTCACCATGAAGGAGGTGGCCGACGCTGCCGAAGAGGGTCGCATGCTCGAGGTCTTCGGTGCAGGCACTGCTGCGGTCGTCAGCCCTGTGAGAAACATCGGCTGGAGGGGCAAGATGGTCGACTGCGGTCTCGAAGCCGGATCGGAGGCTGGACCCATTGCCACGAGGATGAAGAACTGGATCGAGGGCATCCAGTACGGCGAGGAGGAGCACCCATGGAGGTAAGTCGAGAATCTTAAATTCTGTCAACATGTTCATCACGCTAATCTTGTGAAACACAGTGTCAAGGTATAAAGTCCACCCGAGATCATCGGCCGTTCCGGGCATCGGAACAAAGTATGAACATCCATATTGCACCGCGAGTGCTAGATTGGTGTGCACGAGGAGTTCGGCAGGCGGGACGCATGTAGTAAAAGTGAAGCATTATAGAAGCCCGGACTTGAACAGCGTGGTTTATGTTGTAAATTATCTCGAGGGATCCATACCCTGAGTACTATACTGAACACACTTACATCTAATTGACTAAAATGTACGTTCGATCATCTCTTATATAACTTCCAGGTTACCTTGGACCATCTTCAGCTTCACCTTCAGATGAGGGGCCCTCGGTTAATCCGCGGCGGAAGCCATTGCTTCACATCTGAAATTTGTTCGCTCGCGCCCCGCCGCTTGGGCATCATACTGTGCTGTACAATCAACCTAACTTCCATCATCATCCCACTACCTCTAAAGGACCTTCATACCACAGTACTTCACCTCCCCTCCACACCGCCAACTACATTCATCGTGCTGGGATTCGGCAAGTGCTAGCCGTCTCCCTCAATCCAAGACGATTTCCTCACTCACCCCTCGCCTACTTTTCGTTTCTCCATCCTTTCGTGGGACCTCTGCAGCAGGTACTGCACTTGTGACCGCCTGTCTTCGAGTCTGCTGGTCGCCGACTCCGCAATTCTCTGCGCCAACCAAAAACACCCGTGGTTTCGCCAGCAAAAAGAAGAAAATGCC
The DNA here is from genome assembly GCF_041146345.1 of Neodothiora populina. NCBI lineage: Eukaryota > Fungi > Ascomycota > Dothideomycetes > Dothideales > Dothioraceae > Neodothiora > Neodothiora populina. The sequence continues at coordinate 1,150,434 of NW_027191405.1, read as the reverse complement.
TCCCAAGAAGCAGGTAGCCCCAGTGCGCATTCCTCTGGGTCGCCCGGGAAACAACCTGAAGAGTGGTATCGTATGTAGGGCTTTTATTGAACCGCACAGCTTCTGCGAAGCGCAGTGACATGAAGCTCATGCATATATAGGTTGGTCTGGCTAACGTCGGAAAATCCACCCTCTTCCAAGCCATCACCAAGTCCTCCCTCGGTAACCCTGCGAACTTCCCTTACGCCACCATCGACCCCGAGGAGGCTCGTGTCGTTGTCCCCGATGAGCGTTTCGACTGGCTCTGCGAACAATACAAGCCCAAGTCCAAGGTCCCTGCTAACCTGACCGTCTACGATATCGCTGGTCTGACCCGTGGTGCTTCGACCGGTGCTGGTCTCGGCAATGCTTTCCTGTCTCACATCCGCGCTGTCGACGCCATCTTCCAGGTCGTGCGATGCTTCGATGACGCAGAGATTATCCACGTCGAGGGTGACGTGGATCCCGTCCGTGATCTCGAGATTATTGCCGACGAGCTCCGCATCAAGGATATCGAGTTTGTTGAGAAGGCACTCGAGAACCTGGCCAAGCAGACGAGACGAGGTGGTCAATCTCTTGAGATGAAGAAGATGAAGGAGGAGCAGTCCATCGTCGAGAAGATCCTACAACACCTGCAAGACGGCAAGCCCATCTACCACGCCGACTGGACTCCCCGAGAGGTATGTAACCACAAGATGGCGCAATCCCACCCCAGAAGTTTCGATGATGAACAAGAGCTTCTTGCTCGACTTTACACCCAGCTCTTTGATATTCCTTTAACGCAGGAATGTAATGAAAAGAAGTCCCTTCTGATCAATCCTTTCGCTTTATATGAGAAATAAGCCTCGGCTTCGACTGAGAACGAGTGACAATGCTGACGAATTGCTATTAGGTCGAAGTCATCAACCCCCTTTTCCTTCTCACCGCAAAGCCCAGCGTGTACCTTGTCAACCTGAGCGAGAGAGACTACATTCGCCAGAAGAACAAGTACCTCCCCAAGGTTGCAGAGTGGATCAAGGAGAAGGCACCCGGCAGCGCAGTCATCCCCATGTCTGTGTCGTTTGAGGAACGTCTCACCCGATTCGAGACGGAAGCAGAGGCCGAGGAGGAGTGCAAGAAGCTTGGCACCAAGTCCATCCTTCCCAAGGTCATTGTCACCATGCGCAAGACGCTCAACCTCGGATCCTTCTTCACCACTGGTGCAGACGAAGTCAGGCAATGGACTCTCCGCAACGGAACCAAGGCACCTCAAGCCGCCGGTGTGATTCACGGAGATTTCGAGAAGACCTTCATTCAGTGCATCGTTTACAACTACAGCGTCCTTCGCGAGGAGGGCGACGAAGCCACTGTCCGCGCCAAGGGCAAGATCATGACCAAGGGTAGGCCAAAGCGATTTTCTGGTAGCAGAACGAGTTCACTGACGACTTTACAGGCAAGGAGTACGAGGTTCAGGACGGTGACATTGTCCTTTTCAAGGCAGGTGCTGCCAAGTCTTGAGATGGATCAGTATCGTTTCAGCAGAGAATCGAGATTGCCAGAGTCACGGCTTGTACTATCGAATCGATGATGGAGGCCATGTGCCATGCAATGCCAACATGGGCCAGCCGAGATGGGATTGAGTCCAGGACGTACAGCACCTGATGCAGTCACTGCGGCGATCCGCGCTGATGGTATGATAATGCTCGCGGATCGTGCAATAATGCGCAACAGCTCAAAGCTGGCGATGCGATGTAGAGAAGCTTGGATGGATGTGGCCATGTTCAGCAATAAAAGCAAAGAGCAAATGTGATCAGAATATACGACATCACCCTTTCGGACGACTTTTATAGTCTAGCCATGTTGGCCCTGAGAACATGAGGCGCCGTATTTGCTGCAATAATAGTGTGTATATGGGCGAGTCCACGGACTTGTGATTCCTCTGTATGCCTGCCAAGTGCCGTACGTACCGCACCTGCGATTATCTGCGCATGGATCGCGAACACGATATCACATGAAACGCTACTCACGACTTGTTCCAAGGTACCCTTGGATGCACTGCATACCTTGTTGCATGTGTGCTGTGGCGTGATGTAGATGCGAATAGCAGCATGGCATGAGTTTTCAGATATAGTTAGTTGCAGCGGGAATGCGGAGTTAATTACTGTTGTATCCCAGTTGAAGCCTGGCAATACAGGACCGGGGCAGAGTGGCTGAGAGCGATTATGTGGCTTGGCAATCGGAGGAGTCGCAGGTTGACGTATCCCTTGCTGCTCGAGAGCAATTGTACCTACCTTATGAAGCCACTTGATAATAAGGTAGTATGGTGGCCAAGGTACCTTGGTTAAGGTACCTTGGTTACTGCTGTAAGGCGGTCAGATGCACCTTTGAGGGGGGTTGTTTGTGATCTGAACGGCACAGGACCAAGGTACGATATAATACAAGGCTACAGTGAAGTACCTCGATTGTAGTCAAAATCGCGTCACGGGTAAAGTATCTTGAAGTCTTTAAGGATTATAGAACTCTGTACAGTACCTAACACCGTCTTATGACACATACGGTACTAAAGTGAGCACTCGACTATATACAAAACAATCGTACGCTCTCGCGGAAGTGATATATCAAGTCAACCGGCTCAACTCCGAACTGTAGATTACAACAACGTCCTGTGCGCAAGTGCTTTGCTACTTCTCATACACGTCCACATACGCCATCTCCGTGTCCACCAGCCAGCGTGAGATCCGCACGCATCCTGACCGCAGCTATTCAGACACCCGTGTCAAATCAAGAACTCGTGATCCGCCAGAGCACTTGATCTGCAACAGCGCAACAGCAGAGGTCAAAGACCAAGCACACCCGAGCTCCTCTCTGTCTCTCCTGAAGCCCTTTGAGCATCTTCCTCAAAAGCCTTCCAGGCGTACGCCTGGGGCGTCAGTGTCACTCTGACGACTGTCGCGCGTCCAATGACGGCGGAGACGGCGGTCCATGTCGATTGAATGCACCCATTAAACCCTTTTCTAAGGGCCTTCTTCCGAAGCACCCTGCCCTCGCAGTGCCTTCCCGTCGGACACCATATCCTGCTCGTACCTACCACCGACTCTCTGCTTCAGGCCAAGGACCGCGATACTGGATCCCTGTATGCAGATCTTGCCGCATCAGAAGAGTTCCTCGCCAGTCATGTCCTGCGTGTGCCGGGTGGCCAGATACCGTCAGGCACTGCTAATTCCAAAGAGAGCGGCGGCAACGTCCGGGAGAACAAAGGCAAGGCGAAGCAGTACTCGACCATCAATGGGAGGACCGTTGTCGTCAAGGATACCTATGTGTACAGCAACAAGGGCTTCAAGACCCTCAATCAGGCACAGCTGCTTCAGGACACCATCTTCTACCCAGACACCTCCGATGCCCAGCAGTGGCTCGTATACTACATTACCAAACCGCTGATCGGCTCCTTCGAGTCTGCTCGCCTCGTACCCGCCACCATCAAGGATGCCTCTCAGCGTGCCGCAGACAAGGCTAAGAGCCTTCCGGCCACGACGTTCGCGCCCGCCTCGGACCCAAAACGTCGAGTCATCACTTCCTTCTCCGACCTTCTTTCGAACTTCCCACTCATCGCCAGGCAGCTGCAGCCTGGCCTGGAAAAGATCCTCAAAGACTTCTCTACCGACTTCGAAAAGTCTGCTCCGAAGGGGACATCGCGATCCTCCTCGCGATCCTCCAAGCGATCTACTGTCTCGTCCATCTCTCTCGAAGATTCTTTGGCTTCTCTCAAATCCTCCGTTTCCAGCACTGGCACCTCGCTCATGTCCACCTTTGCCGTCGATCCCGAAGAGGAGAGCATGCGATTTGCTTTAGAGAGCGCCGCCACCGCCGCCATAGACTTGTTTCAGGGCGTCGATCGCCAGCAGCTTTCCCTGCTTGGTGCCACAACTGACCTCTCCGGTCCAGTCGTCGAACGTATGATTGAGCGTTATGTTGCAGAGCAGCTACATGACTCTCTGATATTTCCACGCATCATCAACATCCGCCGCCCCGACGACCTTGACCTTGAGTACCGTATCAGGAGAATGGTGGATATAGACATCGCCCAGGTTGGTATCCCAATAGATCACTCCATGCGGGCCAAGAGGGACATGGCCATCCGTTTGGACAGGGGAGTCGCTATCTTCAAGAAGATGGGCGTCGCCGGCAGCCCGCAAGAGATGGTTGATATCCTGCTAGAAACCGCAAAAGCTGTCACTTCGACCTCTGCACCCCCCGAGCCTTCCACCAAGTCAACAGCACAGTCGGCCACTGCGTCAGAGAAGCAGTCCAGCCCGGTAATAATCAATGCCGATGCTCTTGTGTCGATGCTTCTAGTCGTGGTGATCCGGAGCTCTGTGCGGCACTTGCATGCCCGATTGTCGTACATGCGCCACTTCGTCTTCATCGACGACGTGGACAGTGGTGAGATTGGCTATGTGCTCAGTACATTCGAAGCTGTGCTAGCCTATCTGTCGCACGATTCAGACGCGCTGCGCTCGGCCTCGCGCAGGAACACAAAGCTGTGGCAGGCCGCGAAGATGGGCAAGGTTTCCGAGTTGAGATCCATGCTCGAACCGAATGAGCCATGGTTGCTCGCACCGGACCTCGTCGAGAGTCTTTCATTACAAGACGAAACCATGCAGACCGGTGACGATGGGCCCAGCGCAGGTCCACTTGCCCACGTCTTTCCCTTTCAACGCCCGCCTACACCACCTCCGGATATCGACCAGCCGAGACAAAAGAGAGTGACCATGGCGTCTTTTCGCAGCAATTCTGTATCCTCGAGTTATTCCTCCAGATCGCATTCTCGTTCTAAGAGTTTGGACTCGAACGCTTCGGTGACCGTCGACGGGGACATCTCCATTGAGAAGATGGCGCAATCTCAGGGAGTGACGGGAGACTCTATCCTCATGATGGCGGTCGAAAGTGGTCAGTTAGCTTCCCTCGAATACCTCCTTAGTCTCGACCGGTATTTCCCCATAGAAATGGTCCTGGACGACTGTAACAGCGAGGGCTCAACTTTGCTCATCGCCGCAGTCCACGGTGCGGACCGAAACCTCAGCATGTACTTGCTTAACTTCATAATGCGAAAAGCGCCGTCGGACGCTGCAGTGCGGTCATATCTTGCAAGACAAGATAGCAAAGGTCGAAGCCTTGCGCATTATTTGTTCGACCAACCTCACCTCATGGAGTCCATCGGTGACAAATTACCATGGACACTCCGGGACAAGAACGGACAAACACCACTGTTCGCATTGTGCCGATCGTACGACCATGAGGAGTATCGCTGGATGGTGGAAACAGCCTTGGGTCTTGCAAAGGGCACTCAAGGCGATGGTGAAGCATTGCATCTGGACGATCACATTGATAACAAGGGGAACACTCTGTTGCACATCGTCAACGACCCACATCTAGCCGCTACGCTTCTACGCACCTGCGATTCCGACGTAAATGCGGCCAACGACAAGCGCTTCACCCCCATCATGATGGCCAGTAAATACGGTAGAATAGATCTCGTTCGTATCTTCTTCGGGGATCCGCGGGTCGAGCTCCAAGCAAAGGACACAAGAGGTCTCACAGCAGTCGAGCTTGCAAAGGATGATGAGGTGCGAAATCGAATTGACGATTTGGTCCTGCTGTCCTCCCCACCTGGACACGACGGAAGAATGACCACAGTGGTGAGATCGTTCTTCGTCGAGGACGCAACCGTGCGTCTGGTTCTGAAGTCAGGAGGGCCGAATCCAAACGGTACGGTCACGGTAACGACTTGCCGACGGTCTGTAGCAGACTTTGAGAACCTCGCCAAGTGGTTGGCTATCGAGCAGCCAGCCTCGTGGCTACCGAATCAGTTCAACCTCACGTCACCGTTCTTGATTCCCTCAAAACCTTCACGTGCAATACTGCGAGACACCCAACTCCGACTGGACAATTTCCTGCATATACTCCTCGCCCATGCAACCTTCTCAACCCACGAGATGGTATGGGAGTTTTTCCTGATGCCAGACATTGATCCTATCCTGCTTGCAGAACGCAGTCAGCGGAAAGCCGAGCTTCGAGTAGAAAATGTACGAGACGACTACGACCCGATATACGATACGAGGGAAGTCGAACTCTTCGTAGCGCACGCAAAGGACCAGATTCGCGGCGTGTCCTACGCCACGAAGACGCTAATCAGACGTACAAACGCACACCGCATGCTCCAAACCGACCTCGCCGACGCCCAGCATCTGTCCTCAAGCGCAGTCGCCACTCTGACTTTCCTACCACAAACACACCTCACCGCCTTCGACCGCTACACCAAAGTCCTAGCACCCACGGAATCAAACCCGTTCACAAGTCTCTACTACGCGCTGCACTCCATCTCCACCTCGTCAGCCGCCCTGCTTATCGCCCTCGGCCGCCCCACAAGTCTAATCGCAAGCATGTCGCAAGCCCGCCGCAACATCGACCGCGCCCTGGGCTCCCTATCGCGCCAATCCCGCTGGACGCCCAACATCGGCCTCTTCGACGAAACCCGCAAGTCCATCGCGGCCGAAGCCGAGGAGAAGGCGCGAAAAGTCCAAAACGAACTCGACGCGCTCGGCTCGGAGTTGAGGTATACCCAGCAGACCGTCGCTGCCGAATTGGCTGGTTGGCAAGAGGAACACGTGCGACATGGCCGAGCCATGCTGAGGAGCTTGGCCAAAGGCATGGTCGTGAAAGAAAAGGCTAGGCTGGAGGGCATGAAGAGGGCGTTGAGGGAGTTGAGGAAGCCGTCGCCGCCGGCGCCGACGTCGTAGTGTCGTTGAAGGTTTATGAATGTGCGAGCTCGAGCGAGCGCAGTGCATGTCGTGGACATGAAGTTTGGCTTTTTTCGTGTTTGAGACTTTTTTTTGAAACCGGGATATATACAGTACACACCACCCCCCTTTCCTCGAACTTGCCTATAGATCTATAACCGAGCTTTCTTCTTCTTCTTCGCTCTTCTTGTTTTGTTTCGATCTTTTGTCGAATATATAACGTCAATTTCTACAAAGCCATGCTCATCAGATGACAGAAAAATCAACAGTAGCAGCGGCAGCAGCAGCAGCAGCAGCAAGTAGTAAAAGCCAACACGGACCGACCCGCACAAGATGTACACCAGCTTCTGGTTTTTTTCTCCTTGATCCTGCTTTCTAAACCTTCACGGTCAAAAAGACTAAAAAGACGTGCACAGTCGAGCTCATATCTTTTGTGGAGGATAAGAAAGCGTCAACGATTCCGTGTCCAGCTATGTGCGTACGTATCTACGGACCGAATGTCTAATGATGACTCGTAGCCACACCGGCCTCGTTAGCCTGCGCGGTGATCTTCTTCTTGTAGTCCTTGACCGTGCCCTCGAAATGCGTGACCGTGCCCTCGTCACACACCCACAAGCTCTTGCACACGCTCTGCAGCATGGTGACGTCGTGAGAGACCATGAGCACGCCGCCCTGGAAGTTATTGAGCGCGACGGCGAGCGCGTCCATGGCTTCGATATCCAAGTGGTTGGACGGCTCGTCGAGGACGAGGATATGTGGGTTCTGGAGAGACAGGCAGGCAAACGCCACGCGCGACTTCTGACCTCCTGATAGCAGACCCATTTTCTGCAGGCCCGTCATGCCCGTGATGCCGAAGGCGCCGAGGTGCCGGCGGTATTCTTCGTCGGAGCGGCCGTGGTAGTTCGCGGCCATGAAGCCCACCGCGGACATGTTCATGTCGAGGGCGTCGACGTGGTGTTGAGCGAAGAAGCCGACGCGTAGACGCGGGTTTTGCGAGATGAGACCCGAGGTGGGCGTCAAGGCGCCGATGAGCAGTTTGAGCGCCGTCGTCTTACCTGCTCCGTTGGGGCCGACGATGCCGATACGTGAGTCGAGCTGCACGTCAAGGTCGACGTTCTTGAGCAGTAGCTTGTCGGGCGTGTAGCCAAATGAGACGTTGTCCATTTGGATGATGGGCGGAGACATCTTGTCGACATCCGGGAATTTGAATGACACCGTGTAGACGCTCTCTGGCGCTTCGAGGATGGGCATCTTTTCTAGTTTCTTGATACGTGATTGGGCCTCCGAGGATTTGGCAGCGTTGTAGCGGAACTTGTCGATGAAAGCCTGCAGATGGGCTCTTTCGCCCATTTGCTTCTCGTACTCTCGTTGCAGCGTCTTTCGTCGTTCCTCCTTGGTGGCGTAGAAAGACTCGAAGTTCGCACCCTTGTAGTAGTCGAGACGTTCCGAATGTTGATGAATGATGTCCGTGGCAACCTCGTTGAGGAAAGCTCTGTCGTGGGAAACAACGAGGACTGTGCTGGGGTATGTTTGAAGGTAATTTGATAAGAAAGTAATGGAGGGAACGTCCAACATGTTGGACGGTTCGTCAAGAAGTAACAAGTCGGGCTCGCAGAAAAGAGCTCTTGCAAGCGCCAATCTCATACGCCAACCTCCGGAGAACGTTTTGGTTGCGAACTGCTGTCTCTCGTGAGAGAATCCAAGGCCAGCAAGGATACTTGCGGCACGAGGCTCTGCTTTGTCTGACTCCATCTCGGCGAGTTTTGACTGGACATCGCTCAGAGTGATATCCAGGCCTTCCAACTGGTGATCAAGCTTGGCCGCTTCGGCAGAAGTATCGGCAAGGGAAGTCCGCTCGGATTGTAGCTCTGTCTGCTCCTTGATGATCTTGTCCTGCTCTCTGAGCAGATGTTTTCTCCACACATCGGCATCCAGCACAGCTTGCAGAGCCGGGGTATCGTCACCCATGATCTCTTGCTCAACGTGAAGGATAGAGATATGTGTGGGGATCTGGACTTCACGCTTACTGAGAGCTCTGAGCAGGGTCGACTTACCAATACCGTTCTGACCGACCAAACCATATCTTCGGCCATATGCCAGGGTCAGATTAGTATCGTTAAGGATTCTCTTGCCACCGATGGAAATATCAATGCCGTCGACCTTGATGTCTTTACTCTTCGATTGCGAGTCAGACCCCAACTGGAGAGGATTGACTGCCATGAAGAACTCCTCGTAAGACTGAGTCTCATCCGGAACGTCCAAAAGTTTAGAAGCTTCATATTCGATGAACTTGAATTCTTTGCGGTCTTGCTTGGCTCGCAATTTTCGTTCGGCCTTTTCAAGTTTCTTCTTGTCCACGCGAGATTCGACTTGACGACCAGTGTGCTCCAAATCAACTGCACCTCCGGTCAAACCTAGAGTAGCTGAGATACCTCGTTGAGATCCAACCTGAATCGTCTGGTCCAGCTTTCTGGCAGATGGGGTTTGTTGCCGTCTCTCACCATCAACGCCATTCTGCGCGGACAGCCTTGAAACAAATTTATCAACAAGATTCTGGATCGTCGCTTCGTTCTGTCCCGATAGGTCGCCTGAGGCGGAAAGTAACAAGGCTGTCACAGTGGCGGCAGCTTCAGACAATGGATCACCTTCAGAACTGAAACTTTGCGACGCATAGCTTAGATAGCCAGCCGAATAGTCAGAGACGACCGGATCGATGCCGGGGATCTGGGCTCTAATCTCTGCATCCATAGTATGATAGACTACGACAATTATCACTGCCGTTTGATTCTGTTGGCAAGGTTGAGCAGGGTCTTAGGTTCTTGATATTCGACAAGGGATTCAGTGGCGTTGCGCTATTGCCAAGTCTTATGCGGAAGCTTCCACGTTTTAATGGAACCTAATGTAGGGTGAGAAGCTGTGAAGCATAAACCAGACGAGAGCTTAATGTGAAAAATGTATAGCGAATTTATGATTGGCTTATGCAGATATATAAGTTTATGTAGGCTCGGCAGGGCAGTTTCGATATAATATACAATCCACATCTAATTTTATACATGTGCTACCTTCTTTCGCTCCTGAAACATCTTCGACAAGCGCTTGTTTCTCCTGGCATATACCTCAGCCGAGACATATTCTAGGTGCAGAATATCCCGGTTATCTGTTATTGCTGTTCCTGGTTGGAGCGGTTTGACAGACGACCATCGACATGGCATGCTCGTTTCTCGCATTGCTGCGGCACCTAGGCCCCTCACAACCTGATCTCCCTCGCTTGCAACTAACACAAAGGGTCGAAAACTTGTATGTCTACAGTTATGGGTACACCTACTTGTCCGTGCTGTGCATTAAGACCGATCGTGCTTGACCAATAACCATTGCAGATTGACAGCCAAGTACTTGTCAGCTCAAGTCTGAAGCGCTCGAAACAAGGCTAAATCCGAGGCAGGTAATTGCACGGAAGAGCGACTTACAGGTTCGGCGCAGTGCTATACGAATCGCGTTAGCGATACACCTCATGCGATAACACCCAGCAGGTCGGTACAGCCAAGTGCTTGTGGATTGCTCACTAAGGTAGATTCCAGCGATCCGCCTTGTTACGTATTGCGTGACCGACAGCGGAGCTTCTCCAAAGCTTCAGCCCCCACGCCCCACTCCTTGCTTTGAGTATGGCTAAGGTAGCTAGCATCATCAATTAATGGTCGGGCTTAAGACAACGCGTGTTACAGAAAACGGGGATACAGATCCCAGCGGCTTGCTTGCTTGCCCGTGCGGGCGCTTTTTAGGAAAGTGGTACATGAACAATCTGCCTCTTATCAGCTTGATCTTGAGCCGAGAATGACAAGGTCTCTGGCGTACCGCAGCTCGAACGCCATGCATCTGTCAGGAAAAGGAGCAGTCAGATCTGCCCTGCAAGATAAATGCATTGCATAACAGTAATGACATACAAGTAGAACACCGCCTAATTCGAACATGCAAGTAATCGCTCCAACGCAGAACATCAGCACGACTCGTATCATCCGAAAGTCTTTGCGTAAGGTTGGTTGTACATGCATACCCATGCATTCAATAGCATTTGTAAGTGCATACAGATCTCCATGGTTCGTGCGCGACAGTTTGGCCTGTTCGGCGATTTGGAAGCTTGATATATGAATTTATCGGGTCACCAAGGCCAGCCCCAAGGTAGGTTCTGTGACCAATGTACAGTGATGCGGCACCAGCGGACGAACACGTCGAATAATGGTCGATTTTGCCTCGAAACGATGGCTGCCAATCCTCCGGGAACGCTACGATCTGATGGACATTGCCTTTGCCCCACAGGATGACCACCAGTAGCAGGGTACGGCCAGTTCGTACTTGCACATCACTTTGCCTTGCCAACCCATTGATCACGATCGATTGTCGAAAAGGAGATTTTGTACGAATGACAAGCACGTGCCTGACATCGATACGAAAGCGAGAAAAACAACAGCAGTGAGTGTACACGTCCCACAAGCTGTATTCATATTCCTGTGGCGCCGTTATCATAATATATACTGCACAGCTGAAGTTGTACAAGGGACATAAGGCACAGAGGCTCCCAGGACTCGGGCAGTACTCATTACTTGTAGATCTAAGAAGCTTCGATGCCGCCAGGGATTCGCTTGCTCACCAGAAAAGCTAGATGGTCGTTCGCTACTGGATTTGAGTCAGTAACGGCGACCGGGATTGTACAGTAGCTCGTATCAAGGTGGTACGGCAGTGGAATTTCTGTAGGCTGCACGTTACCGCGCGAGGGAGCGGCGAGCAGAAGGGCGTCAAGAATGCGGCTGGCTGCTGCGCCAGGAGGAGAGAAAGACGACATGAGAGCAGTACTTCTACCCGGCGGATGACTTGACGGATCCCTTGGCCGCTTGCAATTAAAAAAAAGAGACAACGGGCGAAGATCCACGGTCAGACCTTTTACATGTAAATAGCATCACATCACAGATAGATTGAGAAGAGCACATCAATATATCGAATTAATATGGTCGATTGTCGGTCTGGCATCACTTTTGATCCGTGAGGAGATGGATTGATTTTGAACCGATGAGCATCACCCATCGTTCCTGATATCTCCGTGACGGTGGATCTGGGGGCTTGGAGGTAAACCTGTTTCAGATGGCCTATTTCGGCAGAGGGGTCTCGCTCCCGGGGCTTGTGTTGTGCGCTGTGTGTTGTGCCTGGGGGGGGCGACGATCCTACAGTAGTATCTTTGTCAACCCGTCTTTTCTTTAACCTTGTTGCTTGCAATTACGCGCATCTGGATGGGTCGCCGAGCGCTGTCCGTCAAACTTTGAGTACGGTATCATTGATCCTGTCGCTTGTCTATCACAAAGCTCTCTGGCGCTCCTGTGGGGCTCTTAACACTTTTGGTCGAGTTGCGTCTCTCCTCCACAATGAATGCGCTTGTTGTGAGGCTTGTCTTGTTAATGCCTCGTTCTTCGCTTCCTTACTGTCACTTCTGCGTGCGCATGGCATTGTGCAAAGCATGAAAACGACTGTGCCGACGGTGAACCACCCTCTTGTGTTCTTTCCCCTTGCCTTGGTGTTTTCTGTTCTGTTTCTCATCGTCTTCATCTTCACCTTCCAACCCATCTCCAAGACGCAGCCGCTGTTGTTATTGTTGTTTATCATCACTGCAAACCACGAATGATATATGCATACATGTACCACCGCCTTGCTTTGCATTCTTCGCAACATATATCGCTGCATTCTGATAGCATGAGCGTGTAAATACCGTCCTCTCATCCTTGCAATTTCACTCTACTCTATTTTTTGGATATTGTGTTGTCTCATTGATGATAGCCCTCGAGATTCTTCGTTCATCTCTGCGGACAAATCACTAACGACATATCCATCCACAGCTCGCAGCTTCAACCACTGCCATTGCAACGTCTTTATTAGGCTTGGTTGTTGCTCGCCCGGAACACGATCTTACTCACGATCACGCTTCTCGACATAACGAGACCCACGACACTACTCGACATCCTACTCGTACTCTGCTTCGACGAACACGATCCACGCCTCTCTCTGACATGACATCGACGGCTACTTGTACGGTACACACCGTTGACACATACGCCACCCCCTCGTCGTTTTCCACTCCCTTCGCCTTCTCTGCCCGTCAGACTCTCCGAACTACCAGGTCCGACAATTCACATTCGAGACATGCAAGTGCGAGGTCCGAAAAGCCTAGGTCAACAATGAGCCAGAGGAACACCGAGCCAAAGGACGGCCATCATTCCTATTCTCGATCTCCATCGGATATTGCCAGTATCGTCGCTCCTACGCCTTCTACTACAACGACAACGCAGCCCTGGCTTAAGCGCCTGTCTACTTTCTCCACATCGAGTTCCAGTAGGCAGTCAAGTCCCCGGCCTGTCTCCGTCTGTGTGTCACCTTCCAATGGCTCGATAGCCCTGTCGAAAACTCGCTCTACCACCCCGATACTTGGAAGTCAACCCGTTGCCCCACAAAGTAATCCACCTAATAAGTTGGTGAAACGGGAACGTTCCATGTCCTTACATCCTCCTTCATCAAATACAAACTCTAAGATACCCAAACCTACATTACGGAGGCCAGCTACAAGTCACCAGCGAAGTGCCACCCTGCAGGAACGCCGGACGAGGAGCATCCAAACCGCCCACGGCACATTCTCGTCACCCACGTATTCTCAGCCCTCTGCTACCAAATGGCGTACCTTCTTTACTCCCAAAGTTAATGCCGGCCCAGCACCGCTGAACAGACGGCGTAATTCCTCCAGTATACCTAATCCAATCAGGCGTGTCTACCCAGATCGAAGATATACTCCTACCTTGGTGTCAGCAGCCGAGCCCATAGCCCGAGCGATGCTAGAATTTCAAGATGACAACAGCCACAATAGCAGTGTACGCCTCTTCTCATCATCCGCACGGCCTTCTTCAGCGACTTTTGAGGCAGATGACGATTTCTCCGTTGTCCCCGCTAGAAGACATGTCGAAAACTATTCCACTGTCGAGCAGCTCAGCCGAGCTGAACCTGGCTCACGACGATCTTGGAACATAGGTGACTGGCTTCCAAGCGACGGACAAGATCGCATTCGACCTTTCTCTCGTAACTCCGTGAGTAGATATTGGGGTAGCAGACGGGCATCAGCCACAGCTACTCCGAAGGATGTTCCTGATAACAGCAGCACATGGGACCCGGATTCGGAACCATCGACTGTTCGCCACCATATCGTGCAGCGCTCCACGGGTTCGGATGAATTAATTACCGCTTACGATTTCTTGGCCACTCCACCTCTACAATTTCAAGATGACCCGTTGGAATTAGCCACAGTTGAAGAATCCAATGTCATTTCTACAGCACTTCCTCGTCGCAGGTCGACGCCCCTGTCAGACTTTGACTTTGATCCGACTAGAGCTGGTGGTCATAACGAAGATAACGAAAAGCTAGACAAAATGAACTATCTTGATCTTGGCTCTGCAAAAGCTGTCAGGAGTAGCCCTGGCCGACGGGGTCCGGCTATCGACACTATATTTCAAGAATCTCCGCCTCCGCCTACACATGGCGGACACACCTTGCTAAGGGACATACTTCAAAGAGGTTCCAACCAAGACGGGGGGTTTGCTTTGAGACCTCGACACAGCATCATACACGAGGAAGATGCGTTGTCAACCCCTGCTCGGTCGGTTCGACTATCGTCGGCTGCTCCTTCACCGCTTCCACACTCAGCCACATCTCCAGCTCCAGATACGCTCTCGACTTCACCTCCGGCAATGCCCTCTCTGCTTCATCTGAGACATAAGAAAACCTTTGATGATACGGACGATGATAAAGAAAGCTCGTGGTCCTTCGGCGGTGATGAGGACGAATTGGAACCAGTCAACCCGGCTAGCCGGTTTGCTCATCTCGGCCTCACACCATCAGACTTGTCACAGATATCGCTCGATGTGAGTAGCCCGCCTACAACACTGACGCCACAGCGCCAAGCCTTCAGACATGGAAACAAGGATACTCGCAGCAGCATTTTTGACTGGTCCGAGCAACAGCCACTAGATCGAAGCCCTGGGTCCCGCTCACCTCCCAGACCGAAGACGGTCCACGGCAAGAAAGATGCCGAGCACCGAGGGAGTAGATCTGTAGGCAGAAGAGCCCCAAGCGGTGTGCATGTCCGAAGCCAGAGCGTCCCAGTAGCCCCGGAGGTCGACGGTGCCCGGAGTCAGGTTGTCTCTAACAAGTTCGGCACTTGGGGTGTTGGCAGCAAAGGTGTCACCGAAGACTGGAACGAAGATTTCGACTTTGGCGACATTCAACCCCATCTGCCTGTACTGAGTGTTGGTGACGAGAAGCGATTGGACAGCGGCATCGGTATGCTTGTGCCGCCGGCTATCAGGGCGCAGCAAACGAATGTACTAGCGAATATAAGTCTCGTACGGGATTGGGGCCTCTTGATAGAGGAGATCAAGGAACTGAGACTCAGAGCCATGGCACTTGACCTGGTCCACCACGTGGAGGAGCCCACTTGGAACGAGGTCGAGGCTATGATCGATCTAGCAGACCAGGAGTCGGATGAGCATACCCTGGCCCCTCGTTACACACCATCATCTTCACCGACCTGCGATCATGACGCTTTCGAAGAGTCGGTCGATGTGAGAGTGAGCAGAAGTGTGGAGCGAGGCAGTTCGCCTCGGACAGACCGAGAGAGTCTCCCTGGCTCGCCAATACGGAGCGACCAGGAGATTCACATTATCCCAGCTACCCCGAGGAGACAACGCAAGAACTCCGAAGCTGTCGCACGATCTGTAATCGAAGCCTTGCAACAAAAAAGAGTCTCGTCAGACTCTAGGCCGTCGTTGGGTGAGGGGTTGGAAAAGGTTCATTTCGATACCGCAACCCTTCGACGGATCATTCCTTATGTCCAGGACTTGCGCGATAGAGTAAAAGGGATCCTTCGTGAAGCCGAAGGTCTCTATGCCAGTCCACCGGTTCACGATACTGCCAACGATGGGGTACGGATCGGGAGTGGGTTTCGGGAGGCGCCGGATTCGCCCTCGATGCAAACCCGACGATCTATGAATACGACGGACGGTATGACTTCTGATGATGGATTCCAGAGTCCTACCGAAGACTTGGCTGCACGAATCAGACTCACGGCTGTCGTGTGATGAGCTGATGATGATGACCACGATTTTGGATCACCATGGCGTGAATCCTGCATATTATTTTGGGCCACGGTTCAAGGAAGGGTGGTTCTCCATATGTACTATTAATGTTTTCTGTTTTGGCATTGTCACAGCGTTTTGAGCGAAAACTGTCGGGGTTTTGTGTCAGGACCTGCTCTTTTTCCGAAGGTTGGCCAATCGCAAAACGAAACGCGGTTCGCGGATAAAAAAGTCTCGCAGCTGCGTATCATAAAACTTTGTCACGTTTGCTTCTTTTCTTTTCTCTTGATGAGGTTTAGGACCTTGCAGGCACACCTGCCACCATCGTTTCCATCTCCTTTTTCTTTGTGGGGGTCTTCTTTTGACTATATCCAAGGTCCTGCTATCTTTCATTGGCGACGTGGTATATCTACGTTTGCCAGCCCAGTTATCCAATTTCTTATCTTCCATTTTTTTCCTTGCTCGTACACACGTGTTTTGCACTCTGGGCCAAGTGTATATTATTGTATATCGCTATCATTGGAACTCTGCTCCGAGTCCCAGCGACGAGGAACAGCAGTGTACAGGCGTACGTGTATTAGTCAAAAGTCAAGAACGTAACAAGAAGAGAAGACGCGCGCGTGCCGTTCTAGTTGTATGCGCCCAGGACCGGTTCTTCATTGCTTATAGTAGTATATACACACACACACATTTGCATGCAACAAAATTCGAAATTGCTCGTCTTGTCTTGCTGGCTGTTGATCTTTCAAGGTCATCACATGGGCACTTTCTTCTCTCTTTTGCTTTGTAGAGTACTGTCTTAGTAGTGGACAGGATGGGAATTCTGTTTCCTCTCGTATTCGCATTATTGATGAGGAAAGGGGGGGGGGGGTTTCTTCTCTGTTCGAATCAATTTATCCACTGGCATAGGATTTGTCTCGCAGGACGATCACTACTATACAAATGGTACCAGCAGGCCGTCATGGTTCAGAGAGTCACGGATTGAGTACCGAGGTGAGTGGTCATTTGTGCATTACGCTTCCTCTGAACGCAGGTCTGATAGTCAGCACAATCGCAGCATCGATTCTGCATTCCCATAAACCACCTTTCTCCCATACTCGATCTATGGCATGGGCCCAAGATAGCACATCAACGCAACCCCCTCATCTTAGCCTTGACCTCTCCAGGCAAGATCCTGCGCCCAGTGCGATCGAAAAACGCAGAGGCGACCCTGTCCCAAACCCTGCGGGCGTCGGCCTCGAGCAAGTCGACGAGAAGCTGCAGGTCGGAAAAAGAAAAGCTCTCGTCTTCTTTTAGTTCGAAGATTGAGGAGAACGCGGTACTTGCGGGCGGTGGTGGTGGTGGTGGGGGTCGTGAGCTCTTTTTGCTTGGGGCGACGGAGTTGGGTTTGGTGCCGGGTTTGGTGGGCTCGTTTGATTCTCTGCTGGTGTGGTGGTGGCGTGAAGAGGACCTTTTGCTTGTGCGCTTCTCTTCGCTTTTCACGGCGCTGGTCGACTTGTCTGCTGCTGCTGCTGCTGCTTCGAGTTGCTTGAATCGTGCCTTGAGGAGGCCTTGTGGCAACTGCATCTGCTTGGCGATCGTCTTCCAGGACTTGTTTTCCGACTTGAGCTTGATGAGTTCGGCGTCCTCTTCGGGGGTGAAAACAAAGGCGTCGATGGCTCCTGTGGGCATTTCTTCCTTGGAGGCGTTCTTCGTGCGGGATGACTTGGTCTGGCTCTTTGTAGATGAGTTTTGTCTCTTACTGCCGTTGCTGTTGGCTTTTGGTTCTTCGTCTTTGGTCTCGTCGGCTTTTTTGCTGTTGGCATCCGCGGGTTTGTCATTTGCACTGTCGTCACCGGTGGTCTTTTCGTCTTTGGCTGCTTCGTCACTTTCGACAACAGCAACTATCTGAGCGCCGGCAGATGTTGTCTTGTCCCTTTTAGGTGGACGCTGATTGAGGAGGTATCTAGTCTCCAGCAGGGGGAACTTAGGAGGGGGTTATTCCCTTTTCTTTACTTCTGCCAAAGCAGGCAGTGGGAGAGGGTTGAGAGGTGAGAGAGAAACAAAGACAACTTACGCCTGGCGGACCTGGATTGCCTCGGATGGTGCGACCCTTGCCGATGAAGATGTCGAATAAAGAAACTCGAGGTATGTTAGGAGGACGCTGTGGCATGGCTGCTGGTTCTTGAGATTGATGGCAAGAGGATTATGTGAAGGGTAGAAAAGACTTATGAGGATAGAAAGCTCATATCATGTGCTTGGATTGTGATGAAGGGAAGTACTTGGTTGAGAGAGGAGATGTTGTAACTCTCAATCTTGTGTGGTGCCTAAGTGTAATGAGCCCATCACAAGCATTTGACTAGACGGGCACAAGGATAGATACCTCACAAGCTTGCGAAAGTAGTGCGAGTCCGTGAAAAGTGCAGAAGAAGAGGCACGACAGGGAGACTACAATGGCACCTGATAGGCAAGAACACCTGCTATGATCTATGAGACTGCTACGGCTGCCTGTGTCCTATTTTGCTGCAAGAGACTATCAAGCAGTATATGTGTATGACAGTGAAATATGTCTGTGAGGATAACATGATAGCATGCATGACGAAGCACCCATGCCACTCGCCTCAGACCTCACATATTGAGATACAATTCTGATGCACCAGAATCAACACGTGTCTTCTGTTCTCGAATCAAGGGCGATACTGTATGCGCAAGGAGAGGAAGCGTGTTCACCGAATCAGAAGGATGTTGTTGGTTCTAGTAGACAGCATCCCCGGCGGCTCTCTGTAGAGCAAGAAAGCTCGGACCCGTTCTGGGGGGGGAATGTTGTTTTGCGGAGAAGACAGCAATCATCAATAAATCATCCCAAACTGTCTAGGTAATTAACACCTCGACTGCGCAATCGCTTTGTGTCTGTAAGCTGTAGCGGCGACAATAACAACAACAACAACAACAACAACAACAACAAAAATGGCCGTCCTCGCTCTATTCTATGCGGTGCTCTGTGGCCTCGTCGCCATCACATCGGCGCACAACATCCAGCTCAAGGCACATGTGCGCGAATGCTTCCACGAACAGCTGCACAAGGATGACAAGATGACGGTCACTTTCCAAGTCGGCGACAGGGAGTTTGGCGGCAGCGGAAACCTGGACCTCGATTTCTGGGTGTGTACAGGACAGGCCCATCTCTCTTTCTCCTTTTTTCATCCTGACTGACTTGTCTGCCAAAGATCCAAAACCCTGCCAATGCCTACCAAGTACACGAGCGCGCCGTCAGCTCTGGCGACCACTCCTTCACTGCGGGCATGGACGGTAAATACACCTACTGCTTCAGCAACGAGCACTGGTCCGCCAACACCAAGGAGGTCAGCTTCAACGTCCACGGCGTCGTCTATGTGCCCGAGAGCGAGGCTCCTCAGGATCCGCTGGAGAAGGAGGTCCGCGCTCTGTCCGAGATGTTGTCGCAGGTCAAGGACGAGCAGGGCTATATTGTCGTCAGAGAGCGCACTCACAGAAACACTGCCGAGAGCACAAACGCCAGAGTCAAGTGGTGGAGTGTCTTCCAGCTGTCGTTTGTCATTGGCGTCGGTGTCTTCCAGGTCTGGTGGCTGAAGCGCTTCTTCGAGGTAAGCCATGTTGTTTTGTTCATATACTACAATCTGCTGACATTCTTTCTTTTCAACAGGTCAAGCGTGTCGTTTAGATGTCCTGTTCAGTCCGGACGTCTACATATATTCAAATACCAAGACATCATTTATCAGTGCCCACGAAGATATACAAAGAAACAAAAGCAGCGTTCAAGACCGCCTCCACAATTTTCACTGAACTTGTTGTCATAAAGTACTTGAATTCTTTTCCGTGCCATGGAACTCGTCTTCTAACTCATGCCATGGCCTTGTCAATAATATCAGCCAGCTCCGCCAGAGTCTCGACCCGCAACTGATACCCATATTCATCAGCCTTGGCCGCCTCAGACCGTCCCTCAGTCTTCCCACCCATGAATCCCTTCCTGTCTACCCAGACGCTCGTAATGCCAAACGGCTTGATGGCAGCGTGATCGTGATACAGACTTTGCGCAACATGGCACAGCTGTTCCTTTTCGGCTCCGAAGTCCTGCTTGATGTGCTCGAACAGGTACTCGAAGTTGCGAGGATCAGGCTTGTAGCTGCCTGTTTTGTGTTCAATTCCATCAGCACACGTGCCACATCATAAGGTATCTTCCTCATCTGACATTTCGAACCCCAACCAACCACAAGCGAAAGGAAAAGAAAACATACCAATATTCTCAGCAGTATAAACCGCATCGAAGCGACACTCGCTCAGCGGGCCCCTCGCCGCCTTCCCCCACGACTCATTATCAACATTACTCAGCGGCACCAGCTTGAACCTCTGCCCCAGCCTCTGTATCGCACCCACCGTATCCTCAAACGTCGGCCACTCCCCCAGACTGTCCCCAAACACCTTCGCGGCCTCGTCGAGCGCCGCTTCGCCACCGAGCGCCTCCACAACACCCAGCCTCTGCGCGTACCGTCTCACGGCCTCGGCGTTGACGCCGCTCTGCAGCATCGTGGGCGACTCTTTTTGGATCTGGACTTCGAGGTCTTCGAAGGTCTCGAGGACTCGTTTGCGTGGTAGGGAGCGGAGGTGGGGGCCGAGCGGGGAGGACAGGAGGCCGGTGTGAAGGCCGGATTCCCAGTCGATTAGCGTGCCGTAGATGTCGAAGGATAGCACGCGGATGTTCTGGAAGGGGATTGGGGATGTCATTTTTGCTTTCTTTTGCTTTCTTTTGGGAGATGATAAAAGGGGAGTTTGGGTCGGGATTGCACGTTGGATTTATAGTGGGATAATAAGTACTTGGTCGTTTCAGGAGGACAAGGTTCTTGACGAGTGAAGAGCACAGGAGAGTCTACTTCAATGGAACATGTGCAGATAAATGCCAATCTCTTGTTCTTTATATGCCAACCCTCAAGGCTCACTTCGACGCTTGTCTCTTGACTGATACTCAAACACACGCACAACAGATAAAGCACTTGCCTAATCGAGGCATTACAGGGCGCAAAGCAGCGACAGGCAACAGTGCAACGCAGACATCAAGGTATGATCGACTGATCATATCGCAGCGACACAGTGTCTGTGGCGTGCATCCCTATACTTGTCGTTATAGACATGTTAGGATACGGAAGTCACAGGGCGTGCCGGTCCAAATAAGCTTTCTCGCTACAGGTTGCTCCCTGCTCATCGCACTATCACTGGTGAGGGCTACTATTGGTACACTGGTCGTTGAGCAGCAGATACACACCTATAAACAGGCTATGTCCGAGATCGGCGTCAAACTGCCGTACAAATCCGACAATGACTACCATGTCGTGCGATCATGATCACCACTTGAACACAATAGACGGAAGAACTGGCATACAAATCTTTAGAAAACCAATTGGTTGATGATTGAGTATGAGTATACTAAAACTAGAAAAGAGCCACGAGTCAAATCACCGTCCAAAGGACGGGAGACTACAGAACCGGCAGTAAAAGAAAAGGAGGAGACCTCCTTACAACACAACAGGAGTAGAGCAGTACCAGCATCATAAGCAACTTTTCGGGGGCAGGTAAGGACGGGAAATCATATCAAGCAATAAGAAGGGGGCAGACTTGTGGGCAAAGCACAAAAACATACAAAGAGCTTCCCTCAGTTGGTGTTGTTGAAGGCATCCAAAGAGCTCAGCTCAGAAAGACCATAGGGATCCTTCGCCGAAGTCTGAGCCTTCAAGGTTGCGATCTCGGCATCACGTTGCTCGAGAAGTGCCTCGAGTTCGGCGATGCGCGACTCAAGCGAGTCACGGTGAGCCTCTTTCCTCTCACGAGACTTGCGAGCAGCAGCAGTGTTGCGAGCACGCTTGAGAGCAATAGGATCGGTAGAGTCGACAACAATTGCAGGAAGAGGCTTCTGCCTCTTGCGGATGCCAGCGGAAGAAGTGTGCTTGAGCGCGGAAACCATAGGAGACATGCTAGCTGAAGATGCTTTACGAGTTTCCTGAGCCTCGGCAATGACAACCTGTAAGGTGGACGAATCACTGCGCTTCGTCGAAGGAGTGAAAGATGTCAAGTCACCAAAGTCATCGTTGCCCGCATCCGGGAAAAGAGGGAAACTGTAGTTGTCACCGCCAGTGGTGAGGTTGTCGGTGAACCAGGGAGAGGTATCGGGTGTCGCGAGCATCTCGGAGCCAGGAGTAAGCTCCGGGAAGGCCGAGGAAGAAGGAACCGAGCTCATGCTCTCCATGAAAACATCCTTTGGAGAGACTGTCGAAGGGGCAGTGGCAGTCTCGTTCACAGGGGTGAAGCTGAACATGTCGTCCGAGTCGAACAAAGACAAATCGGCGTTGCTGTTCAGGAAAGATGTACGGCTACCCATGCCAAGGTCGGCATGGGTACCGTCGTATGCAACATTTGCAGCCATTACGTCGATGGTTTGATCGAACAAAGGCACAGGTGGAATAAATCGATGGTGTGGGCGATGTAGACGTGACGCAGAATGAGCGTTACCGGGTGTAGTCAAATTAGACGTACGAGGAAGCCTCGAAGCGAGCGATGGAACGCGCTGAGGATACTGTTGAGCAGGAGGTATCCCGAACAGTTGGAAGTCTTGATAGGAAGCTGATGGCTTTTGCCGTGGTACTGGTGTTAGAGGAGGCCATGGTTGCTGGTTGGATGCCGTGACGGGCGAATAGAATGTCAACGTGGAAGAGTCGCGGGGACTGATGCCTAAGGCTGAACTCGAGAGCTTATGCTCTAGAGGTATGGTTGAAGACGATATTGACTGATAAGACGTTATGATGCTGGTATTTAGGCCGCCATCTTGAATGTGATATGGCGTTGTGTTTTGTATGTTTAGTGTGCTTTGATGAATGGAGAAAATCAGAAAAATGGAGGAGGGGAAGGCGGCTTCTTAAACCAGCGAAATTCGGCAGCCTCGATTGGGGTTGAGAGTGTGAGTCACACGCTAAAACTGCCATGCAGGCCGCTATCGTTCCTTCAGAATAATGATCCGATTCCACCACCGATTCACTCCATTTCCACTCCCGGAAAAACCAGTCTATAATTTATTGTGCTCTTGGATTAATTTCCACATACTCTAACCGCCACATAGTGCCAATTCCAAGCGAGTTTGATGGCCTTCGGTGTGATATATTCGCTCACTTGTCTTGCACTTGTGCGCGCATTCGGCGTTGTCGGTGGCTACATGCGGGTTAGCGTTTCCAAACTTTGGCCCCGCCGGGAATCCTATCATGTGCTTCGCCGCGCCCAAGCGTACGCCCTATCAATGATCACTTTTGAATCGACGAGTAGCCGCACTTGGTACAAGAAACGTGCCATATCTTGGGACATTTGAATTTCAAGCGGCGGGGCTGGCGCCTCCCATCGATCTTATGCATACGGTATATTGAGGCGATAAATATCAACAGATGGCTCGATTGATCATTGCTCAATGTCATAGCAGGCAGCTTCGCGATGGGATGCCTTATATGTATTCGCCCAAGCCTATCTCTACGCGGATGAAAGTCCGCACGCTGTGCTACCCTAGTCACTCGGCAACGGAGCAACCTTTGTATTCCATTCATATGTGAAACCTAAGGTAGTTTAAGAGGACCAAAAGTACAGTGCATGCATTGAGTATGGCACGGTCAGGTGCAGGTAGGATATCCATCAACAAAACACATCCTTGACAGACAACAAAACAAGTTGGCTGCGCTACCAA
Source organism: Neodothiora populina (assembly GCF_041146345.1). Taxonomy (NCBI): domain Eukaryota; kingdom Fungi; phylum Ascomycota; class Dothideomycetes; order Dothideales; family Dothioraceae; genus Neodothiora; species Neodothiora populina. Next base: position 1,126,753 of record NW_027191405.1, on the reverse strand, counting down.
TGAATATGTGCTGTACGGTGCATTGCATAGTTTAGATTGAGCAGAGGTAAGGTATGGATTCCGTCTCTCCGCTCTGCAGCCCATGTAGCGAAAGGGAAGGCACGACTGTTGTTTGTCGATTTGGAAAAACATGCTCACACTCACTTGTCTTCAACACACGTTCACTTGCATCCAGCTACCTTAATGACTGTCATTTCTTCATACATGACATCTGTACCTTCTCTGATTTCGATGGTCGTCCAAAACTCGCAATCCACAGCGTACCTGATCTTGTACTGCCACTATCATACAGCGTAAATCGAGCAGCGAGAGTATGGCCAATTCGACCTCTCGTGGCCTTCGACAGCGGTCGAAGCCCCGTAGACAGCCGCAAGGCTCAGCCTCTCGCGATCAGAGATCAAATCAGGCCTTCCCTATTCCTTCGGACAACGAGGGAACCGCGGCGTGGAGAAGCAACCAAAAACCAGCGGAAACAATACGGCTTCCCCTGGATGCAAGCGTAAATCGTGAGAGGATTAACAAGATTGCTGCAGACACTGGCACACATGTCCAAATAACGCGTAGAGAGCTCTCTGTATGGGGAAACGGCCCTGCAGCCGCGCAAGCGAAATCTCTTATAGATATCGAAATTGCGAACACCCATCCATCATTCACCAGCGGAAAGAATCCTGCGAAATGGGCGAAAACACCTTCGCTGACCCCCGAGGCGCGCCGTATCTACGAAAAGGAACTCGACAGGACGGAAGCCACCGAAGAATACAGGCGAGACCCTATGCCTGATGCAGTTTTTGAAACCATTGGGAATCTTGTGTGGCCGAGCGATGTAGCCAGTCCGCACGACGTCTTTGGCCGAAATCTCCAGGTCCTGGATCCTATTCGTAGCGAGCACTCGTGCCACATCATCTTTGACCACAGTTTGTCCAGCTTTCAGGCCATGGGCAAGAAGCAGGATGTCACGGCGGCAATCGTGCGAGTTCGGACAGCCCTGTTTCAGGTAATCGCTCGACAAGTCGAACCGTCAAAGACATATATGTTACACCATGCGGACCCACAACGAGTCCCTGCCAAGGTAGATGTGATCGAACATGATCCTGTCAAGACTATTGTAACAAGTAGAGCTCATCAAGCCACCAAAGCACCGCTGAGGACCCCACGAGCGCAAGGCAAGCTCTTAAAAGCCGGAAATTCGAAGCTGCTAAACCCTACAGTCGAGCGCTTTGCTCTAGCAACAAAGGTCAAGGATCAGGTAATGTCGTCGTTGAACAAGATCAAGTACTATCGTGGCTCTATCACTCTGCAAGCCCGTCTGGGGACGATGATCTTGGAACGTTACCAGAAAGTCCCACAAGGAGGATACGACTTGGCAGCTTTCGAAGCGATGCTGGCAAATGACAGTGCCTTCAACGCCTCGGTTACACAAGAGTGAGTTCATTATAAGTTGAAGATGTGTTGGTGTTATGCTCACTCGATGTCTTCTTAGATTAGGAAATGAGCAGCTCGAACAGACGGCATACGAGCGTTTGACCAAAGCCGCAGGCTATCTGGAGCCACAGTCAACCTTTATTGAACGACTTGAAGATGTCCGCCCCACTTTCACAGCAACGCTGACTCTGGATGCGGATGCCATTGGTAGCAACTTTATTCAGCTAAGTAAAGTTTGGCAGGAGATAGACAATGACTTTGTCGTCCTGAGCGGACCTTCCTTCTACAGACTTGAACAAGAAGATTTGAGCGCAAGATGTATCATGGCGACGTGCGTCTTGAATGTGGGTGACGGGATGTCTTGGGCGATTGAAATGTTGGCGAGAATACCGATTGAGAAAGAGTCACTCAAGACGGAACTATACGACCTCGGAAACTACTACTTCAACATCAAGGAGCGAGAGGCTCGCGATGTACGAGGCAAGGATGTGTGGTGTGAGTTTGAGAAGAAGGAAGACAATAAACCAAGGCTGGTCGCCAGGAAGAAGATGCTAGAGCTCCGTACGTCTTGGGAACACGCAATCGTCAACACCAGGTACGTGGTCGAGATTACGAAGTTTCAGCAAGTCAAATATGATACGACAGACAAAGCGATCGCGGGTAAGGAAGAGGCGACCGTCTACGAACCGAGATGGACGTTGCAAATGAAGCACAGGGACTGGGACAGAAACCTGGCCGAAAACTCCAATCTCGCAATGGGTAAGGGGGCGAGTTGGCGTACAGACTTGGATACCTGGTTCCCTAGGGACGAGGACAGTGACAAGGAGAAGAGGCCAGGAGCGAAGCCGGAGGGACACGTGCAGATGCTGGACAATTTGTTCAGATTGCAGGACATCATCCGAGGCGAGTGATCTACGGTCAAGATACGAAGAACGCACAATGTGGAAAGCTTTTATAGCGTGTCTAACACGACACAGCACCTAGAGATACATGCATAGATGTCCTTCAAAGTTGCCATCACATCTTCGTACCTGAAAATCCTCCCATTCGTCTACCTGACATTGGGCGTTGTCATGCGACTCGGCCATACTTCTGAAGGTCCTCTGATGCGTGATGTGCCTTTATATTTCTGCACGGGGGAGACTTGCCAGGTGAATCGACTCTGTAGGGCTCAAAAGGCCAGCGCGATGGCCCGCAGGCGCTGTCGAATACTAGTGTCAACCTCACGACAGGCTCCACTCAACCACACGGGCCGATAAGGAAGCGGATTCGTGAACGCATGAGACACAGCTCATGCCACTGACTTTGGCTCTGGCTCAGGCTCACGCACCCGCCTGGTTGCTGGCCAAGACCTTCTGGCGCATAACTGTTCGCATCGAGCATTAGCAAACACAGAACAAGAGATAGAAAAGTGAGACACAGCAGCATACCCTCCTCAATAAGCCTCAGATTCTGCGCCTTGCCATTGACAATCGTCTCCAGATCCTTGATGTTCTTACTCAACTCCTCCGACTTGCCCTCGTAGAACTTCTTGGCCTGATGCGTCGTCTTCTCCACGTAGAACCCCGTGCCTACGTCGACCATGACCGTCTCCGTAGACGCCAGCGTGCCGGGCACGTACAGCGACGACGTCAAGGGCACGAGGAGCGGCTTGTTGGCGCTCGAGTTTGCGACTCCCGCGTTGATGCTCGTTATGCAGTCGCGGAACTTCTGGGCCGCGGATCGCAGTTGTGAGTATGACGAGGTCAGGTGCTGGACTTCGTCGTCGAGTTGTTTCTTTACTTGGGCCAGTTGTTGCACTGATAGTGAGGCCAGGTCGACTGTTGGTTTGGTGGGTCAATTAGTTGTGTTCCCTCGTTTCCTTTTGGTGTAGGGATGGTGATTTGTTTCTTTCTTACTTTGACCGCCCTGCTGACTGGCGCCGGACATTATGTGCAGCAGATCAGAGAGTCCAACTGTTAGTTGAGTATATGGAATGTCAAGTGAAGATAGCTGGTGATGCAATTAAATGCAATTATGAAACACGAACATGGAAGGGTTTAGAGTAAGTGAACTGCATCTTGCATCTTCTGCATGACTCGAGGAACAGCACATGGCGGGGCAGTTTTCTTGGCGGGATTGCCTCCCGCCCCCCCCCTAGTCCCATCCTGGTATATTGATGTCCACGACGTCACGGGATCTGGCGTTTCTTCTTCGTTTCCTTACGCGTCAACCCTAGACGTCTTGAACTCACAGGGTGGAAACGTTCTAACTCCTTGGGACGCAGTCACAGAGGAACCTCAGGAACAGATACATCATGGCGCAGAAGAAAAAGAGGTCCAAGATCGACGAGGCCAGACACTACCTGCAAGGAGGCGGTGTAGTCAGAGAAGACTCCGACGACGAACTCGGACACGAAGACCACCCCTGGGAATGGATATACAATGACACGGCAAGCGAAATCGTGGGCGCCAGGATGGGCTCCTTTGAGTGTCGAGTCGGAGACACGGTCTTGCTGAAAGCCGCGGGTAACGAGGCATGGGTGGCCATTATATGCGAGTTGTCAGATGGCGAGCTGGAAGACGAAGACGGCGAGATGGTCATGGACAAGAAAGCCACTTTCATGTGGTTCTCGTCGGAGAAGGAAATCGTGAACAAGAACAAGAAGAGAACTGATTTCTTGCCTAATGAGCTGTACATCACTACTGGCACCGATGACAACTCGCTTTCTACTATCAATGGAAAGGCTACCGTGCTGTCTCCTGATGTCTTCAATGCTCGCTATCCCAGTGGCAAGGTGGCAAAGACTTCCAAGGACTATGGCAAGATCTTTGTCTGCAGACGCGGATGCAACACCAGGACGACTACTTATACCGAAGAATTTACGTGGGAGAACATCTATCGTGGACCCGATGACCTTGGGTCACTGGTGGAAATGGTCGACAAGCAGACGACATCAACTCGCAAACGAAGAGGGCCGGCGAAAACGCCATATCGCGAGCCGGATGACTTTGTCGCTACCGACGACGAGCAAGACGGCGAGTTCAGCACGCCCCGGAAACGTCGCAGGACGACAGCTTCGACTCCGACCTCGAAACGGAAAACCCAAAGCCCCTCGAAAAAGGAATTGCTGACCACTCCCTCCCATCGCCGCATCAACGCTAAAAGACCGCTTGAGTTCACGCCTCTTGGTACGAGAGTGCTGGCGCCGTCATACACAGCCTCCCCGCATCAAGTGGCCCGTAGCACGCTACATGTCTCTGCGGTGCCACATGCCCTGCCATGCCGAGAAGACGAATTCGCAACCGTTTATTCTCATCTCGAAGCAGCCATTGCAGCAAACACGGGCGCCTGTATCTATATCTCTGGTACCCCGGGAACAGGCAAGACAGCGACCGTGCGCGAGGTCGTAGCCGCATTGAATGTGGCCGTCAGCGCCGACGAATTAGACGATTTCGTCTTTGTTGAGATCAACGGTATGAAAGTCACCGATCCGCATCAGTCATACTCTCTGCTCTGGGAAGCACTGAAGGGACAACGCGTCAGCGCTTCGCATGCACTCGAGCTTCTGGAGAAGGAATTCACCACACCTTCGCCGAGACGAGTGCCTTGTGTCGTACTGATGGACGAACTCGATCAGCTCGTGACGCGCAGTCAGGGCGTCATGTACAACTTTTTCAATTGGCCGCAGCTGAAACACAGTCGGCTTATTGTTCTTGCCGTCGCCAACACAATGGACTTGCCAGAGCGCACACTGAGTAATAAGATCAGTTCGCGACTCGGCCTGACAAGAATCACATTCCCAGGCTACACGCATCAGCAACTCATCAAGATCATCCAGAGCAGACTAGAAGGCGTAGGCCAAGTAGTAGTGGAACCAGACGCCGTGCAATTCGCGAGTCGAAAAGTAGCCGCCGTGAGCGGAGACGCGCGACGAGCTCTAGACGTATGCAGACGAGCAGTCGAGATCGCCGAAGCAGAAGCAGTGGCCGAGGCCGCCGCCGCCGCCGCCGCCGCCGCCGCCGCCGCCAACCCGAACAAAGAGAATAACAACGTCAACGACGACCTCGCTGCCCTCGTACCCGGAACACCGAGCAAAACCCCCGGCCGAGCAACAGGCCTAACCAACATGGTCAAAGGCAAGCGCGGCATCGTGACCATCGCCACGATCAAAAAAGCAATCAACGAAGCCACATCGACGCCTCTGGCCGCATACCTACGGACCTTACCTCTGGCGTCCAAACTCTTTCTCGCAGCTTTACTCGCTCGGATCCGCCGCACTGGAATCGGCGAGAGTGTGCTGGGCGACGTCATGGACGAGGCGAAACGGATGAGTGTTCTGTCCGACCTCAAGGGCATCGAAGAAGTCCTTTTGGCGCCTGATCGCACGTTCGCACTCTCGACGAATAGTAATAGTGCACTCATCAGCACGCCGGGCAAAAGAGGTCGACAAGTCGCTCGCAAAGACGTCGACAAAGCAGCCAGGATAAGAGGCATGGCGTTTGCGGCGGCAGAGTTGTCAGAAGCGGGCATTATTGGTTTAGAGAACAGGAGGGGAGAGAGGACGGCGAGGGTCAGGTTGGGGGTCGGACAAGAGGACGTCAGAGCTGCGCTGAGAGATGACGACGAGTGTAGAGGTCTGGGCTTCTCTGCGTAGGCATGGCGAACCTCTGGGTAGAGACTCTGGTTTGTTCTTCTAGTTCTCGCTGCGGACTTCCAAGACTCCGAAGTCTTGTCGTTGTTGTTTTTGTTCTTTCCCGGCGGCATGTACTGTTCCTTTTCTTCTTGATACCCCTCTTTCTCCATCCTCCTGAATGCCTGTATACTATGTAGCTAGACAGCACTTCACGTTTAGTTCTCGCCTCTAGCGTCCTGGGTGCAGCGGCATACAATTACGAAATATAGTGACTAGCCGGACGTAAAGTACATCAAGCAAACCAGACGTGCAACACCTACCTTACTCTGGCTTATAATCGTTCGTGCATGTAAACAGGTCATGTATACATAGAAGTGAATGACTGAGAATAATGCATGATATGCATGGGATGGATAGGTTTCGTTTTCATTTGTTTGTGGGTATCGTGATGTGTGTAGCACTTGTTCTTGCCTTTTCCCCTCTGTCCCTTTCTCCTTGACGTAAGAGATCAAAACTTCTGTCTCCCAAGCGTCGGTCTCCAGTCCAGCGGATAACTATCCTCGGTGGCATTCTCATCCTGTTTCCAGACCTTGATCGTCTTGTCCGCCTCTCCGGTCAGCAGTCTCGAACCCGAGAGATCAAACGTCGAGCTCATGATGCCCGCTTCTGCATCCAAACTGCCGGGCTGCGCGATGCTCTCCTCGTGCTGGAATTTGTACCCTGTCTTCCAGTCCCAGAAGGCAATGGACCCGTTGTCGCCGCCCGAGAACATGACGTTTTCTTGGTTGACGGCGAGCGTGTTGATGATGGCGTTGTGGCCGTCGAAGTTCTGCATGAAGGCGCCCTCGGGGCATTTCCACTGCTTGATCTGGGCGGACGAGGCGGACGCGAAAGTGAATTCCGAGGGGTGGGTGGCGAGAGCGCGCACGCCCTTTTTGTGGTGGGTCAGGACGCCCATTGTCTTTCCCGCTGCGAGATCGTACATGCGCACTGTCGAGTCCAGCGAGGATGATATGACCTGGGGATCGGCTTCTTGGCATACCACGCTCGACACTGTTTGTTTGTGGCCCGAGAGGACGTGGATGTTGGAGCGCGTGCGCATGTCCCAGACGCGGACGACGCCGTCGCGACCGCCCGTACATAGCACATCGAGGGTCGGATGCAGAGCGAGAGTGTAGACGCCCGAGAGATGGCCGTGGTAGTCGCGGATGACCTTGTTGGTCTCGAGATCCCAGCATTTGACTTTCTTGTCTTCGGCGCAACTGAACAGATACGGATGGCGAGGACTGACGGCCAAGCCGCGCACGGTAGAAATGTGTCCAGTCAGAGTCAGCTTCAGCGTGCCGCTTGCCATGTCCCAGATCTTGATTGTGCGGTCGCCTGCGCCCGAGGCAAACCACTGGTTGCCAGGCTCGACCGCCAGCGCGCGCACCCAGCCCAAGTGGCCCGATATAACCCTCATGAGCTTCCATGGAGCATGCCATTGCGGCTTCTGCTGTCTCACTGTGTCTCTCCGTACCAGGCTCGATGACGGAAGGTTTCTCTGCGGCGTGGGTCCGTCTGCATTCGGGGGTGGTCGCGCTCCAGGCCCGGAACCATTGACGCGTAGGGTGAGAGCATTGGATGCCTGACTCGGCGCCAGGCGAGGCGATTGCGAGGCAGCGACGCCTTGAATCATTTTGGCCATTTTCTGGTCTGATGCTTGATCCTCTGTCGTCGTCTTTGGCTTCTTCCTTCGCGCCGCTGCAGAGGCCGACGCGTTCGCTTGCTTCGCCGCGAGCACCGCCGGTAACTCTTTCACGTCTGCGTATTCTTGTCGTATCCTGCATGATAGGCTGGCCTTCTGTGCTTGTTCTGAGGGGCTGGGTTTCGATGGCGCGATTGCTGGTTGAGCGAACTTGTCCAGCGCCGACGGTGCGCCAAAATCGGCCGCGAATATCTCTCGCGTGCGCTTCGCTGAGACGTGCACCGCCTGGGATGCTGTTTGCATGTCTGCCATAGTCACGAGATAGCAAACAGTTGGTGATGACAATGTCAATTACTCCTCGTCCTACAACTCTACATGTCGATTGTGACGCTCCGCTGCGATGCCAAGACTTTCCGCTGTGCCAAGTATCACCGCCTCTTTATTCGGTACTCTGAGCCTCCAATGCACTCTATCTCGCAATCACATGCCACCTCACTCCGAGGTACAATCTCCTTCGAATGTGCTTGAAATATGGGTGAACGTCTGCTGAACTAGAATGGATTCGGTTTAGTGTAACACAAGCCTGCGTGCGCTACGTGTTCCACAGTTACATGCTGTAGAACTATCTTAACTATGTTACCTATCTCATGCCACCATAATGATTCCAAAGTTCCATGGCAACGTCGTGCTCAATCTTCCAGGTCGAGCCTGATTGATTGTTGCAACGCCATCCACGTAGTCTCGCCTTAGAGCGATTCCCTATTTGGATCGAGTCCTCATCAAGCCTGCAGCGCACGTGTTGTTGTACCAGCCCAGAGACAGGTTATCCATGAAGAACACCCGGTGCTCCCCGTTGACAGACGCTTGAAACTGAAGTCCGCTCAGACCCACCATCGACTTTGGAAAGAAGACATGTTTCAGCCTGCAGTTGTCGAAGCCCGGACAACCTGGAAGTGTGAAGTTCTGCTGATACGCCATGACTTCCTTGCCACTTCCCTGAAACACGTAACCAGATACCTGCACCGTGCAGTCCTCCGGGCCCGCATTGTCACAGCCCAGGTAGGCGCTGTACGCATTGAACCAGAACGCCGACTGTGATGCACGATCGCCGGCCCCTATCTCCCCTACGTGCTCACCTCCTGCTCCAGGGTTGTCGCTTGGCCCGGTCTCGTTCGTCAGGAACATGACAAGACGTGGTTCTGACACAGGAGGAAAGGGATCGCTTGGTGGAGGGATATACACGTAGCCATTGGCAAAGTACAGATGGTGATACGGATTGAAGACTGGCGGCGCATCGTTGGGATCAGTAATTGGCTCCATCGGCGAGAAAGTTGGCTCGTCATCCCACTGCAGACATGGTTAGCCACGACCATCTTGATACGCAATTTGGAGTAGCTTACTGTCAGCACAAAATCACCGTGCTCGCCACACACTGACGGTGTCGGCATGACGCTAGAGCTACCCGTGGTGCTAGGTACTGTCGTCAGGGTTGAGGCATTTCTGAATGTCAACGATGGACCCGATGCACCGCTAAAGGAAGCGAATTTGGAGTAGCTTGTTGAGTTGGCTTCTCGAGTGTGGTCGGTCGATCCACGTGATACAGCCGTCGAAACGTTGGCGTTTGTTGACAGAGAAGGGATCAACGAGGTGGCAGCCACGATGGTGCTCGAGGCTGCTGTATGTGCCGACACCGAGCCTACATCACCGTTGCTTCGAGTAAACAGTGACAGAGGAGATGTTGTGTATGAAGCTCCGAAAGCCGGACCAGCATTTGCTGTAGAACCTTCGCTGGTATTCTTGGTCAGGCTCGAGGTTGCATTCGGCGAAGGCATCTCATATCCTGTCTGAGTAATGTTCACAACGCTGGTCGTGACAGGACTGTTAGCCACCCGCGAAACACTAGTCGAAGTGGAGGCGGTCGAGTTTCCAAGTATAGTTGGTACCGACACATGGCCAGTAGTGTTTGGCAAAGGGCCAGGCAGTGTGCCGCTGTAAGATTGGGATTGCTGGCTGGCAAGAAGGGGGTCAACAGCCACGCCGGTAGCTGGTAAGACACCATATCCTGCACCAGTTGTATCGACCCCGTCGGTCACGGATCGTGATGCCGAGCCGAAGATGAAATTGGCAACATCTGACTGTGCTGTGACTGTAAGGCCAAGTGGTGGATCAGCTGGGTCAAGCCTTGAGGAGCTTTGATCGCTGGCGCTCGTGGGTGGATGTGCAAATGCAAGACTGATTGTTGTTGTGACAGGTCGACCGGTTACGGTAGAGATGCCGGCCAACGATGTTGCTGCTGCCGACACGATGCCGAAAGTGACATTCGGACTCGAAGCCCCTTCGACACCTGGAACAGGCGGACTCTGCGTCATGTACAAAGTGCTGACGGAAACAATCTGTGTTGTGAAGGTTGAAGTGACGACGGATGTACTGGTAGGATTCACATATGCCCCGCTCGTAACGCCGACCGTGATGGTTGCGCGAGCCGCTGTAGAGACTTGGGAGACTGTCACTGTTCTTTCTGGAGCAGCCGCAGTGGGGTATATGGTAACCTGTACAGTACTGGTTACATAGGTGCGGTGATTTGAAGGTGGAGCGCGACCGTCAATCCATGTTGTAGTGCCGTTGGAAAGGGCATAGTAGTAAGCGTGAGTGTTAGAAGAGGTTGGATCGGCAGGATCCAGAGCTACGGAAGTCGTCTGTGCGTACACAGTGATACGATTGGTAAGAGTGGAATAGCTGGTTACGGTTGCAAGTGAAGTGCTGGTGGAAAATGGTGATACAGATGAGGCAATGTTCGAAGCATTGCTATCAATTGATGCGGCGCTTATGATAGGGTCCGAAGCCGAGACATCACTTATAGAGTTCAATGGGGATCTGGGGAAGGTCGAATTGAACTTTGGTGCTGTGACGGTCGTGGTTGCGGTCTTGGTCATCATAGAGCAGCCAGTAGAATTGCTGCAGATGGTCAAGATCAGCCAATGTACATCTGAACTACTTGCAGCCCTTTCGACACTCCTCATCATGTCAAAAGGGGGCGGTGGATGCTGTTGAGGAGATATAGAAGAACAAACCTCTGGCCATTCACTAGGGATGCTGCAAGCACAAGGCAAAGTGCAGCACTAGCGAAGAACTGTCTGAATTGCATGATGTCTCCCCGAGCGAATGATGTGTATTATGAGGTCTTTTGCAGGGTGATGAAGGGATTGAGGAAACCAAAAGAGTGACAGAATTCAGAAGAGTTTCGAAGGAGAGGAGAGGCACCTGGAGGTTGCAAAGGTGAAAGTCACGGGGGAAGTCACGACCCATGAGATCGGGTCAAACCATCACCTTCAGACTTCGCGTTTGCTGTCATGTCGCACTTCATCTCCCTATCCTTCAAACGCCAAGGAGTGCGAACGAGATGTTGGAGAACAAGACAAGCTGTTCATCGAAGGAGTCCTGTGCAAAGCCATGCATCGCATTCGACTATGGACATATGGAAAGGCTGCAAGATTGGTACAAGGAATACCTACTGATCATGATGGACGGTCCATCTTCCTGTTATACATATCACCAACGGGCCCATGGTTATGTCAGTGCCATTACATACAGTACATATGAATGCGCTCTCGACTTGAAGACATAACACAGGGACTATAATGGCAGACCTGCCGTCTGATGGAGAATGGAAAAGAGACTGGGTCTCGATGCTCGAAAGGCATCAGTAATCAAGTGCGTACACGGTCACCTGCCTCGGGTGCTTGGCTGTCACTCTCATGCCTGTGCGATCCGGGGTCAAAGGATAGCTGCATTTGCATTGTGGCCGGCGTGGCTATGAGACGGCTACGGCTACAGCTACGGTGGCTCGGCTTCGCGTTTGCTGCACAAGGGTGGGGATTTCGAGTGGAGGCAGTGATGAGAGACAGGCAAATCAGATAGGGTGAGCGAGGCGATATTGGCTGTACGCGTAGACGCCGAGGACAGCGGACATGAGATACGGGGTGAGAGATGCAGAAGTAGGTTGATGGCAAGCCAGGCTTCCAGGGCGTTGGCGCACAGAGACACATTATTGTGCCCCAGTGCATGCTGCATGCGCGAGTAAGGTGCCTTGAGATAAGGCTAGAGGCAGAGATAAGGTAGACGAACGAGGGGGCCCTCGGGAGCCCGTATTGTACACCACGAGCAACAAGTTCAGGTCGTGTTCGGGAATGGTCAATCGGGGAGACTCTAGGTGGATCATCCAAGGGCAATGTAGCCCTTCTTCTACCTTGCGCATCAGGATGCCTTTGCCGTTTAGGGGACTTGTACAAGTGTTCCAACGAATGAGGTGGGCTTGTCCTCGTACAATAATTAATCGTACAATATGATGCCATACCTTTCATGTGGGGTACGGCAGGCAAGGTACTTGGACTGCAAGCCGAGATCATGTCTTGTCTGTGTCTGGTCTGTGTCTTGCAGCAGTAAGGTACTTTAGCTATGCGACGTGGTGAGGCGCAGACAGACGGGTATGGTAGCTCTGCAGGTCTGCCGCTTTGCCTTGATAGTTCAAGCTCGAGGGGCTCGAGGGGGTCCACGTCTTGTGAGCGGTTTTCGACTGGCGGTTCGATACGCCGTTCTACTGGCGCTTGACCGCGAATGATGAATGTGGAGATGCTCGAGGCACGGACAAAAGCGTATTTTCCTCGGCGCCCATTGATGTTGCTGTACTGTCTCCGTAGCTGTGATGAGATGCCTGGATTGTCGTCGAGATCCTGTACCTGTAGCGTCTGGGGCGAGGTCGAGTCCCTTCCCATCTTGACCTCGACTGATATCCAGACATTTCTCGTTTAATCATTCCTGTTCAACCGTCCATGACCGCCAAGCCGTCGATAACCATCATCCGACGATACTACTCCACTAGCATTTGCGACACTACCTTGTTCATATTCCTCCGAGTGGCTCGAGTAAGGTAGACACACCCAGTACAGCAGCAGTACAGCCAACCGCTGCCCAGCACCGTCATTGCCGTAGCGCGACCCTTCATCTTCCGCCAGCCCAAGGTCCACCACCTGACCCCCTTACGCAACCACTCTTCACATCTTTCTGTGCTTGCTCTACTACACACCTTGAGATTTGTATAGCTTGCCACTAGTCAACACGACAAAACACCCAACCGTCAGAAGTAGTAGTAATAGTAGTGCATCACTGCTCTGCTGCGCTCACTGGCTCCCAAGTCATGAGCAACCCTCTGTCTCCGCTATCGCCGACCCATGACGCATCCGCACCCTTTCCCGACATGAATGGCGGCAGCAGTAATGGCAGTGCGAGCGGCGTCAATGGCGCCTCAAGAGGAGGATTGAATGCAAATGGAATGCCCGTACCTGCCGCTCCTCACAACCGCACCGCCAGTGCTCCGTTCAATACAATGCAGCAGCAGCGAGAATACAACAACATGGGAGCCGCCTTCACTGGACCGCGGAGTCCTCCCAAGGCCAAGAGTGAGCACTCACTGACCGCGTTGTCTTCTCCCAGAACAAGTAACCTGACTGCTCCATCCAGACACATCCCACGTTCCTTGCAAGTTCTACCCCTACGGCACCTGTCAAGCCGGCGCTGCCTGTCAATTCTCACACGACCTCGACCCCATGACCCAGAACGCTCCCTGTAAATACTTTGCAAAGGTACACTAGTGTCGTTCTGGCTTATCTCTGAGACATGCGACTGATGAGTCCCACAGGGAAGCTGCAAATTCGGTCAAGGCTGCGCCCTCGCCCACATCCTTCCAGACGGCAGAGTGATCAACCGTCCACCTCGAGGCCAGACCTTTGCTTACGCCAGACGCTCACACATCCCCCACGCTCTACCTCCCGGCCCGCCCTCGCTGTTGTCAATGCAGGCACACGATCTGTCCGCCGCCCAGCAAGACCTTTCCTACCAGACCTCGACCGCCGATGATCCTCTGGATCCCCGTTACCACCAGCACCCCACGCTTGCTCTCTCTAGCCACGACGGCCCACAGGGCTCTGCAGACCCTTCCGTCACTTTCAGCTCGCCTCCGCACGATTCTCGCTTGCCTGCATCTCCGACCAACAGGGGTCTCAGTGTCCTTGACGCTCCTCTGCCCAGCTCCTTCGACAGCCAAGGCATCTCTCTCGCGGCACGGCATGGTCCATTCGCTGCTTCGCTTCCCCATCGCTTCGGAATCGAATCGCCCCCTTCTTCACTGCCCAATAAGCCTTTCGCCAGCAACTTGAAGTTCCGCGGTCTGCAGGGCTCCACTTTTGGTGATCCCGCCAATCTGGACGGCGTTCTGCACGGCATGGGCTCGTCACCGCCGAGCTTCGATGAGCCGCTGAGCTTCTCCAAGCGACCACTGCACTCGGAGCGACTGCATTCCGAGAGACTTGCTGCGCGACCGCGCATGGGAATGATGTCGGCCTCTCTCGGAACGCGTCCCTCTCTTTTCCAGCCCGATCATTCGAGCTCGGACCTGGATGAGAGTGACGATGATGGCATCGGCGAGGATCTACTACCCTCGAGTCTGCATGAGCTTCTACCCCAGGAAAAGCTCCGTCGCTTCTCGCGCAACATTGGTGATGATGATACGAACCCGTCTTTCCTTTCCGCCGGGCGACGCGCTATATCGAACGGCAACACTCCGCAGGACAGCAAAGTGGGAAGCCTCAGCCCACACTCGGCCAGTCCGTCCCGTTACAATGCGCTCTTCACCTCGCGCTCGCTCTCAAAGGCAGACTCGGACAGCAACGGTGCCTCTGCCTTCGGTCATGTTGGGTCCCCTTTGCGACCCTCGGCTCTTCGCTCCTCGTCGTTGGCCAATGTCTCTTCCACTGGTGATGTGAGCCCACACGCCATCGGCAGCCCCCCGAGACAAGCGTCCATGTCCATGCTCACACAGGAGCTCCAGCGCACCCAGATCAACGACCAGAACAGGTCACTCGGCGTTTCTTCAAGACCCATGTCCATGACATCCAATCCCGCACGCAACAGCCTGGCAGAGCGTGGCATGAGCAGCAGCAGCCTTGGGCGCGAGACAATTGAGGAGGAGCAAGGCCTGTTCTCCATGGAGGAAGAAGACGTCGATCCTCCCATGCATGCCAAGAACACCCGGAATCCTGTGTATGGCATAATGCCCGGCAAGAGTGAGCCCACACTCGGCCCCATTGGTACAAAATGAGGGTCTGTCGAGGGTTTTTCTTTCGTATGTCAATCTTGCATAGACAGGGGGGCGCACACGGCTTTTTGTTGCTACATGCCTGATGAGAACATGTCCTGTGGTGTCTTGCGTCCAAGACTACATATCTGTGAAATCTACACTCTCACCAAAGAAGCTCCCGACATTCTTGATTCCAGAGGCAGTGGGTGGGCGTCAACGCGGACACGGGTGGATTTTTGCATGGCTGGACGACCAAAAGAAAAGAAGAGAAAAGGCGAATCAAGCATGGCGAAGAAGCAAAAGCAGTGTCGAGAAACAGATTTTGTCAATCAGAGATTTATCTCAGAGTAAAGACGAGAGCTTCAGGCTCGACTTGGAGGACAAGATATGATATAATCATTCGCTTTCTTAGCTGTGAGGTTTTATATATATACACACATGAATACTAGGGGAAGATGCATCATACGGCGTATCATAACTCGGTGTCCACTCCAACATAGCCCGTTGACTTGGTTTACCTTGGATTAACAAGTATTGCCTGACGAGACAGTAGAAGTGTCCTCGGACTTTTGTTTGATCTGTCGGAAAATGTCCAAGAATGCCGACGGCTCCTCGGCGCCCTGTTCAGTAGCAGTCAGTGATTGTTCACATTCGAATGTTTCAACGCAGAACAACATACCTGCACCTCAAACACATCATTAATGGTGAAGTTCGGCACCCCAGAGATGAACTTCCTCTTGGCCTGCGCGACCTCCCTATCAACCTCTGGCCCACCCTTGTCGCTACCCAACCACTCCTCGACCTCTTCCGCACCAATACCCCCCTCGACAGCAGCGCGGCTCAAAACCGCATGATCAGTGATATCTTGGTTCTTCTCAAAATAAGCATTGAAAAGCCTCTCGACGACCCTCGTCTGCGTCTCCTCGCCCTTGGTCTTCGCCAGCTGGATCAACCTGTGCGCATCCCTCGTATTTCCCGTCTTGCCGCCGAACCCAAACTCAATGCCCACGGACTTGCCGATCTGCGCCAGACGGATCTGCATCATGCGGGTGCGCTGGACGCCGAACTTGCTCTCGTACATGGCTTGCTTGTCGACGGATTGCTTGGGCGCGTCGGGGTTCAGGTAGAAGGGCGCCCAGGTCGTGCTGAATGTGTCCTGGGGGAATCGCGTCTTGTGGGAGGCGATGGCGGCGTCGAGGCGGTTTTTGCCCACGTAGCACCAGGGGCAGACGACGTCGCTTACGATCTCGATGCGGTAGGTCGTCATTCTTGAGAGGGTTTGTCGGAACGCCACGGTGGGTGGGTTTTTGCTCTTCTGTTTTCTGCGTCTTTGTGGGCTTGGTTGCTCGAGGGTGGGTTTTGGTGGATCAGATCTCGAGGGCGACCCTGTTCACTTTTTGTCTTTCGGGGCACTGAAGTCTTGGGCGATTGGATGAGCGATTGTCACGAATGTTCATATGGAAAAGGAGAGGAGAGGGTCGAGGAGGTGATTACAGGGGAGTTGCTGTCTAGTAGACCACAAAGATGGAGCCATTGTGCCTCGGCAGTAGAGTAGTGGTTGATTATTAATTAATTCCATGCTTAACTGCGAAGAACTAGGTGGACATTTTCCGCAACAGACACAATTGGCGTGAAGCAGACGGTGATTGATGCCAATGACTTTCCTGAAATATGGTCATTGTGTATTCGCACTACATTTCGTATGGTCGCTTCCTCTGTCATCACAATATCACTGACGAGGAGAAGCGTGTACCGCAGACTGTCTTCACATAGAAACATCAAGGTGGGATGATCCACGGCGAGTCAGCATGTGACGTGAAGCAGAGCAGAAACGAGTCAGTCCAGCTCAGCCCTACGAGCAGCAGCAGCTTTCACATGTCATTCACTCCTCATTGATCCTTTACTTGTGTTATCTATCGTCTATAACAACATCAGCCTGCCTCTTTTCCATGTGCGCGCATTCCGCCTTGCTCACACAGACTTGTGTTGGATAAACCAAATGTCAGAGGAACCACTGTTCCGCCCTTCGAAGCGGCGCCGGATCGCGCGCCTCAAGCAGACCACCTCCGACGACGACGACGACAACGAAAGTGCATCTCCGAGACCGACACCGCTCGATGCGACATGTCTCGAAGCAGTAGCCGCCGCCGAGAGACTCTCTCCATCCGCTGCAGAGCATGATGGCGAAGAAGATGGCTTGCGAAAGAGGCCCTCGGTTCTGCAGCGCCGACCCGGCAACAAGAGAGGCGCAGGACTAGCATTCACCAGTGCCGCCTCGACTAGATTAAAAGAAGCCCATCAAGACGATGGAGATTCGCAGGCTCTGACGACGGCGACAACAACGATAACAAACCCCGGCACATCACTGACCGAACAGGCGAGCAGTCGCTTCGTTGCGCCGACGGGGCAAGTGGTCAAACTCGACGACAAGCACATGTATGTCTCTTTCCCCATTTCTTGTCTCTATCATTTTTTCCCAGCAAAACGACACGGGTGACTGACGGCGTAAGGATGGCATTTATAGACTCAAAGTTAGCTGAGCTTCGTGCTGGCAACCAGAGCGGCTCTGCTGCCAACACCACTGCTCATCGCGCCAGTGGCATGGACCCGAACAACGCCCTCCGTGACGAAGAAGCCAACAGCGCAGCCGCCTCGACACCATCTCTCGCAACAGCAACAGCGACATGTTCAAATCAAAGTCAAGCGCCGCTCACGGCTTCTTCATCTCACATCCAACCGCGGCCCAAAGCCCCGCGCCTCGGCCGCGACGGCAAACCCTTCCGCACGCGCAAGGAACGCAACCAACCCTCCGAGTTCGACAAGACCCGCGACCTGATGGTCGAGCAAATCCTGCGCGAAGCACCGCTGGAAAACATCTACGAAGACCGCGCGTCGTCGCGCCACTCGAAACCCTCCGTCGGGCCGCAGAGCAACGCCACGGGCGTCGTCGAAGCAGGGCATAACGTCGAAGCTGACTTGCTCGTGGCCACGCGCTTTCAGGAGGAGTTCGTCGCGCAGAGAGAGGCCAGGCAGCAGCGGAAACACGCTGCTGCGCCGCCTGCTGGAGGCAAGAATGAGCCGTCTAGGGGCCCCAAGTTGGGCGGGAGTAGGAGTCAGCGCGCGGCTATGCGCGCTATGGAGGAGGCGAGTAAGGCGAAGAAATAGGGACCTGTTTTTTTTGCTGCAGCGCAATACTGTTACCACGTTCCTGCCTCTCACCATCATCCAGCTTCACGAATATAAGATATTACAAAAACGCTTCACCTCAACGACAAAAAAAATTTGCTTATCATGGGAAATTCTCGACTTCTCTCAGCTAATCTGATCATAATGAATGTAGCGGACGAAGAGACAAAACATCGTCCATCATCCTCCGTGCAAAAGCATCACTGCCTTCACACACGTCGAGATCCGTAAAGCATCATCGTAGGCTCTTCTTCCACAGAGCACAGCATACATGCCCGGTTGCTTGCTTGCAGGCATGTCTAGAAAGACTCAGGCCCGCAGTCCTTCTTCCTCTGCTCGAAAATGTCAGACGCCACCTCGGCGCACTTGACTCCCGAGAGCGCCATGGCGCCAAAAGTAGGGCCCATGCGATTGGCGCCGTCGATCTCGGACAGCTCCATGCCGCCAAAGACCAGACCTGGCACGACCTCGCGAGAGCCCTTGACGATGGCGTCCTCGGCGAGGTTCATGTCGAGCCCGCGCATGCCTCCCAGAGACTGCAGAGCGCCCATGCTGACGAGACGCTTGGCGCAGAAGGCACCGAAGGGCCCGTCGTGGCCGGTGGTCGAGATGATGACTGGCGCATTGATGGTGTTGGGGTCCATGCAGCTCTGGTCGTCGTGGTGCATGCTGACCAGAGTCCAGTTGGTCACGACGCCGGCGATCTTGATGCCTCCGTTGCCGTCTGGGCGGGTGATCAGGTCCTCGACCGTGGTCGCGTTGAACAGCTTGACGTTGGGGAATTGCAGGACCTTGCTGAGGAGTGTGCTGGTGAAGAGCGCGGCGTGCTTGACCACGACGAAGTGATCGCCGTCGTCTTCGTATGGCACGCCAATCTCACGCAAGAAAGCGTCTGCAGGCTTGCGCATGACCATGGCAGAGAAGAGCTGGCCACCGAGCCAGGCTAATCGCATTGTATATCAGCATACTGTTCGTCATGTTTGTTGCTCGTTTAAGGTATACACACCTCCACCACCCGGAGCAACACCGGCCTCGATAATGGCAATCTTGAGTTCAGGACGAGCCTTGGCGAGGCAGTAAGCGGCGGAAAGACCACAGCTGCCAGCACCGATAATGACAATGTCCGACTCGGCGTACTTGTCGAGATCGGCAAAGTAGCGACGAGTCATGGCACGAGAGACCTGGCTCTCACGGATGGGCTCGAAGCTGAAGCTCTCCCATTTGCCCGCAATCTCCTCAATAGTACGAGTGCTGGTCTGGCCCTTGACGGGGACGGCGGTGACGTGAGGTAGATTTGCTGCCTTGGAGATGGTGGGGGAGACGGGCTCCTGGAACATCATTGCTGGAGGAGACATGTTGTTTTTATCGTGAGTTCAAGACCTGCGAATGTCAGCTTTACCCTTTTTTTCTCCCTGGGGGTTTTCAGAGGTGAGCTTTGGACAGAGCATGAATCCTTTCGCTGGTATTATCCAGAGATCAAGTTCAAGCCGTATAATCTCAGAACGACGCTTTTCCACTTCTTCTTTAAGAGTAGAGGAAAAGACGTCGAACACCGGCACATGCATCAGAAACCCACGTTGCTGATTTTTGATTGTTGTTGCATTTGTATACCTGATCTCGATCAAATCTATGCAGGATTGAATCTGGGAGGGCTGGTGAGGAAGGGAGGGACAGGGACGAGGACTCTTTCCTCCCATCCTCACAACTCCCCCAGCTCATCCGACGCGAAAACTGATGTTGTATTCATTCATGTCCGTCCATAGCATGGGAGTGAACCCGTACCGTGGAGGTTGATGGCCTATTTCCATGCACGAAGATGTCAGTATACGTTCTGGACAGCCCATGCCAATTGCACCTAGCTGGCTAGCTAGGTAGCGAGCTAGCTGAGTGGCCCAGGAATGGGGAAAGTTTACTTGTGGTTGTTGAGATTGTTGGAGTGATACTTTTCAGATACTCAGATGGATAGGAAGATCAAAAAGAAACGGCAAAGCAGAAGAACAAGTCCAGTATTTATATGTGTTCAAGCACTAAGTTCGCAATAAGCTACACACGTGGGTGACCCATCCCACCCCGTCCCGTCTCATTCCCTCCAGAACACCTTGAGCGGTAACACAAGTGACGCGCACATACGCATAGAGCTCACCTCAATCTACCTCAAGCTACACCCCTGCCCCGCCTCACCTGATCGCACCACCACGACAACGCAAACGAAACACAAAAACGCAAACGCAAGCACCCCCTCACATGAATCGTCACCGATCCCGCCAGACACCCGTCCGAGCAAGGCATGAAAATCCCCCAGTTGAGTGGAGAAATTGGCCTCTGTCCGCAACACTGTGCTCCGAGCGAAAGAGAGAGACCGAGTCGTGAACCTTGTTCTGTTTCGTCAGAGGTACAGTAGGTAAAGTACTTATACAGGTACATTTCCACGAGACCTACCTACCTAGAGATCGTTCCGCCGCACTGCAGAGCGCCGAATGAGGGATGAGGTAACTTTACTCCTCCTTCACACCTTCACGCTCTATAGGAGTCAGGAGCGGGGCGGACGGAGGGGTCCTGAGGATTGCTGGCGGGTATAAGACAAAAAAGTGGAGCGAGGGATTGGCTTGTTCTCTGTATGACCCATCATACTTGCGTGCGGTCCCTTGAGTGATATACATCATACATCGTACATGTGCACTTACCTTGCCTAAGGTACAGGAATCTTCTCGTCCTTCAGATGTGTGACGAATATGACCGAGTGCGTGAACGATGGTGAGTTGAGGTATTGCAGTATGGCAAGGTAAGGTAAGGCGAAGTGAGGGCACCAATACGGCTAATCACGGTACACCGCTTTACTTTGTCTAGTGCGATCGAGGGTCCAGGGTGGCCAGCGAAAGGTACTTGTGCTTAATTACCCCGCCAAAAAGACTAATAGGACTACTGCACAACCTACAATACTTGGTGGAACTTTATGTTTACATGTCGTGTCTAGGATAGAAGTTCTTACAGTT
Organism: Neodothiora populina; assembly: GCF_041146345.1. Lineage (NCBI taxonomy): Eukaryota > Fungi > Ascomycota > Dothideomycetes > Dothideales > Dothioraceae > Neodothiora > Neodothiora populina. Next base: position 1,105,718 of record NW_027191405.1, on the reverse strand, counting down.
CATGGGAACGGGATAGCATCTTTGCAAGGGATGCCCACAGTGAATTAACACAGGCAATGGAGAAACCCATGTCTGGTTGGCTGTCAAGTAACGTCATATTCATTGTCATAGCTAATCCGTGAGAAGATAGGGTCACCAAAATTATCCGAAACACAGTTCGGTCCAATCACTGTGCAACGAACGCCCTTCCAAAACATCGTTTGCTTGATATAGAAAGCTTATTTTTCCATGTCGAGAACGTAGCGTCCAGCAATTTGGTTCTTGTGCATCAAGTCGTACACCTTCTGTAGCTCGGAAAGTCCGATAACCTTGAATGGAGACTTGATGAGACCTCTTCTGAAGAAGTCGAGAGCTTCGGCAGAGTCCTTGCGGTTGCCCACATACGATCCCTTGATGGTGATCATCTTGATGACAGACTCGAACACCGGTGCCTTGAGGTAAGCATTGGCTGGTAGACCGATGCAAACAACGGTACCACGGGGACGGACGTACTACAGAGTTCAATGTCAGAATGTTTTTGGCAATAACAGATATTCTTTACTTACTTCTGCGGCCTGCTGGAAAGGCTTCTCGTTGACAGCCACCAAGATGACTGCGTGGGGACCAAGGCCATCCTCGGTTGCTGCCTGGACGTCCTTGACGACATCCTTGCTTGTGGCAAAGTCTACAAAGGCGTTCGATCCTAGTTGCTCCAGGCACATCTTCCTCTTCTCCTCACCACTGTCAATGGCAATTGTGTGAAGTCCCATGGCCTTGGCGTACTGTTGTGCAAGAGAGCCCAAACCACCACCGGCACCCACGATCGCCACTGTCTGACCTGTGAGGCATTAGTAAGTGTTTTACGGGATTCAACATCAGTCCTTAAACATACCAGGCTTTGCACCGGACTCTTTGAGACCCTTGTAGACTGTGATGCCAGCGCAGAGGACAGGGGCCACGGCGTCGAGTGGAATGTCTTTGTGCAGACGAGCAACATGGGCTGCCTTAGCGATGCAGTATTGCTGGAACGTGCCATCGACCGTATATCCAGACAATAATGCCTTTGCGCAAAGAGGCTCGTCAGATTGTTGACAGAAATCACAGCCAAGACATGAACCGTTGATCCACTGTGGACGATATATGTCAGTATATTTTCGTAGCCGTCAACACCAGGAAGGGCTTACCTTGACACCAGCGTGGTCACCAATCTCGATGTCATTAACGAGGTCTCCCTTCGCTACGACGATACCAGCACCCTCGTGTCCACCGACGAGTGGGAGCTTGGTAGGTAGGGGCCAATCACCATTAACGGCATGTAGATCGGTGTGGCAGACACCAGAGAATTTGATGTTGACGAGGACCTCGTCTGGACCAGGCTTCCGTACAGGGATTTGCTTGTACTCAACTGGTCCGCCAGTCTTCTCAATGACCTGCGCCCATTGCTTCTCGGGGATCTCTGATGCCATTGTGACTTGTAGGTGCTTCGGGTTGGGTATTGTCTTGATTGTACTGTACTGCTGATGTCTAATCGAGCTGTGTAATATGGAGGACTAACTCGACTGGTAGGCAGGACATGCAGACATTTATCTCTGACTTTTGCAGCTTCTCCAACCCCGCCTGAAGAGCTGAGGAGCGCGGGGTATTGTTGATAGACCGGCCAGAAGGGCCCACAGGACAGGAATCCATACCGTTTGAAAGATTGACAAGTATCAATGGTGGTAACGGACACGCGGAGCTGTTGGAGGGGGTTGGGTGATTCGTCCCGACTTCCCTATGGACGACGGACACGCGGATATGCAGGGAGGGGCTTAGACAGCGATGGTCTTGAAATTGAGGCTTACAACTCTCAGGCCAAGTCAAGCTAAGTGGTGCCTGAAACCAGTGGTTCTCTCTAGTCCTCTTCGCGATGGAAAGCCTCGACATGTAAAAATAATAGTTTGTACTTACCCACTCATACTAAGTTCACAGCTATTGAGGACCTACGCGTTGATGATAGAGGAAGAACGCAGTGTTCTGGCCAGAGGCACGGTACTGACCAGGTAGAGCTCCAAATCGTGGCTTGATGCCCCTCATCTACAATTGCTGTTACGACAGCGGAATTACTGCAATCATCCGGTTGTCCCCGACATGTTCAATCCACAAGCAAGATCTGCCGACGTTAGCTCTATAGCCACAACGTCTTGGAAGGGAGTTAGAGTCATGGGATCCTTCCAGAGTAGGGTAAGGTGTACTTACAATGAGGTAGGCTGCCAAGAGCGTACTATTTATTTACCCCAAGATCAAAAACACCAGATAGTGTTCGGGTTGGCGGACCGTAGCCCCTAGGTCTTGGCCTACGATCTCGGGTGATTGTTTGCCCGCGAGCTGTCTATCATCCATCCCTCACATCTCACCCCCACATGACTGCCTACCTTACCTTACTTAGACACAGTGTAGGGCGGCAAGGCGCATGACAAGGCTGTCCTGCAAAATTTCGATCATCCCAGCATGCGGAAAGGCAATGTATCGTGTCTGATCCTCCACTTTTATGTAGGTGATTACTCGTGATTGTCGACGCTTCTGACATCCTTCTATCGGGCCACGTGAATATGATGTAATATGATTTAGACGATGTGCTCATCATCGTTCCGCGATAGGCAATATTCGACATGGATCGATATGTCCAAGCTGCCATATACCTGGTCAATGGACCCGGCCCTCGAATAAACCAGCGATTTTATGGGTGACCTTGGTCAAGAATTGTATGCACGCCCGTCAATGCTTCTCGGACACTCCGCATTCTCCGAAATTTGGCTCATTCTCGATCACTACTTTGATGTCCACACGACCAGTCCCGGAACATGAGTAGCCGTAATGCTAGTAAGTTCTCGTCGCTACAGTCATGTCTCCTCACTGTCACATGCAGTCTCTTGTTATCCCGTGCTATGGCCTTTTCATCGTGAAGGAAGCAGCACGAGAATCCCATATTCACCAACCTCGATTTTGATATATTGCGCATTCGTAGTTTCATCAAGTTGAGCAGCTCAAGTCGTCCTCATGCCTAGCGAAGTAATTTGTACCACGAAGACACGGTATCTGCAGGTTCCGAGAGTTCTGCCTTATCGCAGATCAAGATCAAGATCCGGGTCGAGGTCCAGAGGGATCGAGGCGGTAGAATCCCGACCATCAAAGGCCCGTTTGCCGTCTCCTATTCCTACCTCATCTGCCATGGCAGATGTTCATGAACGACGTCTTAGCTATAGCTCACAGACAAAGAGCACATACGCCCCTGCAACGCCGAGAACCACCCCCGAGGTGGACTGCATCCGACGACATGACAGCCTGTTCGTAAATGATGACCTAAGCATCACTATCACGGAGCCAAAAGTTGATCTGAATGGTGACTTGTACACGTTGTCCACCCGCTCAAGTCCGTCACCGCGACCGACTTTACGAGAGCGTCTAATAGGCACCTGGCTTCTCGAGTCTTATGTCGCGTATCCTACTCCATCATGTAAGATTCTGCGGCCCACATATCCCATGACGAAGGCTGTCACCGGCATCATCATGTATACACCGGACGGTTACATGAGCGCACACATGATGATACCTGGTCAAGCACCGTTCAAAAGGGGCGAAGGAGAAGAAGCGCAGTGGGCAGAAGCGGGCAAGAGGAGTTTCTGTTACGCCGGACCGTACTACATCAGCGACGAGGGACCTGGGAGGGAAGAAGTGCTCAGACATACTTTCCAGGTCTGCAATCTTCCTGGCTGGCTGAAAGACGTACAAATACGGACATGGAAATTTGAGGAAGACGATGACCTACTTGTGCTGGGTAGTGAAGCACCCACTGAGATCAAGGTATGTACATCTTGTCAAATCTTGCGTTGGAACAATGACGGAAATCTCCAAAATTGATTTAAGGAATCAAACGCTGACTGGTACTCGCTTCTCGAAAGGGTGATCAAAGAGTACCCGTGTTGAAATGGCGACGTGCTCGACAGAACGCCAATGGCAGCCCACCGGCACCGACGCCACAGATCAAGGTCAGTGGGCCGGGAGAGCCCTGACGATGCCAGCCATGACCAACAAATGTAAGTGATCCGTCGCTGCTCCTAAAACCTCATGCTTGAACCGTCGATCTGGTGCTGACTGACGCAAAGTTCCCTTAAACACTTTGTACAATTCACTCATCAGTCCGTACGAATAAAGCAGACAAATTGAAAGACGATGCCACGAAAAGGTTCACATTTCTTGGAAGGAATGGAATGATGTGACATGATATATGATCTCGTGATGCGGCGTAGGGGTTTTGTTTTGGAAAAAAAATCTGTCGTTATTACTGAATCTATATTTATAATGCTATGCTCATTTCTCTCAAAAAGTAATCTCAGTAGCATTGCGCATATCTTTTTTTTTATTCCTAACATTCGTTAATCGGTTTCGACTGCTCATGCCTTTCTTGCGATCTACATTTAGATGGTGTAGACGAGCTTCTTTCCCGAGACCTTGCCGTCCTCGAGATCCTTGAGACCACCGAAAATGGCAGGGATACCACCCTCGCGGACCTCGGTCTTGTGGACCTTGACCTTGCCCTCAGCGAAGAGCTTCTCGCTGAGCGCCCACCACATCTTGCCGAACTCGAAGTTCTCGGGGATGGGCTGGAACTCCATGGGTCCGAACTTGAAGTACTCGCCGACGACGGTGTAGCCGAGCGTCTGCTTGTCCTCGACGTCTTCACGGGGGGACTTGGCGGGCAAGAGGTAAGAGATGACGCCGCCCTTGGACGAGATGGCCTCGGCGCTGATCTTGGGTGAGTCGCCCTCGGAGATGGTGTCGAAGACATGCGTCAGGCTGTCGTTCGTGTACTCTCTGATCTGCTTGGCGCAGTCGGGCGACTTGTAGTCGAATGCTGCGTCGGCGCCCAGGGACTTGACGAAGTCGAAGTTGTGGGGCGAGCATGTCACGATGACCTTTAGGCCGGCGCTGTGGGGGGTCAAGTCAGCATATCTTGTCATTGTTTCACTGTCTCTGGTTTCCAGTCATGACTACTCACAGCTTGGCATATTGGATAGCGAGGACACCGGTGGCAGTGGAACCACCGTAGATGAGCAGAGGGGTCTGCTCCTTAGTGGGCTCGGTAGGGAGAGGAAGACCGAGACTCTGGCAGAGAGCCTGGCCGACGGTGGTGACACCGACACCGAGAGTGGCGGCCTCGGTGAAAGACAGGTTGTCGGGGATCTTCATCTGGAGGTCGCCCTTGGCCACGCAGTACTCTGCGAAGCAGCCATCCTCGTTCTCGACCTCGTTGCCACCGTGGGTGAATCCCGCGATGCGGTCGCCCTTCTTCCAGGCCTTGGTCACCTTGGAGCCGACCTCGACGACGGTGCCGGCGTAGTCGCAACCGATGGTGTTGCCGGGCTTGGAGAGCCACTTGATGTGCTTCCAGTCTACGTCGTTGCCGTCAGTAACTCGAGTCAATGATCTGGGGTTTGTCTCCCTTTTGTAATTACAGATAGGGACAATGGGCAATTACTGACCAGTGGGGTTCAAGGCCACAGCCTCGACCTTGACAAGGACATAGTCGTCACGAAGTTTGGGAAGAGGAACAGTCTGGACCTCGGCCTTTGTAGGCGCGGTCATTCTGATAGCTTGCATGGTTGAGGGGCTCATGATGATTCAGTTATGTGGTAGTAGTGTGTGAAAGTTAAAACACGGTATACAGAGTATGAGTATAGATGTATGGCAATCACAGTAATAGAGTAAAGTGAAGATCAAGAAGTATTAATCAACAGGAACTTGTAATAATGGTGGACATAAAGACGTTTATAAACACATTCGCTTCCATCGCCAATACTATCTCGCGTGCCCAAAGCTGAGCTCCCCAAGTCTTCGATATCCGACGATACATGTCCATTGACGCCTCATTGCTCTCTGCCACGAGACATGTGCGTACGCCGGCTTAATAATCGAACCCTTTCGAAAGTAGAAAAAACTGGGGGCAGCGAAAGGAAATTTTAGTGGTGTCACTAGTGCACGACTAACTGTGTGATCTGTTGCGAGAGAAAGAAAAATTAAAGCACGTTTCGATAGTCGAAGTCCTGAGAAGGGGTCCAATTCATTATATCGCTCTGGACGCTGCCGAGGTCCAACAGCAGCAGTACGTTAAGTTTTTAAGGTCTTTCTCTTTCAACCATTGCAGCAGTCAACTATGTAAAGTACAGGAAGTAATCATATGACTCTATCTTCGAGAGTTCTTACAATTTGGACGAACAACTAGAACCTGTAGTCATGGGATGTCCATCAATTCGTCTGCTGAGCTTGCGAGACAATCTTGCTTGCTGGACCGAGGTATATCACAGCTCCCCGGATAGTGACGTAGTCCATACCATGATCCAACAATCCACTGTGTTCGCGGCGCAGCAGGCTCCGACACTCGAAAATCGGAAGCGACGACGTTATTTACCACTATTTTACATCTTGCGACATGTCTGGCAGCATATACAGAGGACTGCAACTGCTGTTCTCAGATGAGACAAAGCTGTTTTGACAAATATTGTCAATTACACTGGAGATTGATGATCATAGTAGCATTAATAATAGCATTAAAGTAAGAAGTGAAAGAACGTGCAATCGTAACCTCGAGGCCGTAAGACGCCCTTTCAACACAAAGCCTGTCCCTCATAAAGGCTCCTGCAATGCGCACTGATACAAGAAAAGAAAAAGAAATTGATAAGTTCTTCCGATCAGACTCGGCAGATCTACCTCACAACGTGAGGGGGAGGGTCCTTGGGTGGCGCATATTGGCCGGAGTATGCAGTCTCGGGCTGCTGCAATTCGATGTTGGGATTGTTGCCATAGTAAGATTGATTGGCAGGCGGGGTGTAGGCAGGTGGTGGAGGTGGGTTGTTACTGTTGTTGTAGTAAGGACGCTGTTGCTGCATCGGCTGAGCTCCATTTCCGTAATGCGGCTGAGACGTGTACTGCGCAGGACCATGACCAGCTAGGGCCCAGCCTGTGCCACGGTATGGCGCATAGCCCTGACGGCGTCTTCTCCTCGCAGTGAGGCAGCTAATCGCAAGATATCAGCATTAAAGAGCCAAAGCAATTAACACCATGCGATAAATAAAACTCACGAGAAGAGGAAGAAGAGGATGATGGCAGCAGCAATCAGGCAGCCAAGAAGCACCCACTAGAAGGATCATCAGTATAACGATATCGTTGCTGCTCTCATGGCGACGCTTACTCTGCCCCAAGAAGACCAACGGCTTGAAGTACAATTGCCATAATAGCAGTTGCTGTTGAAAGATCAGCAGACTGTAAGCAAAGCCATTATCGCGCGAAACTCACTTGTAGCCGTATATGTAGCGGGGTAGTAAGGTGTTCGATAGCAGTGTGGGGGCCATTGTTTTGTTTGGCAAAGACGATGGAGTTATGGTATCAAGATGATGAAGTCACAGCGAAGAGCGAGAGGACGTCAAGTTAAAGAGAATCTTGTAGGAATGTGAAAGCCAACCAACGTGGCGGAGTCTCACAGTGACGACGATGCGCAAGGCGGTACAAACGGCTTTCGATTTCCAAACCTTTTAGGTACCTTACGTTACTCCAAGATCTGGGCAGCGCGGCAAGCTTGGTGCCGTGGTGTTTCTACCTTACTGTGCCTCTGTTTTTTTCTGTTACCGGATTGAGAATTGTCCCTTTGTCGATCATATCTGCATTGCACAGCCCAGGCAAACCTACGTACTTGATTCTTGGACAGTGCATCACGATTTGTTCGCGCGATGAGATCATGGATATTGAAATCCAAATACTGTATGTAAAAAGCTGCGGAGATGTGTTTTGTGGGATTGCCCTGATGGCGGAGGAGGAGGATTCACCGAATCCATCGAGGGCTTGGGTGTGCGCTCATGGCTCAGCGCACCGCCACTTGGGGGGCGTGGGTCATGTCTCAGGTTCTTGAGTCATGGTTCGACTGCGCCGCTGGAGTACATCGAAGCCTAAGGTACCTTAGCATGAGATGGAGCCGGCCTCTAACGTACTCGCTTATCTACCTTTTCCTTGACATTTCTGTCCTACCATTCAACACCATACTGTAAATGATGATCATGACCGAGCTGATGGTCCACTAGCCACCCTCTGTAATATGCTTATATGTTTATCTTATCAGCGTTGACTCCATAAGGGACGTTCTGGTTTCTTTGACTATCTTGCCCATTGCAGTAGGGCTGCAGGTTTCACAACGTATTGCCAACGCATGATGCTGCCAGCACATAAGCCACACGCCCAGTAGCTATTAAGGGCAGCCCAATCCCCCCTATTCGATGAACCAATATTACTCTTACGTTACGTCCTGCTGTCTCGTGTGAATTTGTGTAGAGTCAAAAACGTACGAAGGTCTGGTTTTCCTTCATTTCTCGAATAGTCATTGCCAGGCCAAGATTTGATTTGATATATGAACTTTCGCGCAAAATAGACACCGGCGCATGCAAAGCCATCGCTGACCTCCGGTACTGTTTGACCCGTGTATCTCCAAGTTGTCTAAAAGATGCTCATCAACCAAGAAAGAAGAGAATATAAGTCAGGTCGCTGCCGATGCACCATGTCAAGCGGTCATTTCTCATGATTCGCAGGCTTCCACGACCTACAGGCTCTACAGATAGCCTCTGGATTCGCGATGCAAGAGCGCTTCTACTTCGTCGAGCGAGCAATCAGCCATTGCAACACTGCGTCCAGATTCGTCTCCTCTTTGGCACTGATGCCGTAGCAGCTGACCTCGCGATGCGTGATCGCTTTAAGATTGAGAGCATCAATGAGCTCGTCAACCGACAGATGGTCTGGCAAGTCCGACTTGTTACCAAGGATCAGGATCGGTATACCCTCCAGGGCTGGTTTCTCGAGCAAGACATGGAGCTCTTCACGCGCAACCGGCAAAGCATCTTTATCAGCCGAATCAACGATGAAGCTAGAGGCTAGTCAGAGAACGGAAGGTCGACAGGCTCAGGGGAGACTCACACAATGGCGTTGACGCCCCGGCAATATCGTTCCCACATGGACCTGAATCTAGGTTGACCACCCAGATCCCAGCTTTTCTGCGTTAGTCAAGCATTCGGATAGCCACATGGTCATTCTTGGCTTGAAAACATGCGCAGACACAGGGAGGAAGAAGACATTACACGATAGGCAGGGGAAGCGCTCCACCTACCATTTCAGAGTCACATGACCTTTGGTAACACGTTTCATGTTGAATCCAACGGTTGGTATGGAGCTTTTACGCATGTTAGCTTAAAGTCGAGGGACACAGGTAGGCGAAGCTTACTCTATGGTGAATTCACCGCCCTGCACGATGGATTAGCGCGCGATGGTCAAGATATACGTCGAGACAAGGTGCGAAACTTACAGCTAACACTCTGAGCAGTGAAGTTTTACCGGCATTCTGTAGACCTATCATGGTCACATCCATCTCTGTGGCCCTAAGTAAAAGAAGGCGGATAAGCAAGGCGATGAAAAAGGACCTGGAAGATCATGGTGATGGCTCACCAAAAGAGACTCAGCAACCAGTCGTACAGACGCCTGAATATGCCCGCCATTATCGTTGGTGTTTCGTGTGTCGAAGTGGTGGCAAAGGCGAGACTAGAGGACGGTCACACGAGGCAGAGGCAGTCGGGTGAGATGAAGACAAGGTGGTCCAGCTAGGATGGAGCAAGGCAGAGATTGTGTACCAATATCGAGTGACTGATGTAAGAAATGACAAAAGTGGGACGGGCGCGGATAGGCTCGTTGCCTAGTTGTATGCACGATTAAAGGCGCAATGCGTGTCAACAAGATAGGAACCGGGCAAGATGGCACTGGATGCAGGCAGCGCTAAAGTCGCAAGCGTTAACAAGAGATGGTCGGTATGATGCAGAGTCGATGAATATGCGGTAAGAATGCGATCAGCAGCAGTGATGAGGCACGGAGATCTAGAGTGATGGCTGGCCAGGTAGTTCACACTATACACAGACAGAGAGACAAGCGACGATATTGATTGTATTGACGATGGTTCAGCATCCGAGGTCCTGCATAACGAGCGGCCGCTTGCCACATGTGGTTGGCAGCTCTGGGGGGGGCTAAGGCGTCAGGAAGGGACCTTGCCTACTTGTACCGTGCTTGTACCGTGGCTCGCGTGGTCACTTGCTGCACTGCACAGCGGGTATTGCACTGTGCTCCGTATGTACAGTACAGTAAAGCAACCTTGCCCTGCCCGCGTACTAGTACTTTAATGTACTAGTGCAGCAGTGGTTTTGCTATTATTGCACAGGGCAGACATCATCTACTGTATGGGACACAGTACTGCGTTGTTCTTGCCGTGCTGAGGAGTACCGAGTCGTACTTGGACGATCAGGTATACAGCAGTATCAAGGAGACATACCGTAGAAGGTCCTTCTGTGCGTCTGGTTCTTAGGGTACTGTTGTTCAGCTTACTACAGAGTACTGTGGAGTAGGGTAGGAGATGCTGAGGTCAGGATGAGGACCCCAAGAATCGGAAAAGCTCCAAGCTCCAGGCTCCAGGCTCCAGGCTTCTGCTGCACATTGCTGTAGTACAGTAGTACCAAGTACTTGTAGAGCAAGGTATCGCTAGAAGAGGGTCCGTATGGAGGGAGAGTCGGAGTTGTGAGAGGGAAAGTAATGGCTGCCGCTTATCGATAAGCCCATGTCCGAATTTTCGGACTCGAAAGACGCTCAAACACTTCCAGTTCTGTATCAACTCTGTACCAAATTCTGTGCTGTTTTTATCAATTGCTTCATTTGAAATTTCAAGTATCGGCGTCACTTGCTACGCATGAAGCTTGACACTTTCACATCATCTCGGGAGCAATAGTCGCTTCATTCACTGCAAGTCTTCATCTTCGTCTTTGCTTCACTTCTGCATCTTCACTATAGTGTCCCGAGCCACATCGGTCTCTGGTCTATCCTGACTACCACCAGCCCATGCTGGTCAGCCCATTGACCTGATATAACGAAAGGCGCAGTACACACTGCAAGGCCATGGCTCCGTCATCCAAGAGTGCCGTTTCGGCCAACTCCAAATGGTCGACAGAATTCGACACCGTGAAGAGACAGCGTCTTTTCCGTGACCCTCCCTCGGACAAGACCGCCTACCCTACCCTCGCTGCCACCATCGCTCCCCATATCGAGTCCTTCAATGCTATCTTCGCCGAGAACGGCCAGCTGTACCATGCTCTGCGCGACATTGGCACCAAGACCTTCTTCGATGGGGACCCGAACACGGCCAACCAAGGCGGCGCACGACGCAACAGACTCCAGGTCCGTGTGCGCGAAGTCTTCATGGAGAAGAGTCTCCTGCCCCCCTCAAATAAGCTCGACAAGAAGAGAGAGATCCTGCCAGTCGAGTGCAGAGAACGACACGTCACCTACCGAGGTCGCTTCAGAGGAAGATTCGAATGGCGAATCAACGAGGGCGAATGGAAGGAGAGTCTCCGAGAGTTTGGCGCCATGCCCATCATGTTACGCTCGAGTCGCTGCCATCTGGAAGGCCTTTCACCTAAGGAGCTGGTCGACAAGCGCGAAGAGACCGAGGAGCTCGGTGGTTATTTCATCGTGAACGGTATCGAGAAACTCGTCCGAATGCTGGTGGTGAACCGCCGCAACTACCCCATGGCCATCATCCGTCCATCTTTTGTGAACAGAGGAAGCACATACACCAAGTACGGTATCCAGATCCGCTCCGTCAGGCCGGACCAGACATCTCAGACCAACGTGCTACATTACTTGACCGATGGCAACGTCACCTTCCGTTTCTCGTGGCGAAAGAACGAGTATCTCATTCCCGTCATGATGATCTTCAAGGCTCTGGTCGAGACCAACGACCGTGAGATCTTCGAGGGCTTGGTCGGACCCGCTGGTAGCAAGGGACTGGAGGGCAAGCAGTTTGTCACAGATCGTGTTGAGCTTCTGCTTCGCACTTACAAGGCATACAACCTCCACGGCAAATCAAAAACCAGGGCTTATCTGGGTAGCAAATTCAGAGTCGTGCTGGGCGTGTCCGACGACATGACTGATGAGGACGCTGGCGCCGTCTTCCTTTCCAAGATTGTCTTGCCTCATCTCGCTGCCTCCGACAACAAGGATCTCATCGATGCCGACAAGTTCCGCATGCTTTTGTTCATGACCCGCAAGCTTTACTCACTCGTCGAGGGCGAGTGTGCCGTCGACAATCCTGATGCTGTTCAGAATCAGGAAATCTTGCTGCCTGGAACTCTCTACGGCATGATCGTCAAGGAGCGCATCGAGGAGTGGCTGGGATCCATCGGTCTCGTGCTCCGTGACTGGGGGAGGAACAACAACTGGGCCCCTATGACGAGTCCCGAGTTTGAGCGTGATTTTGGCGCCAAAATCTTGCGGAGGACCAATGAGAACTTGGCCCAGGCTCTCGACTACTTTCTGTCTACCGGAAACCTCGTCAGTCCTTCAGGTCTCGACTTGCAACAGACTTCTGGTTTCACCGTCGTTGCTGAGAAGATCAACTTTTACCGCTTCATCAGTCATTTCCGCATGGTTCACAGAGGTAGTTTCTTCGCTCAGCTCAAGACAACCACTGTTCGAAAGCTCCTTCCCGAGAGTTGGGGCTTCCTCTGCCCGGTACACACCCCTGACGGTAGTCCCTGCGGTCTGCTCAACCATTTAGCCCACAAGTGTAAGATCGCCACCAGCAGTGCAGATGTCAGTGGCATCCCGGCTCTCATCTCTCAGCTTGGTGTAACTCCTACATCCGCTGCTTCTCTCGACGACAGTGTCGTTGTGCAGCTCAACGGGCGTATCCTTGGATTCTGCTCTCCCGAGCAAGCGAAGACCATCGCAGATACCCTTCGCTACTGGAAGGTCGAGGGCAGCCACGAAGTGCCCAACGAACTGGAGATCGGCTACATTCCCAACTCCCACGGTGGTCAATATCCCGGTATTTACATGTTCTCCCAGTCCGCCCGTATGTTCAGACCCGTCAAGTACCTACCCCTTGACAAGGAGGATTTCGTCGGACCCTTCGAGCAGCCCTTCATGTCTATTGCCTGTACCGAGCAGGAGATCGTCTCCGGAGAGTCGACACACGTCGAGTACGATCCCACGAATATTCTTTCCATCGTCGCGAACCAGACCCCGTTCTCCGACTTCAATCAATCTCCTCGTAACATGTACCAGTGTCAAATGGGTAAGCAGACTATGGGTACTCCTGGAACCGCGCTCAAGTACCGCACCGACAACAAATCATATCGCCTACAAACTGGTCAGACCCCTATCGTGCGGCCGCCTCTTTACAACGAGTACGGTCTCGACAACTTCCCTAATGGCACCAACGCTGTCGTTGCTGTTATCTCTTATACTGGTTACGACATGGACGACGCTATGATTATCAACAAGTCTGCTCACGAGCGTGGCTTTGGCCACGGAACAGTCTACAAGACCAAGAAGATTGACTTGGCAGAAGAATCAGGTGGTCGCCGTGGCCGCAGCACTAAAGTCACTAAGCTATGGGGATTTGCTCCCGACGGTTTGGTCAAGGCTCAATGGCGCCAGACTCTCGATGACGACGGTCTTATCGCCGTCGGCATGAAGGTCAAGGAGGGCGACATCATTGCCGCATCGCACAGCGTCACTAAGGATCCCATCACTGGCGAGTATGTCAACAGAGATGGCATCACACATCTGCACAGGTACAAGGACGTCGAGGAAGCATACGTCGAGGAAATCAAACTCATCGGAACCGAGACCGGTGGCGACGAGCCATGTCAGATGTTGAGCATCAGACTACGAATCCCCCGTTCCCCCGTCATCGGAGACAAGTTCTCGTCTCGTCACGGTCAAAAAGGTGTTTGTTCGCAAAAGTGGCCAGCAATCGACATGCCATTCACGGAAGGCGGCATGCAACCCGACGTCATCATCAACCCTCACGCTTTCCCCTCGCGTATGACAATCGGCATGTTCGTCGAGTCTCTCGCCGGCAAGTCTGGCGCTCTGCACGGTATCGCGCAGGACAGTACGCCCTTCAAATTCAGAGACGCCGAGGGCGAGACCGCAGTCGACTACTTCGGTCATCAGCTCAAGCGCGCCGGCTTCAACTTCTACGGCAACGAACCAATGTACTCTGGAATCACTGGCCAAGAGCTCGGCGCCGACATCTACGTCGGAGTCGTCTACTACCAACGTCTCCGTCACATGGTAAACGACAAGTTCCAAGTGCGCACGACGGGACCTGTCGTGCAAAAGACCTTGCAACCCATCAAGGGTAGAGCCAAGGGAGGCGGTATCCGTGTCGGCGAGATGGAGCGCGACGCGCTACTCGCCCACGGCACCGCATTCCTGCTTCAAGATCGTCTGATGAACTGCTCTGACTACACCAAAGCCTGGATCTGCAAGTCCTGCGGCTCGTTCCTGTCCGTGACGCCCACGGTCAACATGTACGATCGCCGAAAACCGGGCTCCGTCAGGTGCAAGCGCTGCAGCAAGAAAGCGGTCGCCGGCGACGCAAAGTCCGACTGCTGGGAGGACGGCCAGGGCGAGAGATGGAAGGGCGGTTCGGACGTCACGGTCCTCGCTGTCCCCGGTGTTCTCAAGTACCTCGATGTCGAGCTCGCCGCTATGGGCGTCAAGATGAAGTATAACGTCGAGCCTTGAGAAGGGGTTTCTTTTTTCTTCTATCCTTCATCGCCATCATCTTCATCCTCGCTTGATCCTGGACCCGTTGCATTCAAGAAACATTCCCGGAAAAAGCGGGAAAAGCCAAACCATCTTCCAACCTCTGCATACAACAAGGCGTTCGGAGAGTTCAGTCAGTCAGTCAATCGCACGCGGGGTTATTTCCAGGTTGTCTATCGAGTCCTCTTTCTCTTTCTGTTCTTCTGTCAAGTCAAAGTATTGGAGAGTGAAAAATCGGTTGTATACATATACGTACATAGAGATATTCATATTACAGCATTGTCTAAACAAATACGTTTGCTCGGTGCTCTTACAGAAGACATGCATTCGACGTGTCATGCCTCATGCAAGGGCCAGGAGAAATTTCCTCTTTTCCTGGTAACGAAAGAGAAGAGAAGAAAGAAAGGGGACGACCAAGAGTCAAGACTCAAAACAGAAAACATAGAAGAGATGTTTATATCATCAGACAACCAGTGTCTGCCTAGCTTTTCTTGTATGTGTAACTGAGGTATCTAGCTACAAAAGGGAAGAAAAAGGAATAGGATAGGAAAAAAGTTCTAACAATGCTTATGGGGGTATGCCCAATATCTGCTGCTGCTGCTGCTGCTGCGGTAACAAAGAACCAATAGACACACGCACCTGAACACCCACACCTTCACCCACACGCAAACGCATGTATAACAATAGCCCGAACACAGGCACTCCCTAAAGACTCCGATCCCTAGTCTGAGAGAGAAGAAGACCCCCGAGAGAGGAAAAGACACCGACCCAGAACGAAGACCCACCGCACAGCAGATATACTTGCAAAGAAAGGATCAAGATGACTTACCTGCGCAGGGTTGACCCACACCAGCCTTGGCTTGAAAAGTGCAAGAACGGAAAATGTTCCTTTCTCCCTCCCTTCCTTTCCTACTCCGCACGCCTCGGGCTATCAACCATACGCCATGCAAAAAACAACCAGAAACAATAACAATTCTCAGATGAACCCAACCCATCCGTCCACCTCGTCCGCAAAACCAATTTCATAAAAGTTTAGGCCATTTCGCCTTCAAAAAACTCGTGCAAGCCTGTTTGTGTTTTGCTTGCTAAAGAATGAAATCAACGACAAGACTAGAAGGGGTTTTGGTCTCGTGTTTTGCTCAGCAGGGTAGTCCCATGTCATCTCCACCGCGGTTTATTCAAATCCTCAGTGGAACCGCTAGCTCTGCTGCGTGCGCCACCTCTGTCTGTAGCCATGTTACTTTTTCTACCAGTAGGTACCGCCAACGCACTGGGTGCTCTCGCGACTTTTCTCGCAGGTGTCTTGTTCTCCTGCTCAATTTCGTGTTTCTGGGTCAGGTGACTGCCCCTCCGTTGCGCGGGCACAGGTGCGGTGATGGAACGGGGGTTCAATGAACTGGACGATGGTGTAGCCCTGCCATTGCTGGCTCGGCGGATGTTGTCCATCGAGGCTCGAGACTGTAATCGTAAAGGACTCGATAGTGCCGCCACAGGAGCGAAACGCGCAGATGAGGGAGTCGTCGGTGATTTTGCTCGTGCCATTGCAGGTCGACCGCGAGGACTGTTTGGACTGGGCGCAGGGATTTTCGAGGGCGCTGAGCTAGGTGTGACGGTTCTGCGAGGTGTAGCATTTTGACTGTATGGAGACGGTTCAGTGGCAGATAGCGGAGTGAAGTTGAGACCAATCCCCGAGCCCCTGGTACTCGTAGATCCATTCCATCTAGGCTTGTCAGTAGGCGGCTTGAACTGCCTCAAAAACGGCACAGGGGTCAAGGTCGGCGAAAATGGTCTCAGTGGCTGGGTGAGAGGAGACCGGCTATGGCTAGACTTTCGGGTCTGTGATATCGACAGCCTGCGAGGTATCGAGCTCTTGAAGAGCCTGTTGCTGTTGTTGTGGACTTTCGGCGTGTTGTGATTGTACATGCTGCTCTGTGCACTCACGGACGAAGCCGACGAGCTTCGTGGTGTTTCAACATAACTGCTCACCAAGGACTGCTCAGAAGACAAGATAGTACTAATAGAATCTCGCAGTTGTTGGTTCCTCGTGCTCACGTTCATTTCGGTGAGGGTGGTGTCGAGCTCTCGCATTTCACTCTGTAGGGACAACCACCTGCGTTTCATGTCTGACTGCAGACCTAGAATTTCTCCGTTGACGGTGAGGCGATCCTTGACACCTCTGTCAACAATGGCCAGAACACGTTCTATCGCTGGCGCATAGTGTGTCTTCTTAGCCTCGTAGCTTTCAATTTTTCTAGCCAAGCCCGGGGCGTCAATGTGCTGTTCCCTGTTGAGCACTGCGAGTCTGAGCTTATCCATGGTACGCGAGACGGACTCGCACATCTTGAGAGCTTGTCGGCCGGCATTACGGAAGACAAGCAGCCAGCGATCTTCGCCTAGCTCGCGTCGCAGCGCTTCCGCGTCTGATTCGAGCCTTTTCCATTGTACCTCGAGCATGTCTCTTCTCGACTCCAGTATCGCACAGGCAGAGGGGAATATCGGATTTCCTCTTTGATGAAAGACGGAAAGGCGCATGGGGAGGAAATCAAGCGAGGCGCGCAGTGGCTGCATGCGGGCAAAGAGTGCAAGAAGACCATCCTCCATATTTCCCAGTGTTGGTGAGGGAGACATGGCGGCTGTCGATGAGTGTCCGCGCTGCAGATTTGACGCCATCCTCATGGCGCCCGGAGACTCCTCTGCTATTGTGTTGAGGTCGTCGAGATCGATGGCAGACGTCGTCTCATCGGCAGGGTCGAAGGCAGCAGAGCGATGTCGTTTCTCCTCCATTTCGAACACCAAGCGGGCCAATTCGTCCATTTCTTGGCCAATGCCCGCGCCTAAAACATGATTCCAGAGTTCTTCCCACTCCATCGCTATTTCAACCTGCTCTTTGATCTTGTCGAGGCCGTCTTTGATCCTCTGCCACTCTATCAAGACGGCCTCCATCTCTGCCACGTTTCGGGTGAGATCTGACTTCGGCAGAACGGAAATGTCGTCTCGTGATTGTAGCTCATCGACGGAGAATATGTAGACTTTGATGACTCTTTCGAAACGATTGATGGCCTTGTCAACATCGTCCAGGCCCTCTCTACCTGCAGCTGCTGCCCACTCGACATCGTCATCGGCTTGGAGACCCTGCAACACCTTGAGTGCATTGCGGATCCACAGCTGAATAGATTCTGCCGACTCAGACAAAGCCCTGGCTGCAGCAGTGGACGTGGCCATGGATGCTATCTTGTTGGAAAGCGAGACAGCGCTGGGCAGCTTGATGGATGTGAGTTCTGCGAGCTGGCTGGTGAAGGAAACTCGTGAGAGAGAGAATATGGATGCAGGTCGTGACACAGGGGCGCAGCCGTAACCATAATTGTCCCCTCTGCTATATACATCGTAGTCGCTATTTGCAATTGCAGCAGCAGCAGCCGCAGCAATCTCTCCTTCGTCATCACCATCGGCACTGTTACCACTGGTGTTGCTGCTATCACTCGAGTGGTTGTATGTGTCGTCGGACAGACGACGATTCACGTTCGCGAGCGGAGTAGCTTCGCGTGTTGGAAATCCGAATGCATGGTTTGTTTGTTGTTGATCAGAAATAAGATCCATAGGCTGGAGCCCATCATTTTGAAGAAACAAGTACTTTCGCGTGTCGATGTGTTCGTATATTTCTTGTCCATCGTCAGTATCCGAGGCAGCCATTCTCTCGCTTATACTGATGATTGATGACTGGTCGCTCATTGTGTCACCACGAAAGCTGTAACCATGGCCAAGTGCTTTTGATGTACAGCACAGCTCTCAATTCCTAAGCAATTGAAAGTGCGCAGAGTATGATTGAGCGTGTGCTAGTGAGTCGTGTAAGTCTTGCGAAAACGGGTATTGTGCAGACAAGATGCCGCATCCGCATTCTTAGTGTAGCCGGCGATGTATTTGTTTATTTCTCCTTCGCTGATGCCTTTTGCGTTGTTTGTCACCTGTTCACAGATGAGGGTATATTCTACCTTGACAGCTTCAAGTCCGCCCAACTCTACGCATGTCTGGTCTTCATCACGATAAGTGCAGAGGCAACTTCGAAGACGGATGTTCATTGTTGAGCTACATCAGGGTACGCTCTGTGTCTTAGCAGGGGCGGCTCTGGAGCATATGTGGAGCAGGAGCCTCTCCTTGGCTCCTCGCGTCGTATTTTCAACTCTTGTCGCCGCCTCATGTTTATTATCGTCAATCTTATTACTTGCACGCGCGAGATCATGACGACTCTTGCATTGACCTTGATGGCTTATAATATGGGGACTGCTCTTATTTGGGAACTACCGAAATTGTACGTCAAGTCCGCACGTTGCATCCGTCGTAGACATATGGACTGCCATTCGCCCGCGATTCTGGAGTTTGAAATATGTTTCACACATGCTTTCAAAGAATGATAAGGTACTGTTACTGTACATGTTCCCCATCGTCTCGAAAAACTCGCGGACCTCAATCTGCAACGCCAAAGAGGAGAAGGTGTCCTAGACTTGCTAAATGTATGCTATCACAAAACATCGCGAGTCCATCCAGTCGGCTGTGGATGTTCCAGACCCTTGGTTGGGTGTGGTCCACTGGCATCTTTGTATCTATGTTTGGTCAGCGGTCGCTTGTCGTATGGCGCAAACGCTCGAGCTATACATACGTTGAAACGTAAGGATTCGGATCGTCCTGCTGCAGATTTCCTAGAGTGTGATTCACCTCGCGGTGTTTGCTTTCGTCCGCCCGGCTGCAATGGACGATCAGCACATGTCGATAAGGAACATGTCGAACATGACTTACATGTAAAGCAACAGATCTCGCATCGTCCTGTGCCCTTCTGGCATTTTCCAATAATTGACTGCAATCTCCGGCGCTGGCAGCTTTTCCCATTGAGGCAGTCTGCCTGCATCAAGATCGGCAATCTCTCTCGTGTAAGTCAAAACTGCCTCCTCTTCGAGATAGCCTACAAAACGATGACATGTTTTTGGGGACAGTAGGTAGGCTACGAACATGGCATTGAAAAACACTCCTTGGGCGCTGTCCGGATATTGTCAGCGTGATTCGCCATTTGGATTTTGGTCGTTGCTACTCGCCCAAGAACCATGATCTTCATGAACCACCCAGGTTGCGCCATCTGCAGGAAGGTGAGGAGATGCATTCGTTCGTTGTACGACTCCTCCAGGAGCGTCTCGATCCAGCCATTGTCTCTCTCCATCCTCCTTAGTGATCGCAAGTGGCGAAGCATGCCCGCCACCATGCCAGGGACTCCAGCCACCGACTCCAGGAAGATATTTCTGATCATGTATTTCCTCTCCGTCATGGCATATCGTCGATTGGCTTTGGCTGGATCTTTGTTGCCAAGCGCCACCGCATTATCATGCTTGTATCCCGTGGCCAGATCCATTCCCCATCTCAGCGTCCTGATGGTTGCAAGGGCCGTCCAGTCAGACCAAGTCTTTGCATCTCGATGTGCGACGATGACTGCTTCCATTTGCTCCTTCGTATAGCTGGTGAGGGCCATCAGTCTGACGTACGTCACAGTTCGCCCCCATTCTTGCTTACATTGGGTGTGGCCATGCAGGATCAGTCTTTCTGATGTGTGGCTGTTCTGACAGGACTGGGAAGACTCCCTTGAGGCTGCACACGTTGGTAGTGTGGAATGACCTGGAGCACACTGTCCAACTTGCTGTCCTCAGGGAAGCATGGCTGCTAAGTAATACCGCCTTACGGTATAAAGGTTTGGTACATGCGACAGCTTTCCTGGCGTACATTGATGTGTATGAAGTGCTTCTTTTTCAATTGCCTCTGTCAATGTGCAGGCGTATTGTTCTTTGACTTCGTATTCCGAGGAATATGATATATGATTAATGCTATAGACAGGAAAGAAATCACCAAAACGACATACACAGCTCTACCATTAAATAGCAGTGGATCAGATTTATCATGGCTACACTAAGGAGCTTTCTCGGGTCAGCCCGTGTTGCACTCCTGAGGGAGCCCCAGAAAGAGAACTGTGTCTTCTCGCCAACGTCGTATCATCGTGATGCAAACTAGGTAAGCAAAGGGAGGAAAGACGAGCTTGTATGGAGCGTTCAGTCACGCCCCCAGTCGGTGAGTCAAATCCACGAATTTGTTTAGGGAAGGATTCGGGATGATTGAGCTCAGGGGTGCCGTTCACTTTCACAGTGAAGCAATATCTTCGGACATTGCTGGGAGATTGCTGGGAGATTGCTGGGAGATTGCTGGGAGATTGCTGGGAGATTTCTCGGAAGAGGAGATATGATAGAAGAGTTCGACTCATCTGCTCCATTTTTCTTCTGTCCTTTTTGTCGTTGAACCTGTGTTGTTGTTTGACTGTATAACGTAGCCAAGCTTGCTGCATCTACAAATTCGGAATTGGGAATGAGATTTGGGATGACTGACCTTGGCATCCTCCATTGTACTGTACTCCTCAGCTCCCTCGGACTGCTGACCACATGACTAACTCTAGATCCTTCCTGTGTTATTTCCATTATTCCCTGCTGTTAGGACCTAAACACTTGCACCATGCAAGCCGGGAACATACCTTATTGCTTCCTCCGGAGGTGTTGAATTTCGATTACTCTATCCATGACCTTGCCATGAAGCGGGAAATTATCGTCGCACTGTAGTTTGCATCTTTTTTGCGTGCCATCAATCGCGATTTTATCCGGCGCGCTTTTATGATCAAATGAAGAGCACGAAGAGTGCATGATCTTGGTCAAATGTAGCGACAGCATAATATGGATGACGGTTCTTCTATTGTGTTTTGACAAAAACGCTTGGGTGGCGACCAGGTTAGAAGCCCTCAGAGGCAGCTCTAGTCCCACAGTTCTGCGATACCTACTACTGAGTAAAATTCGTCTCGCCATCTTTCGAATCAATGTTCTTCACGTCAACTTTCTTCACGCTGGCGGCTGGAGGTCCCCTATTGAGATGGCTGACGAGCTCTTGAAGAGCGTCGTTGTTTCCTTGCGCTTCGCCAATGACCTTGGCCGCATTGTCAGCACCGAAGCCTCGTATTCCTTATGTGGACGTCGAATCAACTTTCTTACAGTGCTATCTGGGGCGTTCTCAACATGTCCAGTCAGTCCCAAAGATCTTGCTTGCTTTACAGTGAAACTTCTTCGGAGAATATGTCAGTGAAGTAATCAAGAGTTTGCGTAGCCATCGTAAGCCAATTACCTGAAATTAACGCCCTGATGCATCTTGGTCAGCGTGATGCATAAATAAACATCCATGGATATTGAGGTCACCCACCTGCACTAGGCCTGATTTCGTCAGTCATATTGATTAGATAGATTTCACAAAACGTGGCTTTTATGATGTCGCACCTTCGACTTTAAAGCTGATCTGTAACCATTGTCTGTTAGCGATGATCCATATCAAAGCAAAGCGAGCAGGGGACTGTGCTTACTCGACTTGACATGTTGAGGACTGAAGTACGGTTTACTCCCGTGATCTTCAGAGGGCGGACAGTGTACGATTTCTAAATTCACTTGGTCGAATAGTAATGGCACTGCTAGACGTTCTTTCGAGGAATTCAAGGTAGATTGCGATAAGGTCTTCAGCTATAACTGCACCTAATGATGTAGAGGTTTACTTGTTTGAAGTGTGAGGGAGCTTCAACGTCATTGTTGCAGCCAGCGAAAGCACAGGTCTACAGCACCTTATTTTATCTACCTCAGCTTACCTTACCTTACCGATGCTTTACCCTTGTTGCCTTACCTCGCCTCGAGTTCGCCTCGAGCTCCCTTCCCCTTGGTGTCCTGGAAGTAGCTTTGAGGTCCGCTTCTGGAACTCCGGAGCGGTTACGAGTATTGTTTTGTTTGCTTGGCAAAACAATCCATGAATCATTATTGATCGAAACTGTCCCTAATTGAAATATATATGATCGCCGGTCCGCCTGAGATTGCCATAATTTGCACAACTCTATCGGTTTGCGATATTGTGCCTTAGCCATGTCTCTCTATACGTCTGACCGACTAACCGACAACTTTAGCCCTTTAAGGTAGTATGAATCATGAATCGAAGACTCGACTGGCCAAAGACGCGGCAAGCGATATACGGCCATCGGCGCGTCACGCGTATGATTTGCGGCGCCAGTGGTACGAAATTGAGGGCGGCCCCTTAGCAGTCTGATATAGAGTAGAGTGTACACTTCGTACCATAGGTGGTCATTTCTTAGCCAACCTATCAGCCTTACGGCTGCTGGCAGTCCGTGTGTCTTGAGCTCATATTATTATTATGGGGCAATACCGCCAATATTCTTCAGCATTTGCAATACACTCAACAAAGATACCTCATCCAAGGACAGTCGAACAGAGCCCTTTCGTGTCGCCCCGAGTGTCTATATGGTCAGAGACCGGACCACATCAGAGTCAGACATCAAAGACATCAAAGCATTACAGCGACAGTGACACCACGTCCAAGATGGCAACTGATGCGAAGACGCCGGAGCTCCGCCCAATATCGTCGTCGCCCAGCATATCGCCTTCACAAATCTCGTGCACTTGCACACCGCTGGATATCTCTTCCACGTCTCCATCTGTCTCTTCAGATCGGTCTAGTAGATCATTCTCCGACTCGTCACATCCGTCCGACTGTAGCTGCAACGGTGGCCACAACCATGCTCGCCGACGCAATGGTTTCATGCGTCCACAAGGTACTGAATTTGCCGAATCCGCTCGAGCCCGAGATAGCGTCATGTGCCTTGGTAGCATAGCTGCATTGCAGTACTACTTTGCTCGCACTGGACTCTTGGACGGCAAAGGTGCACAGATGGCCAAGGAACGTAAAGCGAAGTCATCTGCTGCTACAAAAGAGGGAGAGGAGACCGGCGCTGAGCAAGATTCGGAAAATGCATCGGAGATCATGGCGCCACCTGCAGTCTCAACTTATCGTTACAAGGAGCCTGTCACCGAGCCACTGCCAGACGTGGCCCTGCTTCGACGTCAGCTGCGGGAAGCACTGGATAGAGCCCAGAAGGCTTTGGAAAATGCCAGACGAGACAACGACGCCAAATTGCCAGAAATTCATGTCGCCGAAACAAGTGTAGAAGGTGACGGTCAATCTGTAACACATAGCCGTCACGAGCTTCAAGGCTTGCACGTTCTTGATAACGTTACCTTAGCCATACGTCAGGCCCGGACGTATTACATTACACATACCCACCCGCAGGACTTGTACGCTATACGCCCGGAGCGGCAGATTCGATCAGATCTGTACCAGGTCCTCGACATCCTCAAACGTATGGCTTCTCGCGGATTCCGTGGTGGTATGAGAGCAGAAGAGCACGATGGTATCACTGCTTGGGTGCAAGGCATCCATGAGTTGTTGTCTATGGAGGAAGAGCAGGAAGCCGTAGAATTGGAGCGCATTCAAAAATCACCATGGCGTGATGGAGACTGGACTGGTAGAGAGCGGGAAAGAGAATGGCTCTTCCTCAATTCCTTTGATCCGAACCCGTCTCCGCTACCACCATGGGAAGACACGACATCCTACCCTTCTGAATTTCTGATAGCTCTGTCTAAAGGACTGCGACTGGTCACTCTCCACAACGAAATGGTTCGCAGATCCAAACGGCCATTTGGTGCTATTACAACTTTCTATGTCGATCTCGCAAAACCCTACCGCTGTGCGGAGAACCTGCGTTACTGGGCAAAAGCCTCTGAACTTCGCTGGGAGATCAAATTAGACTTTGATGCACTCGAGGTCGTGCACGGAGACTCCGAAGAGGCGTGGATCCGGTTCGAGAACGCCATCCGCGTCTGGTGCGCAGGTGTGCGAGAAGAGCTGTCAAGGGAGTGGGCGGACATGGACCAGATGCCGAGCACTGCCAGAGCCTCCCATTCTTAGCCTTCTTCGACAATGACGTGGTAAATCCTTTCATGGTTTGCTGCCCACGTTTTTCGTATGTTTACCTTACTTTCTCTCAGCGTGCAGTTAGATACCCCGGATTTAGGATCCCCGCTTGTACTCACCACCCATTATTTTTATAGCCTTAGGCTTCAGAAACGAACTGTGTTCACTCCCAATACGGTACTTGATGATCGAATCTTTCCGGTGCCTAGACCAACACAAACTGTGTTCCTTTCACCAGGCACGCTGACTTCTTCATCTCACTGGGAGCGAGAAAAGCCATCGTGTCACGCCCAAGCTCCGAAGATATATCATTCCCGGTCCGCAAGCTCGGACAGCCTTACACCTTCCTGCCCTGCATTGCCTTGCTTTTGCTAGAAGTGTATTTAGCCCTTTAGCCCTGTCACCACAATGTATTTCCATTTCCGCTTTTCCCAGGATCAGGTGAAGTCTAGCTCGGAGTGGGTTTCTACGGCCGTGATGCACTACCAAGCTCTCCCCGCCCTTTCCCACGCTATTATCCTTACCCCACATCCACTAATGCAGTGCTGCGGACGCTGTAAGGTACATGAATAGGTGTCTCTGCCCAGGAAACACCCACTAACACAACGGCCAAGGTCGACTTCTGTACTCTACACGAGGTCGACCCTGGATCACAGTAGGTGAGCATGCACTGCAAGATCCCTCGCTTGATGCGCCTTCGATGGAGAACCCACGCATGAAGGGTTCTTTACGCTTGCATGTCAATCTACTTGCTACCGATTGGTACTGTTCACCTAAGGAGCTACTTCCCCAACAGCAGGCAATGAAGATCGAAGGCTAGCAATTCGCATTCGGTAACGTTTTCCGCATTCAGGCTCCTCGACAATCTATACATCTCACTTTCAGCTTGAGCTTTTAGATGAAGCGGGGCTGTAGATTGGCGACGTTGCAAGGTTCTCCTCATCCACCGCGTAAGCGCTCGCATACTTTGATCAGCAATGTGTAGTTACGTGGGGCTTTGGGGAGACAATGCAAGACCAATACCTTGGAGTCTCTGCTCTAGGTGCGATGTCAGCTGTGGGAGTTCGAGAGGTGATACTGCTCGTCATGAATGGACAACTCTTCGTCCCTGACGGGAGGCACGCAAATTTTTTCGGTACTGAAGCATCAGCATCCATACCATACTGGCATTGTTGCCAGTGTGGAACAAGACTTTTCGTTGCTGTTAAACCGGGGATCCCTAGGAGACAAATGAGGCACAGAACTCTGTCGTCGTTCGTTCTCTGCCCCTCACGAAGGTACTTCATGTATGTGACGAGTCAGCATGAAACACCGTGGGATAGTGCAGCTATAGCCATGTCCCCGATCGTCAGCTGTGCGGGGCTCTCATGAGGGGGTTTGATGCTTCAATTCACTTTACAGGTAAAGGGTCCTATGAGGGGTGTGGATGCTATAAATGCATTTACATGGTGTGATCCCATGTGAAGAGCAACCCAAGGTCTTTTCCTGGTAGACCTGATATTCTTGACTTTTCAATCATCATATCGCAATAATGGTAGTTCCTGACGAGGTCGATATCATCGTGTGTGGTGGTGGTAGTTGTGGGTACGCTCAAGTCCGGTCTCTTGTACGGCGTATAGATAGCTTTGTTGACGTGGACTAGATGTGTCGTTGCTGGGAGGCTGGCAAACCTGGACCATAACCTGCAAGTGATACTCATTGAAGCTGGAGAAAGCAACTTGAACAACCCATGGGTCTATCGTCCTGGAATTTATCCCAAGTCCGTGCTCCTCCTCATCCGTGCCTATCGAGAACAGTAAAACTAGATGCTGATGAGAAGATTGTAGAAACATGAAGTTGGACAGCAAGACAGCTTCGTTTTACTACTCGCGTCCTTCTGAATTCCTTGCTGGTCGTCGTGCAGTTGTACCATGTGCCCACATCTTAGGTGGCGGCAGCAGTATCAATTTCATGGTAAGCAATACTGCACTAGCTGGACCAACTTCTGTTGACGAAACAATCGTAGATGTACACTCGTGCCTCTGCATCAGACTACGATGATCTGCAAGCGAAGGGGTGGACCACTAAGGAACTTATTCCCCTCATGAGGAAGCACGAGACGTACCAGAGAGCGTGTAACAACCGTGACATTCACGGATTCGAGGGACCCATCAAGGTCTCTTTTGGGTATGTCATCCCTTCCCACTCTGATTCTTACCAGTCGCTGATTGAAGTCAAGTAATTACACTTATCCCATCATGGTAAGCCTTGAAATTGTCGAGCATAAGAAGCCATGAACCTTACCAAAAGTAGCAAGATTTCCTGCGTGCGGTTGAGTCCCAGGGCGTTCCAGTCACCGATGATCTCCAGGATTTGTATGTCTACTCGAGTCGTATGCTTCGTCACATTGCTAATCAAGTAAGGGTAACCGGTCATGGAGCTGAACACTGGTTGAAGTGGATCAATCGGTTGGTCATTCGAGTCCACCCAGATTGTCCGGGCATTGCTAACTATCGCAAGCGACACTGGTCGTCGATCAGACTCGGCGCATGGATACATCCATTCCACCAGGGCATATCATCAGAATCTCCACCTTGTTTGCAACACTAAGGTCGAGAAGGTAATACTAGAGAATGGCAAGGCAGTCGGTGTCAAAGTCGTCCCGACTAAGCCTCTGTCCCCCGGCCAGGATGGCTCGAAGATCTACAGAGCTCGCAAGGAAATCATTGTCAGTGGCGGTACTCTGAGCTCGCCTTTGATCCTCCAGCGCTCTGGAATCGGTATGTTGCAATGTCTACCTCGTTCATGTAGTTCATGTAATGATTCTAACAACCTGTCCCAGGTGACCCCAAGAAGCTCCGAGATGTTGGCGTGAAGCCAATCATTGATCTGCCTGGTGTAGGTCTCAACTTCCAGGATCACTACCTTACTTTCTCCACATACCGTGCCAAGCCACATGTCGAGTCTTTCGACGACTTCGTCCGTGGCGATCTTGCGGTACAGAAGAAGGTCTTTGATCAGTGGAACATTAACGGTACAGGCCCACTCGCCACCAAGTAAGTAAATCATGGTGAACCTGGGAAGAAATTGCTGCTTACGTTTCGTCCAGTGGAATCGAGGCTGGCGTAAAGATCCGGCCCACCGAGGAGGAACTCAAGCAAATGGACAGTTGGCCATGCAAAGAGTTCCGATCTGGTTGGGACTCTTACTTTAAGAACAAGCCTGATAAGCCAGTTATGCATTACTCGGTCATAGCAGGTTGGTTCGGTGACCACATGCAGTAAGTAAACAATCCCGACTTGAAGAAGCCGTTCGCTGATGAGGTTGCAGCATGCCTCCTGGAAAGTTCTTTACAATGTAAGTCCAGTGTAGATTGTCGCTGCGAGCTGCAGCAATATCTGATCGTTCACAGGTTCCATTTCCTCGAGTATCCTTTCTCACGTGGATTCACACACATCACTTCCCCGAGCGCTTATGATGCCCCGGACTTTGACGCCGGCTTCATGAACGACAAGCGTGACATGGCTCCTATGGTTTGGGGATACATCAAGTCTCGCGAGACGGCGAGGCGGATGGACGCATACGCCGGAGAAGTCACCGGCATGCATCCCTTCTATCGTTATGATTCGCCAGCACGCGCGCTCGACATGGATATCGCCACGACGAACGCATATGCGGGTCCTGACCACATTACGGCCAACATTCAGCATGGTAGTTGGACCACGGCCGTTGAACCAGGCAAAGCACCTCAAGCCAGCTTCCTCAATTCGAACAAACAGGAGATCCGCGAGGATCTTGAGTACACTAACGAGGATATCGCCTGCGTCGAGGAATGGGTCAAACGTCACGTAGAGACGACGTGGCACTCGCTCGGAACTTGCTCAATGGCACCAAAGGAGGGCAACAGCTATTGCAAGCACGGGTATGTACCAAGCGATGGACTGACACTGCCAAGAAAGACTTGGGCTAACAGAAACAGCGTGCTCGATGAACGTCTCCGTGTCCATGGTGTCAAGCAGCTCCGTGTGGCAGACCTCAGTATTCTGGGCGACAACGTCGGTTGCAACAGTAAGTCACCATCAAGCAGCAGCGCGGGTTGATGTGTCGCTAAACCTGTGTGTAGCCTACAGCTCGGCGCTCCTGATCGGAGAGAAGTGTGCAATGCTCGTAGCAGAAGATCTTGGCTACAGCGGAAGTGCACTGGACATGAAGGTTCCCAACTACCACGCTCCTCGTGAGATTGCCGGGCTCAGTCGTCTGTAAGCTAAGGGCGGGCGGAAGACGTGTCATGGTCGAAGACGACCCCACATTCCTTTTCTTGTATATGGGACGATGTGCTGCAATGCTTTTGGCTGTGTGGCCGCATTCACTAGCTGACGTGTGGGTAACGAGCAATGTACATAGTGATAGCTTTTCAATTGAGACCAGCCTGGGCGTCTTTCCAGCCAGCTACAGGACGGTGACTTGTTTAGTGTTCAGTGCCGTGACACTGTATTGTGCAAAAGCACAAACCCCCACCCCGCAATCTGGGGATTGGTCAATTGGCCCGAGTGGAGACGGATGCAACGCCATTGACGCATCATCGACAGTCTCCTGCATCTGGGATCCTGGATTGCCTTTTTCCCATTAGCCGTACAGTACCTTAATTCAACAACCTCGACCTGGTCCGGCTTTGCTTTTGCACTAAGAGGCTTGCGGCTTTTTCTTGGTTCGAACGCCATTCAGATCATAGGTAATTTGTCCCACCACCGACGTACGCCAAACTCGTGCCAGCCATTGGTGTCAGTCATCTGTCTGGACTTTGCAACATAATGGATCCGCGGACAGACTTGTCCAAAGTCGCCGGCTCCGACTCAATGGCTGCTCCCAGCAGTTCCTCCAGCCGCGTCTCGTACGCCGCCGCCGCTGGTTCCAATGCACCGTCATCTTCGCGAACTCAACACCATGCACAATCTCACAATGCTGCGGCAAACGCACGGCTACAGGGTGCAGATGTCGCTCCTGCAAAGAAAAAGCGCCATCGGGCAGGGAAGAAGAGACGCAACAGGAGACAGAGCTTCATTGCCCCCTCGGAAGACACCAATACTGAAATAGAGCGGGACGAGCGTCCCAGTCTCCTCGAAGTGAATCGCCCCTCGGCCACCCAGACCAGCTTCTACCGCTTGAAGTCTGCTGCGCGGAGCAACACCAGCCTGGAGAGCGAGGCGCTGCTGGATCACAGAGAGCAGCAGCCCATACGCACCCGTCGCCAAAGCATCAAGGAGAGTATGTTCGCTTCTCGCGGCGGCAGTACCCCCTTCAGCTCTCGCCAGAGTGCGCACCGTGCTGGTCGTAGCAACTCACTGCTCGCCTCGAGTCCCATCAAGTCTCGCGCCATGCGTCCCCGCAGAATGTCTGACAGCGACGATGACAACGAGGAGGCAATCACCGATCGGACACCTCTCATGTCGAACGCACACCGCGACCGCGATCGACCTAGCACCAACCGAACCAATTCATCGCACAAGAACAACTATGGAACCAGGCGCAAGGCTTCGCCAATGTCGATGAACTCGAGCAGAAGGGGCAAGATGGAAAGCGGACTCCGTTACTCGAGCTCCGAAGATGAGGATTTTGACGTCAACAACCCCCTTCTGTGCCTGGATCGCCCAAGATGGGCACGCTGGACGATGTCATGATTGCCGAACAATTCTCCAACGGTCGATCTCCAGGTGGGCATCGCGACACCGTCATCGACATCGACAGAGACATGTCTAGTGAGGCGTTCAGGAGCACCTCGTCTTCGCCGCGGGGCGACGGTCGTAGGCACACGCTCGCAAACCCTGCCGAGAACGATGTCTGCTATCCTGGCGATATGTCGGTCATTGGCGAAGAGGAGGACTTCCGGAGACCGGATGAAAGCACGGGACCGCGGGATCGCCGACGCAGGAGACGTAGATGGCCGGACCTCGAAGTCCTCGAAGAGTGGAGTTTGGAAGAGAAGGAGGAGCGGCAGCAAGAGAAGCATCTCAGAGCCAAGAAGATCAGCGAACCTATATTTGTCAGTGGGCGCTTGAGACCCAAGAATCCTGCTTGGCACAGAGAGGAGAACGATGCGCCTTTCCGATTCACCTATTTCAATGAAACCTTCGACGGAACCCTGCACACCAGGGTCATCAGCGAACTCACCGAATTCGGCTCCGACTTCAGAGAGCTCTTCCTCCCTGAGCCTGCTGAGTTGAGCGATAGCAGTGATGATGAGGAAGGGACGGTCCTGATGACCCAACCTTCGGCTTCGGATCTAGGACGACAGTCTAGATTCGATGGACCTCAGACATCCAAGACTCGAGAGACATCTGGATCGCAGACTCCTGCACAATCGCAAACACAGACCCCGAAAGAGCAAGAATCCAAACCGAAGCGCTTTGGTCCGCGACCGACCTGGTGGCTTGACGTCATGAGTCCTACGGAAACGGAGATGAAAGTATTGTCCAAGGCGTTCGGCATTCATCAGCTCACCTCTGAGGATATCTTGATGCAGGAGCCTCGAGAGAAGGTTGAGTTGTTCCAGCACTATTACTTTGTCAACTACCGTAGTTTTGAGCAGGACAAGGACAGTGAAGACTACATGGAGCCCGTCAACATGTATGTTGTGGTGTTCCGGGAGGGTGTTATTAGTGTAAGTTTCATGTTGCTTCACGCAGACACAGATTCGATGGCTAACACATTCTTCAGTTCCATTTCTCCATGACACCTCATCCAGCCAACGTCAGACGTCGTATCAGACAACTCAATGACTACATGTCACCTACAGCGGATTGGATGTCGTACGCCATAATCGACGATATCACTGACGTCTACGCGCCATTGGTACAACAGATCGAGGACGAGGTGGACGACATCGACAGTGCCATTCTTGCTCTACATTCCCCCATGGAGAACTCAGATGAGAAGCACAAGAAGTCCGGCAAGGCCAAGGAACTCGAGTACGAAAAGGCGAACAAGAACGCCAGCAGTGACCGCTCTGATGCTGGCGGAGAGATGACTGCCGGCGACAACGGCGGCGACATGTTGCGACGAGTGGGCGAGGGCAGAAAGAAAGTCATGACTTTATACCGTCTGCTCGGCAACAAGGCCGATGTCATCAAGGGCTTCGCCAAACGCTGTAACGAACACTGGGAGGTCGCTCCCAGGAGTGAGATCGGTTTGTACCTCGGCGATATCCAGGATCATATCGTGACCATGACTAGCAATCTGTCGCATTACGAAAAGTAAGTCCCGAACCCCGCCATGTACAAAGGGGAACATGCAAGCTAATAAGAACTTGCACAGCCTGTTATCTCGCGCACACAGCAACTACCTCGCCCAGATCAACATACGCATGAACGAGCGTGCCGAGCAAACCAACGACGTTTTGGGCAAATTGACCGTACTAGGTACCATTGTTCTGCCCATGAACATTGTCACTGGTATCTTTGGATGTAATTTCCTCGTCCCGGGCCAGGACATCAACAACCTGAACTGGTTCTGGAGTGTGTGCGGTGGCCTGCTGGGATTCGGCATGATATGCTACTTTATTGCAAGGAGAGTGTACGGTATCGTGTAAAAGAAGGAGAGAAAGAGCTAGCGAGCTACTTTTTCGTAGCTACCTAGACATATCATGCTAAAGACGGAAGAATAGTGATAAACATAAACTCATGAGGATATTTTACAGTTTTTGTTACGAAGAACAAGAACAAGACAATCAGGGAATGTAATTCGAATGAGGAATTGGCATCATCTTACTTTATCTCGACCGTAGTCCTCGACATTGCTATGAGTCTAGCCTAAAGAGGCTAGACCCGTTCGTACATGATCCAAAACGCATCGCCCGGTCGATGCGTAGTGGTTTAGACGTTAGGAGCGAGGTTGAACTGTAGCACGAGGCCTGGTTACCTTACCTCAATCATGGACTCGCTCTTCGATTGATGATGTTGTGATCGCGATGGATAGTGAATCTTTCTTTTTCTACGCACTACGGATCTTCCTTGTTGATTCTTCAATACTTACACGGGTAATGTCACCTCGAGGCTGTGTATACCGATACGTAGATCATGTACCATTCTCGGTGCTGAGGGTGAAGAGTTGTCACGTCTACGGTACACCTTGAAGTATGTTTTCTTGGATTCGTTCGAGTGGTTGGCCATTTGTGAGTGTTGGCTATTAATGTGGTAGTGAGGATTATGGTGAGTGTTTCGCTCGCATGCGCCTTTACTGTTCACACTTTGTTTTGTATTGCTTGAGAGCTATGTTGGATATGGAGGCATATTGGGGTATTTTGGTGAGGTATCATTGTCCTTACCCTAAGGAAGGGGAGAGATCCTTGACTATATACACTAGCCACTCGGACCCAACCTCCTTACTATCCATACACAGAGGGACTTTACTTGATTACACAATTCAGTGGCGTCGTATTCCTTCGCGAGGGAGCGCAGCTGCGTCGGCGGGATATTATGACTCACTACACCTAGTGAGAATACGATTATAGTCATGCAGAACGTCTATTAGTCTGCGAGTCATCTATAGCGTGGTGGAATCAGAACGATTACTCTGACTTTGTGGTCGTCAAGGACGGAGACAAGTCCTCTCTTGCCACATGTTTGCCGTTTGCAGCGACGTACCTAGTGCACTCATGAGGGGCAGGCAACATTACTGGCAGCAAGCAGTCACGAGACCAAGCGACTCTTGTGCAAATGGGCGGCCTTACTTACTATAAGGTAGTCTGGACGGTGCTCGCAATAAATAGATGGCTTTGTAGTATAAGAAACATAACTGCCCATATTACCAACTGTTAGATACGGGCATATGACAGCATGGAGGCACGAGCACAGTCGGGGGTGGAGCTTCGATCTGTCTATGAGGGGTCTTTGCTAGGAGAAACAGGTACAGGTCGCGACAAGTCTCGCCAGTAGTAGGCGTGAAGAGGATACCAGGAGTCTAAACAGCTGGCCACTGTACCAATCCCCAGATCTTGGCGGTTATTGTCGACGACTTTTGACAAGGCCTGAGAGCGTGTCGGCATATAAAGCGAGTGAGGTAGCCAGCTCCGAGAGACGCGTGAATCGTGAATCGTGAGTCGTGAATTGCCGAATCGCATTCTATAAAAACAAATAACACAATACCTTAAGTCTTGCTATTGTCAAAGTGTTGCGCAGTCACAGCGAAAGCTTCTACATTGCACAAGTCGACCCATAATTTACTTTCCATTGCCACCTCACTAGCTACCTACCTAAGGTATCTCGGATTATACAAATTGGAAACGCTCCTTCCAATTCTAAATTCCGAGGTACACTCAACTCACTCCACGCCAGCCATCCAGGACCTTGACAATAGGAAGGAACCTCGTTCAAGATACCTGTAGCTTTATTGATCATCGCCAGCTTCCACATATCAGACCTGCATCTTCTGCACTTAAAATCGTACACCGCAACACATACACGCACATCCACAGCCAATGACGCAAGGGATATGATATGATCCCACCTCCCAGCATCAATGCGCCTCATTACTCCCAACAGCCTACACTATCCCATCACCGTCACCAAGCTCCTTCGATCACCTCGCGACCACATTGAACGCAATGCACCTCTCTTCAGCTACCTGTACAAGAGCACGGTCATAGAAGGCTCAGAAGACAACAAAGAGGGCTCCCCAGTCGAACGGACATGGCCGTCGACTTTCGAGAGCTATGTCGAAGGTGAACTCGGCCGGTGGATGATAGAAGAGGGCAAAGTCATCACGAAGGCTGGCACCGCCATAGCAGAGATTGAAGAGCCGTGCAAGCATGAAGTGCAGTTTGGAGGCATGTGTGCCGAGTGTGGCAAGGACATGACCACTGTCGCCTACAACACCATCACTCGTGACACCGCCCGCGCCACCGTCAACGCCGTACACGGCCATACCGCCCTGCTCGTTTCCAGAGCCGAAGCCTCCAAAGAAGACGAGGAGGCCAAGCGCCGACTGTTGTCCTCTCGGAAGCTCTCGCTCGTCGTCGATCTCGATCAGACCATCATTCACGCCACCGTCGACCCTACAGTTGCTGAATGGCAAAAAGACGTCAACAACCCCAATCATGAAGCCGTCAAACACGTGAGAGCCTTTCAGCTCGTCGACGACGGTCCCGGCGCCAGGGGTTGTTGGTACTACATCAAGCTTCGTCCAGGCCTCGAGCAGTTCCTCACCACAATTTCAAAATACTTTGAGCTTCACATCTATACCATGGGCACACGCGCCTATGCTCAGAACATCGCCAAGATTGTAGATCCCGATCGCAAGATCTTTGCTGATCGTATCCTGAGCAGAGACGAGAGCGGCAGCATGACCGCCAAGAGTCTCAAGCGACTGTTTCCTGTCGACACCAAGATGGTTGTCATCATTGACGATCGTGGCGATGTCTGGCACTGGAGCCAGAACCTCATCAAGGTGACTCCGTACGACTTCTTTGTCGGCATCGGAGACATCAACTCCAGCTTCTTACCGAAACGCCCGGAGCTCGAAGCAAAGCCCTCGAAACAACCTGCAGTCGAAGCCACGACCGAGGCAGTGGACCACCAACCTGGCGCCCTTTCGCTTACCGAGAATGGCCATTCAGGACCAACCGTGGACACGCCTGTCCAGAGTCCGAAAGTGCAGACCGAACCCTTGATCGATCCCACCTTATCCGCCATTGACCAACTCGTGTCAATGGGCGGCGGCAACGATCCCGACAAGTTGCAGGAACAGACCTCGAAACAAGACGAGACCATCGCCGCCCAGCTCGCCGATCGACCACTACTGCGCAAACAGAAGATTCTGGACGCCGTCGAGAGCAACACCAGCGTGTCTGCCGAGGCTAAGAGCGAGGGCAACGAGGACGAACAGCAGGACGATGACACGGCCGAGTCACAGCAGAAATACAGACACAACTTGCTGCGGGACGACGACACGGAGCTACACTACCTCCAAGAGAGTCTCGAGACCGTCCACCATGCATTTTTTGAAGAGTACGATCGCAACATCGCCGCTACGCACGGCGGTCGCGTGGCTGAGCTGCGGCCGGGGTCTCAAAAGCGTTCCGTGGACGATCTGGGTCAGCTGCCTGATGTCACTACCATCATGGCTACAATGAAGCAGAAAGTCTTGCGGGGTTGTCATCTAGTCTTTTCAGGCATCATGCCATTGGGTGTCGACGTTCAAAGGTAAGTCGTCGAGCAAGGACCATGAGCCGCATCAGCAAACACTAATTACTCTACAGCCATGATCTGGCGATTTGGGCCAAGAGTTTTGGTGCCACCGTATCCGAAAACATCAAAAGGAGAACTACTCATGTCATCGCCTCGCCCCAGCGCAGAACAGCCAAGGTCCGGCAAGCCGCCAAGAAACCCGATAGAATAGCCATCGTCACGCAAGATTGGTTGTTTGACTCCTTGTCGCAATGGAAAAGAGTCGGCGAAGAGCCGTATAGGATACACTCGGAGGTGGCAGAAAACGGCGAGAAGCCGACGGAGATCGGCACGACGCCATTCGACGAGCCCGATGAACACACAGCTCTGTCGTCATCCGATGAAGAAGCTGCCTTGACCGAGGACGAACTGGATACACCCAACGGTACTGATGTCGAAAGCAACGCTCGCGAGCAGGCTGAGCTCGCCAAGTACATGCCCAAGCTGTCCCACGAAGACACTTCTGCGCATGAAGAGACCAACGAAGACTGGGAGGACATGAACGACGAATTAGCAGACTTCCTCGGCTCCGATGCCGACGACGACAGCGAAACCGACACAGAGAGCGTCAGGTCGCTCGCCTCCACAAGCAGTGAGACTGCACCCTCTAGTGCCAAGAAGCGGAAAAGAGAGCTGGTCGATGTAGCTTCGGTCAGCGATGATGGCGACAGCGATGCCAGTCAAGGCGAGAGCGAGTTGCAGAAAAGAAAGAGAAAAGCTTTGGCCCGGACTACAAGTCTGACCAACGTGGCTGCCGTCAGCAATGTGGCTACCCCCGAGCCTCCTCGAACCAAGGACGTGGCAGCCGACATTCCCGAGGACTTTGAGGACTCGGACGCCGATCTCGAGGCGCAATTGGAAGCAGAGATGCTCCGCCAAGCCCAAGAAGACGAAGAAAGTGATTGAGACCGGCCTAGATATATGAACCTTTATCATCATTTGACGTCTACATATATCCTTGCCTTTCGGTTGAATGCCTACCGCAAGGCATGGCTGAAGCACACTGGTTCAGAAGGCCGTTCCCCAAATTCTCCACATGCTTGTTCTTCCGAACGCTTTAGTGCCACCCTGCTTGGCATCCTGACGACGAGCTTAACACTCCTTGACATTCATGCATGCAGCTGTAGATATGACTTGACGAGTTTGACCTGCAGAGGCAACTGCAAATACGCCATCCTACACGCAATATAGGCCCCGATGCACAGGCTGCGTCAGATGTGTGGGAGACGAAGCCACATACTTCCCACCTCCGTATCCTCCGCTTCCTCTCCTAACGCTTTCCGTACCTTGTCGGCATATCATCCGTCGGGAGTTTAAATAAGTGTCGAGGCAAACGCAACAATACACAGGCTTGGTGACGTATACATCCTTCCCAGCTACCACAATCAAAGGCCGTGGTTCAGGCCTGACACATGGTAGAAAGCATCGGGGCGATATGTAGATCAATCCGAGGAAGGAAGCACTCCAAGCGAAGCATCAGCAGAGAGCTCTTGACTCGCGACGAGAGGCCTAGCTTCATTGGCAAGCTTTCTTCCATTCACTCGTCCTTGGCGCGCTTTCCACGGCCAGGGTATTAGCGTTATTGGCTGACAGGCCATTGAGAAAGGTTACATTACATTATGCCGCATCTCATCATGAACTATGATGTTCGGAATTACGAATTACACTTTGTTCCTCTATCTAGCCTGACTGGCCCCCCCAGATAACGCGGCTAGGAGTGCTGTATGTACTGTGTACATATATATATACATATGCGTGTGTGTTGTGTGTGTGTGTGTGTGTGTGTGTGTGTGTGTGTGTGTGTGTGTGTGTGTGTAGGCGTACATGCGTGTGCATATACAATAAATCATCTCATCTCGTCTCCTTTCACCTCGTCATATCATCGCCGGCAGTCCCCATTGTAAGTCTTGCGGCTCAGATGAACCACGTTGCCAGCATCAACGGAAAACATCAGAGTCAAGAAGCAGAAGATGCGGAAGCCCGGGATCTATGTAGATCCTTGAGCAAATAACAGACACTGAGGATCATACCGAAGCCAGAGAGTCCGATGGCCTATGCAGGGTGCAATGACTATACGTTAGCCGGACTTGTTTCTTTCAAAGGGGCACAACCCCAGAAGAGAAAAAGGCAATGAAAGACGAGAAGAGAGATCGGAACTCACCAGATACCACGCCCCGCGATAACCCCTGAGTTTATCCGCATTCGTAACCCCGCCATGATTGACGTTCGCCTCAAGGGTGCCCGCAAAGCCCAGCGCAAGCGAGATGGTATAGTTGACCACGGTATTGACCAGGCTCGCCGCGATACCCTGATGTTCTTTCCCGACGGCATTGGAGAGAATCAGCGTGGCGGCGGGAAAGCTGATGTCCATGCCCCAGGGGATGACGAGGGTGCACACGAAGAACTGTGCCCAGTAGGATTGGTGGACAGGCGCGGTGGCGATCAGGATCGTGCCGACTGTGAAGCAGCTTAGGGCGATGATCATGAGGAAGGCGGGCCGCATTTTGCCGAGGAGGTAGCCTGTTGTTATGGATGCTAGGGCGCCGCTAGAGCGGAGAAAGTGGTCAGTTCTCGAGAAAGAGAATCAAGGAGGAAGGGAGGATTATTGCTGTACCTGACTGCCACGGGGCATATATATGCTGTTGCGAGGAGAGGCGTGGCTCCTTTCAGCACTTCTGCGAATGACCAGATATAGAAGACCCAGATGCCGAAACAGCCCCATCCGCAGGCTATACAGCCCAGAACGAAGGCGACGTCAACAGTGAGTGCATCGAAGGGGATCAGAGGTGCGGATGAGACACGCTTCTCGATATAGAAGAATACTGGGACGAGAAGAATGCCTGTTTGGTGTCAGTTCGGGGGGTTGCCTGGCAAGTAGATAGGCATGGGGCTTGACTTACCGAGAATCAACGTGAGGTAAACATACCACGCGACCGAGGGATCAGCCCACCCAATCACTCCAGCTTGGTTCCAGGCAAAATTGAAGAGAATCAAAGCTGTCACGCCGACAAGGCCACCAAGAGGGTCGAGGAGGATAAAGGTCTCCCAGTATGTTCGACTACTTGCCTCTGTTCTTAACTTGGATGGTGGATCAATAATGACGAACCAGCCGACCACAGCTATAGTTGCCAGTGTTATACCGAAGCTCCAGAATGCCCACGGCCTGATTCATGTCAATACGTTTTGTCAGTGGTCACTGGGATTTTACGAAGACTCACCACCAGGCTAAAGAAAACAGGGACGCAAAAGTTGCGCCTATGATCGAGCCGCCAGGCGCGGTTGCTCCAAAAAGTGCAAATACCATGTTCTTTCGAGGCCCAGGGGCATACCTGTAAGGGCTTATCAGCCTGAGGGGAGTACCATAGGTCTTTTCTGCTTCACTTACGTCGCACCCAGTAATGCCAGAGCATTCGGGAGGCAAATACTAGCACCTATACCTTGGAAGACTCGAGCAAAGACAAATAAGACATGATTCGAAAACACAGCAAGGCCGGCGATGATTGACCATAAGCTGAACCAGGAAAACCCGATCAATAGCATCTTCTTGTAGCCGAACACCTTGCCATCACATCAATTCCGGGATAGCAATCTATTCGTCTTTCGATAAACTTACATCTCCAAGCCGGCCCGCCATAAGGATGAACGTGCCGACTGTCAGTGAATATCCTGCAATCAACCACGCCAAGTCACCCGGGTTACTAAGTCCAAAGGTCTGGGCGAGTGTGGTCTGTAAGATGGCTAATACTTGACCCAAGGCTGCCTGCAATTAAAGCTTGTCGTTAACATGATTTGCTTGGTATCTTGAGATATGTCAATCGCCTACCTGCGTACATAGCTGTGCTAGACACACCACAGAAACGAACAGGATCTCCCGCATGGGTGACATCTGCGCTGCAATGGATACCGTAGACATGTTCGACGCTCCAGTCATTTGCTTCTCCAATTGCTCCATCCCTTCACCGGGATCACTGCTAGATACCTCATCGGGGGGTTTCATGGCTTGGAAAAATTGTGTTTTTCAGATTCTGGTGCAGTCACCGCTTCGCGCTTCGCGTGTCGTTTGTTGCTCCAATAGTCAGGTATCTTCTGCAATTGCCCGTTGAAAATTGATGATATAGAATAATAGCGATGCTCCGCAGTAGCTGACTCAATGGAATAAACTCGATTTTAAGTATCACCTACGAAGATACATTGCTCTGATATAACTATTAGGGCAGAACTTACAAGTCCTACAGTATGTCTACTGGTCACGAAAAGGGTTCGACCCATGATCGATAATCAAAAGAGCTAGCATGAACACTGTGATGTCTCTGAGGTACCCTTTGGATGAGATCTCAACCCTAACTCTACGTCTTAATAAAGTTTGCCGAATCATGCTCCGACCGGGGCGGGGAAAACGCGGAGATAATTTGTTGGAAAAGCCGGCTTGTGAATACTGCTATATTGCCGGACGCTTCTGTCCACTGTCATAGCCTCTGTCTTAGCACTCACTCCCGTCTTGGTAACAGCCTAATTATATCCCAGCCTCCAACATGTCTGCACGACTGGCTGAGACAACAGAGTCAGTGAGACTCGCGTGCGTCGGCGAGATAGTCATGGCGTGTGGACACTTCCCATGCACAAACGCCGTGAACTAGTCTAAGCAGTTGTCCATGCCATCCTCATTTTGCCGCGATGTGGCTACTGCCAGTCGATCATTGACTGCTTCCATCTCGCGGAACAGGTATACTAAGCCCAAAGTTTCTTGGTTTGTCTGTGCCTTGTGGTTGTGCAATCTTAAAATGAACACAGACTCATTTGGAAACTAACGGCGAAAACGGCCACGCTGCGCGCCAACAAACAGACAACCCCCCTTTGTGCCTTCTGTTACACAAGTAAAGCGTGTGAAATCCTGAAACATGTAAGGAACTTTGTTTTCTTTCCTATTTGACTTCCTTCCACTTCGTATTTGCTTCGACAGGAAAACAACATAACCCCCTTCTTTAATACTGTCCTTCTAATACTGCTCCTTGTTGTCGAAGCATTACCTCGCATTAACTAGATCATCAAGCTTGACCATGCGCTTCCAAACTGCAACTATCGGCGTCTTCGCCAGTCTCGCATTCGCTCAGAATGCGGTCGAAGTCGATGACAACCCAAGTGGTGTAACTTTTGGTAT
This sequence comes from Neodothiora populina, assembly GCF_041146345.1. Taxonomy (NCBI): domain Eukaryota; kingdom Fungi; phylum Ascomycota; class Dothideomycetes; order Dothideales; family Dothioraceae; genus Neodothiora; species Neodothiora populina. Next base: position 1,064,843 of record NW_027191405.1, on the reverse strand, counting down.
GACCGTTCACTGAGCAAATAACCATGATTATGGGTCTCATACTAACGTATTCCTAGGCGCCACTCTTCCCAATCTCGGTACTACTGACATGTATGGAGAACACTTACCTTCCCCTCCCTTGTGACCCCACTCTAATACATCACTATAGTCGCGGTTCTCTCGTCGCTCAGTCGAACCCGTCAGGTGTTGGAGCTCTGTTCCAGGTTTCCTTCTCTGGCTTCCCATCTGAAGGTGGTCCCTTCCTTTACCACATCCACGCAAACGACAACTGCGAAACCCCTGGAGGTCACCTTGATCCCTTCGGACGTGGCGACAGTCCATCATGTGTATCGAGCTCCCCCAACACCTGCCAAGTCGGTGATCTCTCTGGAAAGCACGGCAAGATCAACGGCACTTCCTTCTCTGCAAAGTCAGTATAAGTATATCTGTTGAGGTGCGAAAAGGTGCAATGTGCTGACTGAGCCCAAGCTACGTTGATGACTATGTCTCCATGGTGCCAGGAACTGCAGCTTACGTCGGTAACCGCACCGTCGTCGTGCACTACGCCAACAAGACCATCATCACTTGCGGAGTTCTGAAGCAGCTGGCCAATGGCACCACTCTTTCTACCGCCACTAACGGCTCATCCTCGACCACTGCAGGTGGGTCTGGATCTCCCACAGGCTCAAACTCGAGTGTGTTGGGCGGCAGTGGATCTGCTGGGCCATCTTCATCCCCCTTGACTGGTGGTGCAAGCTCAGTGGTCGTTGGCACAAGCGTCATGCTCATGGGCCTTGCTGCCTTGTTCCTTTAAACCTAGGGATTTTATTGCGAGATACAGGCGAACGGTTCATGGAAGCCACTCGTGGAGTGATATGGCTATAAGGGATAAGTTGTACTTGTCGAAAGGAGACACTCACTTTCATAATACAACTAAAATCACGATCGCATGGAAGTAATTGCATATGTAGATCATTAGCACAAGACAAGTGCTCCCCTAAGTTCACTATTCCAGGTCCGTCGACTATCTGACCATAGCTAGAACGATCATGAGCAATTGGTCCTCAAGTCCAGTGCGGGACCTGCTTGAGATCCCCTATCTCGCCAGGTACGTCCTTGGCACCATTTTGTCTGTGCTCAGCTACGGCTTCCGGTCGCTTGAAGTGAGGCTTGAGAGGTATCCAGCTCTCCTCGTTGTAGTCTTCTTGCACTTTTGCACATTTCTTGATACCCCAGTCGGTCACGCCGACCATCAAGCAGCTCTCGAACATGAACGCCATGCTTCCCTCTCCGACTTTCATTGGCTGCAAAGTTGCACCTGAGGCCTTCTCATGCGTGGTCGCATCGGGTCCATGCGCTGACATGACATTGTGCAAGGACGCGCCGGCCGCCTGGAAGCCGCCGCCGGTCTTTGCATCGTACTGACCATGAATCAAACCCATGAACTCGGACATGGTGTTCCTGTGATACCTTTTGTAGCGTGTCAGCATCGATGTATTGTAACGTTTATAGGCCACGTGTTTCGCTTACCAAGGCGGTCTGAAAGTGTCCTCCGCGACGAGCCATCGGGGCGGGAAGATGACGAAATCTGCCACCGCGGTGCCCGGATGCTCGCTCTGTGCCGTAAGCACAGTGAAGATGCTGGGATCCGGATGATCAAAACTGATGCTGCCGATGGTGTTGAATCTGCCCAAGTCGTATTTGTAAGGGTAGTAGAGGCCGTGCCAGGCCACGACATCGAAGGGAGTGTGGTTCTGTTTGGCTTCGAACAGGTGGCCTGCAAATTTGGACAGAAGAGACCATTCCGTGTCTGTATCTTCATCGAAATATGCTACCGGTGCCTGGAAGTCGCGAGCGTTGGCCAGGCAGTTTGACCCTATAGGCCCCAGCTCAGGGAGTTGGAAGTGGCCTTGATACAGCTCGAGGATGTACCCGCGGATAGGCCCACTTGCTAGGTTGACTCTATACCTGATACCGCGAGGAATGACGCAGATCTCGTTAGGTCGAACAAGGAGTCTACCCAACTCGGTCTGGATATCGAGTACACCGTGTTGTGGAACGATGAGGAAGTCTCCGTCGGCGCTGTAGAATGCCTGGTGGGGATCCATACTTCTCCCTGCAGCATAGATGTACATGCCGATACCAGTCTTCATGGTAGGATCGCCTGCACCAGCAATGAGGTGGAGTCCATGGACCCAGTCAACCGACTCATCAATGTCGAAGGGGTCCCATCGCAATTGATTGGGGATCTGGTGGATCGCTTGGCCGGGTCTGTTCTCTGGGTTTGTGTTGAATGTTGCATGCTCACGTGCCTCGAAAGGACTATGGGCTGAAGCTGGCAATATGCGATACAGCCATGATTGCTGGTTCTCGTGACGCGGTGCAGTGAAGGCTGTACCGGAGAGCTTCTCAGCGTAGAGGCCGTAAGGAGGCTAAGAGACGAGTCAGCATGATATGTTGCGGTCCAGTCGACATTCCTCTGCAGCGAACCTGTTGTGGTGAATTCGCAGCCAGTGGCAGGGCACCCTCTATGGCTTCGGACCTTGCAAGGATTCAGTATATAAATGCGAGCATGAAGGGGTTCGACTTACTCATGATAGCTATTGAAGCCATTCTGGTACACGTATTTCTCGGGCTCGTTGAATGTGCTTACTGGCATTGTGTAGAGAAAAGTGATGTCTGTTCCAAATGGTCCGAGACGAATTCATCCCATCTCGCGCATCTAATATCCTCCGGGATGCACTCCATGACCTTTGAGCATCTAACTACGGAGCACATGTCATCCCGCACACGCGGACCTGTGAAGTTGTGCGGAGACGTGCGCACTGCGGAATTAGAGCACATGTCAGAGATGTCATTTTGACGCACAAGGTTTTCTTCCATCAAAGTATGACCTCTAAGGTCGGCTGTATTCGTCGAAAATGGTTATAGTATGTGGGGAAGCCACCCCGCAGTGATAATCGCGGGGTGAAGTTGGAGAAGAAGTGGATTCATGCGGAAACCATCCGCCATCGCAATTTGGTTGTCACTTAGTTTCTACTGCATGGTCGAGTGAGGTGTCGTTCCACGGTGGAACTCATGGATGACTATATCCCTAACATGGGACGAACTTGTGCGAATGGAAAACTCGAGTCTTTTCGCCGCTGATTTGTTGGTTTTCTCAAAGGAAGTTGAAACGTATACTCAAAATTGTTGATCAATAACATCTCTTTTGCTACCTTGCCGTATCAATCATGACGAAAAGCTGGCTACAAATTCCTTCTGGGTCACCGTTCTCTATCGCGAACATACCGTTCGGGATAATTAGTAGTCCAGCAAGACCCAAGCGCGTTCCTGCTATCGCGATTGGAGACTATGCTCTCGATCTGGAGATCTTCACGACACACAATGGCTTCTCGGGTCTGTCGACTATTCAGCCACACCAAGGAGTCTTCAGTAGCCAGACCTTGAACGCTTTCGCTGCCTTGGGAAAGCCACTGCATGCAGCAGTCCGAAAGTACCTGCAATCGGTCTTCCTGGACGCCACGCCGTTCCCCCATGTATTGAAGGACAATGTGGCATTGCAGTCTGAAGCTCTTGTCCCCTTGGCTGATGTGACTATGCACATGCCAATGCAGATTGGAGACTACACAGATTTCTATGCTGGCATGCACCATGCTCACAACGTGGGTGTCTTGTTCCGCGGCCCTGACAATGCGCTGCAGCCAAACTACAAGCACTTACCCGTGGGCTACCATGGACGTGCTTCGAGCGTTGTGATCTCAGGTACTCCAATCAAAAGACCTAATGGACAGATTCTGGACATGGCGACCAAGAGGCCCATCTTTTCTCCTTGTCGCAAGCTCGACATAGAGCTGGAGCTGGGTGCCTTCTTATGCAAAAGCAGCCCCATGGGCCAGCCCATCCCGATCAATGAAGCTGAAGACTACATCTTTGGTATGGTCCTGCTGAATGATTGGTCGGCCCGAGACATACAGGCTTGGGAGTATGTTCCCCTTGGACCTTTCAATTCCAAGAACTTTGGCACGACCATTAGCCCTTGGATCGTCCTCACAGACGCTCTTGAGCCATTTCGTGTCAAAAGTATGCAGAACGATACCGAACTTTTTGCGTATCTAAAGCAAGAAGATGACCGCAATGTATACGACATCATGTTGGAAGTGGAATTGAAGCGTAAGAAATGTAACCTAATCTCGAGTGAAACATTATGCTAATCTAGAGCAGCTGCTTCTGGCACGTCAACCACTATCAGCAAGACGAATGGCCGCAATCTGTTATTCTCGTTTGCACAGATGCTCTCGCATCATTCAATTACAGGATGCCCAATGAATGTTGGCGATCTTCTAGGTTCGGGAACGATTTCCGGAGACCAGCCTTCTGCACGGGGCAGCTTGTTGGAACAGAGCGAGAACGGAAAAGTTCCTGTGAAAATTGGGGAGGGAGAGACACGTATGTTTCTACAGGATGGTGACCAGATCACGTTGAAGGGATTTTGTGGTGACGATGGTGATTTGGTAGGGTTTGGCGATTGTACTGGTTTGATAGAGCCTGCATTAGACTTAGCCAAGTAGTGTGTGTATCCAGAGCCAGAACGTTGATCCTCTTTACAATGACGTTCACTAAAAATTGTAAGCTACTTTCTCCACTCACAACATGTTGCTCGCTACCACAAGCAGGGCAAACTTTACCTGCTGACCACACTGTTCCGCTCAATCATGTATGCGCGTACGTACATATGGATTCAGAAGGTTATTAGATTGAGCGGAAGCATTCCGGAAGAAGGTTTGCCGCACAGCCGATTGATATACTCTCCTCCACGTGCCATGCTCATAGCGCATCGCGGGGAAGACATCTGCAGATGAGGGGGTACGAGGAGATGACATCGCAATGTAGCAGCAGAAAATGAGGACGGAATTAGGAACCAGGAGTGCTGACCGCAGTCAATTCCGCATCTGCATGGTTTCGAACCGCAGGAGACAAATAAGACTTACTACATTATATGAACGAGGAAGCCACTTTCAAGACAACAACCAACCAGTCTTCTCCAATTACAAAGCTATCACAATATGACTTCTCCTGTAGTTGGCGCGGCCATTGTCGCAGTTGTGTTTTTTGCACTGCGGTACTTGCTTAACCAGACCGACACCCCCAAAATCAAGAACTTGCCAGAGATTCCTGGCGTGCCAATCTTTGGCAATTTGCTTCAATTGGGGAGTCAGCATGCTCTGGTAGCCCGGAAGTGGGCCAAGCAATATGGTCCAGTCTTCCAGACACGTCTGGGAAACAAGGTGAATATGACCTTGTATGCCCAGATGGCACAGCGGCTGACACAACAGCGAAGAGAATCGTATTTGCGAACAGCTTCGATGCGGTCAAGACTCTGTGGATCCAGAACCAATCTGCTCTCATTTCTCGTCCGACCTTACACACGTTCCACACTGTAGTGTCAAGCTCTGAGGGATTCACCATTGGAACTAGCCCATGGGACGAGTCATGCAAGGCTCGTAGAAAGGCTGCAGCGACAGCGCTCAACAGACCCGCAGTGCAGACGTATATGCCTTTCATCGACTTCGAGTCGACTCGATCCATCAAGGAGATGTTGGTGAACTCGAAAGACGGAGCCGTTGACCTCGATCCCAATCCTTATTTCCAGCGTTACGCTCTCTCGACATCTCTGACACTCAATTATGGCATCAAGATTGAGGGTAGCATTGACGATACTTTGCTCAAGGAGATCACTCATGTGGAGCGCGAGATCAGTAACTTTCGCTCCACGTCGAACAACTGGTAAGAATCCTTTTGTCGCTCGTGAAGACGTCCCTGACTGGCCTAGGCAAGATTATATCCCTCTGATGAGGTTGTGGCCAAATGGCAATAAGAAGCCGCTCGAATACAAGAAGCGAAGAGGTGCTTATATGAGCAAGCTTTTGGGTATGCTGAAGGCGAGAATTGCTGAAGGCACAGACAAGGTATGCTCCCTAGCCGTGATAAAGGTGACCTTGCTGACGTAGGTGAATGAAGCCTTGTATCACAGGAAACATCTTAAAGGATTCAGACACGAAATTGAACGATGGTAAGTAACCTCCTCGTTTCGGTTATGACCTTCTGACTGATTAAATGTACAGCCGAGGTCATGTCCATTTGTCTGACCATGGTCAGTGCTGGTCTTGACACAGTGCCCGGGAATCTGGTGATGTGCATAGCATACCTCTCCTCCGAGCACGGGCAAGAAATCCAGAAGAGAGCTCTGGCCGAAATCCAAAAAGTATACCCAGACGGCGATGCCTGGGAGAAGTGCTTGAGTGAGGAGAAAGTGCCTTACATAACTGCATTAGTGAAAGAGGTCCTTCGTTACTGGACTGTGATCCCCATTTGTCTCCCAAGAACGAGCATCAAGGATATCCAGTGGAAGGATGCCACGATCCCCGCCGGGACGACATTCTACATGAACGCTTACGCCGCAGACTACGACGAAGAGCATTTCGACTCACCTTCGAAGTTCAATCCTGATAGATACCTTGCGGACGAGTCCTCAAGCGTCACGGGCACGCCTCATTACGGGTATGGTGCTGGGAGTCGCATGTGCGTTGGTTCTCATCTGGCCAACCGAGAGCTCTACACCGCCTTCCTCAGACTTATCACTGCTTTCGAGATTGTGCCGCCAAAGCTAGCCTCTGACAAGCCGGTGCTCGAGGCGCTCGAGGCCAACTCTTTACCCACAGGTAAGTACACCTTTTGACATATAGGATACACATTCGGGTTGCTCATGCCATATAGGTTTGACGATGGAGCCAAAGCCATTCAAAGTCGGCATCCGCGCTAGAGACAGAACGCAGCTCGATCGCTGGATCCGAGAGAGTGAAGAGAGGACAAGTGACTTGTAAGGAAGGAATAGAAAGGTACAATAGCATGGTACAGTTATTGTACATGCGTCGTATACGAGACGCCTAAGCAGTCACAAGTCTTGGTGATCCCCTCAAAGGTCTCCACGTGTGGAGTTCGAAGCCATGATTGGCTAAAAGCACACCATCAAGGTAGCGTCACGCGGAGTGTAGCATAACAACCAGATACTCCGTTAAAATGTGTGGAATTCGTCTTCTGACCTGTGACTTTTTGCTGAGCCTTTTAAGTTTTGTGCAGTATCCGTGGAATACTCTCTCACTTTTGGATCATCTCGTTTCTGAGTGCTTTGTAGTTCAAGTTCAATACACACATAAATTATCAGGCGTCGTTACCAAGGTAGTTTTTCTTGTGTCGCAAGATCGGGTCGTAAGCGAATCTGCAAGGACCCGGGGACGCTAATGACGTACTGATCCTCGGCATATATTGCACTGCAGCAGAGGATACTCTGATCTTTCGCTTCCGACATTAACTTTGTTTGTATTCCACCTTGCGAAGGCATGCGAAGAGTAGGAGAGGAGCAAACATGTTGGGTGCAAGTGCGATAGTGTCGCCTGTGCTATATTCTCTACTATGCGGTCAAGTCGCGGGTCTTCAGATTCCCCTGCGTTCTAGCGACAGCCAAAAGCCTTTGCATTTGGGAGGAGCTCAAGCTGTAATTGAGTCGTCGCTGCGAAAGCTGCATGGCCGCTTCCTACAGGTGACAGGCGAGTCGCACAGCACCCAGTACATTCGATGGATTTTGTGCAGAACCACTAACAATCAACAAATACAGATTTTCATCCTGATAGATTTTATGAAGCCTATTCGTCTACATCAGAAGACTCTGCGTGCCATAGAGGTTCTGGGCCTGCAGGCTATTATGGCGCCGAGACGTCTGAATGTGATTCTCCTTTCGCCTTGGTCAATGCGACATTCGATTGGATCAAGGCAGAGCTGAAAGATCAGATTGATTTTGTTGTCTGGACTGGCGACTCGGCACGACACGACAACGACGAAGAGCATCCGCGGAACACACAGCAGGTGGTAGGCCTGAACGAGTATCTAGTCGAGAGGGTCTATGATTGCTTTGGGAAACCAGACAACGATGATGATGAAGACCCTACCAACGACCTGGTAGTCCCTGTCGTTCCAACCTTTGGTAATAATGATATTTTACCGCACAACATCTTCGAAAAAGGTCCTAATCGTTGGACGAAACAATATCTTGGCATTTGGAAGCGTTTTATACCTGAGGAGCAGAGGCATCAGTTCGAACAGGGTGGTTGGTTCTCTGTTGAGGTGATCCCAAGACACCTGGCTGTCTTCTCCTTGAATTCCCTTTACTTCTTTAACTCCAACTCCGCAGTGGATGGCTGTGCTGCTAAATCGGAGCCCGGTTATCGTCAACTCGAGTGGCTGCGTATCCAACTTCAGTACATGCGTGACCGTGGCATGAAGGCCATCATCATTGGCCATGTACCGCCGGCGCGAACAGAGAACAAAAAGGCATGGGACGAGACATGTTGGCAGAAGTATGCGCTGTGGATGCGACAGTACAGGGATGTTGTCGTCGGCAGCATGTATGGCCACATGAACCTCGATCACTTCATGCTGCAAGATTTTAATGACATTGATGAAGACGTGTCCAACGGCTACGAGATGATCCGTAGCAAGGCAAGGAGCACTCCGGACGAGGAGGATGCGCCCGTGAAGGCGCAAGCTTCCGGGAACTATCTTGTCGATCTTAGAGAGGGATGGTCAAAATTACCTCATCCGCCATCAAAGAAGGAGGCACGAAGGAAAGCAATGGTGCAAGATAATTTAGATACAAGTGACGATGCCCGACCAGAGTGGGAGATTGAGGCCCTCATTGGTGGTGATATCAGCGAGTCCGATGCAGAGGCAGACATCGCAATGAGAAAGGGCAAGAAGAAGAAGAAGCCAGGGAATGGAAAGAAGCCCAATCGCGGGAAGGACTATCTGGAAGCGATTGGTGGAGCTTACGCAGAGCGCTTCAGCTTATCGTTTGCTGCACCCAGTGTCGTGCCCAACTACTTCCCAACGATTCGTGTATTCGAATACAACATCACTGGGTTGCAGACTCAAGGTTCAGATGCGTGGTCGAGTTTCTTCATTGCTGAAGACACACCAACAAGGGAAGCCTTGAACGAGATCGAGATCGAGGCTGCGGGCGACGTCGATATCGACATGAGGAAAAAGAAGCCTAAGAAGCCCAAGCGACAGCGCTTCACCGTGCCCAACCCGCCTTCGAGCTCCGCACCTCCAGGACCAGCATATTCTCCACAGGCTCTCTCGCTCACCAAATTCACCCAGTACTACGCCAACCTGACTCAAATCAACAATGACTTCAACGTCATAACTCAGGAACAGCTCGAGGAACAGAAATGGCGCGAGGGAAAGCACAAGGGCAAGAAGCCTCAAGACCGAGACGTCAAACCTCACCCGACGGAGTTCCACTACGACGTCTTGTATGACACACAGGAGGACAAGATCTACAATCTGACCGACCTGTCGATGCGCAGCGTCCTCGACTTGGCCCAAAGAATCGGCACAGTGGGGAAGAGCAAGAAGAAGGACATGCCGGATCTTGCAATCAATGAAGAAGGAGAAGAAGTCGAGACACCCGCAGAAAGCGAGGCAGAAGCCATTGATGCTTCAGGTAAGGATAAGAAAAAGAAGAAAAACAAGGGCAAGCACGGTAAGAAGAAGAAGCACACGAAACACAACAAGGCATGGCTGGCATTCGTGCGAAGAGCATTTGTCGCGACCATGGACGAAGACGAGATCGAGGAGGACTTTGGAGGCTGAGTTTGCATGTCTTCAAGTTTTGACTGGTGGATTTATAGTTTTTCCGGACCTCATGTCGACGGCGTTTTGATCTGAAATATATCATACATACCTTATACAACCTTGGTGTCTTTGCTGGGCCGTATGCTTCATTGCTGCAAGTAGAGATGAAAGTTCCATGTACTCAGGTTTCGCAAACAATTGTACCGCACGCACGCACATTGACTACCCATGCATAACCGATCATACTGATCGTTGCGTTGGCAAGAGCAGTGAAGAGACAGCAAAGTATGCCCATGACCGCATCTCGAATCACGAAACAAATCCACTCTATCATGCCACCTCAATCTACACATCCAGATGCGATACGATAGCTCACTGTAGCCACATAGACAAAAACGGCACTCACTGAAGATATCACCTCCCTCCATACTAATCCATTCCCACTTTTGTCCACGGCGAAAGGATCAATAGCAATCTTCCAAACATTACAGTACAACATGTGATCGATAGCAAAAGTGAGATGTTCGAAGTAAGGTGAGGTAATACAGTAAGGTAAGGCAAGAAGCTTAAACGCCAAAGTAGGTAGCCTCAGGTACCGTAAGCGATCATCGGTGACGTGATGCTTTGAGCCAGCCAGGCAACAACGGTGACTGCATGCACGCACCTAGGTACACCTATACTTACACCACTACAGTACTGCACTGCACTGCACTGCACTGCACAGAATCTTTCACTTGCTGCTGCATTGTATCACATACATTGTTCTACGTCTGCCGCGTATACTGATTGTCCTGTGGAACACACCGAAGACACGTCCCTATAGAACTGCTTCAGGCGGGGTGGTTATTAAGTTACGACAAGATGAGTTGGATGGACTCATGTGAGAACCCCCTCCCCCTCTCCTCTTTGCCTCATCGCCCTCCTCTGTACGTTGAATCAGAAACAAACACTACTGTGCACATTCATATCATACTATCTTGCCGTCGTCTAGAACAAGAAGCGGAGTCTCTGATTGGCTTTACTAAACATAAGACAGGTTCACGGCCCAGGAAATCGGCCGCGACTCCACCGCCGTATTATCTCACGCAAGGCACTGAAGCGCGGTATTGTCATTCATGCGGAAGGACGATCGGTATGTTTCTCTGAAAGCTGAACTTGTAGTTTTGGTGCTTTATATGATTAGATATTATATGTGAGATATGAGGGAGATGATATCTATGCCTATGGGGGTTTTTTTGACGTTTCTCGTCTCTAGGATCTCGGAAAAAGTCGACGTCGACCGAAGTGAAATACTGCTCGGACAGATGTAAACGCCACAAGCTCAGGCCTGTAGACCGACAGATCGAAGCTGCCTTTGCGGCTCTGCTCGACGGTCGTGAGGCTCTGGGTGTACAAGTTGACAACATCGAGTCTGACGAGGCGGCGGCGGCATCGGCAGCGGCGGGTGCTAAGCGAGAGGTGCGTAAAGTCGCCAAAGGCAAGAAAGTAAAGGGTGATCCTAGGATATTGGTTCCCTGCAGTGAAGTTGAAGAACTCATCTTTGGCTCAAACGCCGATCCCGAGAAGGTATTTGGCCGGAAGAAGAATCGCGCGAGACGGGGCGTTCCTGATGATGAGGTATGGAAGAGCGTAGATATGGAGGGGAGTAGTGGCGGCTCAGATACCGACCTAGGATCAACTCATTCAGAGGATCAAGCCTCCATGTCGGCAGTACCTGAGGCTGAGGAAGGCCCTGACGGTGGCATACCGCTGTGCGTCAGACCTGCGCAGTCAAAGTCTTTGGTCAATGGAAGTATTGGCGGAGAAAAGGGTTGGGCAGAGCGCATCGAGGAAACTCCGGAGATGATCCTGAAACGCAGGGAAGGGCAGAAGAAGGCGGATCAGAGAGAGATGGTCCGCTGCGCGGCGAGGCGGGCAGTTGTCTTCGGGCTGCGACAGGAGCATAAAGAGGAGAAGCGAGAGAAAGGTGGCAAGGCAGCCACTTCAGATGACGGACTAAGACTCTGCGAAGCTGTCATGAACGGAGCTGTAGTGGAACCGAGTTTTGCAAAGGGCGATTGGGCGATACGTTGGAGAGCTGACTAGCCGTTTGACATGTCACACTTGGACACCCAGAAATATAAGCTTGAAGCCGGCTTGTCCGACATGTACAGTACGCTTATGACCGAGAACATCGATCGATCAGTCGAGTCATATCTGTAACATATCTTTACCAGAATCCAACACTTCGATTTCTGGAAGATCTGTGACTTCGATTGTCTCTTTTGTTTCAAGATCGATGATGTGCAGTGCCGCGAGGCTCACAAACCCTGGCGAGAGTGCAAGGAACTCTAGCTGAACATTGTGGCATGTCCCAGGAGGTAGTGGTCTAATCCACGGATCAGATCCAGAAGCAAGAAAGAGAAGTGGCTTTACTCACCCAATGCGGACATCTGCATTCAAACATATCACCTCCGCTCCATCGTTCTGGCGCCTGTTATGCTGGTAAAACAGACTCTTACTCTGCACAACGGCCTCGGCAGTTTCATGACGCCAAGTAGATATATTAGAATCCGCGGTGAAGGGTCGAGGCCCGTACGTGGATGACTGAAGACTTTTGGCTGGATGTGGTACGGCGATGATGGCCAAGCGCTTCCTGCGCATGCTGCGATTGACGATGAATATATCGAGAAAGAAAGTCTCGCCATTGCGCACATTCGGGGGACCGCTGAAGGAGAAGGTCACACCAAGATCGGAGCCTAGCGTACTCTGAGGTCTACCAGTCATGCTCAGATGCTTTCCAAGTGGTCGGGATGCTACCATATCTTGCGACATGCGCGAAGAAGAGCTGCCCGGACGCTGCCAGTGATTCAATCTTTTTCCGACGAAAGGATCAATAGTGCCTCTCCACTGACCCTTCAAACGTGGATTGCAAGACCCAGTCAGTCGGGCAATTGCCACAACGTCGATGTCGAGCGCATGGTCGGCGTAGTTGGCCGTGGCCCACTCATCATCTTCCAGTAGTTTGTACATCAGCGAGCTTCGATCGCCGGGGTACAGAACAAGTGATGATTGCAAACTCTCGGTCAAACATTCTGCACTCAGGTGACTTGCTTTGACTTTGACACTCTGGATTTCAACGCTGCAGTCCACGTATCTTGTGAGTTCAAGATCTAGGGTTGCCACGGGCTCAGACATGGGCGTTGATGCCGTGGACGCGACTCGCATCATCAACATGGGAGTGATTGGAATGAGTTTCGAGGAGATGCGCAGGGGCCGAGCATCGACATTAGTCAAGGAGGCGCGCGGTGCAACTTTAGTCAGTCGAGAGGCGGGGAGACTAAGTGCTTCTCCAGGGCTAGTGATTGATCCCAAGGACAGAGCTAGACTTCCGAGTAGGTTTTCCGTATCTGGCAGACCGCTCATGAGGTACTCCGACTCCATTGGGGTCGAGTCGTTAGACTTGGCCGCAGGGTGTAGAGCGACAGAAGCGTTGAAATGCACCGCTGGCTTGTGAAGCTTTGCAGGAGGATACTTGAGGTAGAGCTCCGCCTTGAATACAGCGTAATATTCAGGAGAGTCCTCAGAATCTGATTTGCCTCGAACGGCATCATCTCCAATGAGAGCTGCAGAGTCCAATAAGGCCCTCAGCGGCTTCTCCGCGACCTCGTTGCCTCCATGATGGGCACGTGGTGGAGGGGCTGCGGAAGTTGCATTCGCTGTAACGCTTACTTCAGTGCGAGATAGAATGTCCTCGAATACATCGGAGTCGATGTTTCCACGGAGAATAACATGTACGGGGAGCAATTCCTCTGTTGCGGTCAGTCGTTGAGCAATTTGTTTAGTTGCGGTCGCCCAAGATTGATACCAAAGAAGAGCGTGTCACGTGGCGTTACCAGAGCATTTGGCCCTTTGGACACGTGGGATGCGACATTGAAATCGTCTTGGGCGAGGATCAGGAGCTCAAGACGTAAGTCGTCTGGAAATGTCAGTGCAGGTTGCTGCACGCTGGCTGCGAGAGATGGCATATATGCGGTGTTGAGGTGTATTGGTATACTATCGTGAGGGTTGTAGCATGTCTTCTACGACACAAATACTTGGGGTATCAGTGCAATCCACGAGGGTGTTGAGTTGCACCAATTACAGTATATCGTCTACTGGTCGTGACAAAGGTCAATTGAAAGGCGAGATATATTTGATACAGAAGTGTAGTCGGTGTTTCTGATTCAGGTACTGCATGTGTACAGCACGGGACAATGCAGCGAGAGGGGGACCCTGTTCATTGCTATAAGGTCAATTCCGAAAAGGTATACGGCCCCAGTAATCATCCGAGCGGACGGGATGTGGTCCGTGATTACGGCAACCTTACCTGAATAGGCCTTAGAGGTATAGGCCTGAGAGGTAATTATGGCAATAATCATTTTGGTGAAGTGTTCCTTGACATCAATGAACGTTACAGTGAATGAGCAGTACAGAGCAGTAATCTTTTGATACTGTTTCTTGTATTATCCCAAACGTCTACTCGTGACATATCGCACCAATACTGCGATCACGATGAACGGTCTACCGCCGATGCCTCCTGTGTGGCAGACACTGACCGATCCCAAGACCAACAAGCCATACTACTACAATCCTCAGACAAAAGTCACCACCTACATCGTCCCTGACGATCTACTGACTCCAGCACAAGTGAGTGTTCCGAATCAAACAGTGCTGTCTGCTCTGCATCGGCTGACCATATGTGTCCGACATAGCGCGCTACAGGATGGGCGCAAACAACGGCGGACGGAGGAAGGGTCTACTACTTCCTCAAGGACGACAAGACCAAGACCTCGTGGACTCCACCTGACGGATGGGAAGCAGCGCCCGTCGCAGCACCTCCCCAAGACGGTTTCGTCTCATCCAGTTTCCAGCTGCAGCCAGCCTCGCGCGACCACCGGGACCAGCGAGACCAGCGAGACCAGCGAGACCAGCGCGATTCGCGTGACCAGAGACCTCCCCGAGACGGAAGACCTTTCTACGACCGCCGCGACGATGGTGGTGGATTCCGTGGTCCCATGGCCGTAGTCGCCAGCGGGCCCGAGTACGGCAGTCTGGCAGAGGCAGAGGCCGCCTTCACCAAGCTCTTGCGCAAGGCTGGTGTCCAGCCCGGATGGTCCTGGGAGAGAGCGATGCGCGCGACCATTCAAGACCCGCAATACCGCGCCATCAAAGAGCCCAATGACAGGAAGGCCGCCTTCGAGAAGTACCTCGAAGATGTCGTCAAGGAAGACGTGGAAAAAGAGAAGGAACGGATCAAGAAGCTGCGCGCAGACTTCCGTGCTATGCTGGCCACCCACCCCGAGATCAAGCACTACACCCGCTGGAGAACCGCTCGTCCTGTTCTGGAAGGCGAGGCCATCTTCCGCTCCACGGAGAACGAGGCGGAGAAGAAGCGCCTGTTGGACGAGTACATTCTGGATCTGAAGAAAGATGCAGAGCAGAAGCGTCAAAAGGACTACGATGCCGCCGTCTCTGGCGTCGCTGACCTCCTCAAATCTCTCAACTTGACAGCAAAGTCACAGTGGCTCGAGACACGCGAGCAATTACAGAGCCTGCCTGAATTCCAGAGTGACGACAAATACAAGCAGCTGCCACCCTCGGAGCCTCTGCATCAATTCGACAAGTACATGCGAAGACTATGGAACGACGCTCACCACGAGAAGCAGCACAAGGCTCAGATCAAGGCCAGAGAGCAGCGCAAGGCAAGAGAGAACTTTGTCGCGCTATTGAGGGAACTCCGTGAAGACTGCAAAATCACACCCAGCACCATGTGGAAGGAAGTCTATGCCCTGGTCGAGGGCGATGCACGATACACTGCTCTTCTCGACAACCTCGGTCACAAAGACCGCGTGGCGGACGGATCAACGCCTCAAGATCTCTTCTTCGATATGCTCGAGGACTTCGACCGAGAAGTGCACGACATCCGCATCCACATCGAGAGTCTGCTCAAGGACCTGCATTTCCGCGTCGAGCCATCCACAAGCCTCGAAGAATACCTGGACCCCGTCATGTCAGACCGACGCGCAAGATCCTTCCCCAAGCCGCTCCTCGAGGAAGTCTTCCGACGCCTGCACAAGAGCGCCCTCGAGCGCGAAGAAGACATGGAACGCGACGCCAAGCGCCAACAGCGCAAAGCTATCGACGCGCTGCGCTCACGAATCAAGCATCTCGAGCCCCCCGTCGCAATCGGGGACACATGGGAAGAGGTACGACCTCGCGTCGAGCGCTACGAAGAATTCAGTCTAGTGAGCAGCGACGAGGACCGCGCGCTCGCCTTCGACAAGCACATGAACCGGCTCAAAGAAGACGCCGCCGAGCGCGAACGCATGCGCCGCCACGACCGCGAGCGCGAACGAGCCCGAGAAGACCGGCACGCCTCGCGTCGCGACCGAGACCGCCGGCGCGGAGGTGGCAGCCGCAGCCCGAACCGCGACAACAGCGATCCCTACGAGGCAGACCGCCGCCGAGCCGCCACGGAGCGCGAGCGACAATATCGCCCGTCATCCAGCGTCGGGGGCCTCTCGCCTCCGCCTCGCGAGCGCAGACTGCGCGGCGACGACCGATACGAGCGGGACGACAGGCGAGAGCGCCAGGTCAGTCTCAGCGTCTACGACCGCGAGCGACGAGAGCGCGAGGCGGAGCGCGAGCGCTCGTACATCAGTCGTGCCGACCCACGCGCTAAAGCCAGCGAGCTCGACTACGGAGACAGCAGCGACGCGCCGAGCAGACCGGAGAGTCTTTCGGGCAAGAGAGGCTCCGGCGGTGGCGCGGAGCAGGACTCGAGGAGACAGGCGAAGGTCCGTTGTTCTTTTTCTCCTTTTCCTCCCCCTTTTCCCCATCTCTACAGCTAAACCTAGCGACGTTTGATCTTTGACTAACGGAAAAAATCAGAGACCCCGCCTCGACCGCGGCGAGCGCACATCCTCTCGTAACGACGGCTCCGTCACCCCAGCACAACAGTCAAACCCCTCCGCCGCCGGCGCAGCAGCAGCAGATCCCTCCTCCGCCGCAGCCGCAGCCGCCGCTGCAGCCGCTCATCAAGAGGAAGTCGCGCTGCAGTCGGGCAGTGAGGAAGGTGAGATTGAAGAAGTTTAGGAAGAGCCGACGAACAAAGAAAGGAAGAAAGAAAGAAAGAAAGAAAGAAAGAAAGAAAGAAAGAAAGGAAACGACAGGTCGCTTTTCTCGCTTGCAGGCTGAAAAGCGTCTGGTTGGAGAGGTGTGTTGATCTCAATTTCGAGACTTGCGCGACCACGGTGCGTCTTCTTCCTTTGATGTCACAGTAGTAGCTCGTGGTCATGATGATTCTACCCCCCTTATTCGTGGCAAAGCTCGGGCTCGAGATTTGATCGTTGGTCGTTGTTCGTGCAGGAAGGTGCGTATTCAATACCTGAAACCTCAAGCAAGAGTCAAAAAGTGCCTGCCTTCCTCAACACTTCATACTTCACTGTCTGATACTAGAACAAACGCTCTTATAGCAGAGGATATATCACGGAGAGGAGCCTCGAGCGGAATAAAAAAAGCAAAATCTCTCGTTTTCAGTAAACCTAACTTTTTGGAAGAACCGCGTCTTGCTTCATATCTGCTATCTGACCTGCCCACCACGTGTGTATACCTCTGGACGTGAACATCAAACCATACAGTCATCCCTGCGTGAGTTGTCGGGTCGTGTCGCGTCACTGATGCGTTTGCATCCGCTATATTGTGACCTCATTATTGTGATGTCGACCAAGCACTTCTTCACCGCGGCGCTGTTGGTTTGATGCGCCTCTAACGGCAGTCCTGCTCGTTTTCTTCGTCGTCATCGTCGTCGCCGCCTTCGGCATCAGGTCCTACGACTTTATCCGACCAATACCCACAACGTCCACGACGGCGGGATCGGCGACGACGGCGGTGGGAGGTCGTGCGCTTTGCATTGATGCTCGAGCTGTCGCTGGCTCGGGGTTGAGAATGGCGTGGGACGCCTTTCAGGAGTCATCCTCCAGGAAGAACTGAATGCACGAGTTAGTGGTCGCCAAATCATCAAAGCCGAAAAGACTTACGTAGTTTCCAGCAGACTTCTGTTCCTGGTCGAGTTGGGAGTCGTTCTTGTTGATACGAGGACGGTAAGAGTTGGGGTCGCGTCTGAAGGTGACATCAAGGTTCTTCAAGAATTTGTTGCATCCAGTCAACAAAGACTCGGGCGTGTTGGCGCGAGAGTTGACGGATGGTTGACCGTCAAAGACAATGACTCTGTCGGCAAGATAAGTGGCCATGATGAAATCGTGCTCGACGATAAAGGCAGTCTTCTTCGAGTGCATGATGAAGCGCTTGATGACACGAGCGGCGACGATGCGCTGCTCGGAGTCGAGGTAGGCGGAAGGCTCGTCAATTAGGTAGATGTCGGCAGGGATACCTAGTGCGAGGACAATGGCGACACGCTGCAATTCACCACCGGACAGGTTCTGGACTTCCTGATCGATGAAATCGTCCATCTTCAGAGGCTTGTAAACGTCGGTCTGGAACTGAGGGTTCAGGAAAGAAGCCTTGATCTTCTTGAAGAAGAGCTGGCGGACGGTACCGGTGAACTTGGGGGTGATCTTCTGGGGCTTCATGCTGATGTTCATAGGAGGAATGCGCGTGGTTCCGTCAGGCTGCAGGGCACCAGCCAGCATCTTACAGAAGGTGGTTTTTCCGGTACCGTTCTCTCCCATCATGACAAGGATCTCAGAGTCGGTGAACTCACCGGTCTCGATGTCAAGGTGGAAACCGGCCAATGTCTTGGACATCGAGGGGTAGCTGTATGCACGCTGCTTATCGACCATGAAATCATCCGTGGCCTCTCCGATGCGGAACTGAAGAGATTCCTCTCTGAATCGCAAGTTCTCACTGGGGATGTGACCATCAAGGAAGATGTTGATACCTTCACGAACGGAGTAGGGGTGAGTCACGACACCGTAGACGGCGGGCTTTCCGTACAACAAGCAGATGAAGTCAGAGAGGTAGTCGAGAATAGACAAATCGTGCTCGACGACAATGACGTAGCGGTCAGGACCAAGGAGACTGCGAATCAGACGACCAGCGGCGAGACGCTGCTTGACATCGAGGAAAGATGACGGCTCGTCGAACATGTACCTGAGAAAAGGAGATGAGCAAAGGAGACGGATGAACATGGTTTTGAAAATCGACTCACACATCAGCCTTCTGGACACAGACGATAGCAATCGCAAAACGTTGCAATTCACCACCGGAAAGGAGGTCGATGTCACGGTCAATGACCTGGTTGAGTTCCAGGACGTCGAGGATCTCCTGGAGTCTCTCTGGCTCGACCTGGGAACGCTGCTTCAAAAGAAAGCCAACGCTACGCTTTGTGCCCTTGACGGCGCGGGGGATCTGGTCGACGTATTGGGGCTTGACGACAGCCTTGAGGTCATCTTCGAGAACCTTGGTGAAGTAGTTTTGCAGTTCAGAACCACGGAAGTACTTGAGGATCTCCTCCCAGTCGGGAGGGTTGTCGTAGCGGCCGAGGTTGGGCTTCAGCTTTCCACTGAGAATCTTGAGCGCAGTACTCTTTCCGATACCGTTGGTACCGACAAGACCTAGGACCTGGCCAGGCCTGGGCATGGGTAGCCTGTGGAGCTTGAAGCTGTTGGCCGAGTATCGGTGGGTGACTTGTGACTCAAGGTTGGTGGGCAAGTTGATGATGCTGATGGCGTCGAAGGGGCATTTCTTTGGGCAAATACCACAACCAATGCAGAGGCGCTCGGAGATGAAGGCAATCTTGGATTCGGGGGTGACCTCGATACAGAGCTTGCCTGTCCTCACGACGGGACAGGACTTTTTGCACTCTTGTCTGCATTTCTACGCGCCAAGTCAGATGAGGATGATGTCCGAGGTGAGGGTAGCGGAGGGATAATTTGGCCAAGTGAGATGAGACTCGCGGTAGGGAGTGCATCTCAACATACCTTGGGTTTGCACTATTGAGTAAAGTGTCAGCAGGCGCTTGTCAATGTTTTGTCAAGGCAGGTGCGAAGCCCGCATGGTAAAACTCACCTTATCAGTGTTGATAATGGCAATACTGTGATATATTGCATCAGCGTATGCTGTTTATTGAATTTTCATATTTGCGCGACGGCATGTGTGTCTGTGGACGTCAACGTACCGAGTCAACTTGTCCGACATGTTCGCGGGTGTGCCTGGCTGATGTCGACAGAGGGTTGAGAGTGAGCAAGTCTGTCGAGACGGCAGTGTCGTGATGCCTGTGGAAAAATTATGGGAAGGCGCAGACTGCGGTTTGCGGCAGTGGGAAGGCGAGCGGAGGCGGTGTCGTGTCCTGAGAAAAAAGAAAGGCAAGCAAACAGGCCCACTACAAAACACCAGGGAGGTGGGTGATTGTATGCTAAGTATAAGGGTAAATTATAGGAAGGGACGGTAGGTAAGCAAAAGCAAGGTACAGATTACTCCTGGCTTGACTGGACTGACTGCTGGCTGCATGGTGGGCAGTTCGGGCCACAAATCCCGCCATTACTGCCCTAAAATGCAAAAAGTGGCAGCCCACAGTGGAGGGGCAGATATCTTTTGCTTGTGTGCCTCACAGCTTCTGCACCTGCTTACCGCAAAACTTTGACACTCGGTCATTGGCTGCTGTCTCGCTGCTGCTTCTGCTGCATTGGCAATTGGCAATTGGCGACAGCCCTGCGGCATGGCCATGGCTCGTGCTGCAAAGTCTTGGCTTGTCCGGTCTTGGCTTGGCAATTCACGCTTGTGCTTGTGCTTCGCTCACTTCACGGCAGGCAGGTAGGGTGCACGTCTTCTGCTGCTGCTGGTAGACAGACACAGGCCCGCGAGATCCAGAAGAGTGACAGCCTTCCTCCACCTTCTCTCCCGATTATCATCACCCACCCACTCCCCCCCAAACACCACATTAATTACTTTGATACTCACATTCCTTGTCTTCCAGTGCATCACACAGTGCTGGGACATGGCAAGTAGATGCCTCTCCTTTCTTAATCGCGTGTGACAAACCGCTCTCGCACGCTCTTGGCGTCTTTTCTGTCGCGCTCAACTGGTCTATTGTCGACTTGATATTGACCTCTTTCATTGTCCAAAGTCACGGTAGCTCTTTCGGAGTAAGATTTTCTGCTCTTTCTGTCTCTGCTGTTTCCTCTATTACTCTTTCAGACCCCTCTGCTGCGTCTTTTCACATCGTCTAAGCCTCCATCACTTTCATCACTCCCGCATGCAATATATCTATTCCATCTTCCATATGGTCCTGCTCGTCTTCTGAGCAACTTGTTTTATACTTCTCTGGGGGATCCGAGTCGCCAGACTGCCGCGACCACTCTCTGAAGATTTCGCTCTGCCAGACTCACCGCGTCTTGAGATATCACGCTGACCATCGCTTCCATATAGCTGTCTATACGCGAGATCACACTCTCTACTTTGCGATTTCATTATGGATCTTGAAGATCCTTCCCTTCCACCTACGGAAACACCCCACCCAATCGCGGCCGCACAACCTTCGCGTAGCGACAGCGAACTCTCGGACGTCAATGATGTCCTCCCGTCCAATCTACCATCGACAGACCTGCAGCAGGAGGAGGTCCTTGCGAACGAGGACATGCAGGATATGGTCACTTCGCAGTCAGAAGGCGAGGAAGACGCCGCCGGTTCCGAAGACGCCGAATACGCTGCCGAATCGCCTCCTTCTCCCCAGAGCAACGGGTCTCGTCGAAACAGCTTGTCATCAGAAACCTCATCACAACCCAGGAAGCGCAAGGTCGATGTAGATGACGACAAATACATGCAACAGAACCCTGAGCTATACGGGCTCCGTCGTAGCGTACGTCTCAACTTCCACCGCTCTTTCAATTCTTTCGTGAATCTAATTCTTCTGTAGGGACGCGCTCGCCCATCGCGCCGAGTGGTGTGTATTCTAGCCCCTGAAACCAGTAGTGGTGCTGTGACTGATTATGTAGATCGATAGCTCTGAAGACGACGATGAGTCGGGCTCTGATGTGAACACTGCCAGAGCCCGCAAGAGGATGAGGCCAGCTGCGTCTGCGCGCCCAGGTAGCCTTTTCCACCTCATCGGCCATCTGTCTGATCTCCGCTGATCCTTTCTTAGCCTCCACTCGACCATCCTCCACTCGCCAGCCTACCGCTTCCAATTCCGACTCGGACTCTGATACCTATGGAGGAGCTCGTGGCCGCGACTTCGCAAAGAAGCATCGCCGTAGACTGCAAGGCGCATCATCACGGGGGACCCCTACCACGAGCGAGGTCCGCTTCTCTACCAGGAGAGCTGCCAAAGTCACCACATACAACGAGGATGACGGGGACGACTTCGAAGAGGAAGATGACTCTGAGAACCTCACGCCTAACTACTGGGCCAGCGCCGAGAATGATGCTCCCGCGATTGACATCGTTCTCAATCACCGACTGATTGAGGGTAAAGGCAAGTCCCCATCATGGTCTGGAAATGTTGGCTGCATGAACATACTGACTTTGTCGTAGACACAAAACATCCCGATAAGCACGACTACGAGTTCTTTGTATGTCTTCACATCCAAAGCCTTCTCCTTGCACACTCACCATTGGCATTCTAACAGTACCGCAGATCAAATGGCAAGGCCAAGCACACTACCATGCCACCTGGGAGCCTTGGACGGCGCTCACCTCGTACCGTGGCTATCGCCGTCTCGAGAACTATTACCGCAAGATTGTCCAGGAAGAGCAGGCTCTCCTCCAGGATCCTGACGTGGCACCCGAAGAGCGCGAGAAGTGGATCCTGGATCGGGAGACATACCTTGATGCTCTCGCCGATTATATGAAGGTCGAGAAAGTCATCGGCTCAAGAGAAGGGGACGATGATACCGAATACTACGTCAAATGGCGCGCTCTGCCATACGACTGTTGCACCTGGGAGAGTGGCACTCTCGTCAGTGAACTGGCTCAGGGCGAGATTGACCGATACCTAGACCGCTCATCGAAGTTGCCTTATTCCGACAAGCGTGAATCCAACCCGGCCACTCGCTCTCCCTACAAACCTTTTCGCAACCAGCCCGACTACATCGAGCACGGCACACTCAGAGACTTCCAGATTGCTGGAGTCAATTTCCTCGCGCACAACTGGTGCAAGGGCAACAACGTCATCCTGGCTGACGAGATGGGATTGGGCAAGACTGTCCAATCGGTGTCCTTCATGAGTTGGCTCAAGCATGATCGTGGTCAAGAGGGACCTTTCATAGTGGTTGTCCCTCTCTCTACTATGCCTGCCTGGGCTGAGACATTCAATCATTGGACGCCAGATATCAACTATGTCGTCTACAACGGCAATGAAGCCTCTCGTAAGATCATTCGAGATTGGGAGCTATTGGTGGATAACAACCCCAAGAAGGTCAAGTTCAACGTCATGTTGACCACCTACGAATACATTCTACTTGACTCAACATTTCTATCCCAGATCAAATGGCAGTTCATGGCCGTTGATGAAGCACATAGACTGAAGAACCGTGAATCTCAGCTCTACGTTAAGCTTATGGACTTTGGTGCTCCGTGTCGCTTGCTTATCACTGGCACACCTCTACAGAATGAGCTGAAGGAGCTCTCTGCCCTCATGGATTTCCTCATGCCTGGAGTGATCGACATCGACGATGACATTCCTATAGATGATTCAGATGCCACAAGAAAAGCACTGAAGGAGCTCATGACCGCTATCTCACCTTACATGATCCGTCGCGTCAAGGAGAACGTTACCAGCGATCTTCCTGGCAAGACCGAAAAGATCATTCGCGTTGAGTTGTCTGACGTCCAGCTCGAATATTACAAGAACATCCTCACCCGCAACTATGCCGCCCTCAACTCTGGCACAAAAGGCGGTCAGAAGCAGTCGCTTCTTAATATCATGATGGAACTCAAGAAAGCCAGCAACCATCCTTTCATGTTTCCTAACGCCGAGGATCGCATCTTGGCTGGCAGCACAAGTCGAGAAGATCAGCTCAAAGCTATTGTCACTAGCAGCGGCAAGATGATGTTGCTCGATCAACTCCTCATCAAGATGAAAAGAGATGGCCACCGTGTCCTCATCTTCAGCCAGATGGTCAAGATGTTGGATATCATAGGCGACTATCTTCACTTGCGCGGACACCAGTATCAGAGACTTGATGGTACGATTGCTTCTGGGCCTAGACGTCAAGCCATCGAGCACTTCAACGCCCCTGACAGCAAGGACTTCTGTTTCATCTTGTCCACCCGTGCTGGAGGTCTCGGCATCAATCTTATGACAGCAGACACCGTCATCCTGTTCGATTCCGATTGGAACCCCCAGGCTGATCTCCAAGCCATGGCTCGCGCCCATCGCATTGGACAGAAGAATCCTGTCAGTATCTACCGTCTCGTCTCGAAAGACACTGTGGAAGAAGAAGTCTTGGAGCGTGCCCGCAATAAGCTGATCCTCGAGCACATCACCATCCACCAAGCCATCACCGAGAAGGAAGCCAACATGCTCAAGGCAAGTCTCGATGCCGCAGGTGTTGGCACCAATGAGCCAGTCTCCTCAGATGACATTTCTCGCATACTCAGACGTCGCGGGCAGAAGATGTTTGAGCAGTCCGGGAACCAGAAGAAGCTTGAAGAGCTGGACATTGACGCCGTTCTTGAGAATGCCGAAATTCACAATACAGAGCAAGGTGCTGGCATCACTGCCACTGGTGGCGCAGATTTCCTGAAGAGTTTTGAATATACAGATGTTAAACTTGATCTCGAGTGGGATGAAATCATACCCAAAGACGAGCTCGACAAGATCAAGGCCGAAGAACAGCGCAAGGAGAACGAGAGCTACCTTGAGGAAGTCATCGAGCAAAATCAGCCCCGGAAACGTAAGGCGCCCAACGAAGACTCCCGCGAGCAGAGGGCTGCTAAAAAGCGAGCCCGCGATCTTGCGGCTGAAGCTGCGGCAGACATTGACTCTGATGTCGAGTCGAACACCGATCGTGACCCAAAGCGACCATTGAATGAGAAGGAAGTCAGAAACTTGATCCGTGCTCACGAGAAGTTCGGTTCCATCGATGACCGACGAGAAGAATTGGTCAAAGAAGCCAGACTTATCGGCAGAGACATCGACATCCTCAAAGCAACTCTCGACGAAGTCGTGTCGACCAGTCAGCGTCTACTACAAGAGGAGATCGACCGCGTTCATGCTCTCGAGCGCGAATCAAATAAGCCCATCACTAAGAAAGACAAGAAGGCTGTGTTGTTCGACTTCAAAGGTGTCAAGCGATTGAATGCCGAGACCTTGACCGAACGACCCATCGAGATGCGTATGCTCAAGGAGGTGACCGAGTCCATCGGTGACTGGCGCAACTTCCGCATTCCTGAAGCCTCAAAACCTGCTCACTACTCCTGTCCCTGGGGCGCACGAGAAGATGGCATGCTCTGCGTAGGCATTGCGAGACACGGCTACGGCGCTTGGGTGGCGATCCGTGATGACACTGAGCTCGGAATGGGAGACAAGTTCTTCCTCGAAGAGCATAGAGTCGGGGTCAAAGAGGAACGCACCAAGGGCGATGAAAAGAATGCAAAGTCACCTGGCGCAGTGCACTTGGTCCGGCGTGCGAACTACCTGCTCAGCGTACTCAAGGACAAGACCAGCAATGGAACCAACATGGCCGCTAAGAGGGCTCTGGAGAACCACCATCGCAACAACAAGAAGCACCTGGCGAGCAAGGGCCGCCACGACCGCCGAGGTAGTGTCTCGGCAAGTCCAGCTCCTGGAGCATCACGCAAGCTGCAGCGCGAAGACTCCAACAGGCACAAAAGCGAGCACCGCAACTCTATCGACCGGCGCTTTCCTAACTCTGGCGTCCATAAAGGATCGCCTGCCCATTCGCATCGCAGATCCACTGGTGATCGCGAGGACAGACCGCGTCACCGAGAGTCAGACGCACGCAACAAACCACACCGGCTGGCGAACTCGCCACGAGCAGCGCCCACGAACGGTACAAGTAAGCACACATCGCACACTGAGGATCCCATGCGTAAGCTTGTTGAGCCAATCCGAGACTGTCTCATACGCGTCAAGAAAGCTACCAAGACCCATGTGCCCGACGACAAGGATCGTGCAAATATCCTTAAAGATTCTCTGCAGACGGCGGGCAAGTTCTTCGAGACTCAGGGCAAGCGCGAGGGCGGTGCCGTCGAGGAGAAGCTCTGGTATGTCACCAATGAAATGACTTTTGTCGAAAGTGTTGCTAACATACGAGTAGGAATTACTTGTCTGAGAACTACTGGCCTCAAAACAAAAGCGCTGACAAGCGAACGACAGGATCGAAGCTCAAGTCACTGTTCCAGAAGATTGCAGCGAAGAACGCAGGTGCTGCGTGAAAAGAAAGTAAGATGTAAATGACAAAAACATGCGAAGGAAGGTCGTGGACTGGCGGTCCTCTGGTGAGATGTAAGCACGATTGTCGAAAAGGACATAGAGTTGCACATTCAGTAGGTGTTTCTACGACATGGAAGCGATGTTATTAAAATCACGTGCCTGTCTTAAGCGGCAGAGTGCAAGCAAGGCGTTCAAATCAGGTTGGTGCATATCAGCGAGAATGAGTTGCATTACGAAAAGCAGTGTTGTACAGGGTGTAGGGGTTGTGTGTTCCTTCCAGCTCATTGTTGAGACAAAAGCATAGCCTTGACTTCCAGAGTCGCAATGCAATGTCTTTGAGACATTGAGAGGTGAAGGCGCGAGGCCAGCAGCTGGCGCTGAGAGATGCAGAGTGGATAACTACCAAAATAAAACACTATAGAAAGTGAACAAGCCAGGATCTTTCACTGCTACTACTAATTACACCATCATCACAAATAACGCAATGAAAGATAAGTGATCAAGCGAGATGAACGTGTGTAAATCGTGTGTGAAATGCACTCATGATCGGCTCTCGGGAAGTTGAAATCTGGGGGTGGGAGATGGAGGCCGAGACTGCGCCACGCGCACGTTGTGTGTGACTGTCGCAACATCCGAAGGCTACCTAAGGCACAGTACCCTACTGAGGCTACCTTAGTGAGGCCACAGAATCACTTTCCGTCTGTCGGTTTTTATGCCGCATCACTTGACCCGGGCATTTCAACCTTTCTTCTTTGTTCTACCCTTTCGTTCCCCTTCATTACTCTGAATATTCATCGCGCAGGTCGCGAAGGTTTGCTGTCGCCACGAATACGAGTAGAGCGAGCGCGCCCGAAGCACATTGCAGTGCAGTCAGTAGTAGTACCTTGACATCCGTCAGTCATTTCAGTCGGACAGGCCAACGGTGACATCACAGCCGCCTCACTGTACAACCGATTCCATTACGGTGACTTCAGCACATCCACATTCGGGCGCAGACAACCTAAGCGCAACTCGGACTTGTTGCGACACTGGTGCAAGTGCCAAAAAGGAAAAACAACGACACTTACACACAGACACAAGACAATGCCAACTGTGTTTGACCGACGGCCGACTGGCCAGATACCTACACGATACATCACCTTCATCAAGGGTCGCTATCCTTTGCTCCATCTGATTGTTTTTCTTGTCGAGTTCATCATGCTGGGTTTACTCGGTACTATGCTCCTTCCCGCGCATCATATACGAGCCGGATACGTCACGGTGTAGTGCATGCTGTATGCAACATCAAAGCTGATTCAAGTGTCTGTTTTCTAGTGAGGAGATACAATGTCTATTATGGTCGTCGACCAGGTATGTACAATTGGCATGATGGAACTTCGGATTGCTATGAATGTTGCTGCTGACATGCTATGCTCACAGTGCTCACCACGATGATCACCAACGCCGTAAGCTTCATCCACATCGTCCCTCGTCTTCCTTATCACTCTCTTCTCATATCTCTTCACCTCTCGCCTTTGATAAGCCATGTGTGTCTATGAGCAAGGATCACTTACACAAGGGCAATGTGGCAGGTACTCGGTGGCGTTGCAGACACTGTTGCTCAAACCTTGACAGCGATCCGAGAACGGGCGGTTCGAAAGCCCGGTGGAGCAAACGACGATGACTTCTACGCCGTGGAGATCCACGAGCTGGATCGCAAGATACCATGGCCCGAAGAGGACTTGATCCCCGAGTCTAGCCATCTCCCTCCTCCCTTTGACTTTGAGAGATTGACCAGATTCATGGCATACGGTTTCATGATGGCGCCAATCCAGCTCAGATGGTTCGCCTTCCTGAGTCGCACATTCCCTCTGACCAGCACTGCAGGTACGCTGCCCGCTCTCAAGCGAGTAGCATTTGACCAGCTGCTGTTCGCCCCGGTCGGTCTCGGATGCTTCTTTACCTTTATGACTGTGGCGGAAGGAGGTGGTCGCAAGGCGGTGGCCAGGAAGTTCCAGGACGTCTACGTGCCCGCACTCAAGGCAAACTACATAGTATGGCCGGCTGTGCAGATGCTCAACTTCCGCGTCATTCCGATTCAATTTCAAATTGTAAGAAGAAGCAGCAGCACTTTGTTATCACCGATAATATGCTAATCGGTTTATTCGCAGCCCTTTGTTTCCAGTATCGGTATCGCATGGACCGCATATCTTTCCTTGACAAACTCGTCAGACGAAGTGTAGATGCAGGTGCTGTAAGGAGGGGTAGGAGGATTGCGAGTGTTGTGGCTGACCGACGTGATCATGCGCGGAATATCATCTCATCCTCGCTCTCCACACTGCGTGTTGGGGTGATGTTTTCTCGGGCTCGGCGAATTTCTTGGTCTTGGCCAGGCTGGCCTATTGCTTCCGCGCAAGGTGTTTCGGGCGCATTTCTGTTACAAAGTCGAGCGAGGCAGACGAGAACAATTACCTACCTCGTCGAACAACAATTTCTTTACACAAATACCTGTCATCCGTGATCGAAGGTTGAGGCATACAAGTACGATGATACAGGCCTCAGCCAACTGTCGTTGGTACTTCGGACATTTGCGCATTTGCCTTCCTCTGTCCCCCCACTTGGTGATGTCTGCTGTCTGCCCCACCATGTGCTGTTCTCATGCCACCTCACTAGGAAAAGCATCGCTGCATACAAATTCAGAGCTACCGAACCCCGAACTCAACCAACTCTATCACCACCATCCATTTGTTCATTTTTCCAACACTCCATTGACATTCTACTGCAACTCCTTCATATACAGTCTTTGACTAGATCTGCATAATGTCTCTCTCCAGCAAGCTCTCCATCACCGATGTCGACCTCAAGGGCAAGCGCGTCCTGATCCGTGTAAGTTGTTTATGATCAGGCATCAACCACTTCTTGCTGCCTCGTTGTCGGATGGTAGGAAAGGACAAGATCAGCTGACAATGTGCCCTCTCAGGTCGACTTCAACGTCCCTCTTGATGCCGACAAGAATATCACCAACAACCAGCGTATCGTCGGTGCTCTTCCCACCGTCAAGTACGCCGTCGACAATGGCGCAAAGGCCGTCATCCTCATGTCGCACTTGGGCCGTCCCGACGGAAAGGTGAACCCCAAGTACTCACTCAAGCCCGTCGTTGCCGAGCTCGAGAAGCTTTTGGGCAAGAAGGTCACCTTCACCAGCGACTGTGTCGGCCCTGAGGTCGAGAAGACGGTCAACTCCGTCACTGACGGCGGTATTGTCCTGCTTGAGAACCTCCGATTCCACGCCGAGGAGGAGGGAAGCAGCAAGGACGCCGAGGGCAAGAAGGTCAAGGCCGATAAGGCCAAGGTCGAGGAGTTCCGAAAGGGCCTCACCGCCCTCGGTGATGTCTACATCAGTGAGTAGCGGCAGCAGCAGCAGCAGCAGCAGCAGCAGCATCGCAACGATTGGTCGACTAACCTTGCCTCCCAGACGACGCTTTCGGAACCGCTCACCGCGCTCACTCTTCCATGGTCGGTGTCGACCTCCCCCAGAAGGCCTCTGGTTTCCTCATGAAGAAGGAGCTCGAGTACTTCGCCAAGGCGCTCGAGAACCCCCAGCGTCCTTTCCTCGCCATCCTCGGTGGTGCCAAGGTCTCGGACAAGATCCAGCTCATCGACAACCTCCTCGGCAAGGTCGACAGCCTCATCATCTGCGGTGGCATGGCCTTCACCTTCAAGAAGACGCTCGAGGGTGTCAAGATCGGCGACTCTCTGTTCGATGAGGCCGGCAGCAAGACGGTCAAGGACCTCGTCGAGAAGGCCAAGAAGAACAACGTCAAGATTGTTCTCCCTTGCGACTACATCACCGCCGACAAGTTCGACAAGGACGCCAACACCTCGACCGCCACCGACGAGGAGGGTATCCCCGACGGCTGGATGGGTCTCGACTGCGGCGAGAAGTCGCTCAAGGCCTACAAGGCCGCCATCGACGAGGCCAAGACCATCCTCTGGAACGGCCCCCCCGGCGTCTTCGAGTTTGAGAAGTTCGCCAACGGCACAAAGGGCACCATGAACGCCGCCGTCGAGGCCGCACAAAACGGAAAGATTGTCATCATCGGTGGTGGTGACACTGCCACCGTCGCCGCCAAGTACGGTGTCGAGGAC
The DNA here is from genome assembly GCF_041146345.1 of Neodothiora populina. Classification (NCBI taxonomy): domain Eukaryota; kingdom Fungi; phylum Ascomycota; class Dothideomycetes; order Dothideales; family Dothioraceae; genus Neodothiora; species Neodothiora populina. The sequence continues at coordinate 1,034,665 of NW_027191405.1, read as the reverse complement.
AAGCTCAGCCACGTGTCTACCGGCGGCGGTGCCTCTCTCGAGCTCCTCGAGGGCAAGGAACTGCCTGGTGTCGCCGCTCTCTCCAGTAAGTAAAAGAACAAGAGGGAGAGAGAAACGATGAGATGAAATTCGAGGTTATCTTTTGTCTGACACGGGCTCTGGGGTATGAAAAAGGAAGAGGAGCCGACAGATCAAGTCTATAGTTGGCCCAAGAAGAAGAAACAATACCAACAAACGTTTTTTTTTTCATGTTTTTATAATTTTTGTGGTCATGTCGAATACTGCCTATCTCGCAATTCACTTCATGATGACTGTGATGTAGTTCCCACCGATAACCATCGACTCGAGACTCTCTTCTCTCTTGACGTGCACAAACCCCTCCCCGTCCGGATCGTCATCATTAGGGGAATGTTGTAGTTTGCAGTATAGAGCAGGGCATTCATCGGCCCCTCATCAATCTAGTGTCCTTTTTTTCTTCTCTCCTCGACGGTCTTTTGTCATGTTTTCCATCGGAATCTCAGGTTCGATTCTCCCTTCTGTTTCCCCTCTCTCTTCGTCTGCTCCGTCCTGATGCTATATCTCTTGAACACCAGCAGACGGGGAGAAGTTACATTACCAGCCTAAGGTACACGTTTGTACGGCGCCGCTAGCGAAAGAATCACTTGCCACCCATCTTCTCGAGTTCCTCTCTGTCATTCTCAAATCAGCCTCCATCGACTTCTCTTTTGGGGGAGTGAGTGACAGAAAGAGAAGTAAAGACATACTTGAGCTGCAGCGAGAAATCATCACTCGTATCGTCGTCGTCCCAGCTCTCCTCCCACAGGTGCGTCGTGCCTGATGCTGAGCCTGAAGCCGACGAGCCGAGTTCTTCTTCCGCGGGCCAGTCTGGATTCTCGGTCTTCTTGTCAGTTTGTCGCTCTTTGTGGATTCTTCGTAGGCGCGCGAGAGAGAAGCGAGAGAGGGGAGGGCAAGGGTGTGAGGGGGGGCCGTACCTTCTACGGGAAAGTCCTCGAATTCATCGTCTTCTTCTAGCTGCGCCACGGGCTTCTGCGCTGGTACTGCTGCGACGTCCTTGGAGTCGTTGGTGGTCGACTTTGTGCTTGCGCTGTTGGGGGCTGCTGCGCCGGACATGGTGGGTGGTTTGGTGGTTGGTGTTGATTGTGTCTGGTGGATTGCCAGGTGTGAGGGCACTTGGTAATGTCGTGTGGTCTATGTGTGGACTATTGGTAAGACTTTAGTAAGTGTCTCTGGGTCGATGGAGCGATGTGGTATATTGATTTCGTGGGTTGATGATGTGCGTTATGAAGTTGAGTATCAGCGTGATAGATGTACTTAGTGTACAGTAGCTCAGTGTTAAGCCATCATCATCGGTGTTTCCAAGTCCCGAGCTGTACTTCACACTTGTAGCTTAAGGTATACGCGCAACACACTGGGCAAACAAGACAAACACCCCAAGATACTGTACTGTCTAAGGTCTAGTTTGAGCCCACCCAAAGTCCTACCATTCCCTCCCCCAAAATCGCGCATTCAGTTCATGAGGCTACCTCATAAGGCTACCTCATAAGGCTACCTCATAAGGCTACCTCCTTACACCTAGGTTCATCTCATCCACAATGACGTCCCGCTTACTCCACGGGCTTACCTTATCATTTTCTCCGATCCAGGCCGTCCGGGCTTCACAACATCATTGATGGGCAATGATGGGCGGCTGGACTCAGGATCGACTTCCACGTGCATCTCTCTCTACCTTTCGTCTGACCACTACATTCCCAGAAAGAATCATATACTTGTACATGTGTAAATTTAAGGGTTGTTGTCGGTGAACAGGCTTGCTGATTCTTCGTTTCCATTGCTGTTTTGTTTGTGTCTGTTTCTCTTACTGCACTCGGCTTCATTGGAACACCCGGATTCGCTTACTTTCGAGTACATCTCGTTTCTTGCCACAATAATGAAAAGAGTGGGAGGATGGCTCGGAGCAAGCAAGAACGCTTCTACGCAATCGCTGACTGCCTTGGATGAGCCGAAAGCCTGTACGTCTGCCGCGTATCCACCCATAAATCAGTTCACGCGATCTTGCCATCTGATGCCCTTTTCTTGTAGTAGAAGACGCTCTGGCTTCTGTTTTGCATATCTTGAACGATGATGTCGAGACTGCCGACACATTGCTGTCAAAGGGCAACTCGCCTTTCCACAAGGTAAGCAAATCCGGAAGGCGCTTCTTCTTCTGCTATTGCAAGAAACGCATGCTCAGTACATATTCAAGTAGCTGGGCAAAGGTACTGTGGCTTTCATAAGAGCAACTCTCGGTAGGTCGTTTGATGTTTTCTTCCTTGGTTCTACACCAGTCCATTTACACTCGGCTGTCTAGGATTCGAACCCGAGGTGATGAAGCAAGCGGCCGAAGCCCTGTCCGCCGCCGAGGATTCTGCCTATCAGTCCCAGAGAGTTGCGCATCGGCACGCTCATAAGTCCAACATCTACCCTGCTGGTAGCGAGTATGCAGTGTGCCAAGCTGAAGCGCAGCTCATGGGCGCCGTCGTTGCTGTCTTGTCAGAAAGTCTCTCTGAGAGTCTGCGAGGATTCTACAAGCTCAGGAAGGCCTACGTGACACTACAGGCGATAGCCGATGCCGAAAAGCGATATCTGAGAACCAGAAGCTCGATGAGCGTCGCCGGAAACTCGGTCAACAGTTCTAGGTTATCGCTAGCTTCTACAAGTAGTATGAAGAAGCCCCCTATGGTGGCTGATGACCGAGAAAAGAGCGACACGAAGGCTTCCTCGGACGATGAAGAGATGGACTTCGAGGACGCAAACGAAGATCTCGACTCCTCGACTCCTGCCAGCTATCAAGGACATCTGGAATCCGAAAAGCTTGCATCGAAACTGGACAACTTAGACCTAAAGTCGGACGAGTCGGAGGGTGCGACCGTACAAAGTGCTGAGCTTGAAGATGCGGTGTTCGACGAGCTCACGCAACATCCCATCGACTTGTTCATTCATTCGAGCATGAACCTATCTTTCGGCATCTTACAGCTGCTGCTCTCTATGGTCCCACCTGCATTCTCCAAATTACTATACGTCGTGGGCTTCAAGGGCGACCGTGACGAGGGTCTCGCCATGCTCTGGCGGGCGATAAGACATGCCGAGATCAACGGAATCAACGGGGCTATGGCAGGTCTGGTCACTCTAGGCTACTACAATGGTATGGTAGGGTTCTGTGACATCGTCTCTCAAAGCGCCTATCCGGAGCAAAGACTGAGAGCGCTACTCGCAAGAATGCGCTCAAGATTTCCGCAATCACGATTGTGGCTGCTAGAAGAAGCCCGACTGCTAGCTGGCGACAAGAAGCTCGAATCCGCGCTCGAGGTGGGAGATCCTCGCAAGAACAAAAGTCCGCTCAAGCAAGTCGAAGCCTTGCAATGGTTCGAGCGCAGTCTGAACAGCATGTATCTACACCGCTACCAAGACTGCGCCGATGCCTTCCTCACATGCGTGAAGCTCAACAATTGGTCTCATGGCTTGTACTTTTACATTGCTGGCTGCTGCCATGTGCAGATGTACAGGGAAAACAAAATCACGAATCCGCCGCAAGCCAAAAAGCACGCCGAAGAGGCCACCAAACTCCTGCGAAGCGTTCCCAGTCATGCAGGCAAGAAGCGTCTCATGGCCAAACAACTCCCCTTCGACGCTTTCGTCACCCGCAAGATTGCCAAGTGGGAAGCCCGAGCGACGGAACTTCATCTCCCTTTCGTAGACGCTGTAGGCGTCGCCCCAGTAGAGGAAATGATATACTTCTGGAACGGATACAAGCGAATGCGACCGGAAGACCTGGAGCACAGTCTCGCAGTACTGCACGAAGCAACAACGACGACGACGACCAAGAGCGAAAGCTTCGACGAACAAGCAATCCTCTCTTTCCTTCGTGCAGTCACAACGAGCAGACTCAGCCGCACGGCAGAAGCAAAGGAGATATTACGCACACAGCTGCTCTCCCACGAATGGGCTGAGATCCGAGGTGGCCACAGAGACAATTGGACGCTACCTGTTGCGCACTACGAGATGGCTGTCAACCTGTGGGTCGAGTCTGGCGGCGAGCGTGCCTCGAAGCCGGATCTGGTCGTTTGCTCCGAGTGGCTTGAGAAGGCGGCTCGATGGGACAGCTATGATTTGGATGCCAGGTCAGCAATTTTTTTTCCTTTATGATTCTTGTTCCATTTTTTGATCTTGTCTCACTCGCCCTTCCACCCGTTCCTTTTGTCTTGACTCTTATTGCCGTCATGATCGTTCCCTTGAGCTTGACATGAAGTCGCTAACGCAATCCCAACCAAACAGAGTCGGGCTCAAAATTACAACGGCAAGGAACACGCTCAGGAAATGCGGTATCGACAACGGATCTGCGTGATAGCGAGATGAAGCCGACCATCCGAATCTGCAGCTGCAGCTTGTTTTTTGACCTCGAGTATCTTTCTGGACTGAGTAACTTCATACGCGCCTTTGTAAAATTGTCTATACATAGCTTTGACAACAAAAAGAAACGCCCACTTCAAAAGCGTAGCAATGTGACTATCTTGGGCAAGAAGCATGTATTTATTCCAGCATTGACATGATGCATCTTGGGAGGACGAAGAATCTACAGGGTATAAGAAGAGGACAACCGAAGTGGTGAGAACAAGCCTACCACACTGTTGCAGTAGCATGTATGATCATTTCGTGTTTATGTAAACATCCCCTTTGAATAAGGAAATAAAGACGCAGAAAAAAATGCTCCCCTGACCCGTCTATCTCGTTCTCCAATCCATGCCCCCACTCTGTGCCCGTGCCCATGCTTTCTTTATCGCTCGTGAGAGATGATAAATTATATGCACACATCGAAAAGAAAAGAAGAAAACCTTATGTACAATGGAAAACCCCCCCTCCAAACCTCCCGTCCCTCCTTTTTGAAACATGTTCCATTCACATCAAACCCTTTCTCGATATTTCCCCCGTTCTCGTTTTTCATATCGCAGATCTTTGTACTAAAAAGGCGTCTCGGTATCCAACAGCCCGGCGTCCTCCAGCTCCGTCAACCCCTTCATCCAATCCATGTTATCGAGCGAGAAGCCCGCGCCCTCGCCAGCCATGACGGGGAAGGCGCCATCGTCTAGCGCGAACGCCTCGCCGGCCGCGTCGAGGTTGACTAGAGCGTCGAAGTCTGGCTCGAAGTCGCCGAGGTCGTAGCTGCCCAGTGCTGCTGCTGCTGCTGCTGCTGTTGTTGTTGTTGTTGTTGTTGTTGTCGTTGTCGCTGCTGCTGCGGGGTTTGCGCCGCCGAAGCTGGTGTCTAACTGGCTGTCGGAGTCTGGTGGCGTCGAGGCCAGCATGCGCGTTAGAGATTGCGCTAGGTACTCGTCTGAGGTTGGCGTGGGTTCGATGCCGGGGGTGATGTCTGCGACGGCGGCGGCAGCGGCGGCTGCGGTTGCGGCATTTGTGGCTGTCTCTGATATGTTCGTCGCGCCGATGTCTGGTGGCGGCGTCAGACGACTTGTGTCTTCGACCCGAGGGAGCCTTCCACGCGAGAGTCCCGCGATCTGCTTGTTGATCCGCATCTGATCCTTGACGGGCATGTTGTGCTGCTTTGCCGTCGCTTCGCTGTCCGTTTTTGGGAGTGTAATCTCCGCTTTACGTATTGCTGCCTCGAGGAATGCGGTCGAGTAGTCTGCGGCCGCGTAGATGTCGCGCAGCTTGTTGAGGATGTGCATGCACTGACAAAATCCTTGCAGGCTTGCTCGCCGCGTGGCCTCTTCGGGAGCTTTGATGTCCAGCAGATGAATGATGATGGCTGGTAGTAGCACAGTAATGCCTGATGTCGGCAGGAATCGGACGAGATCTGTCTCCGCGAGATTTTGTGCAATCGACGTGATCTTGTTGGCAGCGTAGCGGACTGTCTTGCGCGACGTGTCGAGCACCTCAAGAGCAGCCTTGCGAGCAGGCCAGGCTGTTGACGGTAGCACCTGCGGCCGGTGCAGTGCAGATAGCGTGGCAAAATAGACCATGTGAAGTAACGAGCGGTTGAGCATGACGCAGTCCTCCCCGCGTGCGACTCCCTCCGCGGTCGCCCTGTGATATTCGGCCTCCGGGGCCAACTCTGACTTCCAACGGCGCAGTCTCTCGTCGCACGATCGCACTTCGCTTCCTTCGGGATCATCTTTACGTGCAACAAGTAACATGGTACTCTTGGTGTTGCCATCGCTGTTCTGGAGACCGTGGTTGTTGTGTAGGACCGAGTATTGAGTCGAAAGGACGTGGCTGATGCAGATACACAGCTTGGCTTTCTCGATGCACATGATAGCCAGGTTTCGCTGCATGTTGGTGTCGTATTGCAGCTTACAATTCACCACAGATGATGAGGTAGCAGGGCGAACTTTGATGTCGAAATCTTCCATAGCCAGCATCGGCACATCGAAGTCTTCGTTCTTTATCCGAGTAGGTCGACGCATACCGAGAGCGATCAGGCGATCGCGCATGAAGGTAGACCACCATATGCGTTTCCAAAGCCGCTTTCGCTTAGAGCCCATGTTGGAGCGTTCGGGATTCCGGTGAAGCCCAATGGTATGTGACAGCGACACAGCAATACCCATCCAATGGTGACTATCCTTCTGATCGTCTGGTGTTTCATACCAGTAAGTCATGAGCAAAAGCGCTTGGATCAAGGATATCCTATCGGTTTCGTAATCAAAATCATAAAGGAGCTGATTCGCAGATTAGCCATTGGCGCGTGAGTCGCAAAGTCTTGGTATACGCACCCTCGTCTTCTGGAAGAAGTCTCTCCGCGCGTCTCGGCGAGTCATATATCCCGCAGCCTTCAAATACTTGATATCTACGGATGCCGTGCTCGCAAACATGATAGCCTGGAACAAAAGCAGGCTGATGGCCGTGTTCTCGTCGTTTCTCTCGATTGTATCCAGTAGATCATGTAGATCCAACAGAGGCATGTAGGGATGGACGAATCTCATGAAGCACTCCAACAGAGCGTTGCGCAAGGGCGGGCTAGGAAGAGTAAGCGCACCCTTCTTCACCAAGTACGCAATGTCGTCCACACCGTATTTTGTGGGTATCGCCTTGATGAAAGATGGTAGAGAGTTAGCCAAAGACACCGGCGACTGCGGCTTATTCACAGTGAACGACGCAGTGCGGTCCATTGACGGGACGGCAGTGGAATCAATGGGGTCCTGAGGTATCGAGATTGAACGTGCGTGACTTCGACTACGCGCTCCATCTTGAAATGAATGGGGTTCTAAATCTTGATCTTCGGTTTATTAGTACGATTTGCTCGAATCAAATTCCAATGTGGCTGCTTATACTCACATAAAGAGTGTGGAACATGATGACTGCCAGAATCTTGAAAGCTGATGCTTGACTTGCTTATTCCATGGACACTTGACGGAGAATAGGCGGATGCATTGCTTTCTCTGGTTCTAGACTCGCACTGCGCTTCTGCATCTTCATTGCCAGGTTTCGACCACTTCCTGTATGATCATAAGCAGTTGCTTTACACAACAAATAAGTGATTGTAAGCTGCATCTACGGACCGTTTGCGTTTGCTTTCGGATACGATACATTCAACTTCGTCTAATCTGCAATTGGTACACGGCGATTGTTCCACGACATTACACCGAACTTTTCTGGCGCGACAAGACTGGCATGCCTTGGACGCCCGGCGTTTGACGCTTTTATGAGGCCGCGATCCATTGGCAGGCAGGCCAGCGTCGGTCGCTTTCCTCTTCAGACCGTCGAGCCCTATCGGATCCGGGCCGTCGCTGTTCAGTGCCAGATCGGACATTGTTTCCTGCGTGCGGGATCTTTCTTTTACAATAGAGTCGCTGTTCAACTAGATGGAAACTTGCGTGAATGGAGGGATTCGTCGTGTTGGAAGAAGATTGGAAAACGGCGGGAACCACAAGCAATGCGGATCCCGCTGACCTATCTGTATTAAGGGATGGCTCGTCGATCGTTCACACTACCCCACTGTTCATAAGGGTAATTCCGGGGTCTCCAGCTCCGCAACGAGATGGCGTTCCTTGGTCCCACAGTCTACGGGCTCGTTCCGCCTCTCCTATCCGGCTGACTGCGTGTGAGATGAGTCGCTGTTGATTGTTCAATTTGCATGTGCAGTGTGTTGCGGTAAAGGCTCCGAGAAGACCCCGCTTTGATGTGCCCGACGACTGTGCGAATCCGAAGCTTGCTGTATGCCCTAGAGGTGCGTCACATTTTATATTACAATTACTCGTCAACTCTCCCCGTGTCAATTGTCATGCATTTCCAGAGGCGTGTCTTTGCTCGGAAACCCAGCGGAACCAGCTAGGAGGGTAGGCTAAGAGTAGTCCAGCTACCGCCCGCAACCGGTCGCGTGCTAACCCCCAGTCTTCTTCACGCCGCGTCATTTTCTTGCGGGCGAGCGGCAGCGAGTAATTATTGCATCCCTGGGCATGAAAGTACAAGTACAGATGTCCATCCTGAAACAGCCCAGAGTGTTCATTCCCTTCGGTATACCTTGTCGAAAGTGATCGTTCATCATTATCACAATGTTGGTGTTACTTCTCTGGATGCGGAATGAGGCTTAAAGTGTAAATAGTCGCCAAGGTGTTCTCGGTCTCAAAATGTTTTGCGTGACCGAACCTTTTCTTACGGTACCTACTAGACAGACTGGCGTAGCACGGGCTTCAAGTTGTACTTGTAGTTCTACTTCCACTATTACCTCATGAATGAGTGGCCGTTGCGCCCGGATCGGAACTGTCTGACTGCCGACCTTTGCCTATGAGACATCCCGAGATGCACCTCACACCTATGGGCCTGCTCAGCGCTCAGGCGAAGCTAGTCAGAGCTCATGCGGTATTTATCGCTTACCGTGATGTTCTCATTGAATTTACTGTACATTGGCATCTTGTCGGAGAGATGAGCAGGATATGACGAAAAAGATTCTCTGGAGCCCGTAACCACAATCAGTCTGATGAGAGTCTGTATTACCAGTAACGTTCAGCGACCGCATTTCGCCTTGTTGAACACAAGACCAAAGTCCAACATCGTGATGCTGTATTGCTGGCACGATTCTGACAGACTGTCAATGGCAAGATTGCGTGCTTGATGAGTGAATTGCGCACCGTAAGTTCACCGACAGTGCAATCCATCACGATATGAGAAGCCCGGAGTACGATGACATTTACGGCTTTTGGGGATAACATGTGCTCGTATTGTGCTGTGCGTACATGACCATCAAGGTGCTTGTTGAAGTTCATCTACAGTACCTTCCGACCTCCAAAAACAGTGAGCAAACCGAGCTCATGACGCTTGTTCTTCCATCAAGGTGTTTCCAATGGCCTTTACAAGACAAAATGGAGCATCAATACGCTGGAAAATTCATGATCTTTGCACTTTCATTCCATGAACTCAGACTTCATACACAACCTCACTCCCAGCGGCGGCATACTCAAAATGGCCATAGCAACTCCCTCCGAATTTGGACTCGTTAGGCTTCCAACAGAATTAATCATAGACACCATCACAAAGGTAGAATGGGAACAAAGGACTTTATGCAACCTGAGACTTGTGTGTCGAAATTTCGACGACATCTTGCGCAGCTTCGAAAACACCATCACCAATGCCCTACTTCAGTCCCAGTTTCCGTCTTCCAGTCGGAACATGTTTCCTAGTCTCTTCCAAGAAGCCTCAAAATACTCCACCGTGTCAGAGGTACAACGGCGGTGGGATATCCTTGGTCGTCTCGAGCACAATTGCGTCCATATCGGCGAACGAGAAGGAAAACAAGGATGGATGATACCTCGATCAATCAAGATACATAGCACAGGCTTGTGCCTACTTTTCCGGTTACAAGATGTTGGTAAGAAGCACTCTATGTCAGGTGTTGGGAGTACTGTTTGCTAAGTCTGTCAAGGCTCTGGTGGTTCCCAGGCTACGCTCATCAGGTCCTTGCCCTGCACATCTCTTTTAGTTCTACTTTTCTCCCTGACGTTATCATTACACCAATTACGGGTGAATGGTCCGGACATCCTAAATTCTTCAGCACCCGTCCAGTGCGCTGCGTTCAGAGCAGAAATGGAGCTTGCTTGCTTGGAATTGCTACTCCAGCATGGACCTCAGTTTCTCCTATCGCTTTTGGAAAAGGATTCTAACGCCATGAGGTAATTATCATATCGCGGATCGGGTCAGCACCGATACTGACGAGCCTGCCTATAGCTTACTTGAGAGCGAGTACGATCGGATGGAGATCCGCCAAATGGCATATCCAGACGGAACACCGAAACCCCCTACCCTTATATCAGTATTACGACGTACACTCTCAGCGAGGCTTGAGTGTGATTGGAGGGACCATCACAAGTATATGCTGAATTTTCTCCATGAAGAGCGATTCCATGATATCAGTGAGGAAGACACAAGTAAGATTGTGCAAGGTCTGGATCCGTATGCTTGATGTTTGCAGGCTTCAATCAAACATATCAATCTACAATCTCTCATCGACGCAACATATTGAGATTTCTCCTTGATCGTTCATTTCGCTAATTCTATGTGGTCCATCATGTCCAGGAACCATCAGACATGAGTCTGCACCAAGGATGCCGATTATAGAGAAACTACGAATGCAGGCGAGTGAAGTAGTTTGTTACAACGTTGCGGCTGATTATCGAAGAGATCATGAGCAGGTAGAGCTGGCTGGATTGAACAGATGCATGCATCGTTCAACGATTTTCGTCTATATTACACCGTGGTCATTGCTTCAGTCTGGTGCCATCCGTTGGCAAAGACCTGCTCCGGATGAGCCACTCCACCGTACAGATTGCTATCTTAAGATAAAAGTCTCAAAAGCTTCAATGCACATACTGCTGTTCCAGTGGGGCTTCTTGAGCATGGTCACTACGTTTCATTGAATCTCCCAGCCTGTAAATTACGTGCTTTATCTATTCACGTGGTCCCGTCTCGACCTGCCGGAGCTTTCTCGTCATAACTTTGCATACGCGCTATCACGTCGTCGATAAACATGCCTTAGAGCTTGCTAGTGAGCTTGATGAATTACAGAGTTTTCGCACAACAGTGCTGATGCTGGTGCAGCCAGGGGAAATGCATGATATATATTGTGAACCTTCGCATTTGAGTAGTCCTTAGTCCCGCTTATAGAACGTTTACCAGCAGTTCGTGCACAAGGCAGCGGACGCCAAGTGCGAATAATTACTTGGTGACTGGAAAAAGACATGTGCCAAGATCAGACTTCCGAATATCAACATCCGCAGCATATTGTCATTGCTGCAAAACATTTCCGTCACGATTGAGAGCGCGTAGCTTTGTAGACTCCGAGGAAGATCACATTCCCAGCGCCATGTCGCGAGAACCATATGCTTAGAATGTCGCTATCCACAAACGGGTGATCGACGACGCTTTGCTACAGCCCATATGCACGTCTCCATGAGCTCCGAGCAGGCAGCTGTGCAGCCGCATCCTGATCTCTGAAAAACGAGAGATTGTCGCGATATGCTCTCATGACAGGGGTACAGTCAACGGTTAGGACAAGTGATTCAATTATACTGTAACGCCGGAACTGATCGCTTCGGAGAAACTAATGCCCTGCTTAGAGTGCTTGTTGTTTATGGCGACTGTGCTGTGTAAGATATTCCTGAAACCTTCGCTAGCACTCCCGCAATGCGACGGGCGAGGCCCGCAACCTTGACTTTAGCTGCAGTGGAGTGCTATTGCGACTTGGCGACAGCGTTCACGTGGGTGAATAGATACTTGAAGCGTAGGATGCAGGGATTGATACAGCAGTGGCTGCACTCTATCTATTTGTCGCTAGCGAGTGGCTTACTACTACACAAGTGGAGCGGTCATTGACTTCTCGAGTACACAGAACTCCAGCCGCGCTAATCTAAGAGTAAGTTTTCGCTTCAACTCCATCAACGTCGCCGCGGGGTGAGCAACATTCCTCGAGGCCCAAAATGGAACGTCCTGACGAGGCGACTCTTCGTGGTTCCCTGAAATCATCCCATGGCCTGCGAGAATATCGAAGATCCGACACCAACAGAGGCTAGCTTGATGACGAACATTCGCTGATGGACCCTGCTGCGGGCGCGCGCGTGATACTCTATGCACGTCTATCAGCGCTGATGATTCGATAGCTGCCTGCCTTGCTTGAGTGAGGGACATGCAGCCAGATAGTGCGGGAGGAGGCGAGCGTCCGACAGAGATACCAGATAGGATGCGACGGCGCGGCGGATGATACTCTAGAGCTCAGAGGCCGATTGCGATAGACATTGTAATGCCTTTCTATCAGAGCTAATAAATTGGGTCACAGGAGAGCAAATTCGAGTCTTGTTTTCCAGAGGCATTTGAGGCGGAAACGATGATTGGCAGACTACTTGCACTAGAGGAAAGGTCGTATAGCTACTCACACCCCGTGTCCGCGGGCGCGATCTTCGCTCACTTGAACAGCAAAGGGATAAGGGCGTCAACGCCACATGAGCGAGACACTGTCAGATGGAGCCGGTCAGTTGGCAGGTGCAACAGAGGCACAGGCTAGGTTCATAGCAGCATTGCCTCGATATGCGCACTAACAAGCCCCTTTTCGGTGTGCGATGTCTATTTATTGATTAGCGGAGATTGTGTGAAATAGTCTTGCGATAGGTATGTTCTCATACATGACTCGGACTAATTCGCTCCTTACTTCGAGGTCGTCGAATGCGCCAATCACTTTGGTTATGTCTGCTTGCCCCTGTCTCCCCTATCGCTCCAGCGGCGCATTAGCTGCTAGATATAGTCGTCTATCATGGTGCAGTGACCATATAATAGAGGCTTGTGGCCTAAGGCGTGCAGAGCACGAGCACATTCGGACGCGAATATCACAAGTACAAGAGTATATGATGGTGAACCTGACCTCTCGTCATGCAGACAACTAAGTACCTACTTGACTCGATACAACAAGCCAAGATAGGTCAAGGTTCAGGTCACGGTACAGCGAGGCAAGGTACTGTAAGTTGGCTCAGTCGGCCTGAGTTAAGTTCAGATTGGCAGACGAGAGGCGCTCGGACAATTCAGCCTCGGATCGCCGACGTCAACGGGTCAGTGATTCCCGTTCAGTGATGCGATGCAATGCGATACCTGTACAGTCCCCTCGAGTGGTCCCAGAGTCAAAAGCTAACGTCACCCCGTCCGAGGGTTCAGGTTGCACTTGCTTCCCGCCCGCAGTTCTGGGAAAGGCGTCTTTGCGTAGAAGCGTCAGCCTTGCGTCTTCTCTTTGCAGTCCTTTCAAAGGAAAAATTATTAGGTGTGTTCCAACAGGTCCTTGCGGCAAGTGTTCGCTTGTCTTCCTCCGCACCTGGATCCCGGTTCTTACATCTCGTCCCGCGAGCTTATCTCCACTCTTTGCTGCATCAGCATCATCATCATCATCACCATCATCACTATCACCACTATCATCCTTCCATCATCGTCGTCAACATCATCCCTGGCAGCACAAGTCCACAAGGTCCCCCAAAGGTCGTAGTAGTCAAACCTTCGTCTGAGTCGCTGTGTTCTGAAGCGCACGCTTGCTCTGGGCTTTCGTCGTCGCACAGCTGCTACACCGCTCAAGCCACCGCGCGCAGCGCAGGGCCGAGGCTTCGGGCTTGAGCTTCACATCTCGAAGCACAATTGGTCGTCGCGTCGATTGGGGAGACATGGGAAGCTGTCTGCATCTCATATCGTACAGTCGCCGTTGTGACTACTAACCCATCCACGGATCCACGGGATGGACCCGTCAGGAACCATTAATCCTGCTGCTTTAAATGCTTTGAATGCCGGTACGGACCTCAGACCGTCTCGCACCGTTCTTGCGGCGTCGTTCTCGCGTCGTTGCCTCATCGCGCTCTCGCTTGCCCTTTTGATCGCATGCCTGCCTGTTTTACTTGCTTGCTCTTCTCTACCTTCCTGCTTGACTGCACCTTTTTGTAACACAACAACAGCAGCAGCAGCACCCTACTGACGTCCGATGCAGCACAGAATAACCACGCCAATACATCCTCGACAAAACACAACTCACGCGGATTAAAGCGCAGCCGATCGCCGGAAGACTATAGCGCGCTGCTGGCTGCGGGTGAAGGTGACGCGGGTACGATCGAGTCCATTCTTTGCTTTATTCGCAACCACTTGCCCGTCCACGCAAAGCTAACTGTATCGACGTGCCGTTCATAGACGAATCCAAGCCGCGAAAAAGAGGCAGACCACCAAAGTCCAAAAACGCCGACAGCCCTTTGATGGCACCGCAGCAATTACCAATGTCGTCCCCACTTGCGGCGCATACTCCTCAGATTAAGGGACACGGCGTCAATCAGTCCTCGCCCAGCCACGCTTCACCTCAGCGCGCCACTCCAAGCTCTGGTGGCAAGGCCGCTGTCGTCAAGGCGCTTCCGACTGTGAGAGATCACACCACGGACCAGGTAGGACCCGAGGGCGACGAATACCTTCCGCGCGAGATCGATGACGCCGGAGAGCAAAAGGTGACTCTGAATGGTTATCTGCTTGACGGCCGCGAGTACCGCATCAGGACATTCAATGTACCCAATCGCGGCGAGAAGCTCTTTATGCTCGCAACCGAGTGTGCGCGCCAGCTTGGCTACCGAGACTCGTACCTCTTGTTCAACAAGAACCGATCGCTCTTCAAGATTATTGCCAATCAAGCCGAGAAGGACAACCTCATCCACCAGGAAATTCTACCTTACTCGTACCGATCGAGACAAATTGCCATCGTCACCGCACGTTCCATGTTCCGCCAGTTCGGCAGTCGTGTCATCGTCAACGGCCGTCGCGTACGCGATGACTATTGGGAATCCAAGGCTAGATCGCAAGGCTTCACCGAGCAAGATGCTGCGGGAGAAAAGAGACCTGGTGCGGCAAAGCAGAGAGAAGCAGCCGCTGCAGAGGCTAGCACTGTCAGTGCCTTCACTGCCATGCCCCAAGGAGACATCATCTACAGCGACGGTCGTGGACTCGGCCCTGTCCCACCCGGCATACATCCCCACACTCTTGCGCCTGTGCCCATGGTCGCTATGACTCCGGATGATGATCCCAGAGCCAACGACTTCAGTCACATCATACGTCCACGACAGGAACTCTCCGGTCCCGCTTATGTGGACCGCACTCAGCCGAGCAGTGCGCCCGAAATCTTCAATCAAGCCACTCAAGCCGCCGACTTCAACAAGTCCTTGACTCAGCAGCGAGTTGTGCGCTCCGAGTATTACCACGATTATTGGCGAAGACCTCATGAGCCACCAACACCGCCACCCCAACCCCAGATGCCATCTGAGGCTGATATGAGCTCGGTAGCACCACAAAACATGCAGTCGCCCCAGCGCTCACACAGCATATCCAACATGAACCCTAGCCAGCATGGCATACTCCCACCGCAGCAACCAAATCAGCACAACGCTATGCCGTCGCCTGTGCGGTCGATCCATCAGCAGTTGCCATCCGCGCAGATGCATCAGACGTCACCTGCGATGAGCATGTCTTCCATGTCGCAGAGACAGCCAACCCCGGGTTATGGTTATCCTCAAGGGCAGATGTGGCCTCCTCCGCAGCCACAGCCTTCTCCGTTGTCTCAGGCGCATCATCTTCCGCAGTACAACCAGCATATGCAGCAGCAGACGCAGCAATCACCAATGCCACCACCATCGCAAATGGGAGGCGCAATGGGTTATGGTCCGATGAACCCTATGAGCAATGCTTTCCCGGGCATGAATCGTAGCATGTATCAACCCAGCCCCAGCCCCCAACATTTCAACATGGCTCCTCAAGCCAGCCCTGCTCAACAAGGTGGCATGCAGGGATGGGCACCGCCGCCTAGCAGCTCCGCCGGGCTCCCCCACGACTGGCAGAGATATCAATAGCTTGCCAATAGCAGTTCCTTGTCAGTGCTGAGGTCGAGGCTGCAAAATCCTGATGATTAATTTTGAAAGATCTGCCACCTCCCAAGGCATCATCGACATTCATTGTTCGTGATCAAATTTTATGTCTGGTCTGCTCACTTTATACCCCTGGGCGAAGCACACAAAAGACCGATCAGCACTCTGGAGTTGGTGTTTACGCATTCTCGGAAGCCAAGATTGTTCACTGGTCCACATCGCACGATTGGGACGCGAGTTGCCTTCTCCCCTTAAATTTGATATAAGGCTCATTCACATGCAATTTTCTCTTGTTTGTTCGAGAGCACATACGTACCCTAATGTTTTTTTATAGGTGGTTGCATTTGGCGGTTTCTAAGATAGGGATGATTGGCTGGAAGGCTGGGACTTTAATGGTCTAGAGTTCAGGTATACCCCTTCGGCGAGGTCGTGGTTGTTTTGCAGAGTACCCAAGACATATTCTCTCCTTCCCGTCTGCTATGATCCATCAGTGACAATCGATCCCGCCTGGCATCTCTAGTACTTGATTACATTGCGATAGTAGCCTTGTATTGATGTCATTACAAGATAACGCAAGGAATATAAACACTAACCTTTTCGAAATGATTCAGCGAAGCAGCTTTAGCTCACTTGGGAGAGCGCCAGACTGAAGTTCCACTTTGGTTATTAAAGCATTCTGTGCGGTATCTGGAGGTACTGTGTTCGATCCACAGAAGCTGCAATTTCTTTTGTTTTTGTCCTCAAGCGTCTCACACCAAGGAATCTGAATGATCTCAGATGGCCTCTATGCTGAATATTTGCTACAGCTCAAGCTCGGATGAGACAGTCCTCATGTCATGTTGCAGCAATTCCTCATGCGTTGAACGGAAAGTTGTCGCAAAATTGTCCGGCCCGTCTATGTTCACGTTGAGAGCACTTCGGACATACCAACGTTGATGTCGTAGCTCCCACGACACCTCTGAGCGAGGTTAGCTCAAACAGATATGCAGAATGACTGAACTCGACTCGACTCAGAGAAGTGAAAACGGACACGTGCTTGGATCCCTAATCCACAACTTCGTAGAGGGTCTGAACAGAGTTTCTAGGAGCACAACTGAAGGAGCCATGACGGAGCCAATGAGCGTCGCAGGATGCGGGCACGAGGGCACGAGCTATGAGCGAATCTCAACTCAGCACTTGAGCATGTACAAAGACTCTGTCAAGTCGCAGCACACGACCACACATGTGATCGTCCATTGTGAGGTAACGTTGTAAAGTTCAGAAAATGAAGGTAAGGTAGATAGCGTAGTCATTCCCTTTCCTCTCCTCGCTCTTTGTTTCTGTTCAATCCCTCCTATAACAATAATAATCTACCTTACTACCAATTGAACCGATTTCACATTCCTCGCACTTGTACATATCATTCGGTTGGGCTGTTACAATGCCACAAGCACGATTACCGCCAACCCCTGCCTCGTCGACCGATCTACATGGCGAGGAGAAATTGATCGGGTTGACGCCTGCGTTGGCATTGCCTCCGTCTGCATATGCCGAGCAATCCGAGGACGATCTTGTTCCATCCCCTCCATCACCTAGTAATGCCTCAGACTCATCGTACCATCCTGACCCTCCCGTCGCACCGCCTTCTAAGCGACAAAAGCATGTAGCTCCATCCGATACCTTTTCTGCGAAGAAGGCCAGTGGTGGCGACATTACTTTGCCTCCGCCACCGTCACGATCGAGGAAGATTATACAGGTGAAGCCAAAGGGTAGCGATTCCCGAGAGCAGCAGTCCGTAGGTGACGAAGAGGCTGCCACACACCGCAACCACAGTACCACGAGCGGAAGAGGGAAACGCGGCAGAGATGGGAATGCGACTGCTGCGGGCCGTAAGATGGCTCGCAAAACGGCTCACAGCATTATCGAACGGCGGCGACGATCCAAGATGAACGAAGACTTCGGTGTGCTCAAGGGCTTGATTCCTGCTTGTAGGGGCCACGAGATGCATAAATTGGCGATTATACAGGTACGAATGACCTTGCCACTCTCATCGTTGCTGGTATGGGGAGACTGACTTTTTGCCAAATGTAGGCCAGCATCGAGTATCTTCTTTACCTCGAGAGCTGTATCTGCGACCTCAAGGCGGCAAATCGAGCCACCGGCGCCGAAAGCTTATCGTCCAATGTCGAAGTCGGAACAAGTGAGACTCCAGCCGCAGATGTCGAGGATGGTGAGCCCATGGAATACGACAGCGATGGTCGCTCCACCGGCGCAGACGAGACCATGACCAACAACGACGAGAACGACAACGACACAGATATTGCTGTGACCACGGTTCCCGCGCAAGACGAACAAGTTCCCCTCACTCACTTCACCCCCTTGAACGCCTCACCACAATATCCAACATCAACGACACCGACACCCCTCATTTCTCCCTCAATCCACCCAACCACGCTCCCCCAACCCCAATACCAACCTCAATTCCAACAATACCAACCGCAACAGAGACACTACCCCATCTCCTCGGTAACGCATCCCTCACCTTCATTCTCACCGTACATGCCCGCATCAAACCAGACCTCTCCATTCTTCGGACCTAATCACTCTGCCCAAGAAGCTCTAGTCGGGTTCTTGAACTCGACCTCATTCGCTCTCACGAGCCCCGCTCTCGGCCCGCAAGATCCTGCATCGTCTTCGTCTCCGACAGTCCTGGGTAGAGGCCCGGGCTCTCAACAGCAGCAGCAACAGCAGCAGATCCAGCATCTGGCGCTCAACGGCGACAGCGATAACGATCACAGCTCAGACGGAGGAAGAAGTGGACAACGGCAGCAGCAGCAAAAGCAGAACCAGACTCAACAGTCCACCCGCGAAAGAGAACTAGATCACGAAGTAACAGCCGCGTTACTGATGCTCAATTCCGATCGCAGGGGGTGGTGGGGCGAAGAGAGGCAGGGAAACAGAAATAAGGGGCAGACAGAAGGAGAGGAAAAGGAGGAGAAGAGGCGGGGTCGTGGTATGAGTGTTATGGATCTACTGTCTTGAAAAAAAAACGGGGAAATACAAGAGTGCGTTTTATGTTTGATGAACGTGAAAAAGGAGATAAAGGAAAGGCGGTATCAGAAGTGTTTCTTGTTAGGTAACCACTTCAGGAGAGTCTCGGTAATCGTATCATGAACAGGATCGTCCAATTAGCCATACTCTAGACACTCGCCCGAGAGACTGAATGCACATAATCATGCTGGAGGGCAGGCATCAGGCTAAGAAAATGATTGTAATAGCGAGCAATGAGAGAAGCTGGAAGTCCGTCTGAACCAGTGGAGCCATAAAGGACAGGGTTGCCATCACTCTCGACACGAAACCTGAAGGACATCAAGTGGGTGCGTCGCATGCGATCTTTTCGTGCTTCGGCTGCTGGATTTCGAGGCGCCGGATAGTCATAACAAGGGTATGTAATGAGGACGAGGACGGACGGAGAATGAATGCACATTGCCGAATCACTGATACGTGGAAGAACAGGGACGTTGCAAACGCGACCGACTTGACCGTTCGTCCACCGTCAGACAAAGAACAATGGGCAAGGCATTTCGTGATGGAGGATTTTGTGGAATTTATTGAATTATCGTTTTACAATTTTTGGATTTTTTTTTGGACATTTCATTTCTCTTTTCTACCCTAGAATAATCAGTCATTGAGAATCAGAAACAGCCGAGTCGCGTCTGCAAAATCTCTCGTCAACGTCGGCATTGCCTTTCCTACCGTGTCATGTCCCCTCGTCGTCTTTGGTCGCAGTACCAAAGTTTATACGATGGTTAAAGGATAGAAGCAATAACCGATAACGCCTGCGCAAACCCAGGAAAACACCCCTTATCCCCATCGGCCGCCCCAAAACCAGAGGAGTGGCGCAAGCCCATAAAATGGCAGCAGCGCGTATGGAACAAAAAGTACAGTGAAACAAAAGCAACAGGCAATGCGCCGGGTATCAGGCAAAATAACATGCTAATTTTTTTGGGTCTTTGGTGAGCGGACTAGTGACTCCCTTCGATCAACCCAATTGTAGTAAGGGGGTCCAAAGGAAGTCGAACAGGAGGTGTATCAGGACGAACTCTTGAGCCCGAGGCCGAGAACGCCGTTGTTGAAGGTGGAATTGGAGCCGTCATAGCTGGGAGAGAAATCCTATGCGTAATTTCAGCACACCGATACAAGGTTATGAAGAGGGTTCGCATACCTTTCGACGTTTTTTGGTTGCGGAACTGCGCTTATCATCCAAGCCGCCAGTCGAGTAGCCATCGTCGTCATGGAAGCCATCATTGTAACCATGGTAGCTGCTCTCGTCATAACGACGCTTCTTGTTGGGCCGATCAGGTCGTACACCTTGACCCACACGCGGCGAGGCGGGAGCCGACGCACGCATAGACGTAGGTTGTGATTTGAGCATAGCCTGATGTGCCGGGGTTCTAGAAGGCGCAAGGGATGGGGTCTTCGCAGCAGTGTCGTCGAATGCGATCAAGTTCTTCCATTTGTCGTGCTCTTCGGCAGGCAACTTGCCAGGGTTCATCTGCAGAGCTTTACCGAGTTTCGCCATGACGGGAAGAGACTCCCAGCGTTCGAGTTCCTTGCCATGAACTCTCTGGTCATACCATCCCTCTTCTGGCCATTCCATGAGGCCCATCAACTCACCAGGCCGATCGGTCGGCTTGTTCTTGCCTGGGAGGGCAAAAGTCTTGACTTTGCCTTCGTACGATTTGCGAAGCTTGTTGATTTTTTCACCAGTGATGGGATCTTTTCTAGCAACAGTGGAAGCGATTGCATCGAGAGAGTAAAGCGAGACAAGATTCTGCGATGGGTGAGGCCGCGAAATCGGGTGCGCTGTCATTCAGATCCAATGTTAACCAGCGCATAAAGCAACAGAAGAGGTGTCACTCAATGCAGCAATGATGAAGGGGATTCTTACGTGTTCTACAGAGCAAGGGTAGAGGAGAAGGCGCCGAGGGAGCTGGCTGTTCATGGTGTCGCTCATGGTCACTTCTCCGATGATCTGGCGCGTCGGTCATTGGAGTGTCACCCTGATCCATGGCGTCTTTGTTCGCAGTAGAAGGCGTAATAGCGGATGAGGGCGAATCCTGCATAGTAGACGGATTGGAACTGTTCATATCCGAAGTGGGCATGCGTGATGTAAGACCAGCAGTTGAAGGAGGGGTCGGGAAATGATGTCCATCATATGGCGCCGAAGACATGCGCAAAGGCGAAGAGGTGTTCCGAGAATGGAAGGAGGGCGAGAGAGCAGGAAGGTGCGAAAGGCAGCTGCCTTTGTCTGCCGGTGTTGAGGAAATCGAGGACAATCGACCTAAGTCTCGACAATTTGAACAGAGTAGAGCTGTATTGTCCACACGGATGATGATGAACGACGACGACGATGATGATGATGAGGATGATGACTAAAGGTGCAGGCGCCGGTCCGGTAATGCAATTTTGTATGGATGAGGTTGCAAGCAGTGGCGCTGTAGCGGAGGGTATCACTCGATCCAGCAGTCAAGCGGAGGAGAGCGCCTTCTTTGTTCACTTGTGCTCTTGCCCCTCTTATCACGCGCAAATGACGGCCAAACGACAGGTCAGGAGAGTCGTGAGGGAAGAAATGGGGGAAACAGTCCGTCTGCCGGCAGTGGATCTGGCTCGCCGACTTTAATCAATAAAGTATCAATCGACAATAATCACTATGCTCACAGACGTCCAGGACAAAGAGGGAGGGAGACGAAGCGAAATGGTGGATGGTGGCCGACTTGTGAAAGAGCCAAGTAACGTGACGGCACGGCGGTTCAGAAGCAGAAGTCGCAAGTCCCTTCCGTCACCCACTTTCACTCTCACACGCTCGCTCGCTCGTTCAGCCCTCCTCCGATCTGGCAATGTACAGGTACCTTACTTGTACCTCAGCGTTCAGGGTACCGCTAACACTGTCTCCGCCTAAGCCTCAAGCCTCAGACACCTCAGATCCCGACTCGGCGCCGAACTTCTAGATGCACCCCCACCTGGAACAACGGATGCTCCAGAAGGGCAAGTCACGTGATGTGGTGCAAATTCATTTACTATCGAAAGGGGTAAGAGTGGCATTGGCGTAAGCTCGTCTACCCCATAACGGATCGTACCCATAGTGGATCGCTTCGAGCTGCGCAACTTCGGACTCACTCTATGTAATTATAATACAACCATTCAATCAATTTGCCATTCATGAAGATATGTCTCTATTGGATGGCTAATTATCGCTCCTACAGCCTTTTTTACCTCAGATTTCTGCTGTTTTGTGGCTTTCTGTACCTCACGAGCTTCTTGTTCAAGCTTTGCCTTCCGAATGTCCTCAATATTCGCAAAACGCGTATTTGGATCAACTATTACTCGTCTACGTAATCCTGAAGAAGCTTGTTGTAGTTGTGAGCCTTGTGTCTGTATTCGCTGTTGAAGAATAGCTTGCGTCGTCGTCAACTGAGAGATTGCTTTACCAGCTTTTTGTAGAATCAATCTCATGTCTCTTTCAGTCGCTCGATCTGCCTTCCAGCTCTTTCGTAAGCTCTGTACGCTACGATACAATTGTTGTGAGCTCTTTAGAGTACAAATAGCAGGCTCAAGAGTCTGTATCTTGTCTGGAGGTGTAATTGGACGAATAGGTTGTTGCTTGACTTGTGACGACGTCAATACCTTGTCTGGATTCCATGGAGAGAGCCCTGCTGCCTTCCAGCCACTTCGAATAACTCTTTCTGTCAATGCCTGACGTCGTGCGAGGCTATAGCATTAGATAAACCGTTGTTTCTTGACTGGTGCTGCGTCGTCGAGGTGAGAGAGCTCAGAAATGCCTTTTCGATACGCGTGCTTCAACGGAGAGAATACTCCAAGATCCAATGGTTGTAAGACATGAGAGGTATGAGCTGGAAGGAATACGCAGTAGACTTGGTTTGTTCTACAAGTCCAGAGAAAGTCGATATCAATATGACTTCCGTGTCCATCCATAAGCAAGATTCGCGTAGATGGTGTCGCTGGAGTTGTCTGAGGGAGAAACACGTATCGCAGCCAGTTAATTGCAATATTATTCGACGTCCAGCCATTCTCAGAGGTTGTATACGTCCAGTCTGGACAATCCTCTTCAAACCAGCTGCTCTGTGGCTCTTTGCCTTTGAAGATAATCAAGGGCTTAATTGCTTGTCCAGTCATTGATATTGCCTCGAGAATAGATACCCATTCTCGCGTCTGTGGACTCTTAACATAAGTACGTCGCTTTGTAGAGGCAGCAAGTACTTGGGAATTGGTGCACACACCTAATGCGATTCCATGCTCATCCATATTCCAGATATTCTCGCGTTGTACTTGGTATTCTTGTTCGAATTGCTTGAATCGGTCGAAGAAGTCCTGGATTGCTGTCTGCGAGGTGCCATTGATTCTACAGGCCTCAATTCTACGGCCTATAATAGAGGCGACGCGTGGATTCCGCTTGATGAACTTTGTAATCCATTGAGTACTTAAGGGTTTGGTGTCACCACAGAGGCGAAGCACGCGAATAGCCATATCGCGAGCACGTAGATGCGAGGGTGGATATCCTTGCTGATCTTGCTCCAGGATCCAGTCTACAAGGAAGGCCTCTTGATCTGGAGCCAATCTCTGTAATTGTTCTCGACTTGCTCGTCGAGTAGTGCCGCCGTCGCGTCTACGACTAAGGGTGGTATATGGTACGCCGAATTCACGCGCAACACCTTTCATTGATTTTTCAGGGTGCTTTTTGAGTTCTTTGAGAGCAAGTTGAAGCATAGCCTCGCGTTGATCCATTGTAATTACGTAGTTGTGGTATAGAAAGTAGATAATAGACAGAAAGTATGGTAGAACACGCGACGCGAAAGCGATCCACTATGGGTACGATCCGTTATGGGGTAGACGAGCTTACCCAATTGGCGATGGTGCAAAATAAGGCAAAGGTATCCTTACTACAAGTACAGTACGACTGATCTGCGGATCATTGACGATACTACGACTGGGCAAGGTGAAAGACAAAGCTCATATCTGTATCATCATACAATCACTCTGTTCTGCAAGACATCTTACCCTAAGGCATTCTAATCGAACAGCGAAGCATTTGCCTGTCTGACATCATCAGGATCTGACCACCACGCGTACGATCGCGTGCGTTAAGGGTAATGTACGTACTTTTGTACCCGATTCAGGTCTGTACGGTGACACTACAAAACGTCTTAGAGCTGTAAGGTATGAAGACCTAGCTTCATATACAGTCACGATTGAATTCCACCACCAGGGGTATTGAACTTCCAGACCGCCACCACTTCTTCGTCGGTGCTGCGAATCTTGCATAATAGTGGCGCTCGTCCCGACCTCACAGCTAGACCAGCATAGGCGTCGAGTATGGTGGGGACGATGTAGACTTCAGCGCTGCGCTTAAGGTTGCCGATAATAGCGCCAGACTGCCACCACCTCGAGTGCAATCTAGTTCTACGCCGTCCAGTAATGCCATCTCCAAGGCAGTGCAATAACCTGAATCGCAGCCTTTGCCATCTCGAACTGCAGCTTCGTCCATCCTCTATCACCACGGCACAAGGGTAATCCTGCAATGAACAACATCCGATTGATGCCTTAGGAATAGCTGCCGAGGCTCTCAGAGTGCCGCAGCCTGCTCCTACCTCGTCTACTAGATGCAAAGCAGCGGATGATCCGTAGAGTGACGGCGTCAAGCCGCATTGAATAAATTAAGAAGGACTTAATGGCAGCAGTCATTGGCACGTTTCAATCGAAATCCAAGGATCTTATAATCCGCTTCGCTTCACGGACAAGCGTCAGGCACATTGGCTGTTCTCCTGCGGATGGCCTTTCGCAAGGCGGCGCATCGCGGACGGGATGCGCGACGTGCCAACCATGCTGCCGCTCCTCCATCTTGTCGATCAGATTGAGCAGTGCAAGACTACCCTCACCATTGCTGCCGTGTACGTCGGCTCTAATGACCTTCTTCACCATAGTGCGCCATTCGGAAGACTGAAGTTCAATCAAAAATGAGGCAGGGCAATCGAGCTGTCCAGTGTGCATGTGGGCAGTTGCAAGCGACGTGTCTCCTACCCGGAATGTTTTCATTTCATTGGCCGCGTCGCAGCGTTCTGTCTCATCGTCGATGGACTTGAGGAGCTTGTCATATCTCTCCGCAAGACTAACTATCAAGAGGCCTAGAAGTTGTATGTTCTGCATGGCACTCAAGTAAAGGATCGGGCACTGCCCGCAATGCAACACATCCCATCCGGTGGCTGTCGCCGTTCGTAGCAAGTGCAGACTGGGTGGGAAAGTGAAGTCCTGCATTGACTGGAGGTTGGCCAATGTAAGGTACATAGCAGACAAGCAGACGCACGACTGGCTACCTGCGACCATGTCGTTGCTGGAATGTAGCTGTAACTTATCCTCTACCATCATATATGCGGCTACGTCGGACGAGGATGTGTTGCTGTTCGGAATGACTGGGATGTAGGAGTCTGTTGTGGTGTCACCAACATCGGAGTCCGGGATATGGTCAGGACGGGTATGATTGTCAAGTGTTGGAAATGTGGACTCGGAGGATAAGAGAGCCTCTTTGCCACACAACTTCCTCTTCTTCGGCCGACCCATAGGCTTCTGCGAAAAGTACACGCACACTACGCCTATGCGCTCGCATCGAGAGCATGTGGGAATTTCACCCGTGCATTTGAGCTTCCTCTTACCTTGAAGAGTATGGTCAGCGCCTGCTCAGATCGCATATTAAAAGTAGGTAGCATTATATTGCGGGGAAGAGAGCGGAGATGCGTACGACATAGGTCACAGGCACGTCTATAATCCGTGGTTGTGTTTCTCATCATGGTGATTCCACCCTGAATACGAACAATGGACACAAAGCAGCGATAGTATCGGTAGAGGGTAAGGTCATGAATGTATCATGCGCCGCACAGAATCTATTGATACCGCGTGTCACTGTAATGGTGAGCCTAGAAGACAATGGGGGAAGACGGGGTCCATGCAGGCTGCATCACTGATGGACCCGGATTGCCAAGACGAGCCAGGCGATAAGATAAGAACAAGTTTTGATGGAAGTTTTGGTTTTGGACAAACGCTTGGACTTTCCATAGAGACATTTTATTAAACTGTGCAGTCTTTTCCTCTGCTCGCATCCATACCATCACGTACAGACATGGCGCCTGCAGCACAGAGTCGTAAGCGCAAGGCTTCGGTCCGAGATGTCGTTGAGCCAGTGCCAGCCAAAGACGAATTGTCACATGGCACACTAGACGGCATCCTGTCCGAGGGCGACTCGGAAGACGAAAGCCTGCAAGGAGACGACGAGTTCGACGATGACGGAGAAGAAGACGATGAGGACGACGACGAAGAAGAGTTGGACAGCGACGAGATACCCTCGGAAGATGACGAAGAGGAGGACGATGTGCGAGAACAGCTCCGCAGGCTCAAGACCACCGACTCCGCCTCAGCAAAGTCGCAGCGGAAAACAGAAGGAGAGACAACGTCAATTGATCTCGACGACGTCGATGAAGAGCTTCGGCCCAACTACACTGTCACGACGGATGCCAATGGAAACGAAAGATACGTGTACAAGGAGATCGACCCCGTCTACGACTCGGACGACTCAGATGCGCCCGTCACCAGCAACACAATTGGCAACATTCCCACATCATACTACGATTCATACCCACACATTGGTTACGATATCAACGGCAAGAAGATCATGCGCCCCGCCAAGGGTGATGCTCTCGATGCCCTGCTTGACCAGATAGATCTGCCTCAAGGCTGGACAGGATTGACCGATCCTGCCACGGGCAAACCTCTCGAGCTTACACGCGAAGAGCTCGAAGTTCTCAAACAAGTCACAAGAAATGAGGTTCCTGCCGAAGGATACGACCCCTACCCAGACATGGTCCATTGGTTCACTCATGAGCAGGAAATTATGCCTCTGAGCGCTGCGCCCGAGCCCAAGAGAAGATTCATCCCCAGCAAACACGAGCACAAGCGCGTGATGAAGATTGTCAAGGCTATCAAGGAAGGCAGGATAAAGCCTTACAAGGAGCCTAGCGATGAGGATGAGATCGAGGATCCTGATGTCAAGCGTTACGACATTTGGGCAGACGAGGCCCCGAGACCTGATCACCCAATGAACATTCCCGCGCCCAAGCTGCCACCTCCTGGCTACGAGGAGTCCTACCATCCCCCACCAGAGTATCTTCCTGACCCCGAGGAGAAGAAGGCTTGGGAGGAGGCCGACGAAGAGGATCGCGAGAAAGACTACCTGCCCCAAGACCACTCGGCCCTGCGCAAAGTTCCCGGATATGCTAGGTTCATCAAGGAGAAGTTTGAGAGGTGTCTGGACCTTTATCTTGCTCCCCGTATTCGCCGAAGTAAGCTCAACATCGACCCGGAATCTCTTCTGCCGAAGCTTCCTTCGCCTGACGATCTTCGACCTTTCCCCACCGTTTGCGCAACGCTTTACCGAGGCCATCAAGGACGCGTCCGCTGCGTCTCCGTCAGCCCGTCTGGTACATACCTTGCGAGCGGCGGTGATGATGGCACAGTCAGAGTGTGGGAGCTGCTTTCGGGACGTCAACTATGGTCCGTCAAGTTGGACTCGGAAGAAGCAGTAAACACCCTGAAATGGCGACCAACTCGCGAAACCTTCATAATTGCGGCTGCTGCGGGAGAGACCGTGTACTTCATCATACCTCCGGATCTCTCTTCTCCCGATGTTGAGGCTGTAAGTCATGGTGTTCTCGATGCTGGTTTTGGTTATGCCGCAAATCCCGCCACCACGACCGTGGCTGGAGAACGAAAGATTCCAGCGGCGACATGGTCAAGACCTTCCGCGAAGCTCGTCAGCCAGGGTGTCCACGTCACTTGCACCGTTCGAGCATTGATCAAGGTCGTCAATTGGCATCGCCGCGGTGATTACCTTAGCACCACATCGCCAACGGGAGCTTCGCAAGCCATCGCTATCCACACGCTCAGCAAACACTTGACGCAACATCCTTTCCGTCGTCTGAAGGGCTTGGCACAAACTGCTTCCTTCCACCCCAACAAGCCTCTGTTCTTCGTAGCCACGCGACAGTCGATCAGACTGTATGACCTACAGCAGCAGAAGCTCGAGAAGGAGCTGAAGCCTGGTGCTCGCTGGATCAGCTCCATCGACGTCCATCCTGGTGGAGACAATTTGCTTGTGGGCTCATACGACCGTCGCCTGCTCTGGCACGATCTCGACCTCTCACCAATGCCATACAAAACTCTACGTTACCATCAAAAGGCTATCAGAAGTGTGCGCTACCACCCTAACGCTGGACAATACCCTCTCTTCGCCGACGCCAGTGACGACGGCAGTGTACAGATCTTCCACGGCAAGGTTGTTGGCGACAGTTTGGAGAATGCCACCATCGTACCCCTCAAGGTTTTGAAGGGCCACAAAGTCACTGGAGAGCTAGGTGTACTCGACATCGAGTGGCATCCTCGCGAACCTTGGCTGTTGAGTGCAGGCGCGGATGGCACAATTAGATTGTGGAACTAAGTTTGTAATTTTGTAGACGCTTGTAACGTATCAAAAGCCGCGCAAACACGCAACAGAATCCATGTATTGGAAACCCGTATCACCCTTTGACCACTGAACACGGCGTCCGATGGTGCCTTCCTACTTTTCAGTATATACAATTCCCACCACCTTGAATTATATATCTTGGGACCAATAACTCCGTACTAACTATGGCACCACACATGTTGCGGCGAAGATCGGGAGAGGAAGGTGCATTACGCACGGCCCACCTTGTGCTATTGATCTGATCTTTGTATACCACCAATCTTATCCTTGCACTTCTGTGAGCTCCATTCCATCATTCTACCCACAACAACAGATCTCGATTGCAGTTCCTATGCTTGGCTACACTTCGAAAGATTGACTACACGTCTGGACGAACAACATCCTGCGTCAGGCTCGCATAATTTGGATAAAGTCGACGTTTCTACGCGCGGGTCATCAGGCCAGGCGCAAACGCGCTCCAGCGGCACTCAGTCACAATGTCTCTCAATTCATACATGAACAGTACGCCATCACACCCGAGAGACAACCAGCACGAATGATCCTATACTGACTTGGCCTCTGCAGAGAAGATCCTGATTATCACCGTAGATGGACGAACACTCACAGGCACTCTCGTGTCATGCGATCAAGTAACGAATCTTGTTCTGAAAGAAACCGTGGAACGCGTGATACGGCCCGCCGATGACCCCGAGCCGAGCGTGGAGACTGCGCATGGATTATATATGGTCAGAGGCGACAACGTCGTTGTTTGCGGCCTTGTCGATGAAGAGATGGACGCGAGCATAGATTGGACCAAAGTCAGAGGAGACGTCATTGGCTCGACAAAACACGTGTGAGGATGGCAGCCGTGGCTGCAGGAAGGAAAGTTCAAGGACACCATATACCCCTGATCAGTGCGAAGATCAAATGCTACTGGCAAAGGACAGAGTCGAGCTCGCCGTACGGACACCCCAAAATGCTCGCTTTGCCAGATATAGACCTCGAGACCTTCAGACTGCTACGCGGCAAACTGCTGGATTTTCACATGTCATGAACGGAGACATTCCGCATCTCACGGGAACAAGCGTTGCGGTCGCGATTTTCATCTCAATCGGCATCGGAATCTGCTAAGATGTGCGACAAAGTGCATTGCGGAAACGAGGGTAGGATCAGACTACGACCTTGTAGCAGATTTGCGCATCTCCAGGGCAGACTTGCATAGAAAGACTGCAGATGAGCCCAGGTCGATGCAGATGCGACAAATGACGATGCGACGAGGCAGTATGGGGCTATGTGTAATTACCAGACAGGAAATCCTCGCTCGCGGAAGATCATACTTTAGACGCGCTAAAAATGAGACAGTATATGGAATATTTGCATCTATCGCCGTGCTATATCTCGCCCTTTTTTGTCCATGTATGCAGCCAGAGGCACCCGAACACCCGTGGAGAAGTCTGCTGCACATGTCTCAATCGCATCAATCCAGACTCGGATGCAGGAAGCGAAGACGTCCGTTCTGAATTCGTACTGTCCCGAATGCTTGGTTTGCCTTTTAGACGAGGGACGCCGTTAGACGTTATTTGTAACAACATGACCGGGCTCTCACATCCGACTGGGCATCGTAACTCTTTGCACTTTTCTCTCGGACCCTACTCCTCAACACGAAAAATGAGCTTGTTTCTCTAATCTTGTTTCTCTAATCACTAATCAAATCCCCGCTACTGCACAAAGTACTGCTCCGTACCACAGGGCAGCATGACATAGCCGGAAGAGCTATTGGAATGGCTGCTGATGTCTCGTGCCGCTCGGACTCCACTCCCCTTACCATGTACAATTACAGCATGCACATACCTAGATCGTGGTGGGGATATGCAAGTCGCTATGCACGTGGGCGGAGCAGAAACAAGGAGTCTTGCTGCGCTCGCTTGGTGCTGCACACTAATCCCTACGCCCTATCGAAAAGCAGGGAACCGAAGTACTGATCGTGTAGATCTACTGTACAAGTCCGCCCGTTGTTGATTTTGGCGTTCAGCACAACGAGTAGTGCATCTAGGCATCTATAACACGTAAGGAACATGCTGCAGCTTGGTTGCGGACTTACACTTTGCTCAAATATCTCCAGGATACGAGTATTTGACATGTCTTTTCCTTCAATTGACTCGCGGATTCGCCGACATAACACGTATAGATGTCCCCATTACACGCCTTCCTCTTCCTCAAGTGACTTACTGTACGTATCGGACCGTTGCACACCTTGTCTCAAAGGACGTGTTAAGCGGACTCCGTGGACTCTAGTCCACTTGCAGACGTGACCTGAATACCCAAATCTGACAGAAACTGCTCAACGGATATCTAGACTTTGGTGTAAGATCCACAGGCTACCCGTTTCACCGCGGGCCCTGAGCTCAAGTCTCCTAATGGATTTCCTCTTTCGCGAACCATGGCCTGTGAGAAAGCCTAGAGGCGTATTAGCTGCGCACTGGTTGAACTCTATTTGTGCCACTTCCCCGCCGGCATCAGGTACTTGTCTCCGGGGGCGAGCCTTGGCCCCAAACTTACCACGGCTTATACATTGCGCAATTCCTGCATACCAGCTCTATCCCAACACCATCTCTTTTCGAAATTGAACAGCACTTGGACATATACTGCTAGAGAGGCATTCTGTTGGTGGTAAATGGAGCTCTGTAGGGAGTGAATGCACGCATCATTGGCTTGACGACCGCTCGTCGATCTTTCAACCATGTCTGGTATCTCGAGTAACACGGGGGTCCAAAGGAGTGAGACGACCTTGCCGGATCCAGCCAACGTAAAGGATGAGAAAAACAGCACAGTCGAAGAAAGGCGAGCCAGAAAGCGCGAACAAGACCGACTATGCCAAAGACGCAAGCGTGAGAAGGACCGCGAGAACCTACGCCGGCTTGAAGCCCGACTCAATGGTCTCCAGAAGGCCGACGAAACCAAGACAGTCTTGGACTTGATCTTACGGCACGAACAGGACCAGGCCAAAATCGACCGTCAGGTCGAGCGCATGCGGCAGTTGCAGTCACTCCTTCAAGCAGGTCTAGCTGATCTTGACAAGGATGCCAAGGATGCCTCGACAACCACCACACGCGAGCGTAATGAGATCAAATTCCAGTCTCCTGAATCGGATGAGCAAAACGAACATGGATCTGTTCGTACCCAAAGCATCTCTCACTCCTATGTCATGCCTGGCGCCGACGGCAATACGTCAACAGCCGGGCATTCAGTCTCATTATTGGACATGATGTCCACGTCTGCGTCTGCTTACAATGTCCTCCCTACATTCAAGGATTATAGCAATGCGAGCATACTTGGACCGTCTGCGCTACCAGATCCTTTGCTGGGGTATTCTCATACAGGCCCTGCAGCAACAGCTCAGCCTGCCAAGTCTGATGGACGCTCGACTGCTCCGTGGATTGCTGCTGGCAATATGGTCGCAGATGCTTGTAAAAGAGTGCAGCAGCTTCACAGTATGACTGTGGCATCTCCAGAATCAGTGGACCAGCACATCTTGATGACCGTCTTCTTCTATGGCTGGGATCATGCTATCGCTTTTATCGATGCGAATCACGCGCTTTGGGCGTGTCTGAGGCAGGTTGACGAAGTTGTCCTCACAGCGTGGAACCCAACTGCAAGACTTTCTTCTCTTTGGTCGATGTGGATGACGATGAAGGTGAGCTCGGATTTGATTCCCTTTGTGTTTTGGTTCGATACGGCAGGGAGATGTGGCTAACAATTATGTCTCTGTGTGGCCACAGGCACAATCCCAAGGTACGGAAGCATCGGCAACGATGGAGCCAAAGTTCATGAGGCCTCGACCGTCGCAAATGCATATACCACATCGTGCAGATATCGATTACTTTGTCTGGTAAGTAGAGATCTACCCCTTCATGCTGTCAAGCTATGATCTACTGAGTCCTGTCTGACACCACATAGGCCTGGTGTCCGTGAGCGAATTGTCTTCGACCAAGATCGTTACTACTCCTCCGAGTCCTTCTTGAAGCTTTTCAGCTCGAGCGCGTGCTTCATCTGGCCTTTTGACATTGCCGATACCTTCATCGAAGACAAGCGCACTCGACTTTTGCAATTCTCGCCCGAGCTAGTGCGGCGTCTATACAACATCAGATTCTGGTCAATCGATGTGGCTTTCCTCAACGAATACCCCGAGTTCGTCGGAGACATACCAACTTACAATTCAATCCCACCGCGTGTCGACGATGCTCCGGCCTGCGGCAATCAGTACTTCTTTTTCCAGAATGACGAAGAGGATGACGACACTCACATGAGCACCACGACGAGTAACCCCAGCAACGACCCCAACAGCAATGTTACGGCTACATCAGCTCCAACTTCACAGGAACCAATGACAACGCCAGCAGGAGTCATGATACGACACTCACAATGGAACTTCAAGCCAGACAACAACTTCATGCAAGGTGCAAACGTGGGTCATGTACACTCTAATGCACCTCTGTTCGCTCATCCGCCGAAAGATGCGAGAAATGGAGGAGGACATGTGATACTCACCGGTCCGTGATTCTCGTGAAACGTTCCGAGAGCAGATCCAAACTCTTCACGCCTCGATTCCAGGCATACAAATCGATGCCTCGAATGGCCGACGGCGTCAAAAGCAGATGTCATCTGTGATGAGTCAAACTCGACACGAAGTCATATCTGATGACCTCTAAACGCTGGCCTCTTTCGAGAAAACAATCACAAATTAAAGCACGGTTCTCTGGCCTCGCCATGCACGTAGCATGGACGCTTTCCTCCATCTCTCGCACAGCGTCACGGAATACCACGACACTAGATACAGAGGAAGTAACATAGCCATCCACTCGCTAGCGATGGAGCCCGAGAAAGCAGAGCTGCTTCAAGGGCATGAGACGTTCGAGCATATCATTACCAACCGATGTTGCCCACGCCGACATGTTCCAGTCGGTCGTGACAAACGGCTGTCGCCTAGTCCAGAACATGATGAAGGACCATGGTCCAGCGCCGGAGTGATGAAACAGAACAGTCACGCCGTCTTTTATTTCCCCCGTCCCTCCTCACGGAAATTCCACGGTCATATAGCTCCTACGGCGGGACAGCCCTCCACTAAATCTGATTCCGATGAGTCTGTAGACATTTGAAGAAACAGAGAGACTTCGTCATCAAGCAACCGAACAGCAAGACTTAGAGAGAGCAGATACCCTCGATCGAGTAGTGTCTCGAAAGATGAAATGGGGCCAACCAAGAGAAAAGGACCTAATGAAGTCTTGCCTTTTTGTGTGTATGGCGAACAGGCATGTCCGTCCGTTCATCGGATTACTTTGGTCACTCGGTCGCTGGTGCTCGTCCAGCCATTCATGTATGACCGCCATCCCCATAGTCAGCTTAGCTAGTATCGAAACGTCAAAAGAGCGAAAGCTAGACCTGGGCGGGATGTACAGTATACCACACAGATAGATGGGGCAAACATACTTTCGGCGTATTCTACAGAAAGGCAGGGAAGCGAGAAAGTCATGCATGTACAGTACAGAACAGTAAAAGCGACGAAAAGGATCTCGGCGTCGCCTATTGCTCTAAATGTACATCGTTCATGTATATAGATTGATAACACATCACATACCTTAGCTTTCTATAATTGACAAAATCCGATAAGTCTAGAAAGTTAATTGTTAATTTTGCTAGTGGCTATTACTATTACTATCGAAGTAGAGAAGTAAAGTGGTGTGTGTATAGTAACTAGTTCCCCTCCGCCTTCTCCATGATTATCTCACAATTCGATCTTTGTAGTTATTCTTTCATGTATGCTTTGAGATGGGAAATTATGTCTCGTTCTTACTACTGGAGTACAGCTTGTCTACTGCAGACCTCAGCCTATGCATTTCTTTTCCCCTTCTCTATCCTTGCTCTCCTCCCGACAAAGCTGTATATAGCTCTGCAGAATTCGAGCCCTTTATTCTGGGCTTCGAGTCCTCCCTCTCTGACTTTCTCAGTTTTCATTCTTGCATATATAATGACGTCCTCTTCGAGCACATCCACACCCCCCGGACTCTGGTATTCGTCCTTGGTTTTCAATGAACCCTTGATATCATACTTTCTGAGTACACACCTGTGTATATGAGGAAGAGCACATCATGTTTGATTTCCCTGCTTCTTAATGGGGCTTCTCATTGGACTCGAAGTCAGGGTCATCTCAAGAGGTTCGAAACTTTGGCATCTCGCTCTTGTCCCCGCTCATTGCTGCCGAGCTTCATCTGTGGGTGCAGTGGGTTGTGGTCTTGCTGCATCTCGCGCAATCGAATGCCATTGCGGAGAGGGTGTCGAGGATGTACGATTGATTATGGTTCTTTGTGAACATGCTAGGGCATCCAGCTCTCACGGAGAAGGTTGTGGTGTTTTTAGTGGCGTTATGATCCAGCCCCGATGACGGCGCGTTCGGACGACGGCAGCGGGATGCTGCTGGCCGGCGTATTACACTTCTAGCAGCGTTTATAGTGAAGGCTGTTGTGGTCCGGAACGGGGCTGTCATCGCGTGGCTCCGCTGTTCGGCTATGTGGTAACCAGTAGACATGAACAACAAACGTCGCTGTATACACTGTTCGCAGTGAGCGTGCTCATAATGTCAATGAGCACTGCATTTTCTCCAAAGCCCTGCTATGCGGGCGGAGGAGTCGATAATTTGATCATCCGGATAATGGCGAAGCATCAAGGCTCGTAGGCGTCGCAACCAATCATGCGAGGTGCGACAACAGGAGGAGCAGAAGAGACGCAGTGACGTTGACTGTCACCTTGAGTGTCCTGGAAGGCATCGCATCCAATCATGCGAGGCATGACAACACAGTTGCGCTGACTGGTGTCTTGGTCCTTGTTGCAAGCAGAGAACACTCTGGCGTTTCGGCTTCGTTCCTTGCGCTTCGCGGCCGGGAGTCATTTCTTATTCGGTAAGGGTGCCCGCTCACTGGCAGGCATCTGTCGGCCACTGGTGTCCTTCACACTGACAACTCGGGGCGGAGGCGTCTGATCTCTACTCATGAGCCTATTATGCCGAGGAGTGGTGGCGCCAGACGAAGAGCGTGAACGTGATTTTTGCTCCCTGCGACGTCGTCTGCGATCGCTAGCCAACATGGCGGCGTTCTCATCGTCCTCATCATGTTCGTCGTCATCTTCTTCATCTTCCTCCAGCAATTCGCCGTCTGCGGTCTCGTGGTCAGGTGGTGACACCCATTCCTTTGGCACGACGCATGGCATGGCGAGACCAATGCTCGCGGCCCGGTTGATCCAGGTGGGAGCGGGTTTCGAGGTGAGTTGCTCGACCAGATAAGACGTGAAGTGATTACAATTGTTCGAGAGAAGGTTGTACGAGGTGCCCTGGAACTTGCTAGAGGTCTGTCGTCGATGTTTCACGTTAGCATTCTGAAGTCTGCTCACCTTTCGTCACAATCGCTTGCTGAGACTACTGGCAGTATGTCGTACCTCACATATAATCTGATTGATTTCTTGTTCCGTCTGAAATGTGAAACCGTGCAAGATCTCGCATTTAAAGGTACCACCTGGAGGTTCGAGCTTTGGTCGAGTCCAATATACTCCGCTTACTCCTTTCCGGTCGTGACCACCGTATGCATACTCCTTGCCTTTGATGACAACGCCGGAGTGAAGAAGTGACCCTCCAAAGGTCCAGAGAAGTGAGGAAAGGCGTCCAGGCTGTGTTCAGAATCAGTCTCCATCTATCTTCGAGATGCCCGATGTCCTATGTATATATTTGACATACCGGAAGGAGGTCATAGACATGAATGATGATTTCAGTTTTCTGAGCAGCAATCGAGGCACGATTCAGAGAGGACGATTTCTGGTGGTGACGACTAGATCGACTGGAAGACGATGAGGACGCCATGGTCGAAGATTCGGAAGAGCTCAGGAAGCCAGCCCGGTAATACACAACAATAAAGAAAAGAAGAAATGAAAGTCAGTACGGAGCAGGACAAGACACTCCTTTAGCGGATCAATGATCTCCTTTGCAGCCTTAGTAATGTACTAAGTGCGGACGAGTTGCATGAGAAGCGGTGGACAGACACACACTCTACACTTGTTTGAGAAAGGTGCAAGGAAACAATGAGAAACCACGATGACAACGGCGATGACGGCACGAGCTGAAGTTATCCTGCCAAGCGAGCCGGCGCAAGGTCTACCATTCCATCTCTCCCTCTCCCCAGATTTCGGCAAGTCAGGCCGATTTGATACAAGGCAAAGGGAGCTGTGAAGCTATCGCCTTGTCCGTGGGAGGAGGGTTTGTTGATGGTGTGTCGACAGATACAAGTAGTCCAGTGTGACTGACTGATCCTTGATCCCGCGTGCTTGTGTGGCAGCTGACCATGCGAGCAACAGCATTATTGGCGGTTGAGACCAGGTTGAGATAACAGGTATCCCGAGTCATTTAGTCTTTCTCTATCTTTCTGCTGTCGGTGGACAGTAAGTCAGAAGACACGCCGGATCGCACAAAT
This sequence comes from Neodothiora populina, assembly GCF_041146345.1. Lineage (NCBI taxonomy): Eukaryota > Fungi > Ascomycota > Dothideomycetes > Dothideales > Dothioraceae > Neodothiora > Neodothiora populina. The sequence goes on along the minus strand of NW_027191405.1, from coordinate 997,694 downwards.
AAAAGAGCTAATATCCTTCCGGCTCCTTTCCAGTGGACGGAATCAACTCAAAGTGTAATGTAACGACAGAGACACCGTGAAGCGCATGGGCCGGGGAGCGGGTGGATCTTTGTTTTTTACTCAGGACATTGGAGAAAAAGGGACTGCATGAGGACCTAGCAACGAAAGCATCTCGCTATCTGGAGGTAGTAACCGCTTCCTGCACCAGCTTTACCGCCCGCTGCACGGCAGGGGTAGCCCGTCCGACCGCATCAATGGCGGCTCTGTTAAGCCGTCTGCAGGTCTGTACTGTACGCGTGAGCGCGTGAGTGATCGGCCCGAAATGAGTAATTGATTCAAGGTGTGTCAGGCGGGCATATGTACTTGTCCAGAGTAATATTATTGTTCTTGTGCTGTAGTTGTCAGGGAGAACTACTGTACTGTATTTACTGTACACGCCGCCGACAATAGGAAGCAGGTCGGAAGGCCATGAGCCACTTGTCGGGTGGTTGGGTTGCTTGTGCGTCTGATCCGACAATAGGCTATGCCAAAGCCCGACGACAATAGCAATGCACGATACCGCAGTTTGACAATAGGATACCAGCCAACCAACAATACAAACCCCCCTTGGCTTGACACGTAACTATTTGCTGCATACTCTATTCTTCCGTTGACCTTGGTTCTTCTTTCTTATTGATGTATCAAAACAGGTTGGTGTCACTGTGTACTCGTCGCTTTGCATAGCATAGGAAATGGCATATAAAGGATCCATTGATGTCGCATTCGAGACCATACTACAAGTCAAATAAGTGAAAGCATAGCCTGTTCTATTGTCTTAGTGTTCGAACCATCTACTTATTCGCATTCAACCACTGCCCATTCGCTTGTGTGAATCAGAAAGGCTACCTGCCTATACTGTCTTCTGACGTTCTTTCCTACTTTTCTTGATTGCCTGTCTTACTTCTGAAAGCTTCAGGAAGGCACAAAACACCTTCGATCCACTCTCTGTATGCCCCTCTGCCAGTCCTCCTGAGAACAAAAAGCATATCCGAAGATACCTCCATCTTTGCTCTTTGCACAAGTCAGCCACAAACACAGACACCTTCTTTGAGTCCAGTGTAGAACACAAGGGCCAAAACCATGGACTCCCTCCTCCACGCGACCCGCAAGATCATGATCGAGCGCGCACGCAATCTACAATCCCAGACACAAGCAGAGTCCGACATACCAGAAGTGGCGCCACCAGCATACTCCGAAGTCGACGAGATGCGCGACAGCGAAGACGAGATTGATGTTGACGATGAAGATGAAGAAGATGATGATGATGATGAGGCGTCAATCATAAAGGATCCCTCCCCTATCACCTTGACACTCAACGCCGAGACCAACGTCCAGGGACAGGGAAACCTGATTGCCAGTCCCGCTCTGGCAGACGCCACGCGCTTCTCTGCACTACTCCTTGCCGCGATTCAGAGTCTCAACGCCAAAGCTGAAGCCGAGAGGCAGATGCTTATCAATGCCACCCAGAACGACAGTGCTGACAGCAGTGCTGCTGGAGATGGTGTCACCGCTGGAAAGGCCGAGACGAACGTCAAGGGGTTCAGACCCGTATTGAACGTCAATCTTGTCATCAATTGCGGCATTAGCGTTGTGGGGGATAAGAATGTCGTCGGGTTCAGACCCCAGGGTGTAGCAGGAAGGCCTCTGCCTTCGCCTGCAATTGGGGCCGGAGTCAAGAGAAAGGCCGAAGAGGTACGTCGTTGCCAGTCGATGGGTTTCTGAACGAGAAGCAGGCATACTAACTTGACTGCACAGCATTCCGAGGGTCCAACTGCGACTGCGAGGAGGATCGAGGATGCGGAGTGAGGGGCTTTGGCGAATTGAGTGGATTTGAAGTGAATGACTGGAAAATGAATGCTTGGGAGGGTCGAATCTCTCTTTGGTCTGCTAGTCAATCTTGCAAAGGACAACGAAGCAGAAAATAGAATGCTTCTCGAGGGACTCGCTGTTCTTCATCTGAATTAAAGTAGCTGGGGTTTTTCGAAGGAAGATGTAATGTCATCAGTCACACGGAGATAATGATACTTTCTATGCTCTCCATCATCTACCATGGAGTATCAATGCCGATACCGATGTCGAATTCAATGTCGAGGATCCTTTTGTAAGGCGAAACGAAATCGAGTGTCGTCTTGTCTCGTTTTATCGCATCTGTCACCCCTTTGACATTCGTGTCTTTTCTTCTTCGCCTTCGTCATGTTGCGCTTTGCATCGTACGTTATGTGACTACACGCCCGTCCCTCTCCCTCCCCACTTCTCCACTTGAAAAGGCAGAAGAAGTAATCTAGCAGCAGTGTGAGGTATGCATCTGCACAAGCCAAGTCTCTTGTGCTAAAACCCGGGAACAGGACTGCCCACTACTCCGACCTGAGCACCAGTCTGACCGACGGCAGCGGCTTCGGCGGCCAATCTACGCTCGCGGTACTTGCGCCCATTAATGATATTTTGTAGACGTTTGCGCTCGCGTGGGTCTGTGACTTTGGTCCAGTCCAAGTCCTCGCCTTCAATGGCATATTCCTCGAACATGGCTGGTCCGCCCCCGCGTAAAGTAGCCGCGTAGACGTCCGGTAGATTTGAGAGGTCTTGGAAAGAGCGTTGTTGGGAGAGGGCCCGCGCTGGGTTCGGGACGAATCCTGAGGGCGTGTGAGGAGTTTGCTGCGGTGGTGGCACGGAGGTTCGGTGTTGTATCTGTTGTTGTTGCTGCTGCTGTTGTTGTTGTGGAGGCGGCTCAGGGCTGTACTCTGTCAGTATCAGCGGGTATCGCTTTGTCTGGGAGGACATGTGCTTTGCTGGCTTCGAGAAGTACTCACCGTGCGGTGCCTGCTGGGCGTTCGTTGGCGTAGAGATCTTTCGACCAGGGTGGGAGTCGCTTGTCGCGCTCATAGAGGAGTCCGCAATTGTTGCATAACGTCTGGGAAATAGCATGTTAGTCTTTTCGCATTCTGCTGGGATCGGGTAAATTGGAAGGATTGGGTCAAACTCACCCTGGCTCCATAGGGCCCGTCTCTGACTGCCCACACAGCAGTACCCCAGACTCGACAATGGCTACAGTGCCATATTTGTCGTTCCTGTTCGCTGAGCTTGCCCTGTTCGCCACCGAAGGCAGCATTGAGATCTGGACTTTCACGAGTGACGGGACTGAGGGACCTGAACCGTCGCTTTTTCTTGCTCCGCTCTCCTCGTCCCATTCTCTCCTCTTCGCCTCCATGTGTGCCTAGACCATTGCCGAAGTAATCTCCCAAGCCACCCGGCGTGGCTTGGTAGGAGTTGTTGGCTCGCGCGGCCGTCTCTCGCCGTAACCTTCTGATCTGGCGTTCACGATCGCCCTCGCGCTTCTCAATTTCTTCCTTGCTCAGCGTCTCGACACGCGGTTGCCATTCAGCTCCCAAGTCTTCGTTGTCGAACCTCCAGCCGGCGCCTTCGCCAAGTGCAAGTGAGCCATCCCCGTGTACTTCAGCGGCCTCGTTGTCGATCTCGCCCCATGCGTTGATGCCACTGCCGATTATGCCGAGTAACGAACCGTTGTTTTCGATTACCTCTTTCTTCAGCTTCAACACCGCTTCGTAGATGGCGTGCGCCAGTGCAGGAACCCATTCACCGGACAGGCCGATGTCGGCACAGGTTTGTTTCGCGAACATCTCAGCAAAGCCAGGCGGATGGGCGAGGGACCACTCGAACTTGTCTGTGTACAAGCTGTTCTGAAGATTCACCGACAGAGAGACGATGCACCTCTGAGCGTCGTCCGGGTTGTACGGCAAGGGAACGGCGGATTGCGCCGAAGCTGTGACAGCAGACAATAGAGCCGGTGGTTGTATCGGGGTAGCAAGGTTCCGTGGTGTATTGAAGCCGTCTGTCAGAGTGTGGTTGACCGAGGGAGTCTGCATAGGGGTGTTTGACTGATCGCGTGACAGACCAGGTCGCTGAGACGGGGCTCTCGTGTCTGCAACAGTGGGCGCAGCCGATGGATTGAAGAGAGGATGGAGGGCGACTGCGGCGTGGTCCTCGAGCTGTTGCCGGATCTGCTGTGTGATCTGGATCACCAGGGCGGGTCGTCGGTCTACGGGGAAGTCAAGCTCGTCGACGAAGACCTTTGCGAATTGATCAGGAGTCATCAGCGCCTCGTGTAGATTCCAAAGAAAGTAGTCTTTGAGACGGTACTCTGGCGTCGGCTCGGGCGCTTTGTAGGCGGGCGAGGCCTCGTCGATTCCCAGCTCGCGCGCATTGTTTGGTTTCGGCAGCGGAGGCTCAGGCTGGAAGGTGCTGATGTTCAGATCGATGCGGATGGGGACGAGGTTGAGAGGCAGTGTGGCCTGGAGGTGGACTTGTTTCTCCGTGAGCGCCTTTTTGGGCTTTCCCATCCATTCCCTCCATATGCCTTGGACGTCGACGGGTGAGTCCACTTCCTTTCCGATCTCCTTGTGCTGCACCACCTGTCCGACCTGCGAGTCGTTCTGGCGCAAACTACGCAGCCCAGTCGGCCTGCGCGGGGCATCGCTGTCGTCGATGCTGTCCGTGTCCAGGTCTTCCGAGTAGTTGATGGCCGTGGTGCCGCGCTTAGTCCTCAATGGCGCGATGACGTTTGGCGGCTGGGTGGCTGGAGTGAGTAATGAATTGGCATAGGTGCGGATGCGTGGAGCATAGCTGGAGACGAAAGCCTGCGGCACATTTGTGCGCGACATGGCGAACGAGGACATGGTCGGCGTCTGTCTGGCGTGGCGCGAATTGCGCGGAAGCTTCACTGGGTGAGCCTTGTCACTCTGCTCTGGCCCTGGCTCTCTCGCTGCGCTGCGACTGTGCCCAATGATTTGCTGTGCGTGTACTGTACTGTGGACAGGAAATTTCCCCAGACGCGACAAGCACGAAAGCACGGTGGTGCAGAGGCGAGAGCAGGCAAGTCAACAGGGTCCTCACGCGTCGCAGTCGGTCGTCGTGGGTGAGTGCTATTGGAAGGTCAGGGTCAGATTCAGGGACCGCGAATCAACAGAGAATACTCGGGATATGGAAAGATCCGAGAGGTTGTCGATGATGATGAGGAGTTAAAAAAGGTGTACAAAGTTCATCCCACTCTGCGCGACCATGATCTTGTGCAAAGCAGGCACTGATCTGATGGATGTGGAATGCCGTGTATTGTTCCGCTGGATGATTCGAAGCAAGGGAGCGTTTCCGACGTGCAACAATGACCACCCAGACTTCACGTTAAGGTATCTTTTACTGTGCCCTTGCGCTGCACTGCACTTTGCTCTGATCACCTTACTGTACGAGTAAAGTACCTCACATCTACTCTAATTACAAGTATCATTGTCGAAGCCCGCGGCGTGAAGAATCCGAGAACCCGCCATGTGCCAAGCCAGATCTCCTTGACATTACATTAGCACAGCAGTTGTACAGAAGAGTGCATTGTGCATAGAACTATCTATCTAGGAAGCTTTGCCGGCGAAACTTACCAATCCCGTCGCATGCTTACCTACAGTGCAGGTACTTGTACACTACCAGACTACCTACATAAATGCAGCTCCAGCACCACCACTATCAAGACTTCTACATAATTACCGTACACTACTTTTGCTCAACACACAGAACACCCAGGAAAGAAAAGAAGAAAATGCCAGGCGCCTCTCTCTGGATTATCCCCCCTCCAGACTCGCACTTTAGCAAAATCATCCAATCCCTTATAACAACCACCATCCCCACTTCTCACTTCCCACACACAGAAACCCACACATTCATCCCCCACGTCACCATAACATCAGATATACCTCTAAACCGACTCCCCTTATCCAAAGCTCCCCAATCAGCGACGGTCAACGACGAGCCAGACTTCCAAGCATGGCTCGGTAACCTCCATCTCGACATGGCAAGCACCGATGAAGACGAGGAATCAATCGCCGTCGCTCTAGAACGACTGGAAGCCGGCGACGCGTTCACCAAGAAACTGACCATCAAGTGCGAGAAGAGCGCCTCTCTGCTTTCTTTGGCGGCTTCCTGTCGCGCACAGGCTGTAGACCTGTTTACTGCTGCTCCTACTGCCGCCCGTGGCTGGGCTACGGAGCAATATCTGCCTCACATGAGCTTGATGTAGTATGTACTGTACTATCCACATGACCCGAAACAGGAAAAGACTTATTGACGGCGTTCTCTTTTTCCTTTGCTTCAAAGTGCCAGTCTTCCGACTCCTGAGGTTCGAGAGCAGATCGAAGCCATACAACAAGACGTGCACAATGCCTCTCGCCATCTGTCAACAGACGATCAAGGAGTGGTCGCCACAGGCGGAAGCCTGGTCTTGGTCGACACGAGCAAACCTATCTCGCAGTGGCAGATTGTTGCTGAGAGAGAGCTTCCTCAACTTCGGTGGATGTCACCATGGGCGAAGTCTGGCTTTGATGATTAATTCCGTCTGTCATTTTTTCTTCAATACACTAGCTGAACGCTGTAGAACAAGCATCAAAAACATCGAAAAAGGACAACTAGCAAGGAAAATGTTACAAGACTAATGACGACTATCTCCATAATAATAAAATGAAATTCTTGTTAACCCCTGACCATCAACAATAATCATTTTGCATCTACAGCCCGTCCCCTCAATCTCCACCTCTTTTTCTTCTTTGGCGTGCTTTGCTTTGCTTTGCTTTTTTTGTGTCTTCAGAACCCCCATTCTTTCTTTACAATTCTGCGAGTCGTGTTGCCATCGAGTCGTACGCCATGCAGACTGAAATGCCCACTGCTGGCAACACGCTTCAATTCATTCTTAGCCAACTAGTGGCCGCCAACGCCAACAGTCGAAAGCTGACAGCTGGAATGCAAGAATTCAAGTGAGTCCAGTTTCCAGTACCCTTCGAATTCTGCTACACCATCAGTGCATGCTGCGACATATCGCAACGACGAATGCATCAACGTCATACGTCAACATCCCATGGTCATACGCTTATAGAGCATATGGGTTGAGGGTTCTGATTGTCAAGCACCTGGATAATGTTAGTTCTGATCTGAAAATACACAAGGTTTACTTGGACTTACGGGGGACTCTTCGTCATGTCCGTCTTAAGGATCACAGGTACCCTGGTCATCTCGGTGACATCCTGGATGTAATCACCGTTCACTTCCCGCAGCTTGAACATGTCTAGGTACTTGTCCCTGCTGCTGAGCTTCGTCTCTGCTGTGGATCCATGGAGCAGCTTCGAGTCAGACTTGGTCCTTTGAGGACCTTGCTTGACGTTGCCATTGCGTGTCGGGGAAGGTGGCATGCTCTGAGTGTTGCGGTCTGCGTTGAGAGACACTCCGGCCGTCTGGTCAGTGATTTCTGACACACCGCCGTCTTCATCGTCATCATCATCGAACAGCGCATCAACATCGTCGGTAGAGATGGTGCCAGTCTCCATCTTCTTGCGTTGAGCTTCCTCCGTCTCCTTGGCACGCGCAGCAGCGGCTGACGCAGAGGCAGCAGCCACACGACCTGCCTTGGGTTTCTCGTCCTCGGGCACGAAGGTTGAGGACGGCACACCCTTCTCCCAGTAGAGTTCAAGAAGACGCTTGTTCTTGTCGAACTCGGCCTTCTTTAACGGCAACTGATCGCAGTGCACACGCTTCTCGAAACCGTATTCCGGAATGAGGACGTCAAAGGCGGACTCGTACACACAGAGAATGATACCTTCGGTAATCAGATCGCCACCGGCTTCCTGGCTCTTCTTATCCATGATTCGGCACGACTCGATATGCACACTCTGCTCCTGAGCAGCTTGGGCGGAATCCTTCTTCGTGTTGCATGTCTCGGCAGTCTTGGCCAGTGTCTCAATGTCCTCGGCAAATTCCACGGCGCCATTGCTAAGGACGTGCTCAAGCTGGCGATGCACAATGATATCTGCATAGCGTCTGGAAGGGTTGGTGAAGTGAGTGTACACGGGCAGATTGAGTGCGTAGTGAGGAAGGGCATCCTCGGCAACCTTGGCAGGAATGCAGTACTTCGCACGCTGCATTGCCTTGACGACCAGCGTCTCCATACCCTTGCGTAGCTCCGGATCCTCGACCTTAAAGAGGCTGGCCTGCAGAGATCCACTGCTGGTAGGATCAATGTCGAAACCGATGTTGGACATGCGATCAGCGAAGGTCTGGAGGCGACGTGGGTTGGGTGGCGCCTGTCTTCGGAGAAGTGCCTTCTCCGGAAGACCTGCCAAAATCTTCTGTGCAACGAAAGCGTTGGTCTTGTGGCTGATTTCCTCGATGAGCTCATGTGCTGGAGAAGAGTCAAAGATGTTCTGCTCAACCGGCACATTCTCGTCGTCAAGCTGGTACAGAAGACGCAGAGGAGGAATGTCGGCTGATCGATCTCCGAATCTTGCCTGGCGAAGCTTCTGGGTGATCGAATGTAGCATCTTGATCTTGTTGGCACGTTCGTCACCAAGTCCCGCATCACCCTTTCCAGTGATGATGGCATCGACCTCGTCGTAAGACAGCTTGCCGGAGCTCTTTATGATGGCTTTGCCAACCCACGTGTCCTCCTCGAGCACACGACCGGTGTCGGGGTTGACCTTGAAGACCACACTCACAGTGTATCTCTCCTCGCCTGGGCTGAGACAGCAAATCTCCGAAGAAATTCTGGGCGGGAGCATGTTGACGGTTCTATTCATCAAGTACACTCCGGTGCCACGCTTCTTCGCCTCGCGATCCACAAGCGAGGCTGGTTTGACAAAGTGGGTGATGTCAGCAACGTGAACACCAATCTCCACGTGACCATCGCTGAGAGTCTTGAAGTGGATTGCATCATCCAATTCCTTGCTTCCATTGGGGTCGATGGTAAATGTGTGTTCATCACGGAAGTCGCGGCGGGATTCCAATGCGGCCTCGCCATCCTTGGCGACAGACCAATCTTCATATCCAATGTTTTTGATGACAGCATCCGAGAAATCATCTGGGCCGAAGTTGTTGTCACGCAAAAGGGCGTCAGTCTCCACTCTCAGATCACCAGCATCACCAAGCTGTTCGACGAGAGTACCGAAAGGGTGAAGGGAGGTGATGGGCCATCTCTTGATGCATGCAACGAAGATCTTGTTTGCATAGTCCTGATGCCTGTCGACAAAGTCCTTTGGAGCTTGCTCAGTTGGGATGGCAATTAGAGGCACACGCTTGTCAGTAGGCTTGAACCAGACGATCTTCGGGCGGTCTTGGTGTCTGTCCTGTTGGTTGCGGCCATGACCTCCGTCACGGCCATGACGCTCAGCCTCCTGTCGCTCCTTGGTGGCTTGGCTGCTAGGACGAAGGAGTCCGAGAGTACCCGAGAACATCTGTCCTGCTACACGTTCGATGACAGCAACAACGTGGCCTGCGTACAACGGCTTCTGGTCGTCGTTGATCTCGTCCTCCTCCATGAGAAGCAGACTCTGGCCTTCGACTTCGACATCGTCGTTCTTCTTCTGCGTAGGGCGCTGCTTGAGACTGCCGCGTCTGCGGATACCGCCTTCAGCCGCAGAAGACTCGGGCTGAGTAGTGGCATCATTGACAGCGGTGATGGATCCACCACGGCTGTCGGTCATGTCCTTGCGCTTCTTCTTTTCCTCCTTTTCACGCTTCTGGCCCCAGACCTCGTCAACATCCAGGAGCTCGACGGCGACCAGGTCACCCTCGAGGGCACGATTGCGGTCCTTGCTACCACAAATGAAGATGTCGGCGTCCAGATCGGTGGTAGTGACGTACGCATCACTTCTGTTCTTCTTGTTGACACGGAGAACACCGGCGACAAGCTGTCCATCGCCGAGGAGAGCGGGCAGGGTTGCCTGCGGCAGATAAGGAGTGAAGAGAGTCTTGCGTTGCTGCTGTTGCTGCTGCATGCTCATCTGAGGCTGTTGGCCAGCGGGCATTGGTGGCTGGAGACCAGCAGCCTGGTATGCCTGGATCTGAGCCAGCTGCAGAGCATTGAGCCCTTGAGCACCAAACATGTTGCCCTGCATCAAGACTTGACCTTGGGGAAGTTGGACGAGTTGAGGCTGTTGAGGAAACTGGAAGCCGCTGATGGAGCTTACGGAGTTGTTGCTCATGGACTGGCGAGAACGGTGGCCAGGCTGGAAGGGCTGTGCTCCGGCATGTTGGTTCATCTGGAAGTTGCCCATGTTGGTTGCATGCTGCTCCTGGATGGTTGGCTGCTGTTGACGCCAGTTGCCCTCGAAATTGCGAGAAGCGCTCCTGCCATGCCCTTGACTACCACGGCGTTGAGGGTCGCTTGCGCCCGCATCGTTGGTGGCCATCGGAGGTGGGAACTGGAAACCTGCAGGGCCGCCACGGCCTGCACCCCTGTTGTTGCCGACAGCCATACTCTGGCTACGACCGTGGCCGGCGGCTCGTCCGCTACCCCGAGCTGAAAGAGTGCTGGCAGGGGGCGGCATATCATTACTCTGGGTCCCGGGGCTGTCCGATCGAGTTTGAGGCGACGAAGGAGCGGCACCGGAGGCACCAGGAATAGGGAATTGAAAACCTGACTGCTTGCGTTTCTGCTCAGCTAGTTCAGCGGCCTTCTTGGCCTCGGGGAGTGCAAGGGAGTGTCTGCGGGTATGGCCGCCGCCGGTCGAGCCACCTCCTCTGCCACGAGGGTTGACATTTTCAGTCTTGTTGCTGCCGCCAGCGGGGAAGCTGAATTCACCGAAAGCAGATCCAGATGTACCCGAAGATGGTGCTGGTGGGGGGCCCATGCTCATCGTAGGCAATGCTGACTGGTTACGGCGATGACCACCTGCTTGTTGGAGGCCAGCAGCCATGGGCATCTGCAGATGCTGCTGCGGGAATTGGAAAGCATTGCCGGCTGCGCCTTGCATCTGGCTCTGCATCTGTTGATAGTTTTGGTTAGGTAGTTGTTGCTGAGGCTGAATCATGCCCATGTTAACATATTGTTGGTGAGTAGCAGCAATCTGCTGTTGTTGCTGCTGAAGCAGTTCGATCTGCTGTGCAAGAGCGAGTTGCTCCACTGCGGAGTGAAGAATGTTAGCAGAAGATCTGTAGTCATACAGGGTACGTATACAGTGAATGCGTAAGCCCTAGGAATGACAAGTGACGTACTCATCAGGGGAGTAAGCTCAGAGGGGCTGCGCCTGTGAGCGATGTGAAGACGACGGCCGCCTGGACCTGCAGGTCCGTTCTGTCCTTGTTGATCCATTCTCTTGATGTGAATATGATACAGTAGACAGGTGACGAGGAAGTATGTCGTTCACGACACCTTGGTCAGTGTGCTGTGCGGGGGCTAACGATTGATCAGTCCATCGGCTATTAGAATTTGCATCAGGAGAGATAAGACATACAGTACAATCTATCGACGTTGCGGGTAGTGCTGATACGTGATAACGCTGTTGCTAGTCAGAAGTGGACATTGCAAGCTTAGTGGTATAGAGCTGCAGATGTCGAGCATACCGAGTGTCGAATTTGTCGATGTAAATGAGCTTCCCAAGAAAAGGCCGAATAGTGTTAACTGCTTGTGTTGGAGAGGTTCTTTCTCAGAGTGATTGCAATGTTGCGCAATTTGATGCAGTCGAATTGCTGTAAGGATTGAGACCTGGCCAGACTGGGGGAGGTGGCTGTACAGCCGAGCAGGTTATAGGGAAGGAGCGGGAGTCGCAGCTGCCTGTGGATGGCAGCCTGTATCGGACGAGACAACACAGTCTCAAAAGCAGTCTACCAGGAAGGCAGTGAGTGGGGAGGAGGGGGCAAAGGGGGGTGGAAAGAGGGAGGAGGGACTGTGTAGATGGAGCGGAAAGGAAGGTAAGGTGGGTGTGGGTGTGAGAGCGCGGGATGAGCAGAGATGGCGATGATTTGAATGGCGAGAAGGAGGTGTGGATCTTTCTGGGCTGCCGTATGACATCGCCCGCCGCACTAGTAGGTTCAAGCGAAAGGTGGAACTGTGGCCTCTCTGGAGAGCTTCTCCGCATGCAGACAGGGAAACTTTGTCGACAAAGCCCGGTTGCGGCTATAATTATCTACACGACAAATCCGTCACTGTCCATCATGTTTCAGGTGTAGTTCGCATATACAACTCGAGAGATTGATAGAGCCGACCGACGGGAGTCCTTTGGTAATACGGGACGTCATCATCGATGGACGCATGCTTTCTAGTTGCAAGCCAAGCGTATAGGACGCAATTTCCATGTGACAATATCTCTCCAGCTTGTCCTAGCCGTGCGCTATTCGGCTCACTTTTTGCCAATCCTCATCTGGTTTTGTAGCTGACCGATGTCGTACCAGATGGTCTATAACTGAACAGCGTTCTCGATTTCCCGCCACTCTTGAGGTTATAGCAGTAATGACGAGATAAATATCATCTATCCTCCAGCTAATGTACCAAGTGCGAGTTACAACGTTGCGTATTTGCCTTTTTTCGACCGTGTCTGCAGCGTGACGCCCTACTCAACCGTCCGGGGATCGAGCCAAAGAACTAAAGAAGCTAAGGTTAGCTGATACCAAGATCTCCTTTGTCGAGTCCTGGCCTAGCCATTTATCCTTCAAAGAGAATATTACGGACCACAGATATCTTGAGCAGCATTACTGATATCAAACACCAAGAACAAGGTACCTTTTCTTGACTGCGTGCTTGCCAGGGTCCAGTAATACGGCGAATGGGACACGACTAATATTTTATCCATACCCGAACAAGCAACGGTGCAGCAGCAGTGGATGGATGTGCCGCGAGCGTGCGTGCATCCATCGTGCTGCACTCTGCAAACGCTGTGTACAGGAAGGCAGAGCTACCTAGGTACCTTAGCCACATGTGCATGCGGCAGGCTGAAGCGAATGTGACGGATAGGGCTGAGAGCCAAAGGGAGCTTTGACATGACTCGAGACGAATCATGGAAGCAATCCAAGGAAACATGAACTCTTTACTTCTTCATGTGCACAACGTCAACAACAGACATCTCTATTATTGCTGTATCATTCGCCCGATACACTTTCGCGACCGAGATGCTTGCTCGCTCTTCTTACACTCTTTCATTTCCAGTTTCAGCTCTTCTTCTCTTTGTGTGATCCGACGCTTTGTCTTGAAACACGCGTTTTCTTTTTCCGGCCAACATAAATTGTGAATTACACATCTCCTAGTACTTTGTGAAGGCATTGCGGACTCTCAGGGCCTGATGAGTTCACCATGGAAACGGTCAGAGACGTCCAATCCATCAGCACGAGGTCTACGTGATGATATGAGGAATCGTCGGAGTGGTCAACACTCGCCTTATCGGCCAAAGACAGATTCCGTCGCTTCTTCTGTGTGGGAAGAGTTCAATCGCCTATATATTGATGAGGATCGTGGCTTCCACAAAGGTCTAGACGACCAGCTCGCCGAACAAGAGAGACTGCACAAGGAAGCCCTTGCCATTGCTGCCGCTGAGCATGAACGTGTCAGGGAAAGCGCCGAACGCGCGCGAGAGAGGGTCGAACTTGAGATCGAGCGCGAAAGAAAGCGTCGAGAGGAGGAAGAATTGAGAGTGCTCGATGCGGCGAGGCGAGAGAAGGTCGAGAGAGAGGCTGCCGAGAGGAAGCGATTGAAGGAAGAGCTAGAGCGACAAGCAGAAGACCAGAAGAAGCGCTTGGCAGAAGAGAAAGACATCGAGACCACGCGCACGCGGCTCGCTGAGCAGAAGCGGAGGGAAGAAGAGGAGGCTGGGCAGAAGAAGAAGCAAGAGGACGAGGAACGTGAGCGCAAGTCAAAAGAGCAAGCCAGCAGTGCGGCTGCGGCAGCAACCAAAGCAACGGAGAATGCGCAAGCACAACCTGCTGCTGCGGCTCCAAGCACAGGTACAGCTATTGTCGCCGCTGCCGCTCCGACCACTCAGCCTGGCCAAGGGCCTCCAGCCACTCATGCGCATCCATCTCCGGCCCCAGCGCAAGCACAACCAACACCGAGCGCACCTGTCAATCAAATCGTGCAAAGCGGCGCCCCTTCGTTGACAAATTCGGCTGCTGAGCGTGAAGCTACGCATCGGCGTTATCTGGGTCTCCACAAGCGTCTGAAGGAGATGCGCAAGTATGTGGTGTCTGAAAGTAAAAAATCACCGGCACTGAAGAAGCAGCTCGGAGATTGGCGGCGAAAGGTCGTACAGACTGTTGGACAATTGACGACAGAAAAGGGAGGAAACAGGAAGCCGGTAATTATAAGTGGATGCTTCGAGTATAAGACACACAAGCTAATGGATTTCCCTGTAGTTGCTCGACATGACGCAGACTCTGCAACAAGCGCAGCAATTCTCCGAGCCCAGTGTTGACGTCTCGTCATACATCATCTCCACCGCAACGGACGGATCGCCGATACCAATGTCCGGAGCATTTATCTACCTTCTGAATATTCTGTCGAAGAGCGTGATATCGCAATTGATCAATGAAGCCTCAGTGTCACCGAAGATTGCCGAGCCTATCGGAATCATGGCAGTCAGCATATTCTCGCAACCTCTATTTAAAGCCAAAGACAGGACGGTCTCCTTGATCGACATCCTCCTGGCCAAGTACCATGCGGTCTGTCCAATCCTATGGGGCATCTATGGCAGCGAGAAGACGGCACAGGGGCGCACTCGGATTGGGTGGTGGAAGGAAGACGGCAGCTGGGTAGGGGAGCAGCGACACATTGAACGCATGACTGGACTCGGTGCAGGCTATGGAGCACTAGCCTTGCGAGACTTCAGCAAGTCCAAGAACGACAACCCGTATCCGCCGTCGAATTACTGGAAGTCGCTGAGTTATATCGTCAACACTCCACCAACAGAAGCGCAACCGACACACTTCTATGTGCTCAAAGCGCTGATTGATGGTTACATCCCCAGATTCGTGGGGTTCTACGGACAGGCTGGTTTGGTGGCACTCAGGAAGGCACTCGTGGACTTCCCAGCACAGGCGCCAAGAAACCCGGCCAGAGATGCGGTCCTGGTCATGCCCGAGACTTTCAAGAGAGATCTCAAACTCACATTATAGAAGTAGACGAGGCGAGCCATACCTTGAGTTATCATGCGTATGAAAGGCGAAATCATACAGGTGGCCGGACCCGACTGTGCCCGTGTATGATTGTATAGTATGCATCGGGGCTTCAGAAACAGGACGATGGGCTCAAGCACTATGTATGAGTTGGAGAGGTTCCAACCCACGAATGAATGAACAGGCCTAGTATGCTTAATTGACCATCAGAAATTGCCATGTGCATGTGATGTGAATTGTTTTCACTCGCAACGCCGGCTTTGACATGAGACCACGGTGGACTCTATTGTATACCTCAGTATAGTACTGTATGACACTTGTGTTGCATTAGCGGCGTATGACTTCCCCACACGACATCAATCCACCAAAGTCACCTTCTTCCACTTTCTTGAGTATATACCACTATACACCCAATCATCCCACATCCCACAACATAATACTCTCCAGGTTCTGCATCTTGGTTTTATGCTTCCGGATCAACTTGCGACAGCATTCATCCCCGATTTGGCGAGATACAAAATCACAGATTGACATTGCAGCGCTCACCAGATCTGGAATTGTGAATCGGACTTGCGACACGGGCTCGACTGCAACAGGACTTGACCCACCGCGACTCACTATCTCTACTCACTCGGCACATCAATACTCGGAATCAGGCAGAAGTCTACCGCTCACAAACGCGTCAATATGGCGGGTATGGACATGATAAGGCCAGAGCATCTGACCAAGCTGCCCATGCTCGACGAGGTGACCAAGAAGAAATACAGCGACGGTCTCACTAAACTATGGAATGTCCTGGAGACTCAGCCAGCAGAGTCAGAACAGCACCAGATTGCTTTCAATAAGATCAAGGCTGTGTCCAAAGACATCATGCTGAGAATCTCCACCTGGAAGTCCAGTAACAGTGGCCAACGCCCGGTGTCGCAAGCTGGTGCTCAGAGCCAGCAGCAGCAGCAGCGCCCACCGAGCCAGCAAGCTCAACCTCAGAACCAGCAGGGACAGCAGGGACAGCAGGGACAGCAGGGACAACAGTTCCAGATGCAGATGCAGCAGGGTCAGAACCAAGGTCAAGCCCAGCAAGGCCAGTCGCAGCAACCTCAGCAGCAGCAGGCACAGCCACAACAGCAGCAAGGTCAACAGCAGCAGCAACAGCATCCTCAGCAACAAGCCCAACCCCAGCAACAGCAACTCTCTCAGACAGCAAAGGCCTTCCTCGCCCGTTTCCAGGTTTTCCCTCCTGCCAACGTTCCTCCAAACTCGCCGGACTGGGAAGCGTACAAGGTGCGCGTTCAGCGTGCTCTCGGTCAGGCCGTCATGACGCAGGAGACAGGAATGAACCGATACACTGCATTGGACCAACGCATAAAGCAGATCGAGGGCAGTGGTCAACAGCCCGGCAATGATATCATACAGGCTAGAGAGAATGCGAAGCAGGCTGTCACTACAGGCAAGCAGAGAATAGAGGTGCTCCGTGTGGAAAATGAAAAGAATCGCGCTTTTTGGCAAGCCCAGAAAGACCAAAACGCCGCCGCTGCTGCCCATGGTCAACAACAGCAACAGCCCCAGCAGCAACAACAACAACAACAACAACAACCTTCCATGACTGCTGCTTCACCCGTTCAGAATGCTGGTCCGGGTCAGCAGATGATGAACCAACAGCCTGCACAGGTGCAACATGCTTTGCAGCAAGCCCAACAGCAGCAGCAGCAACAGCAACAACAACAACAACAGATGGCACCGCAGCAACAGCAACAGCAGCAACCTGTCCAACAACAACAAGTTCAACAACCACAGCAGCAGCCAGCGCAACAACATCCGCAGCCGCAACAGCAGCAACCACAGCAACAGCAGCCCCAGCAGCAGCAGCAACAACAGATGAGACAGCCTCAGATGCCTGCAGCTGGTCAAATGTACAACCAATCACCAGCCACTGACAACGCACAAAATCAAGTCAGAAACGCAATGAGTCCAGCAGTAGCAGGTCAATTCCAGCCTTCGAACCAGAACGCGCAACCCAACCAGGCACCTCATCAGAACCAGCAGTTTGTGCAACAACAGCAACAACAACAACAACAACCCAACAATATGCCACCCCGCCCACAACCCGCACCTCATCAACAAAACACATTCCAATCCCCATCAACCCAACAGCCAGGCCAAACGGGCAGCGCGTCGGTCCCGCAAGCACTAAGTCAACAGGCCGCTATCAGCCAAGCCAACCGCAGTTATTCTCAGCAGACGACCATGCCACAAGTAACGCCGAACCCAGCAGACAACACACCCTACCCTCAAATGGCAGCCGCTCAGAACTCCATGAACGTGAATCAAAAGTTCCCCATCCCGCGAACGCTCAGTGTTCCTCCTCCGACCCCAGTCACCATGGCTCCCGCTCGCCCTACATTCGGTGGGCCAAGCAACGGCGCACCCGGCATGATGGGCCAACCAGCCATAGCCAAGCAGCCCGGCTTCATCCTCGAAGGCGAAGGCGACCGCGTCTTGAGCAAGAAGAAGCTAGACGAACTAGTGCGCCAAGTGACAGGCGGCGGCGAGAACGACGGCCTGACTCCTGAAGTCGAAGAGGTAATAAAATTTTCCCCTTTACAAAGTCCAAAAAAAACCCCCCAAGCCAAAGCTAACGATGACCCAAAAAAAATAAAAAAGGCCGTCCTCACCCTAGCCGACGACTTCGTAGACAACGTCATAGCATCCGCGTGCCGCCTCGCCAAGATCAGACCCAACTCGACGCTCGACATCCGCGACGTCCAGATCATCCTCGAGCGCAACTATAACATCAGAGTGCCGGGATACTCGCTCGACGAGATCAGGACGGTGCGCAAGTTCCAGCCGGCGCCTGGCTGGACGCAGAAGATGAATGCCGTGCAGGCTGCCAAGGTCATGGGTAAGAATGATGCTTGAGACGCACCTTTTTTCTTTTCTAGGGAGATCAAGAAAGCAGGGGTCGGGGTCGGGGTCGGGGTCAATTGCGGGATCTAGGGAAGGGGACACAAAATGGGGGAGAACGAACACGAGTCTCAACCATCGGAGTGGGCGCGGGGGAGAGGGCGTCAGGCGTTGTTGTGTGTCTTATCATTTGCATTTCCGTGCTTTTTCTTCTTCTCCTTTTCGTCTACTCCTGTTCGAACGGCAAAGCAATGAACAACGCAAACGCAGAGAGAGACGGGGCAAAG
This sequence comes from Neodothiora populina, assembly GCF_041146345.1. NCBI lineage: Eukaryota > Fungi > Ascomycota > Dothideomycetes > Dothideales > Dothioraceae > Neodothiora > Neodothiora populina. The sequence goes on along the minus strand of NW_027191405.1, from coordinate 979,548 downwards.
AAAGGTTCAATACTCACGTAGTTCATTATTCACCTACATACAGAAAGAACATATAGATGCCCACGACTCCGGAATGAGATGAAACCTTCTTCGTGAGAGCTTGATGGACAGTAAAGACTGGTGATCGCGGAAGACGAAGAGTGCGGAGAGGTGGAAACACAGAATCGACTATACTCGTACACACGTGAATCCAACCCCATATCTCCTTCTTCTCTCTCGAGTCCTACAACGGAAGAGGGTCCTACAAGTGTGTACACAGCAAGCCCACTGGCTCAAACACAGACTCATGTCGCTAGAGTGATCAGCAGACTAAAAGCCGGATAGGCGGCCGGATGGCAGCATGTACTGTGTGAATGATTGGATTTGGGATGGTGAATGGACAGGGTCGCGCCCCTTTTTCTCCTAGCCACCTATCCACCACATAAAGCGAACCAATATCGCAACATCTCATATGAAATACAATATCTGATATGCAATGCCCGGCGTATACACCGTATCAAAGATGAATCTACAAGAAGAAGAAGAAGAAAGAGGACAGAAAAGCAGAAGAGTGTGGTTGGTATATTCGACAAATGCTGATATGCGGTATATTCGACGGGGAGAAAACAGATCCCAAAGCAGGAACGCCGGCGCTCGCATGTGCGTGGTATAACAAATGTATGTATAGAAGAAAAAGAACAAACTCTCGTCCCCGTTTCTCGCCATCTAATATCCTTCCCTCCAGAAAGAGTCGCATCGAAAATCGTCGTGTGATGTTCCATTAAACCCATCAATCGCGTCATGTTAGGATCTCTCTCTCGCTGGCACGAGACTCACACCTCGCCCCAGCTCCCCATCATGCCCTCGTACCCTCCACTCGTGACACTGACCGCGCTGCCGCCGGCACCACCGGCACCACCAGCTGCCCTGCCTGCCGCACTTCCAGCGCCGCCGGAGAAATCCCAGTAGCGTCTCGAGCCGCCGGAACGAGTACGTTTGGTGCTCTGACTGGCGCAGCTGGAGCCGCACGCTTGCGACGAACGTCTGTGCATCATAAAGGCGTGTTGGCGACGTAACAGCATGCTCTCGCGTCGTCGACTTGCTGAGACAGATGCTGCGTGGGAGACCAATGGGTGGTTCTGACGGATCATGTCTGCTCGACGGAGGGACTCGGGACTCGTGCCTAGTGCTGATGCGCCTGCGGACTGGGATGACCATGCTGGAGGCAGGGGGCCTGCGTCTTTGGCTTGTGTTGCTTGCTCTGCCTGTGGTGGCGACGAGGACAGAGACGAAGAGAAGCGGTTGCGAAGGTAGCGGAAGATGACGCCGACGTCGAGATCGCGTTCCCAGTAGTCGTCGGTGGCTTTTGTGGAAGCCAGTTTGGCGCTCTGCGTAGGGCCTGGCTCTTCCTCGATGCCCCAGAGGGACGTGTCAACAGTAGTGTTGGTCTGAGGGAAGGTGGGAGGGAAGAGGGCTTCGTTCGCGGAGACCTTGTCGTCTCGTGACAACGGTCTGGCAAGTGAGCCGTCTTGGGTAAGTGAAGCTGTATCTTGCGGAGCTTGCCTCGAGTGCGTTGATGGGGCACGGTGTTGATACGTGCTAAAAGCTCCGTCATGTGTGGCAAGACGATCGGCAAGGATACCTAGTTCGCGAGCAATGCGATCAAGGAGTCTCTGTTCCCAAGAATACTCGGAGAAAGGAGTGGTGGTAGGTAGTGACGTCGAGGCAGGGTTCAGCGGTGAAGACTGAGTCGGGGTATCCGACAACGTCTCTGGAAGCAAATCTTCGCCGAAGATGACAGAAAGGGTGGTTTCGTCCAAGCCCATCAGGTCTCTGATGACTTTACGAGTGATACGCTGCCAGAAAGTCTCGGTCTCGGGATCCTCGTTCTCAGAGGCGTCCTCTGTCGCAACAGACGCCGTCGTTGTAGAAATGGGCTGTGAGGCGACTGTTGAAGGTGCGACGGCAACGCTTTGTGCACTAGCATAACTCATCCTCCGGGTCCGCCTCCGTGTTTCACGTTCGATCTCCTCAAGGACAGCGCGACTCTGCTCCAACCTCCACTGTTCGATCCGCAGTCTTCGTTCTTCATGCTTGTCGAGAGCACTAGCATCATCCTCGTCATTCAAGGAATCCAGGCGTCGCTGCACGCTACTGCGCCTCCGCGTGGTTCTCCGTCTGTGAGGGTTGAAACGTTCGAACTGCCAGAGATGCTCCTGCATGCCTTCCTCGGGAGCGCAGGCATAGCTAGCTGGGAATGTGCCCATACCATCGTGCATGGGTAGTACGGTGTTGCCACTTTGACCCAATTGTTGGGACAACGGAGGTTGGAAAGCATGTAGACCATCGTCGAGGCTATCTAGATCTTCCGCGTCGTCGTCGTCGTCGTCGTCGTCGTCGTCGTCGTCGACCTCGGTGCCCTGGCATGTCAGGTCTTCATCCACGACAATCTGATCGGAACGTATTCCAGTACGAAGAGAATCGATATCGGAGAATCGAGATAGATTGGCAGTGCGGGGTGTTTCAGACGTCTGTGAGGCCACGGATTGCTGGTCGTCGACGACGGGCGAGAAGAGGATCCATTCTTGCGATTCTGCTTCCTGACGTCTCTTGTGTGTTGCTGCTTGCTTGACCGAGTCGGCGACAGATGCGGGAGAAGCAACAGCTACAGGTTGCGACAGCGAAGGAAGGCGCAGTGCTTGGGGCCGTTGCTGCTGCTGTCGGAAAGCCATCACTCCCGAGATTCCTACTGACGACTCCCCCTTTGCCAGGACACTTTACTCCAAAGGCTTATGAAACGATAATATCAGGAATGGTCCTCGAACACGGCGAAGAGGATGTTGGAAGGTGAGTTCAGGATGTCGGGTTTATCGAGTTGCCTTGGGATAGCGTGCTCAGCTCAACGCCCGTCACCACCCGAGTGGCTAAGGTATGATGGCCGAGTAGTCTTGCGATGTGCCACAAGCAGAGTGGGCATATACTCGCAATTACTAGAGAATGATAGATACGAAAGACCGGCACAGGTGAGAGAGTGGCGCGATATTCAGGAAGATGTGCTGAGTCAAGGGGCAAGTCGAAGGATAAGGTAGATACTGTAGGTATGTACCTTAGGTAGGGATGTACAGATATGGTGCTACAGTCAGTACATGGGGGAACGGAAACAAGCACGAGTCCGTTTTACAAAAAGCAAGAAGCGCGCAGGAATGGACTATCCATCATCCTAAAGGTCTAGCGTTGAGACAAACACCTCCCAAGAAGTACTGTGCAATACTACAGATTACCCGTACGCTACGGTATCTATAGGAGGTTATGCGACACCGTGATGTACTGTACTGTACAATCGACTCACACGCGCAACATGGTTCCAAACGTTCGCGGTATCGTCATTCATTGCTCGTCCCACGCCCTTTTTTTACCCCCCCCCCCAACCTGAAACACAGACGCTAATCTCGATTCAGCCTCATCTTATCAGTTCAAGTGACCTGCCCTCTCTTGCTGGCAGCTTGTTATCACTAAATCCTGGAGCCGTCAGCGCTCATCTCAACAATCGCTGTGCTGCTTTCCAGATAACGTCCAATTCAGTACTGTACCAATCCTTAGGTAGGCGGCCTCATGGCAAAACAACGGGGAACCGGGACCAGATACAGTCATGGTGAGAGATGGCGCCATATCTTACAGTGATACCCTCACCACCACCCATCGTCCTCCGAGGCGACGCCTCCCGATCGATTATCTCAGTCCCGGATAATAATACCACGTAGTAACACCGATGATCGTGGAAAACTTTCTTTTCCTTCCATGAAGCATCTGTGCATGGTTGAGATGAGAGGTACAGTAGTACGTACCTTGCGCTTTTTACCTCGCTCTGACCCTCTTTTTTTTTCTACTAGAGGTACAACAACTTGTACTGCCCTGTACTTGCACATTGTAAGAGGCGCCGTGGCCCGCAGAAGCCGCATGCCTTGGCCGTTGATCTTCGGATCTTTTCATCATCGGATAAGGAAGAAACAAGCAATCTGATGGTGTTCCTTGGCGAGAGCGACTACATGTCATAATGTGTCAAATGCTGGTAGAGTTGTCAGGTAGGTACCTTAGGTAAGTAATCATCGAGACAATTCATCCAGTCTTTCGCTCTGTCCAAATAAAAGATAACCATGCTGGTCAAAGAAGTGTAAATATATATTCATCAAAAATAATTCATTCAGTCATTTGCTCAGACTAACTATGGTAAAAGGGGTATCTATGCTATGCGTCGTCCAGATGCATCTCCGCCAGATCTTCATTATGATCCAGCTCCGTCGTTCTCTTGACTTTCTCATTGCCAATCCAGTGCTTAATGGTGCACTTTCCGTTGCCCTGGCATATCTTCTGCCGACCCAGGTTCTTGAACTTGGGTCCGTATGGTCCACTGACATAGTGGTATTGGCCAGCGAAGCGGTACTGTCGCGGGTCGCTGAGGGGGTAGGTTTTGTCACCCCAGTGGCCTCCAAAATTGAACCAGCTGATCGGTGCCTTTGGTGTCCGTGTTGAGGACTTGACCTCGTTGCTCGTGTGGTTGTACACGTAGGCGTGATGGTTTTGGATTGGATCCCATAACGGACCCTTATCCGTTTCATCGTGAAGTAAACCCCAGGGCAGCACATAGGGGTGCACTCCGGCTGTGGCATACATGGCGTGAGTGCCGACTGCGCTGTAGATGACGGGGCGTTTGCCGATCTTCTCTACTGCCTTGTAGGCGTAAGCCTCGCCAAAGTTATGCTCTGACAAGAAGAGAGCCTTGGGTTTGCCGTGCTGGAATCGCACGACTGAATGCTCCCAGTCGCCAATGTGGTTTCCGAACCTTGTGTTGAGAACCACGTTTCCCAGGTTGTAACTGTAGAAATAAAACCAAAAAGCATCGACCACGCCGTTAGCCTTTGGTACAACTACTAGTACAGCCGGAGCAGAGCTGTGTCCGCCGGTGTGGTTTGACTTGATCTTGTACGTCGGATGCACAATCTTCTTCAATTCCTCTTTGACACTCCTCGGCACGACGCCCGGAGCGTGGGTTGGATTCGGGCGCAGCCCTCCGTGCTCGATAATGTCACCCTCACCAACGTCCCACCAGTCAGAATCGTATACGTTCGGCAACTCATAGTCAGGAGGACTGGTGAGAGGGCCGCTGTAATTATAGGTTTTGCCCGTCATGGTAGGGATGTTCTCCCTACCTCCGAGCCATTGAGGTCTTTCTTCAACGTTATCGTCGCTCTGTAAATATGTTTGGCGGCCGTTGCCGTATTGATTTAGTTCGTCTAGGTTCTCGAGATTTCTCTTCTCCTTGAGATCTTCGATCGGGGTATAGTTGAGGTAGGGTGTAGTGTGTACGAGATGTTCGGCAATATCGCCAGGCCAAAACTCCTCGCCGGAAAATAGGTGCACATATGGCGTGTAATCGTAGACATACGACGGAATGTCGCGCAATGCGCGCTCATCTGCAGACCACGACTCGGGCTTCTCATCCCCGCTCGTCCAAAAGGACGAGATGTCCGGCGGGGTTCGCAATATGTTGGACTGTTCGGCTGACGACTCTTGTTGGTCCCTGATCAACTGCGTCTTCCAGCGCCAGCCGGAACTCCTCAGGTGAAAGGCACCACAGATGCCGATCCAGCGGCAAGATTGTCTATCTATCCATGACGACGAAGTGTTGACCCATTGCAATTCTTCGTGGGCCTTTCGTAGCCTCGTTTCGTTGCCGAAGCTAGTGTATAATGTGTAGATGGTCAGATAGCTGAGCACAGCAGATATCAGACCGAGAGAGCATTTGCGTGCTCGACCTCGCCCCATGTGGGTTTGAACTGAGACAGCCTCGGTGGGTGTCGTGGCAGAAGAGTTAGATATTAAGGCGGCCTGATGGTCGGTGGATGGGTGCAAGGCAGTGGAGGTATGTGCAACGGCAGGCAGTCCGGTGAAGATGGCCCTTGTGACGAACGTGGTAGCGGGCAAGGAGGCGATGGGGAGTTTAGATAATGCATTGTGGGATGTGGCCGAGGACCACGAGGGTTGATAAAGGAACGGTGCCTGCGGAAGAGCACCATGATGAACTGCTAGGGCCACTATTGGCACGTAGGGCAGAAGTCAGCAGAGGAGGGGGTAATACGAAGGTCACATGTCAATGCGGCATGTAAACCGAAAGATTTTTCCCAGATCTGTCATAAAAAGGTACCGCAATGATGACTGATTAATGGTCGGATGTGTGCGGCATTGTGTATAAGGAAGAGGATGACATGCGAACGCTCGGGCTTATGGCGGGGATAGATGGATTACCAAGGGACGAAAGTCGGAGACAAGCGGATAAAAGAAAAAATCAAGAGGTACATGGAACGATAGGCATTGATGACAAGGTAACATGGAGCCCGGATCGGACTATCTTGCAGTCAATGCACGGGAGGTGTGTAGAGAGGTGTGAAGGAATCGAGTCGTCTGGGTATAGGAAACTCGGGCTTACTGCTTGATAGACTTCTCGTCCAGCGAGGCGGAGACCAAGGAACAGGTGGGACAAGTCAAGTCTAAGCCTCCAGATGGTGGAGGATATTACGATTTGAGGCGTAAACAAAGGACCAGCTCTGTTCTGCGAATGCGAGATGGGGAGGGGAAGCTCTGTTTCTGGAAGACAGGAAGCAAAAGACAGACAGCTCAGATCACGACATGCACTGATGAGGCGACGAGCGAGCGATAGAGGTAAAGCGCGGTGTGAAGCAGCGACACTACGACACGGATCCAGTGCTACAGACAGTAGGCGGACGGGCCCCCCAAACTGCCGTCTGACAAAGCTCATGGGAAGTGGAACATGACAGCAGCAACATAGTCGACAAGGCTACGTCAGAGGGAACAGATGGAGAGGTGGAATGGTGTGGTAGCCATACCCGGGTAGGAAAGGTGGACGGCAGACCCGGGAAGGGTTCAGAAGTGAATCAGAAGCGGCGGAAGAGAAGGGACAGCGCCTCTTGCGGGCCGGGAAGAGCGGGCGTGAGACGATCTCTTGTGCGATTGATCAGTGCAGGAACTCTAGATCTTCCGTCCCCGGATTACGGATGTGCTTGTGCTTGTCCGGATATCAGGCCTTTTCTTGCTGTGTTGCCTCTGAGTTTTATGCGCTAAGGCCTGCTATGGTCGGAAGGGTGCTAGCGAGGGCGCCACGGCAGAGACTTGTACTGTGGGTCGTAGGACATTTCTTGGTGGTATAGACGTGGTAGATGCACAGTGGTGGGCGGCAGACAGCCCTATATTGGAATCCTTCTAGATGCAATCGGCATCGTACTTGTATTGTACTTGTACAGTGCGTGAGTGTATGTGAAACCTCCGGTCCGAGGCGTACAAGTACAGCACGTCAGTCACATCACTTGACTTGTGTAACCGGGCTATCCAAGATCATTGAAGAATCCCATGGTTTTGTTTCCACCAGTACAGCATGAAGCGATAGATAATCGTGAAACATCAATTCACGTCAAGAAGAATTGATGTGATGCTCACAGTAACGAAAAAAATGTCTCTCTTTCTCTGCATTGATCTGTAAATCGTTATCTTTACCTCCAAATAACATGTAAGTTGGCGAACAGCCGCAGAGTAATGCGATTCTGCTTTCTGGTCGAAAAAGAAAAAGGAAACATCACACGTACAAACCCTTGTAGACCATACCATGTCTGTGCTAGCCGCTGGAATCGTCGACGACGACCAGGAATGGGAGTACGAACACGACGAGAACGAGACCGAGGACTTCTACATCACGTTGGACCTGACAACCCACGTGCCGCCGACATTTGCGACATACGAGAAGCGATCAAGAGCGAACAAGACATCGCGAGGATCGAACAAGAGTCTCGCAAATGCTCCGGGCAACCCTCGTGCGCCGGCGCTGGTGCAGCAGTCTGCAGCTTCAGTGGAAGATGAGACTGCCATAACAGCAACAACAACTGCCACACCTCCCCCTACGCTGCTGTCTGCGGATCGCCTGCAACTGATCGACCTCGACACCTGCGATCCGCTTCTTTCCTACAACAACACGTTGTATTCGTGTCAGTGGGCCACGGACGTAGCCACGTCGCTCTACCTGACCCCTCCAGCCGCAGACAGACACGACGACCCCGACCACCCTCCCCTTCGCAGCACCCCCTCCTTCTCCATCTTAGGCACAGGATGCGCGCGTCTCATAGCCACCCCAGCAACAATCAAACCGCGCACAAGCACGTCGACGACAACAGCCAAAACAAGCACATCCAAGTCCCAGCCAGGCACTGAACAACACTCCCTCGGCGACAACACCCAAAGCCCCACGACCTTCTCGACAGCCGAAGGCGACATAGTCCACCAAACGCACAACGCGGGCTTCACCATCAACCTGCCGTCCACCGCGAGCGCCACGCGCGTTCACCAAGCCCACTTCCTGCAACGCCTGTCCGCTATAAAAGCGCAACGAGGCGATCAAGACGTCGTGCCCGTGACGAATATCAAGCTCTATAAACATCCGGAGGGCTGGGAGGAGGAGAGGGATGCGTGGATCGCGCGCGAGACGGCGCTGAGTGGCAAGGATCGTCTTGAGGCTGAGTTGAGGATTATGGGGAGTCGTGGGAAGCAGAGCCAGCAGAGCCAGCAGAACCAGCAGAACCAGCGGCAGGCTTCTTCGGCACCGCCGCTGCCGCTGGCGGTATCTGCTGCTACGGATGACACGCCTCATCACGACTCGCGAAGAAACAAAGAAGAAGAAGAAGAAGACGAAAGAGCCGGCCATGCCATGCCCCTACCGAGCGAAAAACCCACACCCACAAATGAAACAGACATCGAAGCAGAACCGGAACCAGCAGAAACAGAGACCCCTCAACCCCCCCGCAAGAGACAAGCCCGAGGCGGACCACGCGGCGGAGCCCCCAGCGGGAAGAAGCTGAGACAGAGCCTTGGTCTTCCCGAGGCGAGGAGACATGAGAGAGTTCCTACTGCCACTGCGACGACTGCGACGGGGACGGGGGCCCAAAGACCGACTGGTAGACCGAGGCAGATCAGACTGGATTCTGAGATGATGCTGGCTCCAGGAGGGTTGGATGAGGGGTCCGGGCCTTCGACTCGACCTGACTTGCCTGCTGCTGCTGCTTCTGGCTCCGACCCCCAGCAAGCGAATCAGAATGCAAATACGCCGCGGGAAGAGGAATTAGAGGACAAATGACGTGCACATCACAAGCATAACTGACCGTCCATGCCGTATACAGATTCGTTCGTCGTTTGTGACTTTGACTCTCTACATATATACTATGAAAATGCAAAAAGTGCCCCCGAGTCCACTGCTCTATTTCTTCCCATGCCAAGCAGCCATGCAAGCCTCCCACCCATCCTCGCTAAGCGCCTTCTCGCGCTCCATGACCTCCCCCTTCGCATTCTCCACATACGCCTCATACTTACTCTCGACAGCCTTGTGCTTGACGCCCAAGATCCTCGCAGCGAGCAACGCCGCGTTCGTGCTGTTGTTGACGCCCACGGTAGCGACAGGCACGCCCCTCGGCATATTGAGAATGGAATAAACGCTGTCCAGGCCGTCGCCGATGCTGGGCTTCACCGGCACGCCAATGACGGGCAGAGTCGTGTGCGACGCCGCCATGCCGGGCAAGTGAGCGGCGCCCCCTGCGGCGGCAATGATCACTTCAATCCCCTTGCCTGCGGCCGAATGCACGAATTCGTTCATCCAGTCGGGCGTGCGGTGCGCGGAGGTGATGTGCTGCTCGACGGGGATACCGAATTGCTTGAGTACTTTGACGCCGGCGTCGAGGACATTCATGTCCGAGTAGGAGCCCATGATGACGGCTACGAGGGCGCCGCTTGATGAGGACAGAGACACCGGCGGGCTTTTCTTGCCGCGCACTTCGTCTGTGATGTCGATCAGCGGCTGCATGAGTTGTTCTGCCTCGCGCATCGTCGGTGCCGTCACCGTCATGTGGCCCATTTTACGACCGTTGCGGGCGGCGCCTTTTCCGTAGAGATGGATGGATGTCTCTGGCACGGCTTTCATTGAGCGCTCAGCGATTTGCACTGCTGACTCGGGATCTGCTGCACCCAGGATGTTGAGCATGATCGCGGGCTCCTTGATCCGTAGTCCGGCTTGGGAGATTGGCAGATCAAGAATGGCGCGCAGGTGGGCGTCGTACTGGGAGATGGGGCATGCTTCGATGGTGTAGTGGCCCGAGTTGTGGGGACGGGGAGCGATTTCGTTGATGAGCAGACTGTCGTCTTCTAGCAGAAACATCTCGACTCCAAAGACGCCCTTGCCTGAGAAACAAGCGACTGCCTTCTTAGCGAGATCCTCGGCCGCAGTGAGGATCTTCTGGGACACACTGCGCGCAGGTGCGTACACGAGTTTGCAGATGCTGTCTTCATGCACAGTCTCGACGGCTGGGTAGGCGAGGACGCCGTCTTTGGTCTTGACTACCATGACTGCTAGTTCCGACTTGAAGTTCGCCCACTTCTCTGCATACAAGGGGCGGCTTCCGAGCGCATCCAGGGCTCCAGCAAAGTCATCCGCGGACTTGACGACGTAGTTTCCTTTGCCATCGTAGGCCTCGGTCCTGGACTTCAACATGTAAGGAAGTCCATACTTGTCAGCCACGAGCTGCAGCTGCTCGGTCGTTGCATCCTGGAGGGCCATGGAAGTCGCCGTGGCGACATCGTTCTTCTGGAAATGTTCCTTTTGTGCATACTTGTCCTGGATCATGCGGATGGTCTGCCAGCTGGGCTCGACGGCGAGATTAGAGTTCTCTTTGGCAATCTTCTCCAGCACATATGTGTCGACATGCTCGATTTCTACCGTTATCACATCACACGTCTTTGCTAATGCATTGATTGATTGGGGGTCCTTGAACGATCCCTCGATGTGCCCTTCGTGACTGCTGATTTGCTTGGCTGGTGACTTTGCGGCATCCAGAATGTTCACTTGGATGTTCAGGCGGTTTGCCGCCTCCACGAACATGCGACCCAATTGGCCGCCGCCGAGCACACCGACTATTTTCTTGTCCATTATTATGGTAGTCTGAGAACACGTAAAATGGTAATTATAATGTTCGGAGATCGCCTCTGCCGTATGACTGCAGAGCATGTGGTTTTTTGTGGTTAGGGCACATGCCAAGATTTTTTCTTTGGTGCTTGAAAATGGCACAAAAATTCTGTTGGCTGCACAGCACGAGTAATGTGCTGCTATAGCGCAGGACGCGAATGTATTTGGTAGTAAATAAATATTTCGACAGGTGCCAAAAGAGTTGTCTATGGTGATCATGAATCACTTCTTAGATGTGCTTGTCTCGAGGCACTATAGCAGCTAGTAGAGCAGGAAAGTCGTCTCTGTATACTCCAAATAGGTCTGGTCCACGATTCGACCATCACGAGGACATGTTTCACAGTCACCAAAGGACAAATTTGTGGTAGACAGCTTTTCAGAGATTCGTTGTTGTCCATTGATCTTCTTGAATTCGGCTTTTTGTAACATACCACCAGCAGCCGCCAAAGTGTTGTTTTTATTCCGGAAATGCGTCGTGAAAACGCTTGCAGCAAAGAGTATCTCATGAATTTGCAGCACCCCCTAAAACAAACATTTTGTGAAACCCTCAAATCCCCGTTTACACCTTGAAACCCTTGGATCTTCTGCGGCCACGGGCACGCTCGAACTTCCTGCCCTTGGACTCGACGTAAGGCTTCTGTAGCAACTGTTAGTGGTCTGATTTTTCCCCGCCTTGTCTTTCTTGTCGTCTTCTGGAGAACACGTGCCTTGTGGGAGTGGGGTCCGAATCCGAAATGCTTGACGGCCTCACGGGCGTTCTTGGGGCCACGGAGGAGGACGGTGTTGGCACCGGTAGGGGCGCGCATGGCGAGCTGATCGAGAGTGAGGCACTCACCACCGGCGGCCAAGATGCGGGCGCGGGCAGTCGCAGTGAAGCGGAGAGCGGCGATCGAGACCTTGGGGATGGTGAGGAGACGGTTGTCGTCAGTGACGGCGGCCACGACGACAATGGTCTTGCCCTGGGTCTCCTTGGAGGCGTGCTCGTTGGCAGCGGTTCCGACGATGCGGGAGATGCTCATGGGAGGGCGGTTGATCTTGCTCATCATCAGACGACGGAGGATGGTCTGGTTGAACTTGGAGTCGGTACGGCCTAATGGCGCACACGAAAGTCAGCAATTTAGAACCCTGCACGTAGCCTGGACAGATTCTTTTTTTCAAGTCTCTATCCAGGCGTAGGTGGTAAAGGTGCGCTGCTTACGGCTCAAGAACCTATAAAGCTTCACGAGGAGAGCCGTGTATGGGTTGTCCGACTTGGGCGCCTTGCGGTGACCCGAGCGGACGTGGTGCTTGTCCAAATCAATACCCATTGCTGCTGTTCGACGTGGTGTTAGTAGAAGATTGTCGTCGAAATCTCGTCGCAAGTCGTCCGAATTGAAGATGGGATTCGCTCGAAGCAATTTTGGACGCTGCCGCTTTTCGCGCTAGCGAAGTGTGCGGCTTGGCGGCTTGAAGTCTTGGCAAATACTTTGCGGTTTGTTCTTTCCTCTCAGGTCTGTGTTTGCTTTGTTTGAGTAGTCCACTCCGACATCTTTCATCGGTTGATAGATCACAAGGGACAGTATCAGGCCAGAGACCTCTTCCAATTGAAGACGCTCCCGAATCATAGTGTCAAGCAGTAAGAGTATGATGCACAAATAATACAACGACGATGCACTTCGGCAATGTTTCCCTCCAGGTATCTCACTACAAACATCAAGTAATCTCTCCAGTAGCAGCAGCAGCAGCAGCAGCATCTCTACACGAACTCCCCCTTCTCTCAGGTGCTGTCCGTATATGTTGTAAAGTATGTCATCTAGGAGAACCTATCCATCCCACCCTCCTGACCCAATGCAAACGGCTTCCGGTTCTTGCTTGTACCACTCCGCCCCCTTTTGTTACCCTCCAAAATTACGCCTCGCTGCGTTCAAATCCACAAATTGCAATATAGAACCCAGAACGCCGATTGTGTGCAGATGCAATCTGGTGCTACTTGCCACTTTTCCTCTCCCGTTCTCGACTGCATCTCGCCGTGATGTCTCCGTCGAACCCACCAGATGCAACCATGATCTTGTGATGGGGATACAAGAAAGAATTGTCGCATCTTCATGGCCTATTTCAGACTCTTAGATCTTCGTCGCTCGGTTTTAAGCTGACGAAAAAGTCTCTGGTGATCTCGAAACTCAACCAACTGCTAGCCATGCTGGGGGCCACTTTCAACAGGTTCGGCGTGATGCCCTTGTAGAGACCCTTGTAGCCCTCGTGTTTGACGATTACGCGGACGGCGTCGAAGATGGACTTGTATTGGTAGCCCATGCCTGACATGGTGTTGATTTGGAATCGTCGGCGAAGGACATCGCTAGCTCACTGTCAGCTGACCATGATTGCTGTGGAGGGAAACAAGAGTACTAACAAGGGATAGGTGAAGGTTTGGGCAACGGCGCCAGAGATTGCGCCAGCTCCGAGCTTGCCAATGGCACTAGGATTCTCTTTGCCTTCAGGGGTAAAGTATGCTCGCACTGTCTCGTACACCATGAAGTTCAGACCGACCTTGACTCGATTAGCATCTTGTTCACTCATCTGGGCAGAAGTAGTCGTGTGCTTGCTTACATATGGAGCAACACCAGCCACTGTCGGGACAATGCCGCGATATAATGCGGTAAAGCCTCCCTCCGTCTTGTACATGTTGAGCAGAGTGGGCCACATGCCCGGTAGTTTGCCGCCGTTGGCTACCTTTTCCAGTCCCGCGAAAGAGGCCGATTGAATTGACAGGCGAGTCCTGACGATGTCGAGAGGATATGTGAATGTGACGGAAGTGATACCGGCGATAGCACCGCACGACAGACGCTGGAAAGCTCCAAGGGGGGCGCCAGGAGTGTCCTCGAAGAACTGTCCTCGAGTCAGTATGACTTCGCAATGGAAACCAACATGCCGATTGTCGAACATACCCTCTTGTAAAAGTTATAACTTCCAAACTGAACGGCCGAGTAGGGCACGATGCGTATGCAATTCGTTCCGTTACCAGCCATGAACCCCCGAAAGCCCTCTTCTCTCCACATCTTGCCCAGCGCCTTGCCGATGGACATTTTGTATTCCTCGCGGCCAACAGTCTGGATCTGAAACAGAATCTTCAATCGCTCCAACGGCGACACCACTGTGCGCGACACTGCTCCGGCCACACCTCCGGCTATGAACGAAGCGACGACGGGCTGTGATACCCATACCCTGAAGCCGATGAGCGGGGGCATGCGAGAGGAGGCATTGTCGGAGAAGGCGGTTTGCGATTGCGCCGTGGTTGCTGCTGGCTCGGACTGTGATGATCGAGGTTTAGTTGGGGGGTTCGGCGCGCTCATGATGAAGAAGAGTCTTGTGCTTGATGCAGCATGCGGCCGACGGGGATTGCGATGATGCGGAAAGAAAGATCTATGGCTTCACTGCGGTGCATAAGGGACGCGCGCAAGATGGTGAGATGCAAGAAGCAAAACGGCAGACTAAGCGAGCGTGGCAAGGTGGTGGCTATGAGTAAAAGGTGTGTGTGTGACCTTGTGACAAGAGCGTGCGCAAGACAAGACGAGGTTTTTCCTTATGTTACTTGAGTTTTGATCCTCCTGAGTCTTACAGTGAAGTACCGGTATAGAAGGGACAAGGTGACTAAGGTACTTGTACAGTAGGTATGAAGGGAAGCTACTGCTGTAAGTCCGTAAGGCAATTACCTTAATGTCTTTCGGCAGAAAGACCGAGGGAATTACTTGTACGGAGAAGAGTATAACACTACTACTACACTACAAGTATGAGGCCAAGCAAGTCCCCGCATTAACCCGATTGTGTTACGCTTTGATCTACCGCACCTTAGTACCTTATGCTGCAAAGTATGCATATTGAAAGGTATTGTGTTGCTACTGTGAATGAACAACAGGGTACTTTAAAAGGCCAACGCAGATGCTTCTTCTCTACTTGTTTGGTTTATCGGAATTGCAACCATACAACTAGTAGCAGGCTGTCAACCACTCATTGGGCAGAGTTCCATGAGTGCGTACCTTACTTGGTCTGACGAAGCACACTGCTCCCGCTTCTAACCGAGCCGATCATCAGAGCTTTCAAAGGTCATCGTCAATGCATTCTGTTTCTTACAGAGTCCCTCAATCACTACCCATGCGGGCCAATTGCTGGATAGAACAACACTCTTAAGTCTTCTGTATATGAAATCGTGAAGCATATACAGACTGCAGACAAAACATCTCCAGCGCCCTGCTTCTGTCCCTCTTCCGCAGTGTAATGCAAAAAAGCTGGGGAACTGCGGAGTAAAGAGCCTAAGGGTCGGCACGAATGAATGCTGACCAACTACTATATCTTTGTTCGTCGCAACGAGAGTTAGTCAGCACGGTCTTTCGGTCGGTTGTTCCGCGACCATGCTTGTATATCGCTTTCTCCGTTGGGACGAGAGACCTTACTGGTGATACGACTAATTCTCGTCAGTCGCTGTATTGTCGGGCGAAAATGAATATAGAACGGAACGGGGAACCGAACTCCTGAATCAAACAGGAGCCTGATTGCAGACCGGACCATGAAATGATCGTACGATGATCGATGCGGAAACTTCCAAATAGGAGTCGAATGCACACCGGCAGTACTGATGATTAGTATATGAAAGGAAAACAAGCAGTGATGAGGGAAAATTAACAACTTCTGATTCTTTGAAAGTGCTCTCCTGCTTTCGCCATCCCGGCAATGCTATCGAAACAAGATTACTGTGCATATCAATACTTTTGGGTTCTCTTGCGCGATAGGCTTCTCTTGGTCCGATTATTGTTTGCAATTGGTGTTGTGTCCCATCCCTAAACGCCATTGACATTGGACCGCATCTCAAACCAAACATCTAGAATACCTGTTCTCTAGTGACGTAGCTTTTCCATGCGTTGGTTCATGCTGTTTCACCGTGTTAGCTTCTTGTTCGACGATGCATGAGTTCGTAATGACTTACAAGGAGAAAAAGGCGAATTGACTCGCAGAGATACCGCGCTCGTAGATGAATCGAGAGGAAAGATAACTACCGAAAATTGCACGCAGATAGTTCTCGGGCACCTGTAGTCACCATTGTCAGTGCTTGCATCACGGAGCCTTTCAAGCGGACAGGTATCACTTACCCTCTCAAGAATAGTCTCAAGACCAATCTTCTCGATGAGTAGGCCAGGGAGCGCATCTTGAAGAACAGATCTACGTAGATCAACGTTGTCCCATAGCTCGGTGTTCTGCAGTTCTTCATCCAGGTTGGTGATGGATGTGCTGAGACGGTCACTCAGGATGCTTCTCGCCTCGCCGCTCACTTCGTGCTCTCTCCAGATGGCCTCGAATTCTAGACGAGCGTTGTTCTTGATGATGGACTGGACTTGCTTGACATATTGTTCGTAGAAGGGAGGCGGTGTGCCATCACCTCTGACGCACATGTTCTCGACGAAGCCTTGGTCGTCAAAGGATAACGATGCTAGGACTTCGAGCGATGACGAAGTCACACCTCCTTTGTTTGCAGACGCATCTTTGTAAAGTATGCAGCCAGCCTTCTCCAGTCGCAACTTGGCGTCTTGTGTGATGAAGAGATTGGCACCCTCGACCAGATATGGTATCGTGGTCTTGCCGTTGACAATCAGCTTGTTGACAGTGTTCAGGTCAATAGACTCGGGTCTACCGCCGCAGGGTACGAACAGATCATACTCCACTCCTTGTCGAAGGTGGAAAGTGTTTCTGAAGGATGTGCCGTTGTTCACGACTTCTCCAGAAGGCAGCTTGAACTGAGTGTCCTCTACCAGAACCCTGTAGCCCTCAGCCGAAAGCTTGGAGGCGTCATAATGCGAGATCATGAGACGTTCTTTTGCTAGACGGAGGAGCTCCGATCTATCGAGACCATTGGGGTCGACAAGCACTCCGGATCCGTCCACCATAGCGGTATACTTCTCGTCGCCGAGCAGAATCTCGTTCGAGCCAAGATCACCATCAGGTCCACCGGTCTGTAGTTTGCGAACAGATTTTTCTTCGAGGTTGAGTTTGCGATAGATTCCGAGCACGTACTCACGGACTGACAGTGTAGTCATACCGTACTTGTCGTGAGGGATACCCCCCAGGTGTTGACCTTTACCTGTGAAGAAGGACTTCCACCAAGGTGCACCGCGTGCTCTTGCGTGCTCTGTAGCCCAGTCAACAAGATCTGCTGTGTTTTCGTCAGGACCCATGAAAAGAATTTCTTCCTTGCCGTGGAGATCGACGATGGGGTCTTTGATTCCAGGACTTGTCGGGGGAAGTAACAGATCCATGATACTATCAATGTACTTCTGGAAAGACACGGTAGCTTTGTCTTGGTGGTTGACATCCAGCAGGATGACACCTTTCGAGCCTCCCTCCGGAATGTCTTTGTTCTTGCGCTGCTGAGTGTTCGCAAGGTTGTAGTTCTCGTCGAATACTGACCGAGCGTTGATGGCGTAGGCTTCTTGGCTTCTAGACTTTACGATGCGTATGCCACCGCGTGCGATGTCTCTGAATCTGAGATGAAATCCTCTGAACTCGGATCCGATTACGAGGAACATGCCATAGAGGGCTTGGGGATATTCCTCTGCGGGCAGGAAGGTAGGGTTGAGCCGGAAGCTGAGTGCTACCTTCGTTGGCGTATAGAAATTCGTCTTGAGGACAGAGGCGTTGAAGACCTGGAAGCACTCCATGACCATTTGGTGATGCTCGTTTGCAGTAGTCTTCGTTATCAGATCCTTCACCTCCTCTGGACCGAGGACACGGTCTACTTGCAAACGCAGATAGCTGAGTGTGGGTAGAAAGTCGTCCTCGTGGCGGGTCTGCACGTAGTGGGTGTTCGCAAACCCCAGATACAGTGCTCTCACGAGGCCTGGGTATTGGTTGATGATCTCTAGTATGTAGTCGGCTGTGAATGTTTCTGTGCGAAGTCGGCGTTTGAGCTTTGCCAGTAACTCAGCATGTACACTGTTGCCAGCGTCGAGTAATGAGGCAAGAGTAGTATATTCAGATCCTATTACACCATCAGCATTGTATCCGCTCAAGTCTGTCCCGATATCTACTTACCTAATCTGTTCAGAAAGTGGCCGATGAAGACGCATACGCAGTGGGCATAGATGGTCTCTTGCAGACTCAGATTTCCTGATGCGAAATGCGACTGGAACCTGTTTTGAGGGATGCAGTAGAGCAGAGAGATCTCTTTCATGATCTGATGGATAGATGCCTCGATTGGAGGGTGGCGAGCAGAAGGTACGCTTCCTGGCACTGGTCGTAGATATAGTGACTGCATAAGATGTGAGCTTCGTCATATCGCTAAGAGCAGAGCTTAACTCACCATTATAGTCATGCCATTCGAGAATTGCTCTGTGTTCGATATCAGCCCTCAATCCCAAGATATCGTCGTCTTTCTTTAAGGCCTACCAACGTATTTACGAGACGACGTAAGACCGTAGTAATGGTACTAGAGGGTAAATTGGTAAGTAGATCCATAAGAGCATGTTTGGATACGAGAGCCTACCAGATCACTCAATGCACTGAACAGACCTGGTGCGGAGCCTTGCCTATAGGCGATGACGAGTCTCTTCTCCCGTGTGCCCTCTATCTCGAACATCTCGATGACCGGACCAGTCCTTGCACTGCCGCTGTCGAGAACATGTTGGTAGATCTCTAGGGTATTCTTGGTAGCCTTCTGGAGGAATCGCTTCTCTCCGATCACCTCAATGCAAGTCTCTTCTGGGGCAGGGTGTGGGTTGCTGAACTCTGCCTGGTAGACAAAGTAGCATCGTAATTGCTGGTCATTGTCGCCAGGAAGGCTGCTCGATGAGCGGAAGGTCTCCACGCGGTAGCGACCTTCGCCCTTGGTATTGTTGAGGTACTTCTCGTCGATCCTCGCCTCGTACTTTGGCCCTTCATTCGAACTGACGCCCGGCTTACTCGTGTCGATGTACACGGCATGGTCAGAAGCCTCTTTGTCGAGACGAATCTCGAGTCGTTTGTCACTGCGTGCAAAAGCTGCGAGCTTTGCGGCGTACAGACTATGGATATGGTTGACTATGGCCCCGGGCGTCTCGGTCGAGAAGTACATGTCGTCGATACCTGAGATTGTTAGAAACTCCGATGAAGGAGGCAGAGAGCCTCTTCGAACCTAGCTCATTATAGAACCACTTTGTTTCAGACTCCACAAACTCGGCCGGCATGAACCCTTTGTCCTCGATTTGGTCCATGACGCTGAGAAGGCTGTCAGTCTCTCTGCTTCACCTGCGCTTTAAAAACCGAGATGCTTACGCTTCCATCTGCTGGTCCTTGCCATCGAACTTGGGAGCTTCATAGCCAGAGCCTGGCTCTTGAAGCACCCGAGGGTGATGAGAACCAGGGACGCTGAGATGCATTGGCTGCGCCGATGGCTTTCTTGACTCCGAGGTCGCAACATGATCTAGAGCTTTGTTTGTGACGCTGAGCGGTAGCTCTGTGGCAGCCATGACTGGGTAGTGAGGATCTTGAAAAAGATCAACTTGACGAAAGAGAAGAAATGGTATAGTAGTGTAGTGAGGTTGCTTTCAATGAAGTTGGACCCCTCTTGTAGTATTGGAGTGCACCTAAACAACCCTTGACAAGAATCACAGGCTCTTGGAAACAACAACAGTGGATAGCAAAGATTTTTTATATTTCTTTGAAGGAACGAGAAAGGGGCACAGCTGAGGCCTTGATTTATGTACCTGACTGGTCTTAGACAATTGCATGGCAAACAACACCTCATTCGTCACTCTGGCCAACATTTCCTGCAAGGTACGAGTACAAGAAAAGCGCAGACCACCCTTGTTGATCGGGCCATTATTTGCAACTTTTCCAACGTTGATACAATGTATCTGAGAGATATAATCGAACATTTTAGTCGGCTTTGGCGCTTTTGCTCGGGTCAAGGAAAGTAAGATGGAATCGATAGAGCGGGGATACCTTCGTGGCTACCTTTAGCGTGCCCGTTAAGTCCACATCGTGCTGTCCACAAGCGCCCAGCGCGGTTACCTTCGGGTGCTGAGGACCCTTGCGGCCCTTACGCCTCTGCCGCTACTAATAATATAATGAGTCAATGAGGCGACTGCCAGTCTCATGTTGTGGTTTTTGAGATAAGCAGTCCTCTGGTCTCGATCTGTCTTTTCATGAGAAATGACACGACAGTCTCACAAGAGCAAGTTGCGTGGCACGACTTGACTGATCAGAGCGCCAAGGCATGATGTACTGTCGTACTTGGACTGTGTACAGAGACTTCCAAGTTGTACGTACACAGTTGTTTAATCTTGCACCATCAACGCATGGGGTTACGTCAAGTACCTACATTGGGCCACGTGAGTAAACAGAATGATGTGATATTGAATAATTCGAATTTTATTTCGTAAAACATACTGCGATCGAGTATGTGCATGTGACCATAAAGTCGTAAACTCCTCTTCTATGCAATGCAAACGCTGAAAAGACGATTCGAAAAGTAAGATGCATTGGCCCGCAATGCATATCGTTTGTGACAACCAGACTGGCTCATCAAGAGCGTGCAAAGTAAGGCGTTTTCATGAAGTAAAAGAAATCCCGCTGCCGTCTCGTAGGATCCATTAATTATTCACGTTCTCATTATCATCCCCGCAACGAAGCTGCAAGCGACTAAGAGCAACATGCGGAGAGGCACTTCGACTACAAACAGAATCAGTATAATGCTAACACACGAGCCTGGGCAATGTGTCACTCACCTGTAGGAGCAGCGCTTGGCGGAACCACCTTTCCGGAAGCATTGACGGTCCATCCACTTGGTAGTCCTGGGTAGTCCGTGTTCGTGGCAGCAGCTGTTGCCAGTGTAGTAGGCGCACCGGTGGTCACCCAAGGCCAGATATTAGGAGTGGTGTAGATGGACGTGGTACGGTGGGTACCTCCCCACGGAATGGCTCCATTGACCGTGGATGTGACGGCAGGAGCGGATGAATCGACATTGGAAGGCCCTCCACTGATTGAGCCACCCGCTGCTGTGATGCTTTTCCAATCCCCAGAAGTGTCCGAGTATGAATAGGATGTGCCAGTCGAATAGTCAGTGACTGCAACTGACTTGACATACATGGAGAAAGGCCCCTTGGTGTAGTCTGTCGATCCTCCTGCCCAAGCAATCGTTCCAGGAGCGTTGGATGAGTCGCCGCCAGACCATGCTCCGATCTTGAGCATCATAGGAGACTGCGGATATGCATCACCGGCGTTGCTGGCGGTCAAAACCCGCTGCGTCACCCCATTGACCTGCCATACAATCTCGGTCGACGTCCACTCAACTGTGTACGTCTTGAAGGTTTCTGCAACTGAATTTGTTGAATGCACACCGCCTCGATCGGAAGTGCTGGTGTCGCCCTTGCGAAAGTAATTGGTTTGAACTCTGAATGACGTTAGCTAAGGAGATATTTGTAGAATCATTGATTGAAACTCACTGATCATCCTGATTACCGATGATTTCCCAATCTATCTCATCCAGATCATCGGATTGCAAAACGACACTGCTCACTATACCCTGACCGGGGGCGGCTTTCATCACAATCTCGACCTTTCCGAACATGATATACCACTTCGAGTTCAGGGTAGGGGCATCGCCGCTTTTGGCAACCGTCAATACCGTCCCATCAGAGCCAAATGTCGGATTTCCCGAGGTCGTGAATTGGTCCGATGCGCCGGAAGTGAAGTCGGCACTGACGCTCTTGCCTAATGCTGCATCTGCAGGACATTGACCTTGTGTAGGATTGCACGATGAAGAAGTTTGAGCATCACATGTTACGGATAATAGCAGCAGTACAACTGCAGCCAGTAAAGCGATGTGTGTTGACAAAGTCAGCCGGGAGACTTGTAATAATAAATGCATTTTGAGGTAAATGCTGGACTAGCCGGGAAAACGCAACGGAGAACGGAAACCGCAGACTGAACGGTCGAATAAATGTGGAATGGATATGGAAACATTTGTTCCTGCGAGGTCTGATTTTACTACAAAAACAAAACTCCTACCAGCCATCTTATTTTTTTTCCTTGTTGACATGATACGTCTTCATCAGATCTATTCTATAATAAGCAAGGACAGCAGAGTGGTGTGCGATGATGATCTGGCGTTGCGAGGTGGTTGGACGACGCGGGTGGAAACAAACAAAGCGGAGGGCTGGGCGGCCTGTGCGCGTCGTCGCCGAGCCAGACTGCACTTCATCAACCAGTATAGGTACCTATTGTGACGCTCTCTGTAATCTTCATGGTTCTCGAACTTCGGTCGGTGGATTGGTATTAATTCTGAATTGTGTCTGTTGTCTCGGTCTAAAACGCGGACCCCGGTGTGTTTCATTTACTGGAGCCCTAGGATGTCTTGGTAGGCTCGGTCTCATATGCTTCATGCATTTCCTATGGTACAAGCGGCAGCCAAGTATGCGCCGAGCGGTCTACAAACCTTCGAAACCCTCATCAGCGTCCTCGAAGTCATTGTCGGCTAGCTCATCACGGAGCTCCTTCTCCCTCTCTCGAGCATCCTGGGCGCTCTTGAGCTCCTGTCTGTGCTTGTTCATGGGGTATCTCATAGCCATGACGCACTCGTCGTGAATGCTGAGACAAGCCTTGATACGGTCGTGGAAGGCCTCGGCAGGCTCTCTGGTGGCATAGACATCTCCAGCCTGCTTGGACTCCATAAATCCATGCTCGTGATCCAAAGTAGCCTCGATAACCCCATCACGGATAGCCTTGGCGACAATGTACTCGGCAGACTCCTCGCTTTCGACGCCAAGGCGCAAGCAAATATCGCGTAGGGAGATGCGGGAGTAAGAAAGGGAGAGCATGCGAACTCCGGTCTTGATCACGTTCTGGCGCAGGCGCAGGATCAGGGTGTAGGTACCGTCAGTACGGAAGTGAGCTGCTTCTTCTTCCAGTACGCGGAGGAATCCTTGCAGGTCACCCACGCGCACGGCCTGGACGAGACGGAGGTATGGGAAGAGCGGGCGTTCCAGGAATGGTTGTCTGAAGATGGCGCGATCAGGGATATCTCCCATCAGAAGCTCAACAACGACAAGCAATTTGGTGGCAGATTGGTAGAAACCGGCGGCGAGCTTGTTGGTTGGCGATTTGCGGGTGGCGGCGGTGAGGTGTTCGTGTGCAGCGGTATAGGAGAGTTGAATGGCGCGAATGCGACCAAGGTAGTACAGGTAACGGCAGACCTGGTTGTTCGAGGCGTTCGCGGGAAACTGGGTCTGGGCAACCAGGAGATCTGCTTGCGTGATGTCTGCGGTGGAGATGTAGTTGCGTAATAGCAAGACAGTGACGGCGGCTTGGGTGTCAGCGTCCTTTCGGAGCACGGCACTTCTGAGAGCGGCCAACAACTTCGACCTGGTCTCGGTGACCGGGGACTGGCGCGAAGGAGGCAGTGGATCAAGGTGCTCGTGGAAGAGATGGTAATAAAAGTAGGCTTTGGCGGCCAAAGAGTCGAGCGTCCTGCGGTTGAACTCACGAACCTTGTCAACGAAGGCAGAGGAGAAAGCAGCGCCCTGTGCATGACTCTCTGTGTCGCAAAGGTGGACCTGTGCAAGCACACCGAGGTATACAAAAGACTCCGGGAGGACATCTACATCTTGCGAGAGAGCAGGGGCGTGACCATTGGTCGACGCATTTGAGGATTTCAGGGCGGACTCCAAGAAGCGCTTCGAGGAGGACTCGGGAGCCGAGGCGTAGAGGGAGGTGATGGCATGACCGAGTGCCTCTGCAAGGTGATTCGTCTTGCGCATGCTGGAGATGGAGCGTAGAACTCTTAAAGTGAAGCGGCCATCAAATTGCGCGACTGCCTTTTCCAATAAGGCGAAGTTGGCGATTATGGCTGGTGTGGTGTGAGCATTGAGCACATGATGTGATGCACCTGGCTGGTTTTGATGAGAGGGAACATACATTCCGACAGCTGCTGTGGTGTCTGGACCTTGGTGGCCTCTGGGGCTGTCGCCTCGACGCCCTCCATCTGTTCAGCCATGGTGAGTGGTCAGGTGGCGAGCTGAGTGAGAACTATGAGGAGAAGGACAGATTGCACACAAGTCGATGGAGTAAGGGATGATTGGTGGGTCTCGAGGTGGATAGATGGCGATGATGGTTGTGATGATGTTAATGATTATGATGATTATGATAGATACAACAGCAGTAACGGAGCGGCAGAGTCGGTCATGGAAGCAGCTGCCACCGATGATGCTTGAACGCCAAGTCTCAATCAAGTAGTCCGTGCACAGTATACAGTACAGCACAGTACTTTGTACAGTAGCCCATGGCCGCGGCGCGTCACCAAAACACCCGAATCAACATTGATGGTCATACCGTAAATACCTTATACAGTAAGCACAGTGTTCTGTGTCAACAGCTGCTGGATGGTATTCTGAACACAAGGACTTGCTGGGCACACATACAATTAGCAATACAAAATGCCCTCCTCACTGCTCTCATCCCACTTGGAGCAGATATCTCTATGCGCTTCGTCGATTGGCAGTCTTCAGTTTCCCGGCCCGAGGCCTTTCACCAATGCTGTCCTGGCACGACCTGAAATCACCACTCTGATCAGAGACACCGAGCCGCACGAGCGCGCCTTGTTCTCCATCGCCCCACCTCCAATCCCCTCCAAGACCCAGGTTCATCAGTTCTCTTCTACAATATCCGACTCGGTCAATTCCAACCAGCCAAAGCCTGTGCTGCCACCGGCTGCGGTACGCCCACCGCGCCGTAATACTGCTGTTGCTGCTGTCCTCGGCGGCGACACATATCGTCGTATAAGAAACGGCTATGCTGCCGAACACTCGACCAAATATGACAGGTCTCTGCCGCGCGACAAGCAGGAACTGGATGTTGACCTGCTCCTGAATGCCGCTGAGAAGCTATCTTCTGTCTATCCGATTCCGGGAGCTCTGGATAGAATAGCTAGGATGAGGAGCCGCCACGCTCAACTCGCCGCCAACATTGCTCACTACGAGGACCAGATCACAACCCAGACATCCCAACTTGACAACATGTATCAACCAAAGGACTATAGCGAACCACAGGAGATCGAGGACGAAGAAGACATGCACGACGATTTTGCTCCCAAGCAGTCCTCGCACTTCATGAGCGCGGAAGATATGCGACAAGAAGAAGACGAGATTCGCGCCCTGGAGCGAAAACGCCGCGCTCTCGAGGAGCGAGTCTCGGGTATGGAAAAGGACATTGGTGGTTTGATGAGATGAAGCACATGAATCTCTTTTTGTGTCCTGGAAAGACCCGTGGTATGCCTACACCATGTCTGCACCGTCACGCCACCGTGCAGCTGGTCAAATTATGAAGGGGCAGGAAACACCACGACCTATCCCGACTCAAGCAGTTGATGAGCAAGAGATATGCCGCATATCGCAAAAAGTTGAACAATGATCATACCGTGAGGCTTGAAGCCTGCAGCGCCCGCGACCTTCGACACAAGCCAGGCAACACTTTACTTGCACAACATGGCGCTTATAGCCAGCTGCTGAGCGCTACGTGACGAGCGTCTCGGTCGTGGCATCGTCGTCGCAGCCACACCTGAGGGAGGCCGCCAGCAATGTTATTGGGACGGAAGAAGATCTTGTCATGTCAACCAACAGTATTGGTGATGAACATTATCCTGCAGCTTGTATGAGCTGCTCGTTTTATGTCTAGGATATGGCACGGCAAGGTATTGAGCCAGAGCCAGGCACGAAATGCGGGCTTGGCGGGGACATTCAAGCTCATACAGCGGCTCGGAACGTTTCGATATGAGCTTGACCGACAGCTTGGCGATAAGGTATGATGCCTCACCTTGAGTAGATCACCCTTGATGAAACCTTTATATACATTCTCAATAAGCAAGAAACTCTACTCTGAATATAACTTTGTCTTTTTCGTCTTGCGTGCGCCGATGTGCACGTCATCAGCGAGCATTGGTCCTAGAGCAAAGTCAACAGTGCATCGCCTCCACCGCGGAATTGGCTTCTCCGCCTCCTCCGACCAGTGGCTGTGCTCATGAATAACCACTGCCACCGCAGAGATAGATATGGAAGCATGCCTTAGCCTCACCTGCTGAGCCACCTGGCGGGGATCTGGCCTAATCACGACATTTCGTAGTTGTGCAAAAGCCAACCAGTACCGTATAGTGACACGGTACGAGATATGAAAAGGGGGACACTGATCAACACTTGTCCCTGGAGATCCCTCTGACATAGTAGGGGTGGATGTTTCTAGGTAGTTACGTGTTAAGCTAAGGTAGGACAGACTTGCGTGCACTGTGATGCATAAATAGATCAGCGGTGCTGGTCCCCCCTCCTTTGCTTCTTTGTTCTCCCTCTTCTACATCTATACCATAGCTTTCACTTTTTGGCCTCTCTTCTGTCAATTCTCCACTAAAGACTTCTCTCCCATAACAACACACTTTACTCTGCCATCCCACTCTCCAGTCTCGCTTCAGGAAACACACAACAACCTCACCATGACGGGCTTCCTCGGCAACATCATCAACGAGTTCACCCACCAGGGCGGCAGTGAACAGCAGCAGCAGCAAAGCTACGGCGGAGGCGGCTACGGCCAACAACAACAACAAGGAGCACCCCAAGTGTATCCTCCCTGGCGCGCAGTGTGGGAACAGGGCCGCTGGCTGTACATCAACGACCAGAACGGTGAGCGCACCTTCGAGCACCCAGGCAACTACGGCGGCGGAGCATCGCAGGGCGGCTACGGCTACGGCGGCGGCAGCGGCTACAACTCCGGCGCGCCCCAGGAGCCCTACGGCCAGCGCGAAGAGCAGAGGTCCGGTGGAAACCATAATGTCATGTATGGCGCTCTTGGCGCCGCCGCCGGTCTCGCGGGCGGTGCATTGCTGATGCATGAAGGCGAGGATATCAAGGAGGACTGGGACAGGGGTGAGGATAGGGTGGAGCGAAAGGTCGATGAGTGGGGTAATGACATTGCGGATGCCCCTGAGGATGTCGCTCGCTGGACGGGTGAAAAGGTACGTCGTTGTGTATATCGCTGCAGTCGCAAGGTTATAGTGGAGCTGACTTATTCGCAAACTACAGGTGCAAGAAGTCGAGGACATCCCCGATGATGTCGAGCGCGGCTGGGACCACATGGAGCAAAAGGTTGAGGACATCCCCGAGGACATCGCCGAAGACGTCGGCGAGGGCGTGGGACGTGTCGAGCGCTTCGGAGACAACATGGACAATGCCTACGACCAAGGGCGTGACGAGGAACGCTACGAGGACAACAACTGGTAGATGCCACAGCTTCGGAAGCAGAAAAAGCAAAAGAAAAGGAAAGAGAAAAACATCAAGCATTAGCGCAAGTAGCCGACAAACAAATCATCACACCAGATCTGGGCAGGACCCAGTCTCGAAATTTCATGACTATCCACGTCCCTCAAGCTCCTTTTCATATTTACATTATCACCGTTTAGCATCGTCATCATCTACATCCACAGACAAAGCTTGCCGGAGGCTGTTCCGGCAGCGATCCAGTCATTCGTTGGGTGGAACTGAGCGACCGCCGGCACGGCACTGATACCATCGCCGCCCAGCTGGGCTATCTGCTGTCCTGTACTCGTGTAGACATCGACGAACCTGTTCATGTTGCCGATACAGAAGCGTTGGATGCCATCCTGGGGCTGCAGCTGCCATTGGGCACGGAGACTATATTGACAGAATATCATATTAGCACACGCACATCTTCCGACTTTGCTTGTTTTCGTTTTCCGTTTTCACTTACATGGTCACCCACCTGCCCGTCTGGTTGTTATGCGGTACCATCGTAGCAGGCTTCATTTCCTCGTCGCTCAACTCATGTCCGGGCTTCCACGACCCACAAGCGCTGAAATCATATATCTTGACCGTATCATCATACGACGCCGTAGCGACCTGACCCGCGGAATTGAACGCCGCATGCGAGACACTGAGACGACTCTCGTGCTCGCCCACCAGCGCCGGAAGTCTGTTCTCGCCCTTGCCGCTGATCTTGCGCAAGTCCCACAGCTTCAGCGTGCGGTCTAGACTCGCCGTCGCGACGAAGTGCGGGTGCGCCGGGTGTAGGGAGAAGCCGCCGATTTTCTTCTCCGAGAGCTGAAGTAGCGCTGTGCCGCCCGTGTTGTTGGGCGGGGCGCGGATGTCGTGGTAGCCGAATTGGCCGCTTAACGTCGTGAAGTAGAGCATGTTTGGGTTTTCGCGGGACATTTCGACGCCTGAGAGGGGCTCGTCGGCGTCTTTGTCCTCTGGCGCGTACATTTCGATTGCGACGCCCTTTGCGAGGTCGAGTTTGCGGATCGACGAGTCGTAAGAGGCGCTGTACAGAGCGTTTGAGTCGTGGGGAGAGAACTGGAAGGCGGAGATTGTTCGTGTGTGGATCTTGAAAGTGGTGATGGCGGGATCATCATCGTCGACTTCTTCCTCGTCGTCTTCCACTTTGACCTGCGGTATCCCCTGTGACCCATCGAACAGCCCGAGATCACCCAGCTTGTCGCCGGCAAACACCAAAGGCTTCTCCTCACTCGGATGGAATCCCATAGAGTATATGCGCTCAGGCGTAATCTTAATCCTATTCGGCTCAAACCCCTGCCACAGCTCCATCCCGCCCATCTTCTCCCTTAATGCCCTCAGCTCCTTATCACTCGTATCCTTCAACTCCTGCGCCGAAAACGTCCGTTCGCCAGGCCTCGCCGGCCCCACCAGCGACGGGAAATTCCCACTCTGACTCCATGATCTCCCCGCGACGACGACATCGCCTAGATTCAAATCATCGCTGACGCGCTGTCTCTTGATTCTCTGCGCTTCTTGAAACGCCTCGGCTTCTTCCTCTGCTTTGCGCTGCGCGACCTCGCTGTCTGCGACTATGCCCTTGAGACGCGAGGATGTGCGCCGCGGCACGACCTCTTCTTTGATGTTCGGCGCTGGTTTCTTTCTTTTGGCACTACCGCTCGTGGTAGGCGTAGAAGCCTTCTTGGGCTTGGTAGGTGCGAGGCCTGCGCTTGCGGCTTCGAGCTGCAGTTGGCGCAGCAAGGCTTGGTTCGCGGCGATCTTTTCTTGTCGTTGGCGCTCGTAGTCGCTGATTTCCACGATGCCTCTTTTCGGCGGCATTTTGAATTGCTTCTCTTGGTGGGCGAGGGTGGTGGAGTTATTGGAAAAGTAAGGTAGACACAGTGTCACCTCAGGCAGCATACCTTATCATACACTTTAAGTGGAAGACGCGATGGAGCGCGTCATCGAGTCGAGATTGACGCGTTTTCTTCTCCTGGCGCGAAGCTGGACGGAGGACGTCACTTCTTCCCGGCTAGACTTGCTAGATCTGATCCCCATGCCATAGGGCGACCCTGTCTATAATGTCGTCTAGTCCTTACTTTCCATCAAGTTCATTGCTGTGACGATCTGGGCTCTTGTCAGTTCGATACTCGTCATCTCGTTGCTGATACGTCCCGTTTTATATAAGTTCGCTACCAATCATACAATCACTTATCTTGAATTGCTTTGTCGACGATGTGGGATGATTCGAAAAGCATGGAACAGAGCGATAATCACATTGCAAATGTAGGATCCGATTCATATTGTGTTCCAACATGCGTATCGAACCACAGAATAGTGTACAGATTGGGGTGACCATTGACTCAAAGTTACTCAAGACCCGACAGTGACAGCGCTGAACAGAAGGGGTATTACTTTTACTTTGACAATTAGATGCCTCTGCTTGTCAGACCGACCCAATTAACATCGCCCTATCTCCAATCGAGCTACATACCCTGCCATCATTAGTCACTCATAAACCATCGTCAATAGCCTCCCTGTTCCTTCCTACTGCCGTCAGCGCTGCTCTGTCCGCCATCGCCCGCACCTGCCGCAGCAGACTTGATGGCCTGATCGTCACCTCTCAGCTTCTCAAAATACGACTTGATATCCTCGGCGCTGACAGCCTGGCCGCTCTCGGCGAATGGCTGGAGGAAAGTCTTGACCTTGTCTCGTAATTGATTGTAGACCATGACGCCCTCTGCATACTTGTCAGTAGTGCATCGATCTGGCCGTAACAGGCTAAACATACCTATAGCTCGCACTCGGTCGACGTTACTCAACAATGCCTCGCCACGCTCGTAGGTGCTGCCTGAACCCACACTAGCTGCACCGTGTGCGTTGTCGGCATCGCTCTCTGACATTGGCGGCTCGTACGATTCTTCTTCTTCGAGTAGCTGAGGGAACTTGGCGAGTCGAGGGAAACACTCGGCACATCGACAGAATTGTTCTCTAAAGTCTTCCTTGACGAAGAGATTCACATCACCAGCAGGGGGTGGTAGAAGTGAAGTGTGTTTTGGCATGGAGGTCGACTCTGTCTCGGGGGTTTTCTTCTGTGCATCTTCATCTTCAGCCACCTTGATCTTCTTAGAATCCGAAGTTGCGACTGGATCCTCATCTTCAGCCTTGCGCTTGTTGGTCGCTACAGAGGAAGTGATGTCCGAGGCAACCTGCACCATTTCCGTCGACGCTGCCTTTCCACGCGGAGGCTCCTTACCATCGAACGAAGGCTGCTTATGAAAGACAGGGGGCAAGAAACCAGGGGTGGCGGCATAAGACTTGATCCATGGGGCCACAGATGAGCATTTGTAACAGATGACATGGTCGAAGTCGTCCTCTTCAGGGAAGCCAGGAGGCAAGGGCGGATCTTCTGTCTGGTCTTCTTCCGTTGCTTCTTTTGATTCTGTCGAAGCAGCCCTAGGTAGACCGAGCAGACACTCGGGGTGCCACCAATCTTCACCACAGCCTCCCTCGCGCTCGTCTGCAAGACCGAGACATTGGAACATGGTCCCCTTCTCTTTGGCAGGGTCGTATTCGTCGTTGCAAGCACAGAATCTGCCGGCGAAATTGTGGTTATATACGTTATCCTTTCTGGCAGCTTCTCCGACCACACCTCCCTTTTGATTCGTGGTTGGGTTCAGTCGGAGAGTGCATGGAGTGGCATCTGGAAGCCTTGTGGTGCCGCAGTCGCATTCAATGTCACGCTTGGAGAAGAGTTCGACTAGGTTGTGCTCTCCATGGCAGGAAATGCTGCATGAGTAGCACAAAGCAGCTGTATTGTATTCGGATCCAGGCGATGCAGAAGGGGGGTTGCACGTCAGACACGAGAAGAGAGATTGACGTAGGGGACCGAGTGGTTTTGTGCATGAGTCGAATTGCTACAACGTAGAGTCAGAGTTCTTCAATTCTTCTTTCTTTCTTGCATATTGCACACTGTTGCATAACATACATATGGAAGTGCCTCACGTGCTTCAGCTTCCAGTTGCAGCTGGCTGGCGATGAAGCTATCGGTCTTTACGTCAACGATTTGTAGATACAATGACAGAAGTTATACGACTCACTCTTCTGCAGTCTGCGAGGGCTCTGTGTCTTGAGCCATGATGCGGATATATTGCAGTGTATCAGAAGACGTTAGCCGAACATCAATACAATGGTAATGTGGCACAAGATGAAGGTGGACTGCGGGACGCGATCAGAGAGAAACCAATTACCTTTCCTGATCGGGAAGTCGCGTAAAGTGGTTCTCGACGCGAAAGACACGCGCTTTTATTATTCTTCCCCCCCTTCGCTTCTTGTGCTGTACACAACCCCCTCAGACGTCCATCTGTCTCTCTTATACACAACTCTATACCACCATTTAGCTCAATCACAAAGCTCTGCAAAGATTGATTCCTGGTGGGGGCATTGAAGTGATCGAGTCAACAACATCTGCACATAATAATGAGGTACGTCTATGCGACATGCAACAGTGCGCTCTTGCTCCTGCCTGTTTCTGACACCACCTCAGCTCCCCTCTACGATCAAATATGGACTCGGCCAACCGCGCTCGCCCTACGGCAGGTGGCCGAAAGCGCACCAGGGACGATGAGGACGTTGATATGCTCTCATCATCCGGTGCTCCTCCTTCCAGCCGTGAGTCTCGTTCATGTGACATCTGCTCAAAGTTAGACCCATGCTGACATGCTCATCAGCTCCTGCCTCTTCACCGCCAATGTTTCCCAACCAAGACATAGAAGAGGACGATGTGGTGGAGCCCGAGGAAGACCTGATACAGGATCTTGACGATGCCGAAGAAGCTCTTGAAGACGACGCTGGCGTCGACCTCTTCGGCGACAACTTCGAGAATGACTACCAGACACGCGAAGATGATTTCTATCAAGGCGCAGATATTGACGATGACGAAGTATACGACGACATGGACCTCGCCGCCAGAAGGCAATTGGACGCACGTCTCAATCGCCGCGACAGAGAGCTGGCGCGCCAGTCCCGCAGACCTCGTGCCCAGATCGACGACGAAGAAGACGATGTAATGGATCTTACAGCTCAACCTCGCAGGCGAAGGCATCGCTATGACGAAGAAGAAGAGGACCTGGACATGGCCGAGGATATCATGACCGAAGAGCTCTCAGCTGAGGCTCTCGCCGACGTCAAAGCTGCCAGTTTGACCGACTGGGTCATCCAACCTGCCGTGCATCGCACAATTGCTCGCGAATTCAAGTCCTTCCTGACAGAGTTCGTCGACCAGCAGGGTATTTCCGTCTATGGCGTTCGCATCAGAACGTTGGGAGAAATCAACGCCGAGTCTCTCGAGGTTGACTGGGACCATCTCAGTCAGATGAAGCCAACCATTGCCTACTTTGTCGCAAACGCACCCGTTGAAGTCCTTGCCATCTTCGATCAGGTAGCCATGGACGTCACTCTCTACCACTACCCGGATTATGAGCGTATTCACTCGGAGATTCATGTGCGAATCAATGGCCTTCCCGTCAGCTACACACTTCGTCAACTCCGCCAAAGCCATCTCAACTGCCTCATCCGCGTCAGTGGTGTTGTGACGCGACGGACCGGTGTTTTCCCTCAGCTCAAATACATCAAGTTCGATTGCACAAAGTGCGGCGTCACACTCGGTCCTTTCCCCCAGGACTCGAACTCTGAAGTGAAGATCTCCTACTGCCAAAACTGCCAATCTCGTGGTCCGTTTTCGCTCAATTCGGAGAAGACGGTGTACCGCAACTACCAGAAAATCACCCTGCAAGAGTCGCCGGGTACCGTGCCAGCTGGTCGTCTGCCCAGACACCGTGAGGTGATTCTGCTCTGGGATCTGATTGACTCGGCCAAACCGGGTGAGGAAGTCGAGATCACGGGTATCTACCGCAACAACTACGACGCAGCACTCAACAACAAGAACGGCTTTCCTGTCTTTGCCACTATGCTCGAAGCTAACCATGTGGTCAAGTCGCACGACCAGCTCGCAGGCTTCCGCCTGACCGAGGAGGACGAAAGAGAAATCCGTGCTCTCTCAAGAGACCCAAGGATCGTGGATAAGATCATCCAGAGCATCGCACCGAGTATCTACGGACACGATGACATCAAGACAGCTGTGGCGCTCAGTCTGTTCGGCGGCGTCAGCAAGGAGGCACAGGGTAAACACTCGATAAGAGGAGACATCAACATTCTGCTCCTCGGAGACCCGGGTACTGCAAAATCACAGGTGTTGAAGTACATAGAGTCTACCGCGCACCGAGCTGTCTTTGCCACTGGTCAGGGAGCATCCGCCGTTGGTCTCACAGCTTCCGTCAGGAGAGATCCTATGACGTCGGAATGGACTCTGGAGGGTGGCGCTCTGGTGCTTGCCGACAAGGGAACCTGCCTCATCGACGAGTTCGACAAAATGAACGACCAAGACAGAACGAGTATTCACGAAGCCATGGAGCAGCAGACCATTTCCATCTCCAAGGCTGGTATTGTGACGACTCTGCAAGCCAGATGTGCAGTCATTGCGGCAGCCAATCCGATCGGAGGACGCTACAACGCATCCATCCCTTTCAGTCAAAACGTCGAACTCACCGAGCCCATTCTCTCGCGTTTCGACATCCTCTGCGTCGTTAGAGACACGGTCGACCCGGCCGAAGACGAACGACTCGCGAAGTTCGTTGTCAACTCACACGGTCGCGCACATCCCCTCAGCAACCCCGCCGCACACGACGATCACACTCAGACAGCGACAACAAGTATGGACGTAGACGATTCATCAGCGACGACAAAGAAACAAGGCGAGATCAACCAAGAGCTCCTCCGAAAATATATTCTATACGCACGGGAGAAGTGTCGACCTAGACTATATCAAATCGACCAGGACAAGATTGCCCGTCTGTTCGCAGACATGCGCAGGGAGTCCATGGCGACGGGGGCCTACCCCATCACCGTAAGCATCATCTTCTTCGCCCCCCCCCCCCTCCACCACAATCAACCCCTACTAACCTTTTCTTGCGTTCAGGTCCGTCATCTCGAATCCATCCTCCGAATCTCAGAGTCATTCGCCAAGATGCGTCTGTCAGAGTACTGCAGCAGCAGGGACATTGATCTGGCCATTGCCGTCGCCATCGATTCGTTCGTCGGCAGTCAGAAGGTCAGCTGCAAGAAGGCGCTCGCTAGGGCGTTCGCAAAGTACACACTTGCCAGACCGGGCGCGGTCAGGAATCCCAGAGGTGGTAACAGAGGAGCTGGTCGCGCTGCTGCTGCTGCTGCTGGGGGGAGTAATGTTAGTGTAGAAGCTTGATGGGGAAGAGGTAGAGAGTAATTGAGTGACGAGTGATAGAGGCTTATGTGTTACCGCAAGGCGTTTGTTATAGCAACTTTCTCACGACAAAATGCGGAGTAGAACAAACTCGAAGGCAGTCTGGCGTTCTTTGCTTTTTGGGGATTCCGAGTGCTACGAAGAAACTACTTTTGGGACTCGGAATCGACAGTGATTATATGGGCTACTTCTCTACCAATCCTAGGCCAAGGCAATATCTCCTCCTCTATAGGGTATTTCCATCCTTCTCTAGATCTCATCCTTGGAAATCATAATGCCATAGGGATCCCTGTCGACCTCGCTGACGTGCACCTCGACGTGATCGTCCTCGAGAGCGTCTAGATAGTCGTCGCTGAGACTGGACTTGGTCTTCTTCTCTTCGTTTCGGACACGGTTCCACTGCACACACACACACACACACACACACAAGTCAGCAAGAGATGGTGACAAAAGGAGGATCAACACATACCTCGTCCTTGATAGCCTTCTCCAACTGAGGCTTCAAGACGCTGTGCAAGAAGCCTCGCTCAGTATTGCTGTGAAAGAGCGCAATGACGACTTTACCCTGTTCGATGGCGGCCAGAGCCTCATGATGGCTCAGCTCTCCAGTGAACAGCAAATCGACGTCTTCTTCGCCATTCTTGCCCAGTCCCGAGAAAAGACCGCCTCCGGCACCGGCGCAGATGGCGACCGAGGAGATGTCGATTTCGGACATTTGCTTGCCTTGCGGGATCGCGATCGGGAAGCCTTTCGGGTTGCCCAGACCTAGGCCGATGCGGTCGATGATGGACAGTAGAGGCTGCGGGGTGGAAAATCGCACGATCCTGCCCATTCCGGCGCCCGTGTTCTCGTAGCCGGGCACGTTGCAGGGCTTGATGGGCCGGCGCGTGTGTCTATCGCTTGCGAGTTTGAGAGCTTGGTCTTTAATGGAGAGCTGCGAAGGGTGATGCTGGAGGTGGAAGGTAGGTCGCTTGGGAGGTGCGAAGGGGTCTCCCTCGGGTGCAGCAAGGTTCGATTTCGAGGGCGAAGCCGGGCGTGAGGTTTCTGCTTTTGTCTCTTCCTGGATCTGTTCGACTTCTTCTGCTGATGCGGGTGTGCCTGAGACTATGTCTGCTAACCAGTCGCCGAGACCACCAGGAGCACAATCAATGGCGGTATGGGGACTGTAAACACTAATTCCCTCGGCAGCCAGGCGCAGTAGGGTCTGCTGTTGTGTGTCGGCCAGAGTCAATGTCTTGAGACCCCTGAAAATTATGGGATCTATGCTTGATATTCCCGTCAGACAGAGAGAAATGCAAAGACAGCAGGTCCGAAAAGTCTTCACGCACGGTATGCAATAACCATTGAGTCATTACGCTCAATGGCCTCGTCTGCCACGGCTTTGGTCAAGTCGACAGTAAGGAGAACAGAATTCATGTTACGTCGGATGGGATCGAAGGGGGCCTCGAGGAGGACTGTGTCAGAAGTTGGCGACTTGATTCTGATATCGACACACAAAATGATACGTACGACCAGTGTTATCCCATGATTTCTCAGCAAGCGCCTCTGGATACCTGAGTGTATTAGAATCGTATATATATCTCAGTCACACAACTTGGCCAAACAACAAAGGTGGACGAACAGCTTGCGCATTGCGCTCACGGCAGCCTTTGAGAAGGGCGCCGAGGTAGTAGAGGAACTCATCTTGACTGCGCGTCTCAGAGTCGCCGAGAACATGCAGAGAATACAGTGTCTTTATGAGGCGCGTCTGAAGAGATTTGGTGATTGATTGTGTTCGTGGAGGAGTGATAATCACAAAATAAGGTACTGTAATTATGCCTCGACGTCATTGCGAACATTTCCCAATCTGGCTCCGAACAACTCGAACCCCACATGGCAGGCGCCGTGGCACCTTCCTTAGGATGTTATCGCCGCCCTCGATCTGATAATCTCCAACTCGGAACAAAATTGTAGATTACTTTACCTTACCATACATTATCATTTCTGACATCTCCCGAAGAATATTTGGCGATCTATATCTCGAATCATGAGTGTCTCATCAGGCGTCACCCCCGAGTCCCTCAAGGCCGCTCTCGTCGAAAGACTCGAAGCCACACATGTAGACATAGTCGATCTATCAGGTATGCGCGCCAACAACACCACACCTTGCCCAGAACCCAGGAAAGAGCAAAGAGAAGATACACCAACAACACAAACATCACTCGGACGAGAATGCAAGGATGAGGATTGAAGGAACAGCAAAAGAGAAAATGGCGACTAACCCACCCCCCCAACAGGCGGCTGCGGTCAAATGTTCGAAGCCATAATCGTCTCACCTCACTTCACCAAGAAAACAACTCTGGCTCGCCATCGACTGGTCAATAACACGCTGAAGGGAGAAATCGCCGCCATTCATGCCTGGACGCCGAAATGCTTCACGCCCGACGAGTACGTCAAGAAGATGGGTGGAGGGGCTTGATCACTGTTGGGTTGAGATGAAAAGAAAGAGATAATAGACATGGTTTGCCGTTCTGGGTTTGAGAAGAGAAGGGAGGGGGAAATTGTAGGACCCTCTCTCGTTGGTTCTTTTGCCGTGGTGCCTTTTGGATAATGGATGGCGGAGAGTGGTGATATATGGCTGTGATACCCTCCCACTTTTGGATGCGGATTTGGTCAGCCGTGGGTTGCATACGAGGCTACGCTATATGACGACTCGTCCTCGAGGCCGGAGCCTACTCGGATCGCCCCGACACAGAAGGAAAACCTAGAGTCAGCCAGTGCCGATACCAAATCACGTCGGCGCTGACTCGTACCGCTCGAGGAATGGCACAATAAATCATAGACACAGGGGACATTATGCAATGTTTAGTCAGGAGCGAGTACGCTCTGCTTTTAGCTCTGTATATACGAAAAGGCACATGTCCGAAATCTAGCTCAGCAGCACCTTCAATTCGTTGCTAGTGCGAGGGAACAAATCTCTCAGCAATGGCTCTTCATCCTCCTCGTCCTCGACATGTTGTCGCAGTTTCATATCATCGAGTGCGGTGAGAAGCGCCTCGACGGCTTCGTACTGCTCGACAAACATGTCTGCCGCCTTGTCGCACACATCGCGGAGCAGTCTTCTGTCGTCGACGTGTCCGATGTAGCTCCGCGCATCCTCCATGGCAGCAGGTATGAAGGCGTCTAGCTGCCTAGCCATCGACAGCAGTCTGTTCGGCTGCAGACTGTTGGCTTTTCGTATTTTTTCCTCCTGACCCGCCTGGTTGGCGCCGAGGTACGGTGCGAGGTCCTCCATCAGCGGCCTCAATCCCGACTCTGCCAGGAACCAGTCATGCAACGCATGCACGAGATGCTCGCTTTCCACATGGATCGACTGCTCGATACCCGCCAGGCGTGGCGCCGTGAACGCAGCGCCTTCGAGTACGGACTTGACCGCCAACAAGCAGTTCAGCGAAAGAGTCTGCTCGTGCGGAGGACCCATCTTCTTCGCCAGGCTCTCGCACCCTGCCAGGTAAGGATCCAGTGCCTCTTCCAGGACCGATTCGAACTCGGCCTCGCCCTGTCCACCGCCGAGTGAGTTGGCAAGGGATGTGTCGTAGCTCTTCATCAGCCCGCGCAATGTCTGTAGTGCCTCGATCAAGAACTCCGGCGGCGACATGTCTCGACGGCGTCGCGGCTACGTCGCCGCGGATGTTGGCAATGTGATCGCGGGTGATGGTCTTGAATTGCTCAAAAGCTCGTTCTGTGATCGGACGCAATACTTGTACGATACTGCATTCGGCACCGAGCAGAGAACGAAAGACTTGGCAGTAGAAAGTGACCAGGTTCGAGATTTGGTATGCGAGCATGGCGTCCTCGTGGCTGTGGACGATCTGCTCAACACGCTGGCGAAGTTGTCGGAGCACGCCCGATAAGTCTCTGTTCACGAGCTCGTTCAGTGCCTTTTTGCCGTCGAAAGCCGCTGGTGCTTCTTGTCCGTCTTCTACGCTCATCTGCAGCCATGGCTCGCGCTCACGGCCTTCTTTGAGGCTCTTCGATATCTCGTCGGCATCCGAGATGAAGAGTATGTGCAGTGCCTCGCGCTCTCCGACCGTTGCGGCGTGTGCCCAAGCAAGCATATCGCTGACATAACGCAGAGGGTCGTGGGCATTTAATTCGATGGCCTTTCCTAGAGCAGGCACGCCTACATCAGACTGCGTAGAACCACCGGTAAGTGCAGAGTAGAAGGCGTCGGAGAGGACGTGCTCTCGGTTCTCTGCGAAGAAGTCCAGACAACCTTGGAAGAGGGTCGGTCTCTCTGCTAATGCCCGCAAAGCACGACGAACCGCGATACTGAGCTGTGGATCTTCAAGGTCCAACGTCCGAAGTTCTCTCTGCGTCCAGCGAAATAACTTCTGATAGGCGGCGTTCATGTGCTTCGAGCTCTGCTCGAGTATCTCAAGGCCGAGTTGCTGGTCTTCTGATCCGAGAAGGACTTCACTGTCGTCATGTATACGCTTGATGCGCGCCAAAGCCTGGAAGAAGTCGTCCGTGATTGGCTCAGCAGTAGAGGTAAGGCTAGAGATCTCATCATTCGACAGGGTGAAGTGCTTGGTAAAGGCAGTCAGTAGTTCTTGTTTCGTTTCATTCTGTTGCTTTTGCTTTAGAAGCTCAGCAGTCTCCTCAAGACATGGCCCAGTCTCACGAGAAGCCGCCGTGATATGTGATCGTATAGCAACACACGACTTATTCAGACCATCAATCGCCGTGCCGATGAGCTTGAGATGCTTCTCAAAGTCAGTTTATGCATACTGGATAATAAATGCTATTGCTACTCACCTGTGCGACCTGACCAAAGTCTTTGATAATCTCGCCATTACATTCTATCAACTCCTGCTGCGCCTCCAACCTCAGATTCCTGCGTGTTTCTGGAGTGTTGACAGTCTTGCGAGCGTCAAGAGTCTCCAATGAATCCCGGATCTCGAGATCAGCGAACGAAGCAGATAGCACACTGGTGATGCGACCCTGTAGAGCATTTGACTTATGTGCTGGTATACCGGGGGAAAGCAGGGGAGATGATATGGCCGGAGAAGGTGAGGGGTTCCTCGACCGATCCTGAAAGTAGGCACCAGACATTGCGTGCTTATTTATATCTCATCAATTCAGTTTGTATAAGCCAGATCTCCCACAACACTCATGGATCAATTGCAAGTAGATAAAGATGCCCTAGGCGTGCTGCTTCCTGAAGCAAGATTACACGCTACGTGTCAAACGTCGATGCCTCTGAAGAAGAAGACCATAAGCACACGCGACAAGTAGCGACTGACACCAGCCCCTTTTGATTGACCTCTGCTTGCTCGGAGTCTGTGATCATTATATGTTTGTAAATACCAAGCGAGACCATGGGCCTGTAAGTCAACATGCACAGGGTACTACCGCATATACAGGGCGTCACAATTAGAGGCAACTACACGCGGGTGACTTCCACAGAATCCGAGAGCTGTCTGCATTCATAATTTCATACTTGATGGACATTACAGTATGGGTAACCCCGCTATGACTGAAGGACACCGAATTATTGTGCACTTCCTATACCGTACATTCCAATCGCGTAGGCTCCAATTATCATTGAAGGCAATCATGTATATCTTATGTAGATATGGGCATGCCTCAAAAGCACTTTCTACACCTTGCCTTAGCTTACCTTTGTATACAGTCAGCCCATCAACCCCGGAATTTACAAGAGCCGAGACTGCTGTACCAACAACAACAGGACGCAGATGATCTGACTTTACGGCAAGATGTCACCCCTCGCGCCCGCGTGTGGATTCGGTGGCGATAAAAGATCTCCTGAGAGACCCTGACATTCAGACGCGTTTGCAGTGTTTGATGTCCATCTCAGGGTCCAGACTCGTAGAGCTCCATCTTCGTATCCTGTAGCCTGTCGCCAATTCGCCCGTCTTTGGAATTTACTACTCTGTGATTTGTTGCTTTCCACTACTAAATCTCAACCACTCCTACCTTTATAGAACACGAGTGTTTCCTCTAGACATGTCAATTTCTTCTTCCTAAGTACCCCTCGTCTTTCAATTTCTCTTTCTGCAATTCAGTCGAACATCAGCCATGAGTGGAGCCTCTGTCGCCCGCAATGGCCGTCGCGAGCGGGTCTATAGACGAGACGAGATTGAGGCCATGATAGCTGATGGAAACCACATTTTCATTCTCGATGACAAAGTAATGAAGGTTGACGCATGGCTCAAATATCACCCTGGTGGTGACAAGGCTATAAAGCACATGATCGGTAGAGATGCAACAGACGAAGCTCATGCGTATGTCTCCTCGATGCTAGCTAGATAATCAGCCCAAATACATATCTGACTTGTCGCCATACAGTATTCACTCAGCTGGAACATTAAAACGCATGGACAACTTCCAGATTGGTAGGATCAACGGACCCTGGCTCAAC
This sequence comes from Neodothiora populina, assembly GCF_041146345.1. Classification (NCBI taxonomy): domain Eukaryota; kingdom Fungi; phylum Ascomycota; class Dothideomycetes; order Dothideales; family Dothioraceae; genus Neodothiora; species Neodothiora populina. The sequence continues at coordinate 938,473 of NW_027191405.1, read as the reverse complement.
TTCCTGCCTCCAATCCAAGGTGGTCACTTCCGCCCTCTAGAAATAACTGAAGAGGCTACCGCCTTTGCAACATCGACCGCACTCGAGCTTGAGGAGCAGGACTCGTCAAGCCGCGAGAGCTCAGCCGAGCCCTCACCAGTCTTTGATCCAGCCAATGGTCCTCACATGCGCTCTCGCAAGTCCCACGCCGAGTCGACATCATCATCTGCCTCTTCTATATCCTCACTCGATGTCGAGGAGAAGACAACACAGGAAACCACGTCAGAAAATATGACTCGACAAGCGATAGAACACGACCTGAAAGTGTACCCTGCTCTGGACGTCAAGACTCAGGCCAACATCATGACAAAATACCGCGAGCTGCAGAAGCGCATCGAAGCCGAAGGCCTGTACGAATGTCGATACACATCTTACCTGATCGAGGCCTGTCGCTACACCTTGTTCTTTGTTTTGTGCCTGACATTCCTTCACTACGGCTGGTACAAGACCAGCGGGCTCTTCCTCGGCATCTTCTGGCACCAATTGGTCTTCACCGCCCACGACACCGGCCATGTGGCAGTCACTCACAACTATCAAATCGACTCGACCATCGGCATGATCGTTGCCGACTGGCTCGGCGGCCTGAGTCTAGGATGGTGGAAACGCAGTCACAACGTGCATCACATCATCACAAACTCCTGCGAACACGACCCCGACATCCAACACTTGCCCTTCTTCGCCGTCTCGCACCGCTTCATGAGCTCCTTACGATCGACCTACTACGACCGCATCATGAGCTACGACGCATTCGCAAAAATCATGATCAACTACCAACACTTCCTCTACTACCCCATTCTATGTTTCGGCCGCTTCAACCTCTATCGTCTGAGCTGGGAGTACATCCTCCTCGGACTCGGCCCGCGAAAGGGTCCCGCAGCCTGGCACCGCTGGTTCGAGCTCGCCGGCCAGATCTTCTTCTGGTACTGGTTCGGGTATCAGATGGTGTACAAATGCATCCCGAACGGCTGGGACCGCTTCGCATTCGTCATGATAAGCCACATCGTGACCATGCCCGTACACGTGCAAATCACGCTCAGCCACTTCGCCATGAGCACCGCCGACCTGGGCGTCACCGAGTCCTTCCCCCAGCGCATGCTGCGCACAACCATGGACGTCGACTGCCCGCAATGGCTCGATTTCTTCCACGGTGGCCTGCAGTTCCAGGCCATCCATCACCTCTACCCGCGCATCCCGCGCCACAACCTGCGTCGCACCCAGAAGCTCGTCATGCAGTTCTGCAAGGACGTCGGTATTCCTTATGCCATCTATGGCTTTGGAGACGGAAATGGGAAAATCATCGGCAAGCTGGGCGATGTCGCGAAGCAGGCTAGGATCTTGGCTGAGTGTCAGAGGGTTATCGTTGAGAGTGGTGAGATGGGCCATTGAACAGTTCTTGCTCTTGAAGACCGAAAACAAAAGAGAACTTGTGTGCGTTTCTGTTTACCCCAGAAACTTTTCTGCAACGCTTGCTTCTAGCTAGATTACGAATGGTAGACATGCTTTTTACTTCACCTATGCTCGGTGTCATCGCCCTGTTCATGCACATACTATATATTCGTGGGACGTCATCTTGGCAACCTGATGAAATCTTTCGCTTTACATACATTATTACGATCACAAATGTTGAAGCCCGCGTCAAAATCGAGGACTTACTAAATCATTGATTTCTAAATCCTATTCGAGGAGACTAGTGGTCGTCTGCAGTCTACTTAGGCATTGATCTCTGCCTGCTATGAGACATCTACAGGCTAGACAAGTAGGCATCATTTCTCTACCTCAAAACGACTCAAGTGTCGATTCCAATCGTTATTGTCGTCGTCGTCGTCGTCGTCGTCGCCATCGTACTCAAAATGCAAATCATCCGATCTTGGGTCCCTTTCCACCAGCATGCGCCTTCGAGTACTCGACCAGAAGACCTAGAACTCCACCGCTCGTTCTCTTGTCATTGTTACCACCAGGCCCCTCGGACGCGTGAGAAGACGAGACGACACCGGCACCAACGCCGCCAGTACCACCTTGAGCCCCGCCGTGTTTGCGCGACGGCGAGGACGCCGATACTTTCCACGAGTCGCCCAGACTGTTGTCTTCTTCGATCAGTCGGCTGGTGGTCATGGCATCTAGTCGTGCGAGACGAGCCGGGTCCTCCTCCAATTCGTCGGGGCTGATGTAGCCTGCGCCCGTGAGATTACCGCGTCGAGCGGCGGCTGCATGGGAGGACAGTCCGCTTCTCTTGTTCCGAGGATCCGACGTGCCTTTATTACCATGACGCTGCTGATGCGGCAAATCGAGAAGAATGGATCTTTGTGGAGATGCTGAGCGACCTTTCGCAGCAAGATTTGTCTTGCCTTCAGATCTCTTGTTGGCTGTCTGACGTAAAGGAGACATGGGTGGAAACGAAGGGGGCAGGTGCAGTCCAAAGTGCGGGCGGTGATGGCGACCAGGACCATGTTTTTGGTCGTAGCCACTCACTCGCTGCATAAAATAGAATTGAGATTTGGCCATCTTGTCGTCTTTTGTCCCGAAATACTCCTCTCTCAGGCCATCGGTATCTTGCATGGCCTCGTCCTCGACGTTCTTGCTCTTTCTAAAATCAAAAACAGAAAAGGCGCAAAGGTAGCCGAGCCCGTCGACTTGTACAGTCGAGTTTCTGAAGAAGTCCACAATCGTCTCACTTCGTTTCCCGGAGTTCTTCCACAAAACAAAGGGTGCGATGATAAGACTCATGATTTCTTCCAGGAAAATCAGTATCTTCATCTGATATAACGAGGAAAATTCGACGCGAACATCGTTACTGTGGAGCTGGTGTCTTCCTCGTGAGGGCTGATAATGTGTCATGTGAATTACGTTCATGAGGTGTAACACGGGATCGTGAACTTCGCTCTCGTCCGGCACGCCACCACGAGCGCCAGCGAAGATAGCCATAAGAATGGATATATAGAAAAAAGCGGTTCGCCCAGGCGTGATCTCGAAGCCGAGGAACAGCTCGGGATCCAGCAAGGTTGCGAGACCGAGCAAGCCTGCCAAAGTGCCACTCACGAGGCTGACAAATTGCAATAGCTGGTGAGTCTTGTCTCGTGGAAATTGATTGAGGTAGTCATCCGCGAAGGGATAAGACATCCTCATACGCTGCCGAAAGTCGTGCTGAAGCTCATTGAACTCGCGGAATTTCCATTCCGCAAGAGGTGTGAATGCTCGGGCACTCAGCTTCGACGGGCTATTTCGAAACTCCTGTACAGCGAATTAGCATGGAAAGTTGGGCATGTATGATCATTTGTGCTCACGGCATAATAGCGGGAAAAGTAATAGATGCAGTGGGCCCCAATGTTGACGGGCGCCAGAATGATACTCATGATAGCAGTGAAGCGAAGACGTCGACGCAAAGTCTGTATAAGGTGATTGCGATCTTGACGTTTCAGACAAGAAGGCTTCACCTGACCCTGATGATCAAATATAAAGTCCTGGAAACAGAATTGGATGCAAAACTCGAGACTCTTTGAGTAGAACTGACGCGTTCCAAGAAAGGGTACAGGCAACGAGAGGTCAAATATCTCTTTGTTGAACAAGGCAACAAAGTAATTATCGCGACGCATAAGACGGTTGGCTATGTCGTGAGCATCCATGCGTTGCTTTGCTTGATGCTTGGTCACATCTTTCAGGTAACGAGGAAGGTCATCGGCAGTCCGCGCATTCGAATTGCGTAATTTCATCAGGCCCTCCACAACACGTTCCCAGGAGACAGTTTGCAAGTCAATATCAGGGATGTTCAGCAGATGATGATAGAACTCGTGTAAAGACCATAGTCGGCGGACGTCCATCAAATGCTTGAAGAGCATCCAGCACCACCAGAAAGTGAAGCACCACAGAAGAACATTCTTCGCGAATGATGTACTGTGACCGCATCAGCCTCGTCAATTCTGTGCGTATTCGAGGTGAAAGTCACTTACTTCTGCATGCACTTTGGGATCAAGACCTCCGACGTAGACTTGCTTGCCGGTATTTTCGAGTAATCAATACAAGAGGACATGAACATATATAGCGAAAACAGGAAAGCAGTGGTCCTATCCGACTATAATCAGTTGATGATTACCACAGATGAAGGATAGATTAGAAGACCTACGCCATGTTGATAGCACGGGAGAGTAACATGGACCAGATGCCGTGCTCTGCATAGTATTCATATAGCTCTAGCAGGAAGGCGTCAAGATTTTGAACATTCGTCCAAAGCCACAAGGCTTGCTCTCTGGCATCAATTGCGTGTTGAGTCGAAACACCCCTGACCTGAGTACGAGCAGGGTTATCACTGTCGTTATGCAAAGGCTGTCTATCCTGGACGGTTCTCCACTGCTCTTCAGCACGCAAGGTCGATGCATGATCTCTTCTCGGCTGCTTTGAGAATTGCTGACGCAAGGCGGCACCTTCAACCAGTAATGAGTGTGGAACATCGTCTTCTAAATCCGAATGAGGTACATCGGTGTTTCTTTCCCAACTAGAAGGTCGAGTGCTTGAAGATGGTGGTGTGGCGTGCTCCTCGGCGGCTGCCTCAGCAAGTAAAGCGTCCAACTCATGATCGCTTGATGTCCTTTGATCGTGGTCGTCGCCAGCCTCAATCTCTGGTATTCTATGATCGAATAATACCCCGCTTTCTGTGTTGGGCAGGAAGCGCGATAAGATACGTGAGGCCATCATCGTGGGCGGTGACTGGGTGTCCGCTCACTGCTGTTGAGGTTAGTGCAAGTGTCTATACAGATACAAGTACGTGTGAGAGGATCAAGCAAGCCGAGTCTCCGAGACCGAAACGGCATTGCTGATGCACAGACACAGCAGGAACAAAGTAGTAATTATTTAAGGGAGGATGTGATTATGAGGCACATGGATAACAGTGATAGCCACTTGACCGATATCTAAGGTGCAAAGGCACTAAAGGTAAGGCATTGGGGGAAGGGCAGATTGGCATGTGGAGAGGAGTTAAGGAAGGTACACACCCCAGTGGAAGGCAGGTGCAGTAGCGTCACCGGTTGCTGCATGACTCAGGCACCTGATTGCGCTTATCGCCGTCTAGGCCGGATGCGGCAATATACGCGTTGTTCATTTACAGTCACCATCGCTGTACCCCTACAGTACGACAGTACTTTCTATATCATTACGTCTTTTACTTGAATATAGCGCAGTTATATCATACATTGGTTGAAGAGTTTCTACATTCTAAACCTTGCAAAACTGATTTTCATCTATCTTGACCTTCTGTCTCCTTTCCAGGTGGTGCATGTGGCATATTGGATTCCAAGCATGGCGACTACCACGCAAGAACTGGCACAGGAATGGCTGCGTCTCGACCAAGATCCCTCAACGCGTGCTGAGGTGGAGGCACTTCTCGCAAAAGACGATCTATCAGAGCTTGACCAGCGAATGCGACAACGGATTGCGTTTGGCACAGCAGGTCTTCGAGCGACAATGGGCGCTGGCTTCTCCCGTATGAATGCCCTAACTGTGATACAAGCATCTCAGGGTCTGGCTGCATATCTACTGGAGACCGTCAGTGATGTTGAGAAACGGGGAGTGGTTATTGGCAGAGATGCTCGTTTCAACTCTGAGAAATTTGCTTGTTTGACGGCTGCTGCCTTCATGGCGAAGAACATTCGAGTTCACTGGCTTGGTCAAGTACATACGCCTCTAGTGCCTTACACTGTGAACCAGATGAATGCAGCTGCTGGTGTCATGGTGACCGCTTCACACAATCCAGCTGCCGATAATGGTTACAAGGTGTATTGGTCGAACGGCTGCCAGATAATTCCACCTGTTGACGTGGGCATTGCTAATGCCATAGTGAATAACCTCGAGCCTCTGACCTGGGATATCTCTACTGTCAACAACACCAATCCATTGATGAGCAACGCATTAGACATGGTGCAAGGCCCCTATATGGCTGCTGTTGCGAAAGCGGCAAATCTGCGCCAAGTTTCCACTTCAATCCCATTTGTGTATACGCCTATGCATGGTGTCGGGCTTCCGTTCTTCACAGCTGCTTTGCAGAACCTCCGTCTCGAATTAGATATGCATGTCGTGAAAGACCAAGCCGAACCAGATCCAACCTTCAGGACAGTGCACTTTCCGAACCCGGAAGAAAAGGGTGCGCTTGATCTAGCAAAACAAGTGGCGGACGGAGAAGGCATTACTCTAATCCTAGCGAACGACCCCGATGCAGATCGATTTGCTGTTGCAGAGAAGGTCGACGGAGCCTGGAGACAGATCACGGGCAATCAGATGGGCGTTCTTCTCGCCTCGTATATTCTGGAGACATACGAACCCACACCCAAATCAAAAGGCCTTGCAATGCTCGCATCAACAGTGTCCTCGAAGATGCTCGCTCGAATGGCCGCAGTCTCTCAGAAGTTCCACTTCGAGGAAACCCTGACGGGGTTCAAATGGCTCGGAAACAAAGCTCAGGATCTCCACGCTGCTGGGTATGACGCACTTTACGCCTACGAGGAAGCAATCGGCTACATGTTCAGCGAAGCCGGTGTCTTTGACAAGGACGGTGTCAGCGCAGCCACTGTGTTTCTGGCTGCATGTCATAAATGGCATGACTCTGGCTTGACTCCGTGGTCAAAGTATCAGCAACTCTGTCGTGAATATGGCTATTTTGAAGAGGCCAACACTTATTTGATATCACCATCGCCAGACATCACGAATACTGTGTTCAGCGAGATACGCGAGAACAGACCGAGCGTTGTGGGAAAGCGGTCTATTCTCCGTTGGCGTGATCTTACTGTCGGATTGGATACGGGCACACCAGACCAAAAACCACTTCTGCCGGTTGATGCGTCATCTCAAATGATCAGTTGTGAAGTCGAAGGACATGTGCAGTTCACGGTACGAGGTTCCGGCACGGAGCCGAAGATCAAGCTTTACATTGAAGGCAGCGCCTCGACGCCGCAAGAGGCGAAAGCTGCAGCAGAAGAGGTTCTCGAAGCTCTTGTAAGAGAGTGGTTCAATCCGGAGCATAATAACCTTAAACTTGCATGAAGTGGGCATCTCGGGTAATGTTGATAGTCATGACTTGCACAAGATACGGCCTAGATTAGGATACATAGAAATGACACAAAAAGACTAGATATAATCAGTGTAAGCAGGAGGTTGCTCCTCATCATCGGCCTCGAGGGCTGGCCGTCTTTGCCTTCTGTCTTCCATTTCTGCAGCCCACAAGGCACTTCCAGCCGCACTTGTCAACAAGAACAGCATACTCAGTACGGGAATCAATTGAAGTATCTGACGATCCATCAGCTCTAGTCTCAAACAGTGCTTGCAGGTGAGAAGGGATCTAGCTTACCATGTACACGGTCCCAAACCACATATATTGCCACCGCATTGACTTGGTCTTGGCGAACGCCCTTCTTTCCTTCTTCGTGAAACCCTTAAGCATGAAATAGCGGTATTGAAGAAGCGGGCCCGCACGGTACCCAGTGAGGAGCAAGAAGAGAGGTACACCAACGTAAGGTATGAAGTTAAGCGGCAAGAAGATGACAAACTCGACGATTTGACGGAACGAGAAGGGCGCGAATATGGCCCCCTTCTCGCGAGGGCCTAATCTGTCGAGAGGATCGGAGCCTTCGTCAGCTACTGGTCTACGAGTTCTGACCAGGTCGGCATGGCCCTTTGCGACGAGCACAGCATCAAAGCTATCGACTTGGGTCTTGTCGACCAGGAAGGCCTCGAAAAGGATTGCGATGATCAGATTTGCTTCACTCAAGACCAGGAACGCTCCATTTGCGAAAGCGGAGTCGCGACCGTGGAAGAGAGACAAGATCGCTACTTGAGGAAGGTAGGTCGTCAGAAATAGTAATGTGACCACACAGACAGAGAGGAGTGTCAGTGGTATCAGTCGAGTTCTGAACAGCGGCCACATATAGCGGTGACGCAGAAAGTGGTATATGCCCTGTAAGTCATCAGTACAGTGGCGACGGCGAGACAAGGTGGATCAAGTCAGGCTGACCTGTAGCACAAATAGTGGACTGAGCGTGAAGTTGTCCGCTAGCCACCTCTGCATAGCAACATTGCGAGTTTGAGAAGGCATGTTTTCGGTTCACGAGTTTACGAAGCAACTCAGTGGGCACGTAAATGGACTTCTGCGCGATGCAGTATGTGATGATAGATTGTGTTCGCAAGCCGAAAATGACCTTGTAAGTGATCGAAGGTATATTCGTAAAGAAAAGATGATATCAATGGTATAGTATAGGTAGTGTTTACCACACCTTAAAGGTACCTTAATTATATCTCTCCCAAAAGTCCAAAAAGCGGTAGCCTCGCATGACGTTGCGGTCTGAAGTTCGGTCAAGACTAAGGCGGTGCAGCGAAGCCACTCACGGCAAAGACGGCGCCACCTGTGCTTGGGAGACCTCGCTCAGTTCAAAAACGACGTTGGCGGCTTCGGCGCCGACAAATCTTTTCCCCACCTTTGGAGTAAGTCGATGCCGTTCTTCTCCTCAATCCAGTGCCTCAATACACAACCGAAATGGGAAAGCGTTTCGGATGCTTAAGATGGGGTTTAGTACTAAAGACGGACCTTCCGACACCAGAAACACATTTTGTGTTTCGCAAATTCGTATTGGGATTCTTTTGACATAATCCTTCCCACGATAATGGCTTGAGAGACGCCTTTGTATGTTTTGTCTGTTCTCGTGAATTGTTACCGCACCTGATTGTCGACTATGTCAAGTCCCGAGAAGTTGGACATACCGCATGTCGACCCGGTTGACGGAGAAATTCCTTCACCAGTAGCGACCAAAGTGCTTGATGATGTCCCAGAAGGTGGATATGGGTGGATATGTGTTCTTGCGGTTGGGTAGACACTACTCTTTTCCTAATCTGCCTACTACCAACTAACGTATTGTCTAGAATTATCAACTGCTTCGTCTGGGGACAAGTAAGCAAGACATCATAATTGGCAGCAAGTCGGATTATCAATATTGACAATTCCAAGGCTGCATCTTATGGAGTCTATTTATCATACTATCTGGCAAATGACACATTTCACGACGCGACGTCATTCGACTACGCAGTTATAGGCGGTCTCGAGTTCGCTGTTGCACTCTTCATCGCACCCTTGGTCACTATCACAACTAGGACACTGGGTACACGATTCACCATGTCGATCGGTGTCCTAGTGCATGCTTGTGGATTCATTGCTGCAAGCTTCGCAACAAAGATTTCCCATCTTTATGCAACGCAGGGCTTTATGATTGGAGTCGGGATTGGATTCATGTTTGTAAGAATGCCGTCTACGAGTCAATCAAGTACGTGGACGCTGACGCTGACATCAACGAGATCCCTTCCGTGACTGTGTTGCCCCAGTGGTTCCACAAGAGACGGACCTTGGCTCAGGGTTTCTCTAGTGCTGGGTCTGGCGTGGGCGGCATCATTTTCAGTCTTGGAACACATGCGATGATTGATGGGTAAGCACACTCGTATCTGGTTCAACTTGCTGTTCACGCTCTGAAGAGATAGCGACTGACGTGTACTGCTCCCCAACAACAGCATCAGTCTGGCATGGTCACTTCGCATAACAGGCATACTCTGCTTCGCATTTAATTTGCTCGCAACAATCCTCCTTCGCGATCGCAACGCTCAGGTCAAGCCAATGCAAGTAGGCTTCGCAAGCTACCTGCTTAAACGACCAGAAGTAATCCTCTTGCTTCTGTACTCTTTTGTCAACTTATTAGGGTACATGGTTCTTCTGTACAGTCTCTCTGCCTTCGCCGTCTCAATAGGTCTTACGCAGTCACAAGCGAGTAATATTACCGCTTTACTGAATCTAGGTACTGCGATCGGACGACCAGCAGTGGGCTTCGCTAGTGATAGATGGGGTCGATTGATAATCGCGGGTTCGCTTTCGATGTTCACTGGTATCTGCTGTTTCATCATTTGGATCCCAGCAAATTCTTATGGCGTCCTCATCTTTTACGCCATATTAGCTGGGATGACGATAGGAACATTCTGGATGGTGCGTATATTCAGACTCTGTACAACGAATCTCCAATGCGAAAGCTAACTTTTGGTGTTGTAGACGGTAGCGCCGTTGGCAGCAGAAGTAGCGGGACTTCGTGAAGTGCCTTCGCTGCTGTCACTTACTTGGCTTGCCATTGTACTGCCCTGTCTGTTTGCGGAGGTGATAGGATTGTACATACGACGAGATGGGTCGAGGCCGTATTTATGGGCTCAAGTCTTTACCGGCCTAGCCTACATCGTTTCTTCCCTCTTCCTGGCGGCGTTGTGGAGAACCAAGCGGCGAGCTGACCACCAGCAGACATCCTGAGACATATTGCTGCGATTGCCAAGTAATCTAGACCCGAGTTTCAGGAGAAATCTATATGTAAACCTTTTAGAAATATGTATATAAGAGCCCCTGGCCTAAGTGTTCCACGTTCTGATGCTTGGGAAGGAGACATATGATGCCTCATTTGAAGAACAGAATTTGTAAGAAATAGCGGGTCAGCTCAAAATAGACCGTGACTGAAGTTCAATCTATTACCACGTGAAATCAACTTAGATCAATTCTGAAGCTCTAGCAAGTGTCAGGTCATTCCAGAGTAAGTTCAAATACTCCTTAACGAATAACAAGTCAAGTCATGACATCCCGTGACCGACTTCGCGATTTTGGATCTTCGAGACGAAAGTATATTTTCATTCTGGAATGAAAGCGGACCTTCTAGGTCCGCGGCCTAGTCGGAGTTCGTCGAGGTCAAGTAGTCTGTCTTGGATTGGACCATCGAGACCCTCTACGAAGCACGTGTACGAAGGACTCCTTCGGGCATCATTCTTTCAAGTACCTACCTTACTCTCTGTCGGTGCTGGACTGCCGATCCTCATGTTCGTGGTTCACCGAAGGCCTCCGAGCTTGAGCCAAAAGCTGAAACTTCACGGTTAGATCTCGCTGATTCCTTTGGAAGGCCGAACACCTTTTAGGAGAAAGCAGGCAGGCACCAGTCACAGTATAGCGTTCACTGCGGACTTTTTTGCTTGTGTACCAGAGCTTGTGTACCGGAGCTCACTCTGCGTTTCCCATCTCTGGTCGTAGCACGACTGCCTGATCGTCACAGCATTGGCCACTGGCCTCAATCCAGTACGCTGCTCAAATGTTCATTTGTTCAGTGCTGGAAGAGCGATCTATGCGGAAGTGGTGAAGGGACAACAGTGATTCAGGCTGACACTTCACGCAGCATCGCAAGGGAGGTAATGACAGAGGCTAGCACTGCAGCGCTTCAGCATTATTTGTTCACCACAGACAACGCCATTGTTTTTGATTCATTAATAAATGGATCTCATTTGGCCTGCTTACCATATGAACTGAGCTCTGGCTCCTTTTATCCGCCGAACTCCGCAGGATGACGGAGAGTATCATTGCCCCATAGCCATTGTTTTGTTTACTTACCGTGGAGGAAATGAGTGATGTCGTCGCAGGCGATGACTTGGTACACCATAGCTTATCACTTGTACACTAGGTAGGTAGGTAGGTATGGTAAGCTACCTAATATCCTATCACTCTATCCATTAAGGTTTCCCCTACCGCCCTGTAGCCGGGAATATCATCCTCGAAACCATGACACGGATTGGTTGGTCTTGTTACAGATATACGATTCCAGCGTATCTGACCATCGTGATCGATCTTCGCGATCGCTCTGATCTGCAAATCTTATTGAGTGTCTAGAAGGATTAGAAGGGGGCGGAACTGAGTCCACGGGTAACGCCTGTGGTACCATTCTTCTGCAGTTCACGGAGCGTTAGGCGCTCTGGAAAGCACAAAATCCTGGCAGGAACAGTTCTAAGCAATTTTGTGTAACGCTGGACAATGTACGAAATGCTACCTTTTACCTCAGCACTAATCTCGTTTATAGAGTGCGGGACCAGAAGCCCCGTCCGCCGCTAAATCTGTACCCGCTCCTGCGGTCCTGCGGGAACCAAACCGATACCCCACCTGCTTGTCAAACTTGAGATCAACGTTTGTTCAGAGCACCAAGGATCTTACTCAACACATCTGCAGTTCTGATGCTGTACTCGCATATGCGCTTGCCTGAGGCGCCCGTCAATCTATTTAGAAACCAACACTAGTCTAAAGCTCTGCTGCAGCTGCACATCTGAGAAGAGTCAAGGTAAGTGTCTGTGTATCCGCGCTGTGCGCGCTCGAGAGGGGCTGCCTCTTCCTCTTTCGTAGTCAACCTGCGGCTGAGACTGCCTCCGGAGCGTTCAAATCATGGCGATAAACAGTTGGCACCGAGAGGGATATGCCAAGGAGCCTTCTACGGCCTGGTACGAGTATAGCGGACAGCAGCTCAGCATTGAACCCTGTCATGAATGCATCTGCACGACGCACTGTCGGCTTACGATGAGATGTCTGTAAACAGCTTGGACCTAGCATCGTCGTGGCTTGCGGTGCGATCAACGCCAATCTCATTTGGCTTCGCGTTTGTGCTCGCAAACCAGGTACCGAGCCATGCCGCGTATACACTAATTGAATGAAGTGCTTGTGCTGTTGGTATGGGTATGGGTTTTCGTAACAACAACAATACGCTTCGGCACAGTGACATGCCCTGGGATGTGTGCAGCAGAATGCATATATTGAGTCTCATGTTCCAAGTTTCGGCCTCCGGATACGTCCAACCCTCGACATCCAAAACTGGTTATCTTCCCTAGCTGCATGACACGACAGGTATTCAACGTTCCGAGAAGACAAATCATACCTCAGCCTACATCCGTCAACGGCCTGCATCCTCGTTCCTCGACAGCCGCTCGATACCACATGGTCCTCTGACAGCAGTCACTGCAATCAATCCCAACGGACACGTTTTTCTGGAAACGATCAGCACTATACAGACATCCCCGTCCTCCCGCTCTCCAACCCCGCGTCAACGTCGATCTCAGAGATATTAAAACCTGGACCCTCACTGGCTGTGGGCGATGCCCAATTGGTCGAAGTGCACCTGCTTGAATCATCTCGTGGTCGACTTTATGCAACTCTCATGATACTGGATACCGAAGACCTGGTCGCTCATTCTTGCACAGCCTGCGAAGCTGTGTAGCTCACCTCGTATATCTGACTTCGACTATCTACACTGCAGGTACGGGTGCCAGTCTATTTCCGGACTGCTGCTTCGCCGATTCCCAGTCGGGCGTTCTCTACTGCTGTGTGCCCACCGCTCTTTGTGATATCGTATATGCATTCCGCAAACTACAAAACAACTTCAAGAATCAATTTTTCACTTGGTCAACAATGTCGTCGGGCAAAGTTGTCCAATGTAGGCATCACCTTGCGTGCCTTGCCAGCTGCGTGGTCACCGGTGTTTCGTCCATTGCATTGACAACGCTAGTAACATTATTTGCAACATCCACCCTGAATCAAGAACAAATCCGCGGACCAGCTCTTGCGGCAGCTGTACTGGACATCATTTCTCTCGCTGCCCTATTGTCTTATTCAATCATACATTTCTGGAAACATGACAGACCCCGCTCACCCACTTCGTTGTCGCGGTGGGTCGTCGAGGGTGCCATAGTGTCACTTTCGGCTATTGCATTCGTCCTCTCCATATATATTCTTGCCTGGATGCGTGGTCATCGGCTTCATCTTGAGCAGACTCGCGACCCTTGGGGTGTATCACGACTTGTTGCAGCAGCTCTTGCCATGTGGACAGTATCTCTGACGGCACTGATCGTGTTCTTTGTTCTCTGTCACAGACACTCATCTTCGTCTTTCGACAGCATCACTGTTGCTTCAGAAGTAGCCACTGTCAACGAGTACAAAACAGGCCAGCAAATATCATTGGCTGCGTTCTCACCTACGGCGTACCCTCACTCGAATCCGCATTCACCAACGTTCTCTTCTTTCACAGCAAGCCCTATCGCCAGTGTGAGAAACTCAGTAGTAACCTTCCTTCGGCCAGTGACATCGAAGACTCGACTTGTATCGCCTAAGAAAGACTCGTTCCCCAAGGATGCCTCAAATAGCAGGCAGGATATTCCCCAGGACCACGTACGACAAGAAGACGGCTTCGAGACATGGGAGGTTGACACTCCGATTGACGCATCTAGTCCTGCTGTCGCAGTGCCGGGTCCAGGTCTGGGGCGACTTGAAACCATTCCAGGAAGTCGCCCAGTCTCTCCCGCTTGCGCTTTGGATGGACCTTTCCTATCTGATCCTGTACGCATAGGAGAAGAGTCTTTGCCCGTCCCACCACCAAGAGCTCTACCAGAATTCCCCTCACAAGCTCGGCAAGCTGTGCTAAGCCACAAGGCTGCACCAGTGTCGCCGACATCACCTCTTATATTGGATAGTCCCACTGCCAGAGCATTCACTCCCCCTTTCGCATCTGGTGCAATGATGCGCCGGCCTTCAGGGTCGAATGACGAGTCTCACATACACCCCCTTTTCCGCTCTGATTCTCCGACACCACCGCCAGCGGCTAGTCCGGGTACTGTATTCGTTGCCTCGCCCTATGGCGGACAGGTCCTTCCGGGTGACAGTGAGATCCCACTCTCAGCTCGCGGCCGCAAGAACTCTGCCCTTTCGCGTTACGGAGACAATAGTCGCCCGTCCAGCCCCGCAATCAGTCTCGGACCAGCAAGTGTGCGCAGTCTGAGCCGTCCAGGTACTTCTCGATTACAAAGTCCCACCATGCCGGCTCATCTATTGTGAAGCCGCAGTCAAGGTGACTTGAGGGAGGGCCAAATAGGTGTCAGCGGTCTCGCAGGAGAACAGACACTACCTCCACCGATTCCGAACTCTGTTGTTTTGCCAAGGCAATAAGCATCTTAATGATTGAACGTTTCATTCACAGCGCTGTCGTTCCTTATACCCTCTATATCTGGAGTTTTGGTCGGTTTTTACACGAAGTATATGATTGTTTTCTTTCACACTCACTCACTCTTTAATCGCCGCCAGCCATTAGTCTTGGTTTCCATGTTCTCTTGTTTTCATCGTGAGGAAATCACGATTTGTGTTAGCATCACCATGGCAGCTTAGAGCCCTTGATATTCTTTTCTTATACCCACGGAACTCTCTTAGATGTTTCAATATCTCAATTGCCATACTCGATGCTTTTAGATAAGCTGTCTCTGTGTATCGAGCAGACTTACGGGCGAACTGTGTTTCATTTTTCTTTTTTGCAAGAGCTAATGCCCGTTTGTCTGTTCATATCAGTAGGACTAGTTCCTACTACACCAGATAGAACAACTATTTATTCTCATTGTTTTGACATCATACATATACTGTACGAATGAAGATTTGGCTTTCAATGACAAGATATAGCTAGTAACATGAGATAGAAGGGACTAGTTATTGTGCATGACGCAAGCTCTCAAGTTCACATCTTGTAGCATGAAGGTACAGATGACAATCACATACTGTAGACACTGTTCAGCAGAGACGAACAGACTTGCCAATCATATACAAGCTGACCCCCCAATGAACAAAGGAAGCAAAGCATAAGCTACAACAAACAAGTCGTATATTTGTCCGTTGAAATAAGTAAGAGGAAGCGAAAACGGAATCAGAACTCCATCAGTTGCAGTTTCTTGCCCACTTTGCTTCTCGCGGCGGCTTTTTCGCTCGGCCTGCTCTTCTTCTCTTGGTTTGCTTTCAGTGCGGCTTGCAGCATTCCTGCGTCGAAAAATCCGTCTGTTGTGGGGGTTGACGTATTAGTGATTTGTGGTTCTTTGGTTTTGTTTTCATGTAGAAGCAGAGGGGAGGAAAAGAGGGACAAGGCATAAACAGACTGTTCACACTTACATCCGCCTAGATCGTCGTCATCGCTTCCCATTTCGCTTTCTTCGAGCGGAGTCTTCGTGCCGGCGCCGTCGACGAGTCGACCTCTGGACTTAAGCCTGTTGGCCAGCGGACGTTTCTTGTTTTTCATTTCCTCCATGCTTTCGGCCTCTCGTGCTCGGCTGGCTTGTTTGTCTGTGCTTGTGCCTTGCCTCTGCGTTTGGCGCAGCAGACGTCTGAGCTCGAGGAAATAGCTCTCCAGAGCGTCGATGTACCGTTGAGTCTGTCGATGTTTACTGCTTGCGCAGATGGAAATGCTGCCGTCTTTGATGATGTAGCCGATTCCGAAGCCGTCGCCGCTTGTGGGACCGAAGCCGAATTGACGCAGAGAAGGGTTACCGCAGTTGGAGGTGCTGAGGATCGTCGAGTTGAGTTTGTCCCAGCCTGAGTCGGCGAATATGCTCGGCAAAGCGCCTGTGTTTGTCTGGATGCGGCACAGAGGGCTTTGTGAGTCGCTGCCGTCTTCGCTGACGAGGTCCGAGGGATCAGAGAGCAAAGAGCCGTTGGGGCTTCCGGTGTTGCTGTTGCAGCTGGCGCCTCGACTGCGTGATCCATTTGAGGCGAGAACCTCTTCGTCGCCATCGATCATTCGCTGCCAGACGCAGTACAAAGCGTAAAGATGTCGGTCTTGACCTTGAGCTTTGGCACACTCCTTGGTTGTCTCTGTGTGTCGCTGACAGGCTTTCTTTAAAGCTTCTATCTTCTGCTGAGGCGGGTGCTCGCCCCAGAACAGTTTGACGAACTCTGTACTTTCAGGAGTAACGGAGCGGATCGCTTCGGTACGCCCATGATAGTAGATCTTTGTCATCGCCGGCTCGTAAACGCAATCCATGCGACCGTATAATCCGTAGTATGCGGCCTGAAAGGCCATTTGTACGAAAGCATCAGGCGAGAAGCCCATGCTGGTCATGAAGTTCTTGCCGTAATGACTGAATTCCAGTGTCGCGAATTCGTTTTGCTGAATCAAATCTGCGAGACGGGTCTCTGCAAAGCGAATAGCAGTGGTCAATTCTGGCACCATCTGCCACTCCAACTTGTGAGGCGTAGTCGAGACATCTCCAAAACTGGCTGGGTCGCGCTTTGAGGGGTCAGGGGAGGATGATGCCCACAACGATGGTGCTTGTCCATTAATGGAGCGTGCAAATCGTAGGATCGTGTCCGTGTAGACATCCGATGCGAAACGCAAGACTGTGTGGCCATCTACGCCGGTGTGTTCGAAATTAATACCTGCCGAGCCGTTCTTGCAAACGATGATCTGAAGTTTATCATACCAGCGATTCGTACATGTTCCGATTTGCAGACCATTCTCAATCCTGGATGTGCCACAGAGCATGTTCATGCAAAGATCGGCAGTGTCCTTTGGCTCGGTATAGTCCAAACACAGGACAAACAAGGCAGCGTCGACGATATTGAGCGCATCAGAGTTGTTTGACCCTTCCTCTCGGGAAAGAACGTCGCGCATACTCGACCAGATCTTCCGATTCTCTGTGCTAAGCACACCGACAGCAGTCTTAGCGAATTCGTGGATCGGGATGTCCTGAGCGTCGTCCACAATGACTTGCAAGTTCACGGAGATATCCTTCTCCGTCATGATCAAGTCATTGTTCTCATCCAGGACATCGAACCAGTAGAATTGGCCCCTGACCATGACGACAATATGTCTCGAGGAAGGGTCTTGGCCGATCTGACATCCGTTTTCTGTAGGGATACGAGCAGTACCAAAAAGACGTGAGTACTGGTACATGTCCAGAGGTTGACCGCGAAGCATGTCCGGCGGGAGTTCCTCTTTCCTGACTGCTCTCACAAAGGCAAGAGAAGAAATCACGAGCGATGCAGCACGCGTGACCTGGTTGTTTCTTGCAGGAGTAGGGTCATCTTCGAGCAGGAAAAACGGATTGAGATTGAGCACGACCGGATTGTCGAAATTCAAATATGAGTCGTACCCTACAGGCATGAGTAACACTTTTCGGACGCATCAGGACGAAGCTGCTTACAGAATTGTTCTATATAACTAGATTTGCCAGTGGCGTACTTCTTCAGTCGCTCCTGTAACTCGGGGCCCTCAGAATGCAGAAAGTCTTCCACAGCAGCTTTGGTCTCGCCGTGCTCTCTGGCATTCTGGAGTGGCTGCAGAGCAATGAGATACTTCTTCAGGGAACTCTCCAAGTCTGGGATGGGTAGTTTTGGAAGCTTGTCTTGCGATGCATAAGTGATTCCTGGTTTAGACATTGCATTGGTGTCGTTCGCAAGCGGATATTTTTCCGCTTCGGAATAGTTGTTTGCACTTTTCTTAGCAGCTGCATCAGACCTTTGTCGAAGGGCCAAATCCGAGCCCTGGCCATTGGAAGAAGACAGAGTCTCGTCTAGAGGTCTAGACATGGTGAATTTTCTAACAGACATGATTTGATTAGTCTAGCTGTAGAGTGGAGAAACGTGGGTAGCGACGGAAAGGCCGCGCAAAGCTGTTCGGTAGAAATAGTGACAGTCTTGAAGACAGTACGCCGGCATCGGAAGAACAGGGAAATGTTTCTTTTTACTGATGAGGAATTGCGAAACGAAATAACAAAGGGTGAGTAGGAGGAGGATATAAATCGGAGCATAGCCAACATGTGATGCACACTCTGTGGGGGCGTGCACGCAGCATATGCAGGGTTGCGACCATGTGCAAAGATCCCATTGCTCCGGGCCAGTGCAAGGAAGAGCAGAGGCACTAAGAAAAGACTGCAAGAGGTGCAACGATATGTCACTTACAAAGAAATTATAAGTTAAAGTCACCTCTAAGACGCCGTTCAATAGTCGAAGACGGCAATCATAAGCGTTCGGTGGTATCGAGCCGTCAGTGGTGAGTGAGTGGGGTCAAACTGATAAAGACATCTATGGAAACGCAGGAATTAATTCGTAGCTTCATTAAGATGACGAGGCAGTGAAGAATCAATCAAGCTGCTGACAACTCACAATAATATATGAGTCGACACGAGCTACACTGACACAGTCTCGGTATCCCGAATAGCCACAGAGATTCTGGACCATGAGGGCGTCTGGTCCTTTCATCCACGACACAAGTAGAACAGACATCACCTCGGATGACGTTGGACGCCACGGGTGTTCGTCCGCGATTTGATGCGATGCGACTAGGAAGGTATGAGTCTGGGGAACGTGGGGGGTTCGGAGCAAAGGAAGGTCCGACAGCAGAGAGATCCAATTAAGGCAATTACCTTCTCTAGTGGAAATAAGCGCGGTCGCTCGCGACCTCCTGCCGCGTCTTTTGTCACTTGGGTTGCTTCTGTTGATAACAAATCAGCATCGCATTGGACATATAGATGGGCTTGGCGGCACATTGAGATGTTGTGCATTACTCCATGACCGATTTGATCCAGGTTCTGCCTGATCTTGATACCAAGTCATACACGCACATTCTGCCCTCGCTTGAGAAGGCGCTCATTACCACGAATGACTTGATCACGCTTGACGCGGCTGATGTGGCAAAACGCGCTCAGGTGCCGCCGAACGAAGTCAGAAGACTTGCGGGCGATATCACCAACGCAATACACATCCGGCTCGGATTGATAGAAGATGATAACGAGCTCTTGTCGCTGCCTGGCTCGCCAGACAGCGATGGCCAGGGACAGCTAGGCTCGCGATCAAAAGAATGGCAGACGATCAGCACTCTGGATGTTTCATTGGATGCTGCCCTTGGTGGAGGATTTCCTGTCGGATACGTGACTGAGATCACTGGAGAAAGGTGCGTCCAGCAATTCAATACAGCATAGTACACACCCTTGACAGCGTCCAGTGCCGCTGGCAAGACTCAGCTTTTACTGTCGCTCCTGCTCGCGGTCCAGCTTCCCGCACCGCTTGGTCTCGACAAGTCTGCGCTTTACATTTCGACCGAAGCGCCGCTGTCCACCAAGCGTTTGTCCCAGATTCTCGCGCAGCATCCACGACTCACCTCTCTTCCTCTTTCCGAGAAGCCCTCACTTTCGCGAGTCCAGAGTACACAATTACACGATCTCGAGTCACAGGAGCATATCCTCCGCTATCAGGTACCTGTCCAGATCGAGCGCAGCAACATTGGACTAGTCATAGTCGACTCTGTAGCCGCCAACTTTCGAGCCGAGTTCGAGAGTTCAAAGACAAAGAAGAGCGTGGAAGCTTTGTCGCAAAGAAGCGCACAACTTGCCAAGCTTGGCGCACTGCTACGGGACATAGCTCGGACCAAGGACGTCGCCATCGTGGTTGCAAACCAGGTGTTGGACCGCTTCGCCCCCGCAGCGACGCTGATGGAACAAGCATCTGCTCTTTCGCAAAGATCAATCAGTACTCAACTTGACGGTCCTGGAAGCGCCTCGGGACGCAGCACCCCTCTCGGTCGACAGGCATCGACTTCACTTGCTCCAGCGGCGCTAGAAACCCAGATCCCACTTCTTCTTTCCACAAACGATCCCCTCTCTCTCGACCACCAGCAACGTTTCTTCACGGGATGGGGCGACCACCCTCACAGCCACAAAGATCTCAAGACCCCGTCCCTAGGCCTGACATGGACGAACCAAGTCTCGGCCCGGATCGTTCTACTCAAAGAGCCGATTCTGAAACCACAAGACTATGTCCTTGGTCCAGGCATGGATATTGTGGGCTGGAACCGGTGGATCAAAGTTGCTTTTTCGAGCTGGTGCAGAGACCATAACGGAGACAAAGGATTGCCGTTTGAGATCTGGGAGGGTGGCATCAGGGGTAAGAATGATAGAGTGGTTGATGACTCTATAAGAGAATAGATGCAAAGGTTTGCGAGATTCTTGTTGGCTTCGATAGACTAGAAAGGAGGTGCGGTAGACGAAGCGATCTTACCGCACTAAAACAAATATAAAATGCAATGAATCCAGAGATTGCCCACAGCAATACAAGAAAAGGATGTGGGAATGTGCCTCTGCCTCACTCATGCAGCCCACCTCTCTTTGCTGAGTGGCAGTTCTGGGAGATTTAAGACTATTACAAAGACATTGCAGATGAGGGAAAGTTGATAAGAGGACGAATGAGCTGGACGAAGCGTGGTTTAGATGAAGTTTGACTAAAGATCGAATAACAAGAAGAGAAGCAAAAAGATATGGCCACAGTCATCACCACGACCAATGGTGGACAAGCTCGTCTCCACGCCTTTTCCTGAGGTATAAGAGAATGCCACTGATCAGATGTCAGACGGCGATCAAATATCCTTGAAAGCAGCAACGCCCTCATTGATAGTGCCATCATCCTTGACCAGCAGATTGCTAGAGCAGCTGGAGCCAAGCGCAGCATTACCGATCCACGCAGGCTCCCAGTAGAAAAGCCCGACGCCGTTCTTGGTGCCGGCGACGATCTTGGCGACTTCCTTGATCCACTCGGCCTGCCCGGCTCCGGAAAAGGGTATGTGAGTGGTGTCGGATGGGAATGCGTATGCCGGCTTCGGGCAGGACTGAGGCCAATTGGTCTCGGCGACGACGATTTCCTTTCCGTAGGTCGCGCTCAGTTCTTTCAACGAGTATTCGAGGCTGCCGAGGTATGCCTCGTCGTTGTAAAACGGGTAGTAGCTGACGCCGATCATGTCGAAGTCGCTGCTGAGGAAGGGACCCTCGCCTAGCACGGTCTTGTAGAAGTAGTTCTGCGAGCCCCAGTCCCAACCATTGTCGAGGTGCACCATGATCTTGGGCTTGGTCGACAGGGTTGAGTCCTTGATGCCCCAGGCCGCCGAGTGAAGCAGGTCGGCGATGTTGTAGTATGATGATGTGCCGCCGAGTGGCCAGAGTAGTCCGGCACGGATCTCGTTGCCGATCGAGACAATAGCTGGCTGGATGCCGGCGGATTGGAAGCTGTTGCATAGGTTCTTGGTATACGTGTACACGGCGCTCTTCAGATTGCCGATGCTGGAGTCATCCCATGCTGCTGGTGTTGTCTGATTGATGTGTTAGGTTTAACACTACAAGCTACGTCTATTTTTTGACTAACCTGATGCGAGGGGTCGGCCCAAGTATCACTGGTGAACAACGGTCAGATGGACTATTTTCAAGTTTTCGATACTGACCCTGTTGACAGCATATTCTTACCTGTAGTGCAGATCGAGGTAGACTTTCATACCAGCCTTCTTGACTCGCTTTGCCAACGCAAGGTTGTAATCCAGGTTGTAATTGCCATCACTAGGGTTGACCCAGACACGTTGTCTGATAGTGTTGGCGCCAGACTTCTGAAGGATGTACTCAAAGTCCTCGACATATCCGTCTGTCCACTTGAATGTCTTGCCCTGATCCTCGAGCATAGGCAGAGACGAAATATCGGCACCCTTGTAGGTAAGAGCTCCTTGTACCACCGAGGGCGCGAGCAGACCAGCTGCCAGAAGAAGAAAGGATGGAATCATAGCGACTTTCCTTGTTTCGTATAAAAGACGATGAAAGGAGTGAATGGAACGAAGAGATAAAGGAGCAGCACTCACTAAAGCAGCAACAAGACGACACGCGGAGTCTTATATACACTTATGGTGCGATTCTTCAAGCCGCGGTCACCTAAGTTTCTCCTCATCATCCTACCTCAATGTATGAAAGGACTATGCTTATAGTACACTACACTACAGTTCATACCGTCGGCATCGGCGGCCATGCCTGTCGCTGAATGGCCGAGGCCCTCATAGCTCTTAGGTGTCGCGCTACATGATGGCGTTTGAAGACTATTGCTGTGTGATCGTTCTTTCGGGCCATATGTGGACTAGACGTCGTCCTGGGTTGCTGTATGTGAAGCGGCAAAGTTCAATAAATTGACAGTGACACCCTACGGCGTTTCACATTCTGCCGAGACATGCAGGCGAGCTTCTGGTCCATGCCGCTTCCCGTCCGTCCTGAAGCTGTATAAAGTGCACATTTCATGCAGCGCAGCACAGCACAAAACATGTGATGTATAAATTAGGCAGGAGTACACATATGTTCAAGAACTGCGTTGATTTGTGCAATAATGATTCTTGTTGTATATATTGTGCGCAATCACGCAACATGCTCGGCTGTGTATTTAGCCTGGGATCGCTACCGAGGTGCTATCCAATAAGCCTCGAGCTCATGTGTTTGTCCACACCTGCCATGCTTTGTTCGATAGTTCTCCCTCCAAAGACAGCAATACCCCACTTGCAGTCCTCGTCACGGAGGCTTAAACCGTAATATCTGCCTTTCATACCTCCTCTGGTACTGGGCTACCGATGTTCAGATATTCGGCCTTGCCACCATCCTCCTCGGTCTGGTCTTCTTTTTCGGCATCCCCATCCTCATAGATCTCGACGTCTACGTATTTCGTAGCCTTGGTCGAAGCCATGGTCATCCTACGGCGTTTAGGAGCGACTGGACTGGAACGCTGAGTTTCGTCGTCGGATTGAGCTGAGGCCTCAGTTTTGACTTGAGCAATAGAACGCTTCTTGGGTGTGGTCTTCTTGCCAGCAGGCGATGCCGAGTTGTCGCGCTTGATGTTCAGCTTCTTCTTCAGGCGGTTCCACATGGTGTTCGCGGTGGCCCTGCTGTAACCGAGCTTCTCGCCCAGGAGTTCGTAGTCGATCTGTGGCAAGCATGTAAGCGTAAGTAAGCCTTGCTGCTGTATAGCAGGTCATGCGAAGATGTCTTCATCTCACGAAACGGCGAGGTCGGTAGCCTTTGCTTGAATTTGCCTTGCTCTGCTTTACTTACAGCAATGTCCGCGGTCATGCTCTCGATTGCGGCAACTAGGATTCTCATCTCTCTTTCATTGAGGGTCGCCATCTTTGCTTTGTTGTTGTCAGTCGGTTGATTTTTCCAGTGGTGTAGGAATGTGATCGGCTAATATGCAGGAGCAAAAGTTGGGAAGTCATGGAAGTAGGTAAGTCTAGACGAATAGTGCTCGCAGCGAAGGGAATCAAGTGTAAGTGATTGAAGCTATCTTGTTCGCACGAAGTGAAGTAAGAGTGGAAAGGGAGAGAAGCTAATGAGAGTGATCGGTTGTGCAAACCGACCAAGCTGCTTCTACCGAGTTCGACCTTGTAATCAGTGATAATGACATCGTCGATGGCGAGCACAAATTTGCACGAAGGTAGGCTATCTGTATAGCTGTTATTTCGATAGCATGGCAGGTAGACCAACTGATTTCTTCTCTTTTCATTTCTTGATCACTTACAATGCTATGACTTCTCCTAAGTTCAAAGAAGCGGATAGCGTCTCCTCTATCTTGTGAACATTAGTCAGTTTCTTCATAGTCTTCACCTCTCCCATCTCTACAGACGTGCCATGGAAATGTCGATGGAAATCACAGGAGCTATAAAAGTCAAGCTGAATACCGAAGCAGAACATTTGTACTAGAAGATAGGATCCTTATTCTACATCTGACCTGAAGAAGAACTGAGGCCTGAAAAGCCATACTTATGCAACTGTCCTCATTCCACCGGACAAGTTTGGTTCGTATACCAAGGAACATAGTTTCATTCCCGCACAGATTATACACAAGCCATCGTCCAAGCCCACATATTCACAATATCCTTCCGGCCAAGCCACAGACATATCAAGGACTACCTTATCAAATGCTAACCACCTCACCACTACCCCCAATCATCCCAGAGTACAAAAACCTCCGCCCATCTCCAGCCGCAGAAAGGGCATGGAAAACCACATGCTGACCATCCAAAGCAGCATCCAGACCCCCAGGCCCGGACAGACCGAAAGTCCCACTACTCAACAACGGATTCGTCGCGCCCCTCGTGAACGGTCCATACGGACTATCAGCAGTAGCGTATTTCTGAGTATAGCTTCCGTCCGCAAAACACCCAGACGAGTAGAAGAGAAAATACGTCCCGTCAGCAGCACGAACCAGACTCGGCGCTTCGACCAGGGGGCCATCTTCGTCCGCATTCGACAGAATCTGCACTGCGTCTCCGATCTTCGTGACGCCATCGCCGGAGTCGACTTTCTGGATCATGATCGGAGTCGACACTATGGGTGCCACGGAGTTGTGGCACGAGCCGCCGTGGCCTAGAGCGTTGCCATCGATTTTGTATAGCACGTATCGCGTGCTGTCTGCTTCGACGAAGCCTGAAGCGTCGATTGCGCCACCTTGGTCCGTCGGACACACGAAGGGTGAGTTGGACGGGGAGTATGGTCCCGTGATGGAGCTTGAGGTGGCGGTTCCTACGCAGTGAAAGGCGCCTGAGCCAGCAGAGTTTGTCGTGGCGCTGAAGTAGAGAATGTGGGATCCTTCGGATAATTGGTTGATGTCTGGGGCCCAGACGAGAGGGGAAGAAGCGTTCACCCACGACGGAAGAGAGGGCAGAGCATCGGTGCCAGCGTCCACAGACCACGAGGAGAAGTCGGGCGATGAGGCGACTTGCACGTGGATCTGTTGATTGTCGTACAGAGACTGAGTGCCGAATATGTACCATGTGCTTCCGACGCGGAGGAGGGATGGGTCTGGGAAGTCGGTCGAGGTATGGGGACCACTTTCCGAGCGTCTTTGTAACGGGCTGGTTTGGGATGGAAGGATGAGGAGAGAGATGATGGTCAGGAGGGCCGTTGCGGTAGTCTTTGGGAGCAGCATTATCGATAACCGTTACTTGCTCGGGTCGAAGTATATTGCTTGGTCACTCCACGTCGAGTAGCTATATGATGGCTTGAGAGTAGTGCGGATTGAGGAGTACCAACGCTTGAGCCCGGGGGAATAAATGCAGATGTAGGAGATCACAGCAACTAGTGTCCTATGAGGTAGAAGAACTATGGTCTTCTCAAGCCTCGAACCAAGATAGGCGCAGCGAACCAGTCAGCTACTCAAGCTGCTCCTAGGTAAATGTATGCTTACTGAGGTACAATGAAGGGGAATGAGAATCGAGGTCCTGAAGACCTAGATATATGTATAGATCATAAGATCAACAAAACCCACAAGACACGCCGGATCACCCCTCAAGCCAAGTTTTTGACTTCAACCACCCCAAAAACATGAACATGACAGGAAAACGCACAACCCGTTGTAGTATATATGACACATACCATGACCCCTCGTCATCATCATCGGCACTAAGGAAGAACCTCGATGTGAGACCAGCAACCCTCGTGGGCAAGGAGCAGAAAGAGATAGGGGAGCATCTGACGGAGGCGGCGCTGTCATCAGTACACAAAGCATGCATCTCTCATGCAAATCTCACAAGCCTGCCTTGTTCCTTTCTCATCGGGCCTCGTTTTTCCTGTCATGAGGACAGACAAAAAGACAGACAGGCATGAGCCGGCAGACGTTCATCATGAGGAAGAGGGAGAAAGGGAGAACCACTACTAGCTAGGCCTGACTACTTCTCCTGCTTACCTTTCCAGCCTACCTACCTACCTACCTACCTACCTTTACATGGCTGTCTGTCTCTTTGTGGTACCTTTTGTGCCTGTGCCTTGTGCCTGTACCGTACCTCTGCCGAAAAAGACAACCTCACTAAGTACTGGTCCAACAATTCGCCACATGTGTAAGAAACGTCATCCCTCACGCGCGCGAGCGCTCGCGCAATGTCTTGGTACCTGAACAGACCAGATTCCCGGATGGACAGAAAGAAACCAGTAGCGGGAGAAATGAGAGAAAGCTTACCTGCTCTGACTCTTGTCTTGTCTTGAGCACTGGAGTGTAGGAGCGAGGGGTACATCAGCGTGGTTAGCCTCATGGGCTATAATATTCCCCGTTAAGACAAAGTATATTTTCCATGGACAAATGGAGGAAGAAGAGATGAGGAACAGGAACAAAAGTACTGGCTGGCGTGTGGTTCTAAAGGAGCCATGTGGCACCTGTAGCATACCTTAGCTGTTATACATGCAGTCGCTGCGACAAGTGATGGCGATGGAGCGGTGGGAAGCAAAAGAATCCGTACCCTTGGTTTTGCGGAAATGGGCTGTACATGCGTTGTTGTGCATGAAGAACATCATCATCGTCAGCATCATCATGCATCATGATTGTGAGTAGTTCAGGTAAAGCAGAGCAACGGGGTGACATTAACAAAACGGAGATGGAGCCCGACGACATGGTAGGAGGTAAACCAGTCCCCCCACCAGGCATCAGAAAAAGAGACGGTTTTACCTGGGTAATCAGCCAATCCGTTAAATCGTAGCAGTAAGGTAGGTAGCTCATCCACTTTGCAAGGAGAAATCGCGGCGGATCGATCAAGGGAGGAACGTAAGAGGTTTCGGCATTCTCCCTTCTCCCCACTTCACACCTGCCTGCCTGACTTTTGCTGCTCTGCTCGCCAGCCTCGTCACACGAACAGCATACCATTAGCCTCAGCATGCAGGCAAGCCAGCGAGTGAGATCGTGTCAGCAGGGAGCCAAAAAAAATAGGGGGATCCTGTTCTAGCTACAGTGAACGGCTGCGATTTGCCAGCAAACGCGAAGACTAGCATTAGTATAGTACGGTGAGGTAGTATCGCGATGTGCCGTCATGCTAGTAAGGAAGATAGAAACCCATGTTCTTAATCCTATGTCTGGAACAACTTGCTGTAACCTAGGTAGTTGTGTCGTGTCAATTGTTCCGGCTTAGTGAGATGGGCAATGCGGTGGGGTACATACTCCCGTACCACCTGACTATATTAACACTACTATACTGTATATCCGCTTCACGGAAGCGAATATGCTAAACACAGCAGTAAGGCAATCAGGGTATAGAATATCTCATCTCAAGTAGTCATAAGACTGCACGTTACATCAGAAAACTCATCATGTTCAACATTTCGCATGGTTGGCGTCTTCTCTAGTACTACTATATCTACGCATGCTGCAGCACATCAAGATGCCGTTGTTTGTGTATGTAGTTCTGTATCTGTAGAAGGCGCACGAGTAGTGAACACAAAAAAACCCAAAATATGCAGACTTGGAATACTTGATAAGAACTCGTCATTTCCTCCTGGTGGAAAACAGAAAAGGATGTATAAATGGCTATGTTCATGAATATCGAGAAGCAAAGATCAGGAAAGCCCAAAACAGAGAAAAACTAACCGCAAGAAAAGAAACAAGATGCTCGAGGGCTATGCTAATGTTGTTGACATTTCCTAGATGGAGAGCCTCATCTGTATATTTCCTCTCCTTCTCGCAACCCTCCTTTAGTCTCCACATCACACACCTCTCACTTTCCGATAGCTCGGAGGTCTGACCGCCCTCCTGATCAACTTTCCTGCGTACACAGGAACAAGAGCCGCAGCGGCCACTGCGGCGGTCCTCCACACAAAGTCTAGAGTGACGATATAGTGCAGATCGAAGTAGCCGCCCAAAAACGGCAGACTGGCGAAATAGATTCCCGATGTGCCGAGCAGAGTGATGATCATGATGGGATGCCAAGTGGTGATTTCCGCGGCGACCATGACGAGCTCGTTGATGATGAGCGCAGTAAAGGAGACCGAAACCATGCGCATGAAGCCCTTGTCTGCATCTGTTAATTTCGATGGGTCGTCCACAGACACAGTCGCGCCACTCTCGAAGTCTGTGACTAGAAGCTGGGAGCCGCCTTGGATGACGATGCCTTGGTACAAGCTGATGCCTACCCAGACGAAAAAGGTTCGGTACGACAAACTTCGACCGAGAGTCAATTCCTTGTAGAGCTCAGGATATAAGTTCGCCAGATC
Organism: Neodothiora populina; assembly: GCF_041146345.1. Classification (NCBI taxonomy): domain Eukaryota; kingdom Fungi; phylum Ascomycota; class Dothideomycetes; order Dothideales; family Dothioraceae; genus Neodothiora; species Neodothiora populina. Next base: position 910,021 of record NW_027191405.1, on the reverse strand, counting down.
TTCGTCGACATCTCTGTCCAGTACAAGGGAGAAGACCGGTGCCATGGTGTAGAGTGTGGCGTACCCGACGAGTAACCAATCTCTGTACAAGGCTATGGGTGTGAATTTACTAGCGACGGAAAACACAGTCTGACAGACACTGATGATAAGTCCACGATGAATGACGAATTGAGCCAACTTGGCACTGCGCTTGTAACTGTTTCGTCCATGCCACACGAGAAGTTTCGTCAAGTGAGAGAATTGCGTGATGCTGAAGTCTGCTGCAAGCGAGGCTTGTCTGCCTTCCTTTCCAACGATACCCACACCGACGTCGGCTGCTTGGATCATGGAAACATCATTACCACCGTCTCCAATGCAGAGAATTCGTTTCTTCGTGTATTCGCGGATGAGTTTGGCAACTGCTGCTTTCTGATCTGGCGAGCAGCGACATGCGATGACGGCTGGTAGTCGTACAGCGAGCGAGATGAAAGGCTCGCGGTGATGAGTCAGGTAAATGGCCAGGCTCTCTCCATCGATCAAGAGGGCAGCATTGGGACGTGAGTGTAATAGAGACAATGCATCAAGTGCAGCTTCTTTGCGCTTCAAGCCTGCGATCGTATGAATATACTGGCCACGCGAGACTAGCTTTGACGACACAGCGACGCAGCGCGCCGTCTCGACCTTGTCTCCTGTCAACATCCAGATCTTGATGCCCGCATTCCGAAGTAGCTCCAGCGAGGGCTTGATCGCATGCTGTAGCTTGTCCTCCACACCCGTGACACCGAGTAATTCAAGATCGTGCTCAAGATATTTTTTCACCACTTTGGCCATGGAGGTATCACGATCATGCAGAGAAAGTGACGCATTCGCGTAGTCTCTCGAAAAAGCTTCGTATTGCTCAGTAGAAAGAGCTTTCCGACCAATGACCAAAGTACGGAGACCTTCGCGCGCCATATTCGCGGTCTCTTCGTCCAACCAGTCGTTGGCAGAGACGATGTTTGTCATGACAGTATCTGCACCCTTCTGGAAGAACACCAAATCACTGCTTGCGGATCCAGACGCAGATGATTTGTCTGAGTACAAGAACTTGACAATGATGCCCATACGCTTACTTTCTGAAGTGAATGGGAAGACATTCAGTATCTGAACACGCACAACAATGCGGTCGTTAGCTGTAGATTGTAACGTGATCGTCTTTCGGTCACGATGAAGAAGACGTAGTCCGACATCTTCTGTCCACTGTACAATGGCAATCTCATCGGGTGACGAGGCCTGGTATGAGGTATGCATTTCTCCATCAACTTCATCCATTGTCGGTGTAACGTTGTGAGCCAGAGCAAGAGCCAGCACGAGATCACGCACTCTGAGTCCGATCTCCCGTCTTGAGCGTGTTCCCGATGCGAACCCAGCATTGTTGCTGGCCGACGGCAGAAAAAGACCGTCCAGATCCGCAAAGGCAGCGCGGATGTATGAAGCGACCTCGTCCATTGCCTCATTGGCGTAGGAGACGGTGCCGACGTGAATCTTCTTCAACTCCATCTCGTTCTGAGTCAGAGTTCCAGTCTTGTCACTGAGCAGATACTCGATCCGGCCGAGGTCCTCGGGGATAGTGCTTGTCCTGACGACAGTCTCCGGAATGCCCTTGTCGTGTTCGATGAGATGGGCGTAGGCCGATTTTCCCATGTCGAGATTGACGCGAAGACTGATGGGAACGATGGTGGAGAAGAGAATGAGGAAACGCATTACCGAGACATACCACGGCTGTCCATCCTGTGCATCGAATCCCTCCAATGCGACGAGGACAATAGACAATGCGAGAGTGAGGATACACAGTATCTTGGTCAACGAGTTGATTTCGAGTTCAAGCAGGCCCGTCTTGGATCGGGAAGGAGAGGTTGAGAGAGCTGCTCTGGTCTCAGGCCCAGTATATACCACAACAGCGTAGACAGTAGAGCTGGACGCGAGAACAGTGTTTGCCCATGCAGTGTTGTCGATGGACAGAGGTATTGACTTGGTCTCAGCCGATGCTGACGACTCACCAGGGTCGTTCTCGGCGTCTCTGTGAATGTACGGGTCGTACATCTTCCGGGTCTCTGGAAGAAGTTCGAGGGTGCCGAGGAAGTCGTTGACCTTTTTGTCAGGTTTCCCGGCGGTGAGTTGCAGTCTCTGATAAAACTCCACCGGGAGATCCTGGGTAAGGGGCGACGCAAGACGGAGCTTCCAATCGGTCTCACCGTCGAGCTGATCAGTCCTGATGAAGGCTTCTCCCCCAGCGCTGGGGTCATCAGTGGTCGTTGTGTCAGCCAAGGGGGCGGGTGGAGGCAAGGCTTTGTCAGTATCAGCATCTATGAGGGGAGTATTAGACTCCTTGGCATTCGCCGCAGCAGAGGTAGCACCAGCACTCGTAGCATCAGTGGCGGAAGCTGATTCGGTCGAGAAGCTTTTGAGTATTATCACATCGGCTGGTAAACGACGATCCTTGGTCACAACCAAAATGTCCCCGACTCTGAGGTCTCGGGAAGGTTTTGAGACCTCCCGGACCATGGTCGACATCAAGGGCTGCGCAGGTTCTGCGTTCTGCTCTTCGTAGTCGCCAGTCGGCTCGACAACGGTCGCTCTTCCCTTCTTCTTCCTTTTCGGTGATTTAGATGTTTCCTTTTTGGCCAGAGGGCGAACAGGCAGGCCATCTTCAGCCTCCTCGAACGCTAGAATATTGTATCTCTCCGAGTTGGCCTCTGTGTCTCTCCTCCTTCTTGCGATGTCGTCCATGGCTTCCTTGCCCAGAGTGATCATAAGAACAAAGGCCAGCGGAGCAATGTAAGTGCTGAGATATCCAATGCGCAAGGGTTTTATTATCTGAGACAGAGCAACAAGCAGAAAGTACATGTTGAAGAAGAAGGAAAACTCATTGTACAGAGTGCGCGGCAGGAATGAAACAGGGGTATATTTTGCGTTTGAAACAGCGTTGGGCGGGTACTTTGCAGTCTGTCTTTGCGCGACCGTGATGATGCGGTTGGTCAGAGGATCGTGTTCCTCCTCGGCAGACTCGTCGACATCCGGGGCGAATGGTGATTTTGATGATGACCTTCTCGTGAATGGCTTGGTCAAGAACGATTTGAATTTGGCAAAAGCAGAAGGAGGGTGTTCGGATAGCCTAGATGTGTTGAAGTCGGAAGAGTGCAGGAGCGGAGTGGGTGTGGCATCGGTTGGGGTTTCGGGAGTCGAGTGGCCATGGTTATCGTCGCCGACAAGGGCCTCGAGGTCGTCGTCATCCTGGTATCTATCGGTGGCTGTGCGCCTGTATCCTCTTCTGCCCGCCAGTCGCAGACTCTTCAGGGGGATGTTTCTGTCCAGGTCCAGGTCCAGGTCGGATCGCGAGTTGTGAGATCGACTGTGGCGCAAAGACGGGTCAAATGAAGAAGCAGTCTGGGGATCGAGTTCATCCAGGTCGAGGTCCAAGTCATCGTCGTGATCGTTGTCGCCGAGGGAGAGTCGCGAGTCGACATTTCGATTGTTGTGGTTTATTGACATGCCTCATTGGGCCGGGTCGGGCGGAGTCGACTTGTGTTGTTGTTCTTGTTGTTCATACACTAATGCCTGTTATGTTTGATTTTGTTTTATTCCTATTCCGTTGCAATGCGGAGGGTGGAGCGGTAAATGGTGCTGATCACGCAGGTATCTGACAGGTCTGTGAATGAGACTTGGGAAGGATGATGAGATACTATTGTAGACGGAGACGAGGGCTTGTACAGGTAGACAAGCAATAGTGTTCACCACTGTGCGACAACTTGCACTGTTGCCTTGGGAAGCAAGTAAGAAGTCGGGCAGTACACCTCTGCGCTCTACACTACAGTGGCAGCCCAGTAAAGCGACCCGCGGGACCCTTTATTTGTCTCGACTGTATACGAGCATCTGCTGCGTTACTGGGACAAACATCACAATGCGGTAGGCGGTGAAGCGAAGATACAGCAACTGTTGCCTTTACCCCAGACAAAGGGGTTTCACCTTTTTGTGGTTCCTTGTCCCGATTCACAGTACCTTACACAGCCACAGTAAAGGGTGAGATGATCACCTACTTGTACAGTGAGTGCAGCGATGGATTCTCGAGAACAGTGGTGCAGAGTAGGTAAGGTAGGTACAGAAGAGAGGGTCAAGGCCTGTGCACTTCATTGGACATTCTAAGGTCAGCAAAGCTGGAAACATGCAGTCTTTCTCGAGCATTGCAGTCCAGTATTGGTGAAGTAGCAGGGCAGGTTAACTCCGCTTACTGTATATTGTTGGTACTTGGTACGAAGTAAAGTAACCCTACGGATGTTTTTCCCCATACACGGCAGCTAACTGTAGGTAGTAATCATGAGAAATAAGGTAAGCTGTGTTCTTGTAGCCAGAGTGGCTTGATGCTCATGATACACATAATTACAGTATCTCGAATGCTCCTTTATTTCCATCAATACTTCCGTCTTCCTTCTGCTGCACATGCACATTTCCATTCACCCACCGACGGCCACGACCAGCCCTCCGAGACGCTTGACGCAATGTACATGTACTTTTAGTTTCTCTTTAATGCATCCCGCGTCTTGATTGATTTTCCAATTTCCCGGTGTATCGCATAGCATAAGGTAGGTCAGCACTCCGCTTCACCAGAGGACACCCAACTGACAATCATGCTTTCACGACCTCAGTCTCTGGGTTTCTTGTCTTTTAATACATCTTCGGCAATGAGTGCGCACGAGTTTGCCTCGGATGGTGCATCTTGGAATCCCGCACTTCGCCCAGATAGCCTGATCGCCGACGTGCGGGCTCAGGACGAGCCACCTGCCATGGTTCCAGAAGAAGTCATAGAAGCCGCGCCCGTCGCCTCTTCCATACCGATAGAGCACACCGAGACTGTCTCGCATCATCTGGAGCCCTCGGGACCTGCATCCCCTACAGAACACGATGAACCCGCCGAGTCCGACCCCGAACAACAACAACAACAACAACAACAACAACAACAACAACAACAACAACAGCCTTTAGACACAGATAACCCGGACCCGACGCGTGAACCATCGGCAGACATTGAAGACGCTCAGCCTCCCGGCGAGGAAGAGCTTCAAGAGCACGAACAAGTGCGCGAGCAAGTTCCAGAGCAAGACCAAGAGCTGGAGCAGGGTGCAGGCACCGAGTACGAGTACCAGGGCGAGAGCACTGTCGCCGACGACGCCGTCGACGAGAGCGCCAGTGCGCCTCTGCTCGATGACAAAGAGGTCATGCCCACCGCAGAGGAGCTGCCTACTCCGCCACAACAAGATGCGCCACGCCAGGATCCTGTCGAAGCTCTCGTCGAGTCAATCCAGGCTCCGCTTGCGCCTGACAATGAACCGGTAGAGGCTGATGCTCAAGATATCGAAGAAGCTTTCGGCCTGGTAGGCAGAGAGTCTAATACTATCCTTGATGCTGATCAAGCTACAGAGGCGCTGGCTTCCGGGGACGCACCTTTCTTCGACGAGGCACAGCAAGCCTCCGCCACGTCAGACCTCCCATTCTTCGTCGAAGACGAGCAACAGCCTTCTCAACAGTCCGAGTCTGAGCAACAGCTCTTCAGCGCGCCTTTCGACGATGAAGAAGAGTCACAGCCGAGCATCCTGCCTGAACAGAGCGTCCCGTTTTTTGAAGAGGAAGAGTCAGAACAAGCCCCATCTAGTGCGCCCTTCCCTACCGAACCGGAGCAGGAGCAGCCAGAGCAGGAGGAGCCAGAGCAGAAGGAGCCAGAGCAGAAGGAGCCAGAGCAGAAAGAGCCAGAGCAGAAAGAGCCGGAGCAAGTAGAGCCATCATCGCAGACTGCGCCAGAGCAAGAAGCCTCCAGTGCCTTTTGGGACGATGCAGAAGCCGATGACACTTTCGAGGCCCTCGCATCGCAACACCATCAACAACAACAGCAGCAGCAGCCGCGTCAACCCATAGACCACACCTATAATCCATCTCCACATCGGCTGTCGGTCGTCGAAGATGGACCTGTCGCTGCATCACAAGCTACTGCCGTCGACGCCGTCTTGAAAGAGATGGCCGAGGCCGCGGATTCTGCTGCTGCTACCGATACTGCTGTTGCTGCCGATGGTGCTGCTGCGGTCGGAAACGACACAGAGCCAGCCAAGACGCAGGAAGACGATCTCGCTGCGTTGTGGAGTGCCGCTCTTGCTGACGACGAGTTTCTGGACGATTCCAATGCGGTCGATCCAGCTGCCTTCTTCGCCGACGACGGCGAGGGCTTCCTCGATGATGCCGATTTTCCTCAGCAGACTGCCATGAGTCCAACACAGCCTGTGCCAGTGGTAGACTCACAAGGTCAAACACAAGGCTTTACTGCAGCAGGCCACGCCTCTGCTGCCGCCTCTACCTCCGCTGCCGACCGATACGCCCCCCTGGTGCAGGAACAGCCCCGACAGCGCATCCCGAATCCTCTGAACAATCCCGATTTCTTTACTTCCTCTAGGACACCTAATATTGCAGCTGCTGCACCTGCCGCCTACGGAGGGTACGCTCAGACTCCCTATGCCGCCGTGCAGCAGCCCATACAACCACAGCAGAGGCCCGCCGGTCCAAACTCCGCCCAGAGCTTCGTGGACAAATCCAAAGGTGGCTACGCCTCACCCTACGATCTACCCGAAGACATTGTGAAATCACGTCCACGACCTGCGAGACCAGCTGCTGCCCCCGTCGTTCTGCCAAATGCGCTCCCTCCACGAAGTAGCAGTATGGCTGCAACCACCGCCCCTCCACCTCCTCCCCCTGCCCGGAGTAGTACCATGGCTTCCATGGCGACCCCGTCTCCTCCTATGTCGGGCCAGCCTTTTGCGGCCCAGACCCAGGCCCCGCCTCGCCCGTCGACGACAACATCCGACAAGAAAGACCTGTCCAGTGGTTTCTTCGCCGACTTACCCGTCATACCAAAGGCTCGTTCCCGACCCTCTGCTACCTACACTCCCGGCCCTGCGGTCTCGATGGCTTCTCCACCACTACCACCAGTTGCACCCGTGCGCGCCGGGACTATGCCTCCTCCTATGGCGCCGCCTCCCGCCAGCACTTCTCCTCGGATGTTCGGAGGACTCCAGCGCCCAGACCGTTTGCCTCTGCTGCCAGATCAACCTGCTACGGTGCCCGACCAGTCGCAGCCTTCTCAGCATGCTCCTCCCGCAACTTCTCGGTACTCTCCAGCAGTGATGCCCGCGCCTGCTGGGACTCTCGCGGCTCCGCCAGCCCCTGCTGCGCGATACTCGCCAGCACCGCCGTCTGCTCCTGCTGTGCCCTCGCGCTACTCCCCAGCTCCTCCCAGCCACCCTGCCGCTGCAGCGCAGAATAAACACGCTGCCGCTCCACATGGTCCACGGCCTGGACAGCCGTTCGCGCCGAGAACGTCGAGCCCGCTTGCTTACGCAGACAAGCCACAGTCCGAGGCGATGACGCTGCCAGCTCGTTCATTGTCATACCAGCCGCATCCAGGTCACGTCGCAGCCGCGACACCTCCTGTGAGAGAAGGCCCTCCTTCGAGGCGCGGAAGTGAACAGGTGGAACATGGTGCACCTTTGCATCAAGTCCACTCAAGGTCATATGCACCCTCAACAACCCAAGAGGAACATCATGGATTTGTAGCCTCCCCGCCGCGTGCTAGCCCTTACGCTCCCTCCATCCCCGAGTCTCCAAATTCACGTCGATCCCAGCCTTTCACTCCTGTTGATACTGCAGCACCCCCTTACGACCAATTCACCCCCCCCCGAAGGCCACGTACGCAGTCTCCAGGCGCGGTCATGAAAGCTCCTTTGAGGACCATGACCCAGATGGATCGTCCCACATCAGCGGCTGCCCCTACTTCACCGACCATGGTGCATCAACAAGACACCAGACGCACACTGCACCCTGCGCGTAGGCAGTTTTCGGCTGACCTTAGCTATAATGTGCCACATGATGAGCGTGCAGCCGACGGACTCGAGAGATGGAAAGGGTGCCCGATTCTGAGGTGGAGTCCCAGTGGCGCACTGGTCACAAGCTTCCCCAAGCAGGCGCCCTTCTATGCTGCAGGACATGCGATACCGACCATCAAGTGTACTCCTGGCGCAATCACGATTCATGACAGCAAAGTCACTTTCCCAATGGAGGATCGTAATGCAAAATTCCCGGGACCCTTCAATCTCAAGGGCAAAGGAAAGAAGAAGGAGCTACTCGCCTGGCTCACCGGTAAAGTAGAAGATCTGACCAAGATCCATGAAGAAGCACTTCTGGACTTCGGAACTCCCCAGGAGTTGAAACGACGCATCGAGGAGAAGGTTACTCTCTGGAAGATGACAAAACTTTTCTTGGAGCATGACAACAAGGTCGAGGGCAATGCGCCTGCTGAAGTAGAAGCTCGTAGAATACTGCTACCAGAGCTCGCTCAATCAGAGGATGCTTTGGATATTAATGGTTCAGAAACCACATTGCAGCCCGAGCCTGTCAGCGCTGGGGCTCTGGCTCAGATTCGCAAGCGTCTTCTCGAAGGCAAACGTGAGGACGCTGTCTGGTATGCAGCTGAACAACGTCTCTGGTCTCATGCCCTGCTCATCGCCTCCGTCGGCGGTCCTGATCTGTGGAAGCAAGTTGTGCAAGAGTTTGTGAGGGCGCAGGTAAAGGATGCTGGTGAGAAAGCTCAGTCTCTTGCTGCATTGTACGAGGTATTCGCCGGTAATTGGGACGAGAGCATCGATGAACTTGTTCCGCCTTCTGCTCGCGCTGGTTTCCAGATGATCAGCAAGTCTGGCTCGAGCGGCAAAAATCCACTAGATGGGCTCGATCAATGGCGGGAGACTCTGAGCCTTATTGTCAATAATCGCAGCACCAATGACATACAGGCAATAGCTGCTCTTGGTAGACTGCTGGCCAAGTACGGACGAGTCGAGGCGGCTCACACTTGCTTCTTGTTCGCGCGTAGCTCTATCAAGTGGGGAGGTGCAGACGACGTCGCATCAGACTTTGTGCTGCTGGGCGCGGATCATCAAAACCAGCCACACGGCCTTGCGATCGACCTCGACTCTATCCTGCTCACCGAGATCTATGAGTACATTCTGTCGATCGCTCCCGTTTCAGGGGTTTCACCTGTTGTGCCGCACTTACAAGCATACAAGCTGCACCACGCCTTCACCCTTGCAGAGCATGGTTTGCGAAGCGAAGCGCAATCGTACTGCGAAGCGATTAGCTCAGCTGTCAAGTCGTCTACGCGAGCCTCGCCCTACTATCACGCATCTCTCTTGAGCCAGGTGGAAGACCTTAACCGGTGCTTGTCGGCGGCACCGCAGCCCAGCGGCTCTTCCTGGATTCCTAAGCCGTCCATGGACAAGGTATCTGGCAGTATGTGGAAGCGTTTCAACACGTTCGTGGCCGGCGACGAGGACGACCAGGCTGCATCTGCCAATGGCACTGGTGCAGATCCCGGACAAGCTGCTGGGCCGTTCGGTCAGGTCAGCGGCGATACCCCAACTATCAGTCGTCAGGGCTCCCTAGCAGACCTATACGGCGCCATGTCGACGAATGGCAACATCCCTCCGCCATCCGTGATGGGGACCTCAGCGCCGAGCAGGTATGCGCCAATAAACGCAGCTGTCTCCAAGATGACCCCTGAGCACCACTCGTCGGGCCGATACGCACCTCAGTCAGGCGGCACTTATAGCCCTAGAACATCTGTAGAGTCTACACGGCCGGAACTGTCCGAAAGACCAGGCTCTAGCTACTCCATGTACACTGGGCTACAGCCGCAACCACCGCAACAGCGATCTAGCAGCACGCCTTTCGGTGCATATTTGCCACAAATCCAGCAGCCCGCGGAGTCTCTGCTCAGCCAGCAATTGGGCGTGCCCAGGCCCGAAGCGACGCGCGCGGTGTCGGATTATCGAGTACAATACAGTCAGCCGCCTTCGAGGCGAGAGTCGGTGCAATCTGGACGTGAATCCCCTCGCCCCAGCATTGACAAATCGCGCTATTCACCACGACCTCCACTCGAGCAAGGCCATTCCTTCACTCACCACTCCGACGGACACATCTCGTCGCCATATAGCGGCGAAGCATACACCCCGCATGTGCAAGAGAGCATCGTAGAAAGCATTGAGACCCCAGATGACTCGGCCTACGAAAGCGGTTTGCCTCAGGCGCATACGCAGTCTAATGAGCGAACCCGAAGCTACGAGCCGTCAATGTCATACGAGCCACCTTCGCACTTTAACTATGAGCCGTCAAGATCACCTTTTGAGCCGTCCACTCAGTCCTACGAGCCACCATCAACGTCTCACGAACCCCCACACGAAGAATCCACGGACGATCCAGAGGGTGGAAAGCCATCTTACAACGCAGCGAATTCGTACGCTCCACCTACAACGTCGTATGCCCTGACGACATCCTACGAGCCTCCTTCAAGCACTTTCGAGCCCCCAACATCGTCCTTTGAGCCGCCAACGTCGTCTTACGAGCCCCCATCGACTTATCAGCCCTACGAGCCCGAAGCTGACCCAGAGGACCAGCCTGGTACAGAGGAAGCCTCGAAACCGAAGAAGAAGAGTATCATGGACTTGGACGATGACGACGATGACATGATCGCACGCGCTGCAGCACTGAAAGAACAACAAAAGCGCGACGCCGATCGCGCCGCCGATGAAGCTTTCCGCGCCGCCGCCGAAGCCGACGCCAAACGCGACAGTCCGTCATCTCAGACAGGCAAGAAAGGCTGGTTCGGCGGGTGGTTCAAAAAGGGCGAAAGCGGCAGTCTCGACCAACAACAAAGCGGCAACAAGCCCATCCGCGCCAAGCTCGGCGAGCAAAACAGCTTCTACTACGACCCAGATCTGAAGAAATGGGTCAACAAGAAGGGCGGCGCGACACCCGAAGCCAGCGCGCCCACGCCCCCTCCTCCAAGAGCAGCGTCTCGCGGCCCAAGCGGCCTGTCGGCTCCTCCTCCTTCTGGACCCCCTAGCAGAGCGCCCAGTGCAATCGGAGGTCCTCCATCAGGCACTCCTCCCATAGGTCTAGGCGTCACTGGATCCCCCGCCTCAGGCCCACCCAGCAGAACAGGCACGCCCGGCTCTGGAACCCCCGGCCCATTCGTCCCCGGCGGCAACGGAGTCGGAACACCCATGACGCCCCCCGGCCCGGGCGGCGTAGCGAGCGCTGTACCGCCCGGTCTGGCATCTGGTCCCCCCAGCAGACCACCGACCAGCATGAGCAACGCCAGCAGTATCGATGACTTACTCGGTGCGCCGGCGCCGAGGAAGAGTGGTGCCGCGGCCAAGAAGAACAAGAGGGGTGGGAGATATGTCGATGTTATGGCCAAGTAGACATAGGTGGTCGCCGTCGTTGTATACATAGATTCCTGTACGATTCGTTAGCTTCACGAGGAGATGTTCGTTCTTGTTTCTTCGTCTTCTATCCTTTTAGTTCGCGTATTGAGACTAAGTCAGAAGATTTTGACGCTCACTAGCCAGGTGGAAACAGAGAAAAACGGGTAGTAAGAGAGAAAAACCATCGGAACTCTCGCTTCCTCTATTTGTCTATAACTCTATTGGCTCGTTAATCTAAATACTACCCTCCCTCCCTCCCCTATATCTCAATCACAACGAGTAAATACTCGACTAACCGACTAGTACATCCTCATCTACCCACCTTTTCACAAACCATGGTCATGTTACAAAAGCCGTATCTGTGACCTGTGTGAACACAGTAGCTGTGTAGCTTCAGGCCAATGCAAGACCGAACGGAGTGGATATCATGCGTACATTGTGTCCATGATACATTCTGCTCCCGCTCCGCATGTCCTGTGAGCTGTGTCTCTAGACATCATTGTCTATGGGCTGGTGTCTTGTAGATCATACTTGCGTGCGGTAATCTTTTTTCTTCGCGGATCATTAATTGGAGGGTTAACGATCTTGCGGTCCATTCTTTCATGTCTATTTCGTGTTCTTGGTTGGTTGTCGAGGAACTTGCGGTTCGTTTTCGTCTGGATAATGATGGACTTCCTGCGGGTGCGTCTTGTACACAGTCGCTTTTTGCGGATTGTTGTTGCTCGCTCCGGGCCCGTCTGACTTGTTGCTTGTCGAGAAGCTTTGACAGTTGAGAGATTCAGAGAGGGGTCGTCGGCTTGAGTCTGGATGTTGTTGTCGTTGTTGCTATCGCTGGCTTGCTTGAGAAATAGAGACTGGAAAAGGGGTAGGTTGTTTCTCATTCATCCTTCCAGAAGCATCCCTTTAGCTTTGGATGTTTTGTCTCTCCACGTGGATGAGGGTAGAGTTTCTTTTCTCCTACCTCTAACTCAGAGGCACTTCGCTCCTTTGGGCTTTTACTTCGTCTTCGGATCCCAAGGACATGGGCTACTTTTCACTCATCCTCAGTTCACTTGTGCTCTGGAACCTCGGAAACCTCGAGCACTCTCCCCTCATCCTTCTCGTCAACCCCGGTAGCGCTCGGTTCGACCCACATAATAGCGCCTCCAGGAACCTTATGAATCGGGTTCTCCTCTCCACCCTCACTAGCCCAGCCCACAGGCTCTCCGAAACCACATCGACGGTAGAACCCCTCCTTTCCAGCCGCTGAGATCAAGCTGACCGTCAAGTTCTCCCGTTCAGCCCTTTGCACACCCCACGTGACCAGTTCTTTGCCATAGCCTTTGCCCTGGTGCGCAGGAGACGCGGCCAGAAGCTGCAAATACCAGTTCTCGATCCTGTGAGGTGGAGAGAGCCAGTGATGCGCGATGAAAGTGAAGCTGCGCTCCAAGACATCCGCTCTCGCAGGGTCTGCGGCGCGGTTGGGCCGGACGCGTTCATCGACCCAGTTGAGCAGCGGAACGAAGAACTTTCCGCAGAACCAGCTGAGCCATGATTGTTGAGCTCTCAGTTCCTGAGTGCCCTGGGGACCTTTGCGGCCCCACACCGCCACACCGGTTATTGTGACAGGTGAGGACGCAGGGTGGGACAATAAAATCGTGCAGCAGGGATTGAAGAAGTCTTTTCTCAGTTGTCGCATGAACCATAGAGCCATGTCCGATGGGTATGTCTTGCGGTGAGGATGCATGAAGGGTCCCAGGAGGTCTTCATCCCAGAACGCGGATGCTGCTACTTGGGCCGCCAGGGGAAGATCCCTCCATGTGGCTTGACGGATAGGCATCCTGCCTACTATATCTCGTCCTGCTCAGGGATGAAGAAGTTCGTTTCCTGTTCCGCCTGGGGTTGGACTATAGAGCTGTAGTGTTCGCTATGAATGCGGACCTGTCAACAATGGACCGAAGAATAAAGTATCAAGTTGATTAGAAAAACGCAATGATGTCAGATGCTATATTGTCGGGATCTGTGTCCGACCCTGTGCGATGCAATGGTGAGGGTGGGGGAAATTTGTTACATCTGATGCTCAGGTCTTTGTTCCGATATGAGACTGTGTCTCAAAGCCAGGGATCTGATGCTTCGCGGTGCTGAGAGCAGAAGCTATAGAAGCACTGGATATGTCAATGTCGGACCGAGGTGTCAATCCAAGTGATGCTCGATGCAAACCAGAGACAGAATAGGCACGAGCTCGGGTGTGCAGGATCACCACGGAAAGGCGTCTGCTTTACCGTCCTACAGAATAAAAAACACAATCAAGAATGAGATCAACAGACGGGAGTATCAGTGGTTCCTTTTCACATTACTAAACGAAGAAAGAGCGCGCGAGGGCGAAAAGTATGGACAAGTGTAGGTGTGCCTGGGAGCTGACGTAGGTTAGATGCTACAATACGGAATCCGAAAACAGCGGAACAGTGCAGCGTAGCACATTCGGCACGGAAAGCCACCGCAGCATTACTATTTCAATTGATCTTCGGCAGCGAGCCAGAAGGGTTTTCGCACATGAACGTCTTCCGACTCGCTCGTCTTTAGTCGTAGAGAAAGTGATCTTAGCCAGCTCTTCTACTGAAATAGAAGGCTCGACACTAGGCAGCAAACTCTCATAGGAAGCTAAAAGCGAACGAAACGCATGCATGTCGCATCGACATACCGATCCGGGTTTCAGTCGACACGTGGGAGGAGTATTGATCAACCCGCCCATATCCGACGACAGGGTCATCGCTGCCTTCCATATCCGGGAAACGGTAACAATATGTCGAATAACATAGCATACAGTTGTTGATCGTAGGGAGCATGGAGGACAATGTCTCATCGTCATAACAATCGAGAGTTTGGGTTCAACACACCGCTTTCAACACGCGAAAGAAAAACCTTCGCTGATCTACATTTTTCTGCAAGGGAGGCTAGTTTATCCGCCACATGTTTGACGATATGTGATTTACCTTTTAGTCCCGGGATACGGTGAGTATTCGGACAAGCAACATAGCAAGCAAGCCGACCTGTACTTGTACTGCAGTAGATCTCGGTGTCTAGGCCGGACGCAAGCGAGTGTTCAATGACACTTGCGGTCACTTGTGGTCATTCGTTCCACTCCTCTCAAAGCGAATAGCGGACACATTCGCAGGCGACTCCACATCTAGCACTACCGATCCTTGGGAGAGTAAATCTAGCCGGTCTACCCTGGGTAGCTTCCACCGCGGTCTGTAACAAATGCATGTTCAATATTGGTCCTTCGGTACCAAGTCGGTGTTGGTCGCGACATATTGGGAAGCTATCCTTGAGATTCGGGCTAACGGTATTGCAACGATACCTTGTTGCCGACCGTCTCACATCTCACTGACCTTTGGTGCATTCCTCCTCGAGTATACAGAGCGAAGTCCCACTTCGCCAGATAGATGAAAGCGTGGCTTACTGCCGAACCCCCACAGCACGCAATATGGTAACGAACCAACCGCTAGCCCTACGAATGAGATTCTTACTTTGTGGCGGATCGAAGTAAGCATTCACGCCATATCTCAGGTGCTGCTGAGCTTGATCGCGCTTGGTAGATCAGGTCTTTGAGCGGTATACCATGTTATAGCTGGCGAGACGTCGCTTGGACTGAGGTCTTAAGAGTCATTGACCGCAAATTACGCCTACCATATCCAAACCTACTCGTATCTGTTACAGTACGTGCGGTAGCCACCGCTGCTCACACCTAGTTGATCATTGTGTTGAGTCATTGTGCTCTCCAGTCTTATGGTAAGGTGATATGAAAAATGCGGGTAATATGCTGCCGCATATATTACATAGATTGTTCCCTCGTATCACATACTGTGCCCTCGTGTGAAAGGACACAATAGACCATGATAAGCACGCATGTCAGTCGTCGTTAAGCCGAGCGACAGCGTGATCAAAGCTTCCATCAACGTGGTCGCATTTGTATTTGCTCGCGCAATAATGCAATGGTCCTCAACATGATATCTAGACTTGCCGAGGTAGCATGTACTAACACAAGACCAATGATGAGAGAGACCAGCACGTCACAGAGGACTGCTCCTTCAGCCTGACTCTAGTTGGGCTGAAATATGCAAGATCTTCTCGGGTCCCGCTCGTGTGTTGTTGGTGCGGACTGAGCTGCAACGTATGTTTCATGTTTTTGTGGTCGGTCCGGTAAAACAGAGATGCCGAGTGTGACACATCCATCGTGATCAGTCCAGACAGCGCTGTACTGTACTTGGTGGAAGCGGTGGATGACCGACGAGTCCTGATAGATTAAAATCGCTGTCAAACATGATGCTTACATTGAAGATGATGAGAAGCCTCAAGTTTCGAGGTAGGGAGAACAAGCTCGATGTCAATGATAATGACAATGCCCCAGAAAGACTTCGGAGTCCAGCAGCCGAGAGCAGCGACAGCGATAGAACAAGTCTCGGACCAACATTCGCCAAAATGCTGGGTGAATCAGCCCTTGCCTTTCCAGTCTTCAGTTGCAAGGATACAGCGGAGCCTCATTAGATTGAGGCCAAGACGCCTTCCATCAGCCAAATGCAACGTGTGGTATCAACAGGAGTAACAGCACATTGGCCAGACCCTCACCAACGGGCGCATGAATACGCCGTGACAGATTCATGTGGAGAATGCCTACTTTGGGGCGTGAAGCATGTGCATGATGATCCGAGTCAGCTAAATAAAGTCACGCCGCTGCACAGCTGCGTGATGTTTCCTACAGTGGGTGGGTGGGATTTGCGGAGAACGCATTGTTGCCAGGGGGTAAAGACACTCCCCAAGTCCAGTCCAGATCACTGGCCGTATCGAGGGCAATCAGTGTTCTGCGAAATGTAGTGGTAATAAAATCTCTTTGGAGAAATCACGAGCAACAGGGACTAGCAATCTCGTAGATGATGAAAGGGATGGGAATGACTTTTGTGGTTTAATTATTTGGGGTATCGGATATCAGCGGTAAATTTGGTGCTGTTGGCGATCTGCATCTTGTATGTACTTGAGTCGATATCAATTTAGCTTCATCAATGCAGGGCTGCAGCAAAGGCGAAGGCAACGATTTTGGAAGGAATATTTCCGTTGATGTGCACGCATCAGAGGATACCCAGTAAAAAGAAGCGAAGATCCTGGGCCATGTTACGGCTGATCCTATTATGAGAGGCAGGCCTATTTTAGAATGTGAGTCAGTGGGTAGGAGATCCATGCCCATAAACAAGTACAATTTTTCGGGCATGCGGTTAGGACAGCATACGACATGCCAAGGGAGAGTTCGCTCAGATCGAGTGCACTCGATATTGACTGCGAGGATTTATGGGCATATGCACTATGCACTGATACAGTAGAACCCTCAACTGATCCGGGCAAATCAGTTTCCGGAACGGCGTGTATTGCTTACCATTTGCCTGGGATCAGAGATATCGATGAGACGTTGAGTCGTCTAAAGATCGGCCCTAGCATTGAAGTACAAGTACATTCATGTAATCGCCTAGACATGAATCATGTCGAATCGGATCTCGGCGGTTTCGGTGTTGCGAGACCATGTTAGAAGAATCCGAACATCGTCATTTTTGCGTGCGAACAGTACGACGCTTGATCCATGCCTGACAAGTGTCAAACCCCAAGTCAAATACGAAAACACAACTCAGATTGCGTATCGCGAAAGCTAGCGCCAGTATCAGAATGGTGATACACAGTTGTTGCAAGTACTCTTCGACGCCGGTGTTCTTCCCTCTTAGCCGAACAATCTGTGTCGCGACATGTTTGTACTCTCGGGTCCAATCGATCTACATTGAGTACCCGCAAATTGCACTATATCAATAGATGCACAGATGCCAACATATTGAACTGGCGAGAATGCCTAGGCGCGGCTATTGGACGCGCGCATAAATGGCAGTGGAGGGCCACAATGAATAATTGCCGGTGAAGCGTTGGCATATTAAATACTATGCTTATGGCCGGCCGAGGCGAGACGCCGGCGGTTGTGATTGCAGTTATTTGGGGAGTTTGGGAGGGGGGTTTTACTCGAGGGGACCAGACCCATAAGTAAAGTACACTAAATCGTCTTGTAGGGCGATTAAAGGAATTGTCAAGGGCCACGAGCAAGTCGAGGCGGAAGCCAAGCCAACTCTAAAACCCAGGTATGACAATTACTTGTGTGGTCGAAAGTGACCTGAAAGGGGATGCAACGAGCAACGGAGAAGGCCAAGATGGTTCCAACGGAGCCAAAATCGCGGGACTGATGGCGCCAGCGCGATCTACCGCTAGCAGCGGAAGCGGCATGTTTCAGTTGACCTGCAGCGCGCGTGTTGTACAATTTCCATTGGCATGGGCCCGCGGGCTGAGGGGACTGGTGCGACAGCCTATGTATTGCAACAAGTAATAAGCCAAGGAGAAGCCAGCGCTTGGGATAGGCTGGTTGGCTACTAACGAACGAATTCCGAATGTGTAGGAAGGCGAGTGCTGGAGGTGTGTTGCAAGCAAGATGCGTCTCTCGTATTTCTCCCCCTCTCACTGTATTTATCGTGTATTCGTCGCCACACTGATTTTACGTCCGTAATGCCGTGTTGGCTGTCGCGCGTGTCGCTTGGATCCTGTGGGTGGCCGCGGCTGAAACAAAGCCAAGATGAAAGGGCCGTTCTGACCAGCGTCATCTGTCTGTGCGTGAGGCCGATGATGGACCAAAAGGGCAAGTTGGGGAAGGAGCTAAATCCATTTTGTCACAGGTTGAAGGTCGCTGTCGTTTGGGGTTTCACGAGCATCGTGTTGGCCCTACTTTTAAGGTATGATTGATTATCACTCGCCCTGCCCCTCGTAGTTCGCGCGTATCCGTCTGTCTTTTCTTTTGCCTTTTGCACAGCTTTAGCGGCGTGCGTTATCCCACCCTTCTTCCCCCCATTTTAACGTTGTCTCCTTGTGCTACTTTTCGTCGTTTCCAAGAAAGAGTCTCTGTCCTGTGACCCAGCCCCATTATATACCCAGGAAGACCGCGCAGAGCAGAGCAGCAGCCTCCCCCAAGCGCCGTCTGTCAATCTTCGTATCCGTCCTTCCGAAAGGGCGCTTGTAAGGGGAAAATTGTCGGTCGATCATTGCATCGCTTCCGTCGATAGTCTGGTTCGCCCCGTCCACTCTTGCCTAAGTAAATTGGCATCAAAAGAGTCGCCCACATCCTGTAATCTGCAGCTGGAGACAGGTCAACGTTGTCGTTGTCTGCACACCTGTCAATCGCCTTTGATTTACAATTCGCACAATGACGACCGTCGTCGCATCTGCGCCTTCCATCTCAGTCTCACGAGATCACGGCCTTGCGAATCTCGCCCATTTGGCTGCATCAGCGCCCCCAATGGTGACTTCTTCGTCATCCTCGAGGACTACTCCTCCTGGCCGAACAGGCCCAGCCTCTGCAGAACACTCACCTAGATCAGCCCCACGAAGCGCAGACGGCAACATGTCCCCTCGAAGGTGAGCAGGAGCACATCCTGGCTGTTCAGATCAATGATTGTAGTGACTAACGCTGTGACAGCTTAAGGCCTGGAAGTTCCACAATCAAAGTCAAAAAGGAGCCATCGTCTCCTGGACATCCGGCTTCGTCGCGTCCTCGACCACGCCGGCTGGATCTGTCGGCCAGCAGCGGTGCTGGACGCGGACCCCAGAGTGGAAGGCCGTCCGGTCCGCTGACCGCGAAGGATTCCGCTCACCTTGCACTGGCCTGTCTCTCACCTGGTATCCAGACCCAAGATCCAGCCATGCGCGAGCAATTGCAAAGAAGCATGGATGTCCGTGAGCAGCAACGCATGATCATCGAGTCCAGACAGAAGAATACTCCCCAGAGATCAGGCGCACCACACGAAAGTCCTGACTCACAGCGTACGGCCGAAGGTGCAGCGTTCGGCGAGCAAAGCCGTGCCGCTTCCAATCCTCGCCGAAAAGGACCTCCTCCAGGACTCAGCATTCTTGCGCCCTCTGCCGCCGCCTTCTCCAATGAGCGTGTCATCCAGTCCGCCCCCTTACACCAATCCTTCACTGGCCTGCGAAACCAGCCTTACAACCAACACGCGAGCGGCTTGAGCCAGACGAACAACATCAATCACGTTCCGGCGAATCAAACGGAGAACAGATTACCTCCTATTTCCGATGTATTCGCGCATGACAGATTAGCTGCTCATCCTCCTCCCCCTGCCACTGCACGCCCAGCCATGTTCGCCAGTCGACCGTCGCCGGGACACGCTCCCCTGCATAGCCCTAGTTTCCCCCCGCCATCACAGCATCAGCATCAAGCGCAGATGAGTGGTCGAGGACGCGAATTCAGGAGTGCTGAGGAGGCAGTGCAAGAGTTGTCCCGCGGCCGCGATGATCTATTACCCAAAATTGTTCACTACGGGGGCACGCAACCACCAACTCCTCCGTCGCCCATGCCGAGTCACCATCATCACCATCAACAGCAACAGCAACAGCCACAGCACCAACACACTCAGCAGGGTCCGCGTCCACCATCACACTCGCACTATCAGCCGCATCCGTCGCAGTACGCCTCGGCACCACACCTCGAGGCTCCAAGGCAGGACTACAGCCAGGGCACAGCGGGTCGTCGACGTGGGAGAGACGAGTACGAGCGTGACAATGGCAGCCCGCTGCGCCGGTCGGAGAGCAAGCGAGCGAGCTTCATGGCTCACGAAGACGGTGAAGCGGACTGGCGTAGTAGTCTCACTGGTCCGGAAAAGCGCGAAGAGTTCCTACGGCTCTGTGCGCGAGCCTGGGATCTCTTCCACTCATGATCCGTGGAGCTCATCACAAGTCCATCATAACTTTCTATCGGTCACTGGCGGCTTACATCTATTCACGACGCAAGGAGTTCGGAGCACATGGGGGATTCAACATTCGTTTGGCATGACGAACGTCCAGCTGAGGCTTCTCTACTATTCTATTCTCTCCTGTCCTACGAAAACATTCGTTTCGTCTGACATCTGGAACGACATCTGGGACAAATTTTTCTTGATTTTCCTTTTTTGATTTGGTCACATTCTCAAGGGCGTTTTCTCTCGCATCATGATTTCCTTCTTCATGACCCCCATCAAGCACCATCACCTTACCTACCGCTCACCCACCGCTCCTACAGCACGATTGTCATCTATCTTTCCCTTCCTTCATTCCGGTCCAGGCTTGTTTGGGACTCCAACCAAAAACCACGTTATATATCCTCGTGCGGCATGCTAGAGAACGACAGAATCAGACCGCTGACCTTTTTCTTGTTTTTGGACTCAAGTTTTTAGTTGTATAATAGCCTACGCCCCCCTTCGGGAGCGTTTTCAGATGTTGTTTTGGCATAGCAAAGAAGATGATGGTCTCACACTCTTTCTCTCTTCCTGTGTCTCCTCCCATCCTTCTCACTTTTTCTCGTTCTCTCAAGCTTTGGCTAAAGAGCACGATTGGGGGGATTCCCGAGAATTGTGCGCGCGCGCGATTGAGTTTCCACTGCCTTTCTGGTAGGCAATAAATGTGACACGCACAGGAGCTTGCTTGCTTGCATGCAGCCAAGAACCAAGGGGGAAGTGTATACAGAACTTTATCCACTCTACTATATATCTTCTATGACTAACAAGAGACGGAGAGCTTCCTGTTCTTGCTCACAATCGGTACAGTGAACGGTATATGTATGCACAAAAGGCAAGGCAAGTGGAGTTTCTTGTTTAAGGTTTGTTCTAACGTACCGTACCTACAAGTACTGTACAGTGCTGAACCAACGACCCTTCTGACCCTTTTGGAAGGAGGGACCGGACCACTTCGTCCTTGAAGTCAGATACTGAATCTTCCAACTCTGTACCTTGGTACCTTGTCAACGTTTATTCTCCTTCCTTTCGTATATAGTCGAAATGGACGACTGAACGACTAAGAGGGAGAGGAGTGAGAAGGAGGTGGTCAGTAAGGGTAGAGTAACTGTCCAAGCTAACACCACAACCACACGACACACGCAACGACGAAAGAAACGGCGGCTAGCCTCGGACCGAACGTGGGAGAAATGCCAGATTCAGTAAGGTACCTTAGCCACAACCACCGAATTTGTATGACGGGGCGTAAGCTTTTCTGGCCTTGCCTGGCTCCACTCTACGCTTTCACTATTCCCTTCATCTTCCTCTCTTTGGGAGAGCGGAACCCTTTTTTTCTTCCGCTGCTCGTCTAGAGTTGACTTCTTGACTTTGGGAGAGCGGAAACCTTTCTCCTCCGCTGCTCGTCTAGAGTTGACTAGTTGACTTTGGTAAGTTATGAGGCCGTCATGTGGGTATGCTTGTGGCTTTTAATAACCACAGCACAAGTAGAAAGTACAGGCAAGTCCTTCCGTGTTTTTCTCTCTCGCTCTAACGGATGTGGACGTCGCGCGCGGAGGGCGCTCGAACTGTGGTCCCCTGGGCTGGCTTTTCTTGGTTTACTGAACTCTGAATCCTTCTCTTGTTAAGATGTAGTTGGGATGTGGAGAGGAGTGGTTGAGAAGTGAGGAAGGAAGACGCGAGGCTTTAATTCTGGCTGACGTCGTGTCTGACTTCATCCTCGACCTTGATCGATCGTCGTCGTGGTTTGGCTGTGGTGTCGCTGAGGTTGTTCCTCCTGCTTTTGACGATGTCGCTGCGGGCTATGGGTCACGTCTATCCGCTCGCTCGGATCGAGGTCTTCTGGCTCGCTGTTGAGGATGCGCCCTTCTGAGCTGCGGTCCACTGCAAATATCCCTTCTCCCTCTCCATTATCTTCCACGTCTTCGTCGTCGTCTTCCTCCTTGCCCTCGTCAGCCAGCTTCTTGTATTTGCGCCTACTCTTCTTGTTCCTGCTCGCCTTCTTCTTACTCAGCCTTTCGGCCTTGATGGCCGTCCTGCTCCCCTCGCCCAACTCTCTCTCCTCGATGCGTTCAGCCAAGATGCGCCGAGCGATCTTGCGGTTCTGCGAACGCGAGCGTGTCTCTTGACATTTTATCACGATGCCCGTAGGCAAGTGCTTGAGCTGGACGGCGGAGGAAGTCTTGTTGATCTTCTGTCCGCCTGGTCCTGTGCCTTTGAGGAACGCTTCGGTGATTGTTGACTCGTCGATTGTGGGCCGCGGCGGCAGTGGTTTGGAGTGTGCTTGACGCAGTGATGTCGGTCGTATCGTTGTTGTGAATGGGCCGGTGATGCTGCGGTGGAATCGAAGGTATTCTCTCATGCTCGGGGTGCGTGGAATAGCTCTCGCCGCTAGACGGCCGAGTTGTGACATCTTGCCGGTGATTGGAGGGAAGTGTATGCAGAGTGCTTCTTGTCATGACATGGTCGAGCACACGTGCCTCTGTGTGTGTGTGTGTGTGTGTATACAAAAAGTAACGATCTATTTAGGTAGGTAATCAGGTAGGCTAAGGTACCTAAGCTACTGTTCGGTACCTGAACACCTAAACAAGGGCCAAATAATCGGTGACGACGATGGATTCCCGAATTTCATGTGACAAGGCGCGCCATCAAGCATCAAACCCTAAAGGTCTCACTCGGGTTTCAGACAGATGGCCCTTTTCTCTTCGCTCGTTTCATTCTGGCATCTGTGCATTCTGGTGGAGGGTAAAGAGAACCAAAAAAACGACTTCGATGAAGCAGACGACTGTGTCTACTGTACAGTGAAACCCGATTTGGAAATCTTGTGATTTCCCTGCCCTGCTGCCTGAGGTGGCTTGACTCGGCTTGTGGCGGCGCGCGGGTCCATTTCACTGATTACGGTAAATGGTAATTAATTACGGTAAGGTACTGTACTGGACAATCCAGCACAAGACTGCATATCCGCCTCACGGAATCAATAAGGGTTCAGTGGAGTGGCTGCCTTGTCCACTGTAACTTTCCTGTCTGCTCGCTCATCCTGTCATCATATCATTTAGACGTGACAATCAAAACACCACTCGGGTCAATAACAAACATTTTCCGCAACAACACCACTTCTGTAGACTATAGAAAGTCCACTTGACAATAACACTAAGCCACAAAATAACCTCATTCAATCAACACATCACTTCGACGCTCTACACCTAGTCCCCTTACATAAAGGCAACAATTCCAGCACCGAAGGACTAGACGAAGAAGAAGAAGAAGGAGAAGAAGAAGAAGAAGCAGAAGACCCAAAGCCGACACCCATGACACCCTCCTCCTCGGCGTCCTCGATCGACCAACCCATCACCAGACAGCCAATCATGTTTGGCGAAACCAACAACTCGACCCTGACCATCCTGGGCTGCATCAGCGTGCTCGCCGTGACCGCCTGCTTCTTCTGCCCCTCGAAAGTGCTGCGATGGGTCGAGCGCAAGCGATACCAGTACGAAGTCACCTTCTCGCTGTACATGATGACTCCGACGGAAAAGTTCATCTTCAGTGCGTATTCCCTTTTCTTTGCGTGCCTCCCCCCTTCCCCATCGTCCCTCCCTCCCTCCCTCCCTCCCTCCATCCATCCCTCTACAGAACCTCCGAAAACGAGAAAAGTACTAACAGGCAACCCAGACTCGATCCTTTTCCTCTTCCTCTCAATGGTCACGATAGCAGCTTCCCTCTACCTGCCCGAACATATCACTTTCATCTGCCGCAGAGCATTCTACTACGTCGCGGGCGACTTTGAGCACAGCGCCTCGCGCCTCTCGCACACTGTCATCCAGACCGCTGTCAAGACCGCTGCTGCCATCACCAGCAGCGCGCCGGGTACCGCTGTCAAGGAGGCTGTCGAGACTGTCAGGGAAGTCATTGGGAGCTAGAGCGATGGGGCTGGAAGTCAGGCGAGGACCCTTTCTGCTGCCGTCACTCGCGCAAGCACATTGAGAAAAAGAAGAAAAAACGAAAGCAGACCACGGATACGATAATCGGGAGACAGAGTAACGTCACTAATGGGGGCTGCCGATCTAGCAGCATAGGCATCAGGCGTTTCTTGGGAGTCTTCTTTTTGTTTTTTTTCTAGTAATTGCGCACGGAGATCTCGAAAGCGGATTCGAAGAAAGACCGAGATCCACAGCAGAAAAGATCAGGGAGCCGGCATGACCATGTACATTTGTAATAATTCTTGTGTGTCCAACCTGCCGGAATCGGCGTTGGTTCTTTTCATCTTCCAGCAATGACACGTCCAAGAACTACCCAGATCCATCATCCTTCAGATGACAACACTGGCAGGCCCCCCAACGTCAACCGATTCATCGGGGGCTTTGCAAATCTCATAGCTGAGCACAGTATGATCCTGGTACATGATCATCAACCTCCATCTCTTTTCCCCGTCCGCCAGCTTCTCGGTACCCTGCACTGGTCCGACGGCTACACCATGCAGAGGCACAGGCGGCCGATGTCCTGCTGCTTCCTGGCTCGCCAGCGGTAATACATGGTCAACCCTAAATCCGTACACCCGTCTGGTCGATACACCTGGCGATGCACCACTTCTCGCCATGGGATCCGGCGCCTTCGTGGCCACCTGAGTCAGCGATAGAATCGCCACTCGCCCCTTCTGGGTGGCGACTACCACCACGCCCAGCTCTGCGATCTGAGCAGCCATGTTGCATCGGTCTATTTGATCAATGGTGAAGTGTCGTAATGGTAACTCTTGGTAAAACGGATCTGCCAGTGTGATTATTGGTGCGTGCCCCGTCACCGAGGCAGTGGGGGCTGGCTGGAAGAGGTGCAGTGTCGTGACCGAGGCATGGAAGATTGGACACGGAAGCTCAGGCGGGCAAAGGCTGTGTGTGCCTTGGAAGTTGACGTCTGGGTTAGCGCCCCGGCGAGGTGTCAGATATTCTTCGTCTCCCGAGTTCATGTCTGTGTATTCAGAATAGACTGATCGCATGTCATAGTCGTCATCCACTTGGATGGTGGGATCATGCGTTTGCACTTGCATTTGTCGTTCGTCGGTTCCTTGCGTCACATTGTCTGCCCGTGCAGAAAATATCGATTGGGTTGACCTATCCCCATTGTCGTTGCCACCTCTGCCTCTGAAAACGACAACGTCTGATGCATCATCATCATCATCATCCTCATCAACATCGTCGTCGCCAGTACGATCGTTGCCGTCTCCGATACCATTATCGCCATCCTCGGCCATGGTGTCAGGGGCAAGAAACCCCGCCTCTCCATCAATACTATACAATTCTCCAATGAGCTCACGTAACGTACGATTCGGTCTGGGAGGAGAGCTCTGGGTATCTGTCGCACTTGGCGATGTGCTATGGTGAGCACGACGTCCGGTCGGATTCGTATAGTTTCCATCAGTCACATCAACAGGTGACCGGTGCTCATATATCTCCGCTCTTCCCTTTACCTGCTCGATAGTCGCGCTGATGTCCCATATTAATTGCCTTTCATCAAGTCCATCGCGCTCACCGGCGGAGGAAGATACACCCAATGCTTCGGGTAATGATTTCGTGGTGCGAAACGATCTAGGGTCCAAGAACATGACAGACCAACCGGCATTGAAGCGGTCGAAGATTGCCTCTGCAGAACTTGAATGATTGACAGTGACAGCAGAAGGGTGAACCGTAGCCAAGAAAGCGCCGCCACACTTGAGTTTGTGTATGTCCCAAGACCTCACAACACCCGAAATATCAGTGGATATGAGCCAGCGGCCACTCGGATCGTGCCCTGTATTGCAGAAGGCAATGTCTGGTATATTAGTCTTGCCATTTGCAATCACTCGAGTATCATTTTGTTCCCTGTCAGCACGAGGTATGATTGTAGAGCCCATGTGATAGATCCTTTCTTCCTCGTTGGCCAGATCATCGTCCACTTCAATGCTGTTGCCTTCTCGTGTCAAAGCAAATGTGAATATCGTCACCTCCGCGTGGTTCGAGCTGACGGCAATCATGCGAGCTTCGCCATGAATCGCCAGACCCCAAGCACTTATTCCGACGTTGCGTTGGAAGAAGGGCCGGAGATCGGATCCTTGTGTTCCTAGACTATTGCTCGCTTGATGTCGCCTTTCGAGCGCTTGATGGATGTGCCGCGTCAGGTAGGCATCAACGTCACCATCATCCCGAACGACCGCTAGAACCTCATCTTGCCCCAGGTATTGGACAACGAGCTTGTTGATAGCATGAGGTCTTCGCGGATTTATGTATCCAGGCAGGCCTGGGCTAGAAGGCAGTGTGTCGATGACGACTTCAGGTTCTTTGGGTATGACTTGTGTAGGAAACTGCGGTTGATAGACGTAGATTTTTTCTCCATATGCGACAAAATATACATTGAAACATTGCGACAGAGCCGTCTGCTTTATTGTTGGCTGCAGAACTTTCGCAGGTTCATGCAAGCGAGCACCGGACTTACCAGATTACACCTCCAGGGCGCTATTGATGGCACCTCCGATCCGCCCGTGTCGACATCAATACTATACCTTTCAAATCGATGTTGGCCAAGTTGGGCTCCAGATACCAGCAATGATACCTCGACGAATGGCCGCTCAGACTCCATGGTCCACCGCGCGATGCCTGCTGACCTGGCTAAACGGAGAAGCCGATCGAGCGTTCTACCCCAGCAAGCGCACCTGCAGATTTCTAAGCCGCAAGAGGCTCACTCATACATCAGGGTTTGATGCTTCATACAAGTCAAGTGATAGGATAGTCATGAAGCGGGCGGCGCAAGCAGATCGTTGGCGAACTGGTAGGCGAGGTCTGATCAGGCGAGAAAGGGTCCGGTTGCGGATCGCCACGGATTTCCTAAACTTGGCGACTATTATTGTGGATCGCGGCTTCTCACTTTGTAGTACCTTAGTCACTCTTGATCAACGACTGCGAGTCGTATGGTTTGTCACGATCAGGGTCAGAGACTATATGCACTTGCCATCACAATATACTTCACCATAGGTAGGTACAGCAGCCACCTGAGCACTTGCAGGGCATATCGCGCGGACGTGTCAATTGGGTCCATCCCTCAGTACACGTGCATGCGGTTCTCTTTATCAATGGTGGTCGCATGCTTGAACTGCCTATACGCTATACGGTCTCGTAGCATGCGGTCTCCTCAGCTGAATGAATTCTCCTTACGCGTACATGGTCGTACGAAAGTCTCGACCTGGGTGCAAGCAATCTCGAGGAAACAGTAAACGCACCTACAGTTGGCCCCGCAATGGTATCCTCTGCGCGCGCTCCGACTTTTCGACACACCTGTCCATGGTTCACCAGGATCGCGTTTTCACTCATGGGGAAGGCTGACTATCTATATTCGCTGGTTTCCGACTCACGACTCATAGATTCATGTCGGCGCCATCGATATGTCGCTGTGTGTCGCGCTAATGGTGACATGGCGGCAGCAGGCTGACAATGTAAGTACCGCGAGTGCGATCCGGCCATTGAGGTATACTTCCGTCCGTATCGCCCAGCGGCTTCTCTCAGAGCGAGGATGTTCCATTGCGGTCCCATGCAGCTGTACCGTTCATTGTCTAGATGCGCGTGGTACATCTTACAGCCCTGGGGGTATCGTCAACAATGTGCTTATAGCACCGCTCCTACGGAGTCATGCACAATATCTCATGTTTTCCAGTAACCAAAACAGCAACTCCCCTGCAACGTAGATGGCTTTTATGCCTGCCGCTGCCTCGATTCAGATCCCATACGCCCCACGCAGTCTTTTTTTGGTGGGTTTTTGCGTTATGGATATCGATTCCCTGCACGAAGGACGGGCTTTTCCAACCTACGTTTAGAGTTCGATAGATCCCAGCACACTTCATTAGAATAAGCACCTCTCTCATCACCCTCACTATAAATGATCAGCATCGATAGTTCCTGCTTCGTCGTTTGACACGTTATCTGCCCTGAGTGTGGCAGAATTAGACCCAACTGACCAGTGAGGATCGCATGGAGATGGATCCGATAGGCCTGGACCTATGCGCCGCACGCCTGATAGGATAACATCGAAGAGAATCGATCTCATCGAGGACTTGTTGTTTTTCTTTCGTAACAACAATCCTCAAGGCGGATCTGGCAGCATGTAAAGGGGTAAGCGAGTTTGCACTTTGAGTCAAGAATTCAAGCTATATAACGCCCAAAGACTGAGCATAAACCAATATGCTTCGTATCATCTCCCTCAGTGATGGTCTCGTCAGGGGTAACTCGGCCATCTGCTGGTCCATCCGCTTCTTCCTCTCCTCACTTTATTTGTTCATCATCGATCAGTCTTGCAGCATTGCAAGCGCTGCCAGAAGCATGTATAGTTGTCACCTTCACACCGGCTCTACCGCCTCTCACAAATGCCGACCAAAGCAGAAACGGTACGATAGACCCATTCGAGTGCTTTGGGCGGGCCATTGAGCGGCGCCACAGAAGGGTCAGACATGTCCCTTACAGCCCGAGAACAGGTCTCACCGATTTGCATCTGCCTTGGATTCGCCAGGCACACGCCATCGTAGTTGTGATGGCCGAACCTCAAAGTTCACCGCAGTATAACGACAACAACTCCCTCATCGAAAGACAGAGGATATTTACTCTTGCTGTATCCAGCGCTTTACGGAGCATGAGGCCCACAGACGGCGGCCAAGTCACACTCAGTGCACTTTACTGCAGCAGAGGTAGACCACCGCAGCTACCAGACTACCAAAATGTTGTCCAGTGCGATAGCTATACACCAAACGATCTAACGGGAGCAGCAAGGCTTCTCATGGGTGGATAGTCTGCCATTACCGTGGCTGCTGCGGTCACAGCAGCCGAGCGATAGAAGGGCAGAAGACAGAGGCGCTATCAAAGCCGTGTCGGCATGTAATGTTCTTGTCGGGATTTTTGTCATCACTGGGAGGGAGGGCAGACTTGCCGTTGATCCTCACCGGGTTTGATCTGAACATCGAGGAATTGCCACAATGCCGATCCCCCGTGTCAACCTGTGGCATGGATGCACTCCCTCTGATCATACGACGTACGAGTACCTCGGATAATGTGATGAATCGCATAATATGCAGACACGAACAGAATAAAGGTTGCGCTGTCGCGCTCTTGTATTGGACTCTATATTTGTCGGAGCTTCATGGGAAATACTTCATGTGGTGCACCTTATCGCCTGCCTCTCCCGGCCAATGCGGTGATGCTCTAGAGGACTATGCTAAGACCCGACTTATGCAGGCGCCGCAGCAGCGTCGACCCGGAGGTGTTATACCAATCTACCTAATGCGCCGCTGCCCAGCAGGCAAGAATGTTCGACGGAGGGGTCCGTCTGCGATGCTCATAAACTACTGGTTGGACGAACCTTGGCGAATCTCGGGACTCTCGGGGCCAAAGGTGTCCCACTGCAGCTTGAAGCGGCCTTCGGCGTTTTGGTAAGTCTGTAGGGCTTTGACAACATCTGTGGACGTCTTCGCTTCGACGATTATGCCAGAGTTATTCTCGGCGATGAAGCCACTGCTGACGGCTTTGTTGACCCATTGGAGCAAGCCATCCCAGTAGCCGTCGACGTTGTATACGACGACGCCTCTCTCGTGGATGCCGAGTTGATTCCAGGTGACAACTTCCATCAATTCCTCTAGCGTTCCGTAGCCGCCAGATAGGGCAACAAAGCCACCACCTTCCCCGCCGCCGATGACCTCTCGGGCCATCATTTGCTTCCTGATATGCATGGTCTCAACTACAGTGGTGCGGCCGTAGATCTTCTCATCTATGCCGGGACCTACGGGCTTGCCGTCTTCGTACTTTCTCTCGTAGCGCATCAGGGCTTCCGGTATGATGCCATGAACCGAGTCAGGTCCAGAAAGTGAGACAAGCGTCTTTGCCACTTCTCCCATGATGCCCACAGTACCGCCTCCGTAGACGAGGTTTATGCCAGCCTCGTGCATGGCATGGGCAAGTTGTCGAGCTGCTTCGAGATGAATGGGCGAGTTACCACCTGAGGAGCCGCAGCTGCATGATATTAGCTGTATTTCAGCAGACCCGGGATAAGAAAGTCGAACAAGACGCAGATGACAGGCCTTTGTCCGGTGCCATTGGTCCCTCTTGATGCCATGACTACGGTTGCAATGGTCTAGGATTACGCTGCTTGCCAGGGTTGCAATGGCCGTGTGCAAGTATCGAAGGGGGGCGAACGGGAGACTTCTGCGATGATTGATGTATTCGTATGTAACGCAGCGATCGCGTTCCTCTGTTCTCCTCGGCCGTGGTAAGCAAGAATATATGCAAGTGGGTGCAAAGGAGCAGCTTTGTTGATTCGTTTGCTGCTCACAATACAATCCCTACACGATTCGAGGCTCCCATGCCGTCATCCGTGACAACTCATCCCCAGATACACTTTCGACGGATGCCAAGAATACATCCCCGATCCCGAAATACACAATGAACGTGATCTATACACCACACACCGTATCCTGTTGCACATCAACCCCCATTGTCGGGCCTGTTGTCCTTGCAGTTCTGCTCACCGGACATCCAGCTTCGGTCGCCGGGTACATTTGCAGTATGGCGTTGCAATGCAGTACATTCGAAGTTCACTCCGACTTGGCCGGGTCGATTACAGACATGCAGATATGGGGGGTGCGGGCTACCTAATGTCCTGTACCTTGCCTTGCTTCGCCTTGCCTGACCTTGCCGTGCCTCAACGTCGCAGAAGCCTGCCCTGAACCCTCTGGGCGCACAACTAAAGGTACTGTACAAGTACACGTATAAGGGGCCTTGGTAAAGTGGTATCCAAGGTGCTGTACAGTACATGCCTCACTTTAGCATGGGCGGATCGGGAGTCCCCGACACAGCGACAGAAGCATAACGCCTCACTCCCGAGTCCGTGTTCTGCCCCAATGCGGAAGGCGGAGAAAGCGCCGCTCATGCGTGCCTTCCCCGGATCTGCCGCGGACCTTGCCCAATGAGTCTCATTGTTCCTGTCAATCAACTGGTGCTTGACCTTTTTCGAATCTTTTGACATATCGTTATCCCGCCTCATTCCATCAATCTTTCTATATGGCGCAATCATGGGACTACATCGCCAAGATTGTATCTTTGGGCGATAGCGGCTCTGGCAAATCAAGTGTAAGCTATTGCACAATCCTGACGATGGCATGCTTGACCGGCTAATGTCGAATGACGCAGTTGACCATTCGCCTGTGCGAAGGTCGCTTTTCACCAC
Source organism: Neodothiora populina (assembly GCF_041146345.1). NCBI lineage: Eukaryota > Fungi > Ascomycota > Dothideomycetes > Dothideales > Dothioraceae > Neodothiora > Neodothiora populina. The sequence goes on along the minus strand of NW_027191405.1, from coordinate 878,652 downwards.
ATCACGATGTAACCATTGGAGTTGAATTCGGTTCGCGGATCATCCCAGTCGGGCCTCCAGCTTCGCTCGCGCTCAAAATCAACGATCCCGCGTCGGAAACATCAGCAGATGAGAGCAATGCGGAACGGCCTCCGTCGTCTTCGTCTCAGGACGCGAAACAAAAGCACATGAAGCTATCACTTTGGGATACGGCAGGGCAGGAGACATACAAGTCCATCACGCGGTCATATTTCCGCGGTGCCAGCGGTGCGCTTTTGGTGTTTGACATCACCCGCCGTTCGACCTTCGATGCCGTGACGCCCTGGCTACACGATCTCCGCCAGATTGCCGAAGAGAACATTGTTGTGATCTTGGTCGGCAACAAGTCCGATCTTGCGTCGGCCTCTACCGTCACGGACGACCCGACCTCGGAGAACAAGCGTCAAGTGACAAGACAAGAGGCCGAAGATTGGTGTCAGCGAAACAAGGTGATGCAGTACGTCGAGACCAGCGCCAAGAGTGGCGAGAATGTCGAGAGAGCATTTCTCGAAGTTGCCGAGCGGATATACCAGAACATACAGGCCGGAAGGTATGATCTGAACGACAGAAGATCAGGAGTCAAGGGTCCCGGAGCAGGAGGTGGTAATACAGCCAGGACCATCAACCTGGGAATGAACGATGTCGCCGCTGGCGGTGGCAAGAAGAAGATCCAAGGCGGCTGCTGCTAAGTCGACCGGTCAATCTCGGAGGGACTTTGTCGAAAGGATGGGGTTGGGTTCATCGCAAGCACTCTGCTTGTTCGACGTGTATTATACTTGAGGTGTGATTTGACAGGTATACTTCAATTAGGGCTACCCTGTTGTCTTGGGTTGGCAAGACTCATCGGCACCCATCATGAATTCGCACAATTAGCATACTTCAAGGTCAGTTCAGATCTACTTCCGTTAGGCGCGTGCAGATCAGAGATCTTTTGCGAATCCTGTGAGCTCTTCGATCATACGCAATACTGGTCGACTGATTTCCGATGCTGTCATTGCTCGAAAGCTCTTTTGGATGCACATGCCGAAGTTTGAGCCTTGCGTGTGATTTGCAACGGTCAAGCATAGTGCTGCAAGTCCGCGGTCCTTAGACAGATGACAAACGTCCTACCGGGTGATTGCTCCAGAGTCAGAGTACGCTATATACGACCTACCTCAAGCAGCAGCGTATGTGAGGCATCGCTGTGGCTTTGTCTACCTGAATGGCACAGTAAGGTAGTACAGGACAAACGATGAATGCCTGAGGTGACATATAATGTGGTCTAAGCTTCAAAGGAATGCAACTTCCTCCCCGCGTTCGGGAATCCATCAACATTCACATGCGAACTTCACTGTCGTCTTTGATATAAGAATTATCTGTACTCGTAGCGCACTCTGCATCCGCAGGGATTGCTCAGCATTACCTTCCAACATACTTGTTCTTTGTAGGCCCATTCGTCGAGTAGCAGCCCGGCTTGTCTGTTCGTCCACTGGACCACTTTGTATTATAGAAAGGCTCTATAAAGTGACAGCCGGCGCTTCGCTACAAGGGGACAAAGGAAGCCTATCAGCTCGATTGGGCGACGGGGTGTTCGCAGGTAGATCTTTGTGGCCTTTTCTTTCTTCTCTTTCTTTTACTCTTTCCAGACGTGAGCCTCCACACCTCGCAAAATATGCATAGATACTTTTGACTAACTAAGTAAGCTAGAACAAAGCTCACGTAGTATCACTACGCTCGCTGTCGTCACTCGTGTGATCATGGCGCCCAAATTCTATGCTGTCAGAGCAGGCTACAAGCCTGGTATCTACCATAGTTGGGACGACTGCCTGGCGCAAGTCAAAGGGTTCAAGTCTGCAACTTGTCCGTCATCACCCGTGAGACATATGTGCAAATCGGCAGTGTGCTGACCGTGATACAGTCAAGTCATTTACTACCCTGACAGAAGCAGAGAACTTCCTAGCATCATCAGCACCATCTCGCTCAAAAGCAAAAGCGAAGCCAAAGACACAGAAGTTTTATGGCGTGCGGAGTGGTCATGTGCCAGGCATATACACTGACTGGGAGACTGCCGAAGCTCAGATCAAGGGGTGGAAAGCACCGCGGTACAAGGCCTTCTCGACATATGCCCAAGCAGAGGCATTTGTGCAGGGATCAGACGATGGATCTCCACTACCTGCGCAGCCTCAAACACCGCTTTCGGCATCATCATCATCATCGTCATCATCATCATCGTCGAAACCCACACAACCGCTTTCGAGTTCTAGCGACGTGAACCCCCCCTCAGCCAAGCGTCGAAAAACAGATCGGACTACACAAACGTCCGAGAAAGCGACAGACCCTCTTTCCGACGACTACGAACCAGGCGAAGGTCCTTTACCACCAGGCGCCAGCGACGGCTTCGACCCACGCATAACCTTCAATCCCACAAGCGGCAAAGTAGAATATAAGACGCAGCGACACCTGAACGCACAGCGATGGGAAGCAACAAAGCCGACGGCAACAACTCCCCTCAAAATCTACACAGACGGCAGCAGTCTGGGCAACGGCGCCGCTGGAGCCGTAGCAGGCATAGGCGTATACTTCGGCCCCTCACACCCCTCGAACACATCCGCTCCATTGCCAGGAACGCGACAGACGAACCAGCGCGCAGAGCTAGCGGCCATCGCTCGCGCGCTCGAGTTGTCCCCGCGCAACCGCGCCTTGCAGATCTACACGGACTCGAATTACGCCATCAAATGCGTGACCGAGTGGTTCATCCGCTGGCGCGCAAACGGCTGGGTCAATAGCCAGAAAAAGGCAGTCGAGAACAGAGATTTGATCGAAAAGGTGTTGGGTCTGTTGGAGGAGAGAGCTAGAGCTCGGGGTCCGACGAGTAAAGTCGAGTTTATCTGGGTCAAGGGACATGCTAGTGATGAGGGGAATACGGCTGCTGATGAGCTTGCGGTTGCGGGTGCTAGGGAGGCCAAGGCTAGGATCGCGAGGGGGGAAGTGATTGATGAGGGAGACGAGGGTCAGATGAAGAGTATCGAAGGCGCCGAGGGGCTCTAGTTGCCTCGTATAATCATGGGCTGCAGGGCTATGACGAGAGAGACGGGGCCACCAAGGGCTGCTTTACGCGATTTTGCCAGATGAAGTATTGGATTAGATACCCCCCTATATTTGTAACAATTGAAACGAACCGGGATGCCTTTTTCGGCACGAAAACTTTTCATTGTTTTTCCGAGTCCCACGATGGTAATGATTCAAAACACAAGAGCAAGCGTCTGACATCATGGTTCACCCTTGATTCTTCAAACCATTGCAGTCGGGTAAGACGCTAGTGACTGGCGCTCACTCTCTCTTTTCCCCTCCCCCAGCTCAGCTCATGAGGGAGAAGAAAATTACCTTTTCGCCTTTTTAGTCTTGTCCACCACCTCAACCCACTGCCCCCTGACTCCTCTTCTCTCCAGCGCCTTAAGCACAACATCCCTCTGCGGGCCCTGCACCATGATCTCCATGACGGGCGCTTTACCCTTTTGATTACCGCCGACCAAAGGCTCAACACTCGTTGCGCCAGCACATGCTTTCCGCAGCTCGTCCGCGAGCGGTTGCGCGCTGATATGATAGGCTTCGAGGCCCGAGACGCGGGTTGCCGTTTTGTTGCCCGAGCGGGTCTCGGTTGTGATTCTGATACGGGGAGGGGAGCCTGGCTTGGGTTTTGTTGTTGTTGTCGAGGAGAAAGAGTCGTTTTTGGGAGAGACGCGGGTGATGGCGTAGTGAGGCGCGCACGCCGCTAGGACTCTGTCGAAGAGGGCGTCGCGCGGGACGGTTCCTTTTGCTAGGACTTCCTTGTCCAGGGGGCTGGTGCCGTCGAAGACGGCGTTTGCGAGGTGCGCGTCGAGTTTTATCTGCCGCTTGTTGGTGGTTGAGACGAGGCTTTGGCTCTCGATGTAGGTTGTTATGTGCGATTTTATCTCGGCTGCTGTGAAGAGGGTTGAGGGGGTCGTTGTGCTTGGGAATAGGGGTAAGAGTCGATCTCGGGGTTTGTAGAACTCTTTGCGTTCTAGTTTCTGGCCTAGTGACTCGTCGGCTCCGCCCTGTGTTGCTGCTGTTGCTGCTGCTGACGCCGTAGTCGAATTATCCGGTGCTGCAGCTTTCGATGACGACGCGCCAGAGGTGTCCTTCCTCGGAAGTCGATATGGTTTGAAATCCTTGATGGCTTTGTCGTCAAAGTCAATGTCTATGATGGTCGTCTCATTCCCGTCTCGCTCCTTTGATCTGATCATCTTCTCCTTGTCCAGTGACTTGATGAATTTTCGGATGTTTTTGTAGCTTGTCTTCTTGATCTGCAGCTGGTTCGCTTGCTCGGGCATGTAGCCGGGCAGGAAGGGCTGCACAAAGTTTGCCATGACGTGAGACTGCGACAGAGGGAACACAATACCGTAGTTGGGCTGCTTGGAGTTGGTCGTCATATGATGGTGGATTCCATAGAGAAAAGCCTTTCGGAATGCATCGTCGATTTCTGGGACAATCGTCAGTATACTGAGTCAGAAGTTGCGTCTCAAGGACAGAACATACCTTTAGTAGTAAGTGGCGGTATCTGTGATGCAGTGTCTGATTCTTCATCTGCGGCGATATCCTCACCAGTACCCTTTACAGACACAGGTGCTTCATCTAGAGCGACGCCACCCCCATCTTTATCGTCAAGCGTCGCACCGGCAGCGCGATTAGCCAGTGCTTCATCTTCATCATCCTCATCCCACCACCCAATGATATGATCTGGTGTAGACTGACCAGCTTTGCCGGAAGTGCTGTACGCCCATATTTCATCGCCTGCCCAATGCACTGTTTGTACAGCATGTCCTTTGGATCCGTACACTTCTCCAAGAGCACTAACATCAATCTCGCAACGACCAACAACAACTGGCACACTGGGACTTTCGATACTAGCTACAGCTACCACTGCGCCTTTCTTTGCCTTTTCTGGAAACGGCGGTCCGTTGGCCAGACCAGGAGTCATTAGATCCGCGCCACCCTGTAATTTCTTCACCACGACTCCTGGTGTCAGAAGCAGTGGTACGATGCCTGGGTTACGCCACAGAGTGTAAACAGTTGGATACATGCAATCCTCCATCTTGAACCACAGCACGCGTTGTTCCTCGCCAGGGTGAATACCAACGTATACAGTGCCCGATACTTGTTTCAGGTCGGGCCCGTGTGTGGTGGTGAAACGTGCAGATTGCACATTGTCAGGCAGAAGACTATTTCGCAGACTGCTCAGTTGTGCTGTCGCGGCAGCTTTCTGTTCTTCTGCGCTGAGCGAGTCGTCTTGTCCTGCTGACGGCCTCAGGTCGTACTCGGCAATGATCTGGTCTGCAGTTCGCCGCCGGTCAGATGATCGGAGTGGCGCCAGAGGCTTGACCTGTGCATGTTATAAGCCAACGTGCTTGACAATACCAAGGCTCAAATTACGACTAGACCTACTGTTGGCTTCTTTTTGAACATTTTGATACTGATTTCTGGGTCGTGTTTATGGTCAATGGTATGTGACTACAATTCCCAAAAACATTGGCAACATTCTGCCGCATTCGGCTCTTTCGCTGATGTCACTCCGATGAGGGGTCCACGGCTTCTTATCTTATCTGATAATTTGATCGCCTCCGACCACCATGATGTCCCAGCAAGTAATATTTGGGAATAAACGTTTACAGATAATTAATGCCTTACCTCACGGTGGAATCATGTCGTCCTTTGTCCAAGTTCCGCCATTAGACGAGTCACTACTGTAGACTAGACTGCTCTGGTTCCCAAAGTCATGACTGGACAAATATTTCACCTAGAGGCATGTGCCGCTTCGAGTTTGTTCGATTTGCTTTACTGTACGAGAACCGCTTGGACGTATCAAGTCTTATGTGCTCTCTGACAGAGATGAAAGTCGTTCAAATTCAAGCAATAAGATGCAATATTTCATGGAATCTCATGCAGAGGTGAGGTCCACTTAGGACTGAAATGTTCAGTACGATGTGAAACAGAATGCAGTTCTCGGAGGGCGACCCCGCCGCCGATACTGTCCGGATCGCGGCTCAGCCTCAAACTACCTAATTACCTACCTTACCGTATTTGATCGTCGTGGCACAACCTTCTGAAGCTTGAGTCAAGCATACTTTTAAACTGAACCTCACATGCTTTTACCATACACATACCCTCACCTTAAACCAAACATGAAAGCAGCTGCACCTAGCAAAAATAGTATGAAAGCAGCACCAACATGTAGGTCTGTGGAGCCCTACCTGGGTTATGACTAGCTATGACGACACAAATAGGCAGATAAGACTTTTTGCACTCCCCACACTTACCTCATTTTTGTGTCCATTATGTGGTTCCAATGCCACCCTGAGCTTCTGCACTGTGTCGTCTCTGACAATTGCTTTTCTTTCACAACATCTTCTTCTCCTAGCCCACTTTAAGTTCCGTAGTTTAAACTGCCATTTTCTCTTCCAATGGAGGGAGAAGAAGACAATCATGTCGATCGGAGCCCGAGTAGATCCACTTCTTCCAGGAAATTGAATATACCAGACTTACCTTACATGAGACATGAATCCTCGAGTGGAAATACCATTGTCCCGGAGGAAGATGCGGAGCCGCATACGCGCTCTGAAGAGAATCCTCAGGACTTTAAAGATGAAGAAAAGGCGGAGAAACGACCTGGATCTCCTAGTCAACAACCAAACAGTCAAAAGGCCCACGTGGACCCGGGATATTATACTTTGAATCCTTGGTATGGTCAGCCCAATGATAGAGGGCCTACCTTCAGTACTGCCTGGCCACTCCCGCGCACGGTGCGCCGTGGCATGTTGAACGATCTTGACATAGACAGCCTACGAGAAAAGGATGATGAACAACAGGACCCCCAGCAAGAATCTCGTCGCTCGGGGAAGGAGCATGAGCATGCTGGAATGCCTCAGCTGGACAAGAGCCAGCTCGATTACATCGTCTTTCAGCTGGCGCAACAGCTTGCGAAGAATCAACAACCTTCCAGCTCAAGTGGTGACTCGATGCCCCCAGACATTCGGAACGAACAGCAACGACCAACTCCACATGTAAATCATGATGACGAAAGCGAGCGTGATCATGAAGATGGTGTGCCGCCAGACATCCGTCGAGAAGATATGCGGCCCACGACCGGGGTACCACCTAAAGAACACACTGACAAGAAGACTCATCATTTGACGCCGCAGTCCAGACACCAGGACACTTCTGATGAGAAAAATCAAGAACAGGGCATCATGGATCAGATTCGTAATCAGGCCGTGAAAAAGGAATCGACACCTCAACAGAAGCACGAGACGCCAGCCTCGCGAGCCAGAGATGAACAGAGCACTGAATTACGGAATAGATGGGCACGCCTCAGAGCACGCGCTCCTGAGCCTCTGGCCGAGTTTGTGGCGACAGCTATAACAGTGTATATCGGTCTTGCAGCCTCTCTGTCCAAGACGACTTCGAATGGCCAATATGGTTCGTTTGAGACGCAATCGCTAGCCTGGGTAAGCAAACAGCAATTTCTCTACTCGAAGATCACAAAACCACAAGTCAACTTTGTTTTGCTGACTTGTTGTACCAGGGTTTTGGTACAATGTTCGGCATTTACGTGGCAGGAGGCGTCAGTGGTGCGCATCTCAATCCCGCCATATCAATAACGCTCTCTCTATTTCGTGGATTTCCATGGCGCAGATGTGGCATCTACATTGTTGCGCAGCTATTGGGCGGTTTGGTGGCTGCGGCGATTAGTTTCGCAGTGTATCACGACGCGATTTACAACTTCGACCCGACACTGTCGCCTGAGAAGAGTGGAATCGCATTGTTCACGCTCCCGCAGCCATTCATCAGCGTCAGCACGGCATTCTTCAACGAGTTTGTTGCCGGAGTCATACTGATGACTGTACTACTGGCTTTAGGAGATGACACGAATGCGCCGCCTGGCGCTGGTATGAATGCTTTCATCTTGGGTTTGCTCGTGACCACACTTATCTGGTGCTCTGCATATCAGACCGGTCTGGCCTTGAACCCAGCACGGGACTTTGGCCCCAGACTTGTAGCACTGTGGATGGGCTACCCGAGAAGCATCTTCACGGGTTACAATTGGTGGTGGTTGTGGTATGTTTCTCTTCCCTGCGAATACCCGATCTCCACTCCAAAACCACTGCTGACCTGAATCGGAATGCTGATCGCGACGATAATAGGGGAGGATTCATCGCGCCTCTGGTAGGCTGCATCACTGGTTGTACAGTTTACGACACAATGGTCTTCTCAGGTGGCGAATCGCCACTAAATTACCGTTGGCCCTCGAGGAAAGAATTCGTGCGGCAGCTTCGGGGCAAAGGAAGAAGGACGCATGACCATGTGAATGCTCATGCAAAAGTGTGATGGTCTTCTGTCAGGATCAGCGATTCTTGCGCGAGGGGTAGTAGGATCCGTACTATGATACCCAAATGCGATACGAAAGATAACTCAAAAATCTATTGATCCAGATTGACACGATGTCCATATAGAAATGATAGATCACATCGCACAAGGTCCCGAGTACAATATGTAGTCATCAAGTCTTCACAACTGTCAATGAAACGCAGGGGTAAACAATACCCATTGTTCTAGACCGAGTCAACGGGACCGCGTGCGTCAGGAGGACACCCTGGTAGGACAGATCGTTGATAACAGTGACATTCTCGCAGGCAGAGTGTGACGAACTATTGCGGGGCAAAGCTGTGGTGACGAAGCCCCTTGCTTGCCTGCATTTACCGGTCTAAGGCAATGGGACGACACTCTGCGGAAACGCACCTTTCCGAGATGCACTTGTGTGATGGCGAAAGTCCTCTCAGGGTGCCGATCCTTTTGTTTCCCGAGTCACACGAGCGGCCGTGGGCATGCATTTCCGGTACTGTCTCCTCTTGTTTGACTTCTTGTTGGTTGCACGAGCATGTGGTCCCGTCCTAGGAGTTCGCTGTGCTGGGCCTGTAGTTGTGGTATCATAAGGTTTGTTTGGGAATAGAGGCGAAGGTGAAACGCCTCGTTCTTGAGATATCGAAGAGATATTGCACTGCGGCGAGCGACATGAGAGAGAGCAATGTACGGCTGCTGCAGCGGCATCATGTTCTACGTGCGACCTCATCTACGGATATCACTTTTGTGAATTGTGCGGGTGTCTAGTGATTTAGAAGCTGTGAGCCTTATATCTCGTGCAATGCATCTGGCTTGTATCTTGCTCTTTCGACACACTGTGCAAAGCTGTTCACACGTCTGATATCGCATAAATCTTACGTCTCCTATGCTATGTCGTTATCGGAACAGCGGGATGCCGCTGGAGAATCTCATACGAGTGCGCTGTTGCTATTATTACGAGCATATTCAATACCGGGTCCCAGTAAGATCATCCGCTTAAAAAAGGAGGATCAAGAGCATGTGTCAACAGCGTGGAAGCAATTCTTGCCGCACATCGTTGAGAAGCTTGTTCGGAAAGACCCCGACGGAGTATGATTATCCATCCCAGAGCAATGGGGTCTCGAAGATCCGTTACGGGGACATCAGCTATAGCCAGCTCGATCTGTCGTCAACAGTGCTGCTTGGTGGAATTGACAAGCGGATTGGCGGACCTCGACGAGAGTTGCATATTTGAGTGCGACAGAGAGTCTATATCTGATATTGATCATTGCGGCATTAAAAGTGGAATGCAGGCTACTCCTTCCATCAACGAGGAAAGATAGCTCTGCGCAATGCATTCTGTTGGCTGGGAGCGGCTGCCGCAAAGTCATCTGCACCAAACAAGAACAGTCGAGGATAGACAGACGCACTACCCAATGAGGGGTCGACCATTTCGGAACTTTGAGGTCTCTGTTATGAATCCTTAACACGTCCGGCACAGCTGTCGAGCCTATGCCAATTACACTGCCGCTTTCCTGCTATGCCTACGAGGGATTTCTCCGTTGGGAGCTCTCTGACGATGATTTCCTTGCCTTCTCCCCTTTACTACGAGGGGTCCACTGTCTCTAAACCGGCCCGCTGTATTATGCCGGCTTGGTTCACCTCACTCTCATGAGGAGTCTGTTGCTCAAGGCGACCATATTGCTACTGCTCGTGATGTGCCCGTCACAACAGATGTGGTAGGCAGCTGCATCATACAAGAACGGGCAGACCCATATGGTACCGGTCCCTGCATCCTTAAGGCGCTATGCGAAAACGCGACAACAGCTCAATGCTTGGAGAAGGAGACAACCATCTGTTGTGTCTCTGGTCCCATGCCAAAGAGAGTAAGTGAAAGCTCATGCTCTGTACAAGTCGAGCTTTTCCATATATGGTTCGACTGAGACTGGCTTGTTACCCGAGCTCGCCCTCGACGAAACGTACGTCGATTGAGAGTACCGAATATTTCACCCGGGGCTAGATTCGTTCCTGTGGGAAAAGATGGTATACGTGAGCTAAACATCCAGCGTTCGCGTAGTGGGATCCCACGACCTGGATTGGAGGTGTTGCCAGATCTTGACGAGTATCACGCCAAAAGTCCTCTCTGAGTATCCTCATAAGCCAGGCCTGTAGAAGTCTGAAAGTCTGGAAGTCGTGTGAATGATGTGATTACACTAACCAATAGACAGAAATTCTCGCCCTCGGTAACAGAGGATCTCATGACGACCCACCCCGACGTTACTGAAGCCATGATCGCTGGGTAAGGACACGTCCAGTCACCCTTGGTCGTTCGTGTATACGAACCGGACATCAAACCAGACAATCGCATTTTAACACATATGACCCCTGATTGAGAGGGCTAACGCGCAATTGCAGACATACACCTTGTCTTGATGACAAATCGACCTTCTGCCAGGACGCCAAAAGGTACACTACGCCACCTTCTGATAGAGGAGTCGTCGAAGCGTAACATTGATGCCATATATGGGAAATATGGTCATGATGGCGGTATGCTGCGACTTGATATCAACCTAAGGTGTATTGACAACTTTCAAAGCATATTAGTCGACATAATTTCCAGCACTCTGAACACAGGGTAATCGCTTGATCGACAAGCAGATCGGTTCGCTTATGGTCTTGATTCTTCGAATGCCGCCCAGCTCGTAGGTTTGATCAATGCCGCGCTAGAGAAGAACACCACTTCCATCAGTAGTAATGAAAGTAAGGCCACCATTTTGTAACAGAGTCGAGATCTTTCGGAACTCCAGGTAGCCTTGCCTTCCGTCATCATGGCGAGGATATCATTGCTGCAGACGAGAGTGCTTGGAGGAAAGACCGTGTGGTGCATACGGAGATAAAACTGACACTACGATCAATATACTCTAGGCCTATGAGAATGGCAGAAGTATCACAGCATACTGTCATGCTGGCAGGCTTGACAGGGTTTCTGGGCAAACATCCCCTTCAAGCTCTGCTTCGAGATGCTAAGAATGAACATGTAGTCTGCCTATGTCGGTTTCCTGGCACTCTCGAAGAATATCTGCAGATGCTTTGAACAGGCGAGCAGGACCTCGGCAAAGTGACCTTCATGCCCCGTCGTTATCCTCCTAGGCGTAGATACTTGAGTCTTCGAGACTTGTCCACATATGCATGTTTACCGGGCCAAGTCTCCGTGATGATTCACACTGCATGGCCTACAGGGTTCCAAGTCCCATAGCAGTGACCCCGGTGAGAGCAATGAATGGCATATTGCCGAGGTTCGCAGACTGATAGACTTTGCAGCTACCGCTGAACAAGATCCACAGATTGTGTTCATCTCGAGCTCATTCGCAATTGTAGAGTGCTACGACAATACGTCGAAGACTGTGTCTGAAAGCATGCTCGAAGATTGTGTTCCTCACCTCTAGACGGGGCTATTCGCAGAGCAAATGGCTAGCCGAGCGTCTGTCAGACATGGCCGCTAGAACCAACGAACGCATGTCGCCAACCAAGATCGTCAGATTTGATCCGATTGTAGGTCCGACGACAAAAGTAATTGTTGCGCAAGGGCAGGGTAGCGCATGGTCTGCAAATGAGGTGATTCCTAATCTGATCCGCAGTGCTGCCACTATGAAGGCGTTACCAGCGGGTCTTCACGCCTTGGAAAAGCTCAGATGGATTCTCGTTGACCAGGCTGCCAATATCATACTGGATATCTGTGCTGATGTCGGCTTCGATAATGCTACACGTGCTTCAAGGATTGGATCAAGCGCCATGGTCCACAACATAGGTGACAAACACTCAAGAGCACGGATCGTTGGAGGCGACGTGATGGAACATTGACCTGCTCCCAGAGATCAAGTCAAGTTTGGAAAGAACTACCACCAGGACTCGCATCGAAATAGTGCCCACGCGGGAATGAAATCGTCGAGTTGAAAAGCACGGGGGTTACAATGCGTCGTATTTGGATGACCCTGCGATGACGGCGTCCTTGAGCGCCTGCTGTGTACAAGCACGGAAGGCGGTCTTGGGAGCTTTATCAACACTAGTAGAATGCGAGCGGCGAGTCGAGCGTTTCGACAACTCGCAATTACTGACCCGGTTCAGATGGAGAATTTGGCGATAGCATGGGGCCTGTGACTGGAAATAGTCTTGATTTACTTTTCCTGTCGGATAAAAGCTCATCGGCTTGGAAAGAGTCCCCGTGTTTTGATAAATGAGCTTGCTCACGATGAACGGTGCGGATAACGCACATACGCAATGTCTTACCCACAGCACAATAAGCTTCGCGCTAATACTAAATTGCAGGCGCTAATCCCACTCACGTGGCTTTAACAACATCCTAGGTGAAATATACACTTTTGGCTAGCAAGCCTGCTCATCCTCGGACCAGGGTCGCAATGGCGAAAGGCCCTTCACAAAAAGTGACAGCCGTTAGGTGGCGGTCGACGGTGGCGCTGGTTCTAGCAAGCTGCGGCCGTGGGATGCCATTCCATATTCCATGTTCCAGCTGTACACCGGGGATTCCTACCAAACATCAACGGGAGAAGGTGAGGGGAAACGCTTCGGCATATCTTGCTGAACACGTACATAGATCTGCAGCGCAAACACGATGCATCAGCCCTAAGCATTAGACTGTCCTGAAAGAGGTAGGTACTTGAAGTCCGCCACTCTGGTTCGAGGGTCATACAGTAGCTATTTAGCCCTATGCGCTCGCGCTTGCTCGTGTGCAAAGGATATTGCAGACTCACGGACTGTCAAGACCGAGTGTCGCTCAAGCGGTAAACGAAGGATCGGTAAATCATCCTACACTCAACCGCTGTCTCGGAGACTGCAGCGCGGTCCCGGCTCCGGTGCTTGGTGATTGGCGTTGGAGTCGAAATCGGGCATGTATTTTGGAGACCCTGCTGCTTGTCGAAACAACAAGACTCGAGTATTATCTGTTTTGGGGTAATGTACAGCGACCAATCAAAGCCAGAACTGTTGGCTGGCGTTCACCGATAGTGTGGTTCACTTGAAGATCGAAAAGCTGAGCCACATATCCGTATCATTAGTATCTTGCTCTTCCTCTCTTGATATACATGACCAGCCATCCTGCTATCTTGCCCATAGACCTCGACGTCTTACTATCATTTTTCGAACATCGGTTGGATCCATCCGACTATTTATCATACCATGACGAGAAGCCCCGGCTCTTCTTCTCGGAACGATGCTCAAGGTGGCCAATTGCGCTTCGTGCTGTATGATCAATCTTCATCAAGCACTGCATCCACTTCACGACAAATCAGATCGCACGCTGCACGAAGTGGATGGACAGTACGAAAACAGAAACGGAAAGAATCTAAAGCGCAGCAAAATACTTCACGAAACATCACAAGTCAGATCGGTAAGCAGTCGTGTCTTGAGTGGCGAGCAACATAAGTTTCGTCTAACATGAACCATGCTGACAACACCTTAACCTCAGCAGCACCTCACAGGATCGATAGAGCCAAGTCAAGACACAGCAACGCCCCGTCTTCGTGCTTAACCGAAGCCGGACAGCGACAAAGTGTGCAAAAACATGCTCGCAGAATCAACTATTTCGAGACGGTGCTACTTGAAGAGTACCCGCTCTGGTCTACGGTGGGAAACGCCAGCGATCCTTTCAATCAGTATCCAGCACCATGGAACCCCGTTTTTGGATCACTCATAGAGTTCTGTGAGTACACTTCTGACGATGATGTATTTTTCGGTGGCGAAGTCATCTCCCAATTGAAACTAATCTGGACATTGCAGGGAACACATACATCAATCCCAACTGGCTCAAAGAGATCAGTCACGGATGGGATGAGGCGACGGTCGTAGCATTCGCTAATGTGCCCCTGGTGGCCAGCGTCAACAGTAGCGAGCCAGCAGCTTTCTACTCTGTCCTGGCACTTTCTGCAGCTGTGCTACCTGACACGCATCCTCTTTCGCCCGGTCAGGCGCCACGACTATCCCAAATCCTTCAAACCAAGGCACAGGAGACCTTGAACACCGCAATGACCAAGCCTCAGCAGGCCACTAGCAATTCGTCGATCGTAGCCCTTGTATCTCTTGCGTGCATAGCCATGTACTTTGGACAGCATGAGGTAGTGAGATCCGTATACTTGCCGGTTTTCAAGAGCATGGTCGAAGCACGCGGCGGACTCGAACAGATTGCGCGCGAGTATGGTCCAGTGCTGCGTCGTTGGATTGCTTGGGGCGATTGTGTCTTGACTTCGCAAGCAGGTTGTCCTCCTCTGTTCCCCGACTTCGAAGACTCTAGCAAAAGCTCGACCGATTGGGATAACATTTGTGGTAACGTTTCGCAGAGCGTCCGCAAGTCCATGAGATGAATGCCAATGAAGTCTAATAAACGCTTGGAAAGAAAGCCAGTATACCTTTGTCACTCCGGCCTAGTCGACAGAATACCCATGGGACCGGTTCAGCATGATAGAGTCAAGTCCTCGATTCACTTGGGCATGATCATACATCAATCAAGCGTATTGCGGGCTATCCACCTACAAGCTATCACGGCTCGGGAGCCTTATAGAGTCCCATGTGCCGCCCAATGGCAGATGCGCAGGCGTCGGTAGGAATACTGTTACTGCTGCCGAGGATCCAGCATGACCAAGAGAGGCTCCTAGGACTTGTGATCCTACAATGGTCTTTGGCATTTCATCTCATTGGTCATGATCGCACAAGTCCAGGACATCCAACTCCTCCCACATAATCGGGACGCTGATCGATTCTAGCCCTTTGTTATGGGTTGGGTCATGAAAGACACGACTGCTGCTGAAATCTGCTGGGCATTTGTGAGCAGCACGGTGAATGTGCCGATTTTATGCGAAAAGCGGCGATACACTTTTCGCCTTTGTATCGCGATTCGAGTCTTATGCCATGTTCGCGTTCGCGTAAGTCTTAGACGTTCGCTCGCCACATGTTAAGACTAACAATGACCCCCTTTGCAGATCGATTTGATTCTCTTGAATAAGGAACGCAATGATTAAGATATTTCAAGAAGTGCAATATAGTTGCATTGTGCACGCTCTGTCATTTCTAATACCTATCAGAGTGCGATACCTTCTAGTGAAGTTGATTTAACGAACTGTGAAGCCGCCAGCCACAAAGCACAGCACGCAACAATATTGAGTCATGAAAATCCGGGGTATGGCTCCCGCCCCACGTGAAAGACCGACGATGAAGCACACAAAAGGGATGCTGAAGCCGGACTACGTCAATGTGACGTCGTTTTGCAGCAAAAGCGTGGCTTACATGCATGAAATCACGGCACGACCGCAGGAGAGGTTGGCAGCTCCAGCAAAAACAGGGATAGGAGAAGTGAGGTCAGGGGAGTGGTGGCCGCGATTGAGAGGAAGATGCAGCACGCGTAACGCGATGAATCAATTATGGTAGTTGGCATTATGCCGCATCCCTGTTCTTTCACCAGCCTCCTGTCCTCTGCCTCCTCCTCTCTTCAGAGCTCTTATCAAGACACATTTCCTGCGCCTCATCTTCTCCTCGAGCTTGCCTTGCCACACTTCTCGTCGGTGCTGCTATTCAAGTGATATACATATCGGACTTCAAGAGCCCTCAAACCCCGACTATATATTAATTGTCATCTCTATTCTGTACTACCAACATCTCTTTCTCTGAAAACTAGTGAACACGATGGCCGAATACCAGGACAAGCCTCTCAATGAGTAAGTAGCACACTGTCATACGCTAAAGGAAAAACAAGCAAAGCTAACAAATACTCCCTTAGGCTCCTCACCAGGGACATGGTCGACATTTACGTCGGACCAGAGAACACGCACTGGTGTCTCCACGAGAAACTCCTCTGCAACCGCAGCAAGTTCTTCCGCAACATCTTCTACGGCAAGTCATCATCGACAGAGTCGTCCAAGGACCAAGACGCCAAGAAGTCGCAATCCTTCGGCCTGCCCGACGACGAGGACGAGCCCTTCCGTCTCTTCGTAGCATGGCTCTACAGCGACGCCGTGCCCGTGCCCCGCGAGGAAAAAGACCTCACCAACCTCTTCGAGCTCTACCTCATGAGCGAGAAATGGGCCATCGCAGGCCTGACCAAGTCGTCGCTCGAGGCGGTGCGCAATTTCTACAAGGACACGGACACGTACCCGGCTCTGCGCCGCGTGCAGTACGTGTATGCCAACACGGAGCTGGAGAGCCCGATGCGCCAATTGCTCATCAGCAGTGTCGCGCGCATGCTTGTCCTCGGCGACCAGGGCATCCCGACCGTCTGGGACAAGGCGCTGCGCAAGAACGGCCAGCTCGCTGTTGACATCCTGCTCACGACGCAGAAGTGGGGCCTCGATAAGGAGGCCATCCCTGATCCTAGACGTGATAGCGTTGAGCCTATCATGGAGGACTCGCAGACCGCAAAGGATAACAAGGAGGAGAACAACGAGCAGGCGACTGAGGGTGCTGACGAGGAGGCAGGAGATGAGGAAGCCAACGACGAGCAAGACGAGAACGAGGAGCAAGACGACGACGAGGAGCAAGACGACGACGAGGAGCAAGACGACGTTGCCGAGGATGAGGAGCAAGACGACGTTGCCGAGGATGAGGAGCAAGACGAGCAATGAGGAACGATTGACGAGGGAAGAAGGAGGGAGAAAGAAAAAAAAGTCGTTCGAATGACGAGAACGAGGTGACGACCCGCGACGTTGTTTACATTCAGAACATGTCCCCTTACCAACTTTTCCCTTTTTCAGTTTTCTCCTGGTTCTTTTGCATCTTCACGAATTAGCGCTTTCATCTTTTTCCCTTTCTGTTATATAATGAGGCCTGGAGGATGGTCAGACTTCTTGTTTTTAACATATACATCTTACATTAATATGGACATACCCACCCATTCAAATTCCACATTCGGCTTCGGCACAACATTCTGCTCTGCTCTCGTATCTTGAAGAAGACCCATGTTGTTGTCCTTGAATTCCATGAACATGCCGATTATAAGACATGTGCTGTATCATCCCTCACGCCCAAGCCTTAGATCACACCTGACTTTGAGGAATGGGTACTCGACCATCCATATCATCATCCTCATGGCCCCCTCAATCCATCGGATGCCGAGCGAAGAACATGCTCGTGTTCCTCACTCTCTTGTTCCTCTTTCTCCCCAGCGTCTTTACCGTCTCATCTTCATCTTCAGCCTCACGACCCATCATCCTTGTCTTTGCCGTCGGCTTGTCCGTTGCCGTCGAAGAACGCGGCAGAGCAGCAGTAGTGTGTGACTGCAAATAGACGAACTTCACATCGTCGTCGTCGTCTTTCATGAATCTGGACCCGGGTCTCTGCTGTGTTCGAAACCCCCTGTGTATACCGAACGCAGTCGAGCTCCTGTATTCCGGTCCTGCAATGAACGCGTCTTGTGGGACCCGCGGCGATTCCTGCTGCCCGTGTCTACGACTGATGTTTCCTGGCCTTTGCACTTCTGTTGTCGTCGTTTCTGCCTTCATTTGCTCCCGCTGTTGTGGTCCGCCGCCGACTACGAAACTCGTCTTGGTCGAGAAAAGGACGCAAATGACGAAAAACGATACACTCCCGCATACGGCGAGCAGTAACACCCAGACAGCCCTGCAGGCGCGAGAGTAAGCGTCCACAATTACGACCTTGGACTCCCATGTTTCAGGGATCAGGGGTAGACTACTGAGTAACTCGAGGGCATGGGGCGCTAGTGCGTCTAAAGTGACGATGGTTTCCTGGTCTTGGGAGTTTGCTGCGCTATGTTGTGAGAGCGAGTGTTTCAAGGTGTTGAGGCATGTTGAGACAGAAAGCCCGAGGCCGAGACATGGGCCTGCTGAGCGGATGAAGTTGCTCATCAGGACGGAACGGGTCATGTCTGCGTTGTTGGCGTGGAGACGGATTGTCGTCTCGGTTCTTGAGAGAAGGAGACCGTGCGTCAGGCCGAGTATGATGAGGAGGACGGCTGGGAGGGCAACAGGGAATCGAGATGTTAGAGCAAGGAGACGAGAAGTGGTTATGGTGAGAAGAGTGAGTGGTAGAGGGAGGACGGTGTTCACTATCTTGTATCGGATACGTTGTAGGACAGAGCGGGAAGATAGAGGTACTGCCGTCGGGGTTGGGATCCTGAGATATCTGCTTGCAAGTACATAGCTAGGCACAATGGCGATCATCAGAGCCAGAAGGCTCGCTGCGATGGCGACGGGTCGGAGAGTGGTAGAATGGGTCGCTGAAAGGTAGAGTGGTATGAAGAAAATTTGAGGATACAGCTGCAGCGATACAGTTTAGATATACCTATGAAAGTGAGGAAAGGGAGAGACTACTCACCACGAAGCCCTGGATGAAAGTGCTCAGATACCCGAGTTTAGCGACACGTCGGTAGAAAAGTCGCTATTATTAAATGTGACATTAGACACAAGGAACACACACATCAATTCTAATCATTACAACTCACATGTCTCATGAAAGGTTCAGAAGCTCCGACAACTTCCCAGGCTCCGGTGATCAGAAGACCCAATATGCCCAACACAATTAGCCATATTGCGGACGGTGACTTCCAGGCAAATGCAATTCCTCCCCCTGTCATAGCGATGAGGAACAGAGTGAAGCTGATAGCAAAGAGCAACGTGCCGATGAGGTCCAATTTGTATATGGTGGCTAGCAGTGGCTGAGGACTTGCCACGTTCCTTAGGCTAAGCGCGAACGGGACGAGTAAAAGCGCGACACCACAGAAGGGCAGGTTGAATAGGAATATCCAGCGCTGTGCAGAGTATGTTGTCAGTATGCCACTTTGATCGTTGGGGCGTACGAGAATGCAGAACAAGCCAGGGAACAACTTCGCGAAAAGCAAGACGTGATAATCACACATACCCAAGAAGTGTGCTGAGCAAAGACCGCGCCAACAAGTCCTCCGAGAATGAACCCAACAGTCCGCGTACCTTCGATGATACCGGTGTACAGACGTTGATGTTCAATTAAAAGGCTCTCCGAAGGCAGAATATAAGAAAGCGAATTGCATCCTGCAGCGCCGAATCCTTGGATCACACGACCTGCGATCATAGCTGCCATGTTGTGTGCTGTGCCTGTCACAACCGAGCCTATAGTCACAAAGATGGCGGAAATGAACAGGATCCGTCCCCTGGCCAGAGATGATGATAGAGTGGCAAGGAGGGATTGAAAGATGGCATCGGTCAGAATGTACGATAGCGCTATCCAGAATCCTTGGACGGAAGTTCCAGACATCTTTACATAGGGCAGGGCTGTGGTTATACTGATTGTATTGTATGCTGTCACGAAGGAAAGGTTTGCCAGGGTTGCTACCGCTAAGACCGGTCGGGTCACAATGCCGGGTCTCGATGGCTGCGGTCATTGTGGTAAGCCAGGTGAAGGGGAATGGTGTCTCTGCGCTTCAGTGGAGCGAGAGAAAGTACTCATAGATATACTATCTGTCTCTATGCTTCTGCTTCTTTCTCTTTCGCGAATAGGGGGGCGTAGGCCGTACACGCTGGGTGGCAGTTGCAGTGTATCCATGGCCACGAAGTATGATACTGTGTATTGCAATAGCTTGCCTTTTTCTTCGTCTGTCGAGTGTGGGTGGAGAGTGGAAAAGCCTTGGGCAACGAAGACAAATTATCATAATAGAGATGGCAATGAATCAGACAAAGAAAATACTCTTACAGACATCTTGGGATGTGCATAACTTGTTGGCTTTGTCCCTACCTAAATTATCATTTCTGCCGCAAACGGAAGTAATTATATGGATGCGTAATCGGGCACTGCATATCCAAGAAAGAGAATGCGAATAGGTAGTGGCAGTGACCATACAACATACCATAACAGTCGGAGGGATCCATCCTCGACCGCTCTGCCCATGTCAGTCGCTCATCGATATATTATTGGATGGCCGCAGTTTCCTGGACCACGAGTGTTGTCGAAACAATGGGGATGGTAAAGTTTTTAAGCGTGCCAAATTAGGCTTTTAGTGCTTGTGTTGGTGGCATAATGGAAAATTAGACGAATAGTTGACACAATTCTTTTGCGGTCGCATTTTTGGGCGAAGCTTTGCACAGCTCGATCGAAGCTCGCACTTGCCTTCAAGTGGTTGAACCTTATAGGTGTTAATCGATTTTCAACGCAACAATGGCTTCCATTGATGTCAGGGGTATATTTAAGTCGAGTTTCAATGTTTCTGTCGCTGGATTGATGGATTCCATTCAACCAGTCACCCGGCGGGCTTGCGGCATCATCTTCTTCTCCTTGCCAGCCACCTTCTTTGTTCTCCTCTGGATGAGCTTCTCGCGATCCTTGCCCTTCATGCTGTTGAACTTTTCGACAAGAGCCAATTGCTTCTGGTCGGATCTCTTGAGGAAGTAAGGGTTCTTGCCCTGGTTGATGGCTTCCTTTTCCTTCTTACGATGTTGTCTGAGCACCTCCTGCTCTCTCTCCTTCTTCTCTCGGGCCTTCTTCTTGCTCTCCATGCTCAATAGCCTTCGCTTGAGCATGTCTTTCTCGTCCTCGTTCTTGGTCTTCTTGATGGCTGCCTTGAGCTCGTTCATTTCTGATTCTTGATAATCATTAAGGAAAGCGTAGTGCTTCTGGACCACGGCCTCGTCTTGACGTCCGCCAATGGGCCCGAATCTAGGGTCTCTGACATGTCGCTTGGGAGCATCTATGACGGTGCGCTTACGGGTGACTTGTCGCTTCGAGGTCTGGGATCCAGGAGCGTGCTTCGAGCTTCTTGATTTCGGGGGCCCATCCTCTTCTTCATCATCGCTGTCGTCGCTCTGACTCTCGTCTCCGTCCTTGCTCTCGCCATCATCCTCGGAATCGTCTTGCTTTTTGGGTTTGCTGGTGCTGCTCAAGCCTTTGCTCTCGCGCAATTCGCGCAACCGAGCGCGCAAAGCCTCTAGCTTATCGTCGTTATGCGGCGTCTCTTCTGATCCTCTCTTGCGCTTCTTGGACAGCGACTCTTGTGCTTTGGCGAGGGTGCCGAAAGAGATGCTGCTGATTTTGTTCTGGGCATCTTCATCACCGTCATTGTCGTCGTCGTCGACGTCGTCGTCTTCGTCGCCAGAAGTGAGGATTTGATTATCGTCATCATCGTCTCCCGTCACGAGGACAGAGGGCGCGGAATCATCAGACTCGTACTCGTCGATTTCGTCTTGGACCGGGTCCGGCCTAGCCTTGACACGCTCATTTAACGGAAGTGGCATGATGTCGTTATGTCGTTATGGGCGAGAATCAACTCGGCTTCCTTAATTTTCCTCTGTGTAAATAAGCCACCCCTATTAAGTTTTTTGGCTTTTGATCATTATTACCGGGGCCAAGGAATCCCTGAGGAAGCTAGGAGGTATCGGTACGGTGCATTTGAGATACTGTACTGTACTGTGCGAAAAGGTACATTGCAGTACGGTAATCGCAAAGCCCTGAGTCGTTGTTCAGACGGAACCCACCGATTCCTACCCCGGTCTCCACCAAGCATCTACAAAATCCTGTACTGTACGGCAGGACCCTACTACTAGTACAGTACAGTTTTCTCGCACAACCTTCGGCGACGCTCAGGCGACAACTCGGAAGTCTGCGGGAATAAAGTCGCCGATTACAAAGTCGACTCGGGAAGCAGGGAGCGTGTCCGACAGTTGCCATGGAGCTTGGACCAAAAGTGTAGGATCGGTGACGTTTGAGAGAAGAATTGACCGGATGGTCAGGCCAGTGACAGCAGAAAGTAGACAATAGTCAGGGTCGTTGTACTTGTATTATTGCTAAAAGGGCAAGGTGGAATCGAAGATTCTCTTATACCTAGTGTGATTGTTGTACAGTACATATATCGAGGTCATCGTGTGCATGTGTGCCCTTTCCTCGCAATCGATCTCCTCTATCTTTCTCCATTCTATCACCTTGACTTGCCGCAGCATCTCCTCGGTCTTTCTTTCGGGCCTGACTGTGTTCTTGTGTGTATATCGTCATCAACACCCTCTTCTTTTATCATAGACGCTTCACACATAACTTGCCATTGACCTCGACCACTTTGTGCATATCATATTTTACCTTTAATACACAACTTGCACTATACAAATCATGAAGATCCTTACCAAGGAAGAAGAGCAAGAGCACTACAAGTAAGTAAAACCCATTTCCGCCTCGCCGCTGACATGTGACGGCTCGCACACTGTCTTGGTTACGAATGCATTCACAAGATTCCAATCTGACATTCCTCCAGTGCCACCGTCAAGGGCGGTACCATGGGCGGACTCGGCGGTCTCGCAGTGGGCGCGCTCGGAGTAGCGCTAGCGAGCAGAAGATACCCAGCCTTCCGCAGTCTGTCGGTGCCCTTCCGGGCCTTCCTGATCACCAGTTCGGGAACCTTCAGCGCCATCATTTCCGCAGACAAATACTCGCGCGCCTACGAGGCCGCCCGCAACCCGGAGAAGCAGTTCGTCGATTCGTCGACGACGATCCAGCAGCAGCTCGAGGCGCAGAAGCCCACCTCTCAGAGACTCAAGGACTGGGGCCAGGAGAACAGATACAGCATCGTCTTCGGATCCTGGGTCGCGTCCATGGTCACTGCGTTTGCGCTCGTCGGCAGGAACCCGTATCTCTCCGGAGCGCAGAAGCTGGTGCAGGCTCGTGTGTATGCGCAAGGGTTGACCATGGCGGTCGTCATTGCCAGTGTGGCGTTGGAGGCCAAGGACCAGCAGTCTGGCGCTGGACGGTGGGAGACGGTCAAGGTGCTCGATCCCAACGACCCTACTCACAAGCACGTCATCGAGAAGAAGATCCATCACGAGAGATATGCCGGCGAGGACCAATGGATGGGTACGTTTCTTTTCTATCTTTTCTATCTTTCCCCTCCCCAAAACACAATTGATGCTGAACAAAACGAAAAAACAGACATGGTCGCCGCGGAAGAAGAGCGCATCAAGCAGAGAGAAGCAGCCGTCAAGGCACGAGAAGAAGCCGACCAGACGGAAAAGGGCAAGAAGGTCAAGCCTCACTCAGACCCAGAGCACGGCGACACCAAGAAGTCCGACGCAAAAGCTCCTTGATTTTACCATCATCAACCTCCAGCTGCTACAACACTTGAAACCGGAAAAGAATTGAAGACTTTACACGAATGTACCATTGTCAATAAATGAAATACGGAGAGAAGGAGAGAAGAAGAAGAAACATGTAGAACGAAGCAAGCAAACACTACGAAGAAACAAGCAGGTCCCATCCACATGGGGGGTGGGTGGGCAAGTCATGTTTTAGTCTCCGGAGTAAAAGCGTACGGTACCGTATAGAAATGTATGAAGACCACCTTAAACACCATTCTTCACTCTTTAGACTCTCGAGCTGTCTGAACACCTAGTGCTGCTTTCTGTTGGGAAGGATAAATAAGGCAAGGTAGATCCTCATCATGCTATTTTTCGAGTCGGTATCATCGAATGTGCTTATTTCAATCTTTCCCTTTTTCCAATTGCGATCATTTGTCTGCTATTGCACGTTGCGTTTCGTCATCGCCATCGTCAGCCGTGTTTCTCCTCAGCCAATCTCCACATGGAGAACACCAAGGCGCGAAAGCAAAGGTGAGGCTCTCTGATACAAGCGAAAGAAAACGAAAAAGGAGATCAAGTGAATCCCGCAGCGTGAGCTTTCTGCCTGTACTCCTCGAAAGTGGTAGCCGCGCCGCCCTGGGAATTGACCCTGGCCCTGCGTTCCGAATCCGACTCTTCGTCTGCGTCCTCCTCGTCTTCGCCTTCCGACTCCTTCTCGAGTCTTCTCTTCTCCGCCCAATCCTCTTCGTCTGCCGCCACTAACGCCAGAAACCTCGAGCGGCCGTCTCGCGTGAAGTAGAATGCCGGACTCTTCCTCGTGGCCACGGCCTGCGTCACGGCGACGTACTTGATGGCTGACCCGGGCGTCTCGAACATGGCGTCTGAGAGCAGGCGCTCCATGACTGTGCGGAGGCCGCGCGCGCCCGTGCCCATTGCTGATGCCGTCGTGGCGATGGCGTGCAGTGCGGCTGAGGTGACGCGCAACTCTATCGATGAGAGCGCGAAGAGTTGCTCGTATTGTTTTACTAGTGAGTTTCGGGGCTCGGTCAGGACTTTGACGAGGGAGGAGATGTCGAGGGCGGACAGGGCGCACGAGATCGGTATTCGCCCGATCAGTTCGGGGATCAGGCCGTATTTCTGTAGGTCTTGCGGTTCGACGAGGTCGAGGGTGTTGTATGTTGATGGCTTCCTTGGCGTCTTTTTCGGCGTTTTGTCCTTTTGGGGGCTGTTGGATGGGAGTGGCGGTGGGGGCGTGGGGGGTGGGGGGAGGTAGTAGGGAAGGTGTTTTTGAAACAACTCGTCGTTCCCTGACAGCATGGTGTCGTGCGCGCCAGTCTCTTCGGATGAGGACGGGGATGCTCTGACGTTGGCGCCGAAGCCTATGCTTCCTTTACTTATCCTGTCGAGAATCTGTTTGTGCAGACCGACAAATGCGCCGGTGCAGATGAACAAGATGTTGTCTGTCCGCACGTTGTATATCTCCGTCTTGCCTGGAGGCTGTTGTTGCTGCTGATTCAAGGGACTGTTGGTCAGCATGGGTGTGCGAGCAGGAGCAGCTCGTTCTGCTCTGGCGTGGATCTGCAGTGTGGTACCCTCGACGATCTTGAGAAGAGCCTGTTGCACGCCTTCGCCGCTGACGTCCTTGCCGTGGGAAACCTTCGCGGTTGCGATCTTGTCGATCTCGTCGAGACAAATGATGCCCCGCTCGGCTTTGGAGACGTCGTAGTTGGCAGCAGCCAGCAGGCGCTGCACGCAGACATCCACGTCCTCGCCGATATAACCTGCTTGGGTGAAAGGGGTGCAGTCGGACATGCTGAAGGGGACTTCGAGCACTCTGGCCAGCGTCTTGGCCATGAGCGTCTTGCCCACACCACTGGGGCCCAGCAGCATGATGTTGGACTTTTCGATGCTCATGGGTGAGTCGTCGTTCAGCGGGGTGGGTCCGATGGTCTTTCCAGAGCTGGCTGAGGTCGAGGGAGGAGGCCACACATTGACCGTGGCTTGCTGTCCAGGAAACTCATCCTCGACCGGGTGCCTCGAAGGCAAACCTCGCCGTGCCTGTTGTTCGAGCAGCTCCTCCTCTTCGTCGTCTCGTCTCTGCAGCTCTTGAATGCGCTGGTAATGATTGTACACTGCGACACTCAGCACCTTCTTGGCTCTCGCTTGACCAACGACGAAGCGATCGAGGTGGTCTTTCAGGACTCGAGGAGTGATGCGCGGAACCCCGATGTTGGAAGTGTCTCGTAGGGGGCCTTGGGTGGGACCTGACTCGTAGAGACCAGTGAAGCCAGAGGTGAAGTCTGTATGGGAATATCGACCGCTGCCTCCTTCCTGGGCGACGCACGCAGTTGCGCAGAAAGTGCGGCGAACAATGGTGGATATGCCGATGTAGGAGAGACGAGCCTGCTGAGATCGCACAGGCGCATTCGTTATACAAGGCATTATATATGGTTGATATAATTCTGTTTTTCCGTATATATTGTTGCCTTGCTATCAACCGTAGGTAGCTGACCAGGACCTGCCCGATGCAGAAGGTGTCGAAGGTGTTGTGGTTAGCTGCTGATGGTGTTAGATGTTCATATATGGTGCAGGATCATAGTGAGAGCAATAAGTTATTAGCACGGCATGCCCGACCCAGGATGAGTGAGTCTACTGTACAGTATGATGGCCTGCAAGGGGATCAACTTCCCCGCCGTCCATCTACTTTGAACCTTGACACGCGGAGTCGCTTGCATCGGAGATAACAACGTCCTCGCCGCGCTCTCTGTATCCCGTCTGCTGCAGCTGCTTACTGTACGATACGGTACTGTGCGATACGGTACAGTACTGTACCTCACTGGGAAATGCCCTGTGTGCTGTGGTCTACTGCACTGTGCTGAACCCTACTGAGTGAGGAACTAATCATACTCTCGAGTGTTGGAGAAGACATGGAAGTCTGACCGCCAGATACGTGGGAGCTATGGCCACTCGTTTGACGTTTGACATGGCCAGTGTGAAGTGCAGAGTACCTTTACCTTGTTCGCATACCTACCTTGAGGTGACGAGACAAGGCTGCTCCAAGGTTGCTTGTCCTTTCTCCACTTTCCATAACCATAACAAGGCAGCACGTAGGTAACAATCCGTACAATCCCAGCATCGCAGAGTGTCGACGATGGAAAGTTCACGGCCTGCAAGACGCAGCCAGCACAGCGGCACGCGTTACATAAGATCTGCATAAGATCTGCATAACACGAGAGCTGCACTATCAACACTTCAACACTGTCACAGAATGGACGACGGCTCGTCACGCACATCTGGGCCCCAGAGACCGACAACAAGTCCAGCCTCTTGCCCTGGTTGGGATTAGCTTTTGGCCCGGGCCTGTTACCGGGCAAGGCAGAGCGTGGGCGAAAAGGTGGGCGAAAAGGTGGGCGAAAAGGTCATGGACAGGTGATGGACTAGTCACAGACAGGTCATTGAACAAGCCGTGAGCCACAAGCCAAGTGGTGGGATGCGCATGGATCGCATTTAGTGGATGCGACAATGCGCAATGACGTCGCGGGAGCTTTTCTGGGGTGGAGAGAGAGTCAAACCCCAACTCGTTCGTTTGTGGATTGTGGATTTGTGGATCGCGTGTGTGGAGAGACCAGACCAGACAAGACAAGACAGAGTGTACAAAGATATCTGTATCTGTATTCCACCTTTGCCTCAGAGCTCACTATCTGCATCGCCACTCTGTTGCTGTCACTGCACATTCTTCCTTTTCCAGTTTCTCCTTGAACATCCTGCTTGTCGCTGTCTTGCAGCTGTTCAGTCTCTACAACCCAGCTCCAGCTTTCCTCGCTTTCTGACGTTCCATCACCCCACGATGGATCCCCTCAATCAGAAGTCAGACAACTTGCTTGAAGGCCACCCCGCCTCTGCAGATATCCCCGAGGATGGCACTGGTGAGTATCGTAGTCCTTTCGTAACCTCAACGTGCGCGTAGAAATTAATCAATCGTCCAGGTGTGATCAAGCTCGATCCTTGGTTGGAGCCCTTCAAGGGCGCTCTCCAACACAGATTCAGCAAAGCTCAGCAATGGATGAAGACCATCAATGACACTGAAGGAGGACTCGAAAAGTTCAGCAAAGTAAGCTCATCGATTTGATATCGCTGTCCTTGACTGATGACCTACTTCAGGGCTACGAGAAATACGGATTCAACGTGTCACCGAATGGCGACATTGTCTACAGAGAATGGGCTCCTTCCGCTTTGAGAGCCTACCTCATTGGCGATTTCAGTGAGTTCCCAATGCAGAAGTCACGCAGACTCAGAAACCAACCTCAAGGCAGACAACTGGAACCGCGACTCGCATGAGATGAAGAAAGATTCCTTCGGGGTTTTTGAGATTGTTCTTCCTGCACAAAATGGACAGCCTGCAATCGCCCATGACTCCAAGATCAAAGTATGTCTCTCTTCCTGTGCGATAGCGTCGGAACAACCAAACGCTGACACTTGGCCAGATTTCGCTGGTCGTCCCCAACGATCACGCACGTCAAGAACGAGTCCCTGCCTGGATCAAGAGAGTGACGCAAGACCTGGATGTGTCGCCAGTCTACGACGCCAGATTCTGGAACCCTCCGAAAGAACAGCAATACGTCTTCAAGAACGCAAGGCCCCCAAAGCCTCTCAGCGCTAGAATCTACGAAGCACACGTCGGCATCTCCTCGCCCGATCCCAAAGTCACAACCTACAAGGAGTTCACCAAGAACGTCCTGCCCAGAATCAAGAACCTCGGCTACAACGTGATCCAGCTCATGGCCATCATGGAGCACGCCTACTACGCCAGTTTCGGCTACCAGATCAACAGCTTTTTCGCCGCCAGCAGTCGCTACGGGCTCCCCGACGACCTGAAAGAGTTGGTCGACACAGCCCACGGCATGGGAATCACTGTCCTGCTCGATGTCGTCCACTCGCATGCATCTAAGAATGTGCTCGACGGTCTCAACATGTTCGACGGCAGTGACCACCAATACTTCCACGAGGGTGCCAAGGGCAGACACGAGCTGTGGGACAGCAGGCTGTTCAACTACGGCAGCCACGAGGTGCTGCGTTTCCTGCTCAGCAACCTACACTTCTGGATGGAGGAATACAAGTTCGACGGCTTCCGCTTCGACGGTGTCACCAGCATGCTCTACACCCATCACGGCATTGGAACGGGCTTCTCCGGCGGCTACCACGAATACTTTGGCCCTGGTGTCGACGAAGACGGTGTCGTCTACCTCATGCTTGCAAACGAGATGCTTCACCAGCTCTACCCCAACTGCATCACCATCGCCGAAGACGTGTCTGGTATGCCTGCCATGTGCATAGCCCTCTCGCTAGGAGGAATAGGATTCGACTACAGGCTGGCCATGGCTATCCCCGACCTGTACATCAAGTGGCTCAAGGAGAAGGAAGACATTGACTGGGACATGGGCAACCTCACCTTCACCCTGACGAACCGACGACACGGCGAGAAGACGATTGCCTATGCCGAGAGTCACGACCAAGCACTGGTTGGAGACAAGTCCCTCCTCATGTGGCTGATCGATGCCGAGATCTACACAAACATGTCCAACCTCAGCCCGTGGACTCCTGTCATC
This sequence comes from Neodothiora populina, assembly GCF_041146345.1. NCBI lineage: Eukaryota > Fungi > Ascomycota > Dothideomycetes > Dothideales > Dothioraceae > Neodothiora > Neodothiora populina. The sequence goes on along the minus strand of NW_027191405.1, from coordinate 849,614 downwards.
GAGCGCGGCTTGTCTCTGCACAAGATGATCCGCCTGATCACCCACGGTCTCGGTGGCGAGGGCTATCTCAACTTTGAGGGCAACGAGTTCGGTCACCCTGAGTGGCTTGACTTCCCTCGTGCCGGGAACGACAACTCCTTCCACTACGCGAGGAGACAATTCAACCTGGCCGACGACCAATTGCTGAGGTACAGGTTTCTCTCAGACTTCGACAGCAAAATGCAGTGGACAGAAGAAAAATACGGCTGGCTGCACAGCGACCAGGCATACGTCTCACTCAAGCACGAAGGCGACAAGGTCGTCGTCTTCGAGCGAGCCGGCCTATTGTGGATCTTCAACTTCCACCCGACCAATAGCTTCTCCGACTACAGAGTCGGCGTCGAGCAAGAGGGCACCTACAAGATCGTCATCAACTCCGACGCTCCCGAGTTCGGCGGTCTCAGCCGCGTGCAAGAAGACACGAGGTTCTTCACCACCCCTTTCGGTTGGAACGGCAGGAGAAATTTCTTGCAGGTCTATGTTCCCACTAGGACCGCTCTCGTGCTCGCGCTTGAGAATACCCTGTGAATGACTCAAATCGATCATGAACGACAGAAGAGACAGCCACCGTTTTAGATGGGACTGAGAAAAGACTGTGTCTATAGGACATGACTGTAGCAATATGAAAACATGTCTATTGATGCGAACAGGGGACGAATGACCGATGCCTTGAAAAGACACACTTGCTCGCTCGTCCTGCCTCTAGTGATTACATGAACAAGGAACTCCGTGAGAGAGAGAATGATGATGGGTGTGTGCGTATACATATATACATTAGAATTTCGTAATGTCAAGGAAGTAAAAGGCCCCCAAGATTCCACGTTTTGCCCCTCCTCCCCCATATACCGAGATAGAGAGAGAGGTCTTGATACATTCGTCATGTTGAGTTCCAGAGAGTCGTATATCCTTTTTTTCTTCTGCTCTTTCTGCTTCCCCCATCGCCCACTTTATACCCCGTCTAGTCCCTTTATCCCGTACCTCATGCCTTTCCCATCACAGTAAATCAGAAGATTTGCCCCCCTCGTCTCGCCATGTCAGAACATGATAATGCAACCAACGAAACCTCCACCCCTCACAAAAGTGTCAACAGACCGACCACGCTCGCTCGCTCGCTGGTCCGCTCCACCTTGCTTTTTCATAAAAACACGCATATAACAAAACAAGCAGAAATAGAAGAAAAAAACCAAAAGGGTATATGTGTTTACAAAAAGAGAAAAAACACATCTCGAAACACGAAAAGGAAAATCGTCGCATGTTTGGAGATAATAATTCGGAGATTCCGCGAGGGGGCGTGAGGATGAGAAAAAGTGGCGCTTGGACGACGACGGCGGAAACAAAAGGTGAGAGAGAGGTATATATGTCGTGATAGACGAAAGGGGAGTGCGGGTTTCGAAAGACGGCAGGCAGGCAGGCAGGCAGGCAATTGCTTATTTGGCTGCTAGGACGGCGAGGACGATCTGGGGTTGCAGATTAGTATATGGATTGTTCATGTTGAAGAGTGATGCAAGCCATGAACAAGGAGCAAGGGTTGGAAGTTGGGAAAGTACTCACAATGGCAACAATGACCCCGACCCCGACGAAACTCATCACGCGGTTGAGGTTTCTCCACCACCTGGCCTTCAACCATCTCGTCTCAGCCTCCCAATCGAAGACCTCCATCGACACACCGAGTCCATATCTTCCCTGTGTTTGGTCTCCACCACCCTGCTGCTGTCCCATCTTCATCTGAGCCTCGGCATCTTCGGCGTTGTCGTCGTCGAGATACATTTGTGGGCGAGGAGGGATGGGCAAGAAAGCGGCCACCAGCCAGAGAACTGGACACAAGAAGCCAAGACAGAAGAGCAGGATCTGTCGGTTTTGACGAGTCTTGATCAGCGTCGACAGGGCTTCGTTGAAGGAAGGTGCGCGCCATGCTGACATGCGGCTGTGCGAGAGACGGCGGGACGGAGCGAGACGGGGTGTTGTCTCGAAGGGACGTAGCTGAGGTCGACCATTGCTGGCTGTCGTTGCTGTCGCCGTCGTGTTTCTCGTGGCTGCAGACGTCACTCGTTGGGAGTAGTCCCTCTGGCGTTGCTTTCTCTTCAGTTTCTTGCTCTGGGATGCGTCGCGAGGCTTGCCTGGTCGCAGCTCCGAGGACCCGAGTGGGCTGGGGCTGTGTGCAGCGTAAGTATCGCCAGGCCGTGGTGGTGCGGGCGTGATTTCCATGCTGTTGCGTCTGCTGACGCTCTCCCCACTGCTTCCGACCTCGCTGACATCTTCCTCATAGTAATCGTCGCTCCTGCTTGCAGCGGTGATGTCGGTGTAGGCGCGTTGGCGTGTCTGTGGTCGAAAGATGCTCGGCAGGAAATGAGACGAGTTATAGACTGAGTTGCCGCCACTCCGTGCGGTCCCTGGACGGCTATTTGTGAAGCCCGTGTCGCCCGTGGCAAAAGACTCCCAGCCACTTTCAAAACGACGATGGTGCATCCATGGCATCATGCGCACTGGAGATCGTGTCGAAAAGGCCTGGGAGTTGGGCCGTGACAGGCTCGCTTTGCTTGCATTCGCACTCGCAAGTTGCGCTCTGCCGCGGTAGAATTGACGTGCCCATGCAGGAAAGATAGTGGAACCTTGCGATGTACGATCAGTCGTTGTCTCTGTACCTGTTTGATTCGATCGCGAAGATCCTGGCGGAGGGTCGGATATCGATCGTCTGCGGTTCAGTCCATAGTTCGATCGTTGCGTACGTAATGGAGGAGCTTGGAGCTCAGCTATCGTGTCGTCTTGTTCTTCCGACGCTTCCTTGGGCGAGCTGACAGCTGGAAGCTCGTAAACCGGTAGGTTGTTGTTGCTTGAGAAAAGCGGCACTGGCACGGCGGATTCGGCTCTCATCATGCTGAAATGAGTCAATTCCATCTGGGAGTCTTCGACATCACTCAGCGCTTGACCAATACTTCTGCTGGAAGATCGCGATCGGTATGAGCTTGACCCCAGTGTGTGCACCCGTCGATGCCTGCCGTGGGAGCTCGCCCGTAGCATATCGGCGGAACTGAAGCTCATCTGGTTCCGCGTCGGTGTCCAGCTCGATCGTTCGGATTCAGAGGCAATCGTGGACAGCGGTCGGTTGCCTGGATGCATAGACGGGCCAGCTGACGCAGAATGCATGTGCTGTCGCTTTCGCGGAACATTCAGTGGCGGAAGGCTGTCTGACTCGGTCGTCGTCCAGCTATCTGCAGATTGCGACAGTGCCGTGGGTGGTCGCAGTTGCGGAAATTGCACCGGCTCGCTATCTTCGGAGGCTGCATAGCTGATGATGTTGAAAGAATTTGATCTTGTATGACTCGGCGGCGAACTCGAATGTTGCAGAGAGTACTCTGAAGAGGGATCTTTCGGACTGCTGCCTCCAGGTGTCTCGATATCCTCAATCGAGGAAAGTCTCCCCGTCCTTTGCTGAATCGGGGCACTCTGTCGAAAAGCAGGATGAATGGATCTGTCGAAGGCTTGATGTGTCGATTCTCGGAAATTAGCAACACGATCAGATGCGCTCGAGGTCGCCGAAGATGCCGTCACTGGGCGGATAGTGGATGGACCCTCCTGCACCTGCTCCTCGAGTGCCTCCAAAGCATTAGTTCTCTCCCTGTCCCGCTCTTCCCAGTCTTGTAGACCTGGCGTGGGAGTATTGCGGAGAGTGCCTTCAGTCGAGAATCTGTTGTTCGTCGGAGAATATAGAGAGTCGTTGAATAGTGTCTCGGCGTTTGAAGTGGTCGTTGAAGTTGAGATGCGATTTGACTTGCCGAGATGCAGTTGAGGAAACAGCTTTGAAGATCGCTTTGGACTCGAACTTCGGTCGCGGATCCTCGCGTCCAACGATGTTGATTGTCCATCATTTTGTATGGTATATCCATGCTTTGTTGTCCGTGGCGGTTTTAAGACCTGTGAAGGAAGGCGGGGAAATGGAGTTTGATCATATACGGTTGTTGGTGAGCTTGAATCATGATCCACAAGTCTAATCGTAGGGTGTTCTCTGAGGTCTTGGTTGATCTCCGACTGAGACCTCTCGGAAAGCGCAGCGCGCTTCGACGATCTAGATGACCTTGGCTTCTGAATAACAACTTTGTCTGATAAGACCTCTGACGACTGGCGAGCGTGGAAGAAATGTCCCGAGGCGGACATGTTCGCTCAGATTTAATAATATATCGCAAATATATAAATACTTGTTTTCCGCGTAAGGAGTGACGGTTAAATGGTGTATATGTCAATAAAAGATGCAAAAATTCCCGCTAATAAGTCATTTGTAAGGAGCGACGAGTTACAGATTATCTGTATGAATTTGTCAAAGGAATGTGTGGAGGACGTGTAAAGAAAACGAGTGTCGAGGCTCGAACAGAGCAGTAGTTGGATCCGTCGCAAAGCGCTAAGACTATAGGTTGTGGATTATCGATGCGAGAGTCAGGAGGCGGCGCGCACTCTAGAGATGTGGGCGGGGTGGGAACGCCAAATAGATTATAGATTGACAAGCTGCAGATATCCACGTAGCAGCGGTATGGGCGGGAAGTAAACAATGTGAGAAGCAAAAGGGAAGACCAACCTCTGAGAGAGCGAGAGCGGAGACAAGTATATGGGCAGTCTTCACGACGCCTAAGCTCGGAATTACAGGAGAAGTAAGTCTACTGGCCATACAGTAGTATTGCACGTCTACCGGTCGTGGGAGATGAAGTGGACTCCTGCGAATGGAGGCTATGCCGCTACGGTTGCGGATACCATAACGCACGGATCTTCGGTAGGGGCTTAAACCTGGCGAGCCTGGGACGCGCGACGCGGTTTTGCGTGGTGAGAGGCTTTGAAACGCACCCAGTCTGCGATACCCGAGGCCACAGACAGAGCACGAACCATTGGATGGCCGTTCTTCTGACATGGCTGCTAAGAAAAACTCCATAGTTCACCTCATTTTCCCATCATGACGCATCGCGCGCTTCCACGGAGTCGGGAAAGAAGGAAAATAGAAGAAGTGTGAGGCGGACCAAGATGCCATTATGGTCCCAGCTTACCGATTGATCCTCACACAGGGAACGTAACTCCTCATGATTGTCGAGCATTGTCTGCCGCCCGCTGCTTGCTCGTAGTTCAGCTGCGGTGAAGCTCGTATGGAGCAAAGGTATGGAGTTTATGTTTGCGATATTATGATACGTCCAAAAAGGGTATAGTGGCCCGTTCCATCTATCGCTCGTTGCAAACTGCTGGCCGTTGTCGTCATTTCAACTTTTTGTGTTTATTCTCATACATTCCTGGTGGTGAACCGTTGGCCTTGCAATTTCCTGCTAAGCATTGTCGGCATATTGCTATTTCGTGTTATCCGATTATGTTCTGATCAACTCATATCAAGCTCAAGAGATCTGGGCCTACGAATCCGCCACAAATGGCAAGTCTGGCGCAGAAAGGGGAGGAGCGTTCATCGTCATTCCCCCAACTCACATCGTCTGGTAAGTATCTAATCTCATATCTCGAAGAACCGCCAGGATATCGATAGGATCTCAGATGGTCTTCTCGACGTTGACTTGCCTGGCATAGACTAATCGCTATCGATTACAGCACTCCATGGCGGTTCAAGAATACCAGTCTCGGCAGCAGCGGGCCTTACTGTCCTCTACACGGTCTTCTATATTGCCCCATTCTACATATCCCCGACTCTGAGGAGCACATCCCTGTCGAACCGAAACAACCCTGCTGTGATCAAAGCACGTATCCGTGCTGTTGGTCTGACATGTCTACTATGTACTGCGATCAACGTTCTTGTTCTCGTCGGCAGTAGTGGTGCTACTGCATATGATGTCTTGCGGATGCTAGGCATTTACCCAATCCATCTTGTGGATGTTGCGAAATGTCTCCTGCTAGTCGCAGTCCTCTTTGTTGGTCCTCTATTCGAGGTCGGCATTGCCGAGAGCCAATGGAGATATTGGTATCAGTGGAGATATATCAAAGAGACAATATACGATGACTGGCAAGGTTGGCGCAACATATTACTCGGGCCTGCCAGCGAAGAGCTCGTCTTCAGAAGCTTGGCTATATCGCTCTTTCAACTCGCTGGGGTGAGCAAAACCGTTTAATCACTTTCCCTGTCCCGCGAGATCCACTAACGGTAGAGCCTCTCAGTCTTCCCCTATTTACATAACATTTGTCTCTCCTCTCATTTTCGGCTTAGCGCATTTGCACCACCTTCACGAATTCATCGTGTCAAAACAAAGACCGGACGCGACTTACTTGGAGACCGCATCGACGCCGTCAGTCCTGATCCCAGGTGTGGTTCGATCATTGGTCATGTTCATGTATACATCCCTTTTTGGTTTCTTTGAGGCATTTGTATACCTGCGGACCGGAAACGTATGGAGCTGTTTCGTTGCTCACGCATTCTGTAACTGCATGGGCCTCCCACGTTTCCTTGGACGCGTTGGTAAAGGTTTGGGCAAGGCGACTAATGCAGAGGCGCCTGTGAGTGCTGCTATGCAGGACGTCGCGAACGAGATTCACCCCGAATCAGAAGAGCATGATCTGGGTATCGAGTGGACGGTCGTCTATTACGTCCTGCTCTGCGTCGGCGCCTATGCATTCAAGGCTCTGCTCTTTCCACTGACTGAAAGTGATTTGGCGCTGGGAACATTCTAGTCGTCATCACTGCACTCCCTGCCACACTTAATTGCAGACAAGAAGACTCACAACATGTTGTGTCTCAGGGAGAGAGTCGTTTCTTCAACTTTCCAGATACTACTGGCAACACTATGGCAGGCATATATAATCATCACAGGTTTCTTAAGTGATTCGTCAGATTCCAATCATCCTCGAGACTTTGTCCACTGCATCTTTACCCCTGAGTCCGTCAGAAGACCATCCTGTCATTTCTAGTCAGACACCTTACAATGCTCGTTCGGCTCTGTCGATGACTTTTGTTGACCTTCTTCATTGCAGACAGACATGAGACGTCATCAAATTGGCTAGCATTATGCTATTATCATAGAGGTAAATCATGTGCATTTGAGACGAATGGCGTTAGATAAGTGTTCCGCTTTCAGTCTTTCCTTATACAGATGACCGCCCATTCTCGACGCGAACTATTCTGCGCAATTCCTACAACAACTGGATCAGGATTTTGTTTTGCCTTTTCCAGTACAGAGAATTGGACTCGTTTCTGAATAAGATGTTCCTAGCTCAGCCCGGGCGCAATCACTGCCTGCAACTTCAGGGACCGAGATTGTGGCCGAGTCTCTGGATGTACATGTCAGTAAGTATATCAGATATAGGAAGTATCAAGTCGATCGAAGGCATATGCCCACTTCTCATGTTTTGTCGCTGTGGCATCCAGTTCAACAACAGGCTTCAGCCAAGGACTATGCAATTCTTGCATGGAGCTGAAAACAGAATTTGGGGCGGGGTTCTTCTCCTGTCCACCAAAGGAGTCCGGGGGGCCGAAAGGCGCCATCAACCCTGCCGACTGCATCTGCGACAGATTACCATCTCGTTCCCGCACCAGGTCGACTGTCTCTCTCAACGTCTTGTTCCGACTCCAGAACCACATCAACGCATAGAAAAGCAGTATCACGACACCTCCAGCACTACAGATACCAGCTATGGTACCTGTGGCCAGTCCTCCACTTTGACTGCTGCCTTTTTGGGTGGAGCTGGCAGATGTTGCGGTGCCGCCACTTGCACCAGCGGTAGCGGAAGCAATCGCCGAGGAGACCGAGGCACCCTGGCCTTCTGACTGCCACTGCTCGCCGGGTTCCAGCATCACCCCTACCTCTTTGATTCTCTTGAGTTGAGATGCAAGGGATTGATGTGGGGTTTGGTTTATACTACCTATCATTTCGTAGTCGAGACATCCGCCGGGTGCAGTGCAGTAGAAGAATATTGGGTCTGCGTCGTTTACCGTGAGGTTCCAGGTCGGCAGCTGATCTTCAATGTTACTCTATGTTGTTCTTGTCCCTTTCCTGTCTTAATGGAAGTCAAAGAAAGAAGCTCGAGACTTACGTCTTCAACAATCTTCGGGACGACATACGATCCAGAGAAAAACGACGTCTTGACAGAGGCATTCATCATGGACCGCGGAATGCACGGGAACCCGAACTCGGCTTGAGCAACAGAGTGATTGAGAGGGTAGAAGATGAACTTGACGATATCGCCGACATTGGCGGTGATGTTATTCGGCACGAACTGATTGAAGCCTTCTCCCGCTGTTATTGTGTGGATTGTTGGTCCTGAAGAGGTGGAAGACGGCCTTGAGACTTGCGAGCCAGAGGACGAGACCGTCGGAGTGATGGATGTCGTCGGTGCCGCTGTCGACGAAGTCACTAATGTTGTCGACTGTGCTACAGATGCTGCTGAAGGAGAGTCGACAGAGGGGTCGTATATGGCACTAGCTGCCACCGTGTCTGCAGCGACGCTTGCCAGGGATGATATGCTTTCGAGGCCGGTGCATAGGATCAAGGCAATGAAGACACTTGTCAACGACATTGCTCCTGTCATAGTTGGTGTGAGCGATGGAAGCAGTATGCTCATATCTCGTCCACTCTCTCTCGTGCTCCAGATGGAAAGAGATACGTATCCACTTGTTCGTAAGCGCTGTGTAACAGTCTTCGATGACGGTTTCAGGCGCAAGTATGCCAAATGGAAGACAAATCCTGAATAAGCTCTTGAAACTCGGAGCATGGTGAGATATGACAGGGAGACAGAAAGATATCAGGATAGCGGGCCCCTCGGACGCATATGCCGTGCTACCCATATCGGCCTGACAGCCGCGAACCACGACAGATCCACTCGACCGTCTTTGCATGGGTTTCTGTTCTTCTGGAACGAACATCGCCTCACATTGCCTTCTTCCGCTGCATGGCCGCCTGCCGGATAGACGTTTGTCGTCCGCATAGGGTAAGTAGGCTGCAGTCGCAGATGCTACCCACTCGGCCTGATCCTGACCTACCTGGCTCAGAAGAGAGAAACTATTGGTTCCCGTTTCGTTCATGTCCTCACACCCTCTCGATGTGTTTTGTCGCGTCTCCACCCTTTCGTTCCAAGAGTCCGAAATATCGCCTCATCTTCACAGTTGTCGACCAACTGTACTTACCTTGCTTTCGGTGTATACACATCGCCACATCCACCACTACGGTGGCACATGGCACGTGCTCATGATGTGAATACAAGACACACACACACACACCCACGCATACATGTATTTTGTACGTACATCATAACAGCAGCAGTAGTAGCAGCAGCAGCAACGCATCAAATGAGAAGAACTCCCGAACTGAAACATTAATATCGACAAGTAGAGAGAAGAAAAAAACAAGGCTGGAAAGTGTGGATTGCGCAGGCTGTCTGCTCATCTGTCTTGTCTCGTCTCGTCTTGTTCTTTCCAAGAAAGGCCCAGTTTGTTCTTCTCCCATTTGCCCTTTCGGAGTTCTTGACATATGTCAAACCACTGTAGCGGGGCTGTTCAGTGCATGTCATGTTTGTGGGCTAGTCATCATCGCGGAAGGCTGGGTTGGGGGCTCGTGCGTGCGAGCGTCTGGGATTGATGGTGGGTAGATAGATCTGCAGAAAAGAGAAGACGAGACGATGGAGACGACGAGAAAGAAAAGAAGCGGAGGCACCTGCAGTCATGTTACCGTACCGTACTGCCATTATACCGTACCATACTTTGGGTCACCTCAGCCGCCTGATTCCTCCTTTCTGTTCTGGTTCTTCCCTATTTCGTTGCTTGGCCAGCGATGATCATGCTGCTTACGTGCACGCAGATGTCGAGAATTAGATGGAAGGTCAGGATAAGCTTAGTGCTTTGTAGGCTCAGCAGTGGTACAGTATGTCTACTGTAGTACGACGACGATCAGCTGGAGTCCATGTCTCCCTCTTCTATCTCAACATATACTCTGAATAAAATAAAAGGCTCTTATCACACGCGGTGTCTGTAAACAAGCAAGCAAGCAACATAATAACCAGTCCTTAGCCCAAAACTACAGCCTCAGAAAGTAACGGACCATCAAACCAAGAAATCCCGAAGGTAAGGTAGCTAAGCAAACTACCCTAGCTGGCCTATCTACAGTACAGTAGTACAAACGACCTCCCAGCCCCTACCGTACCTACAATAAACCATCAGGCACGAAAAAAAAGCCCCATCCATCTATGCACAACAGCTCATCATCATCATCATCATCATCATCATCTACCGATCACCCCTCGCGATCGCAGACATACGCCGAAAGACAGACAGACAGCCTACATTACATACATGATAGGGCTGCTATAGACCAGCGGGCAAAATGAAGGCCGAGACTGCCTGCCAGTAAGTACCGTATGCAAGTAAGTACCTAGACAGCCCGGAGGCAGATACAGTAGAACCCGCATCGAGTCCGTCGGTCTGTCTGTCGTTGTGTCGGTCGGTTGTTGACGGCGGCTATCTGTACGAGGTCGGTGGTTGGTATGCGATGCTACGTGCACACGTTTTGACACGCGGGTTTTGGGGGTGCTGATGTAATGCAAATGCGGTGCAGTGCGGCGCGATGTGGTATGCTATGGTATGGTATGGTATAGTGTGGGGAGGGAGTGTGGAGTGCAATGGGGTCAGATCACGCATTTACTCTATCGCTTGACTCAGTTGCTGGTCTTGATGCTCAGTAATGTTCTTTTTGTAGTTGTGACATGACTCGAGGGGGGGATGTCTTGGACTATGCGAGTGGATATCACTTCTTGACTTGTCTGTCTATCTGGCTCAGTCTTCTCGGAACGGATATCCTTGAATGATGGGGTTCTGCCACTTGCGTGTCGCTGAATTTGTTGCTCTTGCTCCCGCTAGCATTGATTCGAGAGGCTACCCGTAAGCCCGTCTCGTCTCGTCTTGCCTCCTTCCTCAGATTAGTTGTTCCGTCTGTCTGTCCGTCCGGCATGGTCTTTGGCTTCACACTTCCCACCCTCTCATGTCTGTTCCTTCCACGTCAACCACTAATGGCTGCAAATGCAACGTACGGGCGGCCAAGAGCGCTGTTTGATTGAAATTGTACTTCGTACAACAACGGAAACGACGACTCTTACGCCCTACGAGCCCTATCGAGATCATTTCTGCCTCGCTTAGTGCTGGCTCTGCTGTTACGATTCTATTGCTTAGCAGGGCTGGCGGGCTTGGTCCTTATCGGGGACGTCAGAGCGAAGTTACCCAGGGGAGGGAGTCTTCCTGGACTCCTAGGCATCGGCGGCGTGGACGCTCTGATATCGTTGTTGTTACCATTGCTGTCTATACCATAGGGTGCGCTAGTCACTGCTGGATTAGGAAGTGCCGGTACTGATCTTGGTGTGGGCACAGCCATGGTGGCAGCACCCAGCGCTCTGTGATCGGTCTGCATCGCCAACTCGTCCTCGGCAGACGAACTGGATTCACCGCTCGCCGCAGCAGCAGAGGATCGCCACTCCTCGGACAACTCCATCATTTCGGTGAGAACTTGGTCTTTGTGCAGTGCGAGCATGTCCTCAAGATGGTTCTCGTCGCTTTTGATCAGAGTGCCCCATCGCTTCGATGGTGATTTCGTCTTTGCTCGCACCCAGATGTTGTGCTTATCGGCGACGAATATCAGTGTGGAATTTCGGTACCATCGCTCGGCTAGGTAGTCTTCTGTCAAGCTTTTGTATGCGTGTAAGGCGTCGTTGTCCGAGATGAACGAGTATATCTTGCCATCTTCACCAATCTGGTCTCGGAATCGATCTGGTTGGCGACGTTAGTCTGCTGTACCTGTCGGAAAGGGAATGACATGGAAACAATACCATGAGATTTGAGCATCTGTACGATGCTAGCATACGCTGCTCCTACGCCCATGATGAATATCTGCGGCCTGTCGTAGACTCTATATGGACATTAGTACAAATAATTTCGCATTGGTTGGGCAGATACACACTCTACGTAGTTCTCCCAGATGTAATTGGCAAGTTCAAAGGCTTCTTGTACTCTAGTAGCGTGGGCGTCTTCATCCTTCATCTCAAAGTCATCCTGCAAAAACCATTAGATTGACAACGGAATGAAGCACTTTGGTGTGACTACTTACTCCAGCACTGGTGTTGTGTTTGGGTATATTGACGTCGATCACGCTGAATTCTTCTTTGACCGCCCAAGCAATGTAGTCCCTCAAGCCGTCGACCTGTAATGACATGATTAGCACGATTACTCTGTTCAACCATTGCATCCAGGAAGCATTACCACGTATGAATTATGCAACTCCATCTTCGAAGTCCTGGGATCTGCCTCGCCACTCATCTCTGGAGGATCATGAAAGATCAAGAGTAACGGACGGTCTTCCGTGTAATTTGGTGTGGCGAGCACTTGCCCTTCAAAAGATTTCGAGATCTTGTTTCTAGCAATGAACAACGAAGTCATGTCAAAGTCCTCGAACAGCTTCTTCGTCTGCCACTCTCGAATTATGTCATGCATGCGTGCTGCTTTCAGCGTCTTGAAGCGATCAGATGGGTTCCTGGGGTACAGGCATGGCCAAAACTTCGACTGCGTTCTCTTGACCAGCTCAACCGTGTCTACACCTGTTGGCGAGGGCTCGTTACTGATCAGTCGCTCTGGGGGCTCTCCCATTAGTGTACGGGTGACTGCCAGTGCTGACACTGCAATCGAGCGGAGGTTGTATCCACCCTCTAGACATACGGCGACCTTGCCATCGGCGAGAGACATCAGCATGTGAGTCATATGCGCGTATCCTGCAGGCGACACATGACAGAGACCCAACATATCACCTTCTGCTGCGTCAAAGCCTGCTGAGACAATGACCATATCCGGGTCGAAGTCTTGGGCAATTGGCATGACTATTTGCTGAAAGGCATAGAGATAGTCACCATCTGTCATACCTGCAGTCTTCCAGGGGATATTGACGTTACGACCAAGACCTTTGCCTTCGCCGCAGTGGAGATGATCTCCATAGTCTCCTGCCGGATAAAAGTAACCATCCTTGTGAACATGCAAAGAAATATAGAGGACGTTCGGATCATCGTAGAAGGCTTCTTGTACACCGTTGCCATGATGGACATCCCAGTCGAGAATCATGACTTTGCGACACTTGTCCGGGAACTCCTTTTGACACGCTCGTGCTGCAATGGGAACGTTGTTGAAGAAGCAGAATCCTTTCGGGGTATCGTGCTCGGCGTGGTGACCAGGCGGTCGGATCACAGCAATAACGTTTTTGATCTGCTCATTCCATATGGCGCGACACGCCTCGATTGCACCTCCTGCTGACAGCCGCGCGCACATCGGTGAGTTTCTGGAGAGATAGATGGAATCCATCTTCTCTCCTTCATCGTAAAGTGAGTTATTATCCCAGTCTAGATCGTTTTTAGTAAGAGAACTAATACGCCAAAGCTTATTACTGACCCTTGAGGCTGCACACCCACTCGAAATGTTGTTCTGTATGCACGGCACATATCTCCTCCTTGGTGGCAAATCGGGCGGGGATTCGTCCCAGGACAAGATCCGAGACTGGACCAGGCGAATCCGGATCGTCGACCAAGCCAGCCTCGACGAGCTCCTGATATATGGAGTAGATGCGGCGAGGGTCTTCAGGGTGGACACCGTGTTCCTTTTTGGGTTCTACCTCTACATGAAACCTCATACGAACATCATAAACCAGCCCGGTCACAGAAGTAGAATAAGGCAGGATCTCGGACTTTTGCACTCTAGCCCAAGTGGACTTTGTCTCCTGCTTATACGATGGCGATCGCGAGTGAGAGTCTCTGCTTCCGTTGGGGATCTTGCTAATACTCCCACGGATAGCAGGCCGATCAAGCTCCGGACTCAGAGAGACGTCTTGTTCCATCGGATCATTGAAGATGGCTGATGGGTCGATGGATCCGTTCATGGGCATCTCGGTACTTACCAGTATGTCTAGACCGTCGCCCATGACATGATTAGTGTCACGCATGATCTGGCCTGGATCCATCCTGTTCTGGTACCGAGAAGATGATCCAGGATGTTTGCGCAAGTCTAGACTTCTTTATTCGCGCATATTGAGTCCGTCTCCAATCACTGTTTATCTGTCTGGTCTTAGTCAGTCATGCTTCCAGTTGAAATAACGTTTAGGGATCTGTCTTATAGCTCTTCCATAGCAGCAAGTTAGACAACAAACAACCCACACCTGCGCATCAATACGAGTAGGACCCAAAGTTGCGAATCAGGCGGGAAGATCAACATTCCCTCATCATGCTTCACAGACAATTCACAAAACAGCAACACAACAGACATTGATTGACATACGACATGCAAGAAAACCAAAAACCAGAAATGCCCATCTCGCAAGCAAGCAAACAACCAACCGAGGAAACAAAGCATCATGACCAAGTAAATAAACAACCGATAGAAAAACTCACCCAGAAGACGGGGTTCTTCCCTCAAGCGCAATATAAAGTGAATCCACAACCACGACGAGAATCCGGCGCAACAATCTCAATCACTAACCCCAAGTCGGATCCAGATTGATCAGAGCCCCCAGCAGCTCGCACAAGGTAAAAGGTTATTGTGAGAAATGAGCAAAGACCACAAGATGAGTGAATCAGTAAATGAACTTCCAATGGGGGTCAGAAGCAGATAGACTGTCGCGCTGGCTGGCTGGCTGGCTGCCCTGGCTAAGGTAAGGTAGGCTGGCTAAAGTACCTGGGTTGGTTGGTGCTTTGCTTGCTTTATTCTGCTTGCTCTCTATCTGGGGAGGATAGCAGCAGCAGCAGCGGCTCAAGAGACAGACCGGCAGCGCGACAGGACGACTGCTGAGTGACTGGACCGATTGGCCGCGGGAGGCTCCGTCGCAGTCGACGCCGCTAAACTTCGTTTGGACAGCTCCTCCTGCGAAGCCACGTCCTGTACTTGACACTCTACTGTGCAAGAACAGGATAGTGATATGTTTTATTGTGGGAAGTACTTGACATTCTTCTGGATCTCCAAATCAGGATGTCACTGTGTTGGGTGTACTGGAAAGTCGACGTGTGGACAGTAGTATTCAGCGGCTGGTGCACAAGAACATGGGTAATTGAAGTTGAAGTTGCAAGGAGGGCGACCCTGTTCTCACTTCTAACCTACAGTCATGCTAAGGATATCGTTACAATACTGTACATGCATATCACTGTTCATGTTTTGTGTCTTGACAGGGCTATCACGAATTGACCATGACTGTATGCATCCGTGTCACCGATCGTGTCTCGGTCTTTACTGGAGTGGTCCTATGTCTCGTATATGATTACCTACTTACGCTTCATGCTATAGAACGGTGCTAGGATATTGGCCATCCAAGAACTGCCTGACTCTACCATGCATTACTCTCCACGAGGGCAATAGATGGACACATGTGCTGGCAGGTGATTGTATCATTATCGATCGCTATGACTATACTTCTATGCAATCTGCGAGTCACTGAACTCAGAACGCCCGCTTGCTTTACTCAAAATAGTGATCTATACACTCAGCGCGACAGCAGTGACATCGCCATCAACAGCGACAACAAGCGCTGCGAAACAGTCCGAATTCAATAAGCCTCGAGCGGCACCCACGGCTCATCCATAAGGCTCTCCTCAAGCATCTCCTCGTGCGCGCGATTAAAATCCATCTTCTCTAGCTCTTTTGCGAAAAAGTCCTGTTCCTCATCGACCATGACGCGATCAACCCCCATAACCTCAGGATACGTGCGCACATTCCACCAGTGCGTCAGGGCTCGGAGGGATTGTTCAAGCGGGAGCGCTTCCTCGACTGTGCCGTCTACGTCGCCTGGTCCGGCACCGCCCATGCCGCCGCCGCCGCCGGAGAGCCAGTCGTCGCGGAGTTCAGCAGGTACGCTGAGCCAGACGGCTGTGATGATCTTCATGTTTGATTGGCGCCATTTGCGGCCGCAGTAGGGCACTTGCGACTTGAAGAGTTTGAGCGTGTAGTAGCGCATCATGTCGACAGGGACGCGAAGGGATTTTCGGAGGATGGTGGAGGATTTGTGGGATACTAGGAGGAGGGAGCGGTGCGCTTTTCGCCGTGTGATCTTCTGTAGGATGCGCAGGTGATTGATGTATGTGAAGACGTTCCGGGCCGAGAAGTTCTTGATTGGCGCTATTGGAAGGGCCGTGACGGGATACCCGAGTTCATCGACTTCGGGCGGGTGCAGAGGGTCGTAAGTTGGCATGCTCGGAGAAGTGAGTTCTGCAGGTATATCGTCTCGTCGGAGTTTGATGGGGGGCGGGATGGCATCGTCTTCTGATTCCTCGCCCTGGTATTGCTGTTGCAACTGTGCAGGAGACAAAGGGTTCCGAGAGTCCGCACGACAGAAATTGAAGAAGCTTGAGTTCAGTCAGTCAGAGCATCGGATGAACGTCGTTCTTGCGGTCTTACTTGAGCTCTTCCTTGTCCAGCTTGAAGTGACAAGCTCTGCTGATGTCTGTGATGGACCAGATCTTGATGAACAGCGGCACGAAATTGTGGTCTAGCAGCAGTTGCGTGAGGTACTCGTACCGAAGTACATCTGCAAGATGTTTAGCTCTCGATCCCTCCCTGCGAAACAATCAGACTTACGAGATACTCTGAACCACTTAAGAAGCAACAGAAGCATGCCAGAAACTGCCTTGTTCATGATCTCCTGCGTGCGAGTGTTGTTGACCTGCTCCGTACTGTCGGCAATGTTGTCCGCGATACCATTACCGTTCTCGAAACGCGGCTCGTTGCAAAGCATTCCAGAATCTCCAAACGACTCCAGGACTTTTTGTAACAAAACACCGATAACAGACTGTAGATTGGGCAATGCGTCGCCATAGAATTCAGCGACAGAAGCTAGCCTTTTCTCTACATCAGTCTGCGGTGACGAGGGGACATGGGACTCCTCGGGCAGCGGCCCGTCGAGTGTGAAGGTGGCGTCGACATCCAAATCGTCCTGGCCTGCCTTCCAGCCTCTTTCGAACTTCATGTAATCGACGCGAGTCTCCCAAAGCTGCTTCATAGCTCGCGTCGCTCGCATGCGCTTCGAAAAAAGATCAGCGGCTTCTAGAATCGAGGTGGGGATATCACTGCCTTTCCACTTGCGTCCGGCGAGCGCATCTTGCAGCTCTGTGGAGCCCTTTCCGCCGAAATCGTTACTAGACGCATCCAAAGGCGGATAGAGGAAGGGAAACATCTGATTAGTCTGGTAGTTTTGTTTCTTGCCGCCTTTGCCACCCATGGCTGGTGATGGCGGTGGTGAGGGTGCGGGGGTAGCTATGTGCACAGGTTGGTGCATCAACGACGAGCCATGCATGCCCTTGCCCTCAGATGCAGTACTGTCGATGCTGTCGAGCTTAGATTGCCTGTGTCTCAAGGGTGGCAAGACAGTGTTGTTTTCAGGTTCAAATGGAAACAAGGTCGGAGGTGGTTGATAGGCAGGGTACTTGGAGCAGATCTCCTGTCGAAAGAGATGATAGTCGAGAGGTGAGGCGGTGATGATGGGCTCGCCTCGTCTGTCCTTGTCTACGGGAGTCTCTTGGAAAGACGCCTTGGCTTGCTCTGCTTCCTCCATACCGCCGAAGCATAGCAAGATGCTTTTCCACGTCAACAAGAAGACCTGGAGGACTTGTCAATTTTGAGTTTTCAGTAGCGATATCAGCAAGAAAGCCCTACTTTGGTTGGTGGTACAGGAGCCCTATCGTCCCAGCGCATCTGTGTGATGATTTTGACGCATTCGAGCAGCAAGTCCGACTGTACTATTTCTGTTATGTTATTAGCGAGAGGGCGCATTCCGACAGTGAGAGCCCAGCCTTCGTACCTAACTCATGGGAGAGCAATCGCGCATCGGGGGTATCTCCCGACAGTCTTCCGACCTCGACAAACAGGTACATTAGTGTCATTGAGCACCACAGATCGATACTGACGTTATCCTCGGCTGCTCTGACCTCTTTCTCGGGGTATACGTCAGCAGCTATGCTCGAAGCTAATCTGGAGGATCAGGTCAGTATCAAGCAACAGAGCACGGACGCGCAGCCGACAGAGATACGTACAAGTCCCGGTCACAAGTGGCCTTGAGGTTCTCGAGAACAGCCTGAATGGCACCTTGGCGAGCAATCAGACACAGAGTGTTGACAATCCATTGTAATTGGAAGGTGGCAGATTGGTAAGAATTGACGTCGGTAGCCGGAGTCTGCAAGCCAGCGAGGAGGGAAGCGAATGGGTCGACGACGGCAGTCTTGCCCGCAGTCTCCTCCCAATTTCCCAGGGCGATATAACACAGGACCTGGATGGCTTCGTTCTGCTCGGCCGGGCTGCCGATCTTGAGCTGGTCGATATAGCGGTCGACGAAGCTCATGCCCAGCTCGGGAGAATCGGTGAAATCAAAGGGATGATCCGAGTCGGGCGGAGTGGCCTGCTGAGACCAAGCGTGCTTGAAGGTGGCATGGATTTGACGCAGACGTGAGCGCTCAGGCTCGCTATAGCTGAACCACTCCTCGAGCTCGACAGGGAAAGGCTGGGTGTCTCGGTAGTCGTAGTCATACACTCTCTCCAGCTGGGGCATCTCCTGACGATCATGAGGACGAGGGGCATCGGGGAAGCCCCTTCGCAGCTCTTTGAGTTGCGCAACGGTGAGTGACGTGGGTTGATCCTGGGCGAAGTCGGCTTCTCTCGATGCCTCTGGCAGCTGTGGGATTGCAGGAGGAGGCTGTTTGGGGGGACCAGTGGAGGACACGTCGCGCTTCAGACCAGGACGTTTGGGCTTTGGCGGCGGAGGCGGAGGTGCTTGCTGTTGCTGCTGCTGCTGCTGCTGCTGCTGTTGTTGTGCTTGCGAGGCAGACTGAGGAGCTGTTGATGCCTGGCGAGGAGGAAGAGGTCTGCCAATGTATTCTCCGTCATCCGAGTTGAATTTCAGTCCCGGAAGGTCGACTGGCTCCAGACCGCGAGGCAGAAGATCGTCCCATGCATCATCGTACGGCTCCTCCACTCGGAGTGGAGGCGCCTTCTTATCGAGAGTCAAGGCAGCCGCCGTCGTGTCGGCCACTGGGACGTCGCTGTCTTCGGGTTTGGCGATGCCAGAGTCCAGAGGAGCCGCCGTTTCCAGGTTTGCTGCCAGTTCCTGGCCTGCAGGAGAGACTTCTGGGTTCTCCACTTCGTCCATCGTGGTGCCTGCGGTGTGGAGAATACTTCCCAGGCTCTTTCTATCGGACTCGCACTGCGCTGCTATGGCTGTAGCATGGTGGTGGCGTGACGATGATGTTAATTTCGGACAATTCTTTATTGATCCATGGAAGCGCAATGACTGTGTTGAGACAAAAGGGTGGAGTTGCGAATATATATCTATTATTTAGATTGTACAGCTTTCACATGAAGATTGCGCGCCTCAGGATGTTAGAGTACACAAGTACAACACAACAGTGAGCTCCCTCATACAACAGTTCAGTATTCAGTATACAGTATACAGTATACAGCATTACACCAGATCTGTGGCGCAGTGTAGAGCCACACTTCGGATATAGAGAAGACTCCCGATTCCCACCCCACAGTTTCTTGTGTCAGGGACAGTACCAGTTTGCAGTACAAGTACTACTAGTACATCCTGAAACAATCGATGCACACTTGACTCTAGTCAATTTAGACCGGAACAAAAAAACACTCTGGTCATCCGGGACCCCCTGGTCTGGTCTGGTCTCTTCCCATATTGCATGATTTCTATCTAATAATGCGCATCTCTCGCCCTTGCAAGCCGGGCCAAGACGGTCAGTCAAAGATCTCCCGGCCGCCGAGGCGATCACATCGAGCGAGCGAGGCACTCTGATCTGATCATCATGCTTGTGCTTGTGCTTGTACTCGATATATGAGAGAGCTTTATCCTGACAACCAACTCATGACGGGAAAGTACATATCAGTGGGTCGAACAAGTGCATGTCGTGTTTGTCGCTCGAGATGAGCGTGGACAGGGGAGGGCACTGTCCCCAGCATCGACCAAACCTCATAGTCGTCATAAAAGGAAAGATGCGCCTACCTCGCTAAAGAAGGGAGGGGGGGGGGCCCTTTATGAAACTCGACCCGCAAAATCGCTGTTCTCGAACGGCTCGACCCTCTGCCGGCCGTGCCATGTCAAGCAAGTAGTCGTGGAACCCAAATGGCGTGCATATAGTGGCGCCGTGCTAGATGACAAACACCATGTCAAGAGATGATTTGGCTTTTTGGGGACCATTTATAAGGAACCCTATGCTCCCTGCCTTGCCCCTTCTCTTCGACCTTTTCATCGTTCAACTCCTCTGTACTATCATTCTTCCGGGTGTCACTCTCTTCGCCCCGTCCGTATATACTGAATTCACTTCTCTTCAACACAGCTGGTCTGTCACACTGTCTTCACAACTCGTTGATCAATCGAAAACACAAACATGCCTTCCTTCCGTGCCATTGCCGCGCTAGCCGGCCTTGCTACCGCTGCCTTCGCTGCCGTGACACCTGAGATGTCCCTTGACAGCCGGGCCACCGTCCGTCGCTCTCTTGCTGGAGAGGCTACCTTCTACGGCGGCAACACTCAGGGAGGCGCTTGCTCCTTCAGCACCTACACCATCCCCTCGGGCTTGTACGGCACCGCCCTGTCCAGCTCCAACTGGGACAACTCTGGCAACTGCGGTGGCTGTGTCGCCGTCACTTATGGTGGCAAGACCATCACCGCCATGATCGTCGACGAGTGCCCCGGCTGCGGCGAGAACCATCTCGATTTGTTCCCTGATGCTTTCGCCGAGTTCGCCGACAAGAGCAAGGGCGTCATCGATGTCAACTGGGATTACGTCCCCTGCGCGAGCATCGAAGCACCCCTTCAAATTCACATGAAGACCGGCGTGTCCCAGTACTGGTTCAGTGCTCAGGTCGTGGGTGCCAAGCGTCGCACCGCAAAGCTCGAGGTTTCCACCGATCAGGGAAAGACGTGGAAGAGCACCGAGAGAAAGGACTACAACTTCTTCGAGATCTCGAGTGGTGTTGGTGCCAGCACTGCTTGGATCAGGGCGACCAGCCACGTCGGAACCACTGTTACGGTCAAGGACGTCTCCATGACGGCTGACGCTGTGGCCACAGCTACCGCCAACTATGCTTGAGCGTGCGGTTATGACCCAGCACAGAAGCAGCGGAATAGGGGGTTAGATAGGTTCAATATGCCATTGAAAGGACGAGCTTGTTGCTTGTGTCTGTTGTGTATGGTCCTTCCCAACTGGAGTGATATGTTGAAGGATTCAAACGTGTAGATGGCGTGACTGCAATACCACACTTCGTAGTAATGGACGTGCCATATGTTTGAGTGTATGCAGAGCGCAATCTCATCGTGCCATGACTGTCCGCAAATGGTCCAGATAGCGAAGGATTGCGACTCAGCAAATGGTCGTCATTAAACTTCGGTTACCAGCGTAAATCATCGGTCGTAGAGGTCCAGACCGGCGTTCTTGCCAACATCAGGGCCCCAGCACGACCAGTTGTTGACTCTCCACCCCTCACCAGACTTGCCGACCCAACCACCCACAGCGGCGACGACAGCACTCACGTCTTCACGAGGCACCCGCAACCACAGCTGCCGACGCTCGATTTTGAGGAAATCAAAAGGGATGGCAGTGCCGTGCAAACCGAGAAAAGAGGACAATGCAGCCTGTAATTGAATCTGAGCGGTCAATGCGTCGAGCACTGAGCCTGTCGCTGCATCTGAAGTGCCGACCAGTGTCATGTGAATGTATGCCCATGCCGGGTTTCGTATAGTGCACTGAGTGAGACTAGATTGCTTGGTGGCTTTCTTCTTGCGCTTTGCTTGATTGCTTGATGACGGATCCATTTCGGCATCGGTCATGGTCACGTCGTCGTCGGCGGCTTTGCCAGCTCCTGGATCGCTGTCCCTCGACATGATCGTTGTATCGTTTTGATGTGGTTGGTAGTCAAGTTGTAATGTTCGTTTGATCTGAAATGTTATATGTCAATGTCAAGCATCTGCCAAGCGATTAGATTGTGGTTATCTGGATCCCTTATCGATTAACACCAGACGATCAACTTCCTTTGTCTTTACTTCTATCATTACATTATCATTACATTATCATCACATTATCATTACATCTAACCATCCTATGGACGATCATCTTCGCTGATCACAAGCTGCCTCTTCCCAGTCATCGGAAGAGAGAAAGAAACGAAGATGGCCACTCCACAACCGTCCACGGCGCTGGCCAAGCGCAACTCGGAGACAGCGCTGATGCCTCCGCCTCCCCTGCCGAAGCGCATCAAGCGACCCACTCAGGTCCTCGATGAAGATGTATACACCGATGCCCTCTCTCACATCATCGCGCGCGACTTCTTCCCTGGACTACTGGAAACACAAGCACAGCAAGAATATCTGGAAGCGCTGGACTCACAGAACAACGAGTGGATTCGAGATGCGGGACGAAGGCTGCATCAGGCAATGACACCCGGGCCGGGCGGCAGAGGTCGAAGAGGCACGAGCCTGGCCCAGACACCGCGACAGTCACAAACACGACTCACGAGCAATACACCGCGTGGTTGGGCGGGAGAGACTCCCCGGGGACGAACCGCCGTGTCTGAAACGCCGACCTCTGTCTCTGGGGTTGAACCAAGGCAGCCAAAAGTGGATGCCTCACTGTCCATCTCTGCCTTCCAGGCCAAATACACGTCCGAGGACAACGAATCTTTCTATAAACTACTGGACAAGCAGAACGTCAAGCGCGCGGAGAAGTATGCTTTCTTGCATGACGTCCCGGTCGCCAGACGGAACCTCGAGTGGCGCAACCAGCAGCAACAGCAAAAGATGCTTGCACCTCCTCCCGCAACGAGTCAAGACGGTAGCCAGCCAAGCAGCAGTACAGCAATGGTGCTACGGCCCTCACAAGACCTCGACGATCGACCAGTTCAGATCGAGAGTTTCAAACCAAGACAGGGCGCCCGGAACTCGCTCATGTACCAGCCAGACAGCGTAGAAGACACGCACACAACCGTCGCTCAAGCCGCCGCCGACCGTTCTCTCGCACCTCCCAAATCAGTCTCATATGCAGCGACCCGTCTGCCCACCACCAACGTCGACGACATCCCCGCCCCCTCCTCACCACCTCTCTCCGCCATCGACGCAGCCATAGCCGGACGGCCCCGGCCCAGCAGCACCGACGCCGGCGCAAGCGACTACGGTGGCGGTGGCGAAACGCCCCGAGTAGCAGGCTACACATTCGTCGACGAGGACGACGCCGACGACTTCTCTGCCTCGGGAGTCCCCATCTCAGAAGAAGAAGCCGACAGACAAGAGCGCGAAGCAGCTATGGCGCTAATGCCCAAGCTCGACTCCTCAAGCTCTCCCGGAAAAGGCGGCTTCAATCTGCAATCCGCCAGCAAGCGCGAAGAACTGCACCATCGCATCGTCGACAAACAGAATCTCGCGCGCAGGAAACCCTCGGCACATCTCAGCAATAGCGCGACGACGAACGCGAAAGATCGACTCGCTGCCCTCAGAGCAGGGAACGCCACAGCGCTGACTTCTGCATCTGGACGCACGCCGACGCCCAAATTCACCACTTGTCCAGTCGTCAACGGTGGCAGTAAACGACATGTTCCCGGCGGCAACCTGACGCCAGCAGCTAGGATGCTAGCAGCCAGTCTCGGAGGATCCTCTTCTTCTGCCACGCCCGGTCCCCATGCATCGTCATCGCCGTCCTTGTTCGGGGATACTTTTTCGTCAGGCGAAAAGCAGAAGCAGAAGAGCAGAGCCTGGACGCCCATCACGCCTGGAGTCAAGAGGCGCTGAATATGAAGATAGGTCAAGAACTCTTTGCGACGCAGATCTGAAGACAATGGATTGAGCGGTGGCATACTAGATAGACCAGAGGCAGTGTTTCGGACGAATAAAAGAATGGGTTCAGAGATGGGTCACCAGCTCACACTCACTCTTTTTCCCTCGCTCGAGCGAACGGAAAGACCAGGACAGAGATTGCAGCAGGATCCCAGAATGGCCGAAAGGGAAACGCGAAAAATCACACCCACGACCCAGCAAGAGCATCATAATGCTCTAGCACCAAATAACACGAACATGAAATGAAAATGATACCCCCCCCCAAATTACCATTACAGTACCTTCCCTCCCAGTACTTTTACCTTGGCGTATTTTTATATCTACGTATACACAAAAGTATAGCTTGTCTATCAATATAAGAAGAGAACAAAGTGATATAAGTAAGAAACTGTTTGGAAAGGATTCGTCTTTGATTCGAGGGTATATAGAAACCAGGATTTTGTTCTTGATAGATGAGAAGAAAAAGAAAGCAAAACGCCTAGGGGGATTTCTCTCGCCCCATGATCCAGCGCCCGAAACCATAAATAAAACAGAACTGAAAAGCAACGAAGTCCTCCTTACGTCAGTCACAAGAGACGACAAGCCATCCATCAATCTGTGTAGCCACATCACCACCATGACCGCCGCAACCGTCGTACGTTAATCATCATCATCGTCGTCGAGACAAGAATCTACGACTTGAGAATCTTCTCCAGAGCCTCGAGGAAGATGTCAGCGTGCTTCTTCTGGAAGATCAACATGGGTCTGAGTCTGATAGCCTGAGCACCAGAACCACCGACGTTGATGCCGACGGTCTTGGCCTTGGCCAGGACCTCCTCTCTGCGGGGCGAGTCCCAGGCAATGAAAGTTCCCTGGCCCTTGCCGCGCAGGTTCAGGATCTCCTTGGGGTACTTTGTGGCGAGCTTCTCGAGGGCCGAGTAGAGGTAGTCACCAACTTCAGCGGTACTCTGCACGAGGTTGAGACGCTCGATCTCGTTGATGATGGCGCGGAAGAGGATAGCGCGAGCTGGGTCTCCCATCCATGTGTTGAATTGACGGTAGGGCTTGTTCGGTCGCAGAGCCTTGTCGCCATAGTAGTAGCCTGCGGTCTGGGCCTTCTTGGAGAACGTGACCATGTCAGGGGGGTCCTGGAGGTTCCAGTGGTCGTGCGCCCAGAACTTGCCGGTGGCGCCAACGCCGGTCTGCACCTCGTCGACGATCATGAGGATGTTGTGCTTGCGGGTCAAGGCACGCAGACCGCGGAAGAATTCTGGTGAAGCGTGGTTGTCGCCACCCTCGGACTGGACAGGCTCGATGATGATGGCGGCTGGAGGAAGGTGCCAGGTGGTCATGAGACGCTCAGCTTCGGCGAGGCAGCGGGCCTCCTCGGCAGCATTCTCCTCGACGTGCTGCTCGAGAGGGTACTTGAGCATGGGGAAGGGAGCCTGAGGCCAGTCAAAGGCGGGAATGTCGAGCTTATGAATAGGCTTGGAGCGAGTGGTGGACAGGGATCCGAAAAGACGGCCGTGGAAGCCAGACTTGAAGGACATGATGGAAAGAGCTGGGGCACCAGGGGCCTGGTTGTTCATGGATGACTCAATCTCCTCGCTGGTGAACTCGGCGTCGGGGCTACCACGCTCTTGCTGTCTCTTCCACATGAAAGCGGCCTTGTAGGCGAGCTCGTTGGCGTCAGAGCCGGATTGACCAGTGAAGACCTGGTCAAGACCCTTGGGTGCAACCTTGAGGATACCGGTCTCGAGGATCTCAGCCCAATCGTGAGAAGGGAAGTTGCCCAGGGCGGGTCTGTTGATGATGGCGCAGGCCATCTCGGGAGAGGTGGCAGCAGCCAGCAGAGCAGGGTTAGAGTAGCCAACAGGAATGGAGGCAATCTGGGCGTAGACGTCGAGAAGGACGTTTCCATCCAGGTCAGCAATGTAGTTGCCGAAGCTGTCGTTGTAGTTTGCCATCATGTTTAAGCTCCTCGTATCGAAGACCTTGTCCAGTCTGGCAATTGCCTCCTTGGTCTTGGGACCAGGAATTGCGGTACGGAGAACAGGTCCCGTGGGCTCGTCTGGGAACAGAGATTGCTCGAATTGCTGAGCTACAGGAGCTGCAGCTGCAGCAGCAGCAGCAGCCTGCTTTGTGGTGGTTTGCGATGCCATTGCTCGAGAAGCTACTCTGAAAGATGGCCTGACAGTTTGACGCAGGGAAGGAGCAGTCAATCGGAGCGAGTTGCGAAGAATAGAAGCCATTTTGTGAGGAGACCGACTACTGCGTGAATTTAAAGTGAAAGAGCAGCCAAAGTCAAGTAATGAAATGGTTACTGGCCTCTGAGTCTTCTGGAGTCGTTAATAAGTATACCGTGTATAATAATGGACAATGGACGGCATCGGCGAGCTGGAGTGCGGGGAAGGGTTTGTGTGTTGACGAAGAGACGACAACGGAAGTGAGCTTCCTTATGTGTTGCATAACAAGTCACTTATCATCCCTCTTGAAACTACAGGGGACCCTTTGGCGGTGTCAGGACATGCTTCACTAGACACGAGGGTCCGTTCCTCGCATTTCGCAGTCCAAAGGGTGCGATAGACATAAAAATGTTAATAATCTGCTCCTTCCACCTTTGCCGTTATCACTTGGACCCTGACGGTAGGAGCTCTTATCTGGCTAGCTTCGAAGATTATCTTAACACCGGCCCGGGCAGAACCACTGCATGAGGTAGGCGCAAGCGACGCCATCTGATTACAATTCGTAACCAACCGTACCCTTGCCATACAACGCTACAGTAGTATCTTTGACATCACATAACTACCGTATTATAGAGTGCCGTCGGTCAGTATCGAGAACCTCACTGTGGCAAGGCTATTCACTTGTCCGAATAATCAGTACCTCCCGGTTCAGATAAGTTATCGTATCACATCACTTTGTTTTGATTTCATCCATTGGATAGACTTGACATTTCTGCTTGCTCTAATTCATATTATTTGATCACATTTTTATCAAAACCCATGTTTGCGCCAGTAAAATTTAGGCATCGAGAAATCCTAGAGTGCGCAGCATTATGTGCGCTGCACATCGGTCAGGGTGGGGTAAAACACAATCACCTTTTGCCGCCCTTGAAAAGCCCCGAAGTCCAATCCTCACAACAACTGATTGCGCCTGCTTTTGTATGATTTGACAGGATAGCCTCGGTCATTCAGACAAGGCTTTCCTGCTCGCCCTTGAACATCCCCCCTATCCTACCTCTTGCCCAGAACTCCAGCTATATTATAATGGTAGTCGTAATCAGCCCCTTCCCTCAATATGCCGCATTCTTTCCGAGTTCATGCCTGTGTACTCCGCCCTTTGCTTGTCGCCTTCGCTGCCATCGGGGCTTCCGGTAGTGGGTGGAGTAGCGATCTGAGTAGGACTCTGCTCGGCTTTGAGAGAAGCGCTTGCTATGCCCTTAACCGAAAACCTGGGTCCGTCCTCTTTGCTGGCTGCACTCGTCGGTCCGCTCGAGGGATCCTCGCCTGGACTATAGCTTTGAGATTGCGTATCCTCTGCTGGAGGTGGTGGAGGAGGTGGCGGCGGAGGCGGCTGCTGTTGCATCTGTTCTGTTCGTTGCTTCTTACTCCTTTCATCATCCGCATCTACCGCTCCATTGATGTCGTGCTCCTGCTCCTCGAATCGGCGCTTGAGCGTTGAAGGAGTGAGTATCTCCTCGGTCTTGGTGTCCAAAGGCGTGTTGTTCTCTGGGTTATTTGTCGAGACGTCCATGGGATCATCATCTTTTGCAGGAGGAGAATCTGCTGGTGTTGTGCTGCCTTGCGCTTGATCTGGTTGCCCTGCCTTGCGCTTGTCTCGCTCCTTCTTTTTGTCTGCGGCCTTCTGGAAGTATTCCCTGACGTGTTGCGCGACCTTCTTTCTTTGCTTCGATTCCATGTGCATGGGATCACTGACTCGGCCATTCTTAAAGTCAGACTCGACAAGCTTTTTCGCAATCTAAGTCGATCGGTTAGCATCTAAAGGGATGACGTGAAGTATTTCATGAACGCATACCTCTTTTCCAAAACGCTTCAGGTCGTTCTTGTCGAGTTTGCTCCTGAATTCGTCCATGGCTTTCTTGATTATTGGAAACATCTTAGATTCACGTCAGCATGGGCTCTCAGTCAGAGATTGAGTGGTCGACTCACCGTGTTCTCGTACACCCTCTTCTGCTTCTCTATTGTCCAAGATCGCCAAGCCTCGGTTTTGGTCTCACTCTTGGGCGTCTCCTTCGGCGTCGCGGCTTCTGACGATGCCGCAGTCGCATTGGTTGGTTTAGCTTTAGCCACAATAGCGTCGATGAGATTTTGCAACTCCAAATTGTTGGCCACAGCTTTGGGTGGTGGAGGTGGAGGTGCCGCGAGGGCTGGCTGTGTTGGGCGTTGCCATGTAGTAGCACCGCTTGCGTTGTAGAAATAACTAGAGCCGTTTTGCGCAGGCGCTTCAAACCATCCAGCCGGGAGGGGTCCATGCGATGGTCTTGGTCGGAAGGGAGGTCGAGGTCCAGCGCGATGGGATCTCTGTGGGACGTTGTTGCGCGGCCCTGACGGTGCTTTTGGTGGCTCGTTGGACTTCGACCGTGATTTAGACCTTGATCGAGAGCGATCCCTTTCTCGTCGTTCCGGTCGATCCAGCCGCTTCTCGACAGGTGCTGCGTTCCGATCGCGCTTGACTCTTGGAATACGATAGGCAACCTCGAGTTTGCTCCAAGTTTCGAGCAACTCGACAGCTTGTGATTTGACGCGACCGTCTTCGCTTGTGGTAAGTTTTTGAATGGTCTCTTCAATCTTGGCATCTTGGATCTTGTTCTTGGTGGTGCTGGGAATCTTGCGAATAACGTCGAAGACTTGCAGTACGATATTGACATCTTCACCCCACTGCTTCAAGATCCTGTTCATGATCCTATAACCATGCACCGCGGCCACGCGGTTTATGATTCGGGAATCATTGGATTTCTGTATGCGCTCCAAACATTTGACGATGATCCACTTCTCCTGGTTCTTGTACAGCTCAGCCATAAGAGGAACGCAATCGTGCATGTTGAGCTCCTTAAGCTCGACACTGTCGACATATTCTTCATCATCTTCCGAGACCTTCTTCTTGCGTTTGGGTTTATGAGATACGGCATCGCTCCAGTCGTCGAAGTCGTAAAGACCAAGAGCGACCTGAACCGAGTTCGATAATTGTGTTGCGCCGACGTCGTTTGTCTGGGTCTTGCCTCCAATGAACCCTGAGCAATTCGGTTCGTTGCAATAGCAGGGTTGCGGGTCTGCTCCATAGCGATCGACGTTGTAATTGAAGACGAGCTCTTCTCCGCACGCGATATCACGCTCGGCGAAGATGCCCATGCGAAGCTTGTCTCCTACCACCCATTTGTCCACGAAGCAGTTTGGATTGCAGGAATGATTGCAGAATCGGCCGAGGTTTCCTTTTTTGGTTGCGTCCACAAATTCACTTTTCGTGAGGGACATGAAATAGAAATGCTTAATACCTTCCTGGTCATATTGATGCATACGCCGGCGGAAAACCGGCTCAGGAATGACCTCACCAATATATTCGAAAATAAAATCATTACTTTTAAGGTCAGTATTCGCGCGTAGACCGAAGCCCTTTTTCTCAGTCTTTATGACCGAAACGTCGGCGAAGCGCTTTTGTTGGAAGCGCTGATTTTGACAGTCGGCTCCGCAACCGCAATCTCCGGAGCACTCCATCTTCGTGGCACGATTGATACAGTCGGAGTCCTCGCCACAGGCATGGTTGATTCTTGTTTTCGAGTCTGATTACAGAGAGTTAGCAGTGCTCAAACAGTATGATATGTGAATCAATAAAAGTAGAGGGACAGCGGGTCGCCACATACCCCACTCCTCAGCGCAGTCGCACTCCAGCGCCTGTTCGGTGCTGCCAATCGACTTGGACGAATAATGGCAATCTTCCAAAATTTCAAATGCGGATTTGGCCTCTTCTGTCGCATCTTCAAGGTGCATCCATGTAGTCGGCGGTTTTGCAATAACCTTTTGTGACATTTTGCGTGACAGCTTCGGCGCCTTGCCAGGCTCAACTTTGACAGTCATCTCTCCACCGATTGTTTCGACATCGTCAGGGTCAGGTTTGACGACCGGCGATGCCGAAGCATTTGAACTGCCCACCGGCGATTCTGAGACTCGCTTTATCTTGTTGAGTGATGGAGAGCCTCCGGAGAAATCAGAAGGCCATCGCGATTCTCCCTTCGCAGAGGCCGATCTCGACTCTCGTATCGGAGTGCTCCCCTTATTATCATCCATGCTCATCTCTTTCACCTCCGATGTGAGGCTCCTGCCCGTCTTTACGTCACGTGGGACGGACATTGCGCTCTGGAGGACTGTATACCGACAGGGCGAGGGTGAGTGACGGATCGAGGGAAGCAGACAGAGGTCAAACAGATCGAGAAAGGTTATGCCAAGCCGAGCTTCGTGAGATTGTTCTGACTGCGCATGCCGCTCTCACTCTGTAGTCATGTGGTGTGATGGTCGTGCTTGTGACAAATTCGGAATTGGAAGCGTGTTGATCCTTTGGAAGTCGCCCTTCGACAAACGGTCAAAGAAAAGGCTTATATGTCCGGGGTGACTTTGCCGTCAGCGTAGCGCATTCGTTGACGTGGAGCGCAAGAGACTTTTGCTTGGGAAGCAGCGACGTGTCAATCTGCGCCGAAGATGACTGGTCGAAGGGTATAGAGGTATAGAAGTGAATGATTGCTTTGAATACGATGAGTTATTGTTTATTGGTGGACTGGACGCATCTCCCAACGTACTCTACATCGACAGCCCTACAGACCCGAGCCCGCGCTATGCCCACCAAGTATAGAAAATGCGTGCGATATAGAAATCGCACGTTGCAGACAGAGAAATCAAATGTCGCGCAAGGCAAAGTGGTGATATTGAAGCAGAGGGCGGACCCGCGTCCTGACTTCCTCCTCGCTGACACTTGCCGGGATATCTTCGGCAAGTTCGAGCCTCTTTTGCGTCTCATCTCGAGCCTACATTACCTTGGATTCTTCGCTAAGCATCTTGCTCCTGGCATCCGTCTCTACGATCCGGGCATGTCAGACCAGAACAGTGTCAAATGGCCGCGAGTTGGGGTCTCTCGCTGTCGAAGAGGTTTACTTTGACACATAGACGCCTTCTTCGTGGGCGCGCAAGACGTAAGCGATGGCATAGCTATGACGAGACCGCTACCTGTACGGGAACTGTTGATGTCTGCTTGTTGTCGGGTCACGGGGATGCCGAGTCCATTCGACTGGTCTTCTGTGGGCAGCAGATGCACTGTCGTTTATATCCTAGTACGCTGGTGGTAGATTGTGTTTCTTCTCGAGGAAGGAAAAGGCCTGGCAGTAAGCAGCCCATGTCACATCCCGAGATCTGAAGGTCAATGCCGTTCATCCATTGACCAGCCGCGTCCTTGTACCATCTCAAACGTTCCAGGCCAGGGCGGGCAGAGCGCTGTTCGCGGTCCTTGACCGGGTACTTGGGTCTCACTCCCAAGCGACAACGTTGTAGGCGACAGCGCGCGACACAAGCTCTGTGACGAGGAGAGTTCGCAAAGCGATGCGTGCAACTCTAGATGCGGCTGCATGCCCGTTTTCTGTACCGTATCTTGTGACTGACGAAATACTCGTACGTGCAAGGGAAAGGCAGAAGTAACGAGCATAAAGTTGAGGCAACAATTGACGATTGGTACATGACGACCAGTCGCTTATGCCTGTTCAAAATTACCGTACAGTACTATTACGAAACGCTGTAGTAAGGTTGGTCCGGAAGTGGAGAGTGGGGATAGGGAACCTCAAAAAGTCGACAAATGGTTGGTGAAAGCTTAAAGCTCGGCGACGGTCACACCACCCATGTCGCATGTCCGGGGACTAACGACTCGGCCTCCAGGCACAGAGTACGACGCTTGCTGCGAACCCCAAAATAGCGCCGTCCCGATACGGGCGATACATATCCGTCAAGAGCGATCACTATAGGGGCTCAAGAGAGCTGGTCAATTCCATCCAGTCAGAGGCCGGAGCAGAGAAAAAGAAGACGTCTCATCCGTTTCAGATGCAGATCAAACTTCTTGGCTGCTACTGCAGAACTGCAGACCAGGGAGTGGGTCAAGTGTCGGGTGAACGACTTATTCGCCCTGGAACATTCTTGCAGTGGCCGGTGCTTCGCGGCTTCAGTCCCACCTCTAGGCCTGCCCCTCAGTGTAGGTACTGTACCTCACTGTACAAACGGTATCACCCCAAGGACCCATATGAGAGACAAAACAAAACCCTCCGATACTTGGGGTATCTGGCGCATCAATCCATGCGGGATGTATAATACGACAGGCAAATGCAGCCTCTACAGGCTAGATCGGAGTGCAAACTAAACGCCTCTTTGTGCCACCTGCGTCCTAAGGCAAGAGAGATCTGCCCTTATTGCCTTGCTTAGCAATTGACGACCGGGGTTACAGAAAGCAAAGGGCAGAGAGGAACCTCTGTAGCCGGACGCATAACATCATGCATCTCCTTTGCATTGGTCGCAGCAGCTAAACGCAACCTGCAGGTTCTGTGCATCATGCGTCCAGTGACTTTCCACAATTTCCCAGCCTCTGCTTGCGACTAAAGGTACTAACTTGTCTATGCTCAACCTTCGGATTTTCCACTCTCGTTCCCTGACGTCTGTTCACTCTGGCCTTTCGCTCATCCCCCAATGATTTTCTTTACATTAGAGGTTACTGCTCGTATGTGCAATTTCCTGCACGCTCGCTGAACACCAATTCTCTGGTGGTTTTCCCTTTTCGATCTTTTTTTTCTTTAATTCACTTCGTTCAAGTCTCTCGCTAGCTACTTCGCGCGCCGATTCCAATCTTGCCTTCGTTACACACAGTGTGCTGCAGTCTTCCTCATTCATTCAATTTTCCCCCTCCTTGGAAAAATAAAGTCTTTCATAAATGTACAGTCATTGGTCTTCCAGCTTCGAACACTCTCCTGCCCTGCTCTTCGGACCATGAACCAGCCTCCGTCTCAGCAACCACATTGGCTGCCGTCAGAAAAGGTACAATTTACTCACATATAAGAAACATGTTTTATATCCTCTAGTCTGAATCGCAGTGGCTGACTCGGCCCCTTCAGCTAGAACTTCTTACCGAGATAGTCAGACAGAGCCGTGTCCCCCCCGAAGCCATGGTTCAGTTCATTCAAGCCCACCGCATTGTCCCGGACTGGGGAAACATGTTATTACCGCAAAGTACGCTCGCACACAGGCCAATTGGACTTGTCATACCCGCAAGGGATCGTCTACTAACAGTGTATACCCAAAGGACGAAGTCTTAATCAATGTAATGCTATGTACGAAGAAATGATGCGCTCGGCTCCAGCCTCGACTGGTTTGATGAGATCGACGAGTGTACGCGACTTTGGAGGACCGCCACCTGCAGGTATCAAGCGTCCCTTTATACCAGATCTACCCGCATATGGTGGCCGCATGATTCAACCGAGGCCCGAAGGCGCACCTCTCACCAGTCCCAACGAGACTTCGGAGCCACCCAAGAAGAAACGTGGACGGCCGACTAAAGCTGAAGCAGAGGAACGAAAACAGGCTGCTCTTGCCCGTGGTGATCCATGGCCTACGCCCCGGCGTGGAAGTACCATAGGCCCTCTTCCGGGTCCGTCATCGATGTCAATGGGTAGACCACCCTCTTCGGGTCCTCTGTCAGGCACACTAGGGAGGGCACCTTCCGTAGGAACTTCATCAGCAACATCTGCACGGCCGCCCTCGGCAGGTCCTGCACCATCAGCGTCAATGCCGAGACTTCCCTCAGCAGGACCGTCACAAGCCTCGCTCATACGACCACTTCCAATGCCACGACCACCTTCCGCACGTCCTCAATCTGTGGCCGCTGCACAGGCAGCGCTTGGTGTCGCTCCGTCGCGTGCAAACATTCGCACACCCCCACCTCATCACCTTGATCAACCAGACCAACCCAGTTCGGGCTCATCGTCTGGTAGGCGGAGACGCGGCAGACCGAGACGTCCCGAAGAAGAATCTCACAGAGCTCAGGAGAGTTTCACGCCGGCGCGTGTGCCTGGTCTGTCGCGCTATCCAGACATTCTCTCTCGTGATGATCCACCCGACCCACGAGGACAGAGACCCAGGACTGCTCCGTCCCAGCAGCCTCGACCGCCGGATCACCCACCTCGCTGACCTTCGATTCGACCACGATGAAGCATTGAGTGCCCGTTGTGTCAGCCTTCTAGGCCTTGGATTTACTTCGGACGAAACCTTTTCCCGAACTTGACTTTCGCCTCACTTCACTTAACGTCCCCTCATGCCGTTGATAGCATGCAGTCATGACCACCTTTTTCCCATGAGACCAATCGATAACGCCATGGACAGGACACTTATGCCATAACAAGAACGACAACAACAACAACCACAGCAGGGACCGAAACCATCTTGACATAACCTCTCTCACAGGACGTTGCTCATCCACCTTCATCGAGCAACAAAATTAAGACAAACGATAACGACCACGGCGTCATGACTAATGTGTAATAATGTTTTTCTTTTTCCCATCTCGATGCAATCTTATCAAAGCTCACGGCCGAACATGCTTAATTGCTCTATGATCTTTATCTCGCTAGTCTTTTTGCTCAATTCTTCGAAACATTCTCCTTTTCTCACAAACTGGCTGGCTCACCAAACATGTATTATTATGAACCATTATCTATCTCGGTCAGGGGGGCCAGACACGTCGTGTCATTGTCCCATTTCTTGCTAGCTCCTTCCTTCTCGATGACCTGAGAGGGAGAGAGTTATATGTAGAGAAGCAGAAAAAGAAATACCACTCAACTATGGCTCGAGCCTGCTCTCGAGAAACCTCGAGTCTCGACAAGAAATTGTACACAAAATCTTGAAGAAGCACTCGCACAGAGAACATACCCCGCATGCAGTGCGCGCCCGCGCAAAGAAAGCACACGTAGACGAAATCTATACACATGAAAAGCAAGGAAAACACTTTTTGTCCCCCCTCTCCCCCCCTTTATCCTTTTTCCCGCTGCCTGAACATACAGAACAGACAAGCAACCAGGGCCCAGGATCTACTAGTAATAAGGATCCCGATACATCTGACGAGAAAGATAATGGCCCCCGGAATCCATACCGCCACCTTCGCCACTCCCATTCCCGTTCCCGCCCCCACTGCCACTGCCACCACTACCGAAATTACCAGCATCGGGAAAGGTATCGTCGATAGTGAAATAGTGATTCAGATCCGTAGTGAAGACATCGAAGCCCCAGTCCATCTGCGGGATTCCTTGGTCCCACGTTCCCAGTCCCGTTGCCGCGAGCAGATTATTGCTGCTGCTGCTGTTGCTGCTGTTGTTGTTGTTGCTGTCCATTGTCGGAGTCATGATTGCGTGTTGCTGCTGCTGCTGGTCGTTGCTCTGTTGCGTGTATTGCTGTCTTGCTGAGCCGGGGATAGGAGACGCGTACGCGCTGCCGGTATTGGATGTTTGATGCTGGGGCGTGGACGTGGTCGTTCCGGCTCCTGTCTGTCGCTGTCGCTGTTGCTGCTGCTGCTGCTGCATCGGCGCGCCGGTATGTGCCGACGAAGAGCCGAGGGGATCAGAGACGGCGTTCGGGCCCGCGACAGTGGTGGGCAGATTCATTTTCCTCTGCGCGACGAACAAGATGCGTTCGATGGATGCGATGGCCAGCGTCAGCGGCTCGCCGGGCACGACTTCTTGCATGTCTTTAAGACATTGCAGACCCGCTTTTATGTATTCTAGGTTGTGCGAGTAGGTGTGTTTGTTCATTAGGGAGTCATAGAGAAGGACTGCGCAGGAGCTTTCCATGAAGAAGCCTGTGTAGCGGAGGCGCTGGGGTGAGGAGTTAGTATCGTGGTTTGTGGTGGCTGACATTGAACATCTTTTGCGATGGATAGCGAGTGAAGGGAAGTAAGAGTGGGAGGAAACAATGCGTATGTGTGAACTTGGGATGCATGAACTTACTTTACACACGTCTGACTCTTGGACGCTGGTGAATACGAAGGTGATCTGATCTCGGGCGGCATCAACGGCGTACCTGCATGCCTCTCGGAGCCACATTTCGTCGCCAGCCAACGAAATGCTCGGCGTGTCCCCTGGTGTGCCCTGCACCAGCCGTCGTTGTCTCTGTCTGGCTGCTGCGACAATCAGGAATGGTCGGAACGTGATTAGTATTGCGTGGTAGTAGACTGCAGTTCTTGGTCAGCTAAGAGTGTTTCGTGCGAGTGATGGAGCAGAATGCCATATACAGCGAGGGGAAACTTACAGGATGTTAGTGTGATACACTGCATTGGGCTTCGAGACATCTCGTGGCGTCTGTACGCAAATGCCAGACCAGCCTCTTCCGCGAACCGGCGGAGCTCTCCATGCACTGACTTTGCAGCCTTCCACGTTTCCCACAGTGACAGGCGACGATTCCCGAACATGGTCTCTGCACATTGCATAGCTATGTCTAACAGCCGCGCTGACTGGGCAAGATATGTCGCTGTTTCGGGGAGCGGACACGAAATGTCTGATCGTCTGACTGAGCTTACCCTGCCCAGACTAAAAGCTTGCCATCGCTCGTGAAAGTAAAGACACCACATCGTCAGCCTTCGGTCCTGGATGTGGTCATCTATGCCGTCAGTATTGTTTCCGTGGAATATGTCCTTGTGCAGACCCATCGCAAAACCTTTCCTCGTAGCTGACCCCAGATGAAGGTAAGACTGGTTCGGTCGACCCAGTGTG
The DNA here is from genome assembly GCF_041146345.1 of Neodothiora populina. Lineage (NCBI taxonomy): Eukaryota > Fungi > Ascomycota > Dothideomycetes > Dothideales > Dothioraceae > Neodothiora > Neodothiora populina. The sequence goes on along the minus strand of NW_027191405.1, from coordinate 813,014 downwards.
CTTTGATAGATGGCTAGGAGAAGCGAGAATTGCACGCTTTGGAGGTTCACCACTTCGTCAAAGTCGTTGGCTTCGACCTTGGCCGCTTTGTATAGCATTTCAGCCCAGTCGGTATGCTCGGTCGTGATGGCTCCTAGCGCGAGCACGGCAAGCGTGATGCATCTCTGCCCTGATGTCACGTTGTCATTGGTGCGGCTGTCGAACATCAGATTTGCCCATGAGCGAATCTGCTCTTCGCGGACGAAGGACAAGACATGGAACAGAGTCTCAAAGAAGAGGTTCATGAAAAGCTGGACCAGGTCGGCAGGTAAAGCATCCCATTTCTGTTCCAGCGCTGGTTTTGGTTTGACAGCCGACGTCCCGAAGAAAAAGCCTTTCTGGTAGAACAGATCGAGTCCGGCTCCGCCTTCTTGCACTTCTCCAGGCGTGGCGATCTCTGATCCATCGTCGAGTAACAGACTCCGATGAAGCTGCTGCAGAAAAGCAAAGTAAGACGACGCGCCGTAGTATATCTGGAGAGTGCCCGAGTGAGTCGTGTTGTGTGTCGCGCTGACACTGTGATAGACCTCCTCGTCCCGGAACTGCTCGTTTGAGCCCGTCGGCGCAGAACCAGCGGCGGTGGCATGTGATCTCGTTGTATCGGGATGGTCACTCGTAGGGGTTTGCCACTGTGCTGCCTGAGCAGTGACCGTAGACGAAGGAGTCGACACTCCGGCGCCTGCATTCCCTCCACCTCCCCCACCTCCTCCTGTCGTCACCGCCGCTCCCCCATTAGCACCACCAGCTGCACTGGACGCGTAACTCTTCCTGACCCGCGTCAAGGCGCGATAGACACATTCAGCATTATGCACGCGACAGCTTTTGCAAGGTCGTTCGCCAGAGCACCTGATCTTACGCTGTCGGCATTCTTGGCACGCTTTGGATATCCGCGTGTTCATATTGCGTTTCGTCCCTTTTTCCCTCGGTTTCTTTGATTTTTTTTTGACGTGCACTTCTATTTCCCCAATTTCCTTTTCCCTTCTTCCGTTATTCCGGCCGCTTTCTCCCTTTCACTCACTTACACGCACTGCACTTGCACTAACACACACGAAACGCGCGCGGGCGTGCGCACTCACACGCGTGCAACGAGCGCGCACTCTCTTACGCAATTGGCACACACCCCAGATTTGGTCGCGGGTGACCCGAATCTCTGCTTCGGATGTAAAGGGTGGCGCGGGGAAGGTGTTTGCAAAAAGAAAATGAGCCAGCAACAAGCAGGCAAGCAAGCGCGTTGGTAGATCCGTGTCGTTTCGTCCGTCCGTAGAGCCGTCGTCCGATTTGATTCTGTTCCGCGATCTTGGGGACCACGTGCTTGCTGGTCGGTCGCTGTGACCTTTCTTTTCTGGTGGCTTTGTTTTTGTTTCCTCGCGCCGGATTCTTCCCCCTTCTGGCAAACGAAAGAGACCGCGGACTTTTCCCAATTGATTATTGATTTTAATGTAAGATTTATTTTCATTTGGAAAGAGAGGAATTGGCTTTCGAAAAGGTCGAAAGGCGAGTGAGCGCTCTGCTCCGCATTCCCGGTCAGAGCCGGGTGCGCCGGTGACTGATTACAAAACATGCTCACAGCTACCTAGCTACTGCTTGTCTATTTTCTTTATGTTTTCCGGATAGTTTGTTCTTCCTCAGCGCTTACCCTGTGACTCCTGAATTGGAAGTATAAACTCCGTTGTCGAGTTTTTGGTAAGCGCCATAGAGTTTCTTGATGCTTGAAAGTGTACCTACTGTAGCGGTAATGTGGGTCAAATTGACTTACATCTCTTCAGTTGAAACGCTTAGAGGGCCATAAGGTGATGATTTGTATAAATGTCAGATAGGTAAGTAAGAACACTACCTCTGACATTGAGACATTCTTATAAGTACTATAGTTTTGTGAAATGTGAGCTTCTCGCCGGCGTTCTAACTCCTCCACTAAACAACGTAATCATTTCACGAGGATGTGCTTACTCGCAACGTCCTTGTAGAGTGTGACTACTATAGACCCATTGAGTATGCAGACCAGGTCAATCCACTAGGCCGGGATATCTGCAGTAAGGTATGCATTCCACAGTACTGCATCTGAGCCCGCCAGTGATAGGCTATCTATCGCGAGAGGGCGCGATCCACAAAGGCTATGGTATGAGAAACGAAATAAGCATCCACAATCGATACACAAAGTGGTAGGCAGACGTTGAGTGATGAGTTATAGCAACCAAATAATAGCAACAAAATACAGAAAGGGCGCTATGATTAAAGTGTATTCTCGAATATATACTTTTTCGTATCTCTCGTTATCCCTTCTCACTTCTACACCTATTATCACCTAAGCGGTCATCTGCTTCTTGCCTCCTCCTCTACCGGGTCTCCACCACCGTTCAAAATAAAATAAAAACCATCTATAACTCATCCTTGTCCGACGACGAATAAGTGCTCGCAATCGGACACCCAGCATCATCACAAGCCCCCGCCAACGCAGCACTGGGCACAAACACGGGAGTGATACTAGAGTTCCTCAGCGCGGTTCCATTAGACGACAACGCCTCGACTCTGACCCAATCATAGAAATCCGTCGCCTGCCACTCTGTCTCGAACCCTTGCTGCGCGGTCGTGGCGAGTATTTCGAACTCACCGCGCTCGCCGTCGTCGTTGTTCTTTGCGCCGTAGATGCGCCAGTTGGCGACTGTCGTTGCGCCGTTCCATGAGACGTAGACGCGGGCGTCGCTCGAGGAGTTGAGCGCGTAGGCGTAGACTTCCGGGACGGTGCTGGACGGGGTGGAGGACCAGCGGGAGGTGAAGGCGCGGTAGTTCTCTACGCCTGGGAACGAGCCGAGGAGGACCGCGGTGCCATTCGAGGAGTGTTCTGAGAAATACGGATTCACGCCCCAGCCGATGAAGTAGCCTCCGTTGCTCAGGGGTTGCGTGTTGCCTTGCGAGGTGCTGAGGATACCCGCATCGTCATCGCTGGGGAACAATATTTCCTGAATCATCGTTGCGTTGCCAGTGGTGTGATCGATAGCAATCACTTTGCCCGAAGACTGAGATGTAGTAGTAGTGAAGCCGTTCGAGGCATTGTCGAAGATAGAGATGACCGTAGTCGTGTCATTCTCGGAGTGGAGTCGCACATCGTGCTGGAACGAAAAGTTGAAGTTGGTACAGGCATAATCGCTCGGGCCCAAGTAAGATAGACGCCAGCTGATGGTGCGATCGGTTCCATTGACGTAGTAGATTGCCCCCGTGTGTCGTGCCGAAACAAGATAGTTGCCAGACGGCGTTCTGTCGATGGCATTGATATGGAAGTAATCGAACGCTGTCTCGGGCGAGAATCCATCACCGCCTGTGTCCGTTTGGTTCGGGGCAATCTGCGTGTCTGACGGATCCACGTGATTTGCCGCGAACCATTCGAAGACGACATCGCCACTTGTCACGTTGATTACTTGGAAGACGCCTTGAGAGATCCATCCCATACCAGTAGTGATGTTGAAACCAGAGAGGTCGTAGGGGATGATCTCATAAGCACTCAAGATAGCCGTTTGACCATCATCCAGTAACTGAAACTCGTGCATATCCGCAGGCTGAACATTACCGCCGGTCTGGGCAGTTGCCACCACCTTGTAGTCCGAGTTCACAATGATGGCTTCACCAATACCATAGCCATTCTGTTGGTTGACTTGGGTGAAACAGAGATGCTGGCTACCGTGATAGGTGCAGGGTCGGAAGTTGTGTGCATTAGCGGAGCCAGTCACACCATATCCATCCCAGACGAGGTCGCCAAATTTATTATAAATGTATGGTCCAGAGTGAGTCGCATCATATGGAGCAATGAAGACATAGCCTTGGTCTCTACGTCAGTATTCGAACTGTGATCACCTCCATACAGACTCCACTCTTGCTAGCAAGGATGTATTTTAGATTACAAGACTCGACTTACCCTCGGAGAAGCCATCCTGAATAGAAACATTAAGCGCCGGAGCCTGGCTCAGAGGCCTCGTCCAGAACGAAGACAGAGGCTCAGTAGTATTATCCGCGACAGCACTAGGCGCAGCTGCGATAATGGCACTTATCGCAAACGTCAACGCCGATGCAGCAGTGCTTGCATCAGTAGCAGTGGTGAAGCGCATCACGAACCGACGTTCGATACCGCTTATCCGGATCTCGCTCTGTCTGCTTTGCAGTAGATACGGTAGCCAATCTATGGGACTCTAATCAGATCTATGAAGGGTAAGATCTGGGTAAAACCGGCTGGTCCTTTTGGTTTTAGAACGCCTGCATATCGTTGAAGAGAAGCAACAGATAGTTATAAAGTGTAGCAAGCACTCCAACTAATACACAAGGGAGGAACAAGAGTGAGAGTTGGAAAATACCAGATGCACAACACAAAAGACTAGAAAAGAGATTGTGGCCTCGTCATGCCTGCACCAGGTAATCATTGCAAATCAATACTGTATTCCGCATTGTCCGGATTCCGACGAAGACAACAGCATCGCTGATAATCGCGAGACCTCTAGGTAACTAACATCTTTTGCCGGCGCCAGTGATTTCTATCTGACTTGGAACAAGTCTTAAGCAAGTGTCACCGTACCTAGTTCCGGCACAAGCGCCGGGGTATCGGCATCGTTGTGCTTCTGCTTGCGTCAGAGTGGTTCAAGGAACGACCCAAGTGCAATAACAAAACTTGGTTAAAAGGGTTGGAAGCCATTATCCAAGCTCCCCCGGCCCTCTTTGAACGCTATCGTAGCCGAGCGGCTCGCATTTTCACTCACCCCAAGGGTCAAGGCGAGCCAGTACTGCAGCGATGCAGTGTTACTGTACAGTACAGTAAGTACACAGTAGATGGGTGAGAATACCACCGCAGGCAATATGTTTCACGTCCGCGATTGGTCGATCTTTATTTTGAATCAAGACAAAAGCCATTGCAGACGTGAGGATCCCGAAACAGGGATGTCTGTCTGACACGAAAGCCCACCTCGAATCATTTCTATCATTCAGTCGGCATCTTGCTGGGTGACCTTTACAGTATGACCCTTCTCGCAGACGAGCAACCAACAAGCGCCGTCCGTTTCAACGAGAGGAAAGGTCACTACCAACCTAGCTAGCCCCGACATCGCCAAAGAGCCCAATGGTGGCCGGTCGCCGCCTGTTAGTTGCCCATCAGTCTAGTGCACGTGCACAGCTGCCCTGCCCGTGCGCCTTTTCCACAGTGACATGACGACGTCGGTGGCGGCGGACAGACGGCCGCGCGACGACGACGACAATGAGCCCTTCTTTTGGTGTTAGCAGCGGCAAAATGTGGTGGTAGGTAAGTAAGGTAGCTTCTTCTCTAAGCATCATCAGGTGCGAGCGGGAAACATAGCACAGCGTGTATTGCATTTAGTGCGGATGGAGTGAGATTACTATGAGAAAATAGATGAACCGCTTGCAGTTGTACTGTACTGTACTGTACATTGGGCGGCCATGTGGAACATACCTTAGATAGATTGGGCGAGCTTGAATCCCATTCACTCTGGCTCATATAAGCGAAAGATGACTTCATCTCAGCCATATCTATGGGCGAGCCCAGGTCAAGTCCCAAGTTCGGGTACACGACCTATAGTGTGTCGATCAATGGAGCAACAGAAAAGCGAAAAAAAAAACGAAATCATAAGAGGCAACAGTACTATCCAGTTCAAATCTTAGAATTTTGTTCTCGCCGATGGGGTATAATCCTGCTCGTCACGGCTACAACTAAACTTCCGGCTGTTTATATACGCACAAGAACGTGTACGATAAAAAAGCCCTAGAGACCGACCAAGTCCAACTTTTTGTTCCAAATTGAAATGCTCCAGATGATGGGGGGGGGGGGGGGGGTGTGCATGCGCAAAGAAGATCGCGATCAAAGCCTTTGCAATCTTGACATTACAGAAGCTCATTTTCGATTCGAAGCGCGCATGGTGAGAAAATCGAAGAAAATGGCGCGCAAAGAGGTGAAGTATTTTGCGCACCGACATGAAGAAAATAAAAAACCGATACCGTTCTTCCACCTTACTGACTCAACCACTTCCTAATTTCTCTCTCCATTCAAAAGTCCCGAAAAGTACGCCAAAGAATTGCATACAAGAAGTGAATAGATCTCTCCCGCATGGTGTCCCTGTGCATGACTTGTGTTCGTGTCGAATGCTGATACTCATTGTCGTTCATGTCGCATAATGGAAAATGGATGGCGAATTGAAATTTTCGTCTGGTGAAAGGTCGTCATGATAAGGTGATTTAGTTGGGGCAGGCGGCCTGAACGTGTCCGGGCTGCTTGCACTTGTAGCAGACGCGCTCGTTGCTGGCCTCGGAGGGGCAGTCACGAGACAAGTGACCGACCTCACCGCAGTTGTAGCACTTCTGGCCCTGGGTGCAGTCACGGCTAGAGATAAAGGGTCAGTATATTGCGACGAGTCTTGAAAGGAGCAGAACCTCACTCACCTCATGTGGCCGAAACCACCGCAGGAGTAGCAGGTCTGTTGGCGTTGCTGGCCACCGAAGCCACCCTGGGCACCGCCGTAGCCACCACCGTAACCGCCACCGTAGCCACCTTGGCCACCTTGACCGCCTTGCTGGCAGTTACGGGCGATGTGACCGACCTTGCCGCACTTGTAGCACTCTTGACCACCGCTCTGGCCACCGAAGCCACCAGCACCGCCGGCAGACTTGGGGCACTCACGCGAAACGTGACCGACCTCACCACCTGAAACACGAACCGTCAGTACAATATTTTTGTGAAAGTCAAACGAATATGTGAGGCCATGTATTGATTGCTAGTTGTCGAAGCGATTGGCGAGGGTGGGTAGGCAGCAAGCGATGGCTGAAGATGGTGACGTGTCCGATGTTGGGCTCCAGAGTGTAATCAAGAAAAGAAAAAGACGAAGGGGTTGTTACTGACATTGGTAGCAGGTCTTCTCCTTCTGGGGGTTCTGGCACTCGCGGGACAAGTGACCCTGCTCACCGCAGCTGGAAGATAACTTGTCAGTACGACTGGAGTGCAGCCATGTGTCTCTCAATAGATGAAACGAACTTGTAGCAGGTGGGGTTTCCCTTGGTAGGGCACTCGCGAGCCTGGTGAGTGGTCTCGCCGCCTATGAGTCTTGTTAGCACATGCTGAGTGATAGCAATGATCGAGCTGCAAGGTTCTGCGTTGATGGGATCCGACGGTATGGTCAAGTCAATGTGCGCGATTGGGGGGCGACAAGAGATTCGACGACCGACGAATACCCCATCTGTGCGAGTGGAGTGAGGAAAGCGACAAGTTCGGCTACGTACAGTTGTAGCAGGCGCGGCCGCCGGTGGGAGCAGCTCCGTAAGAGTCCATTTTTGATAGAGGTATAGAAATGTGGGAGATTTTCCTAGATGATTTTTGGTGTTATAGTGGAGTTTTGTGAAGCTTGTTGGCGCGAGTCTTTTTCGAAAATGGAGGAAGAGGTGAAGGATCTTTGCGAAGTGGGACTTGGCGGTTGGAGTAGATTAATGTAAAGTTCGGAAGGTGGGGCGCCAAAAGATTTCGAGAGGTGGGAGAGCTGTGCATGCAGCTCGGCAAACAACCGTTGCAGTGACAGTACGAAATCCATACCTTGGACTTGGACTTGCCTTAATTAGCACGTTAGGTACAGTACGGTACGAGTCAACCGCGGGAAGCATGCACGTTCCACGCGCGAACCATCAAGTTCTGGCCACACGCATGTCCAGAGAGGCTACCTTATCCTATCGAGGCCGTCTCTCTCTTATCTCGTCAGCAGCTGCTGCGCTGCGCTGCGTTGCGCTGCGCTTGAGCTCGTGTCGGGGTATGGCATCTACGGTATCCTGAATACCCCCCTCTCCGCCCATAGTAGACAGGCCAACACACGTACAACAGCTCATTAATAACTCTTGTCATTCATCATCTAGGATTTTGTTGGGTATTGTGTGCCTGAAACAAGAAAGTCATGAAGCCGGCCAGTCAAGCAGAGTAGAGCATGGTGTGGATGCGCAAATCACTAGAATGCTGCACCACCCTCGCCCTCGCCCGCAAGTGCTCTGGCTCCATCCTCTGCGAGCTGCGCCCTGAATGCTGCAGCTTCACTCTCACGCCCCATTCTCTCCCACTCTCTCAGCCCCTTTCGCTTCTTCATTTGCTTTTCGTCAATCGCTCTCCTCAGGCTCTCTGCTTCATTCTCTAACCTATCCACGCGTGAGCGGTCATATAGGTCCGGTGCCTTCTGACCACCTTCAATGATCCTTGGTAAATCAGCTAGGTGGGGATTCGAAGGCTTCCTTCCATTCTCGTTGAATCCACTAGGTGCAGCCATGTCCGCCCTGGGTCCAGAAGGTATCGGTCCGTTGTTCGGTCCAAAGCGTGAGGTGCGCTGGAAATTTGTGCTCGGCGGCGCTGCATTAGGACGGAAGCCAGGGCCTTGTGAGAATGAGCTGCGCGGACCGAGTGGCGGTCCAGGTGGTGGCCCGGAAGTAAACTCTTGGTCGCGAATGAAAGGGGATGGGGGTGCACCGCCGCCACGACCACCCCGCCATGATGTTGCTCCATAAGGTCCACCACGCCCGCGACTTTGGTAGTCACCTCTGTAGCCACCGCGACCTGGAGGTGGAGCTCCGCGAGGTTGCGTTGGCGGTGAAATAGCACTGGGTCTTGGGCCAGTAGGGATTGGAGCGTCCGTTGCGGTCTGAGCATAAGAGCGCGAGCCTCCCGGACCAGTAGGAGGCGCACGCGCCGGGAGCGCATCCTTATAGCTAGGTCCGCCACGGTTGCCACTATCATAACCTGCCGGTCCCGTTGGAGGGATGCGAGGGCCGGTCGGCGGGACGTCTCGTTCGCGGGGAGGGGGCGATTCACGTTTCCCGGGTGGAGATCTGGCTGGAGGGGGGAGCGAGCAATCATCGGAGGCGGAGAGCGTTGACGGGATGGTGGAGGTGATCTCGCACGCATGGGGGCGGGAGATCGCGGACGGTGTTGGGGCGGCGATCGAGCTCGGTACATGGGACGAGGCGGCGCATCTTCGCGCGGACCGAGCGGAGGTGGCCTCGAGACCCGGTCTTCTGGCTCAATGACAGCAAGTCTGCTAGGATGTATTGGGGGCGATGAACGCCTCGAACTAGTGACAGACTGTGTGCCAGAGGTCTCGCCGGTGATCAAGTCAGGCCTGTTTTGACGTTGCGGGGACGGAGAGCGGCGCCTCCACTCAACCTTTCGAGGATCGTTGTGTTCGTTTCTCCGCAGTGGGGATCGCGATGCAGGACGGTAGCCTCGAGTAACACCTCTTGGTGGTGTCAACCTTCTTGGCCCAGCGGGACCGGGACCAGGGCCAGGAGAATAAGGTCTTCCACGTGGCGGGCTGGCCTCTCTCGATGTCGGGTAGGCATTGTATCTCGATCGCTGGGGTGATGCCAGTCTCTCTCGCTTAGCAGGAGGAGGTGGTGATCGTCGGCCGCGGCTACCAGCCGGGGAAATGTCTCTGCCACGCTTCAACGGCAAGGGCGAGCGGTCGCGCGGCGGTGCTCTGAGTGGAGATCTGTTGCCGAAAGTTGGGCCATCTCTAAAGTTGCGAGGAGGGGGCCTGTAGCTCGCGTCTCTGTCAAACTCTCTTCGTGGTGGTATGGGCGACCGAGCTCTTCCTCTGTAGCTGTCTCCTCCTCTTGGGGGGAAATGTGGAGGACTGCGAGACCTGCGGCGGAAAGGCGGTGGAGATCGAGTGCGGCCACGGATTGGAGCACGGTACGAGTCTATGAAGGGACCACCTCGGACTGGCGAGCGAGGAGCGCGGTAGGTGTCTGTCGGGATTGGTGACCGATTGGGACGGTACGATTGTCCTCTGCTGGTTCCATATTGGTCTTCTCTGGGGAAAGGTCTGTGTTTGTTTCAGTCAGCAGAGTTCACTCGACAGCCAGAAGTGTTGAATGCTGCCGTCTGCAGGCTTGTCTTGTTGTGATTGTTGGCTGGAGGTGCGACCACTCAGGCGCATAGGGAAAGGAAAGTTTTAGTGTTACCTCCTGTCACGCTCACGGTCTCGATCCATCCTGGGCGGTGAGTAATGATGTGCTGTATACTCGACCCGGATGCTGCAAGGAGAGATCTGATGCTCAAGCAGATCAACTGCTGAATATTGACTGTGATTGATCAAATGTGGAGATTCATGGTTCCATGTTGTGAAGACGGTCTGGTATGTTCGTGTTTGCACTCCACCCTGGACAAAATGACAGGTTTTGCTTGGCAGCAACTGTCATAAGGTTCTCCCATCGGAGGGTCGGAGGTTTACCGGCCATTTCGCCGACGCTTGTGTGTGTGGCACGTGCCATGGTCGGTTGGTCAGTGGACTGATCAGGCTGAGCCTCTCCATGCTCGACCTTTTTCCATGGCTGCATCTCCCTGTGACACTTAGAATTAGAGTAGTGGTTAGTAGCAGTAGAACAGATTATGCTTCTTCACTCATGGCGGCCTCAGGAAGCTGTGGGGTGAGCGAAATGTCACACATGTGATCCGCTGCTTGTTCTCGCGCGGCTGCTTATCCTTCACTGTTCCTATAGTTAGATGGACCTCAGCAAACACTAACAGCTACTGTGTCTGAAGTGGACGTTGCAACCTGAAATATCCTGAAATATCCGTGGCTCGTATAAGGGGTATCTTTGTCACTTCTGATTCTTTTTTTGGCTGGCAGTCTTCTTCTGATGCACATGCCTTCCCTCTCGCATTCCTAGCTAAGGAATCATCTCCATGCTTTTTGGAAAAGTCCCAGAGGGTTGCCGGAGAGCATCGATTTACCAATTCCAGTCAGGTAAGCGCAGTGAAAAATCCGTGGAGATGCGACTCTACTTCGATGGAGTGAACCTTGAGAGCGCGGGATAGCGTCTTCTCTTGACCGGCATCAACTCAACGCCGACCGCCTCTTCTCTCCTCGCGCTTCTCCTGGTCTTTCTTCAGACGCTTCCTGCTCTCTTGCTCGATCATCTGGCTCAAATCTTCCTGATCCACCCTGCCCTTCCATTGACCCTCGGCCTGTGCTTGTCGTTGAGCCTCAAACTGCCTCTGCACCTCTTCTTTGCTTAAGCGATCATCTCTTTCCAGCGAATCGACATCGACACTGACGTCAACATCTCCAACCTTACGCTTCCTGCTGCCGTTATCCTGACCGAGCACAGGTATGTTCTGCTGCGCAGCCTTGAGATCATACGCTCTCTCGCCACCGAAGAATCCTTGCGAACGGATGTTCTGCTCCGGGAGGACCTGATAAGCGGACCTAGGCGCCGAAGGCTCTTCGGTGTCGGTGCCGCGAGTCGACTTCCGGAGTATAAAGTCTCCACCTACACTCTCGACCCCGCCCATGTCAGTAGGAGCCGCTGAAGCCAGTCCGCTAGCATGTCCGATTGGCGTCTCGAGTCCAGCTTTTGAGTCCTCGCCATCTTCGTCCTCGTCCTCGTCCTCATCGCTTTCCTCCTCTTCCTCTTCCTCCTCTTCTTCGCGCTCTTGCAATTCTCCCCATAGGCTCTTTTCCACGGGCACACCGGTAGGAGCATCCTCTTCTTGGCCTTGTGCTTCGACACCAAAGATGTCTCCACCGTAGAGAGGGCGGTTGAAGTCATCGACTGGAGGCTTGCCGTATCCTCCTGGGTGGAAGCCCCAAGCCGAGCCAGGCGGTGGCGGAGCATTCAGGCCAGGGATCTTGAGACCGGGATAAGAAGGTGGTGGACCGAAACGTTGCTGATGAATCAGCCATGGCGGCGGTGCGCCGGGCGGCATGTTCAGTGCTTCGCGTAATTCCTCACTGAGCTCGCCGGGCCTGAGGTGACGCAGATTGGTCTCCCACTCCTTGCCTTCGTAGTAGACCTCGCCGTAGCGCGTGAGGTTGGGCTTGGTCTGGTGGCGGAAGAAGGCTTCGTACAGTTTCTGGTAATCAATATCAAGCTTTCCCATCTTGCCCTGCACTCTTTCGCGCTGTTTTTGTTTGAGCGTCTGCTCGGCCTGTTTCTCCAGCACCGTGTCTCGCATCTCCGCTATTCCAGTGTCTTGTATAAATTTCGGTAGAGCGAAGGCTGGCTTCTCTATGCCACGCTTCGAAGATAGATATTCGCGCTTGAGCGACCAGTGTGAGGGGACGGGTACCACGTTACGCTGGGACTTGATGGCGACAAGTAAGCGAGGATCCGAGGCATTAACGTCGGTCCACTCGACGAGCTCCGGCTTCCGCACAATCGCCTTCAACTCAGCAATCGACAGCTGGTTCATTGCCTTCTTCTTCTTTTTCGACAGCGTGGGTTTTGCCTCCTCGTCTTCATCAGGGATCTCATCATTGTCGTCATCGTAGAAAATCTCCGGCTTCACATCCTCCTTGGCCGCGTCGTCTCGTTTCTGCTGGTTGAATCTCGCAAGGATACCGGAGAATTGCGCGTATAGAGGGTCGTCTTCGGGCAGAGAGAATTCTTCTTCTTCGGGGGGCTCGTCGTTCTGGGCGGCATCGTCCTTTGTGTCGAGTTGAGCGGTTCCCTCACGACCATCGGTGTCAGCCTTGGCGGCGGGTGCTGGTTTCGGGGTTTCCGCATCTGACACGTCCGTAGACTCTGCTATTGAGGGTGTTACCGATTCCTGTAATTCTACATTAGAACATGGTCTGGCGTTCCACGGCGCAATCGACTCACTCCGCGTTCCTTTCTGTCCCTTTTCTGTCTGCGGCGAAACTCGTTCTTGCTGAGCTTGCGAGCCTTGGCTGGCGTTCCATTCGCTACTGCGGACATGGTTGCTGATGATATGCCGATCCTGATGTGTTCTCTCAGTCAAGATGGTCTGCGACTTGTTGTGAAGAGGAAAGATGTGAATGAGCTGGGTAGCTCTGTTCTCGCGGCCTCGCCTTGTCGCAGTACAATGTATCTTTTTATTGCTTCAGCACTCCAGTAGGCTCAAGAGGCTTGATGACGCGAGTGCTCGATATGATAAACAGAGTCGTCTCAGGCTACTGTATCTCTAGTTGTGAAGTGGGTGTGCTTTTGCGATGGTTTAATGTTCCATAAAGTGAAGCAGGCGCATCGACCCCAAACTCCCACCGGCAAGTCCCGTTCCTTCCACCTAAGGCCCGCTTACACACAGCAGCGTTCCCCCACATAACGCTAAGACTGGTAGGCCGTAATGTTATATAGAACAAGACAGTAATTATCCATCACTTCCTGCTCCATGAATCACATCTGTTTAGTGTATACATAATGCATTGCATTTAGGACTCATCTCAGCCTGTATTCCATGACTGGCACATGGAACAAAGGTCGCTACGAAAAAAAAAGAAGAGACCATGAAAGACTTTCCAATTGCTACCTAAACCCACTCGGGTACACTATGCTAGAAAAGCATCCAGAAAAGTTATCCAGCTGCATAATGTGTCATGGGTTACCCAAGTCGTGACCTTGATTTGATCCTTGGAAGCAATGTATCGTCGAGCTCTAGTTGAGCCGAGGGAACAAAAGGAAATTGGTGTATGCAGCATCTCCGACGTCTTCTCCATAAGCGAAAATGCTTTGGTTCATTTCGACTGGACGATGTGAAGCGTGGGGCAAGGTTTACACAGTGGGGAAAGTGGAATGCGAATGTGTAATGTCGCAAGTAGTGGAAAATGTGCTAGGGAATCGACTGAAGGACAGGAATAAAGCGCGGAAGCAACGGTATTGAGGCTGCTACACGCAGGCAAAGTGACTGCCGTCGCTGATGCAAAGCTGCCCTGGAAGAAGTGAAATAGTGATCATGTGCGCCATCTGATGCAATGGCCCCTTCGACGACGTCTATTGGAACATTCGGCCGTGAATGGTATCGTGTCTTCGTGAGCAAGTAGTATCATGAGGGAATTTCCCGGAATTGGTGTGCTGCGATATGAGGCGGATCGTTCGCGATTGGCGACTCGGTCCTTACTGGTACAACGGCCGCCGTCATTCGAATGGCACAAGCATTTAGTAATTGCTCACGCCAGTGGAACGAGGCACGCGGCCGACATTAGAGAACCCTTGATTGAAGCCGGCGGGTTGGTGAGGCTGCGCCAACATGTTGAGTGAAGAGACGCCATTGCCGCGGTTGGTGTTTGAAGGAACGACATTGGCGCCATAATTGTTGCCATTGCCGAAGTTGGCTGTAGGGGAGGTGTAGCCAGCCATGGCATTGCCACCTACGGAGCGAGGAAAAGCGCCGTTAGTCGCACGGCCGGGGCCGACCTGGCCATTGCCTCCGGCGAGGCGAGTGTCATAGTCTTGGATCTTGCCCTGAATGCGGCGGCCGTAAGGGGTGTGGCGTATGGCGGGGATGATGGGGCGGATGTTGTCGACGAGGCGAGCCTTACTTTCCTCATCCGCATAGTCCATGGCAGTCTGGACAACGTAGTTGGCGAATGAATCGCGCAGGAGCTTCTCGAGCTCGCTTGGGTCCATGATCTCATTGACAAGAGCACGCTTTGAATCTGGCCCGGCAGTGCGAATACACTTTTCGATGACGTTGGAGCTGAACTTCTGCTTGGACAGAATTGCTACATTGCCAGCGAAGCCCAGACACAGTGGCTCGGAGAACGCAGGTTCACCAAGATCGACTGCGATGATGTCAGCATACAGATGATAAGTGCAGGAGGGAGGAAAACATACGGATATACTGTACGACATAGTTGCCAAATGGATCCTGGACGAGAGAGAAGGCATTGGCTGTGATGTGCTGAATGAGCTGGCCCTTCTGGACACCAGAAGCGTGGTCGATACAGCGTTGAAGGACACAGCAGCCATGACGGTGAGTGCCGACAGTGACACAGTGGGTGCCAACAGCATCGAAGATGAACTGCGCATCCTCTGGAGAGAGGTGATTGAGACACTTCTGGATGACGTGATTGCCGTTCAAGTCCTGGATGAGATGGACCACCTCGTACTTCAAGGCATCGATGATGATCTGGATCTGTTCACGAGTGTCCACAGACTCAATCATCTTCTGCAGAGCGCGTGTACCATGCTGGCTGAGGGCAATCTTGACCATCTGAGGGGCTGCGTTCCTGATGAGGACGGTACGCTGGTCATCCGTTGCGTACTCAAGCAGCTTCTGGCACAAATAATTTCCGAATGGGTCGGTCATCAGCTCAATGACGTGAGGTGAGGTTTCGTCAAAGATCAGCTGAACCTGCTCAGGCACTCGCTCTTCCAATTTCTTCTGCAGATAACGACAGCCATGCTGGTCCTTGCAAAGGCCATGGATCTCACCAGAGAGAGACTCGAGCTTGACGTTAGCAAAACGAGTGTTCTCTTCACTGTTGCTGCTGCTGCTGTTGTTGCCACGACGCTGCTGAACAGCTCGAGTAGTGTTTTCTGGGAAGCGAGGAGCCTGCTGCTGGGGGAACTGATTGAATCCATTGAAGGCACCCTGGTAGATCGGCATCTGTCCTGCCTGGGGCGGGCCGGCTGCCCATGGAGGTTGATTGTTTCCAACGTACATGTTGTTGAAGGCTGCGTTGAGCATAGGCATACCGTAGCCTCCATAGTAAGCGGGAGCACCATACGGATTCGCAGAGGGTGGGGTAGCAGTGCCAACATTGTTATTGTGTGCCTCTTGGCCTACAGCAGGGACAGGCGGACCGAATGGCATCGCGCTTGGCTGCAGTACAGAGCGCTGCGCGAGGTACCCGGGGCTCGGCTCTTCCGACTGAGTGGTAGCAGTGCCCGGGACTTCCTGGGCCTGTCGATGGCCCGGGCTAGCGAGATGGCTCATGCCGAGAGTTCCAAGATTGTTCAGAGCCAATGTCTGACGCTCAGGAGAGGTGAGATCACCACGAGGTGTCTGCATGGTGGTGGCCTGAAAATCGTTATGGAATGCGATGGCGTTGGTGCTCTTCAAAGTGGGGATGTCGTTGGTTGAGTACGAAGACTGCAGTTTTGGCAATCCATTGGACGAGCCATGCTGAGGAGACGCGAGCAAGCCAGGTCGCTTCGTTTCTCCAACGCCAGTGAACTTGACCTCAAGAGAACGCCTGTTAGCAGCAGTGTTTTTTGCGGTGTTGAAGTCAGTCAAGATGCCGTTCAGGGGTGACATGGGTCCGTCTCCAGCAGCGTTGCCAGCGTGGCGCATAGCCGAAGGTGGCAAACTTTGACGATGACGCTGAGCGGTGGCTCGGTCCAGCATTGGCTGATTCTCACCGTTGATCGTCAGTTCTGCAGCAGCGGAGCCGTATGGCTGCTGGCCCTTGGCATCACCTTCACGACGAACAAGAATAGGAAACTTGTCATCGTTGGTGTGAAGCTGCAAGAATGTATTGGCCTCGGGAGAGGAGGTAGGATTGGTCTGAGCCTGAGGCTGCATTTGAGCAGGCTGCTTGTGGTCATCATCGTCGCCAAACAGGAAACTGGCGGTGTTGACAGTACCCAACATGGAAGACAAGTCGGCCATCTTGACGGGCATAGAGTTGCGATTAAGGCTACAAGGCCGAGGTAAGCGACGTTGATCTGACAGTGCAACGATGACGAAGTGCGAGATAAGTGCGGGAAAGGATCGTGGTCAGTATAGAGAATCAGAAGGAACAAAGAGTGATGGACCATTCACACGGTGCGGCAAGTGAAGGTGATCCGGAAGAACCGTGCGGCTGGGTCTCGCAAGGCAACAATGACTCTCCCAAGGGTGCAAAGTGAGCAGAATCAATTGTAAACAGGTGCAGGTGAGGTGGAGATTTCACGATGCGATTGAGGTATAATGGTCAAGCCTCACGGCCGAATGACCAATAAAAGGATGTGTAGACTTACTTGGCAGCTGAGCGGTGGTTTAGATCTGCAAAGCCGTATGCGTAATCTTCCTCTTCTTCGTCAGAGCCGCGGCGAGATGCAGGTACTGATTGAGAAGGAATGGTGGATGATGCGTGCGAGGTAAATGGGCGCACGAAGGCGGCTTGGGGGGAGGTGAATTGTGATACAGAATGTGCTGGACGAGTGTGGATGCCTGGAGGGGATGCCAAGCTGGCTGAAGAGAAACGATTCGAGCTGGGGCGGCTGAGTGAGCTATAGTAGTCAGGAGGAGTGGTGGGCTCGCTCTGATGGCCGGAAGTAAATAGACTGATGTCCTGTTCTAATCGCTGGTGCTCCTCGACGGCAAGACGGGTTTCAGGGTCGATGAGTGCCATCTGTGCCTGTATACGGCGTTGTTGAGCCAGCAGTTCCTCGTATTGACGGGCCTTTCTTTCGGACTGCTGTTTGTCAGTTTCCATATTGGGCATAACCTAAGATTACAGGACTGAGGTAAACAAGGTCTCGCTCCCAGAACCCATCGCTGACTCGGCATGAGGACCCATCGGAAGAGTGTGTTGAGAGAAACCCTCGATGAAGCGCGGGCACATGACACGAGCTAGGTGCCTACACCATACGGGTTGCAACAGAGAAGAAGAAGAAGAAGAAGAAGAATGTCTTTGGCTTACCGGAGTGATTTTCTTGAAACCCTACGAAAAGAAAAAGATGCGTCAGCCTACGTCGCTCTCTCGCAAGGAAAAGTTCCATATCCCAGCATCCTTGGTCTGTCCCGCGCATGATATTTCGGCCGTTCACTGGACAAGCCTTGATCACTGGAACTTTGGGAACCATGTTGGACCGTCGCTAGTATCCTCATCCCCACTCCCGTCTCTTCTCGAATGGGAAAATCATCAGCTTACCGGCGAAACATAGTCTTTGGGCTCTGCGGCGGCGCGCCTCTGTTGTCCTAGGGGAGAAAGAGTCGGGAGAGCATTGGTGGTGAACCTTCTCTGGAGACTACCGCGAGAGTCAGGCGATGTGACCAGAGTGCTGGCATTGACTCTGCTGCTCAGGGTTCGGAGAGGCGACAAGGGGGAGGTGAAAGTCGGGAAGGGCGACTCTTCTCGCGGCGAAGGCTGCGGCCGGAACAGAAGACTCTCCGGCCGCTCGGGTGGGCCTTTGGAGAATGCCATACTCGTCAGAAGAGTATGGATTTTTGTGTGCTCGTGAAGCAGGCAATCTTGGCTCTGATCAGAGGAAGGAGGAGGTAGTCGTAGTCGTAGTCGTGGAGGAAAGCGAGGGATGCAGGGCGCCTCGCCGCTGCTGCTGCTGCTGCTGCTGCTACTGTCGTTGCTACTGCTTCTCTATAGGCGGACAAGAGACCCGAGGGAGGAAACGCACGACCGAGCCCTAGGCCGAGCTGTACAATACAAATACAGACCCACTCATACACGAACCAGCAGTGTACAAGAGAGGAGGGAGAGGAGGAGGAGGAGGGTGGGAGGGAGAGAGAGAGCGAGGCGGGTGGTAGTTGTAGTTCGCAGGGTACCTTAGATAGGTAGGTAGGCTCGGTAGGGTAGCAATGCTAGCAGTGAAGGCGCAGGCAGGCAGGCAGGCAGGCAGGGCAGTGTGGAGAAAGGGTAAAGGATAAAGGGTCCAGCAATGCAGGCGTGTCTCCGTAATGGTCTGCACTGGTTAATGGTGTAGAGTTCGCGGTGGATAAGCGTCGAGCGTCAAGCGTCAAGCTTCAAAGCGTCGTTGGCTCTGCTTTGTCGCGAGCTTGGACTCCAGCCTCGCGTGCAACACCTCCCGATCACGAGTGATTTAAACAACACTGTTTCCTTCTGTTGAATCAATCTGTGTGATTGTCGAGCATGCAGTACTTCACTGGATGCTTGCTTGCTGCTTGCTGTCTATTGAATGCAGTATGCCGGGCTTCCAGAATACAGCAACGGACACCGAGTACCATGTACCGTAGCTTATCCATGTCTGTGTACAGGTACAATACCGTACTGCACTGCACGTCGATCGAAACGTCGCGATATTTAGCCTACTGGCCATCTTCGCTTGGTACTTGTACAAGAGTACTCCGCTCTCACCGTGTTCATTATATGGCACCTCTATCTACTCGTGGTCTTTGACGTGACACGCTCCATATAACCATTGCGAGATGACGCAAAGGGCGATCACCTTTAGTCCATCGATCAACCACCATATCCGCAGAGCACGGAGTACAGTATACTAAGCTAAGCACACAACGCTTTGTCCCAGCCACCACTCGCTGAGATCTGATCTACCTGGGTTTCACCTACACTGCTGGTACAAGCACTTGTGCGATACCGAGAGATGTACTGTAGCTGTGTCGATAACGGGCGGGCGAGACAGAGCATACTCGTGCGGCGGTCGAGGATTGCCGGACGCCATCTCCGTTCACTCTCCGCTGTGCGAACCACATTGCTAAGCACGTCACGACCCAGCCCTACATAGCGTCTTTACCGTCCGTGGGATGCATACCTAGCACAGGAGGTGACTCACGAATAATGGGCACCTTACACGTAGGCATCGCGGTCCAGTCCATTCGGCAATTGCTCGAGAAGATGGCGCCTGGACAGGCAGGTCGAGAAACCCCTGCCGAGGATGGGGCTAGCGGCGGGCCGAGCGTTGGCTTGCTTCTCTCTCGGACATAACACGCTAAAGCCAATGTGAAAGGCAAAATTCCACCATAAACACTTGACCGCCTTTTCGAATGAGGCATTTCGTCTTGACTTTTGATACTAATTCACTCTCCTGAATCGTAACAATCTCTGGCTACACCTCGCGCACGATATCGGTAGACAGCGAAAAAGTTCCCTTCGGTCCTTCGGGATAAACGTCATCTTCTACCCCTCCAAAGACGGCAGAGAGCTCGCTCACCGCCTGCGCCTAAAAGTCCATTCTGCTCCAGTAACGCATGTGGTAATTCTTAGTGGCGCATGCAGAACAACTTTCTTCCCCACATCTTGATTCATCCCGTGACTTTGCCGCCGGTATCGATATCAAACATTTGCCAGCTTGGATCACACCGTCGAAAGAACCCGGCAAGTGAATGATCATTGGCGCGACCGGTGCTGCGCAACCCTGATAACCCAGTGCCTCACAACATGCCGCCCAAGGTGCGGAAGGAGAAGGAGGCCTCCACGGATGCTTCCAAGGTAAGTCCGCTGCTCATCGGAACATGTTCAGAAAATTCGTGAAGTGGTGGCGCGCTGACTTTCATGTAGGCATCCCGGAGAAAATCAACAACTGGAAAATCTCAAGCAGAAACGCTTGCAGAGCAGACAGGTGTGACGCAGAATGGAGAGACCGGACATCCTCCGCTTCGCAAGCGGCGACATTCCCATAGCACTGACCCCATGGACACTCTGCTAGAGCCTTTTTACTATGACAAAGGTCTTACTGATCCCATCGACACTGCAAGGGACAAATGGAATCTTCTGCCTGCATTCCTCAAAGTCAAAGGGCTCATCAAGCAACATTTGGACTCGTACAACTTTTTCGTTGACACCGAGCTCAAGTCCATCTTGAAGGCCAACGACAGGGTCCACAGCGATGTTGACCCTAACATGTTCATCAGATACACTGACATCAGAGTGGGAAAGCCTGAGCGCACGGAAGACAGAATCGCTCGTCTACCAGGACCTATGATCACACCTAACGAGTGCCGATTACGCGACCTGACATATGCTGCTCCAATCTATGTTGATTTTGAGTGCCGATCCCAGACCGGTATCAAGATGGAGCGTAATGTTTACATCGGTAGAATGCCTGTCATGCTTCGAAGTAACAAATGCGTGCTGTACAACCGACCGGAAGGAGAGATGGGTCTTCTGAACGAGTGCGCTATTGATCCTGGTGGATACTTCGTCGTCCGCGGACAAGAAAAAGTCATCCTGGTGCAGGAGCAGCTCAGTAAAAATCGTGTAATTGTCGAGTCAATGAAAGGAATCATCCAGGCTTCTGTAACCAGTCACACGGCAAACGTCAAAACGAAAACATATGTCTTGCTCAAGAAAGGCTTAATCGTCTTGAAGCACAACTCTTTAATGGAAGACATACCTGTGGCAATTGCTCTTCGGGCAATGGGTGTACAGTCGGATCACGAGATATTGTCTCTTGCTGCTGGACCCAATGCTGCTTATCAAGACGACTTCGCTGTGAATCTAGAGGAGTCTGCCCGTGCTGGAGTTTTCACGCAGGAGCAAGCTCTGGAATACGTCGGTGCTCGACTCAGACCGGAAAAGTTTGGCCAGTATGGCGCACCGAAGAAGACTAACAAGCAAAATGCGGTTGACAAGCTCGCTAACACCATTGTCCCCCACGTCACAGTCAAGGCGATGAACTTCAGGCCCAAGGCCTTATACGTGTCCTTCATGGTCCGAAGAGTCTTGATGGCCATGGCCGATCCTAAGATGGTGGACGACAGGGACTACCTTGGTAACAAACGCTTGGAGCTTTCGGGCTCGATGATGTCCCTCCTGTTTGAGGATCTTTTCAAGGACTTCAACAAGCTGGTCAAGCAGAGCTGGGACAAGATATTACGAAAGCCAAACCGGACGCGCGCGTTCAACCCTGCTGACTGGGTATCTACGCACGAATCACGCATCACGCAAGGTCTCGAACGTGCTATATCGACCGGAAACTGGACATTGAAGCGTTTCAGAATGGACAGAGCAGGCGTTACCCATGTCCTCAGTCGATTGTCCTACGTAGCCGCGCTCGGTATGATGACCAGAATATCCAGTCAGTTCGAGAAGACTCGAAAAGTGTCTGGTCCCCGTGCGCTGCAGCCATCGCAATTCGGTATGCTGTGCACTTCCGATACCCCTGAGGGAGAAGCATGTGGTTTGGTCAAGAATTTGGCTTTGATGACCCATATCACTACCCTTGACGAGGATGAGCCAGTCCGAAAGATGATTTTTGTACTCGGAGCCGAGGATGTCACATCTGCGAGTGGAGAAGAATTGTACACAGAAGGCTCCTATATCGTATTCCTGAACGGAACGCCTATTGCCCTGACTCGAGAGCCAAAGCGATTCCTGATCGGCTTCAGACGCTTCCGCCGTATGGGAAGAATTTCAGAATTCGTCTCGATTTACATCAATCACCATCACCACGGCGTACACATCGCAACGGACGAAGGTCGAATCGTTCGGCCTCTGATTGTCGTCGAGAATGGCAAATCCAAGGTCACGGCTAGATATCTCGAATCGCTCCGAAAAGGCACTCTCGAGTTCGACGATTTCCTATCCCGTGGCTTAGTCGAATATCTCGATGTCAACGAAGAGAACGACTGTAATATAGCCGTTTACGAACACGACATCAACACAAACACAACACATCTGGAAATCGAGCCTTTCACCATTCTCGGTGCCGTCGCTGGATTGATCCCTTACCCTCACCATAACCAGTCTCCTCGTAATACGTACCAATGCGCTATGGGTAAACAAGCAATCGGCGCCATTGCGTACAATCAACTTACGCGTATCGATACAATCCTCTATCTCTTGGTATACCCGCAGAAGCCAATGGTCAAGACCCGGACGATTGAGCTTATCAAGTACGATAAGCTGCCGGCAGGACAAAACGCGATGGTTGCTGTGATGTCCTACTCAGGTTACGATATTGAGGATGCACTCGTGCTGAACAAAGGCTCTTGTGATCGAGGCTTTGGTCGTTGCCAAGTCTTTAAGAAAGTCAGCATGCCGCTCAAAGCGTATCCGAACGGATCCCAAGATCGTATCGGTGACCGGGATCGCAACAACCCCAGGCACTCGAAGCTCGGTCAGGACGGCTTGGTTGAAGTCGGTGCTGAGCTTGACAGTGGAGATTGCTACATGCTCAAAGAAGCACCTGTCACGAACCTCACTGGCGGAGCGACTCAAGAATGGGCACCGCAACACATGTCCTACAAGCTACCAGATCCAGCTTATGCAGACAAGGTGCTCATCAGTGCCAATGAAAGCAACACGCCGATCATCAAGATCCAAACACGACAGACTCGTCGTCCCGAACTGGGAGACAAATTCTCCTCTCGTCACGGACAAAAGGGTGTTGTGGGTCTCTTAGCAGAGCAAGCAGACATGCCTTTCAACGACATGGGTATCTGTCCGGACATCATCATGAACCCTCACGGTTTCCCTTCTCGAATGACAGTCGGCAAGATGATCGAGCTCGTCAGTGGCAAAGCCGGAGTCCTTCGCGGAGGCCACGAGTACGGCACAGCCTTCGGCGGCTCCAAAGTCGAAGACATGGGCGACATACTCATCTCCCACGGATTCAGCTATTCCGGCAAAGACTACCTGACATCTGGCATCACGGGCGAGGCCCTACCCGCCTACGTCTTCATGGGACCCATCTACTACCAAAAACTGAAGCACATGGTCCAGGACAAGATGCACTCTCGCGCCACGGGACCGCGCGCCATCCTGACCCGGCAACCGACAGAAGGTCGCTCAAGACAGGGCGGTCTGCGTCTAGGAGAGATGG
Organism: Neodothiora populina; assembly: GCF_041146345.1. Lineage (NCBI taxonomy): Eukaryota > Fungi > Ascomycota > Dothideomycetes > Dothideales > Dothioraceae > Neodothiora > Neodothiora populina. The sequence continues at coordinate 789,758 of NW_027191405.1, read as the reverse complement.
AGCGCGACTGTCTGATCGCATACGGCGCCTCGCAGCTGCTGCTCGAACGTCTGATGCTGAGCTCCGACGCGCACGAAGTCGACGTCTGCGAGACGTGCGGCATGATGGGCTATCAGAACTGGTGTCAGAGCTGCCAGAGCTCCAGGGGCGTCGTGCGCATGACTATGCCTTATGCCGCTAAGCTGCTCATCCAGGAACTGCTCTCCATGAACGTCAAGGCCGCCCTGAAGCTTGAAGATGAGTTCCCAAGGGAAGAATGAAGGCTGGTCGGTGCTCTTTGAAGGCGTTGAAAAGTGTTAAGGAAAAAAAGAAATCTGTATTATCTGGTGAACAAAACAACGGCGAGAGAAGAGGAAATATATCCAAAAGCATAGCGAAAGGTGTTTTAAGAACTGGCGGGACTATTGGAAACACTCGGTGCTCGAGCCGTTTGCGACAACGTCTGCTTGAAATATAGGGGGGCAAATTGTACAATCTATACATGTCAAAAACTATCATTAGGGCGATCTACCGCGTGCTCTATGTATACATGAGAATCCCAAAAAAAAGCGCTCATTCCTAGCCATACAAATCGATCGGCCAGGGATTCCGCCCGCTCTGAACTTCCTTGCAAGCTGACTTCTGATCGTCCAATGATTGCTCATATCGACTTCCTCTCCACACTTGGAAAAAGTTGCATGTGTCATTTCTGCGCTCCAGCCCCAGCCGGAACTGCGAGGTGTCGACTTCTGCGATTGTCATTCCCGAGCTTTCCTTTCTTTTCTCATATTTCGAGGGTCCTTTATTCTGCTATTGTGCTGTTCCTATTGCTTGATCCCACAAATAGGGTTGAAAGGGGACCCCTTCATGCAGATTGTGCAACAACAGTGATATGAAGATCGACGGCTATTTCTAGCCCGATGTAAGTGTGACATGAACGAGACGTGTATGATAGTGCTGCATTACACACTCTCTCTTGTCTCCGTGGTCAGTAACGTGGTCGATGATGTTGTTCCATGCTTGCTAGATGACAACGGCTGGGCCTCTCCACTAACTGGACTTCTCACTGGAACTTCGAAGGTCGAATCACTCAGGGTGACCTGCTGCGATTTACTCGCTGGGTCCGCTTTGGACTGTGGACGAGTTACTGGACGATGCGCCTTGTGCGGCGATGACATGGTCTATCCGCCTTGGATGCTGTGGAGGTCCGATAAGAGGTGGTGAGATTCCTCTTTTCCCGAGCTGGATGGACGTCTGGCCAACAGCAGTGGTCTGTACATTACGACGGTTGTGCTGACCGAAGCGGAGTACAGAGGTTGGCAGAGATTTGTTGGCAGTAGTGAAGCTGGTCCGAAGACGTCGGAATCGGGTCGTTCTGCCCTGATCTGCATCTGCTGCCACGGGACCGAGTTCCACAGGGGACGGCTCTTCGCTATCGCGGTTCGGGAAAATTTGCTCGGTTGATATGGCGGCGGAGATCGTGCGAGGAAGGTGAAAGCCTAGCTTTCCTAGCGGTATGCTGAGGCCGTGGACCACGATGCTGCAGATTGTGAGGAACCATATGACGATGAACATTGCTTCGGAGAGACGAGCGGCGTCTTCGCGCTGGACACCGTCTACGGTTATACCGCGAAGGAACTCACGAGATACGTAGAGGTAGAAGATGGCGCTGACGCCGATTGGTCCAAAGAATCCCACGAAGAGTGCTTGTTTGGGTTCCTCGATCTGGTGGATCTTCTTGTGGAGGGCGAAGACAATAGGCAAACGTCGGAAGAGAAGGACCAGGATTCCGAGAGGGATCAGGCGATAGATTGGAATCGAGTCGTTGTGTACAAATTGATACCACGGGGTTATTGCACCGAACCAGATGAAGATTGCAACATTTAGAAGCATATCAATTGTGGGTTGGAGAGAGTCATCGAGGGTCTCCAGTCGGAACCAGTCGCTATCGATAATTAGCACGAGTAGACAAGTCCTACGCCCAGATATCACTCACTCCCACGTGAAGGCATTTCCAGCAATGAAGCATGCCAGAACATCGTCACTGCCTACCATACCGGCAGTACCGACTATGAAGAGCTGAGCAATCGTTAGATCATATACGAATGACGGGAAAGACGGATTACGTGCTGCAAGCGTGATTGCAAAGACAAGAAAACTCTCTCGGTCAACATACTTGCGCTTCTCGGCAAAATGCAGGAGGTCCTTAGCTATCCAACCTACGACTGCGCCGTAAACGATACTTAGAAGGATTTCATAGCCCCAAGTCTCTCCGAACCAGTAACCTATAGCTTTTCCGGCTCCACCTGTTTGACCAGCACCACCGTCGCCGATGTATTTGATCAAGAATAGAGGTAGAAAAAGAAATGGATAACCCAACCCATCATTCGCGCCTGACTCAGCTATAATGATCTTCTGGAGTTCTCCTGGTATATTTTTGTCGGCAAATTTGCCCTTCACAATCGAGTTGCTTAGGACAGGGTCAGTGGGGGTGACACATGCTCCAATAGCTAGAGCGAAGAGAATGCTGATGTTAGGCACGAGTGCCCATACCAGTAAAGACGTCGACATCCACATGGTGCACATGCCTGGCCCGAGCAATAGCGCTAATGATTTCCATTCTTTCTGAAGGTACTTGCTAGGTAATTGAACTCCAGCTAGAACAAGTTGAACTCCGAGGACCAATCTCGTGAAATACAAAGTAATTGTCTCAAGGTTCTCCTCGCTACCAGCTGCATAATCCAGAGGTTTTATAAAATTAGTGCCATGGGGAGAAAATATTAGACCGGCAATGAGTGAGATCACTAGGAAATCTGGTATTAGTACGTTACAATTGAGCAATATCGCGAAGCTTGAGACATACAGGCCTCAGAAAGATAGAATTGCTCCTTCAATAGATAAGACACCAGTCCAAAGATTGTGATGAAACCGCCTAATGTGGCACACACGATATTGAAGTTGACTATCGATAGGGTAGGCATCTAGGATAAATGACGAATTGTCAGTTCGATGCTACCACTAGGTGGTAGATTGAGCTTCTGTAGTCAACGACGGGCTAATCTCATCGAGCTTTATTTGATACCGATCACAATTTAAGTGCCAAAGAAAGTTGTATAGTAGAGAAGGCCAGGATAGTCTGTGTCACAATTACTGCAGATGCTACAGCAGTACAATGTGGCGAGGCCAAAACATCTTGATGGTGGAGAGACGTCGGTGGTGACAAATAAAGCCAAGACTCTGAGCTTCTCCCAGCAATGAACCAGTACAAAATCTCGCGGGCTTCGGATACGGACGAGCGGGCACGGGTATAAGGCTGAAAAGGGACAAGGAAAGCTAACGTCTCCAAGGGACTACTATCTAAGACTTGGGAAACTATGGAACTTCCTCCGGCGGCAGGTTTAAGCAGCATAACAGGTCCAGCGTTCATGCATGGCATGACCAATATTCAACCCACTTCTGCATCTCGGGCAAAGGCGATAAAGCGGCAAAGATCTGGGTCATGGTAATTTTTTGACTACCGAGATTGCGCCTCTACCAGCGTCGTCAGAGGCTCGAAATATTGATCATTCGGAGTCGAATCCGTAGTCTGGAGTGGGTTCGTCTTGGGTGGTCCAATAACAGCTCTCCGGCGCTGATCCCACGAGCCATTCGTTGAAAGGATTGTTAGCGGTATGATTACGTGACCGTCTCCTCCAATACGCCATTCGCTGAACAGGTATAGGAGGTGTGATTTGGCGAACCGCTATGGTATGAAATACTCGATGGAATGCCATCGGCAGACAGGACGAAGTGGTCTTCTTGGTCATTAGCGTGAGAAATAGTATCGAATCTGTGCGGGATGGCTCAATTGAGCTCATTAAATTGAATGATGTTACGACTGCTGCATATATGTCCCAGATGTATCCCCCTGCGGTGTGCATGTCTCCAGCAATATAATCATAACTCCTTCCGTGGAGAAAATGTTATGGAGCAACGCCGCGTGTAGAGCCGTAGCTTCAAGCAAAGTCAACCCACATATCGTGGTCCCAGACCCAGCCATTCCAAAATATTCAACGCCTGAAATGTGCCGAGTCAAAGCTGACTGCTTCGCAACAAGCAATGTGGTAGAAAATCGTATCATGTCCTTGCTTCGATGTTTATTCAGTATGCTCTTAGCTTCCGCGCAAAACTTAATGGAGCAGCATGTTGGGCTTGACGTCAGCTGCTCTCGAACCCAGCTAGCCTGTCCCCAGTCGGGCTCAAATAACGCTTATTACTGTACTGGCGCGATGAGTCTTGGCTGTAGTCACTCGAGATGGGAAAGTGCTTGGTATCCCGCGTACTGTCAGCTCGCGTTCTGTTGTCCCCATCGGTCGTCGAAGATGCACTGTTCCGGCGAGCCTGACATGTGCCAGGCGATATCGAATTTGACATCTGCGGTAAGGTGTGGTTGTGTGTCGATGGTAATGTGGATTGCAAGTGATACTGGATGTTTTGGCCAGATGGCGAGACACTGGTGCTGCCACGCTCAGTACCAGCTACCGACGCCGGTGTAGGATAGCTGTAAATCTGCGTTGGAGGTGGCTGGGGTGGGTGTTGCGAGGACGAATGCGATGTAGGGTTTGCAAGATGAAAGACTGGCACGTTGGCGCGGCTTGCCATCTCTACCTCTCCGATCTGCCAATGCATTGCTTCGGCAGCTCGCCAAGGTAGTTGCATCTCCTTTGCAATTTTCTCCCACATGTCTTTCTTGAAGCTGTGGATAAATCATCAGTTTCAAGACATTCAAAGGAGGAAGCTGGTGCATCAGAAATAACCCACCGTTCATAGAGCCTTGCGAGCTTGTTCTTTTTCTCATCGTCCCACTCGGATCGTCGTTCAAGGTAATTCTGGAAACGCAAACGGCAGCTTATTGCACTGCGTCCAGTCAAGTGCTTCGATATATCCTCCCATTTCATTCCATTTCCTCGAAGTTCAATGATCGCGGCGTCCTCTTCTGGACTCCATTTGGATTGCTTCTTCTTGACTGGTGACTCGCCTGTATTCGTGCTGTGCGCTGCCAGACGTTTGCTGGGAGGTAACGAGCCATTGCCAAGACTATGCTGTAGTGACGGCAGTGGAGGACCACGATCGTGGCTCGCCATTGCTGGGACGTGGCTGAACCCTGTTTGTTGAGGGTGGTAACTCCCCTGAGAAGCAGGAGCATATTGTGATTGTGAGTAGCTCGAAGGGTGAAAGCGACGAGGTAAGCTTTTGTATGAGTGTTCATTGGGTGCAAATGCAGGCTGGAGTATCGTGCTTGTCATTGGTGCAAGCGTATTTGATCTCGACTCCACCTCTAATTTTCGCTTACGTCCATTCTGTGAACTCTGGGAGGTTGAGCTCAAGTTACTGGGAGAGGGGCTCTTTGGGGGAGCCCCCTCCAGAAGAGATGAGATATCCATGTTGGTGGTAGTGATTTCCGGAATGAGTTGGGATATCAATAGCCAAAAACAAGGAAATGCACAAGCTTCGACTTGTACTCTACGACACTGTCGTAAAAGATAAGGGTCCTGGAGCTTCTGGCCCTCTAGTATCAGTCGACAGTCTGTGTCAGTCAGACTATCGAAGTGAGGCCTCTCGCCACAGATCGATGCAGTTATTTGAATCAAAAGCGATGCTCGAGTCGACAAGGCGGAAGGTCAATGTTGATCTTCCAAGTTTGCCGTGGGTGAAGCAATAACTTTCGTAAAGAGTGGTAGGAAGTGAATGAGTAACTATGGAGTGAACGATCGGCTTGAGAAAGGGTATGCTTGGCCTCTTTAAGGACGAGCACTGTCTAGATCGAGAGCCGCCGAGTTGTGAGATGACTCGCTAGAACCAGACATACAAGGTACTTAAGGTATTCCCGACCGTATGTACGAAGGCGAAAGACCCCTACCACAGTCGAATTCCGACTAGGTTGGCGCCAGACGGATACTCCCAGAGTAAGTGCGACGGAAGAAACAACCTTGGGACGTGGAAAGGGGACCTCATAAACTTTTCAATTATCTGCCGTCAAACGTGCGCTGAGAGCGAGTACCAATAGTCAAGTGGGCAAGGAATGAAGCGGTTGATAACCAATACATGGTGACAGGCCGGGCACTAAGTAGGGGTAGCCACTAAAATAAACGTTGCGGCGATGGTAACAATGTACAGTAGGTGCGCGCCGGGTGGATCATGGGTAAACCAGCTAGACGGACTATTTGCGACAGAAGACGGGGCCACACTATGCGACCAGGTAAAAGGTCTGGAAGACAAGGATATTAGCTCGCGCCATGCTAGAACAGCTGGCCAGGGACGCAGATTTTAGCGGTCGATCTATACTCACCAGCGGAGATGGTGCTTTGCTTTTGCACATGAGGCTCTTCCAAGAATTTGGGTGTTGCACCAATGCCGCCATTCGCTTCGTAGTCACAACGGGTTCCTTCGACATTCAAGTGACAATGACATTGTCGGATGTGATGGATGTGTACCTTACTGTGGGGGATTCGCGAAGCATCATTCCCACGCATTCATGAGCGGTGTGGATATAACATACCACAGGACCGCAGCTGACGTAGGACGTAGGACGTATCGACGCTGTGAAAGCCGAACCTCACGAACCATGATCCGCGTAATTGTGTCATTATGCGGTACCCCCAGGTGATCATGCTGTTAGAGCCGAGCAATCACCTTATTAATTACCACATCAATCTCTGCAATTGACAGGCTGCCGTGTGGTTCCACTTCTCGCTCGAGAGATGCTAATCGGACATCATCAGGGTCACACACATGTCGGTATTACTGCTGCGCCGCTGAACCTCACTCTCAGCCACAGGACAACTTGCTGGGATCATAAGGCGAATGATGATGCACAGCGGGATTTTCACGGTGAAAGTCGCCGTAAGGCAGAGTTGTGTGGTCCAGACTGACAGGTAACGGTTGGTGGCGTAGAAAGTCAATCTGGCCCGGGACAGTGGCAGGACGTGCTATTACACTACCTTTGGTTCATGTTTAACTCCAGGCCTGCGTCGTGTGAAGCTCATGCTTGCACACTTGACTTGACAAGGCTGCTGTACCGAGCGGTCCTCGCGCACAGGCACCTTCCATTGAGAATGAAGCTTGAATCAAGTTTCGGCACGGTGAAACTTATCCGGCGACATATAGGCACCTCATTGACGGAGAAATACCTGAGATGAATGTGGTTATCTGCTGCTGTGCAACACTGGTGCGCAGTCGAACTACTACTTCTCATCTGATCTGGCCTCGCAGTGTGTGTGTGTGTGTGTGTGTGTGTGTGTGTCTGTAGTAGGCCTGCTGACCACATTTGATCGTTGTCCCGATCGTCCGCCCCCATCCTGACGTGCGTTCGCACTACTGTACGCGTCGCAAGGCCACGTTATTGCTAAAGGCAATCTACAAGGGACGATGACGTTGCCCCTTCATTAGTACGGCGGGAATACCCAATGACATCGCGGCGTCTCATCATCAGCTGCACCACATGCGAAGTATTGCGCTACATAAGGGTAAATGATAAGGTACCAGCCCAGCGCCGAACACCTGCTCACGTTTTCCGCAAAGTTCGGTCAAACATCTATGTCCGCTGCGCTTCCGCGTGTGCCATGGCGAGCCCGTGAAATAGGTAAGCATTCGTCCGACACCAAGGAAGCGCTCGGCCACTCCGCAATTGTCTCACATTCCTGGTTGACGAGGCGGCTCCTATAGCATCACTTGTCGCTTATGTTTCCAGCCCTTCCGTCAATGGTATATTCGACTGATTCAGTAGGCGCATATCCTCAAGTCATGGAGCAGTTCAGAACAGCCGGCGTATGGATCGCCGCAAGTAGTCTTCACCAGTATCTGATCGTGGGCAATTATTACGGATCTTGCGGCCTCGAGGACAGCGACAACTGAAGCACGGACTGTCAAAATAGCCATTTTACCGCGTTACCGATCGACAAGTATATCTGTGATCCTTCCCTCGATCGAGGTCGAAGTGCAAAAAGTATAAAGATACAGTAGAAGTTCAAAATGGAAATAGGTTGGAAGGCCGTGTGAGCTTGAGGAAGATAAGGTAAGGGTAAGGTACCTAATTAGCAAGCCGCATAACGGTAAGGTAGCCAAGACTCTGAGCCGCATTTATTACTGTATTGTAGGTTATCACACACCAAGTCATGAATATCCTAAGTGCACCCTCCTCTGACAACGTTCGGCCCCGCGAAGATGGATCACAAGCTAAGGCAAGGTAAGGAGCGAAGTTGAACACATCGTTCGCTGACGGACCACCGGCATCTCGGTGACTCTGTGCCTTGTGGAAGGCAGGTGCACCCCATCTTCTTCAAAGTAGCAACGCATTGTCCATGATGATCCCCCTGGATCAAAGTGATGTTGTCTCGAATACACCAGACCGACACATGGTCGTAATTCTTGACCTATCTCAGAGTGCAGCAAGGGCTCACACGGCTCGTCTATCACCAAAGATTTCAGAAGTTCAGAACCTTGCGGAGAAATACTTCCAAACCTCCGGAGAAAAGCCGCTTGAGCTGGACGAGTAAGCCCGTCTCACCTAGGTGTGCAACTTTTATTGTTCGTGTCGGCTTTGATCTCCCACCTCGTCACCAACCACCAAACCATGTCGGCCCAGGACATTCCCCTTCTTATTATATCGGAGAACGCACGGTCGGAGCGTCGGATCTCCCCCTCGTGGACGATCGCCCATCTCAAAGATCGATTGGAGCCTATCACAGGCATACCTGCATCTGCTCAGAGCCTATCATTGAAGGTTTCATCATGGCCTGCTCAGCCCCTACAATCAGAAAATGAAGCCAGTGTGCAGCTGAACAATTATCCACTACAAGCTTATGCGGAAATTCATGTGAGTGCTGATTCTATGCCTTTCCATGATTGATCCATGCACTCCAAATTCCCACACATGCATAGCCTACATGCGGATGGAGATACGTTGAAATGAGTACAAACGTGGAGTCAGGGATGTTGAAACTCCAGGGCAAAGTAACATGTCGGCTTCTATGCCTTGCTGTTGAGACGGCTCGCCAACCTCAGACCTTGGCTATCTTCTAGGTTCAACACATACGACGGACACTATCTTGATGCTTGTCGAATATGAATGATAGGATATATGTCCCCCTCTCGGCTGAGTTTCACAGTCGGCACAAGACGGGATTCACGAAGACCGACCACCACATCATGCAGAAGACAAGCACGACATGGCAGCTGTGGCGCACGATTCCGCCTGGCATGATGTTGTACGGCGATCGATCCTTGTCTATCAGATGCATGAGCACTGTCCATTATCAACAGCAACTTTACTTCACACTTGCGATGATACTGATGGCCCTATGCAAACTTAGGTTTCAGATACCCGTCCGCCAGGTCTGCGGCAAAACTATAACGACGTATCGGGAATCCAGAAATATGAAATGCCAGCCGACGAGTATGAGTCTCGTACCGATAGTGTCCTGGCCTACAAGCGAGCTCATAAAATTGGCCGTTTCAACCCAAATGCTCCCTCGATCGAGCAGAAGAAGATTGCCGCCGTCCAGCGAGAAATCGAAGAAAGGGGTATGTATCTCCAAATACGCAAAGCAGTCATCGCACTCTACAGTGTACAGATTGATTTCTGCCTAGCTGCATTGATATCCACGTGTCGGACCCATGCATCTCCATCGTGACCGTCCGAACGAGCCTCACCACAAAGTTCTTATCAAGATCACCAAGCGCGACCACGAACGGTTCTATACTGCTTCCACACATTTCAATGCTTGCTCGCTAAGCTTACCCTACATTCACCTGGCTGCTCATTTCGGTGAATGAATAACTGGCTGACTTATTTGGTTTCCCCTAACAGGCATCAAGATTGGCGCTCGTTGCCAACTCCTCCCCGCCTCTACAGACGCACGTAGGGGAACCGTCAAGTACATAGGCGAGGTCACCGAGATCCCTGGATTGGGCCAATGGATCGGGGTTGCCCTTGATGAACCAACGGGCAAGAACGACGGTAGCATTGCGGGGGCGGGTTCTGAGGGAAAGAAGACACGCTACTTCGAGTGTGCGCCCAATAGCGGTGTGTTTGTGAGACCGGAGCGCATCGAAGTAGGCGACTTTGAAGTTGTGGATGAATTCGGCAGTGATGACGATGGGGAGTTCTAAGCTGCGATGAGATGTTAAGACAGACATTGGAGGGTGATCGCGGATGTACAGATCCCAGGTAAGTGTGTGAGTACATGTGTGTATACGGGAGGCTGGGGATTACAGCAGTTCGCGAGAATCAAGGACCAAAGAGGAGCAAAGAGTGCTAATCAATGGTTCAAACCGGATGGCGCAAATAGCACGAATTTGCAGTATCATCAAGGATAGTTTGCAGAACCAAGTAGGCCACAGGAGGACCAGATTCGAGAGTGGCGTCCATGTGTGTGTGTGTGGTTGTGTGGAAAGTTTTGTTGTTTGCGAGAACTCAAAACTGATCATCTATGATAACAATAGCGCTAACAGCACACATAGTGCCACCAACCTTGTGACAGTCAAGCTCTTCGAGACACGTGGTATGCTAGAGCACTAGTAAGCGCCATCGAAGTTAAGGAGGCTAAGTAGGGCAAAACAAGAGGGTGTACAAATGCAGTATGCATACATGTACTGTATGCACTTCAAGAAAGGGTCAAAGGGGGGATTCCCTACCTTATTATTCGAAGTAGGTATAACTACACGAGAGAACGTCCGAGTGACTACGAAGCCCGATCGAACAAGAAATAAGCTTAGCGACGAAACCACAAGATCGACGGTCCCTCCCTAAAGCGTCTTCTGATCACCAACATGTATCTTACATCGATCCAAAGACAGGGAAAAAAGCCGCGTACAATGCTACCTTCTTCGCAGATGAACTAGAAGATCAGTCGACCAGAGCCAGGCCGTTGTACTGTACCATAGCCACATGAATTATCGAGTAAGATTGGCAGCAAGAGCCATTGTATCTACGAAATGATTACAGTACGCACGAAAGACTTTCTCCACACCCTCTTGTTGAAGAAGGAAAAGGACGGTACGGTATCTGTGACGAAGTATGGTACTGCCGACCTTGCTCGTGAACGGGACCCTTGGTCTCTCTGCTTTACAAATTATGTCGCAATCCAAGGACACTAAGAAGGGGACACAAGAACTACTGTTGCTATGTACAAGCGTGTGGGTGTGCGTAGGTCCCGCGGCGACCGACAGAGACTTGGTCACAATGTCGCCAAGTAGAGTTTCCTTGCGGGCGAGTGGTTTAGCTTCGATTTCTGATCTCTGCGATGTACTTAATCTCATTGACCAAACGGCTTTACCAAGAAGTGCATGGGTTCCCGCATCCGACAGCTATGAGGTCGCTGCTCTTCCTCAATGGGACAATGGTCATACGACGAGTCATTGCCGATCGTGAAGCGTTGCTTGGTCCGGCACATTGTCTTGGTGGCAGATGGGGAAAGGGGAGCACACTATAGCAAGACTACTTCTCAACCCGCGGTGGACTTTCGATTCGGTCCGTTACAAGCATCCAGAATGACTCGTCGGAAGAGTGAACATATAAGCGGGTGTATTCGGAGTAATCAGTGCCTAATACTTGACTAGATATATTTCCGGGTCGGCCACAGGGAGAAAAAAACCTTTAACGTCATAAAAGTGTAATAGAACATATTATAGTGCCGCTATTTGCCTGCCTATAGCGGTGGTGGTGGCTAGGAGCCACAGTGGTGGCATTTGTTATTCAAGCAGAGGGTCCCGCGTCGTACACACCAGCCTCCAGCTCACAGCCCTGTGCAAAGAAAATCTTGGCGACGTGGCGCTTGCTTTCGTTCAGGATGGCGTAGTTATTACCTAGTGTACGGAGTATAGGGTCAGCATTGGAAGTCCGCACAGACCTGAGCTAAAGCCGAAAGGGGAAATAGTATAGAAAACGGAAAAGATGTGCGAGGGTCAAACGTGATTCCGGTCGGGCAACCCCCTCCGCTGCCCCGCCCGTTTACGCAGGTTGGACAGCTGTAGGCGACATGAGAAATTACCACCGAATCCAGACGAAGAGGACGCTCCGTTAAGGTTGGACGGGATCTCACGGGGTGGTAAGGGGCAATACCCGACTCAGCGCCCAGCAACGTGCAGCGTCCGGTAATTGCAAATAGGCCGGAGAAAAGTCGCTGAGAACCACGGCTCCAGAATCTCGGAACCAATCCGTTGGAGCCACGTATTCTTGGTCGCCCTGCATAGTACAGGACATGCACGCATGCATGCTTGCGTGCGGATGAGGTGGGTCGGTCGAACGATGAACCTTCGTTCGCAATGATTTCTCCGTACCCCGGATTGTCGCACAAATTCTGAGGTTCGGTGCAGTTCGATGAGACACGAGCTGCACCAAACAGGCAATCTGCAACCACTCCCGTGTCACAGGAGCCAGCTCCCGCTTTGCGCACCTGAGGTTCGTTGTCGTCGTCGTGGCGGTGAGACACCGCCTTTCAAGTCGGTGGTTAAAGGAACGTTGACCAGGAATAGTGATACATTGCGAATAAGAGGGGAGGTGCAGCGCAAAGGAAAAAAGCAAAATACAAAATAATGACGTGTTGCAACATACCTCTTGGGACCTGCCAAACGCCGCCTTTGGACATGCCAAATTTGATGTCTCCAACCTCGACCGTGACTTTGCCTTCGTGCACAAAGAATATCATCTGCATCTTCCGCGAGTTTTTGATTCGCTTGAAGCCTTCTGGAGGTACCTCGACCATGCCTGCCCCGAAAAAGGGCATCGTCATGACTTTGGCGTAGCGAAAAGCTGAGCCTTGTACGTCGCGCGTAGCGATCGCCGTCGATGCGAATGCAATATCTAGAACGCCGTCAGTGAGATCGTTCAAATCATGAGTAGAGCTGCAAACGCGCTTACCTTCGTGGACCTCGTCGTCGGGGTTGCCGGCCCCTACCTCTGCGTCCCAAGTTCTGACACGCCCATTAATCACACCCAGTTCGTCTTCCCAGGCTTCAGGTAACAGATCTTCGTCTGCCTCTTCCTCGTCTTCCTTGATCGATGACAGTTCCTTGGACTTCTTCTTCGGTCTGCCTCGCGCTCGTGAAGGTTGCTTCGGCTCGTCGAGCGGTTCTGCGCGGACCACACCGTCAACTTCGCCATGGCGCCATATGAAAGACTCGTTGCACCAATATTTGAGCGGTTTGATAGATGTTCGTCCTGATCGCGTCTGTGTTGCTCCGTCTTCTTCCTGGGGTGTCCCAGCACGTAGAGTCACTATGGATTTCGGACCCTTTCGTTTGTTGCCTTGCGAATCGTCTGAACCCGGATCCTCGACAGGTTTCTTCGGCTGTTGTGACTTCTTCTTTTGTGATGCTGCCTTGGCGGGTGGTCCACGCTTGCCCGGCTTCGGTTGCGCCTTTTCTTGTACCGGCTCCGGCTCATGGTCGGATTCGGGGGGTGGCACAAAATCTTCAACACTTCTGTCATCGTCCTCCGATTGATGCCTGGATAGAACTCGTTGTGGAGAGTGTGACTGTTGAATTTTCTTCGCCTTGGTGACCGTCGGTGATTCGATCGGTAACTCGGTCTCGGCCATGGACTCATCAGGCATCGCGGTATCTTCGATCGACTGTTCGGTAAGTTCACTCTGCTCGGTCGCTGCATATTGGGTAAGGTCGACAATGGTTTGCTCTGGCTCTGCAGTAGTGTATTCTGTAGGGTCTGCGGCTGTATAGGCGGTATGATTCGCAATTGTGTATTCGGTATGATCCGCGTGAGTTTCGTCGATGGCTGTGGCTCCGACGGTCGTATATTCTGTCTCCTCCGGCTCGTTCACTGTCGTCTCGGCGAGCGTCTCATCGATGTTAGTCGGCTCAGATGGTGCTTCCCGAGCGTATGATTTCCGACGCTTCTGATCGGGTTCGGGCTGGAGCGTTGACTCTACTTTGCCAATCTGAGAAGTCCTGGGGTTTCCTCGTTTGCGTTTCTGATTTGAAGATGGGCCGTCCGAAGGCGAATGCGGATAGGCTGAAGAGTTCTGTTTGTCGGAGAGCTGTACCTGAACAGCAGTAGTATCAATTTCAATCTGTTCTGACTCTGGCGCATCTCTAATCATGCTATCGATGGCTTCTTGTGCTTCCTGTACGGTCCTCTCAAGCTCAACCGAATCACTCCGAGCATCGCCCGTCCTCTTGGCCGGAGAATCATCGAATTCAAAGATGCTTTTACGGCCCTTGCCAGGTCTTGGTTTGAATGGACTGGGGCTTTGTTCGACGCTCGTCCTTACGTTGCTTGCATTCTTAGTGAAGTCAAGTTTCCGATTCGCCCGGTCTGGCTGAGCCGACAAAGGTCGCTGTGGAGAAGTATGGCGCGATCCGGGTCGCACAGAAGAATGTCGTACAGGAGAACCACCTATATTGGTGTGTCTGGGAGTCTGCGTCTTCGGTGGGAGATGAGGTGTCTTGCGCAAGTTGAGAGTCTCGGTAGTCTGTGTGGCAGCAGCTATAGCAACATGTCAATGTTAGCCATTCACAATATATAGCCATCGATGAAGCGAGGCCAAGTCAGCACAGAGTTCCTGGATGTCTGATATTTACCATTTTCGACCTCTACACTAGCGTTTCCGCGCTTACGCTGTGAAGAGCGCTGAGGTGTTGGTATCGGCGAAGAGAAGATGCCGCTGACGGGCTCGAGGCCGTATTCGTCGCGTACGCCTGTATCTTTGAGGGTGATGCCCGTTCGTCTGTCACCACCGAAGTCAGAATCGCTTGCGCTCCTTCCCAGCTTTCTTGCTTCGCTTGATCAAGTGTATGGCGCGTACCGTCCCTGCTTTCCTGGTTCAAAATACATGTTTTCTTTCAGATTATTGTGTCGTCGCCGACCGGGGGTCAATCTTGTTGACGCCATGCCGTGGCGTGTGGCGGGTATCCAATGGCGGCACAAATCTGTAATGAGCAACCACAAGGGCTGGCGCGTTAATAGAGCTAGATTGTATGAGAGTAAATATATGGGACGATGGAACTGTGTTGTCGTTGAGTATGTAGGTGTCGATATAGCCGCGTGTTTGTCACAGTTGATGGAAATGGAAGGAACGCACGTCGTTTCTGTTGTGTCTGCGGCGTTGTTTGTGGGGATTCTTGGCTTATGTTTACTTCCTGCCGTACAGTACGCTGCACCATCCCACTTCCTAATCGGGTATTATGTCGGCGTATTCACGGCAAGCGCGCTACCATCACGCCTGCGCGCGTCTTCTCGCAACATTAATATCTCACACTGCCTTCACATCTAGAATACCATTGAGATCTGATCAGTATTTGATTTCACGAGAAAACATCATGGACGAACCAATGGAAGAAGTCAACGAGTCTCAGGACATCGCCCAGGAAACCCCAATCGACAATGTTTTTGTGCCTCCTTCAGTCAAGAAAGAGCCAATATTGGCTGGCACATCTTACACTCACATGTCCGATGTGCCAGAAGTGGTCAAGGCAGACATGTCTACCGAGTGTGTTCTGGGTGTTGACGAAGCTGGAAGAGGCCCTGTGTTAGGTATGTGGTGTGCCTCTGCCACTGACTTGTACTGTTCCTGATCTGAGCATCATAGGACCTATGGTGTATGGCTTGTACTATTTGCCCATATCAATGCACCGCTCTCTACTGGCAGACACTCATCACTTTGACGACTCCAAAGTTCTCACTCCAGCATTCCGTTCATCCTTGATGCAGGCCATCTGCACCCCGGGAACGGATCTCTTTCGTTCTTGTGGCTGGGCGACTCGCGTCATGTCAGCAAGGGACATATCATCTGCCCAATTGAGACCCACAGCGATGTACAATCTGAATGCCCAGGCAATGGACGCCACGATCGATCTGATCAAGCAGGTCTTTGCCCAGGGTGTCAATGTCAAGGAAATCTACATCGACACCATCGGTCAGCCGGCTACTTATCAGAGGAAGCTCGAGCGCATCTTCCCCACGGTCAACATCACTGTTGCCAAAAAGGCTGATTCTTTGTATCCTTGTGTATCCGCAGCGAGTGTTTGCGCCAAGGTAAGCAGAGATGCTGCGCTTGACGTTGAGTACGACAACTTCAAGGAAGCTGTAGCTCGTGACGATGCTCGTGCAAAGAAGGCGCTTCCTGAGCACCCGGCAGCTGGCTGGGGCTCCGGTTATCCTAGTGATGCTCGTTGCTCTAGCTGGCTAAAGCACAACATGGATCCGCACTTTGGCTGGGGTACTGAGTGTCGTTACAGTTGGTCTACAACAAAGGATTTGCTGGATTCTAAATCTGGCGCAAAGGTGACCTGGCCTACCGTAGAGGACGACGAGGACTCGATGAAACTCACAAGCTTCTACATGTATGACGACGAGGAAGCAAACACAGGCGAAGATGAGTTGTCTCTGTGGTACGGCAGACGTGTCACGGAAGAGGTCTTCTGAGCTGCTCATGCGCCAAGGGTGCGTCTAGAGTATGTCCCGCGAGTCCTCTGTGGTTTCTCCAACACTCGAGCATACTTTTCAGTGGACATCAACATCCACTTCGCCGGGACTCCTCGAATTTTTGTTGCCTCTAACAGCATAGTAAGGCACAGAAACTACGAATATGCCTACTCGATATTCTGATCCAAGAGATCCAAGAAGTGAGCGGCGTCTGCGCCGCAGCCACGATTAGCCAAGTCTACGAGGCGCTCCTGACCGGAACGTATGCTATACTACCAACCTGAATAATGGTCGTCACAACGAAGATAGACACTTGCAGTCGACAGTAGTGCAATTTCGTTACGGCGGATTTTGCGATAATAGTGTTGATCAGTACACATATTCCGAGGACGCACACGGTGAACGGAGACCAGCCATGCATGTAACTATCAATGGCCGGCCTGTCAGACTTGAGAATGTGGAACCATACAGCACACAAGACTATGGGTCTTCTCGGTCTGCTCGAGGAGCAAATCTGGAACCATACAGCACACAAGACTATGGGTCTTCTCGCCCTTCCAGAGGAGCAAATGTGGAACCATACAGTAGACAAGATATTGGATCGTCGCGTCCTGAGGTGCTTCCAGGACCAGAAAGCTTTGTTTCATACTGGAATCCGATTCAGGAATTACTCAGTCACATGTATCTAAATCGTCACGGAGACAGAGTGCATCTTTTGGAGTGTCTTTATAGCATGCGAGATCACCTCCATGCATTCGAGCGCTACAACCACATGCGAACGGAGAACCTTGCACCAGTGAGATTTCCCGACACCAGCATGCCTCGTGTGCTTCCTGAAGGAGAGGCGTTTGACCAACTGTGGCAGCCCATCCAAATCATGCTGAACTCTCTGTACGCGCACAGTGACAGAGCCTACGGGTTGCAGCCGGATGTTCTCTATGCCATCAATAATCGCTTGCAGGGTTTTGACGACTACGGTCAGAGCCGGACTGCAAGAGTAGTGGAGGTTGGGTCTTTTGGAGATGAAGATTACAGGCGTGGAAATTATCCTCCAGAGATACCCGATGATGTTTTCTATGCACCATCCGCAATTGGGTCTGAGGATTATGATTATGACGACGCGTCTTCTTCGGTGTCATGGTTCTATTGAGCTCCCATTGTGATTTTTGATGTCATAATATGCGAGTGAGCGACCGATGAACAGTGTTACGGGAGAAAAGGAGAGCGGCCGGGTGAACGAGATCTTTGATTTGATTGCATCCATCGTGTCATTGGTTGTGCTACTTGTACAAGTACTGACGGGCTGTGCAGAAGGGGAAGAGCAGAGCAGCCGGGTGGAGAAGGTATTTGTTTCGATTGCATTTATGATGACTTTGAACTGCTTGCTATTTCTCTTTCATACATGTCTTGCCTAGGAGCTATATTGCTCGATATCTTACTTCTGCTCATCACACACCTTGTGTTTCTTCTCGTATGTACCACCTGATATGTTTCCTGATATACGAAGAAAGCACAGTAGACAGACAGCATTACCTTAACATTACCTTATCACTCTCGTTCTCCCCAACTTAAGGTTGATTTCCGCTAGACAAAGCTCTCGTTCGCCAGGAACCGAGACCCAAAATATTCATTTTCCAAAGTTGAGTTTCGATGGAATTGACGGCTCTGGGGATGTCGGCTCGGTGAAATAAAACAGGACAGGACAGGACGTAGAAAAGTTGAGTTTAGTCGATACAGAAAATCCGACAGGGGTCTGCACTGCGCAGACAGACAGACAGACTAATCACTGCATTGTATGCACTTAATGTGCTGGGCTGGGCCTACAGCTGTGGCGTTGACGTTCTGTATGGATAGGTATCTTGTGTATAGGTACAGTATCTTGTGTAGGGGGCTCGAGGTGATGCTAAGGGAAAGGGGTGGTCACCCTGTCTGTCTGTCTTTGGGCCACCGTACTGTGACTAGACTAAGGTGAATATGATAAGGTATGTAGGTAGGTAAGTAATCGAGACCATGCTTGTGTAGCGTAGGAGGTTGCACAGTAAAGTAGCTGTATCGGAGACAGGACCAAGGGTAGAGAGATACACTACGATAGATTGTGAACGAAACAGAGAAGAAAATGGAGAAGATCAGAACAGAGTAAAACGGGACAAAATGCTTCGCTTCGCTTGCTTGGCCGCTTGCTTTTGGAATTTCCAGAAGATAATCTATGCAGTCCTTCCATCCAAGACGAAGAGAGAAATGAAAACGCCATAAAACACCCCCCAATCAAAAGAAACCAGCAATCACCCGACCCCGCCCACCGCGACCAGCGCCGCCACAGCGCCCGCAACGAGCACGCTCACCAGCTCCGCCCGAGCCCCAGGCGAAGCGGCATTAAGGTAATACACAGCGCCAAGATAACTACAACTCAAATCGGCGCCCTCGCTGCGGCGCCCATAATCGACCTCCAGCCCCTTTCCAGGCGTCGGACACGCGAAGCCGAGACTCGCGGGACACGACTGGACAAGCGAGTAGCACAGGTCTGCGCACGGGAGGACTTCCTTGTACGGGCCTGGCTCGACTTGTTGGTCGATGATGGCGGGGTTGCGGGAGGAGTTCGAGGCGAAGACGGAAGCATAAGACTGCGAGAAGGCGAGCGAGTCGCGCGGCGCTGAGGCCATGGGGATGTAGGGGTCTGAGAGGAGGGCCGAGGGGAGGAAGGCCGCTTGTTGCTCCGACGCGTTGGCGAAGGTCGTGCTGGCTGTGGCGTTTATGAAGCGTTGCGCCATGTTGCGCGGTTGCAGCCAGGGGAGCGTGGAAGAGAAGTCTTCGCAGCGCGGCATTGTTACTGCGCACAGCCATTGTTTGTATGCTGCGGCGCAGTCGTCGCACGTTTTGGCGAGTGAGTATTGCGCTGATGAGGTCGTGTTGCATGGCACTTGTTGCAGGGAGTAGTTGAAGTTTTGGTAGAGCTGGCCCGCGTACGAGTCGTAGACTGCGGATAGGGAGTCGATGGATGGGAAGGTGTAGGGGTTCGAGGGCACGGCGTAGGCGACCTCGCTGCAGAAGGTCAGGTTGAAAATCAGCTGGCAGTTGCCGTCCTGTTTGGTTTTCAGCGGGGTCGGTGCCCACACTTGACCACCGCCGCCGACGACACCTGGTCCGGAACTGGTCGAGTTGCCCTGCATGGCGAGATAGACTTTATAGTCCGTACTCGCGTTCAGTCCTTTGATGTAAAACTGCTGCTTCGGCTTGTTGCCTAGTCCACGAGTGATCATGCCCATCTGGACTGCGTCCGTCACACCTCCTGCGTCGTTCGTGTTGGCCATGATCTGAGCCGGACTCGTCTTGAGACCACAGTAGCTGTTCTCCACGCCCCAGATGGACCTGTCTTTGTTGCTTTGGGCAAAAAGAGTAAAGGGTGTTGTGAGGTTCATCCATTTCTTGTAGACGTCATCACCAGCGCTGGCCTGGGTGAGGTTGTCGGTGACGAGGAGAGCGTTGTAGGTGTCTGTGTCGACGAGATGCAGAAAAGTGGTCGCGAAGGTTCTGTGGTAGTAGTCTTCGATCGAGACAGCAAGTTCATAATTCCACACCCCAGTAAAGTTGGTGGGCAGATCTTCGGCCGAGACAGACATGAAGACATCTCCCGTGGCGTTCATCGTGTAGTTTGCGAAACCCGCGTCCAAGGTAATCTCAACCTGCGTGCCGTTGGTGACTCTGGGTCCGGGTCTTTTGTTAGAGGTATCGTTGGACACGTAGAGCTTCAGCTGAGGAGGTGCACGATCCTGGTCGACAGATCCATTCCATCCAGGCTGTAGACAGGTATTGATTGAGATGTAGATCTGCCGGGACTCGCGTTCTTGTCTCTTGAACAATCCGTTCTGTTCTTCCTCGGCATCTCGCGCCTTCAACTTCCTCCTGAAAAAAGTCGTCGTTGTCGTCTTCTCCATCCTCGAACAAGTAGTTGTTACTCGGCAGACCAGGGCCCGGATCGGTTTTATTCGCCCATAGCGATGCATTGGTGAACCTCCAGATCTGCAGTTGACCGGGATTGATGTTGAGTTGGCCAGGGACATTACTTGATTGGATTGTACCAGCATCCAACTCGTCTCTTTCCTGCAACAACACGAACTGGTCATCATGTGACTCATCACCAAATGCTATAGTTTCTCCTCCTGCATCGCTTTCATCGTCGTCGTCGTCGTCGTCATCGTCATCCAGTCCCTCCACCTCATCCTCTATCCGCGCCCAATTGTGATCCTCACTCCCACGTATTGATCCCAAAAACTCAGACGGCGACCCACCAGCGACAATTTCAGCAGCATATGCGAATTTAGGACTCCATAGGAAGAAATATATCAGGACCAGCACGACAGAGGCAGTGAGAGAGACGGCGAATCGCGATTGCAGCGGCGTGAGCTTGGGGAATTGCATCGTGCCTCTTCTTGCCGTCCCTCGGCCACGGGCCACCCGGGATACCGGTGCTAAGGGAGGTTTATGTTGAAGATTAATTTTGGTATTGGCTCCTGATGGGTGGATGTGCGTGTATGCAGTTCTGGAATGGTTGAAGCTTCATGGGCGCATGAGCGCGAAGTGAGTGTATTGGTGGATCTTCTCAGTCTTTATTCTCTTGTTTCTGTTGATCTCAAACCCGATTAAAGCTCCTCCTAGCCCAGGGAATTAGGCACTCGTCTACTGATTTGACGGAATGTTTCCAACAAGCATATGCGTGGTTCGGAGGTTCGAAAGGTGGAATAGGAATACGGACATTAGACTTCGGAGATTCCATCAGGGTCCAGTTAGCCGCGACAACATGCCCGCGTGGCTTGAGGAAGAGCATCTGTGCATCTCTTCGCGTAAACTTGCTGCTTCTTGTTTTCCACCTACCCACTCCCTCTGCTTTTGAATCTACCTTCTGTGTTCAAGGTACCTTATTCTACGGTTCAAGCAGGGCACATGTATAACGGAGTCTACTTCCCGTTCCTCCACGTGTGCAGCAAGCACAACAAATAGTCTCGGGTCGTTGGCCATCATAAGGTTGCCATATATATCTATGTTTTACACTTTCATACCTGCGAACCCTGTTTCTCGTCCTCGATCCATCTTGCGTCGCCGCTGCACATTTCATCATACGTACCGTGTAGCTACCTGAGCTGTATCCGCTGCGT
The DNA here is from genome assembly GCF_041146345.1 of Neodothiora populina. Lineage (NCBI taxonomy): Eukaryota > Fungi > Ascomycota > Dothideomycetes > Dothideales > Dothioraceae > Neodothiora > Neodothiora populina. Next base: position 768,209 of record NW_027191405.1, on the reverse strand, counting down.
GATGTGATCATAACATCAATCAGAAACACGGCTTCGTGTACCCGTCGTGAGCTAGGTCTACTTCCAAAGACAAACGCTCCACTGGTTCACTGCCATCTTCCATGTTCATCTATCCAGATGCCTATATTGAGTCTCTTTCAGTAACCATGTCGCGATTCTCACCCTGACAAGGTCTTCTTTCTTGGAGATCGAGACGTGTAGATTCGGGAAGCACCGAGAGCGGGAGGGGAACATAGGACGTGAGTGTCGGTTTCTGTGGGGTCAAAGATATGCCGCTCTATATCTCGCGAACCTGACACTCAGATGTTCGATTATGATCGAGTGGAGACTTTTGAGAACACTACTTAATTTTTTCCCGGTCGCTAGGTACGTTGTCGCCATGTCGTCGTTTACATCATGCCAGTGAGTGCACTGTTAGCGTAGGCCTGTCGAATACATTAGTATCAGACAACGTGCATTCAATAATCGTCACTCACCATGGGCTTGATGTCGGGATGCGGCACAGCGTCGAACTTGTGGAAGTCGAGCTTGAGATCGTTCTTGATGTTGATGTACGCTCCCTTGTTCTCCGTGCTGTCGCAGTATCTCGGGGCGGAGAAGACGGTGATGCAGCGTCCGTCGTGCTCAACCTCGTATCCCTCCATTCTGACTTCGTGACTTCGGATGATGGCCTCGAGGCCGTTGTTCTCGCAGAATCGCTTGGTGACGTCGGGTCCGAACTGCAGGCCGACACCGCGCTTGCTGGGCCCTCTGCCGGGCATGGTCTGCGGGTCCGTCCAGAGCATCTCCATCATCAATCCCTCCTGACCGGGCTGGCGCTGGTTGTGCCTGTCGAGCTTTCTCACGTCGTCCAGAGAGATCTTGTCGTCGGAAAAGAGACCGCCATGAAGCACAAAGTACTTGTCGCCGATAAGAGTGGCCAGAGGAAGAGCAGAGAAGGACTCGGAGAAGATCTTGAAGATGCGCTCGTTGTACTTGTGTCTGCACTCGCCCTCAAAACCGTACATTCGGTTCATGTCGTCCGTCTCGTGGTTGCCGCGGTTCAGGAACATGGATTGCGGGTACAGCCACTTGTAGGCGTACAACAAAAGCGCGACCTCGCAGGACCAGCTGCCTCTGTCGACAAAGTCACCGTTGAACAGGTATGCGTGGTCTCGGCTGGGGAAGCCATTGAGCTTGAAGATGTTCAACAGATCGAAGAATTGGCCTGTTTGGGGCATGTCAGTTCCATGCTTTGTCCTTGTCAATGTTGATGCAGCTAGCCTACCGTGAGTATCTCCGCACACGGTCAATTGGCGATCCTTCTCCACCTGCACCTCGACCATGGTGGGTTCCTCGTACACTATGTTCGTGACGGCGACGAGGATTTGGTAGACGTATTTCTTGTGGATGGCCTTGCCGTCCTTGAATCTCTGGATCATGTCGTCGACGAACTCTTGCGTCATCTTGTCACCTAGTTTCATACCGTCGTAGCTGTCATCCACCACCATGTTGTCCAGGTCTAGACCTTCGAGGGCAGAAGGGGCGTCGGAGACCTCGATGGCCTTGAGGAAAGCATCGCGCTTGACGACCTTCTGGCACGCATCGTGCTGTAACTTGGCCGTCTTGTCGTTGGGCTGCTTCTTGACAACAACCTTCCAGTCGTGGATTGCATCGGCGTGTCTTAAGATTGCAGTGTTGGCGACTGCTCTCCGGTAATAGGCCTTCACAGGTCAGAAGTGGGGGATACACAAAAGGGTCGCAAGTCTCGACTCGCCTTGACAAAGTTGGAGTCTAGCTCTATGGCTTTGGTCGCATCAGCCACGGCATAGCCGTAGGCTTCGAGTTTGATGTTGGCCTAGAGCGGGTGGGGGACTGATGAGTTTCGTGGACTTTTCGGGGATATGGTCGCGTGCTCTCGCCGCATTCATTCAGCTACTGACCTGGGCCCTGTTGGTGTAAAAGGAGGGCTCCTTGTCGTATTTCTCTATGGCTTTCGTGTAGAAGTCAATGGCGGTGGGCCAGTCATGGTTCTTGAAGGCCTCGTTGCCCTTGTTCTTGAGCTCTACGGCCTCTGGAGTGGCCATTTTGGAATGTGATTCGAAGCGCAATCTGATATCCGGATCTCCGACCAACTTATTGATATATATCGACGGGTCTTTTCGTATCTGTAGGGACACAAAACAAACTGCTGTCCGGATCTTCGAAGCCGAGAAGATATATGTATTCTAGACAGGATAAAGTTGAGGCAGAATGCTGTGGAATAATGGGAATTGATGGAAAGCGACATGTCAAAGTTGTTATCTGATGCCGAAAGCACAGACGATCTGCTGTACAAAGTACAAATGCTCCAGAAGGAGAAGGCGACGATCTGAATCTACAATCTGATAAGATCACTGTGACTGATCTTTCCTCTAGCAAGTCTAAGCGGCCATCATTCCTCATCCACCATCCTCCAATACAGAGTGCTCTTCGATAAATACCACCACCTCACCTGTCCGCCTATAATCGTCTCCACCACTGCATCACCACACACCTCTCGATCGACTCCTCGACTTAAATACAACACCCCGGACCCCGCCACTACTACCCAAAAGAATGTCCAACTACGTGCCCCCAGGCCAACACCGCCAACTGCGCGCCTGCATGGTCTGCAGCATCGTGATGCCGTCGTCGCGCTTCCGCCGCGAGGGCTGTCCGAACTGCGAAGAGTTCCTCGAACTCGCGGGCCACGAGGACTCGATCCAGGAGTGCACGAGTCAGGTCTACGAGGGCCTCATCACGCTGTCGGATCCCACCTCTAGCTGGGTCGCCAGGTGGCAGCGCCTCGAGGGCTATGTGCCGGGCGTTTACGCTGTCAAGGTCACTGGCATTGTGGGTTTGGTCTTTTTGCGCCGGTCGGGGATTGCTTGCTGATGTTGTTGGACTGTAGTTGCCTGAAGAGATCATTGCGACTATCGAGGGTGCTGGTGCTAGATATATCCCGTGAGTCCGCTTTCTGCCTGGAGAGAAATATCAATCGCATACGGCCGCGTACTGACTTGCTGCTTCCATCGCAGTCGCGACGGCAGCGGGCTTGCAGACGAGTAGAACTCGATGCAGATGCCGAGCGACCGCGCAACGGACACGGCTACAGCTACACCCACTTGACGGAAGAACGATGCTGCAAGGCACCACTACATGAGCAAAGAACAATACATTCGATAAAACAAGCGTTGGCGTTTCGGGGAAAATGGGGCAAACAAGAGGATCAGCAAGGTCAGAACGGAGCGAGATGGGGGTTTCCGGTACATGGACTCATCTTGCTATAATACACCCCCTCTGGCGGACAGCTACCGTCACTGCATATCATAGCTTTTTGCAATTGATTGGCCAAGTATGGCTGAAGAACAACAAACACACAACTTCTTTTGATATCCACCGTAAGAAAGCTATCGGATCATCCCCACACGCAGATCAGCAGCACGCATCATAAACCAGCCGAAAAGTCATGAGAATAAACCCTAGGTCAGAAGCAAACACCTGTTCTCGGATAAAGAGAAGAAAAAGAGGAACAGACTGCCGTGTCCAAGACCTTTTCCCCGCCATCTTCTCAAATCCTGCACCTCCATACATACCCCTTTGGCCTCCGTCTAGGGAGCGGTGGCAGACCCATGTCAAACTCATCGAAGCTGACATAGCCCTCTTCGTTGGGATCGTCGACTTCTGTGAGCACCGCCTGCACCTCTTCCCTCACGTCGTCTCTCACCTCCTCGATGTGGTGCCTCGTGACCCATCGATTGGCCGCTGCCGCCCTGTCACCTGGCACATAGGCATCCAATGTGCCAATCGCCTTGGTCAGTCGTTCCAGGTATGCCCTCAGCGCCTTCAGATCCATCTCTGCGTTCCCGGTATACACGTACTCCTTGATGTTAGCTTGATGAACGATTGCCGCTGCCCATGGTTCGTCGTCCCCTGATGGGCAGCGATAGGCTTTGGCGCTGTTGCTGCCCTTGTTCCTCTTTGCTGTAGCCGAAGGGATCAGCATGTCTTCCTCGCGCGCATATCGTCGACCATCGATGATCGAGAAGGCCGGTAGGTGGTGCCCGGGTAGCCAGGCAGACGGTTTGAGTTTGATATGAGCCTGGTACAACACGTAGCCAGGTGGAGCAGGGAGCCGCGGTGACAGGTCGTACTCTGCTTGCTCATCTCCTGATCTTCGTTTCCAGTTCTCTTGAGCACTGTTGCGGAAACTGTCAACGCGGCCATCCATGGCCACGCGATTGAGAAAATCGGGGGCGGCTTGACGAGACACCTCAGGGCTACGGACGAGGATGTCCATGTTCACTAGATGCAACGATTTGGTGATCTCAAAGTCACCTTCTCCTTTGGTCAAAGTCAAATCCACGTCAGTGCTGGCTTCGCTTCCTGTCAAGGATATTAGTACTCATGTAACGAGCTTTGCCCGCGACCAAAACAGACCCGTTGTAAGGCTGGTGTTCTGACTGTGGTCTGGCTGCGCTTCCAATGTGTCAAAGACTGTAGCGAAGGGGAAGCCTGCTATGTCCTTCTGGTTCACGTTCAACTTCCAGTTCGAAAGACCGACCCGACCTTGCAATGGAATGCTGCATTTTATACCCACTTGCACCTGTAACGAGAGGACTGAAAACTTGAAAAATGGCTTGCAAGGAAGCAAGACATGCAACCATTGCATCAATAGCATTATCGGTAGCCAGTAGCACCTTTGGACAAATGTCATGGGATAAATTCCAGTCAGTATTACGAAAAGGATGGCTGCTTCCGAGGTGGGGTTATCTGCGTCTCAGGCGATCAATGAGCGCGATTTTATACCTCGATTGAGACTCGAAATGGTGTACACGCAGATTTCTGGACCATAACGGAGCAAACAAGAGTGGATGGAGCTCGAGTAATGAAGCACGTAGCCGCATCGCCGTCAAGGAAAAACTGATAGATGGTACATGCCGTCGTTGTCAGGCTGATGCGTGTAGGAAGAAGATAGGCGGACATGTCATCTGGCCCTAGTCCATTACTGGCTCTCGATTGCAAGAAAGACCATGCTGGTTACGCTTGTGAACCATTCCTCTACGATCTGGATGTCAATTGCAGCGCTCAGCAAGCTTATCGCGGCTATCAGGGCCACGAGGAGTCTGCCTCCGTAGAACGATGATTAGGCTCCCAGAAGCATGGTGTCTGGACTTTTATGATGGCGGGTATGACGGTCCCGGGATTCTTGCATGAAAGTCGTACAGATATTCTCGGGTGCTTGATCTTCTGACCAATAAAAAGTTCCCAAGACGATCGATGTATTGATGAGACGTCTATCCACTACCTTGCTCAGTCACAAGCAAACCTTTTGGCCACATTCGTCAGATTAGACCTGGAATGGGGTGCTCCGCGGTTGCTCACTGGCAAGATGACTTGGCTGTCCTCCCAAAATCAGAAGGACCGAGCGGCATCGGTTCTGCATGAACTTGGAGGTGCGGGATATAGTAAGTTACACATGTGCTTCACTAATAAGCGAGAAAAGGACAACAAGCTATTCACAGAGCCGGAGCGACGTCCGATAACAGGTAGACGTCCTATAAGACTTACCGCTGGATATCGGAGATAGGCAGTGTATTGATCGCAGAAGCCAGTATCCGGCCGATCAATCTGTGGTGTTGCCTGCGAAGTGCTCAACAAGCCTACAAGTGAATCTTGTTGTCCGGCTCTTGGTCGAGAGGTCGTGAGGTCTGAAGGCGTTTTTACTGACGACTCTAGACTGGTGGAGCTGCGGTATGAACGTATGAGCACCATTGAGATTTCGGGTTTTTATGAATCCGACAACCGTTCGCAGCGATGTCAAAGTTCTGAGATACAATATGGGATGAGCTTGGCACGTCATATTCGACACGATGGAAATCAGATATCAATGAGTACCTCACGCCGCTCTCGTATGTCAAGCGCCTGGTGTAGTGATAATCTGCGTTAGAAGAGGCATTGCTGTGCACTTTTGCCTGGCGGTTGTTCGAGGCCAAGCACTGGCATTCTGTAGCAGATAAGATAGGCAGCTCGGGGACATGGACAAGACTCGAAGCTACCACAGTCGGATAGCAAGGACAACTAAGGTGGCAAGCGTTGTCACATATTACTATATTGTACTGCACTGCATGATCGCTTCCACAGCAGTTGATGCGAGATAAAAGTCAGGTAAGAAACAGTACTGTCCAGTAAAGTAAGGTAGGTGCCGTAAGTTAAGGTAGGTACGGTAAGGTCAACGCCAAGGCCGGAAAGTCTGAACGGCAAGATCCGGCTCGCAAGCAGCTGCTGGTCAAGTTCAGAGGGAGAGTGTAACAACGTTTGGACATTTGAAGCCGCCAGGAATCCGACACTGCAATTGACCATCCTCATACCAGTCGCCAATCATGAACTCCTTCCGTGTCGCTCGCGCAGCCATCAGGGCTCGCCCTACCGCTTTCGCCGCTCCCCTGGCACGAAGAGGCTACGCCGACGTTGCCTCTGACAAGATCAAGCTCTCCCTCGCTCTTCCTCACCAGGTACGCGACAAGCATCCGTGACTGTCAATTGAAGAGATATGGCAGAGAGATACGAGGATATCTGAACAGGAAAGAGCTGACCGAACCGGTGACCAGGCCATCTACAAGTCCCAGGATGTGTACGACACCTCCCCTCCGAACCTCCGACTCTTGCGCAAATCACAGCTTCGCCGCTGATACGACCCATCTTTTACTGACAATCGACAACAGCGTTCAGGTCAACATCCCCGCCGAGTCCGGTGACATGGGTGTCCTCGCCAGCCACGTTCCCTCCATTGAGCAGCTCAAGCCCGGTCTTGTTGAGGTCATTGAGGAGTCCGCCGGCAGCAAACAGTTCTTCCGTACGTCACACAACTTTGCATCTGGAGGAACAGATCAAGAAAGAAGAGCAGGATCGCAACGTGTAGAGCACTGCGGGCGGCTTTTGTGTAGAACGAATGACTGACTTTTCCCTCTCAGTCTCCGGAGGATTCGCAACTGTCCAGCCCGGTTCCAAGCTCAGCATCAACGCCGTTGAGGGTTACCCTCTCGAGGACTTCAGCCCCGAGGTACAGCTCAACTTTTCCGGAAGAGCCCCCCTTCGTGTGTGATGAATCGCTAACTCGTCCCACCAGGCCGTGAGAAGCCAGATCGCCGAGGCACAGAAGATTGCCAGCGGCAGCGGCAGTGAGCAGGACATCGCCGAGGCCAAGATTGAGCTCGAGGTATGCCATCGCCATCTCTTGGTTGTACAAAACCCTCCGATACTGACCCCTTGACAGGTTTTGGAGAGCCTCCAGGCCCACCTCAAGTAGGTGCATGTGTAAATAGATACCTTGTGTCTCCGTCGTAAATGTATCATAAGTCAAAAACAGGCTTCTCAGCGGTTGACGCCTTTTCCATTTTATGTCCAGACTGTGTCTGTGAAATTGACTTGACCGCACAAAATGATCTGCTACCTGTGTAAGCTGGTCAAGGTGAGAAGGAGCGACCCGGCGATGTGCTACGTCCACAGAATGCCATGAACCCATTAGTATCATTCACTCGGTCTCTTATTTCAATATTTCTCTTCCAGCGTCCGCCTGAAATACGTCCATTCTCTTTCATTATTCCCATTCTATTGATATTGGTAGATCACGCAACTTCTCCAGCCTGCTCAATGACGACGAATGCCCCAGGTTCTGGACTCCTTCGCAGGACGAAGTCTCTCATCAAATCGTCCGGATTCCACAAGCGCGACCAACTCATCTACCACGCAGGGAAACTCAGGGTACGCCTAGAAGGCTACAAACACCGCATCTTCCGCCGTCACCACATCTGACAGTCCTGATTCCCCTCGAAAACACGGTCTTGGGCGTAGTAAGGTTGCGGATCGTGTGCGGCTAATCAACAATCTTGCCGGGGCCTCGAGTGCGACCCAGAAATCAATTCCTGCTGAAGGAATCAGCAGCAGCCCGGACCTGGCGACTCCAACGGCTGGAAGCGCTCGTTCATACAACCGACGGGGCGGGGATCGTCAGCCTGAGACATATCTACATTATCCTCTACCGACCCGACATCGATCTGGACTACCTTCGCGGTTCGAGGGTGGACTAGAGGAGTACCGCCAGCCTATATCTGAGCCCGACGTCCCTAGGGATCGCGTTATATGTCCACGGCATGGGTGCACTCTTGAAACGGGAGCTAGCTCAGCCAGCACACAAGAAAAGCCTGTCTCTGGTGCGTCAAATCTGCGCTGTCAGAAGATTGAGTAACTGGTTGATGTTGAAGTGTTGCTGAACGAGCAGGTTTGTAGTCTCCCTAGAGCCATGTCCTGATTGTCTTGCCGAGCAAGAAATCATAAAGCGTGAGACAGCGAAACAGAACGACGATGAGAGCAGTTCCGAGCATACGAACTCTGGGCCAAGCTCGACAATCACAGAACCTGGCACCCCAATCTCCGAGTATGATCCTACGCCAAATGCACTGATAGGCGTCACATACGATCATCAAATGTTCTGTTTACCAGGGGCATCTGTAACAGGCCTTGAACTAGAAGAATACCCTTCAATTGTTACCGCTGACTTGGGCGTCATGTTGGATGCAATCATCATCGAACATCGAGGTACTCTTGATAAGGTTGTCACCAATCTCCAGGATGGCGTCTCGAGTCCGGAACGGTTGGAGGAGCTTTCTCATGATCTTGCTAGAGTCTCCGAGGCAGTGGCAGCCTTTCCGGACTCTGAAATCGAAGGCACGCCTGCAATTAAGCGTGAGGCTGAGGGCAAGCACTTGGTGGTACTAGATGCGGATCCAACTATGCTCCGTCCTTCCGTCCCACAACTACTTGATTCCATCCATGCTACTGCGGATGACCTTGGCCTCGGCCCAGTGTCCAGACCTATAGACACTGAACAATCAAAGGTGAAGCCAGCTTCACTGAAAGATGAGGTACAAACGAGCGCAGAGCCGAAGTTTGAATCTTCTCTCGTCCAGCCTTCGAGACGGTCCTCACAGATGCCAGGAGACTTTTTGACTACGCCCCCAGCATCAAGGGCGAACACTCCACCGTGTCTTCCTTCCGCAATGCTGCCAACAGTGTCTGTATTAGGCCAGTCCGCTTCGTCCTTAGCGTCTGGTGTGGTCGATGAAAAAGACAATATTAATCCTGGTTCGTCTTCAAGAGAGCAGTCAGCGATGTCTTCGAACATGATACGCCTACCAAGCGAAGTACTGAGCAGTCACGACCTCACGCCATTGTTTTCCACAGCAGCATTGCCTGCCGCAGAACCTTCACGCCACCCGTCGAGGTCTCGAGCGTCTCTCGTCTCCGATAGTATCCCGTCAGTGGACGCACCTCGAATCGATCCATCTACGGCCACACGAAGAGGGACACTGGCCGGTCTCGCGCCCTATCAGAGCGGCACAGGTATACCTAGAGCGACGATGAAGCCGAGCGAGGTTGTGCGAAGGGACCGACGACAGGGCACCTTCCAGCAAGGATGGCTCAGGGAGGCCTCTAGGGCGTCTAGCCAAAAGGAGCGAGAGCAGAGGGCGAGTAGAAGGGGTAAAGCGAGTCCTGGTGGGAGAGTGTCAGACCACACTGGCGCATCATGACTTAAGGGTGTGGATAATGGGACAAACATAAGCTGATACACTTCTGTGACAGTATTCAATTCGTACCTGGCTCTGGCAACTTGCCTCATTGGGTTGGGGAGGTGAATGAAGGAGGTCATAGTCACCGTCGTGTTGTTGTCGATTATTCATTGGTATGCGACCTACTACTGTCTAACCCTATCGTTGCTGCGCTGCGCTGAGTCCTAAAAGACACGCCCTTGTACGCGTTCCGTTAAACGCCATTGCCGAGGAGAGTCTCTCGTTCTTATTTCAGGCATTTCAGCAACCCAGAAAGTCCCACAAAAACTCCTTTCCCTCTCTGCCTGAAGCGGTCCCGTCATTCCAACAAAAAGCCCAGAGGCTACGACCCCCTTGTTCCTCACAAGATCACGGCAAAACGCAAAACCTCCATAGAACCAAACCCACGCAACCACAAGCCCCCTCAAAAAGAAGTCTCGGCGCCCCCCCCATCCGGCAACCCCATGACGCCCTTCTCGATCCTCTCCAGCTGCCAGCTCCTCTTGAAATAAGTATTCGGATGCAAGATGGTGTCGAGCTCACTAAGCGGCCACAGGTTGCCGTCCTTGACCTTCTTCAGCTCTCTGGCGTGGGTGGAGTCGAAGACGCGATTACACGCGATGTGGTAGCGCTGGCGCGCGACGTCTTCGCGCACGCCCTTGAGGACTTCGCGGTCCGAGACGCCGGTGGCTTGGAGGAGAGCGACGAGGTTCTCGGGCGAGAAGGTGCGGTACGGGCATCCGTGGGACTGGCCTGATGCCGAGGCGGTGGCGTCGGTCAGCAGTTTCTGGCACGAGTAGGGCGTGTATCCGCGGCCGCGCCGGTTCGAGTCCCCCCCGACGTCGCCGTAGGCGTGCCGGATGTTGTACAGGTATTCCTTTTTGAACTTGTCTTCGGTCATCAGCTTGAAGGCTTGTCGCCAGAAGACGATGCATTCGTTCAGGTCCATGCCGATGCCTTTGAGGAAGAGCGTGTATTGCAGACGGCCGTAGTGTTTGAGGTGCGAGTTTTTGCGCAGCTCGCGGTGCAGGTTGCGCATGCAGAGGGGGAAATGCACGGACAAGGCGTCGATTGTGTTTGCGTTTATTGCTGTCGTGTCGCCGATCGAGGATGCGTCGGCGCTGTAGGCTGCGTCTGGTGCTGTGAAGGACTTGGAGAGATGGGTCAGGATCGGGGACAGGCGGTTGTCTTCGTCCATGCGAGGGAGAGCACGGGCTGAGAGCTGTGGTTGCTTTCGTGTCAGTGTGTTTTTTGATCATCGAGGAAAGGGAATTGGATGGAGACGGAAACTCACCTCGAGGCCGGCCTCAAGCTGTCTGCTGAATTCACCAACGACCATGCTCAGTTGTTCTCTGACATGAACAAAAGCCTTGCCCATCTTCAACAAGACTTTCCTCTGCTCCACCAGCTCAGGGACTTGCTCCCAGTCCACTTTGAACCAATCCTCCTCTTCGCCCTTCCAGAGTCCTGTCGCCGCCCGGAGTTGCTCTCCGATCCTGCTCTTCTCCTCGTCCGAGACACTATCCCACTCGAGCTTCAAGTCACCGATGAACGCCTTTCGCTCTCTCGAGTCATCCTGAAGCAGACGCAAGCGAAAGAGCTGAGTCTCGAGTCTGGCGAAGCGTTTTCGGAGATCCTCGGTGGTGGAGAAGGCGAGCCTGAGGGTCCAGTGGGAGTAGTGATCTCTCTTTCGCTCGACATCGATATCTGATGCGCGTGATGAGTTCTGCGACAGAGGAAGGTATTTGGCCAGGATGGGGCGCATGTGCTCTGTCGTTTCTTCCGGACTGCGGTTGCGGAATTGGCATGCTTCGAGTTCGGCGAGCACTGGTTTTCGTGTCAGTCTTTCTGTCTCTGGTTTCGGTGATGAAAACAACACCACAAACCCTTCAGTCTCGCGATGGCCCATTCCTCAAACTGCTCGAGTGTCACGTCGCCGGTAGGAGGCAGAGTGTAAAAGTTCATGCGATGCTTGTAGTCGTGTTCCTGCCATTGTGCTTTGGCGAACTGTTTCTTTCGAGGATCGATGATTGTCCGCCGTTTCGAGTCTATGCGGTTTATGGGCCTTGCCGCCAACATGGTTGTATTTTCCTTTGTGTATTTAGGATGTTGAATATGTTCAAGAGAGCAATTGGGAATGGTATAAGTAAAGTAGGTGGAATGAGTGCAAGAAAGGTTCACGTAAATGGAAGGAGACGCGGGGGACGCGTCGCGCGACAAATGGACTTTGGCTGCATAAAGGCCGTGCACCCTTGTATAAGTATCCGTCTAGGACACAAGTACTTGCATAAAACATTGTATAGACAATTGTATCGACGTCTATCCACAAGCGTCTATCCACAATCCTCTATCGTCTCCTTGTCCCCTCTACTCTAACCCATAAGATCACCTAGCTTGTCAAGATAAGCAGTAGGCACAGTCGGTGCGTCCTCGGCGAGGAAGTCCTCCTTCCTGCTGACACCGGTGAGCACGGCAAGCGTGCCTCCGAGCTTGCCCTCAATACCGAATTGGATATCCGTATTGAGTCTATCTCCGACCATGCACGTCCTGCTACGGTCGAATTGGAATTTGCCCTCGATCGCATCCATCATCGCCTGGCTGGGCTTGCCCAGTGCCAATGCTTCGCGTCCAATAGCCTTGACGAGTGGTGCTCCGACGGAACCAGCGCCAGGGAAAAGCGTGTGCGAGTTGGGCAGCGTGGAATCAGTGTTTGTAGCCAGAAAAGTCGCTCCGTTCCTGAGGTAGGCGAACGCGAGACTCAGCTTGAGGTAGTTGACGTGGAAGTCGAGCCCGGTAAGCACCACGCCGACTTCGGGATCCAGCATGCTGCCATTGGCGATGTTGGTGTAGTCCTCCGGCTCCATGTCCCTACGGAGGCTGGGGTCTGTGCCGCCGCAGTATGGCACATTCTCCGTCGCCAGTTCCTGCTCGATACCGCTCTCACCTAGCACAAACACCTTGTTCTTGGGAGCTTGCGGCTTGAGGATTCGTGAAATGTAGATGGCGGCGCTGTACGCTGATCCGAAGACTTCCTCCTGTTCCCTCGTATGTTAGATCCCTGAGTCGTTTTGTCTTGCTGCACAAGCAGTCAACAACCTACCACTTTGCATGGTATGCCCATCTTGTCAAACTTCTTCTTGTAGTCCTCGCGCGATTTTGTGCTGTTGTTGGTGACGAAGACGAGCTGCTTGCCTTTGCTCCTCAGCATCTCGAGCGTTTCCGCCGTGCTTGGGAGGAGGTGATCGCCAGACCATAGGACGCCTATCCTTCTCATAACGTCAACCAATGTTTCTTGTCTTTCGTTGCACATGGCAGAGTCGCGGTACTGCAATCATGTGATATCGGGATTATACCATCCTGCTACAGAGCGGATGAGAGGTCAAGCGTACCATCGCAGTCGAATAGAAACACCTGCGATTCCACAGATCAGCACTTCATGCCCTCGACACTTCATGAAGAATGGGTCATATCATACATCGAATCTCGAAAGGAACTCGTCAATTCCGGCCTTATCGCCGGTAAGGTATTTGGGAGCCATATCTATTTTCTTTTGTTCTCTTCAGTCTCCAGTTCGAGTCTGTCGTTCCCCTTCTTCCTGGGAGCTTACCTGGAAAAGAACAATTACCGGAAACCACTAAGTAACTCACAAGTCGAGCATACGACTTGTCTAGTGACTCGTGACTATTCTTGAATCGTCGGTAGGGCGAACAGAGTGAGCCCACCCCGCCGATACAGGGCCGAAACGGCATCGACACCCATCACATCTTCTCGCCCACCTCACTTGGTCCGAGCTCTTCGAGTCCCGGCCTGACGCCCGTTCATTCTGTCTCCGGCGGTGAAGCGTCCATACCCTATGGCGACCCTGTCTCGTTTCTACTCTCTCTTGTCACCGCCCCCCTTTTCCGTTACATTCATCGTTGCTAAAGACAGTAATCTGAGTTGCTGTTTTCATGTGACTTGTACTGTAGACCAGTCCCTGGACCCAAGAAACAAGACGTACCGTTTCGTCTGATGAAACACGCTTTTCGAGGTCTCGTGATGTACCACTACGTTCTATAAGCACATATGTCCGCATTGTGGGTTGTATCGAGATCCTCGTTCGCGCAGGGGGTTAGAGGCCGGTGTTGTGTTGTGTACATGTCATTCGTTGTTTTACTCGGATAACATTGCTATCATGTAGCTGGAGCATGGCATGGTTCAACAATGCTGATGTTACAGTGTTGACTTGTTCGGCCAGTTGAAACTAGCTTGGTTAGTGAGCCCTGGATCGCGAAGGTGGAGGTGGTGTGTGAGATGGACTTCTTCCTTTGCACAATAGGTTCGATAGAATAAGATGCGAGCAATCAGCGATGGTAGCGCAGAGTCGTTTACTGGTTCTCTTGTCTTATGAAAGGGCCATAATTATATGGCATAGACAAATAATATGTACACACAGTGTAAACGAGGACTCGCGCAAGCAGTCTGATATGCAACGACCAATACCCACTTAAGCCACTACAACGCATCCACTACTCTTCTACAATCCAATAACGGTGCCCATACGAGGAACGAAGACGACTTAAAGACCCGTCAGTCTTAGTGAGCACAGGCTGTGCGTACTCCAGAGGTAGATCTACCAGTGTACTGTACTGTACGCAGGGGCACCGTTATACGCTTGGTACGGTACATGTAAGTACTTTGTGCTCATCTTCATAACAAAACATGCGAGCAGGAGGTAGGAAGGAGTAGAAGAAGCGCTTAATAGTGTCGAGTCTGCAGTTCTTACCAATACATGGTTATTGAGTGTAATACACACGGATTAGGCACACATGCCTTTTACCTGCAAAGTTCACCATACGAGATCAAATATCCGGACTTGCAAGGACACAGCTACTTTTTGGCAATGCATGCACCAAGCAAAGGCACAGCTGAACAGGCTGGCCATGGCGACAGCGATCAGGGCTGTCCGCAATGCTTTTACCTACGCCTCACTGCACAAGTCCATGAGCAAGAATGTAGCTTCTCGGACGCCCCGTACCTATCAGCCCTTCTGTCCCAGGGTGTGATAGCTGCGCCCACCGGTCATCAAGTGTCCATCAGTAACTCATACAATCGACCTCTGGCGAGTGCCATCTTCTATGTCGTGTGTGACAAGTTCCTGGCGGGCGACATGTCAGCGAAACTTACGCATATCATAAGTGCTGCGATCCGGATGGGCCTGTTCAGATGTCCAGTCCATGATACCAGACACGTCCAGGTCTTCGAGAAAGTGATAAAAAAAGCCCTGCGTAGGCCGAGGACCAGTGGCAACCAACACAGCTCTGACATGACTCCCAGAACAGCGACACGTCAGTCAATTCCTCACACGACCGAGAGGCCGATCTCGAGGAAGTACAGCGTGGTCGCTAGTCAGGCAGAGTCCGCCCAAGATATTGACACCCGCATTGCTGTAACGGTGACAAAGAGGTTGAGGCCGATGACTCAGGTCCTCATGGACTTGATCGATAGAGTGGACACTCTATCTGATCGCTTGGATGTCCTAATGATGCAGGATATGCAGGTGCCTGCTCTGCGGGTTGTGAAGGAAGAGAGTGAGATAGGGAAAGAGAATAGATGTCCTACTGTTTGATAAAATACAGTGGACGAAGTTGTGACATGCCGGACATGCAGGGGAGCTTGCAAGATACGAGAAAGGAGATCGTCTGGGAAGCACTGCCCACATCGTACAACTTACCATGTAGAAGCGTATTAGATCAGTCGCACCATCACGCGAGATTTACCAGGGGAAGGGGGCGAAACTTGGTAATGCAGAGTCTCTTGTTCCAAGTATGGCTTATCTTGCAGTATCGCAATGCTGAGCGGCGATGATGTTGTAACATGGTAGCACGGTGCGACTCATAAAACATACTGGTGAATGCTGGGACATGAAACAGCTGGACCCTAACTTGCACGTTACACTGTTTTGCAATAAGGAATACTCCGTACTGTCATCCGTCCTCGTGGTTGGGCAGATATGCCCGGATCGCAGCCCAGGAGCCAGTTACGAGCCGGTCTGTTCTGTCTCTACACCAAGGACCCGGCCCCGAGGCATCATGCGCAATATATAAGGGGCTTCAAGCGAAGCGACTGGGTCGTGACAGCTCTGGATCGCCGTCAGTGCTCAATGATCAGAGAGCATGCAACAGCATTCCACTTTTTCCCGTAGTGCTGTGAATCTTCCGTTGACCGTGATAAAGGTAACTCCGTAGCCTAATTCTGAGCAGACAATGCTTGCAGTCATCGCCATGATACAAGCACTTCGGTATCTTAGGATACACATAATACGTGACGTCGGCATCTCGAGTGTACAGTACCCTTGTGACCGCTGTAAACTTGCATGCAAGAGAAGGCGACACTCACCTCATCTGACGAAGCGGGTCGGATGTCCAAGGAGCTTCACTTCTCGCATCAGCTGTTCATCCATGCACAGTAGGCAAAGAGGAGTCAGACGAGTCAAAGACGCGAGCTCATGCCGCGGTCGACGTTCCTATACTGTACATACCATATGTCTGATGTGCATCTTCCACATCGATGACGATCTTTAGACGCCGCGTCTGTTTTGATGTGAGATGAAAGCCCAAGATACAGTGAACGTTGAAAGGCCGAGCGGAGATACGAAGGTACATGCTTGGGGAGCGCGTACAGTATGCTCAACACCAGGACAGTTGTCTGGTCGAATCACAACCTCACCAAAGGCCCGAACTAATGGATTTATCTGTGTAGCACGTGAACAACGTGATACTTGTAAATAATCAAGGGCCAGTTTTTGCGACATAGCTCTCTATCGCTCTATTACCTTGGGCTAGGCCTAATCTTACATGCACATCCGAGGACTCGCACTAAAACGCGATCAAGATTGTGGGGGTCGAGCGCTGATGGCTGTGATGATTTACTGTACTTTTGGCTAGCATCTGATATGGTGGTCAGTGGTCTGCGCAAGCGGTGTTTTGGCTGTCATGCAGCCAACACCCTAAGGGGCAAACCCCCCCACGTTTCATGCACTCTTTGAAGAGCACGAGGACAGATGTATCGTATGCGAGGCATCATGTCGGTCATGTCAAAGGCTAGGTCTTGTGGTTGCTCGGCTCTGCGGAATGGCCGTTGATTTTCGCTGGGATGTAACAACAACCAGCACAACAATGTTACCATCGGAAAGAGAGACATTGGCACTTGAGGCCAGATAGTGAAAAGCGGTAAAGAGCTGGAGGCGGCTACTAACGTTCGTCTAACGGGCAGTGTCTATTTTACGATCTCAGAGTCCAAGCGGTGTAGTGCTTGGATTTGTTATGCGGGGGAAATGGCAGTTCATTTGGTGAGATTTGCCGCCAAGGAGAGCTGTTCCATGCTGGGTTCGAAGGGGATAAGATTGTGGGATTCTAATCAAATGTTGGTTAGGTGTGCATGCGTCGTCGTCTGGGGGGTTACGATGCTTCCATTTGCACCCGCAGTGCGCTGAGTGGCTGCGAGAAAATGCCGCAGGGCCGGAAGCTGCACAGGCTGCAATGCAGGACAACATGTCCGAAGGGGTTCAGCCGTTCGGCAGGCGTCGTTGGGGCCGCGCTCAGTGAGTGACCAACAAGGCACAAAGAGACAAAATTCCCCGAGGCGTCCCGCTATACCCGAGGATTGAGAGGTGCATCAGCCGGCCTGTGACGAGTGTGAGGCAGCATAACCCATCACTCGATCGCATAACAGCAGCGCTAGTGAGTAATATGAAGGGTCGCTGAGTAGTGTGCAGTAAAGCCAGCCAGCACATTAGGGCCAATTGCTCACCTGCAGTGGTGGTTACTGTCCAATACCATAAAATCACGGTTTGGCCCACGGCGCCGTTAGGGGAATGACGTCGGTGATTTAGAGGTGGATCTACGCGATGAACTGTAACAAGCCTGAGCGCGACCTTAGAGGCTTTATGAGCGGGGAGGTCACGATGTCGGGGGAGTCAAACCAAAACACAAGCACAGGGGGGTCAATTCGATGACATTAGAAGATGGGTAATGGTTGAGAGCAATGATGATCCCCCATGCATAGAAACACAGTACGTAGAGAACAAGTAAGGTATACACAGGCTAGGTGCTGACCTTGGGTGTATACACCGGTGTAGCAATAATGAGTACTTGATACGAGGGACGAGCATCTGCAGGCACAGCGGTGATCACTGGATCGGTAACGCCTCTTTTTCTCTGTAAAAACTGTGCGAATCGAGGCTTGGTTTGACAGGAGTGGGTGAGCAGCGGGTGGGCAGCCAGCCGGGCAGCGTCGCGGCGTCGCAGCAGCGAGCGGTCAGCAAAGTGTGCGGGAAAAGCGGTCCGTGCGAATGAAATGTGCGTGTGAGCGTGTGAGAAGGAGGAGGAGAAAGAGGCACGACACGAGAGAGAGTGTGAACCTTTTTTTTTCCCAAGCTTTCCAAACTTGATCAGAGCGCAAATCCCCTCATAGGCTCATAATTACAAAGGCACAATTAGGCTTAGGCTTAGGCTTAGGCTTAACAGGCTTCACAGACGCAGTGCACCGCAGCGCATTCTTTTTGGCGTAAAGACCGGTCCACACCCACACCCGCACTTTTCGGATTCGTTACTCGTGCTTTCGCACACCCGTTTGCCCATTTGCTCCCTCCAAACTCGCGCCGTCTTCCTTTTCGTTTTCATTCATCTCTGCTCCATAGCTTTGTCCTCTCCACTCTCCCATCTTGACTTCCACTTCATTATTGGGCCAGTCCACGTGAGCTGTGATTGGGGAGATCATTTCTGATTCACAGCCTCGACGTCTTCGCCACCCTTCGACCACCCGACTCAGACGTCCGGGCTTGATCAGCAGCAGCGTCCCTCAAAACCAACAACCCAGTTTCTGCGCTTCTTCCACCTTCCCATCTGTGGCTGAGGTCACTGAAATCATACCCAACTGCCTTGGCGCAGTCTCTTTTTCACAAACCATCATTACGGCTTCGATCTGCATTACTCCCGGATACAATCATGCCTGATTTGCTCTTATAACAATATTAGGCCTTCGGGTCAAATCCGCTTCTTGCGATTTACATACTCCAGACACTGTCTGTACCTAGTGTAGCTCAGTCGCCTTCGACATATCTTTTTGGCCTCTAGTCGCATCTGCGCCGACAGCCACCGAACGCTACCGACCAAGGACTATTGCATCGTTGCTTACGAATTGCTTCGACATCATACAAGAGGTCGACGTCCACCCTCCCAGTAACTATCACAGCAAACACCACCATCACCCGCCATGGACCACAACATCGACATGGCTGGTGAGCCTTGTGGCGACGTAGAAGAGCCACCGGAAAGAAGCGAGTACTTCGCCATCAGACACCAGACGCAGACCATCGACACTGCCTTCACCAAACACCTTCCTCCGGCATTTGCACGTAGAGAGTCGCTCCTGACTCGTCAACTGCATTCTCCCGAACCGGACCACACCGAGGATGAGCATCATCGTGCCCGCGCCGTCGTGCGCGGCATGTCCACGTGGAGCAACCCAAGTGTTGCCTCGACCGCTTCCTTGACTAGCGACAATGACTTGACCAGCCCTGGAACCCGAGATAGCACCCCGAGCCCGCCATTCCCAGCGACAGTCTTACGCGAACCTGTACCGGCTCTAGAGAAGCCTCTTTCCAAAGAGCCTACCATCGCCGCAGAAGGTATCGCAGAAGGTCCCGAGAAGATCGTCGAAGCAGGTCTTGGACGCCGTCGATGCATTACCTTCGCCTGTGGAAAGCAGCCGAACGAACCAAAGCCCATTAAAGAGCAGTCAAAGGAGGCGTCGGAACAAAAATCCCCTGAACCGCCAAAGCGCAAGTGCCTTATCACTTTTGCCTGCCCTGCGCGCCCCACCGCGCCCTCCGCCCCATCTCTGCAGAACATCAAGATACCTAGGAACACGAGTCCGGCACCGGTGAAAAGAGCGCAACGCCCTCCACCTTCTCCAAAGCCCATCCACAAAGCGCACCGCGGCTCTGATTCCACTGTCAAGAACGACTCTCCAAAGAGTCTTCGCAAGGTACCCTCGACGATCATTCGCAGACGCAAATACAGTGACGACAACCAAGACATTCCTGCCGAGGAGCGTCGCTTCCATGAATTTGGACCCATCGCCACCGAAGCTGAGCAGTGGCTCGAGGAATCCACTTGTCACCGCAACCGCCTCACCGTAAACGACACTCTTATCAAAGAGACCATTATCAGACGAATCGGCGAGGAAGTCGAGGAGGAGGCACTCGAAGATGACGACTTCGAAGACGATGATCTCGATGTCGATGATGAGGTTGACGAGGATGATGAGGACGAGGAAGACGAGGAAGACGAGGAAGAGGCCGAGTCCGGCGCGTCTGGCGATGAGGTCTCCGACGCAGGCTTCCAGACTGACGACGAGGATGGCTTCGCCGTGTCCGACAGTGAAGGCGATGATAGTGACAACGAATGGTGGACCGCGGGCAGATCGACTGCAGCTACCTCGATGGAGCATCTCGACAACCTTCGCTTGTCACCTCGACACAGAGTCAACTCACAGTCCTCGTTGGAGTCGGACAGCGCCGAACACCTGCAAAGCCGTCCACCCCAGGGAAAGGTCAAGCGCAAGACCAAGGCCATGAAGATCCGTCGCCCAGTGACTCCAGATCTTCCAGACAGCACCGACTTTGTGTGCGGAACGCTCGACGAAGACAGGCCTCTGGAGCAGGCATACATCTCTTGTATCGAACAGAGAAAGGCTGCCAGATACAAGGCAAGACCTCAAGATATCGATCCCACATTCCCCACCTCCGATCCCGAGATGGACGAAGAGGACGATGACGAAGACGACAGCGATGGCGAGCACAGGAAGGTCGACGAGAGCGACCATCCTTATTTCCTGCACGGCAAGATCGATCTCCACAACGAGGACTCTGACAGACGTGGTCGTCAACCATCAGTGGCCGGTGCTAGGAGGAAGACACCATCACCCCCTCTGCGCATGCGTTCACCTCCACCTGCGAAGCGTTTAGTCCATCGCTCTCCTCCTCCACCCACAAAGCGCACTACTCTCAAGTCTCCAGCGCCGATCAAGCGCACCAAGACCAAATCACCCCCAGCATCCAAGCGCACGTCTCGATCTCCGCCTCCGCCTCGCCGCCTCTTCGGCCATACTTCGCCCAAGGGCAGGAAGTCTCCAGCACCGCCCTCCCGCCGTGTCGCTTCCCCGCCTCCCTCCCGCCGCATCTCCTTCGAGGCTACTCCAGGCCAAGGCATCAGCTTCACGCCTCGAGCTACTCTGGCACAACGACCTCAGCCAACTCACACTGCGTCGTTGCCACGAGTGGAGAGCGTCATCAAACTCGGTAGAGCGCCTTTCTCTCTATCAAGCTCCGAATTCGACGAGGTGTTGCCTGTAAACGCTCGTGGAGCCATTGATATCGTCAAGGGTCTCGAGAAAAAGCGTCAACGTCGCCGAGAGAAACTCTACCAAAAGCACTGCAACCGAAACGGCAAGGATCGTGAGCATAAGCGACCCAAGCCAGGCAAGGGAGCAGAGAGGATGAGAGAAGTAGGCCTCGAGCTTGCAGCCTACAAAGGCAAAAAGGAGCATATGCTCTCATACTAAATACATTCGTCTTGATCGCGCTTTGGTAGCGCCGTCGATCAGCATCGACTTTCTACAGGCTCCGTATGGTTCCTGCTGGTCGCTATCATAGCTATGCCGATCGACGAAAAGACTTTATTTTCTTCTTCTTCTTCTTCTTCTTCTTCTTCTACCTCATCTTATGACGGCATGGGTACACGCGCATACGACTATGATGTGACGTTGGCCATGTCAAGTCGGCTGGTGGGCCGACTTTCAGTCATAAGGGATGATCCTATTCTTCTCTTCTTCTGAACCTTCTTGTAGATACGCCGTTCACTTTATATTTTTGCTTGGACCGGAAGGTGCAAGGGCTCATGCTCTCACCAGGGATATATACCATGGGATTGTTTCGTGTTTTTCTTCCGGTCATCCGTTTCTAAATACCCCTATGGCATATGGATCGGGGCCATTTCGATGGCATGGGCATTGTTGGAGTTTTCACGAAACGATTGACTTGGGTCACTTGGGACCATGGTTTACCGTTATTGAGCTACACGCACTACTTTACGAAATAAGAGAGGCATTATTGTTCCAATTGCTTTTGACTTCCCTTGATGCTTCTCATCATGTAGTGTCATGTGCGAAACCTCTTACTTTTGCACGTCACTGCAAGAGAATGCTGTGAAGTGGGTGTCTTTGTTTACAAGCATAATGACCCTGACGGTATCGGTTGACAATGCTATACCCTACAAGTAGAATCATGACATTTTACTGGATAATCTATATTCAGTGATCAACTCAACCACCCTGAATAGTACAAATCCATTCTTCAGCATGAAAGCAGTTGCTACATATAAAAGGCCGTGTGGAAGAGCTACAGATAAGATGAAGTTGAAGGAATGTGTGAACTCCCCGAAATGCTGCGGTTCATAAATGCACAGTACATTTGTAGGTTGTACGGAGGTAAGTGTCATGGTGGGCGACGGTCTTGGCATCGAGTGCTCTGTGACGCCAGCGATAATCTTCCACGTTCCCCATAGCATCCCATCCCAAAGCCATATCAGCTCATACCAATACAGCCACCAACACTATCACAACAACCTACGAAATCCCATCCCAACAACTAAAAGACACAGTCAACTCACAACAGAAAACAAAAGCAATCAATAGACAACCTTCAACATGTGGATTATCGACTGGTGTACGTGAACTCTCATCGGCTTTCTCGTCCCCTCCCGCGCCCTTGGAAATACCAAAACACGAGAGGAGCCACCCCTCTACAAATGGACCACGTGCGCTGACAGCAGATCCAAAACAGTCTGGGACACTCTCGCCAGTCTTGGCCTCCTGAATAAGCACGCAGTACGAGCCAAACCGATGAGCATCCGTCTATAACAAAAAGAGGGAGTGAGGCTAACGGAATGCGGTTGCACAGAAACTCTTGTTCCTGGGTCTGGACAATGCAGGAAAGACCACTGTGCGTTTTTGTTTCATGGACACACGAATGGTAGTCGAATCGGAATGCTGACCTTCTCCGTTAGCTTCTTCACATGCTCAAGGTATGTCGGAATTATTCTCGAATGTTGCCTCGTTGGCCACATCTGAGCTGACATTTTCCACTTTTAGAACGACAGAGTGTACGCGAATCCTCCAGCGCTCGACGACATCAAGCGTCGTAGACTAACAGTAACCTAGTGCCGTCTTGAATCCCACCCTTCACCCTAGTATGTGTATACGAAAGACGATGCTCAAGTGCACTAGCTGACTACTTTCAGCCTCCGAGGAGCTCAGCATTGGCTCTGTCCGTTTCACAACCTTTGACTTGGGCGGTATGGCAGCAGCAATAACCATTTGCTATCGGCATGTGTAGCTAAGAGTCGGACAGGTCATCAGCAGGCACGACGATTGTGGAAGGATGTCAGTGACGCACCCGGAGCCCGGATTTTGTTGACTTTATGACGCTTGGAACTGACAGGTCATGCAGTACTTCCCCGAGGTCTCTGGAATCGTGTTCCTTGTCGACGCAAAGGACCCCGAGCGATTCGCCGAGAGCAAGGCTGAGCTCGACGCTCGTATGTTTTTGCCGACTTGGTTGGCATCACAATGTCTTACTGATGATATATCCACAGTTCTGTCAATGGAAGATCTAGCCAAGACCCCATTCCTCATCCTGGGCAACAAGATCGACCGTAAGTATTCTCTGGTTCCTATCAAAAGAGAAATATTCGCTGATGGACATCGTCCACAGACCCCAACGCCGTCTCCGAGGACCAACTCAGACACGAGCTCGGTCTCTACTCGACCACCGGCAAGGGCAAGGTCCAACTCGAGAATATCCGCCCCATCGAGGTCTTCATGTGCTCTGTGGTCATGAGACAGGGCTACGGCGAGGGTATCCGCTGGTTGTCGCAATACGTCTAAGCGACCGACGGACGACCGCGAATAAGCCGAGATGAAATTTACTCGAAAGAGAGAGACGAGAGAAAGATATGATGAGCAAAGCCCGAGACAAAAGAGACAAGGAACCTGGACTCGAAGGAAAACGCTATCGCTGTCGTTGGTGGTTGCATTTTTGACTTGACATGACAGTCACCGAGACTCGCCAATTTTGACGCATAGAAGAAGAGGGAGAAAGTAGAGAACGTGGAGAAAGAGAGAGAGACCAGATGAGAGTATTGTTTTACTTCCCTTTTCTAGTTTTTCATTCAAGCAATCCGCATATTACAGCCCCTTCCTCCCACCAACTCCTTTTCATGACAAGATGTCACCTATCCATCCATTCGTCCATCATGCAAAAGTGACAAAGATAAGCGAATTCGAGATCGACCACCCAGAGTTCCTCGTAAAAGAGCAACAGAGAGGTTCGTTCGTGCGTGTCTCGCGATATAAATACCGAACAGCAAATTGGTAGACTGGACATTGATAGAAAAACGATTTTGCGAAATGGAGGGAATCTATCTGTCTGGGAATTCAAGATTCTGGATGTTGATGGGAAATAGACTTCTTCTTCCGCTTCGATACACTGCATCTCCCTCCTTTTTCTTTGATCATTCGTCTCTGATAGGGAGTGAGTTGTTTTCCACCCTACTGTACCTTCTGTTCAGCGTCAAGACTAACCACCAAAGACTCGCCCCATTCCTGTCGTCTCTTCTTCTTCTTGGTACTTTTCGACCATCACGGACTTCGAGCCGAGAAAGACATGCAAAGAAAAGGGTTGCAAGGGTTTTGTTACATAGCCTTCTTCTTCAATACACCGAAAGAATGCGCGATGATGCCCATCTCATCACTCCACCGTTTTCTTTGCGATTTCAGTTCATTCCTTCTTCACACACTCCCTCCATCCTGTGATCTATGTTCCTCCTAGATAAAGTCTCCGGCGCGCGGTCTCGGTCCCTGACCACCCGACAGCAGAGCCCGTCTAGCGGGGTGAATGCCATCTAGATCATCTGCGCCTCCACTGGTTGCAGCAGCTGCTGCTCCGTTTCTGCTGTTGCCGGGTCTCGGCGCGGGAGGTGATGGTCTTCTTTGCGCGTTGTTGCTGTATCGTCGGTTTCTGCGAGGGGAGGGGGATCGCGAGGGAGAGAGAGATGCAGAGGGTCTTCTGCCTCCTCTGCCACTTCTTCTTCTTCCTCCTGCTCGGCGAGAGGCGGGCGCGGGGGATGGTGATCGCGACACCGAGGGTGAAATGGAGCCTCTGCGTTTCGTCGCGGCGGGACGATGGCGACGAGGCGGCGGTGAGGGCGAGCGCGATAGGGATGCGCTGTAGCTTCTTTCTCGGCCCCTGATGCGCGGGGTTGATTTCGATCTCGATCTCGACCTCGAGAGACTGTGTCGCTGGTGGTCGTGGTCGTGGCGTTTGCTGCTTCCTGCTGCGCTTGTGCCCTTTGTTGATCTAGCCTTCGGTGGTGGCGAGGCTGGAGATCGAGAACGAGAGGGAGAATGAGAGAGAGAGTCGGAGTAGGTGCGTCGCTTTCCGGGCGCGGGGGATCGTGAGCGTGAATACGAAGGTGAGCGACTTATAGATGGCGATCGAGACGGGGAGAGAGATGACGTGCGTCCATGGCCTCGTCTTGACGATCTGACTCTGGAACGAGAACGAGAGACAGACACTGAAGCGCTGCTTCGGCGACGGCGGCGAGGAGGCGAGCGAGAGATGGATGTGGATGCCCCGCGCGCTCCTCGTCTCGGCGGAGAAGGTGAGCGAGAGTAGGAATCCGATCTCGCGCGTCCTCTGTGCCGCGGTGGTGTTGGCGAACGAGTGTAGCTTCTGGCGCGTCCGCGGGTGCGGGAAGGCGAGCGCGAACGGCTTGAATAGCTCGAGTAGGATGACACGCTCGACGATCTGTCGCTAGGGCTTGCAGCTCGAGCGGGCAGAGCAGGCAAAGTAGGCTTGGGCATGTTCTTCAGGTACTCTCTCATGGGCTCGGTCAAGACACCCATACCGATTGCGGTGAAGAAATTAATGCTGAAGCGAGTATTGCGGGGCTCGTCGATAGGGAAGATGCCGGCCAAGGAAGGCAGCAGCGTCTCGTCTTTCATTCTCTCGGCGACCTTTTTAAGACCGATGCCCTGAGCGAGTTCCTCAATCATGATCTTGATGAAGATACGCGAAGACGAGGTGGTTTCTTCTTCGTTGAGGTGGACGGAACTCAAGACGTGCCAGCCGATAGCATCCGAAGCCATGAGATGACCGAAGAACTGTGCGATAATGCGCAGGCGATGAGTCTCGTATCTGTGGATGGTGTCGTAGTATCCGGCGAATGCGTCCTCGAACAGTTCTTGCCACATGCGGTTCAGCTTGCACAGACGTTCACCGATGAGACCGAAGAACTTGTTGTAGGTTCGGGTTTGAGAAGCGCACTCGATGATCATCGAAGGCATCTCCTTCTCCAGGCCAGGCGGCAGGTTGATGCGCAGGAGCTTGTGGGTGCATTCTTCGAAGCCGCCAGAGGACATGATGGTCAGGTAGATGGTACGCCGGAGATTGACGAGATCGGTGTTGGAGGCGTCCTTGATTTCCATTTCTCTTTCTTTTGTATCTCCCTCGTCTTCACTGCTGGAGGCATCCGAGTCGTCTTCGTCGTCGTCGTCGTCACCACCGTCGGCCTCGCCCAGGATCTCTGCCTTGAGTTTCTTGTAAGCTTCCTCGTTGCTTTCCCAGTCAGGGTCGAATTTGAAGATGTTGAGACCGTCCTGAACCTCGACCTGGTCATCTAGCGAGGTGTTGTGGGTGATCTGATCCTCTTCTTCCACCAGATCCAAGTCTTCCTTGACGGCGGGATTGTCCTTGTATTTGTCTTTTCTGATCTGGAACAGAACCTCAATCATGTACTGGACTCGCTTGTCTATGTCGGCCTCGTGGAGAATGCTGCGGAACTGGTCGAAGACGGCAAGGGCAATCTGGGAGTTGAATTCTTCGATGTGCTGGCCGACTTCTTTCATCAAACCCACGGCGATCTCGACGCTGTCGTCTGTGGGCTTGTTCAGCAGCAACAGAAGCACCTGAGCGGCAAGCATCTCGTGGACGACCTGCTGATTGATCAGGTGCGCGATGAAGGTGGTGCTGCTCAGACACACAGCCTTGTCGTTTCTCTTGTATGCCTTTCTGAACTGCACAACCAGACGATGCACCAGCAGCTCTCCGACCTGAGGCAGCTTGGTGTTGACGATGGCGACCATGGCGGCGTAGATGGGGGTGAAGGGCAAACTGGCAGCCTGGGCCTTCATGACGCTGCGACAGAACAGGCCGCGGCCTCTGACGAGGTTCTCGGCAAAGAGTTCGGGAGCGATGTGTTTGATGTTGGACACGTTGACCTTGTTGATGAGACCGTTGATGGACTTCTTGAGGGCTTCCCAGGCCATGCGCTGGAACTCCTTTGAGTTTGTGTCGGTGCCGATGTCAGCCTGCAGGGCTCGCAGACGCGCAGGGGGCACGTAGGTGCCGCCGGAGCGCATGGTCAAGAGTCGCTCGTACTCTGCTTTGGCGGCGGCCTGCTTCTCGGCGGGGGTCAGGACTTTGGGGGGTTCGGCGGGGGCATCGTTGCGACGTGCGCCGGCCTGGCGCTGTCTCTCGAGAGCGCGTGCGCGGTCGACATCGCGCGGCAGAGGGCCGTTGCCGTTGCCGTTTCCGTTTCCGTTTCCGTTTCCATTGTGTCTGGGAGGTGGAGATGTCGACAAGGAGCGTCGTCGCAGCGGAGGGGCGCGTCGCTGGGGCGATGGAGAGCGCGAAGAGGGCGAGCGCTTCTTTGCAGAATGAGAGTGAGCATCGGCGGGCTCTGGTGTGGGCAGACGGACTGCTGATTGCAGAGCCGTCGCCATTGCGGGAGGGTTCTCTGTTGCTTCAGGTGAAGAAGACGACGGTGGTGATGGTGGTGGTGCTGGATGAACAGAAGTTACTGCAGCAGGAGTATCTCTGGATTAGGATTACTGTGGACGAGTCAAGGTGTGGCAGCGTTAGGCAGCAGCAGCAGCAGCAGCAGCAGCAGCAGCTCAGAGCTCAAAGGTCACAGTGAGGGAAGGAGCAGCGCAGGCTGCAGTGACAGTGGTGTATTATTACGATACAGTATAGTAGGTCCAGTGTATGATACAGTGAGATACCTTACTGTACTGTACAGTAAACTTGGAGATGCTGGCCCTGCGCCCGTACGGTACCTTACTGTACGGTATTGTAATCTTCAGCCCTAGCTCAATGACGAGGCAGCCTCAGGCAAACATTGCTGACCACCTGCACCTCTCACGGCCTCTTCCGCGAATCCGATTCCGTTTCCGTCCAGCCAAACGCAACGACAATCGACAATCGACGTCGACGCCGACCAGACCACTGTATCCCGCTGCCAAAAACCCAATTCTCTCTTGCTCTCGCATCCTCGTCGCCCTCTCCTACACAACACAGTCCTCAAGATGCAGTCGACACTAGCCCGTCAGGTACGCCCTTCTCTTCTCCTCGCCTCCCTCCCACCACCACCACCACCACCATCATCATCATCATCATCAATCCACCCGTCCAGAACAGAACAGAAAGAAAGACAGAGAGGGTTAACACAAAAGCGCAACAACTACAGGCCGCCTTCGGCACCCAGCACGACGGCCACCACGGCATGCAGCCGTGGAAGCAACTGCCCGACTACGAGACATACAAGAGCAAGTTCGGCCCCAACTACAAGATCGCGCCCAACTTCCACGGCATCAGCGTCAAGCGCGCATTCGGATTGTATGTCTTTTTTTCTCTTTTCCACTTCCCTTCTCCACCACTCTCGTTTCTATAGATTGCTGACAGACGGACCAAAAACAACAGCGGCACGACCGCAGCAGGATTCGGCGTCGCGGCCGGCATCTTCGCCCTCTTCTTCTTCGCCGACATCCCCCGCGTGCGCAAGGATATCATGCAGAAGATCCCCGTCATCGGTGATCACTGGGTCAAGGAGATTGCTCCCGAGGACAACCCCTTTTAGATGTTTCTCTGCCGTCTCTACATGCCGTTTGATTTGTACATTATCAGGGACTGAGAGGAGAGGAAAAGTAGAGAAGGGGAGGGGGAGACGTTTATACACTACGTGCATGTACGCTTAGAGAGGTCATTCTATGCCAGCCAGCTTTCTTCAAAGGACAAACATTCATATGAGAAGAACGGTGTGTATCTGAGAGTCGAGTTGGAATAAGAGGGTGGGAGTGAGAAGACGGAGATTTTACTCTCTCTGGGAATGCTTCCTGTGTTGCCGTTCACCCAAATGCATGGTACACATTGTTTACTGCTTGTCGGGTGCTGTGATTTTCGTTCTTCTGCTTCTACACAAAGCAGAAACAGGAAAGAAACTCTGTTTTTTGCTGTCCACCCTCCCTCTAATTGGAGTCGAGTCTGCTCACCACTCCGGCCATCTCGTCGTCCTTGTATATCCTGAAGCCCTTGTCCTTGGTCACGCTGGCCAGCTGCACGTTCTTCGAGTCCAGCTTCTCCTCCATGACCTGCTTCAGCGTCTTGAGAACCAGCACCTCGGCCTCGGCCAGGGTCAGCGACTTGTGGAATTCGTTTTGCAGCTCTGCTTGCGCGCCCTCGGAACCCGATCCGATGGCTTTGGCGTCGTAGCGGTAAAAGGTGCCTGACGGCTCGGCGTGGTAACTGGGTCATCTCGTTAGTATATCTCTCTGACATATACGAAAAGCAAAGAAGACATACAGTGAGGGGCCATCCTCGTCGAATCCGGCAATCAACAGAGCCACACCGAAAGGTCTGCTCATGATGCTCTCCTCACCCTCGGCGCCCTCTCCGAATCTCAGAGCCAAGTCACAAATGGCCTGGGTGCAGCTCTCGACCCTCAAGGGCTCGTTGTAGTGGAATGCGTGGTTCTGCGATGTCACTCTGGCGTGCTCGATCATGCTTCTGGCGTCGGCCTGGAGTCCCGACATGGCTGCTCCCACATGTCTGTCGATCTCGACGATTTTCTCTACCGAGCTGGTCTCGAGGAGGCTGGACGTCACACGCTTCTCCACTCCTAGGATCACACCTTCTGATGTCGCTACCTGTTTGAGAGGGTTACGTCAACGAATGGCTCTTTTTGCTGTCGGCATGAAAATATTCGCGTACTCCTATTGCTGTTGATCCGAGCTTGATGGCTTCGAGCGAGTATTCCACTTGGAAGAGACGGCCCTCGGGAGAGAAGGTGCTGGAGGTATCATGTGAGCAGGAGGAGGGTGAGTTAGTCGATTGAAACAGTCTTACTTGATGCCACGGTCTGTATTGCTTGTTAGCTACTGCTGGATCTTTGTAACAAATGAAAAGCGTGTCAGTCAAATACCATATTCGGATCGCGCAATAAACATGATGGCGGTTGTGCTGGTGCCGTGAAGAGCGACTCTGAATGTTGATTCTCCAAAGATTGGTCGTGATTGTTTTTAGCGGTAACCAGTCCAGTGGATGGTGGGTGAAGCGGGAAGAGATGAGTCGAGAAGGTGTGGGTTGATGGACAATATGATGTATGAGTGAATGGGTGATGATGATGATGATGATGATGGGCGAGCTTGCGCACTTGGGTGTTTGCCTGCGGTACCTTACTGTACTGTACAGTAACTAGTAGCTTCGTAATTACTGTACGACAAGATGTCATGATTACTAGAGCGTTTCAGGACAGCCACATCTCATCTTATCGCTTCTTCCTCTTCGAGACCTGCTGTTACCCTCGGGATATTGCAGTCTCCAGCAGTACAACACAGCACAGCATCAAAAGAGCTGCGCGCGTTGTCGCCCTGCGTGTTTACAGCATTTACAGCACCACCGCAGTGGAGTATAACAACACTTTCTTCTTGATTATCTGGAAGAAGACAAAGTCGGAATATATCTCAATTGAAGGCACTGCGAAGATGACTGCGGATTGCCATGTCATCTCATCCTCCACCCCGCGCATCAACCACGGCTGAACGGAGGACGACGGCCAGCGTGCGCCAACGAGTCCCGCGCGCGAACACTATTGGAACCTCAGAAGATGCTCAGCGTGAAAACTCGGCTCGGGCAGCCGGCAAGACCCCCAACTATCGTGCCTCTACTACTACTGCTACCGAACAACATGACTACCTCAGACGGAACACGACCACTACCACAACTCGTGTGCGCGGCGCATTAAACCCAAATGATCGATCATCCAGGGACTCTGCGAGACCATCCAGGGCCAGCAGCTCTGCGCCCGCGACCAAAAAGGAAGCTGCGCCGTCATGGACGCCTACAGCTTCTCTCATGCCGCACACTTCTGCTCCACTGGCCTCGAGAGTCTCTGTTCCTCCAATGGCCGCGCATGCCCCTGTCGCATTGCAGCCCAAGCCATTGCACGAGCTGTCTCTGGACGAGCAAGAGGCCGCCGTCATTGACGACATGCTCTTTGTCTTTATGGGCTTCGAAGGCCAATACGTCCGTTACACAGACACCTACCAACCGCTCAAGGAGAAGAGCCGACTCGCCGGTCCTCAGTATCGCATATCCTCAGGTCTGGATCCCAGTCTGCGAGACCTCACCACGTCAATGCTGAAGATGGCCACTCACTACGCCGCAATCGAGGCCTTTGTCGAGGTTCAGAGCAGAGAGGAGTTTGGTTCCGTGAACCACGCCCTTTGCGCCGCCATGCGCAAGCTGCTCAAAGACTATTTGATCCTGATCGCTCAGCTGGAACATCAGATGTTGACCAGCACCGCCTTCACACTCCACCTCCTGAGTCTACACACCAAGCAGACCAGCCACATGATGTTCCAGCTGTACAGCGTCGCCCACGAGATCCTGAAAGCGAATTCGATGCTGGAAGATGACGATGACGACCTGGACAAGTCGGACGATTTCGAAAACATCCTCGAGAGCCTGCGCGAGGCCAAGGACGCTGCGAGTGTCGGCAAAAAGGTCTGCAAAGGTGGCAGTGTCCTGAGTCTGCTCACCAAGCGTCTCGCCACAATGTCCGGAGACCCAGCCGCCCGAGAATTGCTGTCTAAATTACTACGCGAATCATCCAAGCCCTATATGGCCATGTTGAATGAATGGCTGCATCACGGCAACGTGCGAGACCCACACTCTGAATTTCTCATCAAAGAACAGAAGAGCATACGAAGAGAAGGGCTCGAGCAGGACTACACCGACGAGTACTGGGAAAAGCGCTACACCATCCGCGGCGACGTTGTTCCTCCGCAACTCGAAGCGGTCAAGGAAAAGGTCCTGCTCGCTGGCAAGTACCTTAACGTGGTGCGTGAGTGCGGTGGCGTCGACATCGGCAAGGACATGGGCAAGGACGCCAACCTCCCTCACACCTTTGACGACCCGCGCTTTCTCGACAATGTCAATCGTGCATACGCTTTCGCCAACTCATCTCTACTCACTTTGCTTCTGACAACCCATGCCCTGCCCGCTCGCCTGCGAAGTCTAAAACACTACTTCTTCCTCGACCGATCGGATTTCTTGTCATATTTCCTCGAGCTAAGCAATTCCGAGCTTAAGAAGCCCGCAAAATCAGTCAACACCGGCAAGCTGCAGTCTCTTCTGGACATCGTTTTGCGTCAGCCGGGCAGTGTGGCGGCCGAAGATCCTTTCAAAGAAGACATCAAAGTGACAATGAGCGACATCTCTCTGACAGGCTGGCTGATGCAAGTCGTCAATGTCAAGGGACTAGACGCCGACGGCGGTAGCCTCACGAGCTACGCGCCGGCTGCCGCGAGCGTCATGGGTGACGACAAAGACATCAGTGGCTTCGAGGCCCTGACCTTTGACTACGCCGTGCCTTTTCCTCTATCGCTAGTCGTCTCCCGAGTCACTCTGACAAGATACCAACTTTTGTACAGATACATCCTGTCACTGCGCCATCTGGAAACGCTGCTGGTCAGCTCATGGACGGAACACAGCAAAGTCACCACCTGGCACCGCAAGTCCTCGGACCGCAGAATAGAAGTCTGGAAACGCAGAGCGTGGTGTCTGAGGAGCAGAATGCTGTGTTTCGTGCAGCAGCTCTTGTATTTCTGCACGAACGAGGTCATTGAGCCCAATTGGATCGCTTTCATGTCTCGACTCGGCTCTGCAGAGGAAGAAAGCAGTGGTGGCGTGGGTGGCAGTGACGCCAAACCCGCAGCCGCTAACAACAACAATAATAACGCCGCCGATGAAGACGATGCTGCTACAGCCGTCGCGAACGACACGAGCAATGGCAGTGGAAGAAAAGCCACTAAAGTCAAGCGAACAGTCGACGAACTGATGCAAGACCACGTCGATTTCCTCGCCACGTGCCTGAAAGAATGCATGTTGACGAACTCGAAGCTCCTACGCGTATGTTTCCCTTTTCTCTTCCTTTCTCTCCTCCTTACCCTTCCTCCCACCGCGTCACATCCCACCCTCACCCACAAGAAAGCACGCGAAAGAAAGACTGACACCCCGCAAAGATAAATTCGAAAGTAATGGCGACCTGCACAATGTTCGCAAACTACACCTCATCGCTCAGCCGCAACCTAGCCGCCAGCGACCCGGACCTATCCTCTCTATCCTCTTCCTCCACAGCCACCACCCCCGACTCCCAACGAAAAGACCAAGAAGCCCGCCTCGACAAACTCCTCGACAACCTCAAGCGCTTCGAGGAGAATTTCAGTCGGCATTTGAAGATTTTGTTGGACGCGTTGAACTATCTCGCCGCCACGGAGACGGTGGTCTTCCTGAGTCTTTGTGCGAGGCTGAGTATGGCGTCGGAGGGCATGGCTGGGGCTTCGAGTGGTGGGGCTGCCGGGGGGTAGAGAGTAGAGTCTTTTTCTTCTTCTTTTTCTTTGCTTGAGCTTGAGATATAGCAGTCCGAGTGCGGGTTTAGAGAAGGGGGAAAGGAGAGAGATCAAGTGGCGAAAGAGCTTGACAGGAACCGGAAAGAAGAAAGCTCCAGCATATGCTTTCTTATGGTAGACACAATGAATCAAATAAGACGATTAAATAGTGGCTTATTCCATGGATTAAAGACAAGTCACGCAAGACCTTTACTTCCATGCTAAAACCCGCGACCCTTCCTCTTGTAAAAGGACCCGAGAAGATAAAGAACAGAGAGACACTTTCCAGCTTTCAAACCCTGCGCTCAATTCCTATGCTGAGACACAGCCTCTAGCCTCCTCCTCCTCCTCCCTTCCTCCCTTCTCCGCATTCAAATCACCCCCTCCTCCGTCTCGGATCCCGACTCACATCGACCATAGACCCCGCCCCACCAGCAGCAGCAGCAGATGACGACCTCCTGCTCGACAAATCATCTGTCTCCCCAGCACCACCAGAACACCACATCGGCGCCACAGGAGCAACAGGAGTAGCAGCCGCACTGAGCGACCCGGATCTGGATCCCGAAAACGACCCATCACGCGCCGCCGCAGGAAACGAAGAAGAAGCACCAGTCATCAGAGCAGGAACAGCAGCAGGAGCCGGAACAACGGACGCAGAGGTCGAAGAAGCCGGATATGGAGCGCCGCTTCCGATCCCCATGGACGAGACTGTGCGCTCTATTCCTTGCATTGGAGAATAGGATGGGTCATTGACGGTCTGGGTTGATGGGGATATTGCTGAGTTTCTTCTTTGTAGTGCTAGTCGAGGGTCTTGGTTGGTCTTGTTGCTGGTCTTGAATGAAGGAGAGGTAACGGTTGGAGTGCGCGCGACTTTTGATGGTAGGGCGTTGTCAGAGGTGGAAGACGCCGAGGTCTGGATCGGCGGGAGAAAATGGAAGCCAGATGATGCACGAGGATTGAGACTTGGCCGACGAGCGAGACGAGCATCGGCGGAGATAGAGGACGCGGTAATTGTAGAAGAAAGCCCTGCCGCAAATGCAGATCCCGGAGTGAATTTGCTGTTACTGGCGCCGCTGTTGTACTTTTGCTGCAATTGAGCATAGTGTTCACGGCTCTGGGCCATGTGGCGTTCGTACACTTTTAGACTCTGATACTGTGACAGCGCAAGAGCAATGGCTTGATTCGCGATCGCTTCGTCTGTTGCGTCTGAAACCACTCCCGATGCTGGGACCTCTGGTCCAAACGATACCGAGGCGGCTGGTGCTGAAATAGCATCAAAGTCAATAGTCTGAGGCAGAGGCGCCTTGTCGAGGGCAGCAATGAGTTTCTGTTGGTAGTTTGTATTGCTTGGCCTGATACTGAGCCCGCCCGCTTGGTTAGGTGGAACTTTCGTTTGGAGCGCTGCATATGCATGTTCGGGTCTGGCCTTTTGAGACTTTGCGAGAGCACTCCTCTGCGCCGTCCCTGCTTCTGACGATAGATAAAGAGTGAGTCGGGATCTCTCATCTTCGAGGCGGTCGTGTTCATCGGGAAATTTGGTGTCTTGTGAACTCCGTTTGACAGCAAGGATGTTGTTCCTATATTGGTTTCGATATCAGTCGTAGCGCACCGATATGTTGCCCCACTTGTGCATGCTTGACGAATGTGCTATACACAGTCCCGAACTTTCACGATGCCTTCACCTTCGACTTTGTGTAGTCCAAGGTTCCTTCTTACACAGACTTTACTCACCGTACTGTCCTGTGATGCCGGTCCATATTCTTCATGATCGCAGCAATCTTATCCTTTTCGCCCATGACCCCAAACTCATCCATGGACTTTCGTGGGTCCCAATCAGTGACTGGAAGCATAATGGCGGTAGCCATGAGGGCCTTTGTGATAACGAGCACATATTACGTTAGTAGGGTAATCTCTTCTTAACTGCCACCTTCTCTCGAAATTTGGTTTATTGTCTTTCTTTCTGTAGAATCATGAAACGAGATTTGAGATAGTAGGTGAAGATGAGTGAGATTGGACGGTGCCAGACAGACCATTTCATCATCATTCATTTGCATGATGAAACATGTAAATAAGAAATCAAATTGGTACCAACCTTTGTTGTGTCCTCTGACGAGGATTTTGGTGTAGGGTCATTCACCATTATTCGTGAGTCTCCGTCGTACACCCGTCCGCTGGGAATGTCTACCAATCAAAAAGGTGAATGATAAGGTAATTGTGATACGCAAGATGAGTGCAATGGTACAAATGTCTCGAGGTCCGCCCAATGAAGTTCACTCGCACATGGGCGCCTGGCACGGAAGTAGCGCTTCAGTGGTTTCGGAATCATCACAAGTTACTGTCTACGGTTCCAAACCCTTGCATAAGATACTGCACGAGATGTCTCTCAGCAGGGAGAGGGATGCGTGAATTGTCGAGGTTAGAGATACTGCACGATATGTGTCAAGTACAAGTAGTTAACTTTCTTGCATGATATGTCACGTGACAAATAGAGCCCATATTGGTTAGTCCAGTATTGACTTGTACTATATCAATGTCTGTGGCTCTGACCTCTTTGCTCCGTAATGACGTTCACTTCGCAGTGGCGTAGTCACTCGGTTATTGAACTTGATTATTACTCTGCCCCTGTCCCGTGAAGTATAACACCTCTCATATCCAGTCCATTTATACCCCATGTGCGCCCTGATAACAGAAACCAGACCCTCCACTTTGTAACACCAGTGAATTTCCCAAAGATCGTCGTATTCATCCGTTCCATGTATGCATGTATCATTTTCTAGCATCATGACATGACCTAGTGTGCAGGGCCATTGATGGAGACCATCTGGTCCTCCTCAACAACGGCATTATATTCGGCACCCATGGTCTGCACGGTGTCTAGGACCTTGGCTGGCGCAGATGCTGCGAAGGCCTTGATGAGGTTGTACTCGTGGGTGATGATGCCTCCCTAGATAGTAGTCAGCACTTCTGCTCGTAGTCTTGCAGCCAGTCCATGCAGCCTCTTGCATATGAATGCAAGGACAAACTTACAGCTTCCTTGATGGCATGCTTTGCCTTTTCAATGACCGAGTCTGGAGTACCCTTGGGATAGCTGACAATAACCTGCTTGTTGGGTGCAGCAGCGAGGGCGAATGCGACGAACAGCGCGATCAAAAGGAGGCTCAGAGAGAACTTCATAATGGCAAGAGGAGTTGCTGATCTGGAATTATTTGATTGTTGATGTGCTTATGAGCGTGTACAAGCACAGATATATGCTATGTGTATTATAAGTTGGGTGAGTATAATTTACTGTATGGGAGCGAGTGACAGGCAACAGGTAGTCTGGAGAAAGAGGGACAAAGGGACTAAAGGCATCCGGATCAGCTGGAGCGTGGATGGTGTCATTGGCACGTGCGCTTCAAGGGTCCGGAACCCCATTGTACTTGTACTTGCATTTGCCGCCAAGACTTGCGGAAGTTTATTGCAAAGCAACAGCAACTGCAGCTTTCACGTTCAGCCCCAGCCACATCCTTCTTGCATCCATATCACCTTCTATACTGCACTTGCTGCGCAACTTCATCACCCCACTGCAACCTCCGACAATCATCACCTGCGCGCTCTTCATCTAAGCCGCTTCGCTACCTTGAGAAACGAGAAAAATATATAATCTAACAAACAGAGGCGCACAGCCTGAATTGTGTAGCCAGAGCACACTCAATCGAGAAGCCTGTCTTATTGTCATACAACCAAAGTGCCCCAACACTTGAGAAAAAATTCATCCAGAAAAAAGAGACAAGGAGTCTTGGGTCAGATTTGGAGTCGCTGTCCTGCAAATTACTTAGTGAGGGGTCAGGGAATAAAATAAGAGCTATTCGTGAACGTGTCGCGACACATTCGCTGGGCGTAGCCATTTGGGCTTATTGAGGGCAAAGAAGACAATAGCTAGCATTGATTCATCACTCTTCTCCATCATCTCCTTGAAGAGGGAGTTCGTCCAAGCTATCAAGCTTACCCTTTTCACGATCTTCGCAGTCTGTTACTGTCTGCAGTCTTTTGAAGACTTGTCCGCATTACGGACGGATAGCCTTTGACCTGCCAATCTTTGCGCGAGCCTTGAAGCTATCCGTGACCCGTAGCATCTGATTACCATAGAACTATTCGTCATCGTCTTTTGCCACTATTTGAGTCAATCATGTCCGCTGCTTTGCCCTCGGATGAAGTGGCCTTGGATTTCCAAGACTCGTTGCAAGATCTCCAGAATAACAATCGTTATGAAATCAGCAACCTGACAATCATTGCCAAGGAGAACACAGAGCATGCGCAGGCCATCTCGCAGGTCTTGGAGAAGCACATCAGAACGGTATGAATGACATGATTACTATTGCTCCTCTGACAACATTCTTCATTTTCTCTATGCTGGCACACATGTTCGAAGAACTGACACCTGATCCAGACCGCACCGACCCGGAAACTTCCTGCACTATACGTGCTCGACTCTATCGTCAAGAATGTTGGTTCTCCGTACACAATCTATCTTAGTAGAAACCTCTTCTCTACCTTCATGGATGCGTATACTCTTGTAGGAAATGATGTTAGAAAAGCAATGGATGCCATGTTGAAGACTTGGAAGGAGCCTGTGCCTGGTTCTTCGGATCCTACCCCTGTTTTTCTTCCTGATACCACTAGGCCTATTGAAAATGCTCTCATCAAGTTTCGGACTGTCGCTGTGCAACAACAGCAACAGCATTCCCGTAATCAGAGACCGCCACTTGGTCTTCCTCAAAGACCGATATCAAATGCTTTCAGAAATACTCCGACGCCGCCCCAGCATGATTCTCAATTTGCATTGCCTGGACAAGTGCCATACCAGAATGGCTATACTAGCCAAAATGTTGGTGCTTATGAACGAAACTTGCTAAGCAATCTCGCTGACCTCTCCCAGCCAACACCACAGCCACCGTTTCCCCCGGTTCTACCCACGGATACTGTTCGATCCTTGTCTGCTCTTTTGAATGGTCCTACACAGGAGCTACAAAAGCTCAAGGGCGACATAGAGGGCTTGATTGCCTCGTTTCGCACCGAGTTCGCTCGAAGTCCATTTGACACGACCGTGCAGTCCAAATTGAAGGCTCTGCTAGATCTCCAGACGGTCGTGAACACGCAGACACTTCCGCCACAGGCTATAAACGCCATCAAGGCTCAAGTGGGTGCACTCCAAGCAGCTCAATCACAAACAGCGTCTGCTGCGGGCACTCCCTCTGCTGCCCCGCCTCAGACATCGTCCCAGTGGCAACCACCGACACCGTTAAACCCTGCGCCTTTCCAGCCTCCATCACAGCTCCCCCAAGGGTTCGCTCGACCCTCTTCAACGCAACCCCCAGCACCCGCACTACCATACTTCGCACCAGGAGCGCTGGAGCAACTTTTAAAGTCTACTGCTCAACCTCAGCACACGGTAACCCCAACTTTGCCGAATGCAATCCCTAACCTTGCGAATCTAACATTACCGGTTGCGAACCCATCTCCTCGGCCTGCCGCGGCTACATCTGCACCAGCACCGTCTGGCAATGCCCTGATGGACGCTCTTCGTGCAGCCGGACTGGTACAAGGCACGGGTGCTCCGGCACAAGCACCCCTTCCGCCACCACCGCCACCACCACAGGTAGTGCCAACACCTTCTCTTCTACAACAGCTCCAAGGATTGATCGGCAAGAACCCGAATGCCCCAGCCCAGACTCGTGGAACACCTTACATATCACTCTCCGCACCGAATCTGAAAACTTTTCGACCGGAGCTTGTCCACAGCCTCTATGAAGCTCAGCCGAATCAATGCACCACTTGCGGTCGACGTTTCCAAGCTACGGAGGAAGGTCGTGCAAAGAAAGCTCGTCACTTGGATTGGCACTTCCGAACGAATCAGCGCATTGCAGAGGCAGTCCACAAAGGCCAGAACCGCAGCTGGTATCTGGACGAGATGGAGTGGATACAGTTGCGTGATATCGACACGAGCTCCGCACCCGTCGATGATTCTACCAGTTCTACAAGTCCTGCAAAGGATGCCAAGAAGAAAAACATCAAGGACAACTACATTCCCGCACCTACTGGTGCCGCCGCAGTGCAGAACGCCGCCTGCCCCATTTGTCAAGAGAAATTCGAGACTGTCTGGCACGAGGAAGCGCAGGAATGGGTGTGGATGGACGCTACTAGAGCCGGCGGCCGGATCTATCACGCCAGTTGCCATGACGAAGTCAGCAAAGCTAGTGCCGGGCCTACAGGTTTCGTGTTAGGTCAAGATAGAGCGAGAAGTGCGACACCTGAGATGTCAATACTCGGAAAGCGGAAGGCGGAAGGGGACATGTCTAATCTGAAGACGAAGCTCAAGCGAGAAGTTGTCTCTTGAGAGAAGCCTCGTGACACCCATTTCCATATATTGGCGTTGTGGATCTCTTGCATGGATAGGCGTTTGCTGGAAAATTATTTGCTGGGTACGACGACACAAGGCATGATAGGGTCGTCCCCTTTTCCATTGCATACGGTAACATTGGCATTGGCATGAGCATTGATACTTGATGGACTAGGGGGTCATTGTTCTATTCTTACTCTTCCTACTTATATACTAGGGTGAAATATTACTGATATCCATTGTATTTACTTGACATCATCTAGCATAAGAGTTTCGAACAAGCAACCACGTCTGCAGCACGACTTCTGTTCATATAATCGTAACTCTATTTTCGTGCTCTCGCATCAGTCGTTTTTCAAAACAAAGGCTGACCTGCAATCCTTGGCCATGAAGCCGGTCAACAACGCAAATGCTCAGATTCTCAAGACATGATCAGCCTCCTTCGCTGTATGATTGATTCTTGCATAGTCCCACATATGTATACCCACATGTTCTATTGAATGTTGCTAGATAGACATGTCCCCGCCGGATTTATACCGAGAGGGCGAGAGGGCTTTATTAGCCGACTTACTCGCAGATAGTTCATAATTAACCATCGGAAGTGAATCCTGGAGACCTACATCTGCGATCTGCAACCGCTTGGCTACAGCAGAATCGCACTGCAACACCTAGGTGAGGGGTCACATCTCGCCTACTCAGTCTTACTTGACCAGTGTCGGAAGGACCTATGCGGGGGAATGCGAAGAGCAAGTAATCTCGCGCGTATCAAAGTGCATATCACACTCGCCCTAATGTCCCCCTAGCATGTGAGGGGTATATGTTGTTTACTCCGATGGATAGGCAGGCACCCTAGTGACTATCTTCGCTTGACGCAGTAAGTATAGTAGATCGAGAACAGATGGCATATAGTGAACTCAAGGTACGCAAACATGTATGATCGTCTCAATCTCTATTCACGGCATTGTATGTCAACCGCCTATCTACAATGATCTCACTCGCTCTCCTGCTCGGCGGTCCCTTAGGCTCTGCTCTCTCGCTCTCCTCCAGCAAACATACCTCAAGACTCGAACGTCGATGGGATAATGGTCTAGCTCAGACTCCGCCTATGGGCTGGAATTCCTACAATCACTACAGCTGTTCCCCTAATGAGTCAATCATCACATCCAATGCTCAGGCTCTTGTGGAGCTTGGTCTTGCAGACTTAGGCTACGATTATGTGACCACTGATTGCGGGTGGACTCTACCACAGAGAGCTCCTGACGGTACTCTGACATGGAATGAGACGTTGTTTCCGAGCGGATTCCCGGCATTGGGTGAATTCATACATGGTATTGGTCTTCATTTCGGAGTCTACTCGGACGGTGGTGTGCAGATGTGTATGACTGGCGGTGTCAATCAGACCGGAAGTTTATGTGAGATCTGAATCACTATTGGCCTGCCATGAGAGATCCAAGCTGATCAACACAAGACCACGAACAATTGGACGCAGCTACTTTTGCCAGCTGGGGAGCTGATCTGCTGAAGTGTGAGTCTTGTCTTCCTGATCATATCCAACCAGTCACCTGACGAAGGTATAGACGACAATTGCTACTCGGATGCAGACCTTGACTTCCCCAACACAAGCTACGAGCCATCCGAATCACCCCAGTCGCATTATGTCGCAATGCATAATGCTCTGATCGCAACCAACCGCTCCGTTGTTTACCAGATATGCGACTGGGGAGTGGATTTCCCTTCGGCGTGGGCACCAGCTCTAGGTAACACATGGCGTGTGACAAACGACATAATCCCACAGTGGAAAACAATCTATCGGATTGTTAATCAAGTTGTCCCTCAGACTTCCTACGCTGGTCCTCACCAATGGCTCGATCTGGATATGCTCGAGGTAGGGAACAACCTCTTCACCATCCCTGAAGAACAAACGCACTTTTCTCTCTGGGCGATATTGAAGAGTCCATTGGTCATTGGCGCAGCGCTGAATGACACTCTGACAAGTATCAGTCCTGAATCTCTAGCGATACTCAAGAACGAGGATGTCATTGCTTTCAACCAAGACAGTCTTGGTGTGTCGGCCAATCTCACACGTAGATGGACAGAAGAAGGCTATGACATCTGGTCAGGTCATGCAAGTGGTGATCGCACCATCGTTGCTCTTGTGAACTGGAATGAAACAACTCTGAATGCTACGCTTGATCTTCCTGATGTGGGTCTGCAGAGCGCAGGATATGTCAAGGATATCTGGAACAATGTTACGACTCGTAATGTACAGACCTCATACAGCCAGACTGTTCCGCCTCATGGTACGCTACTGCTAGAGCTGGGCGACACGTCTCCAGCAGGTTTCTATGCGATTGATGAAGCAAGTAACGGTAACTCGTAAGTGACTGGTCCCCGCATATTTAGACTGTGTCATGAACAGCGAAGACTGACTTGCATATGTACAGGACATTCACCATTAACAAAGTGTACGGCTTCACGGACAGTACCACCTACTCTATGACCATCAACTTCGCAACATCCTCAGCCAGCGAAACGACCATCAAGATCTCAACATCAGCATCCCAACAAAAAGCAAGACACATTCTCCCAGCCCATGCCACATCCCTTACAATCCCCATATCCCTGCTCGCAGCAAACAACAACAGCATAACCCTCACCCGCTCATCCGACCAACCTACCCCAATCTCCCTCACAATCTCCTCTCCGAACGGGACTTTCCACCCAAGCACTTCATTCGTCACCTCCGGCAGCGCGCAACACGTAAACTGCACAAGCAATCTCTGCGCGCCCGTCGGCGCCAAAATAGGGAACATAACCCCCTCGGGCTCCGCAAGTCTACGCATCCCTCACGCGCCCTCGCAGTCGAGCAATGACGGAGACAGAAGTCCCGGGACGAGTCTGCAGACGAAACAGAGATACGTCTCTCTGATCTACATCAACAACGAAGTCGCGCTCGACTCAGCGTGGACGGACGGCCGCAATGCGCGGAATATCACCGTCTCCGTCACTTCTTTCTCCGGCTCTTCTAATTCTTCTGATTCTTCCGCTGAGACGGACACGAAACGGCTGGAAGTGCCCCTGAGCGGACGCAGCAGTGAGCTCTTCTCGGAGATGCGCGGGTGGGGGGATGGTGCCGAGTTGGGGATTTTGATCGGGGGTTGGGGGACAGATCATGATGGCGATGAAAGCGAAGATGATGAGGGAGGATACGATGAGATAGTCATTAGTAATGTCGGGGGAGATGAGGGCGTGCAGTCTTTTGGAGCTGATTTTGTGGGCTTGACGATTTATTGATCTTGTGTACCTTGGCCTGAGTAGGATACCTGTTTGAAAGCTACTAGTGCGCATGATGCTGGTCTCAGAAGTGTCGCCATTGTTGCCCTTGATTCATTAGGATCGAAAATCATGTCTGGCAGGGACCGCAACATAAAAATGAATCCATAATCTTAGTCACGAATTTTCGATTTGTATCTGTAAGAAGTGTTTTTGAGGCCCTTTGACTACGTTTACAGAGGTGCTTTAGGTGGCTGAGTCGACAGGTCTACCAGAAACCTGCACTCTTCCACTTCATCATTGGAGATCTGAATTATGACATGCATTACTTGAATCGGAAGAACATTTTACTCCCCTTCGCGTTGCTTGACTTTCAACGACTCGATCTTCACCAAGTCTGCAGCTTGGAATTGACGTGTGGTTTCTTCCTCGCCCATGTCCCACACCTCAGGCTCTATCTCCGTTACACCCTCCTCCACCTTGGTGCTGGGGAATGCTCTGTAAGAGCCTTCGACTGGCTTGTTTCCTTCGTCTATCATTTCATACCCTAAAACATTCATCCTCCAACTAATTCTGCAACTTTCGCACTCGACGGCGTGCATTCTTCTGGAGATATGCA
Organism: Neodothiora populina; assembly: GCF_041146345.1. NCBI lineage: Eukaryota > Fungi > Ascomycota > Dothideomycetes > Dothideales > Dothioraceae > Neodothiora > Neodothiora populina. The sequence goes on along the minus strand of NW_027191405.1, from coordinate 724,501 downwards.
TAGGTTTCGAGCATCTGAAGCAAGCGAAAGAGCACTTCTCGCACAGCGCACGATACTCCCTGTCGCCGGCCACTTCTTCGACATTGCGCGCAGGACTGCCACAAGTGGCGCATTTCACGACAAGACCGCGTCTCTGAGCCGTCGTTGGTGACAGTGGTTCATCTTTGCGCAAGGCGTCCGGCATACGGTCGGTGAATCGTCCAAGCTTGTCGACGGCGGCGATCGCAGCATCTACTTCGTCCGGTCGTAACTGTTTGGGCGATCCATCTTCGGATGAGGATTTCGTGGCAAGTGGTTCGAGTATAAGACTTTCTTGGAATTGGGCGGCTTGCTGGCGGAGCTCAGACGCGTCCAGATCGTTATTGTAGGGACCTCTGAAGTTTGGTCCTTGTACTGCTGCTTTCTTGCCTGGGAAAGCGCCCATGGGCATGAACATAATTTGGCCTGATTGCACAAGCTCGTGTGAATTCATGTGGGCTGCAGGTGCATTCGCGGATTCTGATTTTGACTTCGATTTGGCTGGAGACTTGCGTACAGTGATTCGCTGTGGGATTCCCTTCTCCTGACCCACGGAGAGAACGTTCAAGCGACACCTGTCTTCACCAATCAAAAGGTTGTCGTAGTCCGGGCTAAAAGCACCTGACATGACAGCAGAATCGAAGTAGGCAACATCTCGAACATGTCTGTCCTCGTCGGCTCTGTATGGATCCCAGCACTTGACAATGCCGTCAGAGGAGCCAGAGTACAGACGGTTATGGTCCGCGCCCCAAGACAGAAATCGAATACCCGTGTCTGTCTCCCAGCGTGGCTTTTCATGCGGAAGTACGCTAAGCGGAATCCCGTGTTCCAGAATTTGCATAGGGCCTTGGTAATCCCTCACTTGTCTGGTGTCCCATATATACACTTTGCCATCAGTGCTGCCCGCTGCGATGATATTATCATCGTAAGGGGAGTAGACAACGTCGTTGATATCCCAAGCTGGGCATTCAAGCTCTACACCGGCTCTAGCTCGGCTCTGGCTGGGGCTGTAGAGGCGGACCACGGAATGCATTCCCCTGTTGACTCGTCCTGATACTCCGCTGGCGACAGCAAACGCAGTAGAGCCAACACTTGGGTTCGGGTTCCATGTCAGATCGAAAACATTGCGATTAGTCGCACCTAGCTCAATTGACTTTTGCGTCTCGATGTCCCACAGACACGTCTCACCACCCTTGTCGTGAATCTCATCCTCTTCGTAGACTCTCTCAGCTTCACACGCAAAGCCGGCAAGTAGATACCGATCATGTGAAGGATGTGTCCCAAACCGTAGCGCAGATGGGTATTTTTTCATGGCGCTTGTGATCTTGCTTGCGGAGAAACCGATCTTTTCGCCACCCTTTCTGAACAACATGATGTTATTCAAGCCTGAGACTCTGCACCCGGTAGCTACATGTCCGTTGGGACTGACTGAAAGGAGGTCTACAGGCCCATCATGTATCGAAGTATCGGTCAATTCTGTTCTGAGAACGTCGCTTCTAGTGACTTTGTAGACTTTCATTGTACCGTCAATCGACACAGAAAACATACGACGGGCGCTCGGCGAGAAGGCAACAGACTGGACCGTCGTGTATACGCATTTGTCTTGGGTCGCTCGCATCTCCTCAGTCGCGTTGACGCCTTGGTTGACGATAGGGCGAGACACTTGATGATAAGGCAGCTCTTTGGCAAGCCTCCTGGATGCATCACCGATCAGGAGATTCCCTCTTTTGTTGTATTGCATGGAATCGACATCCGAGGTAGCTACACAACCTGCAGCAAAGTGTCGGCCGTTCGGCGACCAAGCTGCGGTAGCGACATCTCCAGATGTGTCTTCTATGTACATTATGGGACTAAGCGTGGCGTATGCATAATCTCTGAGACAAGAGTGCAACATATGAGGGTGCGTGCGGTAGCTTGTAAGGCCAAGCTCTCTGTCTCGTAGGCTGCGATCGCACGAGAATTTCGACACTTGCTGGCGAAGCCGTCCGAGGACCCGTTTCATCTCGCTAGTGTGAAAGGTAGGTCGAGGTGTCGGCAACACATCAGCACTAGCTCTAAGTAATGAGGAAGGACCTAAATGTGACCGTCGGGTTATCCTTCGATGTATTTCACCTTGGGGCTCTGTTGCTGTATCCGTGTCTGTCAGATCAACCGACTCAGTAGACATATCAATCATGACGGATCTCCGTGGTCTGCCACGGCGTGTGGACTGCATGTCGCCTGATTCGGGCACAGTGCCTGTGCTTGCGGGTGCTCCAGCTGAGCGGTCTTTCAGCTTCGTCGAATATCTTACAGCCAGTGAAGCACCCTGCCGACCAGGAAAATACGTCGCCACACGTTGCCACGGCAAGTGCAACACCTCCTTCAAGTGGAGTAGGAGCTTATCATCGTCCTCAGTGTAAAGTTGTCCCTTAATTACAGGTGGCCTTGGGCGTAGCTGAACTTCAGGAAGTGGAAGTGAATTCCCTGTCACGCTTGGGGCCGATGGTTCTAGAGAATCGCCCTCCGAGACACTGTGTTCATTGATCAAGTTTCCTGTGATCTCACGATCCTCTGAAAGCTTTGGCGTGACACTTACTTTAGTGGGCGCTGGTAGAGAAGCAGACTCGATGGACTGTACAACCGGCGGAGCCTGCTCCTGTGACATTGTGCTGGGTATTTTCTTCTCTGATGAGATGGCCTTTGGAACTCCTTCGAGAAGAGATGTCATAGGAGCTTGCTCAACCTTAGCAGACTCTGGTTGGGAAGCGCCAGGATGTAGTCGCTGCAAGAGGGCAGCAAGAGACGGAAACTTGTCACCAGGACTCGGGTCATGGTGAAGGTGCGGTTTTTCTGTTTTCAAGGCTGTGCTAGGTACGGAGATATCCTTGCTGTGTTGATCCAGCGACAGTGTTGGCGAGTGAACGAGTGCATCCGAGTGGCTCGCGTCCGTAGAAAGTCTGACACGCTTCGTGTTGTCAGCTGGCGCGGCAAGCGTTTCATCTGGGCTTGCTCTGCGTTTCGCTACGGATTGTTGAGGCGCAATCGATGAATTTTGATGGGAAACCACCGGAGGACCAGAGGGTAGAATCGTCTTCAAATCTTGTCGTAGAGAGGGACCTGCCACTGCACTCTCGCTTTCGGCTGTAGCCACTGCTTGGGAAGTCCTTCTCGGAGTCTTTGTATGAGGATCATAAGGGGAACGGTATTGAGGTCTACTAGAAGGTCCTGTCCGCCTTGCTTTCTGAACACTTTTGACTGTAACTTGCTCGGAAGGCATGGTCGGAACGGCGCCACTGATCACTGCTTGGGTGGATACATGCAACAGAGGTCCAGTAGTATCTGTAGTATGGGAAACCTGTGATACACTCGGGTTCACACGACCATTCAGGTCCGCTCCGTTATTCGAGACTAAAGTGCCGTCGCGTCTGTCCAGCGGCGCGGCGGATCTGAGAGTGCTACTGGGCTGTGTCCCCTTTGCGCCAATGCCATGACCCTCGTGGTCGTCCCTGCTTTTCCTGAAATTGAATGCTGTCGGCGCAACTTCCTCCACGTCCGAGTCATCACTTCTGTTTCCAGTAACAAGTGTGGTGTAGCGCGCATTCGAATTTGCTGTGGGTTGCTTGATGTGAGCCGCACGAGGACTCACCCATGCCGGTCTCTGAGATCTTGGTTCCGCAGAAGAGGCAAAGAGGCTGCCGAGACGACTATACGACTTTTGAGGTTCGGAGTCATCAGAGTCAGAGGAGATGGTCATCACATCCCCGCGCCTAGACATTTTCTCTGGACTATGCTCGAAGACACGAGATTCCCCATCAGCGTATGATTAGACTGCAAGGGCAAAGACAAAAAAGTTCGGACAACACGAGTGAGTGGGATTACAACACCACATGTTTAAATCAGTCTCGAAGATTGCATTGGGAGTACAAGTGGAGTGAAGTCGAGTCTCTGCAGACATCCTTCACTCTGATTGGCCGAGATGTACAAGTGAAAGTCGGAAGCACACCACTTATATTGCTGTGCATTTGCTGCAATATGCGTGTCGCGGAAGTGCTTTGGGGGAAGACGCGCTTGCCTGCTGTAGAATGCCTACGCTTGGGCCAAGTAATCATGTCTTAAATCTTCCTTACAGTACCTCAACTCACATAAACATCGTGTGGTATGATTTTGGAGATACTAAAGGCCAATTCTCATGAGCCAATGTGGGAGTATATCGGCTAGGTATTGCTTATCCTGTTCTTGTATCATCATTGCCAAATAGCAGGGAAAAGAGATAACAATTATCTTGTCCTGTAGTCGCAGCACTTTGAATACCTATATATATGATGATAGTCGGCGGGCGCCCGCGCGAAGCTTATGCCGACCAGTAAAACAACTATATGCATGATATACTACGATCACACTACCAAATAACATCAATATTCTACATTCTGACCTTAGGATGAACCGAAACACGCGACTGCTCACGCAGCCAAATTCAAGGCTTGCCAAAGCAGATGTGATAGTAAGTACTAAGCACTGAATGTGTAGCTCAAGCTTTCCTGTTCTGGCAAACCTAACAATCAACACAAGAGACTCCTCTCAAATGAAGAAGCATGGTCTACTTTACCAGAGGATAAGCAGCGTGCCCTGTACAGTATGCTTCCGCAACCTCAAGACACTCGTGCTGCACCATTGGACCACAGAGTCCATCCTTTGAGAAATGAATACGCACCCTACATCAAGCATTTCCTACATGAATGGCAGACGGACCTAATCGAAGGCCGCAATACGCTCAAGTGGCGAAACGAGGCCAGACAGGCGAGTGGGGAGAGAGCCGCAGGGGCATTCGATGATTTTCTTGCTGAGGAGAGGCGGGAGAAATGGGGTGCAAAAGTTGAAGGTGCAAAGGAATAGCTGTCTGGCCTAAGACTTGTCTTTCCTCAAAGTTGACGAAACAAGATCTAGCGCTTCTTGAAAGATGGTGTGGAACGATGGATAATTCCTGATGGAGTGACTATCTCTAGCCATGTATGCTAAAGAATGAGCACATGTGTTTGTACGCAGCAAATATAGAGAGACTCGCAAAATGACAAAAAAGAGGGGGGGGCTCATGAATCAACACCAGACGGAATTGAACCAGGAACCAGGGGGATCTCTGAGAGATCCGTAATAGGCAACTCACGAGGTGACGCGCTAACTCCCCTGGTGGTAGAGCCAAATGGATTAGACGCCTTAGATGGCAAACGCTGACCAGTTGCCGCGCGATTACAAGATCCTGAACATAGTTGATTACTTATATACCTTTACTTCTGGCAGCTTGTTCTCTTGGCGATAAGGGGCCTTGAGATTACTGCAGCCAACTCAGTGGTAATGATGAGTCGCCTCCTGTCCCCAATGCATCTGTTGTCGTGATGGTTCGTCTGCTCCTGACACTGCCACCATCTTGAGTCGTTGTCGTCGCTGTGTCTGTCGTCGAGAGCATCTCCACTACTGTTAGTGATGTAGCCACCGCTGTCATCGTCGCCAATGTTTTGCAAATGGCCTATACCATAAGCCTTCAGCGATTCTGTCGCCGCCCACCAGTCGTTCTTCTGACAATGTGCACCACGCCGCATCAACGTATGATGTTTTCAAGCGCGTTCTTTGCGACATGGTGATCCGCTCAACATGCATACATGTCCATCTTGCGACAGACAGTCTCCCACGCGCACATTGGTCAACCGCTGAATGCAACACCAGTCGCAGTAACGGCGCGGGAAGCATACATTTCTGAGACTCATCTGGTCCTCCTTCATGCCTTCAGTAGACCGGTTTCTTTATTCGCCTGTACGAGTCTACATGCACCAAAGGCCAATGATCCAGGTCGATTATTCCGGATTGTCGTCGTGCCATCTCTTCCAGCGGCCGGATATCCTTTTGAGCGGTGTTCTTCCAGTACTCTTCGGACTTCAGGTTTCTTTTTTTGATCTTACAATTTTCGTAAGGATGGCCACGGGAGCGACAGGCAATAAGAGCGACACCCATTCTCCAGATACATGGGATGCTGCCAGCAATGTTCGGTTGGACTCGAAGCGAGATCCTGGCTCAAGCACAACCAGTACGACAGGACCCAGCAGATCCAGTACACAGGTGGCCAGAACCAGCGCTCGACCTCAGAAAAGTCCACGCAGCTCCCTTACGAAGAGCCAACCGAAGCAAAAGCCTTGCCGACCCTCCTCTTGATATCTTCAAGCATGACGGCAGGCGTCTTGCCCTTGTCCTTTTCGTCCCTGTTGACGCGCACAGCGGTAGCGGAGATACCGATGAAGATTGCGAAGACTGGGTCCAGATTCCTGAGTGAGCGGTAACAGGTTAGCATAGTTGTCTTGCAATCACACGAGTGACGATCGGACTCGGAGTCGAAGTATCAGGACAAACACATGGCGTCTTACCTGGAGATGATATAGGCGTAGCGAGGAGCCGACATGATGGACTCTTGCAAAGCCGAGAAAGAAATGGGCGATTGGAAATAATGTATCCGTGTCTAAAGCCTGAATCGCAGGTAGATATGCTTCGAATACAGACTTGTCAAGCACGTGGATACAAGACTCAAAAAGAGATGGTAGTCGCGCTGGTCGAGTCTCGAGTCTTCAGCTAATAGCTGCTTTTTGTGATATTCAATCACTACAACTAGAAGCCACAGCCAAGAGGTGAAGTGGACGGCGTCGGAAGTCGAGTACTCGAAAGCTCCGAGGCGCCCCCCACAAGGGTATGGCCCGTCCGAACCTTCTGCGGGCCCTAGTACAATAAGCAACGGCTCAGACGGAGATAAGCCTACGATAATACCTAAGCAGCTAGGATACCTTAGGGGGCAAGGATACTGTGTTTGGAAGGTTCATATTACTGTATTGTACCTTGCTTGAGGCAGTGCTTAGCTAATTCAAGGATGTGGCAAGCAGCAGCGAAGCGTGTTGCACATCAGGCTGCCATACCGCCACGAGTCGCACAGGTAGAACAGACTGACCGGTGATGATGCACGTGCAAGGGGCAACAGGTCTACTATTGCCTAGATAAGGACATACTGAAGCAGTTCAATCTGACAAACAATTCCGACTACGCAGCTATCCATGTCTGAGTTTGATGATTATATTCGGAGCACTACTGATTTGTGTTGCTTTGTCTGACGCTCCACTCGCAGTAGCTGCATCCGGCGCATCTTCTTGCCATCCCCAATTATCAAATCCCCAAAGAACCCCATCGAACGCCTGAACGCACAAAGAACATGGTGCATCGTGAAGTGAAGTATGCCTCGATGGGCACTTAGATAGCCTCGCCAAAGGTGTTCTCTCCAGAGTACCTGAGCCACATATCAGTAACAGGCCTAGTACTTGCCCATTTTCATGAAAACCTACGTGATGTAGAGGAATCCATCCTCATCCTTGTGCTCTTCGTAGATACTGCTCATCAGAGCTGCCGTGGGCGGAAGCACCTCATCCACGAAGATGAAGATGGCCTTCTCAGGCGAGAGCTTGATACGCTTGCGGATGACGTAGACGAACTGACCGACGGTGAGGTCGGCAGGGACTAGGTATTTCTTCTTGTCGATGGTTGCAATGTCCGATTTCTCGACCTTCTCGCAGATGACCTGTGTATACAATGATCAGCACGATGCTATTGATAATCGATAGCTCTGCCAGCCTATGCGTGTCTGCCTGGCCGGGCTGGTGAACGTACGGGAATACGGTCTGTGTATTTCTGGCGAATGCGCTCGGCTTCAGCCTGATGGTGAAAGTGTCAGTAGTCGCTTCGAGTGTAGATCACCCAGTAAACTGCGACGGACCTTGCGCTTCTCGAACCTGGGATATGTTAGCTATGGCGAGGTACACTGACCGCTCCGAAGCGCGCTTTGCCAACTTACGGGTGCTCGTCCTTGAACTTGGAACGCATGATGTATGATTTGATATGTGTCTTGGCTGCTTCTACGGAGTGATGAAAGCGAAAGAGGTCAAAAGTCGGGCAGTGAAGTATAGGTAGGTGTCTGTAATGGTAGGGATGACGGACGCAGGTGGTCGGCGGAGACAGGGCAGTCACAAGGCAGGCACCAGTGATGACCACTCGGCGGGGAAGCGTGCACGGACTTGACCTCAAGCTGATAACACCGGTGGCTTGGCTGTCTTATCTGCCTGGAGCATCACAAAGCGGATACATCATCGCATCATCCGCTCCTTTGTTGATTTGGACTGAAGTGTACGAGGGGAGGAATGATCACAGTGGCCAGGGTGATGACTCAGAGACTTGACACCCAACACGATCTCACAGCTAGTTCAGAAGCGAATATGGCCTGATGTCACTAGATCCTGTTGATTGCATAATACACTGCCCGCCTCCCAGGGATATCGTTCGTTTCGTACCGAGCATCATTATCCGAAAACACCACACTAAATAGACTGACTCACATAGACGCGTCTATAGCGTCGCAGTTGGGAAGTAGTATTGATCCCAAAGAAATTCGTAGTCCTCAATGATACCTCCGACCATGTCGAGCAATGGCTTCTTCCTCAACTTGGCCGAGAGTGAATGGATTAGAGCTCTGATGAGTTGAGTTAGCAGAGTGAAATTACGTGATCATCACAGTAGGGTGACTTACTTGGTGAAAGTTTCGTAGAATGCGCCTCTCATCATCCACCAACCCATTTCCCATCCTCTCTTCTTCAACTCTTCCTTCTCGAGTGCTGTAAGACCTCTCATGCCTCCAGCTCTCCTTTCTTGCAAATCTCTCTTCGCAAGTTGACGCGCGCCATACTCAACTGCGACTCCGAGGACCCAGGGCTGCCAGCTCTTTCTGTTCTTGCTTGCCCAGTATTGCATCGCAGCAGCATATATGAGTGGGCGCAGAATATAAAGAACCTCTGCAAGCTCGCCCATTCCACTCACTCGGTGCATCAGCGCTTTGGGAGGCTTTACGTCGTCGGCGGTGAGAACCTTGGAGAGGAGATATGATGATATGTCAGATGATGAAGGCAAGGTTGGTAGAGTGAGACCGGTGCGCGGCATTGTCCAGTGAGCCTCGTCCGATTGCTCGGATGGCGAAGAGTCCTCATCATCATCTTGCTTCTCCTCCAGGGTGCTAGGATCGACTTCACGCTGCGGCAAGGGAGGACTTGAAAGGGGCCGTGAGTGTGTGAGACGCATCAGGAGTAGTCTACACAGCGCCTTGATGCCTTCCAGCAGTACGACTGCGCGCCAGCGGGCCTTCTCGCCGCGCCGTTTCGCAGCCATCTCACACAGTAGCTCGACATATTGTATGACTTGCAGTGTGAGCGCTACTCGCTTATATGCTGAGGAGTTTTGAGACCAGAAACGGGTATAGCGAGTATGAGGGGACTGGTGTCGGTTCTGCAGAGCCGGCAAATTGGCCACTGCGCGCGCAAGTAAAGAGTCATGATAAAGGGAGATTAGTTGCACGCCCGAGTGAACTGGTAAAACGTTAGCAGCATGTCAAATGCAGAGTATAAAAGCCAGACTCACCAGACTCGGATGCGATTTCTGTATCTCTGAAGCGACCTGATGGATGTGAGTAAAGCGATATCTTTCTTGATCATAAAGCATACATACCAGGGATGATATATGTTAGCGACCTCAGTGCCCCTTCTATCTGCCCAACAGCACTTGAATTCTTCGTGACAAAGTCGCTGTATTTCTCCAAGCACTTCGGAGGCAGAGAGATGATCTCCTGTGTCGTACGAGACGCCTGTCTGCAGAACTCCATGGTAGCATTCACTATTGTCGCAATACCACAGGAGCTTCGGGGACGATCATGTTCGCTCTACGGAGTTGACGTTAAACAAACTCCGAGCAAGCAGTCGGACCTCGGCCAAGGGGATTAAACATTTCTTGGCGGAGCTGCGTTGACTTTCTACACTCTGTCCGAAATGGAAGGCTTCAAGACTGGTTAAGGTAACGACCGCCACTTTTCGTGGACTTGCTATAGGTCGACATGGAGTACACGTTATATCCATCGCTAAACAGTGATCCAACGAGTCAGGTCCCAGGTCAACAGGCTCTGCAGGCTCAACATGCTACTCCCTCACCCTTTGCTCAGTATATGTACAGCACGTACCCAACTCTGGTTGCCGCAACTCCAGCGCCACCAGCTGTAGCTGTTGCTCCACAGGTGACGCCCCAGACAGCTTTACCGACTACTCACAGAGCGCTTGCACCAGCGTTGGTACTTGATCATCTAGCGTAGGCGGAATCTGGTAGTTGACATGATATAGTCCTTCGAACAGTCAGGATCATGACACGTCTGAAAGCCCCGGCATGCAGCCAGGTCTCACACCTGGGGGGAACACCAAGTCTGCCTGGACCGAGGCTGAGTGGCAGAGAGCCTTCAACAATGCTCCCGACGGTATTGCCGAGCTTCGCTCCAGGTGGGATGAAGAACTGAGCCATCTGCCAATGCCTCCTCCGCCTCCACAGGCCTTCGAGTCGAAGCAAGCAGCCATCGACGGCGCCAAGGTCTTTGCAAAGCTGAACAGCTATGTCCTTGTTGTAGGCCACTCGTACAAAGACAAGGTAAGCTGTCGTTCTTCGACTTTTCATACCGTGCCGACCTATACCACAAGTGAAAAACGATAGGATGCCCTGAGGCCTGCCGTGGCGATTTCCTTATCTGCATGGATTTTATTATGGTGCAATTGTGACATTGATGCTGACCATTACTTGAAGCATAACGTGACCAATAGGGTTCTGCTGACATGTGAGCTCGGTGGCAAATGGCGCGATCATCACAAAACCAATCCAGAAGCGAGAGTCCGCAATCGTATGAGCCGAAAGACTGGATGTCCCATGAAGATACTCGTGCAGAAGAAGCGTTTTTCTGATGAATGGGTCATTGTGATCAAAGAGTTCCATCACAATCATGGCCCGTTCAGGACAAAGATGGCAGTGGTGCCGTCAAAGATGCCAGAACTAGAGGCCGCACTCCATGAGTGGCACATGGCCGAGATCGCCAAGGGTGAGATCGTACATGGAAACACACTCAAGGCACGAGCCCTTGCCCTGTACGCAGAAATGCCGCAGTATCGTGGCAAACCGCCGCCAGATCTTGACCGTGAATGGCTTGATCAGTATCGCCTTCGTTATAAGTTGCCCGGCAAAGTGCAGCGACCCAGGGTGCCTGCTTTGTCAGAGCCCTACACGGCACCTGTCGATGATCAGACTTCGTTGACTACAGAGCCTGCTGCATTCTCTGATCTGGATGGACTATTCCCACCAGACAGCAATCTCTTCTATCCCACGAAGCAATTTGTACAGGAATATATGTCCCGCTACGATGCTTCTCATGATTTCAAGCACGTCACAAGGGTCTTCGCCTTGAGCAGGCAGATCCTGCAACAAGAATTGCAAACGCAGCAGATGCATCAATTTCAGAGTGTGCAGTATGATGCACAAGCCGTACTGCTTGCTGCGTAAGTACATGTGTTTGCTAAACAAGAGTTTCGCCAGCTTACGTTGCTAGACTTCTGCATGATGTTGGGGATCACAAGTATGCTCGGCCTGGTGAGAATCCGGAGAATCAAATCGCAGAGTTCCTTCTCGAGCAAGGAGCCGATGCCACGCTGGCCATGAAGGTGCAGCTCATCGTCAAGAATGTATCCTTCTCGAACGAGATCAAGAACCCGCGCATGATGCGGGCTGTGCTTGAACAGCATCCCGAGCTCGCCATCGTCCAGGATGCAGACCGACTAGATGCAATAGGTGCGATCGGCATCGGTAGGTGTTTCGCGTTTGGTGGCGCAAAGCAGCCTGACCGAGACCTTGAGGGCGCCATCAACCATTTCTCCGAGAAGCTCGAGAGACTCGAGACGATGATGAAGGTGTGTTGAGACGCGTGTCGGACGGCGTTTGATTTCAAGGTCACACTGACATAATTCCAGACGGACACAGGACGTCGTTATGCAAGAGAACGCACCAACAGGTTGCAGATCTTTCGACAGTGGTGGGAAGAAGAGAACGCTCTGCAGGTGTAGGCAGAGACGCCGACCGACTCGACATTTCAAATTTCTTACCTTGTCTTTTCTTTTCTGGGAAGCGATGCATAGCTATTGGCGTTTCACCCCCATTGATTGCTGTTCATTGATACCCCCCATCTGACGAACTAACGCCCTGCAGTCGCTGCTTTGTTTGTCTACATACAGTAGTAGTTACTAGACACGCTTTACGACAAGACATGACGGATCATATGGCTGAGAGAATCCTACATTGCTCCTTATGTATCTGTTCATTTTTCCAATGTGCAAACGAATGTATAGCCCTCTTGTAATGTTGTCCGGTTTACTGTAAAGTGAAAGAATACTAGTAGTATTGGTTGTACAGTAAGACGGAAGACGAGTGCACGGACTAAAGACGGAGCCATCAGCGTCACAGGCACAGCTCGGCCAAACCAACGAACAGCTTCATCATTCACAATCACAATTGTATCAACTTGACATCCACAATCATCACAACTTGTCCACACATCACCCTCTGATCCATCACTCTCATCGAATCTAGCATCACAGGGCGGCCATGCCTTCCACCACTGCAGAAACTCTCTCTCTGGTGAACAGAACCGTCTCAGTCGCTCCGCTAGTCCTTCTCTCCGCCACAGATCACTATGCTCGATCGCCAAAGGGCATGAAGAAGCGAGTGGTCGGTGTGCTTCTCGGCCAGAACGATGGAAAGAACGTGAGGGTGTCGAACAGTTTTGCAGGTTTGTTTGTCTGAGTGGTTTCTGTGACCGTGAGGCGACTTTGAGACTGACGAGATGGCGCCGCGCACAGTACCGTTTGAGGAGGACGAGAAAGACCCATCAGTATGGTTTCTGGATCACAACTACGTCGAGGGGATGAACGACATGTTCAAGAAAGTCAACGCGCGGGAAAAGCTGATAGGATGGTATCACACCGGCCCCAAGTTGCGCGCCTCGGATCTGGAAGTCAACGAGTTGTTCAAGAGATACACCCCAAACCCGCTACTCGTCATCATCGACGTCCAGCCTCGTGATGTGGGCGTCCCGACAGACGCATACTTTGCGGTCGAGGAAATTCGAGATGTGAGAAGGCGGTGTCTGAGAGAGCTCACGATAATTGAGTTTGCTGACATGATGATTTCAGGATGGATCCACGACGGCAAAGACATTTGTACACACGCCATCGATAATCGAGGCCGAAGAGGCAGAAGAGATTGGTGTCGAGCATCTCCTGCGCGACATTCGAGATGTTGCTGTTGGAACTCTCTCTACCCGGATAACGTCTCAACTCCAGTCATTGCAAGGGCTGCACCTCCGATTACAGGACATTGGCAAATACCTCCAGAAAGTCATCGATGAAGAGCTGCCCGTCAATCACGCCATTCTAGGCAATCTCCAAGACATCTTCAATTTGCTACCCAACCTATCAACACCAAAGGCCGACGGCGCCACCAACGGAGAGTCCGAGCTCTCGAGAGCAATGAGCATCAAGACAAACGACCAGCTCATGTCGATCTACCTCAGCAGTCTCATCCGCGCCATCACCGCATTCCACGATCTCATCGAGAACAAGATCCAGAACAAGCAGCAGGCAGATGACATTGAGGCCAAGAAGGAGGAGGACAAGCAGGTCGACAGGATCAAGAAGGAGGACAGCCTCGCCCTCAACGGTACTTCGTCTACTGAGCAAGCCAAGGACGACAAGAGCAAGTCCAAGGATTCCGCCGACAAGAAGAAGGGCTGAAAGGGGCAATCTTTGTAGTCGCAGGGAGACGCATGATTGCGCTTGCATGTGCAAACCCCTGGAGCTGCTTCGGGCTATAACCATCGGAGCCCGCGTGATGCGCGCGCCTTGCATAGATGAGAACGAACAAGGTAGATCCACATCGTGCAATTGTAATGTACAGGAAAAAGAACGGGTATTCTTGAGTCTTGAGGGAAAGGAAGAACATCGGGGAGTCGTCGAGATACGCTTCTCATGGCTTTCTCTCCCTCTTGTTCATCCAGATGCCACGAAATGCACGCATAACAAACGGTCCCATGACTTGTCAGAAAAGCGCTTGGTCAAATGTTCTCGGCTCGATACATGGTTGTTACATCGCATCCACACTCTACATCCGTCGTGCCTATGTGACTACGATCCTCAACTTTTAAGCATCGTGTCGTGCAATTGTCATCCAGTCGCTGATCCCTTCATCTCCTATAAGCACATTATCATAAATCTTTCACGCCAATTCTCATGTAACATTGATCCATCATCCGCCCCACCCAGCTCCCCACCCAACAATATCATCAATACCGACCACTTCGGTCCTGACAAAGCCGCTGAACAGCTCTGAATTTTCAACCAATGTGCAAGCAAGTAGGTGTTTACAGATCGGGACCCCTCCGGCCCCTCCTCCTCCACCACCTGATTCAGAGATTCCTGACCCAGCTGCACCGCCGCCATTTCCTCCTCTGGTAGCTATTGTTGGCGAGAGGGACAGTCCGCCCACAGTCCATGCCTCTTCTTCGTCTGCCTCGTCCCCTTCCTCGTTGATGAATGCTTGAACGTCATCCTCATCACCTACATCAGCAGTCCCTTTGCAAACGTAAGAACCAGCGCCACCACCATTCCAAACCGTCGTTCTTGCCGTCGTCAATCTCGACGGAAAAGCAGAAAACGCAAACGCCGGACACGAACAACTCCACGCTACGGGTCTGACTTCATAGTGCTTCGAGGAGTGATCTGTAGACGTCTTCTGTCCAGGTCCGCTCGATGCTGCGTTGTTACCACTACTGTTGCTCAAACTAGCAGTATTGCTAGCAGTGGCATCACGGTATCGTTTCGAGGAGTAGTATGACGACGACCCTTGTTGCTGTTGGGCGGAGCGCACATAGTATATGTTTCTTTTTCGTGTAGATGACACCGTTGCTGTTGCTGGATCGTCGACTACTGTGAATCGAGTGACGAGATCTCTGTCTAGAAGATCTAGAGCTGGGAGGAGTTCGTGGGGGAAGAGTACGTGCAGGGTTAGGAGGATATTTCTTTGGTTTTCGGATAGGGTTTTCAGAGGGTCGGGGTTTCTTGCTGTGGTCGATGAGGGGTTTTGTTGGATTACTGTTTCTTGTCCTTTTGTACCATCTGCTCCGGACTCGGCTGCGCTCGATGGTTTCGAGGATAGAGACGTTATGAGAGATGTGATGAAAGCGCGAGAGGACCGAGGCGGTGGTCCCGCCATTGTTGCATCCATTCGCTACTTCTGCTCTTCTCGTCTTGGATCTTTATCCAATCTGTGAATCTGTAGGGACATGCGACCGATCGTTCATTCACATGTACATGTTTCGAGTCATCGTGATTGGGGAATATCCACAGTAAGGTAGAATTGGCAATGGCTTCACGGCATCACAAAGCCGAGTCTACTAAGACCATTCAGATAGCACACAACTCCATGCATCCACAATATCGTCCCTCGACCACTGTAGTGTTCTCGCACAAACAACGACTAAATACCTCAAGAGTAATTTCCCCATCCCACAGTAGCTACAGTATCTCCATCTCTGCTCCAAAAGACAAAAGCCCCCTCCTTTCCTCCCTCCCAGCCAATAAGCGCACAAAGAAACTCTGAAACACACAATCACAGTACAGCTACATATGATATATTAAGGTATGCAAATAGAACAGCAGAAGCGATGGATCGGAGCGATCCCCGATTCGAGATTGACCAATGAGATTTGCTATCCGAAGTGTGGAATACATAATGGAAAGATGGCACTTTGAGGCAGAGTACTTGGATTAGCATAACTATGCGGCTGGCCGGCTGGCTGGTGATGGTGGTGGTGGTGATCATGGTGGCGAACAATGGGGTGCTGCTTTACTGGTACTTTTGGTTCTGTACGCTACTATATGTTTAGTCATTTGGGCAATTACTTCAGGCTCGAATCGTGGCATGTACAGCTATGTCATTATCAGAAACATCCAGGACAGCGACTGTTGCATCTACGGCTTATTGCGTCTGCGTTGTACTTGCACTTGTATTTCGCACTTTGCACATGTGGTCTGTCTTTAGGTATGGCTCAGACAAGTGTGAACCGTGTAATATATAGTGTGCTATTCTTTGCCTCGCGACTCTCATGATAACAAAAGTAAACGCAATAGCGGCTGCATGTATCGCCGCTCTGTACTGTTTGAATCGAGATTGAGCAACATCGTACATGCGCCTCCTAATATAGCAAGGTGTGGAGCGAGGTCGTGTGTGCAGAGAGACAGGCATGGCGCAAAAAGGCAGATAGATAACAATGTACATTGTCCGACTCCACCTATCTCTGTCTTCGCTCAGAAGCGGTTGTATAATATACTTTCCTCTTCTCTGCGGCAAGGGACCGTATGTGTTCCACTTTCACGATCTATGCATGACAAGCAGGAGGGGCATCCGGCCGTTGATTGCTGATGCGAGGCAGCCAAGGTGAGGTAGCTCGGCAAGCAGCGCGCGGTTGCCGCCATTGTGTTGCACCTGCGTCGCAAGATTATATCGATGGTCAGGTCAAAAGAAGATTCACCCGCGCATTCGGAGAGACCTTAAGGACAGTGACATGTGGCACAAGAAAACCCCCCAATTCATGACCAGGGGTTGGCGGACACAACCAATTCTTCGCGCTCGAATGCATGATGCAGCAGTAGTACCAACAGACTCCTGTTTGCATGGAGGCAGACGTTTTGAATGTTGTGAATGTCTTCAGGCGGGTCTACGCAGGGAATCCGCTAGATCTGCGTTGCAGCAGATGACACGTTCGGGATAAGCTACTCATCCATCTGCAGTCGGCCTTCTCACACACATACAAGGCACACATTCTTGAGATCCTTCTAACGAGGCGCTTTGGTGTTGGGTCAATGGACGTTGATTTGTTATCATTTCAGATCAGAAAGCATGTCATACATCAAAACGGGCTGTACGCCTCAAGCCCATGCATGCAGACACTTCGAATGCCTCTTTTCTCGCAAACACTCATCGACAATCAGGCGGGCAGATGATGAGTCGAGGCTGTGATGGAGTCGGCTTGGGCGCATCTACATAGTACCTGCGATGCACGAATCGAAACAGATGCGCCCGTGTGATCAGTCCCCGTTTAGGCGGCAAAGCGAGGGACGCGTGGGGTTCAGGGTGCAGCCGCCGATGCACAGATGCAGGAAGACGCACATCGTACGGCTTTCACATGAAAGTGGTGCCAAACTCAACCTCCGACAGACCACTCCCCATAGCTTTCAACCGGAGCCATGCATCAAGTCACTTGAAGTCTCTGCTTGGACTTTGTGCGGTGTCAATGGGTCCTCTTCGGGCTATTGAATGCAATTGACAGGTCATTAGCCCTTGCTTGCACAGTCTGAAAGCATGAGAGCCCGGAGTGTGAGGTGATACAGCTCGGCTCGACAGCTGACGGGTGGGGGGTGAGCAACCTCAACGGACCTATTCAGACCCCTAAGGTCCGAGATTATAGTAGGACTTGATGGGGTAATGCATCATTACGCAGGAGGAACAACAAGCAAGAGCCAGCCAGCACGTATGATAGACCGGTCGCTTAGCCGCGGCCACCAATGGTCTACTGATCCCATCTATGCGATAGCTACAATCATGTTCGAGCGTCAAAGTTGATCATATGGTCTCTTGGTGCTTCCGAGATCAGCAGCGGACAGAACATCCATCAATGGAGAGACGACAAGGCGTGGTGAGCTGTCATGAGCCAGTCCTTGTAAAGTAAGGTAAGGGTCGGAGGGCAGTGCTTTCGGCGGCAATTATTCGCCCGGGCCAAGAAGCAGAAACACGTTCACGGGGTTATCAATTCCACTCGCGAGACGAGGGCTGCACACTCCCTTCTGACCGAAAGGCGGGAGGCATGGGTGTCAAACTCATCGAGGTAAAGGGACAGCAAATTAAATTAAACAGACATGGTCCCAAGTCTCTGTATTATCATAGCGACGATTAAGCACAGGATGGGAAAGTGATAATGTGTGTACAAAGGTACTGCATCATGACGACTGGATTCGTAGCAGCAGAGCCGCAAACAAAGTGCGGTCAAAGCGCTCTCCAAGTCGCCATTCTGGGTGCGCCACTCTGTGCCATCAGTCTTCATTGACTCAGAGTAACATCCACCAACGCATGACAGGCAGCAGCAGGCAGCAGGTCACTCGATTTGCAATGCGTCGGACTCTAATGGTGGAGTTTACTGACCGCCTAGCCGCATGTTTTATTGGCCAATGGCTTACTTCACCCACCTCTGCTGCCACTCATGTTCGAATCAATTCGGTAGCGTTCCTTTCGCCGCCCGAGCATCTCAATTCGTCAGCGACCAGATCCGGGCCTAACGTAGGTTAGATATTGGTGCTGCCTTAGAGGTACTGTAGCGTTTCTTGCATCTATCCACCCGGTCAAGTGATTGGTAAGGGCCACACGTGGTGCAACACAATGTCAGTGATAAAAACAGGTTCTACATCCATCCCTTGGACACGCCTTTTGCGACCCCTTTTCTCTTTCGTTTGCCATTCTGCTTCGCCTCTCTTCAACAATTACCTCACAATACCTCCTCAAACTCCTTTCCTACCCCTCACAAGACAGGCCACGACATCTACGTCTCAAACCGGCTCATTGAGTCATCCTGCCCAACACCGGAGTCTTGGCACGTGTGAAAGCCAATTATAGCGGAGATAAGTGGGTGTTGCCCCGAAGGTCATATAATCAGTCCGCCTTTGCCACTCCCACCTCCGGTATAAGATAGGGAGTTATTTTCCAATCGAATTTCTATCAGGAAATTGATTGCCATCAAGTCCATCGAGAGTTCAGTGCTGCTGCCAATTTCAATGGATTTCCAGCCTCTCAAAACGCCTCAATACAAAACACCACACAACGACTATCATCAGGTACTCGATCAACACTCGAGCCAGCCCCCGACATTTGATCCTCAGAACATGGACGCAAAGAAGTCAGGAGGCAAGGTTCAAGCCGAGAGCGCTTATCCTTCGCCGATCGATGAAATGAATGATTCGATCATACCCTCTTCACCAGTGTCTCGATATCAACATAAGTCGCCGAATAATGCAGGCCTAACCCTACCCCCTCTCCATGAGGCTTTGCAGCACCCGATGTCACCTTCGACGTCTCCGCATATGCCTGCTGGCTCCTACAACGGATTCCTAGGCAGCCCTGTTCTCATACAGAATGGAAATTTCTACAACGATCCACAACTTTTCCCAGAGCAGACGCGCGCACGTGCGACCGCAGATGAGCACCATCCACCGCTTTTCCCTCCCCCAACCCAGCAGTATTTGCCAAAAGCCGACTTGGTTACGAAAATCACGCCGCGGCAGAGAAAATGCGTTCCCTTCCAGGCTCCCGAATCACATCCCAGCGAACCAGCACGGCCCGCACAGTCAAGTATATGGGCTATGGCCATTGCCAACCCGGTAAAGTGGTACCAAGACAGGAGAGAGGAAGACGAGAATTATTGGCCATCAGTCAAGAAGACGGGCTCGCAGGGGACAGAAATGGTTCGCAAAGGATCATCCCAGGGCAATGATCTGTCACCAAGACTTGGCAAGCGGACAGCAGACAGGCGGGATAGCGCTGCACAAGGGCTTTCTGCAAAGCGTCAGAGAAGAAGAGAAGGCCAGGATACCAGCGTCGCGGGTACTCGTACCACTCCACGCGAAGCTCCATTGACAGCTTTCGACATGCCTTTTGTGCACACCACTCCAAAACCCGAGCGCAAACCGACTGCCAAACGGGCTACGCCAGCGCCGCATGTCAAGAAGACTAAGCCAACGTCAGATGAGCCAGATGTTCACTACAACTTGTACAAGGACTACACGCCTAATGTACGCTCGTTGGACGACCCAAAGGTGAACTTTGTAGCGAGTTGGGGTGGCAAACCCTTGAATCTCGACAGCGACCCCGACCGAGGTCTCTTGCATGACAAAGAAGTCAAACTGGCAACGAAACTTGCACTGACCTGCTCTCGTTACCTCTATCTCAAGCGTCGATTCTTCGCCGGACGACTCGAATTTGAGGGTCGTAAGCAGACGTACAACATCAATGCCGCACAGCAACAGTGCAAGGGCCCTGACGTGCATGGTGTGGTTGGCGCAGACGTCAACAAAACCAGCAGTATGTGGAAAGCTTTCAACAGCGTCGGATGGCTTGAGTCGTCTCATATGCAACCCTATCTCACCCGTGTGGTGTGAGCATGCTTATATCTCTTCACATCGTTTGAAGTTGAGCACCATGAAGACGATGGGCTTGAAGCTTCTGCCAGGTCACCAGCGAAATCCTGATCCCACACATAACTTACGATGATACATCAATATCTTCATTTTATGCGCTTTTGAATTTACGACTCATGAACACACATACGAACCCTCTACTTCGAGCAGGGAGAGTGTTGCATCAAGGTGCACATTTCAGACTCATGTCACGAATGCTCATACTCTTTCCTTTTCCACTCTCGGTATACAACTTCGGCTCAGGCGTTTGATCAATTTGGGATAGCGAGGATAATTTGGCTCTCTTTACTCTTACCCTTTTTTTCGGTTTGCACATCAGGCCATAGCATGATACCCCCGGTTAGGTAGCTTAGCTCCCCCAGCACCATTGAGAATGCAATTTTTCTTTATGAAGAAATACTGCGTAGTGCACACGGCGGACTTGCCATTATTTTTACTGCCACGGATTGTCAAAGGGTATCTCAGATAGTTCAGCTCGAGGTATATGCTGCCCCTGCATCTGATAAGATCTTATTATTGGCATACCCCGTTTTGGTCGTCTTTTGTGGCAAAGAACAGGACATGGGATTCGTGGCGTCGCGCCTTGCTGCACATAGCTCCATCGCGTTCTTCAATGTGCTTCTTGGTGCAAGGTGAGCATCCGCAGCAGTATCTGCGAGTGTATATATGTAACTAGGTACTGTAGATACAATAAGGGAAATGCGGATACTCTCCAGCCGGGGTTATCTGAGTTACTTGCGGACGTTTATAGTATGCAAATCAGAGCTTGGCGCAACACCCGACGGTAGCGGCTTCGTAATGCTGCTCGTACATTAACCTGTCTGATACTGTACATTGCTTTTACCTCGAACACCCGTCTACATCTGTTGCACAGCCACTTCCACCTACTACTTTCGATCTGCGAGCAGCATAGACAACAGGAGCGCAAGTAAACATGGACAATTCATCTATAGACGACCAAGACCCGCACATGGATGAGGGCGAGAAGAAGAACAAGAGCCGAAGACCAGCAAGTAAGGCCAAACCCCTCGCCAGCCTGGGAAACGTTGTTGTTGTCGTCTACAATAAACGCCGACAATCTATAATATCTTGATACATCGAGGACGACTTGCATGGAGGCGGCTGACATGATACTGTTGTAGATACCGCTTTCCGGCAACAGCGACTCAAGGCATGGCAGTCAGTAACACCATCTTCCACTTCCATTACGCATTGCGCGTCGCCCCGCGCGTACCCGTACGGACAAGAATTCATGGCTGACTTGTGATATTTGTGAAATAGACCAATTCTCACCCCCAAGACGGTGCTGCCATTGTTCTTCGCCGTCGGAATCATCTTTGCGCCCATAGGCGGCCTGCTGCTGTATGCTAGTGCTCAGGTGCGTTATTCAGAAGAGGAAGGAGCGACGAGGCAGAATCCACAAACGGCTGTAATCTAACATTCCTGCCTTTTATTCGGCATCTACAGGTACAAGAACTGTCCATCGAGTATCAAGACTGTATACGCGACGCTCCCTTATATCCCAGATGGGCCAACATCCCTTCGGATCATATCACGACTTATTTCAAAAACAGCACTCCTGTCTCGACGACTCCTCCCCAGTGGTCGCGCAACCAGACCACTGTCAACTATGGTCCCGGCGCTGATGTCTTGACTGATGTCTGCAAGCTTCAATTCAATATCCCAGATGATCTCAAGGCTCCCGTCTTTCTCTATTATCGCCTCACAAACTTCTTCCAAAACCACCGTAGATACGTCAAGTCTTTCGACCAGGACCAGCTCAAGGGTGACTTCCGCACCAACGATACCATCGACAGCAGTGATTGCGATCCTTTGAAGCTCGATCCCGAGACCAACAAGACTTACTATCCTTGCGGTCTGATTGCAAACTCGCTTTTCAACGATACTTTCTTCAGCCCTGTCCTCCTCAACCCGTCGTCCAATGAACAGAACCAGACCTACCAGATGAGCAACAAAGGAATCGCCTGGGACAGCGACAAAGATCTGTACAAGCCAACTGCATACACTGTCAACGATGTCGTGCCCCCACGCAACTGGAGGAAGAAGTTCCCTACCTACAACGCCGACTTTCCCATTCCTTCCCTGCACACATGGGAAGAGTTCCAGGTCTGGATGCGCACCGCCGGTCTCCCTACATTCAGCAAACTGGCTCTGAGGAACGATCATGATGTCATGACCAGTGGTCAATACCAGCTCGACATTTACGACTGTGAGTTTGCGATGAAGCACGAATCATTCTGAGCTTACGCTGATCATCTCAATACAGATTTCCCTGTCACCATCTACGACGGTACCAAGTCAATCCTGATCAGTACTCGTACAGTCATGGGTGGCCGCAACCCTTTCCTCGGCATAGCCTACATCGTAGTCGCTGGTGTCTGCATTGGTCTGGGTGCTTTGTTCACCGTAACACACCTGATCAAGCCCAGGTTAGTCTTTTCTTTTTGCAATTTGCTTGACAAAGCTTGCCGACTCACACGCTCCCTCCAGGAAACTCGGCGACCATACCTACTTGAGCTGGAACAACGACCAGCCGAGCGTCGCCACCACCACAGGAAGGTCATCCCGACCACCAGCTTGAGTCTAGCTCCTTTGCCTTCCCTTCATGATTTGCACGTTTCGATACCGTTCACCAGGAAGTTTCTCAGGCGTTTGAGCAGTAAGGCAGGCTGGATATTTGTCATATATGGGGTTTTTATCTTTTATTTCCGAAAATGCAACGACCGCAGTCATTCACTCCAATTATTGTCTTTGCCATCGAAGGTGATATTGTCAAGTCATTGCTTTTCCTTCGCGCCCTTGCAGACGCATAAGCGAGAGTGATCGTACTAGGCGTGTCGATGCTGTCCGCTGTCAGTAAGTATGCTTTCCTTTGAAATCCGTCCGTTCTCTTTTCAGGTCTCCATTTCTTGATTCCTCGAAACACATTGATCTCTGCACTCGAATATCACGCCACCTTGGATCTGGGCTGGCCGAAATGCAACGCCTCGTGGTGAGCGCTTTCTTTGTTTTTATGTACTCGTGTTTTAAAGCACCTGCAAACGTCTCTTCACTCCCTTGACCATATCGCAAGATAGGTAAGAGTTGCCTTTGATACAAGTCCAGCAGTCCGGTAGCTACATAAAAAGACAGCCTGCATCCCATGGACTCGGATCCATTCCATATCCACATCACATTGGTACACCTTCAGTTTGCCGGACAAGGTTCTGCGCTGCGAACATACTTCTTTCCGGGAGCCGCTGCTGTTTGATTGATATTGTTGATATTGCATTGCCTTCACTGTACATACCTTTTTCATTTTCATACTCCATATCATCTGGGTCTTATCAATATGCGTACCTATCTCATGCTCAATGGCATGACAGCCCTTGCCACTTCTGCTAGTGCGACCAAGCAGCATGCTGATATAACTGCACCTAATGGTACCACCACTGACTACGACACAAGTTACAAGCATTTCGACTGCGGTGTCAGCGCGAAGCATGGGAGCGATCACTTCAACGACACCGTTCGCGCCATGCACCATGGCATATTCAAACCAGGGAGTCTGTTGCACAAACCAGGCTTACACTCGCGCGACACCAGCATGATCGACGCCAACGCAGTCTTTCACGTCGTCACCAAGACGTCTTCGGCAGGAAGCATAACGCAAGCCATGGCAGACAAACAAATCGCCGTCATGAACGAAGTCTACAATCCCTACAACGTGAACTTCATCCTTGTCAACGCCACTTTCACCGTCAACGATGCATGGGCCGTCGGCCAAGGCAGCGACAACGACGCCATGAAGTCGTCCCTGCGCCAGGGCTCCTACTCGACCCTCAACATCTACTTCCAGACCGACCTCTACGGCAGCATACTCGGAACATGTTCTCTGCCCTCAGACATCGGCGCCGCCCCCGTCGACCCCAAGACCTACTTCCAAGACGGCTGCAATGTGCAAGCAGGCACCATGCCGGGCGGCGTGATCCAAGGCTACAATCTCGGCAAGACCGCCGTGCACGAGACAGGTCACTGGCTGGGACTTCTGCATGTCTTTGAAGGCTACAGCTGTACCGGCGACGGCGACTTCATAGCCGATACTCCCATGCAGTCGACCAGCACTGATGGGTGTCCCACTAAGCCTGCCAAGGATAGCTGTCCGGCTGCTACTGGCGTCGATGCTGTTCATAATTATATGGACTATTCCACCGATGCTTGTTATACGAACTTCACGCCGTTACAGCAGGCGAGGATTGCAGACATGTGGGCTACCTATCGGAAGGGACGTTGAAAATTTGTGTGAGTCTGTGTTTCAACGAGATTTTGACCTGTTGAAAGCAGAGCGAGAGACGTTGTGGCATTTGGCTGTATCCTTTTTTTTTCCTTTCCCCTTTGATTGTCTGGTGCATTGATTCTTTACTTGTTGTCTTTTGCGCTCACTGCATCACGCTGGGTTTTGCTTCTTGTCTTCGTTTACTGTTACTGTTTTTATGAACACAGCATGTATATAGCTGCAAGTTCTGTCAAATGTCCGTGTATATATTGCTCTTGACGTGCATATGCATGATTCTTCAGCTGGAGAAATGGTATGTTCACTTAGGTCTCATACGAGCACAAAGGATGTTAATAAAGAGTGATACTGAGCGACAAGTCTAGACCACTTTAGACCATGAAAACAAAGCCGCAACGTAGCGATCCAAATGAGTGTCTTCTTGAAGACTAGAAACGATATAGTGGCTGCCATGGGCTTTCGCAACGCACAATGCATGTGGTAATAAGGAACGAGGTTGGAAAGCAGATATTGACGTGCGGTCATGTATCTATTCAGAGCAACGACTGTTCAACATCTCGAGGGAAGATTGCAGACACCATTGTGTATACAATGATTTCCATAACTCCAATATATATAAGGTATGAGGCGAGCAGTCAGTCTGATGCCAAGAGAACATCTCGTGGTGGACCCGAAAGCGGCCCTAACAAGGGTGCGCTCCGCTGCTCTAGCGGCCGCTCTCCCGCAAATCTCTCTCCACTGCACGCAATCAAATGCCAATTGCCGTGCAGGGGTTCGTCATCGACATCTATCTGCCTCTTTTTGCCCTTCGAACCCCAAAGTCTAGCCACACTACTACTCTCTCGTTCACTATACAGCAAGATTCACGTGCGCTGCTTCCCAGATCTCGTGGACAGAACCAGAGAACTTATAGGGACTGCCTCTTTTACTTGGTGTGCGCAAATGACTTGGTACTAGTCCGAGATCGATGACTCTACTGTAAAGAAAATAATGGCGGGAGAGGGTTCGAACAAACGGAGGTCGGTGCGACAGGCGGTCACCCGTAAGCATAAGCGGTCCAAATACGTAGACCCGGACACCGACGATGACTTTGCTTTTTCCGACGACGCCGAATCATCAACAGGCGACCATGTAGACGGTGCAGAACATGTGGATACCGAAGCACTGGATGAACAACCCGCTCGCAAACGAGTGAGACAATCAGCAAATAGTCGCAGGAGACAACAACCACTCCAACGTGAAACTCGATCAGAGGCTGCTAGAAAAACCGCCTCTGCTGGTTCAGGTCGGCCGCCGCGAAATGCACCTGGGCGAAAGTCAAACTCCAAGCATGCACCGAAGGACAATGCTCCTATCGCGCCTACTATACCAAGTGATGGCATAATACCAAAGTGGCAACAGCTTCCGTATGAGATTCTTCAGCAAATATTCGAGTATGCCTTTGCCGCAGAACTTGAAATTGAGGAAGGCGCACCTGCGAGCAGAAGAGCGCATCACCCCAATACTTGGATCATGCGTACTTCGCGAAAAGTATGCCACGCCTTTGCTGAGCCTGCTCTGACCGCTTACTACCACTCACCTGCTCTGCTTGCCCATCGGTGGCTAGAAGAATTGTGTGCGCTGGTCAAGCAGCCTGATGATAGAGTAGGATTTAGGTATAAAATGAAGGTCAAGTCTTTGAAAGTGCCCGTTCGCCACCTCGAGAGTCCGCGAGAGCGAGATGTAAAGCATGTCATTACCGAACTCGTCTCTCATCTTCCGCAATTAACTGAATTCATCATCTCACATCCTCAAGATGAACCTCCGTTCTGGTTGCAAGCCCGGACGACTAGATGGAGGTATTCGGATGCGCTGTTTGACGCGCTTGACCAAGCTGGCATACACCTGGAGAGTTGGCGATGGAACTGGCATTGCATGGCTGAGTCTGTCAACAGCCAACCTTGGCATGAGTCTTCCTTTGGCGAGAACATCCACACAGTCCACACCAGACCTTCGTTTCAAAATTTACGGCATCTTGAAATCAGTCATCTACCATCTGTCCCTCCATTTCCTGAGCTTATAGAAGAGCAAGAGGACCCGGCAGGCGTCATCCTCGGAAGAGCCATCTGCGCGCTGCCGAGCCTTGTTTCGTTGTCGTTTGAAAGCTGCGATTGCTTGACCGATCAGCTTTTGCAAGGCCTACCTGAAAATCTGGAACGGCTAAAGTTTGTCAATTGCGCGACTTTGTCTTCAGATATGCTCCACGGATGTCTATCACGAAACGGTTCGTCAACCTTGCGAGAACTCATTCTGAACTACAATCCATTCATGGATCTTGCTTTTCTGAGGGACTTGCGCATGCTATGTCCCAAGCTCGAGATACTCAAGATGGACCTCTTTGATTATCGAGAGAATCAATATCGACATTTTGCCGAACCAAAGTACGAGCAGCTATTGCTCGAGGATGAGGTGCCTGCCTGGCCGACAACTCTCAGAACACTAGAGCTTGTGCATCTCTCGAAATGGTAAGTTTTTGTTGAGTTAGTAGACGCTGACGAGAGCTGACATGCGACAGGGGCGCTGGCTCCGCTCAAAATCTCTTCAGGTCTCTTGTAGAATCAGCAGATTCACTGTCTGACCTACGTAATTTAGTATTACAAGCGCACATCAACATACCGTGGCGTGATCGAGCAGCATTTAGAGACCAGTGGATAGAGCGTTTGCAGCGCGTCTATCTTCGTCAATCTGCTGACCCTGACCCGAGACTCGCCTCACTCAAGAGCTGGCGCTTGTGGAAGGAGTCTCAACAACCGGTGAAAGCGGTGTCACCAATCCAGCACGGCCGAGCTCTGAGCCAGGTATCGATAACCCCAGTCAAGCCTGGGTCGATGAACACGCATGAAGAAGACCAAGCCTCTCAGACCGAAGGAGAGACTAAACGCCGTAGCAAGAGAATATCGGACCAGCAAATGATTCTGGAGTCGATGCCCCCACCAGAAGAGCCGAAGCCTGAGATGCCGAAAAGCAAAGGTAGACGCGCAAAAGGGCGCAGAAAGTCCGATGCTATTTCTGTCAAGTCAGGCGAAAATGATTTGGAGGGTAGCGAGTGGCGGGCCACGCCGGAAAAATCCGTACAAGGTCTCTGTGATGTTGTCGATATCCGCATCGACAACCAGAGGCCGAAAGATCAGCAATTGAGGGAGAGTGACTTTATCGACTCGGAGGCGAGCGGCGACGAGGACTGGACAGAAGGGGCTGAAGTCGAGGACGTTAGATATGCGTGGTGATGCATGCAGTCAAGTTGAGCCATTGGTTTGTGCATGCTGTAGATGTTTGCGCTGCTGTGGGCGCTATGTTGACGGTATAGCTAGGCTCGCTTTCCCGGTTGGAAGGAAACAATGAAAAGAGCAAATGCGCTGAGTGCCACTGTATCCGTCTCTCTCTATCGCCTGATCGTGATTGCTCTATTCATCTGAACAAACACTTTGGCGTGCTCAAGTGGTCAGTCACCCTCGAGATATGACTGCTTCTCCATGTCCATATCTATATCCTTACCGCAGTAATTGCTTCGATTGGTTAACAGAGGCATTGTAGTAGTAACCTTTTTGAGAGCAGCAGAAGTTATTTTGAGCAATGTATCTAGGTAGCGAAGAGACGTCATAAGAAATATAAAGGAAACACCTGTCGCCATCTGTATACCACGGGCACCTTTGTCACCGGAACTGGGGTAACCTACGTTTAGTGGGGAAAAGGTGGCCAGCGCATCGTCATTATTATTGATACTTTTAACCAACATCATCAACGGCAACAATAGCCAAAACAACCACGACAATAGACGGCGCGCAACCAACCCTCAAAGGTCGCAAAGAAAGAAACAGAGCCTTCTTCTTCGCGATCTTGGTCTGATAAGACAACAACGGAGTTGCGCACACTCCTAGTCCTGGATGGCTATACACCGCTTGCGAGCCATTAGTCTATAGAAGCAGTCCATAGTAATCATGGCGTCAAGGTATGGATGAACACACTCTCTACAGACACTCAATCCACGAATCGCTCCTTTTGTGGTTCTATATCTCTTCGCAACACCTCTTGCACTCACCCACCTGCCCGCCTGCAACCCAAAAAACCCCCTCCCAATCCACAAGCCCAGCCTAACCTCTGCTCCCAGATTCCACCAACAACGTGACGCCGCCTCGTCAGCAGCCGCAGCGCGCTCCTCCTTGTTCTCAGGCTACGACCAGCAGCAGACGCGCTCGCGCCCGACATCTGTCTCTCCCGCTCCCCCGTCATCCTTTCGCGCATCGCCTGCTAACAGCGGACTTCACAACCCTTCATTCGGAGCTTATCCCGGCCAGGCCTCGTCGGGGTATGGTGTCAGCGGTGGCAGTAGTTATGCGAACGGAGGGTATGGAGCAGGAGGCCGCGAGCCCGGAGGAGGGCAAGTGAGGAGCGCGACGCCGAACTCCAGAGGCCAGTATTCGGATGCTGTGTTGAGTGGGCTGGAGTCGCAGAACGACGAGCAGGTCTCGGTGTTGAGTGGCAAGGTGGCTATGTTGAAAGATGTGAGTTTTCCCCTGCCACATCGCTTCTTCCACTGCTCGAGCAAGTTCAAAGACTAAGGCTACTCGTTGGCTAATCGACACCCAAAGATCACGCTACGCATAGGCGACGAAATCCGCGACTCGACGGCCTTCGCGGAGAAAATGAATGATCAGTTTGGAAACACCAGTGCGCGGCTCAAGGGCACGATGAACAGAATGCTCAGAATGGCTGAGCGCACCGGCGTGGGCTGGAAGGTGTGGCTTGGGTTTTTCGCCGCTGTCATTGTGCTTTTTTGCTATGTGTGGTTGTTTTGAGGCGCAACAACAAGAGAATGATTCGAGGTTTCTCTTTCGAAGAGAGAGAAGAGGGAGGAAGGGAAGAGGGGTTGATGAGTGGGGTCTGACTCTGTACTTTGATTGTTTTCGTGTCGCATGCATAGCGAAGGCGTTTTTCGAGGATTTTGCCTTTTTTTGTCCTACTCTTTCGAGTTCTCAATGAAGGCAAACACGATGGATTGTAAAGAACAGATGAAACATGTACAAATGGCATTGGGTATCATTTTGGCGACTGCTTGAAGAATGTGACTTTTCACCGTGGCAGGTATCTCTGTCCCTTCCTCTTCTGATCGACTTTCCTACCCAGCGCAAAGACTGCCGGGATTGAGACCCGAAAACAGAATCAGCGATGTCCACCGCCCTGACTCCTGTTGTTCGCCGACCTCAGGCGCCTGCCCATAATGGGACTACTGTCCATGAACGAGCTCTCGAGCAACGAACTAATGTCTCTGCTCCTCAGACTCCTATCGCTGCCAGAGAAGCGCGCCAGACTGTGTCTACCCCCGGAGTGCTGCTGCTGCTGCTGCTGTTGCGATGCAGCCGCAAACAACATTCGCTGCTGGCGTCGCGTAGAAGCAGCTGTAGATCTACCCGCGCGACCGAGTGGTCCTCGTCCACTAGAGCGTCTTCTTGAGGAAGCATTCGACAAGCGCATAGCCTGGAGCTCGCTATCGCCATCATCGTCATTCATGTTCCGTGAAACATCCCCGTCATCGTCTCCGTTCTCTGAGCCTCTTGCTGACCCATCGTCTTCGCTGCTACTAATGGTGGTGGTCTCGTCGAGCTCGGTGTCCGTATGTTGATACTCGCCTGCTTCGGGCACGCTGTCGTCTAGATCACGTTCGATGCCCAGATCTGCTTCGTCTCGCGCCACGCCCGTCAGTTCGGCTTCTTCGAGGCGCGCGTATCGCTGTTGGAGCTGTCTTTGCAATTCTTCTTCCTCTTTGGCTTCTTGGTCGGCCAGCTGTTGTTCGTCGTCATCTTCGTCGGCGGGCAGGAAACTGCCTTCTAGTAGACTGCTTTGGTCATTGAATGTGACTTCGCCGATTGCTGAAGCTGCCGCAGCCGCGTGTGCGTTTTCGTGGGCGGAGTAGGATTGGTCATTTTCGTGAGCGTGGACGTCCATGTCGGACATGTCTTCTTCCTCGTCGTCCTCGTCCTCGTCCTCATCTTCATCCTCATCATCATCATACTCTCCACCCTCCTCATCCGCGTCCGGAATCTCATCGTCCAAATCCCTCTCTCCCTCTCCACCATCCTCTCCCTCAGCAGTACCACCAGCAGCATCAGCAGCAGCAGCAGCAGCAGCGGTCTGTTCCGCCCTCGCCCTGGCCTCCTCCAGCTCCTGCCTCGCCGCCAAATCTGCCATCATCTGCTCCCTACGCTCCAACGCAGCCTGCTCCTCTCGCTCGGCTCTCTCCTCCAATTCAGCAGCCAGCGTCTTGCCCACTCCCGGCGGCTTTACCCACCCGGCGCCGAAATGGGAGATGTTGTGTTTGCGCTGCGCGATGCTCGCCTCGTCTGCTGCGAGCTGGTGGAGAGTGTGGCGCGCGGGCATCCCTGGTCCGGCTCCATGGCGGTTGTGATTGTGCTGTCCATTGCGCTGCTGGTGGTTGTTTGCTGATGAGTTGTTGCCCGTGGCTGATGAGGACGAGTTTGGTCGTCTTTGGTTGTGGTTGTGGGCGTCGTTTGTCGAGGATAGAGAGCGGAGGTGGGGTGAGAGGAAGAGTGTGTATTCCTGTTGCGTCTCGTGTTAATCATCGTCTCTTGGTCTATCCATCTCGTGCTGGAAAGAGACAGTGATATTGATGGATGGGGTGGATCTTACATTCTGTGGAGCTATGAGTGGTAGAGACAACATTTTTGCGTCTGGACTATACTAGTCCCTTGGTTCAATTATATCTTCTTCCTGCTGTCAACTTGCAATGCCCAATACAGAAAAGACTGTATACAGCACGTGTGGATTCAAGTAAATACCATTGTTTGTATGATACCTAATCCACTGTTTATCGACTGGCGGAGATACGCCCCTTATCTCCACACCCAACTACTGTTTATCCAAGAGAGTTGACTACGAAGGTCAGTCACCACTCTACAACACAACACCGGCACAACCACCAGTATATAGTGGGGGCTTTTCCTCCATCCCTGCGTCAGTCCTAGATATCCCAGACATACTACGATTTCCTTGCATCCAGAGACACCGCATACAACGGACAGGCACACGCCCAACCCCATTCGTGATCTCGAAGATTATTTATCACTCTACTCCGTATATGACTGTGTGGCATGCTTCACAGAACAATGTATTGAGAAATATGACAATCGAGATCGAACAGCTTCCTTCAAGGCGTGCCCCGGGGTGATGAGGGGTCCGATTCTAGCTTTAGCCACACTTGAAGCAACGATACCGACACCAGTTTCGGACACGAGCTTCACAGAAACGCGAAAGCGTGGGTTAGAGCACTTTGAGATCGTAGACGAGTTGCTTGAGATCTTCGATGTAGTAGATGGCAGTTCTCCATCCCCAGGGCGAGCGGTAGGTAGTGAAGAACAAGTGAGACGAAGTCGAGTTTTGAAGAGCTTTATATACTGAACTAAGGGTGAGAATAATGTCATAAGAAAACGAAAGTGAAAACGCAAAACTTGAATCGCAACTCAAATCAACACGAAAGAGTACAAGCAGTGGATTTTATAACACAAGAACCAGAAAAACATTTCAACAGTGAGTATCATCGTAGCCGTCTTCTTTCTGACGTCTTTCACTCGTCTATCACTTCTTTTTCACCTCTTCTTCTTCGCCTATCGCTCCCTCTCTCTTCTCTGTCTCTTCACTTCCCTCTCGATTTTCGAGTTTGTGATCTTCCTCGTCACCGGACTCGTCTGCTGCGCCTGTCATTGTCCGTGTATCGCTGCGTGATTGGGTATATAATGAAAGATGACATGAAGTTACGTGACGGCTGCAGTGAGAAAGACTTTCTTCACTTCTCATTCAATAAACTGAGAGAAGCCAGCTTCACTTAAGCAGCCGCGGTGATCAGTTCGTGAGGTCCGTTGCCTGTAGCCTTGCCCATGAGCTCATAAGGAGGTCTCTTCACAATACCACCAGTCACTGGCAGCTGAGATCCAGTTCCAGTCAGGTAGGCGTCAACCTCACGTGCGGACATGCGTCCCTCGTTGATGCCCCAGACAATCAGAGATTGGCCGCGACGGCAATCACCAGCGGCGAAAACACCAGCGAGGTTTGTGCTGTACTTGCCTGGTGGTGTCTTGACGTTCTTGCGAGCGTCAAGCTCCATCTCACTGCCGAGCACCTTCTGCTGTGGGCCCAGGAATCCCATGGACAACAGAACGAGATCTGCAGGGAAGAACTCCTCACTTCCATCAACCTGCTGCATGTTCCAGCCTGCACCGGACTTAGTCCACTCAACGCGCACAGTCTTGATGCCCTTGACGTTGCCATTGCCATCGTCCACAAACTCCTTGGACATGACGCAGTACTCTCTGGGGTCCTTACCCATGTGAGTCTTGACCTCAGAGTGACCGTAGTCAACGCGGTAAATGCGAGGCCACTGAGGCCATGGGTTGTCACGCGCACGCTCGACCGGAGGCTGTGGAAGGAGCTCGAAGTTCACAACAGACTTGGCACCGTGACGAACAGAAGTACCAATGCAGTCATTACCGGTATCACCACCACCAATGACGACGACGTGCTTGTCCTTGGCGGAGATGTACTCGCCGTCAGAAAGACCGGAGTCGAGCAGCGACTTGGTGTTCTTGTGCAAAAACTGCATGGCGAAGTGAACGCCCTCGAGATTGCGGCCAGTGATGGGCAAGTCACGAGGAACAGTTGCACCAGTAGCAAGAACAACAGCGTCATTCTCAGCCCTCAGCGACTCGAGAGTGATGTCGCCTTCACCGACGTGTACACCAGTGACGAAGTTGATGCCCTCGGATGCCATGAAGTCAACACGACGCTGGACGACGTTCTTGTCCAACTTCATGTTGGGAATACCGTACATGAGGAGACCACCCACACGGTCGGCACGCTCGTAGACGGTGACGGTATGACCAGCCTTGTTCAGCTGATCTGCACAAGCAAGGCCTGCCGGGCCTGAGCCGATGATGGCAACCGTCTTTCCGCTGCGGGTTTGAGGAGGCTTAGGGACCATCCATCCCATCTCGAAACCTCTGTCAATGATGGCGCACTCGATCGACTTGATGCCAACCGGGTCTTCGTTGATGCCAAGAACGCAAGCACCCTCGCAAGGAGCAGGGCAGACACGACCAGTGAACTCTGGGAAGTTGTTGGTCATAAGGAGCCTGTTGAGAGCATCCTGCCATTGGTTCTGGAAGACAAGCTCGTTCCACTTAGGGATGATGTTGGAGATGGGGCATCCGGTATCAGACTGGCAGAAAGGAACACCGCAGTCCATGCATCGGGCTGTCTGGTACTTCAGCTCGTCCTCATTGAGACGCTGAGAAAGTTCCTGCCAGTCACGAGTGCGAGTCTTCGAGCTGCGGTACTTCTCTGAGCGACGCTGGTACTTCATGAAACCACGGGTCTTGTCAAGGACCAGGGCAGACCGCTTCTTCTCAGCCTTGCCGTCTTGAACGCTCTCCTCGATATCGAGAAGGTCGTCCTTCTTCTTCTCGCGCTTCTCTTGCTCCAGTTGCTTCTTCGTGGAATCTTCGTGCAAAGTGCGCACTGGGTTTCCAGGGAGCATGGGGAGAGGGTACATGGCCTTCTTGGCCTCGGCTGCCTTCTTTGCCTCTTCTTCCATAACCCTCTTGTAATCGGTAGGAAGAACCTTGACGAAGCGAGGCAAGGCGCGGGAAAAGTCGAGCAGGATGCGAGCAGCAAGCTCAGATCCAGTGTAATGGTGGTGGTCCTCGATGAGACCGCGGAGGTAAGCAATCTCGGAAGGATCTTCGAGAGAGCTGAGCTCAACCATCTCCTGGTTCACCTTACCAGCGAAATCGCGCTGCATGTCAAGGACGTAGGCAATACCACCGGACATACCAGCGGCGAAGTTCCTACCGGTCTGACCCAGCACGACCACACGACCACCAGTCATGTACTCACAACCATGGTCACCGACTCCCTCAACGACAGCGATTGCGCCGGAGTTTCTTACGGCGAATCGCTCAGCACCCATACCACGGAAGAACGCGTGACCATTGGTAGCACCGTAAAGACAAGTGTTTCCAACAATGACGTTCTCCTCGGCCTTGTAGACGGCGGAACGGGGTGGGTAAATGATAAGGCGACCGCCAGAAAGACCCTTACCAACGTAGTCGTTGGAATCACCCTCAAGCTCAAGGGTGATACCAGGAGCGAGGAAAGCTCCAAAGGACTGACCAGCCGATCCACGAATGTTGGCATGAATGGTATCGTTTGGCAGACCTTGTTCGCCGTAGCGTTTGCTGACTTGATAAGAAAGAGTGGCACCGAGCGCACGATCGGTGTTCACGACATCGCACTCGATCCTGCAGGGTAGACCCTTCTCCAGCGCCAGCTCGGATTCCGAGATGAGCTTGTTGTCAAGACGCACATGGAGCTTGTGGTCTTGTTTGCGAACATTATAAGTCGCAACACCAGATCGCAAGCTGTGGGCTGGAGTCAAAATCAGAGACAAATCAATGTTCTCGGTCTTAGGATTGCGGAGGTCCTCGCGTACTCGCAGGACTTCGGTGTGTCCAACCATCTCGTTGATGGTGCGGAATCCAAGCTTAGCCATAATGGCTCGGAGCTCATTTGCAATATAATAGAAAAAGTTTATCACATGCTCGGGCGTACCCTTAAATTTTTTCCTGAGCTCCGGATCTTGAGTTGCAATGCCCACAGGGCAAGTGTTAAGATGACATTTTCTCATCATGATACAGCCCATGGCGATGAGAGGAGTTGTGGCAAAGCCCCACTCTTCAGCACCAAGAAGACAGGCGATTGCTACATCCCTTCCGGTACGAAGCTGGCCATCAGTCTGGACGATAACGCGGCCACGGAGGTCGTTGAGCACCAGAGTTTGATGGGTTTCAGCAAGACCAAGTTCCCAGGGGAGACCGGCGTACTTGATACCAGTCCATCGAGAGGCACCAGTACCACCGTCGTGGCCCGAAATCAGAATATGGTCAGCTCTGGCTTTGGCGACACCTGAAGCAACGATACCGACACCAGTCTCAGACACGAGCTTCACAGAAACGCGAGAGCGTGGGTTGGAGCACTTGAGATCGTAGATAAGTTGCTTGAGATCTTCGATGGAGTAGATGTCGTGATGAGGAGGTGGTGAAATGAGACCAACACCAGGAGTGGAGTGACGAGTGCGGGCGATGGGGCCAGAGACCTTGTGGCCAGGCAGCTCACCACCCTCACCAGGTTTTGCTCCCTGAGCCATCTTGATCTGTAGCTCATCTGCATCGGCGAGATAGGCGCTGGTAACACCGAAACGTCCTGAGGCGATCTGCTTGATGGCAGAACGCATGGTGTCTCCGTTGTCCATACGCAGACTGCGCTCGGGATCTTCACCACCCTCACCAGTGTTGGACTTTCCACCAAGTCTGTTCATGGCGACAGCGAGAGTTGAGTGAGACTCCATGGAGATGGAGCCGTATGACATGGCGCCAGTAACAAATCTGCGCACGATCTCGGTCCATGGCTCGACCTGATCGATGGGAACTGGGTTGCGGTCCTCGAAATCAAAGTCTAACATACCACGTAGGGTACAATTCTTGATTTGCTCGTACTCAGATCTGGAGTAAGCCTCGTACGACTTGTCGTTCTTGGTGCGGACGGCATCCTGGATGTTGGCGATGGAAGTCGGGTCGTTGATGTGAGGCTCACCGCCGTCACGCCAATGGTACTCGCCGGTCTCGGTCAGACCGGGGATCTCAATGATGTTACGCGAAGGGTAACCCTTCTCGTGCAGAGCAAATGCATCCTGGGCGATAAGCTCGAAGGTCATACCCTTGATACGAGTAGCAGTACCTGTGAAGCATCGGTCGACGACGGTGTCGTCGATACCGAGGGCCTCGAAGATTTGAGCACCCTTGTAGGATGAGAGCGTGGAAATGCCCATCTTACTCATGACCTTCAAGATACCTCCATCGACGGAATGCTTGTAGTTGTCAATGAGTTGATCGTGGCTGAGCTTCTTTCTGATGAGACCCTCGCGGTTCATCTTCATGATGCACTCGATCGCCAGGTATGGGCAAATAGCATCAGCACCGTAGCCGATGAGCACACACATGTGGTGGACCTCGCGAGCCTCGGCGGTATCAACGACGAGAGCGACCTGAGATCTCCACTTGTTGCGGACCAAGTGGTGATGGACCATACCAGTAGCGAGTAAGGCGGATACGGCCACACGGTCAGCAGAAACTGCACGGTCAGAGAGGACGAGGATCTTGTCATTGTTCTGGATAGCCTCGGATGCTGCGTCGCAGATTCTGTCCAATGCATCAACGTAGCCTTGAATACCGTCGGCCTTGGGGAAGGTGATGTCGACAGTGGTGTTCGACCAAGTGCGGTAGACGCTAGCAGCGTTGATCAATGCGTTGAACTCTTCGATGCCGAGTATGGGAGAAGGCAGTAGCAGGCGATGGCACTGGTCCTGACTCATCTCGAGAAGATTGCCTTGAGGACCGACATACGCCTCCAAGGACATGACAACAGCTTCACGGATAGGGTCAATAGGAGGATTGGTGACCTGAGCGAACAGCTGGCGGAAGTACTCGTACAGGAGACGAGGCTGCTGAGCGAGACATGCCAAAGGAGCATCGTTACCCATGGAACCAAGGGCTTCCTTGGAGTCTGCTGCCATGGGCCCAAGAATCAGACTGACTTGCTCCAGAGAATAACCGAAGGCCTTGAGTCTAGGGTCCTCCTGGATCTTCGTCTCGCCCAAGGTGAGGGCGAGCTGAGTGCCCTTGTCGGCGAGGCGGCTGTGAATGCCGGGAAGGGTGACGACCTGGTTCTCCACCCATGACTGGAAGTTCTGGCGCTTAGACACGGTAGCCTTGAGCTCAGTGTCATCGACAATGCGACCAGCGACTGTGTCGACCAAGAGCATTCTACCAGGCTGGAGACGCCCCTTCTGCACGACACGCTCGGGCTCAATGGCAATAGTACCAACTTCCGAGGCGCACACAATACGGTCATCGTCGGTGATGTAGTATCTGCAAGGTCTAAGACCATTGCGATCTAGGTTCGCACCGCAGTATCTGCCATCAGCAAAAGTGAAAAGAGCTGGACCGTCCCATGGCTCCATCATACAAGCTGCCCACTCGTAAAAGGCCTGCTTAGCAGGATCGATAGACTGGTTACCCTGCCAGGCCTCGGGGACCATCAGCATGACAGCCTCGGGGAGAGACAGTACACCGTTGATGGTGAGAAGTTCGAGCACGTTGTCAAAGGCGGCAGAGTCGGAACCACCATCCTCAATGATAGGGTAGAGTGACTCGAGATCATCACCGAAGAGGTCTGACTTGAGAACGCCCTCTCTTGCGCGCATCCAGTTCTTGTTACCACGCAGAGTGTTGATCTCACCGTTGTGAGCAGCCCATCGCAGGGGCTGGGCTCTGTCCCAAGACGGGAATGTGTTTGTGGAGAACCGCGAGTGTACAAGAGCAAAGTGACCTTCGTAGTCGACATTGACCAGATCAAAGTAGTAATCGTAAACCTGGACAGGAGAGAGCTGGCCCTTGTAGACGATGTTCTTGTTGCTCAGAGAGCAGAGGTAGAACCAGTTGTGCAGACCAATGGTGTGGGTTGCACGTTTGCGAAGTACATACAGCTGTCGCTCGAAGTGCTGCTCGTCAA
This sequence comes from Neodothiora populina, assembly GCF_041146345.1. Classification (NCBI taxonomy): domain Eukaryota; kingdom Fungi; phylum Ascomycota; class Dothideomycetes; order Dothideales; family Dothioraceae; genus Neodothiora; species Neodothiora populina. The sequence goes on along the minus strand of NW_027191405.1, from coordinate 686,311 downwards.
ATTCCTCATCGAATGACTCCTTGGGCTCCTTGCCTTCGCCGAAAGCGGATCTCAGGACAACGAAGGGCTGGAGAATGATGGGCTCTCTTGAAGCAGCAGCAGGACCCAGCAGAGTGGAGTCGCGAGGGACCTCTCGCCATCCCAGTACTCGCAGGTCGAGGCTTGTGGCGATTTCCTCAAAAGTGTCGAGGGTCTCTTTCAACACCTCAGTGTCGGGCTTGAAGAACAAGTTTCCTGCAGCGTATTGTCCTTGCTTTGGCAGCGTAAAGCCTTGCATCTTTCCAAACTCTTTGACGAAAAACTTGTGAGGGATCGAGGTCATTACACCTGCTCCGTCACCATCGCGTGCGTCGGATCCGACAGCACCTCTGTGCGTCATGTTGCAAAGGAGACTCTTTGCATCGCTGACAATCTTGTGGCTCGCCTTGCCCTTAATGTGCCTAGAATTCGGTCAGCCATCTCCTTGTTGGTCCTCTTCGCCACGCCACACTTACGCAGCAAAACCGACACCACAGGCATCCTTCTCAAGCTCTGGGTCATAAAGACCCTGCTTCATGGGAAGTGCACCAGCCCATGATTTGTTCTCTGGCGTATTTTCATACGTGTAGATGTTTACTGGCTCATTCTCTTCGATGATGTTGACCTGTTCGACTTCGTCTGCGAAAGACACTCGACCCATTCTTCCGGCCTGGAGCCGAGTGTTTGTTTCTTGGGGAGGTGGCGATTACTTTGGAAATTCAGGTCCAGAAGGTAGCCTCAATGGCGATAATAAGCCTATTGCGTAGTTATAAGCTCGGTGTTCTTCAATGGATGAATTAATCAAAGTGTGAAAGATCAGTGAAGGAAGACTGAATAGCGAATGAGAGACAAGCGGTAGACTGAATAGAGAACGAGAGATAGTTGATTGGTGAATGAGGCGTGAATGAGGCGAATTGTAGACCGAATAGGGAATGATAGGACAGGAAGTTGTCAGAAAGAGGAAGCAGCCCCAAAAAGACGACTGCAGAGGTAAAGCAAATACTAGAGCAGCGATCTTCCTTTGCCGTTTTCCTCAGGATCTCCGCGCCAGTGCTGTAATCTATGATGAAGTTGCTCTGTTGGGCCTGCGGGGTGAGGCAAAAGCAGAAAATGGCCGTCGATAAGGTCCGACGAGTGGGGGGCGTCGCAGTCACACACGGTATGGGAGAGGGCAGCCGAGAAATAACTTACACTTGATTATCCTGGAGTCGCTCGATATGGGATCAGGGAGCGCAGAGATACAGTATGGAGAAAAGAGGTGGGAGACGCGGAAAATGAAGCAGGACAGAGTCTCTTATTGAACGAGGCGCGCCAGCCGAAGCGACCTAACCAACAGAACACCCCACTCCCCATTAGCGCAGGTTATCATCTTGCGAACTCGGCGCATTCTGTCATTATCCATCCCTACAAAGTACTCGCAGTCTAAGGTAGTCATGGCACTTGCCACTCTCTTAAGATATGTCATAGTCCTATCCAGCATCAAGTAGCATGTCACACCCCATGGAGCTTCTTTGTGCTACCGAGCCTTGAAATTCACTCGGACCTGGTGCTGCCATAATTTCTTTTGAGCCACTCCATATCTCAACGTGCCTATGCACTCAGGACACCTCTCTAATTTGCGTGTGCAAGACATGGCAGCAGCCCTCGCTTGTCGCTTGAGATACTCTAGCCCCTCGTGCGAACTCATGCGCAAGCGCTCCCATTTTAATTTATTCTACAAATTCCCAAGTATACGGGATTTTTTTGTCCCAGGTGCATTTGCATCACGCTGCAGCACATCCACAAAGCGAAGAGCTACCCCAGACAACTTTGCTTGACCATAGATCCAAGCAGCCAGTCACAGCTCAGAAGCTGACCACCCGTGGTCATGGACGTCTGTGCTGCCGGCCATCTTACCGGGACTAAGCAGACCTAGCTGAATCTCTATTGGCTGCGCTGGGTCATTGGCTTTGAGATCGAGTAATTGGTAGATGTCAGAAAACTGTTCCCCCGTCTTATCACTCCAGAGCATCTTATCGGCCGGGCGTACCGTCGAAATATCCAGACTCAAGCAGTGATTACCAGCCTATTCCACACTCAACCCCCTCCTTTGTACACGTGGGGCTCGTGCCTCCAAGATGATCCATTCGCCGCAACATTATTGCCGCGTCTGTGCTAAGAATTGACAAGACTTACTTGTACGGGACGACTACTATATGCGCAATTTATTCTTCGTTGGCAGTCAAGCTGTCATGAATAATCCGCCGAACGCCTACAACCTCAGCATTGAAGTTGATTTCCGTGTGTGCGCGATAGGGTACGATTCTGTGTTGCCAGACTATTGGCTTCATACACACCCTTGCTGATGATCAGTCGAACATCAATCGCATATCAGTCGAATATCATCAGCGCACGAGTGACACGTGCAAGTCACCAATTATTGTCGAAAGATAGTAAATATGCTCTTGGTCGGGAATTTTCGGAAGATTGACAAATTTACCTAAGGTGCACATAGCACCGGCCTACCTTCCTAGTTGACGTTGATCAAGTACTTGTATGCGGTGATGGATGCATGTTGAATCCTGCCGCAACTTGCCTGTACATAACCCAATACAATGTACACAGGAGCTCGGAGTCAATGACTTCCTAATGAATGGTCGATGAGTTTCCAATAAAAAGTCACTGAAATTCCGACAGACAGGCAGGGAAGAGTCTTGTGAAGGGGCAATGAGTAATAAATTTATAATGAACAGTCAATGAGTTCATAGTAAACAGTCAATGATTTTTAAATGAACAGTCAAGGAATTTATAATAAACAGTCAATGAGATTATACTGAACAGTCAATGAGTTTTTGATGATTACCCGGTGAATGTTTAATGACTCGAAATGGGTTTTTTTGGACCCGGGCAGGCAACATGATAATCATAGGTAATAAGCCCTTGGCCGGTATCGGAATGCGCCGACAATTTTAATTAAACGATCACCACGTCCATAGCGAGGACCTCGAATACGAACCGAGAACCGAGGACCGCTGCTAGTTCTATAATCGTCAATGACTACTGTAGTGACGCTGAATTCTTTTGTTGTTTGATATACCTGTTCCTTAGCAACGAAATTCAATTAACTTATGGCCTCTGTCGCCGGTCCACATTCCACGAACATCAGGCACACTGTACTGTATATGCTTCTTCATTTTCTCATGTCGTCTCGTGTCTACCTATTCCTCTTCGAAATGGCAGGTGCATTGGCTCTACCGGATTTTGATAATGTTGATGATCATTGAGAGTGATTGTCTTTACTTTTGACGTGACTTAGAAACCGTGCCTCATCGCTTTCGCATATCGTGTAAGCGTTATACGGCCTTGTCCATCCTGCTATATTCCTATGTCCCCAATTAAATATCATTCCCCAGGACGCCTTTTTGCCTCGTCATCATGCGATGCCCAATGCTGTTGCGCGAGTTGAGACTCTGTGAATGTAACGAAGAAGTCGATCTGGCAAGCCATGTTAGTTCTTGTCGCCATTTTCACATTCAATCCATTCTTGTGCAGCTTACTGTGAACGGGGGATGATTACTCCTTCATCTCGTCATCAGGATCCTCGAAATCACCATCGTCGTCCTCGTCTTCCTCGTCATCACCGAGCTCTTGCGCAGCCTTGGCGAAGTCAATGTTCTTGCCACGGGTACGTCTACCGCCGGTAATGATGTTGCTCTCATCGATCTCCTCCATGTTGTCCTCATCAGCCTCTTCGAGTGGCTGCTCATCTTGACGGCCCTGCCAAATCATTCTATCAGTTCAGATCTCAAGATTCGTGAAGTCTCAGACAATACCAACCTGATCTTCCTCTTCTGATGAGCTCTCCTCATCCATGCTGAGATCCTCAGTAGCAGGAGCCTTGCCCTTGCCCTTGCTCTGAACCTCTTGTTGCTCGGCGGCAGAGGCCTCGGTGTTCTTGATCTCGTCGCTCATCTTGTTATAGATATGCAATGGTTGAGTAGCTTTCGTGGGAATGAGGATATATGGCGATCTGTTGATGCGGTCGTTTATGTAACAAAAAAGTATGACTTATCGAGTTGTGAGAAGCAGATTATGGTTTTGCGATGGACTGTTTTGATGCGACAGAACTGTTTGTCCTGAGTCCTGAGTACCAAGTGAAGCTTAGACCCGGTCGCCAATTTGTCACGTCACGCGTAAAGTCGCGTCTCCCATTAAGGACCTCTAAGCCTCCGCTTTCGCCGCGTATTGATGTTTTCGAATAAGTCAACACTCGAAAGATATCAAATAAGCAATGAGTTCAAGGCCTCGTGCAAGACCGGCCCGTAAGTGAAATACGATTACAATTTCTGATCACGCACTAACAGTCAAAGATGCGCCTGGCCCAACATATCTGGCATACACCCCCGATGGTCGACAACTGATCACTGTTGGTCTCAATAATGTGATTCGTGTCTTCACGACAGGATCCGATGCCGAACCAGTCAACATCGATGTTCAGCAAGATGCACATACAGCTGTTGCAGCGGCTAACTCTTTCTTCGTCGCTGGTTCCGAAGATGGTAGTGTCTGTAAATACTCACTTTCCAGCAATGCTCTAGACGAGGTCCTCGTGAGAAGCACCTTGCCTGTACGGGATGTTGCACTTTCGCCGGACGGTCAATGGGTTGCGGTCGCCACCGAGTAAGCTATAGACTTCGGTTGTGGTACTGAAGTTTGTGCTAATAAGTCATAGCGAGCTTGTTGTTAAGGTAATAAATACTGAGGATATGACAAGAGTGATGTACCTTAGAGAACAGTCTCGACCTGTCAAGCATGTTTCTTTCGATCATAGTGGCTCGATGCTGGCCGTTTCGTGTTCTGATGGAATTGTGTACATTTATTCTTTGAGCTCAGAGGAGCCTCAATTGGTAAAGCGCTTGGATGGGTTGATAAAGATGGTCGAGACCGACTCACAGTCGAATGCTAAAGTCATCTGGCATCCTGACGGCAGAGCCCTTGCCGCACCGACCCCTACCAAATGTAAGCTATTCTAAGAACTCAGTTGACGACGTCGCTAATGGTTCCCAAGCTGTACAGGTTGTATCACGCAATGACTGGGCGAACCAAAAGTACTTCAGTAGTGGCCAGAAAGGCGACTTCACTGCTGTCGCGTGGTCTCCTAATGGCGCACTTCTTGCAACGGCCGGGGATGACTTGAACATTACGCTCTGGGATACTCAAACACAGCAAGCAGTTGTTAGGTGAGCTCAGGGATGGTCCATAACTTTTCAAGACTCTACGAATGCTAATCGAAGACAGATCCACGAGCGACAGAGAGCCCGTATCTGCACTTGCATGGCATCCGACTGACAACCTTTTGTCATACACAACTTATGATGGTGAATTGTATATGCATGCCGGCTTCGTCCCCAACGAGCACCAGCCTCTATTGGAAAGGGTATTGGCCAGAGCGCCTATGCTCAACGAACCTCTGTCTGAAGTATCAGGGAACGTACGACGACCCATGATGAATGGAGAGAAGCCCGCCGAACGCAGACGAGCAGGTACACCCGATTCGTTAGACGACATATTGGGTCCCGATGCTATGTCTGAGGGTGGAGATCCGTTTATTGAAGACGATGATGGAGCTGGCTATGTAGAGGACATCAACGTGAACGGCAAGCGTCCTGGCGCTGATCTACAGGCACCTCTGGTGAAGAGATCATACTCTAGCCATAAATGGCAACCTCGTATCCACCACTCTTTCCAGCCGGGAAGTACACCATGGCGAGGGAATCGACGCTACCTATGTCTTAATCTTACAGGCTTCATCTGGACTGTTGACCAGGAAACCCACCACACAATCACCGTGGAGTTTTATGATCGCGCAGCCCATCGAGATTTCCATTTCACAGATCCATTCCTTTATGACAAAGCCTGCCTAGGCGAGCACGGAGCCGCGTTTTCTTGTCCGCCATCCAGTGAACATGGGAGCCTCATATACTTCCGTCCGCATGAGACCTGGACGGCTCGAACGGACTGGCGAACGACACTGCCTCGCGGCGAAGAAGTAACTTCGTTGAGTCTCAGCTCCAGCTGCATTGTTGTCACTATTTCCAAGGGCTATGTGCGCGTGTACACCCTGTATGGTGTGCCATTCCGAGTGTATCGTCAAAAGAGCGGCCCAGCAGTGGCTTGTGCTTCCTGGAGGGATTATGTACTCACCATCGGCAATGGTCCCATCGGCGGCGACGGGTCTACTAAACTTCTCTATACTATTGAGAATGTCAAGCGTGACGAGGTCTGTCAATCTGAGGATATGCTTCCCCTGCCAGAAGGTGCAGAGCTTCAGTCAGTCTTTTGGTCGGACAAGGGTGACCCCTGCATATATGATTCCGAGGGCATATTGCTCATCTGTCTGCACTGGCGAACACCTGGACAAGCGAAGTGGGTACCTCTGCTCGATAGTAGTCAACTCGATCGACTAGCAACGGGCCGTAAGGAAGAAAGCTACTGGCCAGTGGCTGTAGCGATGGACAAGTTCCATTGCATCATCTTGAAAGGTGGCGAGAAGTATCCGTATTTCCCCAGACCATTGCTTTCAGACTTTGACTTCAAGATCCCGATATCTAGCCATGTCGATATGGAAGATGACGATGAGGAGAATGAAGTCGAGAAGTTGGAGGAGAATTTCGTTCTCAATTCACTCCTACTAGACCTCCAAGACGACCTCGTGTCGCATACGAACTCTACGCAAGCACAAAAGGTGGAGTTGTCACAACGCGAATTGGAGGTCAACAAGGTGCTTCTGCAGCTGCTTGCGGCAGAATGCAGAGAGGGCGAGGAGCGGGGTATGAAGGCTCTTGAGATCGTGACGTTGATGAAAGATCACTCAGGGCGGATGCTCGAGGCTGCTGGCAAGATTGCTACAAGATTTGGTCGGGATACACTAAACGAGAAGATTGCTCTGCTCGCCGAGAGGAGGCTTGTTGGTTTAGTTGACGAAGAGGAGGAGCTGTATGACCCCGTATCACGAAATTTAGTTGTAGATAGATAGTTTTGTAATAACATCATGACAACGTACGATAGTATAATCTATTCGTCGTCGCTATCCATCAGTTCAGCCAATTCAGCCTCCTCCTCCATTGTGAGCATACTCTCTTTCACTTCTTCCTTTGGCTGGTCTTCGACACCTTGTGCTCTTCGTTCGGCTTCTTCCTTGAACTTTTTGATTTCAGCAGCATCGAGGCTCCATGTTCTGACAGTGGCGTCGATACTAACACTGACCACTCTGTTCGCCCTTTGCCCATCTGCGCCAGGGAGCAGAGCCAAACCCGTGACTTCCTCGTAGTGCCCGTCGAATACACACGTCAAGTCGCCGGTGGATCCATTCCACACGCGCACTTCCTCGTCTCTGCACGCAGTGATTACCCAGCCGGCATCTTGATCAACGACTATATCGCGCACGAAGTCGGGGTGTTGCAAAGTTGTGTCCGCAGCCCAGTTGCGCGAGCGCACTAGGTGTTGAGCCGTGTTGTCTGACGATGCGGTCCACAAATCTGCATCTGCATCTGCATCGTCTTCGTCGGCGGCCACAGGCTCCTCGAAGCGGAGCTTGTTGACAGACGTCTCGTGTGCGCGAATGGGCTCATCTGGCAGCTCGCCGGCTGCTGCCAACGATACACGCCAACGACGGATGTCTTTCACACTGTCCGCGCTGAACAGCACAATCTCATCCTTGGTGCTTGATGCTGGGTCAATTGCAACATCCAATATGCCTCGAGCGTGGCCCTTCAAGGTGTGTAACTTCTTTCCGGTAGCTATGTCCCAGATAATGATGGTAGCGTCTGAGCTACCTGATATCAAGACAAGTTGTCCAGAAATAGTGACTACGGTGACGCATTTCACAAAGTCTGTATGACCAGTAAAGCGACGAATTGGTTTACGTGATTTGAGCGACCATGAATGGATGGTCTTATCCCAACATCCAGCGAACAGCATGCGCTCTGCCCCATCAGTCGAAGGAGGTGAGAGAGCAATGCATGTCAGCGGAGCATTTGCTCCTGCATAGGCAGCTAATTTCTCTCCCGTCTATCAAACATGTCAATATCGAGTCAGAGTTGTAGATTCGCACACGAGAATCACACACTTCTAGAACTACACGCCGCGCGGTGCCAGCAGCTTCCGCGACATAGACGGCACCTGCATCTGTCGCATCGTACTCTATAGCTAAGATCTTGGACGGTAGCGAGATGGGATTTCCATTCTTATTTTCGGACTTAGCACTTTTGCGTGCACTTGTCGCAAGCGAGTCCCTTTAGGCTGTTTCAGCATATGTGTGAAATCAAGCTTATCAAAGGCACAAAGGTATAAGCTCACGAAGTCTGAAAGAAATGACCAGGGTCGGTCGACTTTGACATGGCTGGGATTGTGTGGTCGAGAATGTGTAATGCCCCCTTTATCTTAACCTCAGTGTGTATGAATTATTGTCAGGGCATCTGGCATACACGATCTGCCAAGAGATTTGATTACAACTCCTACAGTGCGCAGGGCTCACAGCGTCTTCTGACATCCGAAGCTATGATGGACAATCTCGGATTAGGTTCTGTAAACCTATGGTAGTGGCACAGAACACTAAAGTACACTTTTGCAATCTCCACCACGGGAAGGCCGCCTCTTCGGTGGTGTGAAAGAATTGTACTTGTATGGGTAGATGTGCCTTGTGGAGCGCGCTCACGCGATATATTGACTAGATACAAGGGCTCGGTCTGACCTCTGCCACGCACGAGGGACCTGTGGACCTAGAACATGAGCCATGTGAATGGATCTGGGTGATCTGTTTGGGCGACGCCCCACCTGCGTTTCGGTTGATTGCAAAGAGATCTTAGTTCCTCTTCACCATCCTTCTGATGATGTTCAAAAAAGCCTACACCGAGAGAGGATCATTTTAGCTTTTTTGTCCGTGACCTCGCTTGGTCAAACTCCAGCGTGTGTGGTGCCTCCGCATCTCCATTGTGGCCCGCAATTTACTGATGAGAAAGGACAACAACACAAATCGAAATCCTGGTTCTCTATCTAGTATCTGATTTTGTTCTATAACAGCCCCTGATATATCGCCTGGGCAGCCTCTTCATATCGTTAAACTGGAAGCGAGAGTGTGAGCCCACTAGTGGTCCTCGGTACTCCGTACATTCTGCAACGGTCATATGCACCTACAGTAGTCAAAGTTGGCACGTTTTCCTTTCTGACAGCAATACTGTACATTAGCATGCCCCATTAGCCCCCCATCAGGTGGTCGGCCTACTCCGCTTTATGAAACGCGAGCGTGCCACGGGCCCCACTTCACCCCAATCTGTCGACTCTCAACATCAAATCGTTGCTCCGGCCAAGGCTTCTGCTTCAGCCCTCACACATGTCGCAGGGTAGATCGCCTCGAAAAACCCGAGGTCGCTTCTCATATCTACTTGGCAGCCTGCACTACTAGCTGACCGCAATTGAAGCAATGTGGCGCCTCGCAAAGGCTAACACTGTTTGGAAAAACATGCGACGAAGAAGCTATCGCTGCAACTTCTAGAACGACGTGTGCCTCGACATCGTGCATCCTCTATTGAAGGACTACTGATCACGATGGGTTTGAACTTTTACGACTCAGGCATTCTTCCACAACGTTACACGACGCGTGGCGCAACTTTTTACTTTATGATACTACTCTGTAGCAGTATCACCATCCATATTGGTTCTACCGAGGCCAGTGTGCAAAAACTCTAAACAAGCAGTTGTGGGTCATGCTACGACAAACGTAAGAACAAAGGAAAAAAGGTCTGCCAAGTCACTTTCTACGCGACGAACCGGTCTGAGACCGTTGGAAGTGTATTCTCGCGTTCTATAGCTCTTGTAGCTGCACAGGCCTTCCGTACGTCTTCGACGAGGCGGCACGACGGGATGCACGAAGGTGGATCTCGCCACGCCACTACCGACACCAAAGACCCTCGAGAAGCCAATCTAAAGATATGCTACCTTCGATGATCACTAACATGCATATACCGTGCTGAGTCGAGAGACCTTAGCTTCAATGGTAGGGTGGCACAGCGTGGGACAGTACAAGCTACTATAATCTTCTCTTTTTCCTATTCTTTCTTTTCTTTCCCTGCCCGCTGTCGCTGTTGTCAATCACATACCTCACTTTTGATCATAAAGTGTCGGAATTATGGCAGCCTCCTCATCGTCATCTGACGTGCCATCTGCACCACAAGGCGGGATTGTCAAGGACGAAGTCAACCAGAAGAGTCGCGAAATCAGGAATTTCGACGGTGTTGATGATGATGTCGATCTCGACGATTACCATGGGCACTTGCGCAATCAGCAAAAGGATGAGGGTTTCACCAGATTAGATGCGCGCGAGATGAAGCGCATGGGCAAGAAGCAAGAGCTAAGGGTGGGTTGACTGATATATGTGCTCATGATATACCCTCGAGCTCATGTTTTCTTACAGAGAAACTTCCGTACACTATCGACTATTGCCTTCACCATCATTCTTCAAGGAACATGGGAGGTTCTTCTCACAGCCACGACGCAAGGTCTGGAGAATGGTGGTCTCGCAGGTCTTGTCTGGTCGTTCGTCTGGACGTTTTTCGGATTTTCCTTTGTGGTCCTGAGTCTGGCTGAGATGGCCTCGATGGCTCCAACTTCCGGCGGACAATACCATTGGGTCTCCGAGTTTGCGCCTCCCAGCCAACAGAAGATTCTGAGTTACATGACCGGATGGATGTCGACGCTCTCATGGCAGGCTGGAACTGCCTCTGGACCTTACCTTGTGGGAACACTGATCCAGTCCATGATCTGGGAAGCGGACCAAGACTACGCCTACACTAACTGGCAAGGCACGCTTTTCGTCATTGCAATCACCTGCCTCGTCTGGGTATCAAACATCTGGGGCGCCAAGGTCATGCCGGTGTTCCAAAACATCATGTTGATCGTTCACGTTTTTGGCTTCCTCGCCATCATCGTCTGCATCTGGGTGCTAGCTCCTCGCAACACGGCAGAGACCGTCTTCACCGTTTTCACTAACACTGGTGGATGGAGCACAATGGGCCTGTCCCTCATGGTCGGACAGATCTCTGCCATCTACGCTTGCATCTGCTCAGACGCAGCAGCCCACATGTCAGAGGAGATCAAGGACGCAGGCAAGGCCGTGCCCCGCGCCATGCTCTGGTCTTACTGCCTGAACGGCGCCCTGGGTATTGTCTTTCTGATCACCTACCTCTTCTGCATCGTCGACATCGACGGCGCAATCGACGACGCAAACAACGGATCCGGCTACCCCTACATGTTCGTCTTCACCGAAGCCTTCAGCCGCCCCGCCTTCAACACTCTATCCGCCATTGTCGTCATCCTGATCTACGCCGGCACCCTATCCTACAACCTGTCCACATCCCGCCAAACCTGGGCGTTCGCGCGCGACGACGGCCTGCCCTTCTCCAAGTGGATCGCAGCGGTCCACCCCAAACTCGACGTGCCCGTAAACTCGGTCTCGGTAACGTGCATGTTCACGATCCTCTTGTCACTGATCAACATCGGCTCCGACGCCGCCTTCAACGCAATCGTCTCTCTGAATCTGACCTCTCTAATGATAACCTACATGGTCTCCATCGGCTGCGTGCTCTACCGCCGCGTCGTGCACCCGGAACTCCTGCCTCAATGCCGCTGGTCGCTGGGCCGCTGGGGCGTCCCCATCAACGCCTTCGCATTCCTCTACTCGTCGTTTGCGTTCTTCTGGTGCTTCTGGCCGCAGACGACGCCCACCGACGTCGTCGACTTCAACTGGAGTCTGGTCATGTTCTTCGCTGTCATCTTCTTTTCGCTGCTGGATTGGTTCTTGAGGGCCAGAAAGGTGTATACTGGTCCTGTCGTCTTGACGGAGGATTATCACCAGAGGTAGAGGAAGAAACAGGAAAGCGGCTAATGGGTCGGGTGGGTTTTGGGGATCGGCGGATATTTTGTCTCTTTTAAGTGTCTTTCTTTATGCTTTGCCCTTCTTTTCTGTTTATATAAACTTATTGTCTTCGTCTCTCATGATCGTGAGAGAACGAAAAGACTGAACTCGTTGGGTGGTTTCGAGGGCCGGGTGGTGGTTGGTCGGTGGGTTGGACGAAATGAGACTTTCGAAGAAAAGAATGTGACGGCCGTTTTTTTAATCTATCTATTCGTGCTATGGGCTACGATATCCACAAATTGGAAAAAATCAAAATTTACTCAGACAGTCCACATTACAATATTTGTACATGGAAAAAGAAAACCCTCTTTTGACACTGTGACATCGTTACAAAGAAGAAGAAGAAACGTACTTGGTTGGATCGTGAAGCAGTAAGAATAAAAAGACAATGCTTGCAATTTTGGTAACAATCAGCTACTTCCTCTCGCCACTCCCGGTCCCCTTTTTACAGTTACACGTTCGTCATTCCACCACCTTCCTCTCACGAGATCATCTTCGAAGCGTTCATCCCCAGACGCTCTTGGGTCTTCTCCTTTGCTTTCGGGCGAGCTCTCCGCTCCTTCTCTGCTTTACTTCGTACACAACTGCTCCCTTTTCGTGAAATCTCATGGTCCAATGTAATGTTCATAACCAAGTCAATGGTTCGGAAAAAGACGTGGCTAGCCATGAGATGCTAAGACGTGTGAACCCGCCGCTAGAGTGTTCCAACCCCTCGTTGAGCGAGATGACTATCAGGCAGGCATTATTTCAGCACTGTTCGACATGGTCTTCAGAGGTGAGTAACTTTTGGTCTGGTCTCATAAAGAGCATAGACGCTATACTTCGGATTGATCAAAGAGTCACGCTGTCCCGTTCTTCGCTTCTTCACTCGGTGAGGTTCTTAATCTCAGCGATCTGGCGAGACAAGTGCGAGATCTTGCGCAAGGCCGGATCCTGGCCGTTGACATCAGCAATGGTCATGAATGCACCTTGCATGCGCTGTTGCAAGACATCCATGATCTTGGGTGCGACCTCGCGGATCTCGGGATCTTGAAGGTTGATGGTCGACAATACGCTTGCCAGCCACTCGAGGCGCTCGTTGACGTTCTTGCCAAAGGAAGCGGTCAGAGCAGCCGAGACCGACAACGAGACCAGAGGGCTGAGTCTCTGGAGGTATTGAGGATTGACGCGGACAAAGAGCTGGTCGAAGAGCTCCGCCTGGCGTGGGGATTGCAACCACTATCGAAAGTCAGTAAACGTGATCCCGAAAGGAAAAGTGATATAGGGATAGTTATCAGGGGGGTTTCTTACCTGGATAGTCGCCTCCTCGTACTTTCCTTGGGTCATCAAGCTTGTGACAGCTTGCACCTCCCTCTCTTCCGCAGAAGGGGAAGTGACCTCGGCTCTGTCATCGGATGCGGCAGATGCGTTAGATCCTCCGCGGACTTCTGTACCACCTTGTCGCTGCAGTTTGAGTATCTGCTCCTGGAAAGCTGCTTGTGAAGCTGCCATACCATCGACAGTGTTAGACAACGAGGCGACAAGATTGGTCAACTGTTCGATCCTGGCGTTGTCTTGCTGACGTTGGGCTTGCGATTGACGAAGCTGCTCCGCAAAGCGGCGTTCTACATCGCCAACGGCCTTTTCAGTAGCAGAGACTGCCAACTTGGTGAAGTTGGGGACGATGGAGTTACGGAGAACGGTGGCGAAAGCCTGCTCGGTTTGAGCTGCGACCTTGCTTGCGGCCTGTTCCGAGATGGAGCGATGCAACTCCTTGTCCTGAAGGGCAAGGGCTATAGCGGCAGGCATAGCGGCCTTGACCTCCTTGGAGACAGATGCCGAGAGTGATGCTGACAATGCTGATTCCAGCTTGCGGTCCAGTGCAGATGTGATCAGACCATTGATGCTGGGCAAAACGTTATTAGTAATGCCAGCGGTGACAATCTGGGACAAGCTTCTCTCCACATTCTCTGTCAATGTGCTAGAAACAAGGCGAAGGACAGCATCCTGCTTGGCTGCGGCAGCAGCATCTTGAACGCGTCTGTCGTTGTCAAGCTTGCTGTACAGAGCACCAAGCTGTCTAGAGAAGGCCTCATCGATGGACTTGCTGTTGTCCACTGAGTTGGCCGAGGCAGTGCCGTTGATGCCCACATTGCGCTCTTCAGCCGGGCTGGCAGCGCTCTTAGCGGACGACAGTTCCGGTTCAGTGGAGGGGGAGTGCAGCTTCTGAGCAGCCATGGCGTATGATGCCGGTGTAAGAATAGCCGGGTTCGTCGCGCGCTCGACCGGCTTAGCAATCTCAGGTGTGGCTTTCTTGGGCTTTTCGATCTTGGCAGCACCATTGGCGGACGGCATCTCAGCCTTCGCAGCGGAGCGCGCAGAGGATGCAACCGGCTTGGTGACCTCGGGTCTCGAGGGAGACACGGACGTGGCAGCCTTCGAGGCGGCTTTGCTGGGAACCTCGGAGCTTGCTTCACTGGTGACAGATGTGGCAGTCGCACGGAGGTCGGACACGGTGATGTACGAAGCCTCTTCGGCATCGACAGGCTTCATGACCTTGTTGTCGGAACTCCAGCCAAGGTCTTCGTGTTTGATGGTGATGGTAGTGACACCCTTGGAATGCATAGCATAGAGCTCGAACAGAGCATTCTCCGATGCGCCGGAAGGCACGGGCGACTTGAGCATATCCACGCTGCGGAGTTGTCCCTTGGAGGCAAAGGAAAGCTCGCGGATGCCACTCATAATGGCGGTTGACTCGGGACGAGCCAGGGCAGGGTCTTCGGACGCAAGCATGGTCACATATCTCGCTTGATCCATACTCTGGATGTTGTATCGCGGAGCGGAAAGGTGGATGAAGTAGATGGAGTTGCGTGTCGGGTGGCCAAGGGCAATGATGCCGGTCTTGGGGTGGTATGCGATGCTGCAGATAGCATCCGAATCCTTGTCGTGAGGGAAGTGAATCTCCTGGACAGGCTTGTGAAGGCCGAGATCCCATAGTTGGAGGATGTGGTTCTGCTTAAGACCTACAATCAGATAGCGTAGGGCGACGCCCTTGACGCAAGGTCTCTCCTTGTCGACAAACATGATGGATGACGGTGTTGCCTTCTCCAATGGAAGAGTGGCGGTCAGGGTCAGAAGAGGAGCCTTCAGCTCAATGGAACGACGTTTGCCCAGGCCGGTGTCCTTGGCTGCCTCGGTCATCTCACGAATGTCCCAGAACTTGATGCGGCCACTCTTGTCGAGGGACACGAGGAGGCTGTCATCTTCACTGAAAGCAAAGTCCTTTCCAGCCTTGCCAGTGTGAATCTTCAGGCAGCGCTCCTCGAGGTATTTCTGGTTCTCGACGACACGAGTCTTCTTGTCAGCATAGGTGCCGTGGCGAGCGACGTAGGGTGCGATGATGTAGATTGATTTGCCTCTGGAGATGGCGAAAAAGTCGGCGTGACGGGAGCTCATCTTGGCTCTGGTCTTGACGGGGCTGCCAGAGGTGTTGTCGTCCTGGACGGGGACCGGAGGAAGGATGAAGCCTTGGGACTCGAGGTTGTACTCGTCCCAAGCGTCTCCCTCGACCTTGACAATGTTTGTCCAGAAGACGGAGCCGTTGACACCCGTGCCCAGGATGGACTCGGTGTCTTCGTGAGCTCCGCGAGCGGCAGGAGTGATGTTGAGGTTGAAGATGCGCTCGCTGCCAGTGAAGACCTTCTTGTCCTTGCCAGAGTCTTGGCGGATGATGCGGAAGCCGCCATCCTTGGACATGGAGTAGACAATGTGGTTGGTCGAGGCGGTGACCAGAGTGCGATCGATCTGCTCAAAGTCCTTCTTGAGGCGAGCAACATCCATGAGCGAGTCGGGGCGAACCGGAGTGACATTGTCGGCCTTCTGAATGGCGATGGAGACAAAGGGCTTCATGGGGAAGTTGTAGACGGGAACGACGAAGGAAATGCCATTGACTGGGCTCTCTTCGGCATCCGCGCTCTCCCAGCTGTCGGCAACATCGTCGACAGTCGCTTTCTTGCCGCCGTTCGAGGCCTTGTCCACAGCTGCAGGAGCGGGCTCAGATGCGGCAGCGAGTGCTTTTTCAACTTGCTTGTCGACAGCTTCACCTACGCCACTGAGAGCCTGCGACACGCTCTGCTGGCTTGCGTTGTCCACCTCAGGCGCATGCGCGTGGGCGTGGGCAGGAGATTGCGAGACGTGAGAGTCGGTGGGAAGAGGCGATGCGACGGGCGAAGAGACCGAGGGAGCGAGCTTGCGCGTCTTCGACAGATGTCCAGCAGGCTCTCCATCGCCACTTCCGGAAGCGTCTCTCTTGCCGTGCATGAGCACCTCGAACTTGGGTGCTGCGGTAGCGGGCGCGGGCTTGGTGGAAGCGGTGCGCGTGGAGGGGGTCGGGGTGGCAGAAAGCTGCTCGAAAGGATTGACGTAGGTGAAGACAGGGCCCTGCTTGGCGGATGAGGGCGCCTCGAAGGCCGACTGTGCAGGAGCCTCGCTGGCAGAACCAAAGTGTCTGACAGGGGTGTGTTCTTTGGCCTCGTGGGCGGCCTCGGCAACAGCGTCCTCGACGGCGTCAGCGACAGCGGCCTCGATTGTAGCTTCTCTCAGACCCTTGACCAGATCATCGATGACGGCGGCGGGCGGCTGAGGCACGGGAGAGGCGACGGGAACCTCTTGCTTGGGTCTACGGAGGAGGCCAAGCAGGAAGTTCTGCGTGTCCTGCGGTGGGGCGTTGGCTGCTGCTGCTGCCTCTGCCTCGGGACGTGAGTCGGGCTGCGGGGCGGCGAACGAGTTGCGCATAACGATGGGCGGCTGCTTGGGCTGGAAAGAGGCTACCAGATCAGAAGCCGAGACGTTGCGGTTGTGCTGCTGCGGGCGCAGTTGAGATGCGTGAGGAGGTGGTTGTGGTGCTCCCATCGAGGGAGTGCGTTGTTGCGGTGCGGCAATGGAAATGTTCTGCAGAGAAGCCATCGGGCTCTGCTGCTGTTGCTGTTGCTGTTGCTGCTGCTGACTGCCACTGAACTTGAGCAGGTTCAAGAGATTGTTCGCCTTTGCGTCAGCCATGGGAGTCTGTGCATGGGGAGTGCCCATGGTGGGACTCATGATGGCCGACGGGTGGTGGGGGTTTGGAGTGTGCAGTGGCGGTGAGAACATGGGAGAAGAGACAGAGGGATGCTGGTAGCCCGGAGGCGGCATAGCATGCTGCTGGTGGTGATGGTGATGGAGATGATGAGGCTGTGTCTGATGCTGAGGCTGAGGCTGAGCCCAGATGGACGCTTGCTGACTCTGCGATGGAGTCGAGTTGCCGGAAGCAGGAGCAGCTGGACTCTTCAGTCTGCTGAAGAGCTCCTGCAGATCCGCCATGTGCTAAGTCCAAGTGGCGCTGTCAAGCGCTGCAAACGATGAATCTGTCAGACTCGACTTGTCGAGACTTGACTGCTTTTCCCTATGAATCAACCCGTCCGGATAACAAAAGGAAGAAACGAGTTGGTTGGATGTTTTGAGAAAGAAAGAGTGAAAGGACCACTCGCTCTTGCTTCACTGCGTCGAATGGAATTTGGGAAGCGGCGAACGAAGGCGCCAAGCCTCGATGACTTCACCAACCTGCCACACACACAATGGATCCTTATCACTTTGTACTCACTCGAACTGCATATAATATCTATAACACGAGAAAGACAGGCCCGTGATTGAATACCACACTCATCTCTTCAATCCATCGTCATCTGCCAAAACATAATGTGACCCCAACCTTACACAATCTCCCAGCTGCCCTCACTCTCCGAGTCATCTCGTAGCTGCTGATTGACACTGAATACTGCTCTCCTCCCAACCATTGATCCATGGAAATCGAAACATGTCACCGTGTAGTCACTGGCCTGGTCAGTATCTGAAATCATTGTCTCCGTCTCTTCGTTCAAAAGGTACTCCAGCGCGCAAGCATGCCCCACCGACTTTGTGTTCCTCGTGAGCTCAAAGTATGGAAATGCTCCAGTGACGGAGCTAAAGGGAAGGCCTTGTGCTCGCGCTGCTTCTTCACTTTCTTTAGGCACCGACCACCTTAGTCTGGACCGATTGCCGCATTTGACAAGCTGCAGGTAGTCCTTGATACCGCCTGATGCATATCCCGTGCTAGCTCTCTTGATGCAAATTCTCGTCACTTCCAATACCTCCCATTCTACTCCCGTCTTCGGTGACATTCCGCGGACAACCACTCTTATTCCAGCAAGCGGCTCACGGGTGCAGTCGAGTATTCGAGTTTCCTTCCAATCCTTGCAAGCCTCATCTCTCACCGGTATAGTCGTCGTAGTCCCACACAATTCGAATTTGATATACAAGTCTGCGGGCGTCTCCTTCTTGCGGTAAGCTATAGACACCTCGAGACAGCCTCTCATTCTCAGCTTGTATAACTCCAAAGACGCGTCGACATTGCTACCCCGCTGGGTCGCGTTGATGGATGCTCTTGGCGGATCCTCGAGAAGCTTGAGAGACATTGTTGTCTCTCCGACACGCGTCTGGTCTGACGAGACCGCTAACAATACTCGAGGTAATGTGGTCGATTCACCAAAGTGAGATGGCACCATGTCCATCCCGTTTGATCGGTTGAACGCTTCCTTAAAGTCCGCGTGCAGGAAGCAATCGGAACCAGCAGGGGCCTCTCTAGCAGATTGTGTTATTGGTGAGCTCGGTTCGGGATGTGCGTCGGTAGAAGTGCAATTGCAATGCAAGTCCTTCGGTAGCTTTGTGCCCTTCCACATAGCGTCTTGGACTGCGCATGCTTCTGATATCGAAGAAAAGTGCTCGAATGGCCAAGCTGGCGCGAAGATTCCGGCTGACGTGCCATGCTTTGCTAAGACAGCCACAGCGACACCAGTCTCGGTGCCCCCACCACCAAAGGTACGGCGTGGTTTCTGATCGCTTTGCGAGTTCTGTGCCCAGACATCGATGCCGAAGACGATGTCAGTAGGATCTATAGAGTTCTCCAAGGCCAACTTCCTCGACTGTTCGACATTCCTGACGTCCCAGTCGTAGTTTGTCAAAATAGTCCCTGCCGCTTTGGCAAATATGGCATTTGAGTCCGTGAGACCGTTCTGATATTGTATCATATTACTCGCTGTCAGAGCATCATACCTGGGAGACACCCGTTCAGCAAGCGGAAGGAGATATCAGAACGAATGGGTCAACCCTACCAAATCACATTTCCATGGCCGAGTTGAGACTTGAGCTGAGTGAGAAAGCCCACTAATAGTTCACGATTCCAAATTGAAAAAGGAAATGTTTTTTCTATGTTTACTAACCAACCTTCGAAGCCATAGGCTTCTGCCATTGTGGTAAGCTGCGTGGCTACGGGATACTCCCAACCACCCTCAAAGTCGGTGGACGGACGCCTCTCCAAGATTTGTCCAATGTTGGTGGACTGTGGCTCCACCAGGAATGTTCCTATTGACCTGACACCGTTGTGGTGTAGGGTGTTTGTCCAAGTAGGGGGAGGTACACATACAAGCTGGTCATATGCACCTTTAGCTTGGTAAGTCTCTAATATGGGAACAGCTTCTGCAAACCTTGTGAGAAAAGTACACAAAAGCGTCAACATATTGCATATAATCGCACGAATAATTCACAGCGCTCAATGAAGGCCCCTGACAGGCTTCGTAATCGTGGTAGTTACCCACGTAGTCGTGGATAAGGATGATCTTGGCCTTAGGATCATCACGTTCCTGGTCGACATCAACATCAGGTCTTGGAATGAGAGGTATATTGGCTCTTTGTAACGGATCAACTTCCTTGGGGTCCCATTGCTGGAGTTCCTCGAAGGTATCGAAATACGCAAATCCTTTGAGGACATCAAGCTCACGCTGCAGACGTCGCCTCCTGGCATCCTCTTCCATATCCTTGGATGGTCGTGTGGGTAATTGGTCCCTGAAGCCATCTCTGATCGGGCGGAGTACGTCCTTCCATGAGACCATGATGGCGGCTTAGCCGTATTCACCAAGTCGCAATCTCTTCTACATTGGTCTCATCGCTCACTGACTCTACGAAGTACAAGAAACTGGCTCGGGTGTGACCTATGGAGAGTGTATGGGTACAGTAACGAGAGCAAGTCAAGTCAAGTAAGGTACAAAGGAGAAAGGATATCAATTAGATCGAAACGTTATCGCTATCTTATCCGAGATGCAAGGCAAAGGGAGCTCTCACGCACGGACCAAACACGTTGCGTCGTCGTTGTTTCGGCCACGAAAGTCACAAGTTGTTCACAAATCGATCAAGTCTGAGCGAGCTGAATCCCTCCTGAGCTGTTTACTTTCTCCTTTTTGTTGCAAACTGATAGATCACGGAGTGTGATATACGAGCGCTGTCGCAGGAACTCCTCATTGCAAGACCAGAGACTCGTAGAGTCGACAAAACACAAATCATGAATCTCTTCAGGATATTAGGTCCGTCTATCACTGAAGCTGCGGCTATCACTATATATATGTGTACACAGCAAAAGAATGGTTGACTGACAATACCACACAGGCGACTTGTCGCATTTGTTTTCCATTGTTATATTGTTACATAAGATGAAGACTTCGAGTGTATGCGCCAGCTACAAGTCCGGCTTTGCTATCCGTTGCGATTGACTGACCTGATATCAAAGAGCGCATCAGGCATATCATTCAAGTCGCAATTCCTCTATTTTGTTGTTTACGTGACAAGATACCTCGGTCAGTCTATCTTCGTCTTCTGGCATGGAATGCGACATGGCGATCCCGAGCATCCTTTACTGAGAGCATCATACCCACAGACCTCCTCTGGACAGACCCTACTCGCTCGCTATGGAACACCTTCTTCAAGATCTTCTTCATTGGCGGTAGCGCTTACACCATTTACCTCATGTTGACCGACTACAAGCCGACGCACGATCCCAATCTAGACACCTTCAAAGTGCAATATCTACTTATAGGATCAGCCATCCTCGCGATCCTCTTTCCCTACAAGTACACCTTATCTGAGATGCTCTGGGCCTTTTCCATCTGGTTGGAGTCAGTTGCGATTCTGCCGCAGCTGTTCATGTTGCAGAGAACTGGAGAAGCAGAGACCATCACCACGCATTATCTGTTCGCGCTGGGGGTGTACAGAGCTCTGTACATCCCCAACTGGCTATACAGATACTTCGCCGAGGGCTACCTCGATCCCATCCCTGTCATTGCCGGCTTGATCCAGACTGTCCTGTACTCGGACTTTTTCTACATCTACTATACGAAGTAAGAGAAAGACAAAGGCTTGCGCGAGTGGAGTGGGCAAGAGCATTTGCTAACGTTTGTGATTACAGGGTCATGCAAGGCAGGAGATTCAACTTGCCGGTATAGGGTGAAAGGAAGAACGCTGAACAGGGGACAGTGCAGCTTCCGCAAGGGGGTGGGGGTGTTTGATCTTTGCGCGCAATGAAGCAAGATTCATCAAGCGAATGGACCCCAAGGAACAAACCAAAAAAGCAAGGGAGGAATAGACAAAAGATTCTTGCACTTCTAGCGAGCAACATGCATGGATGCGGCGAATCAATAAAGATGTTATGTGTAACCCTAGAACATTGTCTTTCGAATACTTGGCTTTGTTATGCTTTTCTGTAATGAAGCAACGTTAGATCAGCCAAGATAGGTAAGGTAGCTACCTCGATCATCTCGTGTTCTCTGTTCCCGAGCTTCAGAGGAAGAGCAACACATTACGTATGAACAGCAATTTGCTGCCCAGAGTAAATCTAGACTGCAACACGCGTTCCAAAAATTTATCATATTAAGACTACCTGGCTTTTCATCACTCTATTCATATACTTTCAATTGACGAATGGATAACACACCTTGCTTAGGGCAGTCGCATCTTACTGTATGTTGTTCTTACTCGCTAAACATAAGTCGCGTTAGACATGACCTGCTTTACTGGTAAGCCCGCTGTAATGCTCCCGCTTGCGGCCATCGCAACACTTTGTAGAGACGAATGACAACCACAATAACCACGACTCTATTGAAAACACTAAGCAAGTTACGTAAGAGAATAACGCACGCAAAAACATGTACCAGCAGAGGAAACAACTCTATGGAAAGGATGCAATCAGCAGAGAAGTAAGCACATAAACAACAAGCAAACAAGCAATGAAGGGACAGGGTCGCCCTCGCAGCGAAACGCACTTCACAGATTCAAGCTTCGCCTCAACCTTACTTTACCTACCGACTCTCCTGCCCTGTGAAAAGTACCTTAAAGTCACATACAGGTATAAATCCTTCCATCCATGCAGAGAAGAATCCATGCATCACACGAAAAAGCCACTTAATAACCGCAGGA
This sequence comes from Neodothiora populina, assembly GCF_041146345.1. Lineage (NCBI taxonomy): Eukaryota > Fungi > Ascomycota > Dothideomycetes > Dothideales > Dothioraceae > Neodothiora > Neodothiora populina. The sequence continues at coordinate 664,050 of NW_027191405.1, read as the reverse complement.
TCATTTGACATTTACCCCCCCTGTACTTTCAGGCAAGAGATGTTATTAAGCATGACTTCCGACCCGAACCCAATCCTTGAACCACAGTCTTCGAGATTTCGAGAGCATAGACTACAGCAGTAACAGCAAGATACCCAAGGAATACAAGTCGAAGCCAAAGAGCTCATTCAACACCCCTCCTTACATAACCCACTCCCACTCTACGCCACCTACTCACTCCCTCGTAACCAGAAACACAACCAGCAGGGTTCCAAACAAACCTACTACCCGACCGCCCTGCCGTAGCTTACTGCAACCTTACCTCACTATCATCCCACAAATCCCTCACCCTGCATGGGCATTAAAAAGAAGAAAGTTGCCAGCTAACGTAGCCAGCCATGCAACAACATCCTTGCTGAAACATATGCATATCAGGCCACATTTATTCCCAGTACCGTGTCACCACTGCATATATCCACAACAGGCTCAATTTAACTCTATTGCTCCTACCGGTAGTAGTAGTAGTCCGTCGCGACCCCACTCACACGCATGATTATTTTTCCAGAAGGCATGATCCTCGTGCAACCCTTCTGACTCGGGCCTCTTGGTCGGGCAAGGTGTGTTCCTCGTTTCGCCTAGAAGAAAGAAAAACTCCGAGACAGGCACCAAAGCATATTTCGTCGGTTCGACCGCTGGATCGCTCATGTAACTGTACCTTGATGAGAGGCAAAAAGCGGGGCGCCAGTCAGGCAGGGTCGCCAAGTACGGAGAAGTGAGTGACGCTTTGGGTATGGGGAAAAATAGAGACGAAAAAAATTGACCGCGCCAGGGGTCGAACCTGGAATCTCTTGATACCGCTCAATCGTATTGATTGATTCGTAGTCAAGCGCCTTGCCATTGGGCCACGCGGCCTTGTTGTTGAAGAACCGGCAGTCATCACTCAATATATTCAGTCGGGGGTAGTCGCGATAGGGTTGAAAGCACTGCGGATGACTCTCGAATGGGTGCATACTATAATACTCGTGTCTGAGCCGGCGGCTACTCTACCTTGATGTGATCTACCGTTTGGGCTGGTCGCAAGCGATAGTTTCTTGTTAATGAATTCAAAAACGGTACTATTGTCCTGTTTCGATATCCTACGCCTGCATATGGGACTGTGAGTTTCTCAAGCATAATCGGAGTGGGTATAAGATCGGAACACTTGATATTGAAGTATATCGCGCGCAAGAGGACGAATATAGATACATCAACACGAAAAACATGGTGAAGCATTCACCGTGTCTGGAGAATCCGAAAATATAGAGATGCAACCCAATCAAACATCATTCGTGATTAAACTCAAAAGAAGTGGCACCTGTCCTGGCCCAAGGTTCCCTTTTCCCGTAATCCGCACGTAGAAAAAAAGTAATCTGGAGGCTCATGCAAAGAAACCCCTCGCTTTGTCAAAAGATCCCAGGGCCTGTAATCCGGAGAGGCCAAAAGCGATATATGAACAGAAAGAAAAAGAGCCGAAAGAGGATATCATAAAAGGAAAGTCAATCAAGACCTGCAGAACAAAATTAGTGTAACAACAGAAGATGGCCCTCTCAATAACGAGGTGCCGGGCCTGCTCGAGGAGGCCAAGGTGACGTGGGTGCCATCTCAGAAGATATACTGAAATGGACGTCCTTCCTGATTATCGCCTCTTGTGATTCAGAACTCCCCGTACTGGGCTCTCTCTTCAGTCTGGGGCCGCCTGGCTCGGCCGGGCGTGGTCCATATGCGTTCACTTTGTACTTTCCAGCAACACCGTTATCCAGACCATGAATAAAGTCATTCCCTAGCGCGATCGTATCGTCGTCAGCGCTTGCCAGATGTGTCGAATGTCGTGATCGATCTTGTGTGCTGCGGCCCCCCGACCTTGAGTTCTTGCTGTTGGCCAGGGAGTGCATCTGGTAGCTTGCAGTTCCGAACATGCCCAGCTCGGGCTTGTTGCTGTGTGAATGCGTATTTGAAACCTCCCAGCCCATAGCCTTTTCGTAGCCGCGAATGAATCCTCTGAGTGTTGGTATGGTCGCGGACATGAGAGCATATCCAAGCTCGATTTGTAGCCATATCAGATTTCCGATGATAGCAAGCCCTGGGTCTGGCGTATCTGCCAATCTTCCTACTCGAACTGCATGGAGAATAGCGAAAAGCGCAACCCTAGTAATAGTATAAGTATACGTCCGATTAGGCGCAAGATGCTTATACGACGGAACTTACACTATCCTGAAGGAGAATGCACCGACGACAGTGACCTTGACGTCCCAGCCCATCTGAAGCGGCCTCACAAGAATGACTGAGAGGACTACAATCGCTATTTCAAACATGGCGTCGAAACCAGCGACGACACCCCATCGAGTGGTCTGATGAATAGGTTAGCACGGATCTAGCATTGAAGCGTTGTATGACTCTGGCAAGCTGCATACCTGTCCAACGCATCGAGCGCCCTCCAACTTCGTAGTTGGTCCGCAACCAACTGTCAGTGCCAACATGGACCCTACTGCCCAGACCGTGACAACACCGAGAAGAATGTTGCATGCCATCCATGCCGCAGTGAAATCGCGAGTGAACAACCGTTTCATGAAGACAACGATGGAAAACTTGGTAAAAGCCAGCGAGATCAGAAACAGACAATTGCTAGCAAATACGCTCTGTATAAGTAATGATTAGCAGTGTCATCTTTGAATACCAGAGCGCAGTGTATCGTACCCGACCAGCTTCTCTGGCTTCATCAGTCGTCAATAGTGATGATGATTTTCCTAGTCCTCGGCTGTCCATGCCAACGAACAAGGCAATGTATTGCGCCAGCGCAAAGAACTGTCGAGAGTCGTCAGCATTCTATCCTCATGATGAAGTGGCGAACAATGCACACCTGAGCGGCAGAAACGAGCCAGTCATCGATGCCAAATGACCGTCTCCTGATATGATACCGAGCAGCCAGCGTCACAGTTGAAAACAACAAGCTGAGTATCGAGGTGACCCACAGCAGACCCGCATGATCGGTCGAGGTCACTGGGGCAAATACATAGTAGCCGTTGATATAATGGCCCATAATCAGAGAGTACTACACGACAAAATCCGGAGAGCAGCTCATTAGAATCGTAATACAAGAAGACCTCGACAGGAGATAGTATAGTCGAGAATTTAGATGTAGATCAGCAAGTGCGATTATGTATAAAGAAGAGGGGAAAAAGAAACGGCCCTACCGCTGTAGATCGTTAGAACAACCTACACCTTTTACTCCAGACGGGAACGAATATTCTCTGAAGCTCAGGCCTACTCCATCTTACAAAGTATGGACCACTACATTAGACAACGGTTTAGTAGTGGGAAGTGGAATTGGGCAGGCGTGAGCCAGAAATCACACAACATGGCGTGGAAGTCGAAACTCTAAAGGACGACAGGTGCGCAGCCACGGCAAGTCCCCTACACGTAACGACATAGCTTTCGCGGTAAGGCTACAAGTATAGGTCTGCGCAGGTTGCCGTCTCCCATGGCGAGTTTGATGTCGCTCATCTTCGAACCTTATGCGCTCTAGATCTGATCCGCATCATGTCTCTTGCCGGAATACAGTACTCTATCTCAAGGAGATGCGCGTAAACCTTTGAGTGACGGGCGGCATGCAATCTCGAGATCGTGAGCTCGTGTTTCAGAGTATCGGGGATGCGTGGCTCTCCGCCTGGGCAACGTTCGCAATAGTCGCATCGCCGACGAGAGCGCGGATGCCATTACCAAATACTAGGCAGGTACGGAGTACTAAAGACCTGATCAGCCGAGATAAGGAAAATTCTCGTCTGTAGAACGGAGATGAGCGAACATAATTGGCCGACAGCTTTTTGTCTATGCCTCAACGCGCAACTCGTATCCACGTCGAATAGATATGTGTCGATCACAACCCAGTTGATGCAGATAGATTCTCGCCTCCTACAGCAGATCGACGACACATGAGCTACCAACGCAAGAAGTGGCGCTCCTTACCTCACTCGAGGCGATCTGTTTCGGACTCATGCCTTGCGCGACAGGTCCCTCCTGAGTCAGTCATGTGCGAATGGACTGACTGCATCATCCTACCCCCCTCGTTGCGACACCAGCGTGGCTATTCAAGGTTTCGGCTACTGCATGACGGTGAAAGTCCATCTGACAACGTCTGTCTTGAAAGCCAAAAATTCCTGCACAGAACAGGTGCCGATCCCGATCCCAGTAGTTCAGCAATGTGGAGACGTGGTTCCCACAAGACTTGCTGGACCCTGCACAGCTGGCACGCTGCGCAATGAACTCGGGTCCACATGGTGGTCGCGTCGGAGCCGGCACGGGGGGAGCCTCATTGTAGCGCGCACTCGCAATACGCTTGCATGGTATAGGTACCCGAGCCTATCTACAAGCACAGTAGGGCATCAAGGATCTAGAAGAATTATATTAACTGACGCGACCCATTTTATTTGGTTTTGCGAGAGAGCCGCGGTAGATCGATAGCAATCTAGATCATGATAGGGTGCATGAGAATGCCAGCTGTGATATATATCTGGAGCCTCCATCTAACGAAAACATCAATACGATGGAAAAGCAAGAAAACAGAAGGTGATTATATATTTTATTTTGGCTACTGGGCCAGGCTCGGCGGTGCAATTAACATCCTGCGACTTGGCCTCCAGATGCTACCGTACGTAAGGTCCGCAGAGTCAGAAATAGAGTGTGGTAATAAATGGCAGTTCGTACTGCAAAGGGATCATAAGGTAATTTTCTTTCGATCCTGCCTTATGGAGAAATTTGCTATGTGAAATCATAAACGACAAGGGCCTGTCCTCCACAGCTCTTTTCCTTGAGCACGACGACTCTTTCGTCGTCGAAACCGACCCAACCTCTTGTCATGCTGGTCTCGTCGAAGCGGTGCTCGAGTGCAAGTCCCAAGCCATTTCCACGTGCGGCGATGGCCGAGGACAAAGCATCTGTGTTGCTTGTGCTTCGCGCCTCTGGTCGGAGCTGTACACTAAGCTCGCCGGCGGCAAGTCTTCTCCGCGCTGCGGCTGAAGCGAAGCCGCCTTCGAGCTCCCAAATCCTCAGCTCATCACCGCGCTTGCTGACAGAGACGGCTTTGCCGCGCCCCCCGACATGAGCTCCTGACACGGACGATGTGTGGCCCCATAATCTGTTACCCGGGCTGATGGTCAAAGCAGAAGCCGTAGATGACACTAGGTAGAGAGTCAGGGTGTTGTCGGGGTGCGACACTAATAGGTAGGGATGTGTATATGACAAAGAGGTAGGCTTCGAGTGAATCTGATTAGCTTCCGAGGTGCCGAAGTGGCCAAAGGCTGCCGTGGACAAGGAGGAATTCTGCGAAGCTGGTATAGTAGAATGGCCAAGCGCGAGAGGTCGGTAATGCTGGTCTATTGCAGACGCCAGCCGCGACTCCTTCAGCTCGCCATTTGTTGCAACATGCAGTTCCTGTATGCCGACAGTCCATCCAGATAGGTAAGTAGGAAGTGCGTATGCGATAGACACTAGTATATTGTCCGACGAAGGTCTAATGGACAAGGTCATGGGTGGCCAGACCGTACGCGAATGTAGTGATTGCAGCAAGCGCGGCGGCTTCAAGGCGCGCCGACCCGAGTCTTTTTCTTCTACGGTGTCGAACTTGTAAAAGGACAACAGCTGGTTGGCGGTCATCGAAGCGACATGAGGGTAGGACAAGGCCATTGCCGACAGCATGCCGTTAGAGGAGGGCTCGTGGGAGTATAGATGAGTAAAACTTGTCGCATCCGCGTTGAGCTCATAGATACTAAAGGAGCCATCCTGGAAGCCCACGGCGACTTTCGAGGCGACATTCTGCTTCGTTGAGGTATTGACAGCAAGCGCGGAGGGCGGGCTGAGGCGGTGGTTGGGATCCGGGTGATGCAGAGCTATATCGGCCAGCTTTTTGTGTCCCGCTCTGTCGCTCCAGGCGCGCAGCCCATCGTGTTGATCAACCATGTAAATCGTACTCTCGTGCATCTGAACAAGTACTGGAGGCACAGAAGGCTCTTCAGCGACAGGGACCTCACTCATGGCGCATGTGCCCTTCGTCCAGTTATGCCGCGTCTTGTATTGCTTCTTCCAATTTGTCTCCTTCCCTCGCTGCACCAGACTCTCGTCGTCTAGCCATTTTGATGACTTGGAGGAAAAATATAGGCTCTCTGCCGCCACCCCTGATCCCCGAATGCCTGGTAATCGTGCAGCTCGAGGACGAACGAAGCGATTGTAGTACAGGGCTTTCCACAGTTGTGAATCGCCAGCTAGAGTATGAAAGCGATGTGAGAGACTTTGGTGTGAGTCAGTGACCATCAGACTACCTTATTATGGTGCGCGACACATACCTCTGACATCCGATCAGATCTGGAACTGAGAGGTGAGAGAGCACGCGAAGGATGAGTTCATGGCTGAGTGACGACAAGTGATCTGGATGTGACGGTCGCCACCGTTTCACGGGAGCCTCATCGGAAGTGTCAGATGCTCTTCTCTTGCCCATCCTTCAGGTAACACAATCCAGCCAGGCGCAGGTGAAGCGCATTCAATGAATAAGCCATCAAGGTGGTGTAGCAAAGCCTCGGGTGGGCGGCGAATCTTCCGGATCGAGCAGATCACGATAAGGATAGCGATAAAGATAAGCCTGTATCATAGATCTCTTGGCAAGTGATGTCGAGTCAAGGGTCCGAACGCAGCTGCCTCGGCGCGTCATTCGCCCGCCGCGTCTTGTTCAATATTATTACCTGGTACCTTACCTTGACGTGTTCAAGTAGTCTCACAGGTTCTGATGATACTAGAGCTAAGTCTCTGTGAGAACATGAGTCAACGGTAGAAGCTGAGTACCTTGAGTAATGCCAAATGGAAAGAGGAATGCAGTCTGAAGGACATCCTCGCTCTCAATTCCGACCTATACCACGACCGCTGGACGGCGTGATCCCAACTCATCAGGAATATGATCGGATCGTGAATCTGTACAACTCACTTCTACACGAATACCGTGAGCTAGACAGACGTACAACCGAGAGGGAGAAGAGATACAGGCAGATCAAGCAAAATCTCAAAGATTGGGATGCGTATATAAAGCGAAAACGCCATCCCACGGTCACTGGATTGCTACACCGGACTCCTGTTACCCCGTCTGTCCTGGATTCGTCCCCCAACACTGGCCAGATTGTCACACCCAAGGCGGCTCGTGGTCCAGAGTTCACACATCAGCCTTCTTTTGCCTCGCATCTTAGACATGATACTCCACCCACCTCTACACCTTCGATCGTATCAACATTGAAGATCACATCGAGCCAGACCACCCAAGGTGACTTTCCCAGCGATGGACCAAAGCCGAGTTTGGATGATAACGACGTCCCTCAGTTCGTCTCCACCAAGTGTCTGAAACGAAAACGGAACACGACGAGCCACCCTGCAACCGATGAGGTAAATGCCAATAACAATAACGATAACAGTAACAACGGTGCTTCTGATCGACCAATTCGGGTCAAAGAAGAGAGTTGTAGTAATCCAGTCGTAGCACAAGCCAGTCAGCCGCTCCTTTTGCGCACCGAGACATCGGATCTCGATGCCCTCTCGAGACCTCAATTTCAAGATTTCCTTCCATCACATGAATCTCAGAAATTGAAGACACCGACAATGTCGAAACACGTTGGGACATATGATGTATCGCATATCAAGACAGAGTCCACGACGTCGATCGTCGAAACCCCCAAACATCAACAGAACAAATCGGCCGAAAGAAGCTCCTCCGGGCCCTTGCAGCCTCTAAGCAATAACACTCCTGTCCTTCCTCGAACGAGAACTCCAAATCACAGAGAACTCAAAGATAAAGACAGCAGCCACAGGAGGGGTGCCGCCGCTATTCATATCCTCTCTGAGGACGGCGACACCACCGAAAGGAGCCCCAAGCGATCAAAGGTCTGCCCAGGTCAAACCACGCCAGATTCCAGTAATGGCGCTCGCCTCGGTCGCCTACTTGAAGGGAGCTTCCAGACGCCTGCAAAGACAGTGTTGAGCCCCCGTGTGACAACGGCCCGCAAGTCTATAGAGTTAAGCAAATCACAAACACCAAAGACATCGCAGCGTCCTATTGACCGGACAAGGAAAGTGAGAGACAATGTTCCTCCTGAGCAAGTGAAAGCAGATGTCGACCCTGAGGTAGGACCCATTCGACCCGAAGATGAGCCCCTGCGCAGCCGACCTCTACACCGTCTGAACATTGATGATTTCAAAGTCGATCCGAAATATGCCGAGCTTGGTTTCGCCTATACGGAGACGGTGCGAAAGCGTGATGAACGTCGCTGTTTGCCAGGATGTACCCGAGATTGTTGCGGGGCCATTCGCAGGCTGGTCGCGGCAGGTCTTTTGCCCACTGCCTCTACCCGTCGCGGCCTCTTCGACAATCCAGATGCTGATATTGACGATGACGAGCTCACGCTGCAAGGGTATCTTGGCCAAGGGTATGCAGAAGTCATCAAGAACGCTAGTGCGGAGAAGAGAAAGGAGATGCTTGTCGAAGCGCGCGCTACCGCGTTCGCGGATCAATATGGTAAACACAGGCAAGCATTCGAAAGGCGGACCACCCCACCAGGCTTCTGGAGGACAGATATGCCAACTACTCAAGAGGAGGAACAGGACCGTGAAGAAGCCAGACGCTTGGAGCGGCAAAAGATAGAAGAGCGATGGCGTGAAGCAATGCGTGGTGGTGGTCGTTACACTTTCAGGGACGAGTGAACAATATCGAGTGAACTGTATCGAGTGAACGATATGGCGTAGCCGCCGTATACTTGAATGTTCAACAACACCTCCTTTCCTTGTATCGACATTCTCACTCTGACCATTTCTTGATCACCTCTGCTCTCATACATCAGTTTCAGATTCAACTATCAGAAGGATATCTACTGCATTGAGTTGCTTATCACTACACTTTGAAACACAATCAGGTCAGCCCTCATCTTGCCTAATTGCCTAATCGTTTTTCGATTATTGCCTGGAAACCTGACACAATTCACTCAGGCTTCTCATCCTGCCACAATACTTAATCGTCTTTCAGTCACTGTCTCGAATCTTCACGCACTTCACTCAGGGCATACTGTATCTTGCCTCAATACTCAGTCGTCTTTAAGATACTGCCTGGAATCTTGACACATTTCACTCAGTGTTGACTTCATCAGCTTCATAGCAGATTCACACACTGTAGTTGACCTTAATTAGGCTTCACTTGCTGCGTGCGTGACTGCCTTACGACTTCTCGCCCTTGCCTTACGACTTCACGTTCCTACCGTTACAGGGATATGCAGCAGTGCCTCTCCTCGCAGACTTCTACACATTTACCTCTATCTAATATTGTGCGTCCTTCTTCTTTTCCTTCTCTTCTCTATCCATCATGTCAACCATGGAATTTTCCGCGCACAAGCGGGAAGCCAGCCCCGAGGGGCTATTCGAGCAAGGTATGTCGTCTTATCATTTTTACATACATGTACTGACTTAGACACTATAGACTACAAGGGACAGAAAAATTATTCCACGCGTAAGACCTTCGATGGCAGAAACGTCGAAGAACGATTGGCTGGACGGCCTTACATCTATGACAAGCATGAAGAGATCCCTAACCTCCCTTATTATGACGATGAAAGAATCAAGTCCATCGAAGAATATGTAGAAATCGATGCGAGCAAATTATACAACGCAATCCTCCTCGAAATGCCAAAACAAAGGGATACTCAGCTCCATCATCTGGCAGAAGAGATACACAGATTGCTAAGAATCGACTATCCCGTCACCGCGATTGCTCTCCACGGAAATGCATCGACAGGGAAGTCTTCAACACTAAACAACGTGGTATCGAAAGCCGGTTTAGCAGCCGCGAGTGATGCGGGTCGCAGCTGTACCCAAGTTGCAACTGAGTACGTGAGCAGGAAGGAGGATTACCCGCCGTTCTCAGCTCATGTCCACTGGATGTCTGAAGACCGAATTGAGAAGATCGTGGGAAACGCTGCCGACGTCCTGATACACTATTACACCACAAGGAGTAATGAACCTAATGCAAATGCTGTTGCAGATGGAGACGCGATGGCCGACGATGATAATTATGCTCAAGTACACACTGCACAACAGTTTCTGCAGAGTGTCCTCTGCGACAGGCCAACGTTCTTGTGCGAAGTATCCACGGCGGCATTCTTTTGCAATAACGGCAAGGAGATCGTAGCCAGGTCAATGCTCGGATGGATACGCGAGAATTTAAAAACCACTTACGGCACATGGACTACTAACAATGTCACAGTGGTTGAGGCTACTAATCTGCGCCTGCTCCGCAGGGAGCTTGTCCCTTTTCAAGAGAGGGGGGATGATTTTTCTAAGGAGCCCAGATACTGGCCACTCGTGGACAAAGTACGTTGTTACATTGATTCGCCGTTCTTGCAACGAGGCATCGAGTTGGTCGATTATCCTGGCACTTCCGATAGAAACATGATGCGCAGAGACCGTTATCAAGATGATAACTGCTCGGCGGTGCTTGTTACTCATCAAGTCAGCCGTGCACAAACAAGTCAAGATCTCTTCAACAGCTTACAGCGTGCTATACGCATATATGGAGCCGAGAATGTCATCCTTGTACTTACCAATTGCGATACAGCCGATACCGACCCGTACAATCTTACTCATATTGAGAACATGACGTTCACGAATTTGAGCAAGAACATCGACAAAGCTACGACAGCGTTTGAAGACGCCTTGGAACAGGACGATATTGAAAAAGAGGAACAAGCCAGGAACGAACTCGACAATCTCAAGCAGATCCAGGAGAAGCGGAGAATCCTGATCCGCAATGAAAAACTTGAGAAAATACTCCAGGCTGAGTATAAAGTGCTTTCGCCATCCTCACTTATCAAGGTCTACCCCGTGGCCAACAAAGCCTACGAGAAGCATCTTTCTGGTTCGGACAGATTTAGCTCCCATCTTCTCGACGTCGAAGAAACCGGTATCCCAGATTTGCGTCACGCGATCTGCACGATCCATAGCGAGCGCCGCATGTTGCGCATAAGTGAGCACTATCGACGCCTGAGGTTGGCGACTGCACGCATTCTTCTGTTCGCAGAATATGATCGGCTTACACGCAAAGCCGATGTCGATGCGATCGTATGGCAACAAAAAAAGAATGCAGCACGTTCCTCGATGGCTGCGGTGAGGGAATGAGTGCCGCAATCAAAACCATGTTCGGTCGCGAGTTCCAGGACCAGATCAAACGAGTGCTTAGCCCTATGGTGAAGGGGCTGATCACGACATGGGGATCCAAGTTCACCGCCTCCTCGTTCAAAGCCTTTGTGACGCGCGACGGAATTCATCAGCCCAAGAATGGTGCTTATCTGAATATGACCGAGGAATTGCTGCGACTCGTGGAGAAAGATGTTGAGCCCATGCACGTCGAGATTGCACAAATCATAGACGAAAAGATTGAGCTCATTATAAAGAAAACTACTGCGATGTTTGACACGATAGAACGACAATTCGATACTTCGGAGCATTTGGGCGGTGTTGACATGCAGAATTTCATGGAGTGTTTCCATCAGGAGAGGATTACTGCTTTGGCAGAGGTCGGGGCCCAAGCTATGGCGCTCAAGAGAACGCTTCGGTGAGTATTCTTCCTCTGGTCTTGTGAGATGTACTGATAATAAAACACAGCAAAATGCACAATGACGCCCTGGAAGCACGCCCAGTGTCCAGACGCTACCCGTCATCTAATAGTGCCCAACAACAACCTCAACCGTTGCGTCAGCCCTCGCCCTTCGTGACGCGCATGTCGGAAATCTACGTCGAGGTCTCACGCATGGCTGGCGGTAAGGGCTCTCACAACAAGCGCATCCAGAGGTTCTCATCTTTAGTCGCATCTTCATCTACAGCTTGGGGTCCCTTTCCACGTCTATGCGATCATCTGGTGCAAGCGTTGTCCGCACCCCTGGGAGACTTTATCGGGGAGAAGATCGTCAAAGGCTGCATCGACGCCACGCTGGACAGAGTGCTGCAAGACCTGAACATCCGCTTCGAATGCGGCGCAGGTGAAGCAGAAGGTGGAGGACGTCGGAGCGAAGTGAATGGAGAGTTGGATGAAGCTGCGCGAGCAGAGCTGAAGATTGCACTGGCCGATTGCGTCGACAGATGCAAGGACGTGATGGAGAGCAAACTGCCTGCTCTCATTTACGGGGATGGACATGAATTTGGAGGTGGCACTGGTTCCACTTCTGCCATCTGGTCGTCGTAAATTCCTCCCGAGTCGAAGGAGAACAAGGACCTGAAAGCCAATTATAAGGAGGTGTATATTATTTGGATTCAGGGAAACATTTAGTGGCTCTGCAGATATGGAACTCTTGCCTATTACTTCACTTGGCTCATCTGACTTTGATGAATCTGAACCACCTGTGAATTTGCAAAACAGAAGAATATCAAAGATCCGTGTCGTCTACATCTCGAGTGACCATTTCGTCGCTTCTTTTCATTTCGTGTATGTAGCAATATATCTATATGGATGCAAAGGGCTAAACACTCTTTCTTTTCATCCCGACGTCGAGAGTGGGACATCTGAAACTCTCCGAAAAGGTGTTACACCATACGGTAGAGATCCGTGTCGGACCACCATCATCACCAACATCCCGTGCTGCAGGCGATGTCTGAACATTGCTGCGCCAGAAAATCAAGTGAAACACTGAGTAGCCATGATGGGACACGTTTCGTGGGTTATCCTTCGACACCATGAAGAAGCGTCCTGACGGCTCTCAATCCCAACAACAGCCCGAAAGAGGATCCGACGCCGATCGATGATGCATACGCGGGTTTTTTTAAGACGGGGATGACATATTCATTCATCAAAGGACGTTTCTCCATTCCTTCTTCTTTTCTGGACACTCGACATTCGAACGTCCCCGTGAACACCCAGCGAAAAAAAAGAAAAAGATGAGACAAAAAAGACGCCACACTCCATGCTGCCAGATGACTGCTGAAAACCCGTTTGATTCTCTTTCTACGTCTTCTTTCACGGACAAGAGAAGAGAAAATGAGAGGATGATGAAGATTGGAAGGCAGAAAAAAAGATTTCTCTCCCGCTCAGTAGAATGACTCGACCATGGTATCCTTGTTGATGGTGTTGATGGCGCTGGGTCCGGAGCCCTCGCCGAGCTTGAACACTGACTCGATGACCGAGAGCTCGGTGGCCGTGGTGTCGAGACCTTTTTGAATCTCAAGTCAGTGGGACGAGCGGTAGAAACAGGGGAAAAAAGAGTAATCATACCTGTGACAGCCATCCAGTCATTGACGACCATACCCGCACCGACGACTGGCGAACCGCGATTCACGGAACCAGCAACAAGCGGGACCTGAAGCAGCGAAGAAAGCTCATCCTGATCCTGAATGCTCGTCTTAGGGTGCACGATACCGCCCTGGTTGCTCAAGCTCATGTACGAGCCCGTGAGGACGTTATCGGCAATCGTCTGTCTGAAGACCTCGACGCCCAGAACATCAGCGATGATCTCCTCCGTCTCGCGCTCCAGGTCCGGGTGCACGAGGGCGACGTGGTCGTTGCAGCAGATGACGTTGCCGAGCGCCGATAACCGCTCCTCGATTCTCTGGATCTTGACGTCGTCCGGGATGCTGTTGCGCAAGTGCTGCAGTTCCTGGTCGGTCGTCGAGGTGGGCACGAGCAGGCCCTTGCGGTTTCCCGCTGTCAGGCGGCCGATGATGCGGGTGCCGGCGATGGTGGTGTGGCAGATGGGGATGACATCCTGCAACTCGGCCTCGAAGACCGAGTAGAAGTTCTCGGAGGCGCCGACGGCGACGAGCGCGTAGCTGTTGGTCAAAGTGGAGAAGACTCCGACTCTGTTCGGTGGTGCGTGGTTAGTATCGTTGCTTTTCTTTATCTGCACTTTTGTTCTTGCTCTCTGCTGTTGCTCCTGCTGCTTTAGACTATGCCGCGGCTGCTTCCTTCCTCCTCGACTGCGGCATAAAGAGTGCTGAGCTACTGAAACGGGAAGGAGGGGTTTCTTACTCGTTGGAGTTTTCGAAAGCTGCGCGGACGGCCATGATGCTGGATTTTCCTTGACTTTTCTTTTCCTGTAAGTTAAAGGTTCAGAAAGAAAGAACGAATTGTGCTTTTGTATATAAAAATCAAATGTCAAAGGTTTATTGCAAGACAAGAATAATGTGAATCTGGTTATGGAGAGCAGGAACGTGGCGGGGGGAAAGTCGCACACTTTAATCTTCTCTTCTTTCTCTTTCTTCTTTCTGCCTGCAGCTTATTCTCTGCATCTACTTTTGGCGTCGTTCGCAATTTGTTACTGCAAGACGTCACAAAACCTCTGCCGAACCGACGAGGGGCACGCTAGTCTCTTTTCGGCAGTGGATTCTGACGCCAGGGTCCACACTACGCTTTCGCACAAGTGACTCACTTGTCGGTTGACCCATTTGTTCGATGTCGACTGTATATGTTATGACTCTTTTCCTGTCGTACAGCTTAGCGCTGGGCGTATGCTGAAATAGACATATGCATCCACACCATCTGCATAAAAGTGACTCACTGCATTGTGGGGGAGATTGATTAGGATTACAATCACAGTTTCACTGCGAGCTTTGAAAGCTATAGATCTCAGATAATCTCACTGCACAGCTTGGCAGCTCGTCTTCCAAACATGTATCCTTCCTGCTCACTACTATACTACATCCATGCACTCTGGCGTTCATGACTCAACTCTCGTATGACTTGCTTCACCTTGGCTGATAATGCTTCCACTCGGCATGAGGTCCACGACCCCTTCCACGCCCCCCGTAATTGTCCCGTCTGCCTTCGTCGCGCTGTGAATACTGTGCGAAAGCCGGTCCAGCATTGCTAGTCGCAGGCGAGCCATGTGCCGTCCCGTATACACCAGCGGGTAATATAGGTTGCCCACCATATTGCGCTCCATACGTGGGTTGGCTGCTCGGAGGAGGTGGCCGAGCGGCCAACGGCGGTGGCGGTGCATGCGTGTAGGGTGTCTGTTGTGCTTGATACATTTGAGGAGGGGGTGGAGCTCCATAGTACGCACCGAGAGGTGGAGGTTGAGACATTGGTGGCGGACCTGGCAATGAGGAAAACCCCGTCGGTGCGGGAGCCAATGCATAGGGAGAATGCGAATAAGTCGTGGGACGTTGATCGTAACTATATGGCGGAGGTGGGACTTGGGCATAATGCGGTGGAGGGGCGTACGTTCCTGTAGTCGGCGGTGGTGCAGAATACATCGGCGGCCCTTGGACTTGGTGCGTAGGTTGATACGATGGCTGACGATTATCGGAAGGGCCATAGCCGCTTGACGTTTGTATGTAGCCATGTGGGGGTCCCTCTTGGGACACCACCGCTGTCGTGCTGGCACGTCGGTCGTGTTGGTAGGGATGATAATTGTTGCTTCTTGGCCATGGCCCATACAGTGAAGTCTTGGGTGCCCTCTTCTTCGCTGGCTTAGTTGCATCGTTCCTGTCCAATAGCGGTCCGAACGAATCAGAAGTGCTCCGGAGTCTTTGAGAAAGCGGCTCTAAGGCGATCGCAGACGCTGTCGAGGGCGCCCTGGAGGAAGCTCTGCCTTGATTCTCCTCTGGAACCTGATCTAAAGGGCGACCATCTTGGTATTGATGCCCTCTTTCCGCCGGACGTGGCCCGAAAGGGTCCACTTCCCCACCATAAACTGAAGTATACGGTTGTGAAACACGGTTGTCTGGAGCGACTTGGCTTAAGTTGTCTCCAACACCCGTGGCTTGTTCGGTGGATTTCTGTGCTTCATATCCCGTCTTGCTTACCCCGCTGTCTTGAGATCCATGAGCAAGACTGGACCAGAAGTCTTTCGGGGGCCTATTGTTCGACGATGTGTCCACAGGCACATGCGCATGCTTCTCCATCGTGTCCTGAGGTCTATCAGACATAGCACTCCCATAGTGATGATAATCCCCTGGGTGATTCGGTGTATTCGCCATGGACGCAGGTGTAGCATGGCTATCGAGAGGGGTTCTTGATGCGGAATGATGTGTCATAGTCGACTCGCGCAAGGGCGGCTGTTGAGGGTAATTTTGGTGTTGCTGCAGTCCTGAGTTCTGTACAGAAATACCCAAGCCCGGGAGTTGGCTCGGCTGTGGTTGAGGCAGAAGACTCAGTCCAGGAATGACAGGTTGAGTCGGTGCATTAAGCGGACCACCAAGGCCCGGAATGCGCACGAGAGGTGCTGTTTCTGTCAGCGAAGGACCCATGGCAACTTGACTGAAGCTTGTGTTGGAGCGCGTCGGCGCCTGTGATGGTTCGCGTGACACTTGACTCTGTTTCTGGTATTGCTCCGGATGGGACTCTGTTTTGACATGGTCCTGCTGAGTCTCATTGAAGGGAGTTTGGGCCGGCGTAGGAACGTTCGAAAGTGCAGTAGCAGCACTTGCTTTTGCACTTTGAGGTATTTCATCCGGAGTTTGTGATAGAGAGGGCTTTGGAACGCTGAGAGATGATCGAATTTGGTCTTCCTCCTCTTGCTTGGTCTTGGCTGCCTCGCTTTCCTGCAATCTAGCTCTCTCCTCGGCATCTTTCATGGCAGTCTCTGTCGCAGCACTTGCTGCCGACGCGTTCGCCAGTGCCTGCAAGCCAAGAGCTTCACTGTTGGCGATAGGTCGGGGCGGTTCGGGTACAGGCTCCTTTTGTACCTCTTCCAACGCCTGAACGAGCATCTCAAGTCTCTTCGATATGGCAATTCCATCTCGCACCGTTGAGTCAAAAGTTGTGAATGGCACGCTGTCGGCAAGACTAGGGCCTTCCTTTCGAGAGCTCTGGTCACGGATTATTTCGTGACGTCTATACATCTCGTCGAAAAGGCGTTCTGTCTCCACGGCGGGTCTGCTTCGCCAGTGATATTCAGGTCCAAGGATGCCTGCAACATTTCCTCTGGCTGTTGCGTGGCGCAACGGACGTACGACATCTTCATCCTGTGACACAGTCAGTATATTTGACTAGGTACTTGAGGAACAAACATACCTCGTCGTCACTTGCGTTGCCATCCTTTTCCTGTTCGTGATGACGCACTGCTGTGAGAAAGTCGTGCTGCAATCGGATTACATGTTGTTCTTTAATATTCCTGCTGACATTCTGGAAGGAGGTTAGTAATTCAAACATAATAATAGCACAACAGGCAGCTGACCTCATATTTGGTCTTCCGCATCTCCAATTCGTCCTCCAAAATGTCCTTCAGCCTCTGTTTATTCAACTCTTTTTGTTTCTGGATAATGGCCAAACGATGCTCAAAGCATTGGTGCAAGTCTTCCTTCACAACGGGATACTCGCTAGCTTCTTCATGTGCACTAGGGTTGCTCTCAAGCTCCCTCAAACTACGGTGGCCAAGTTCCGCAAGTATTGGTTTCAGTGCTTTCGCTACTGCTCGGTAATTCATTCGTAGATGGAGCTGCCTGCGAAGTGCAGCTTCAACTTTCGGGTTAGCATGAGGAGCTCGGCGTCTACCCGGTAATTTTTTCTTTCCTTTTCCAGTGACGCCTGGCATCGAAGTGATGGCGCGTTTCACCGGAGACTCTTGATCGAAACTCGAGTCCGGGGGCGACCCCGCTGGCGAAGCCTGAGCGGACTGTACTGGCGTAGGATCCAAGCTTGGGGGTACGATTTCTCTACTAGCAGTAATACTTTCTTCGGGCGCCTCTTCTTCTTCTTCGGCTTCAGCATCGGCGTCGGCATGTACTTGCGCATCGCCCTCGTCATCATCTGCTTGCTCCTCAGTCTCAACACGCTTTCGCATTGTTGCTGAAAGGTCATGCGAATTTCCCGCCGCCTCTGCTGACTCCTGGGAGAAGATGGATATTTGCTCAGATACATCAGATACTCTTAGTCCCTTGTCCGACGTATGAGCATTGACAGGAGCAGCTGCGCCATTAGAGTGAGATGAGGCTGAGTCAGGATTGCTACCACCTGCATGCTCGAATGGGCTCGCTGCGCCATTAATGCTCGACGCATTTTCCGAATCTTTGAGTTTTGCTATCTCTGTGGGTTCAGACCCTTGCTGCTGAGCTGTACGATCTGGATCGATATACGCTGGAGGCTCGTCGGCATCGTGATTGCTGCTCTTGAGACTACGACTCTCTCCCGATGATGGGAAGGATTGTTTGTCTCCCCAGTCTATCTGACCTTTAGATTCATCGGGCAGCGAATCAGCGAAAACATCTTCTTTCACATCCTCCATAGTGTGAGTACTAGAGGTAACGCTCATAGTATGCGCCGAGACGTCAGATGACCTTTTCCTTTTCCTGGTCATGGTAGGGGTTTCACTAATGGGTGGCAAGTTGCCACTCGACATACTTCTCGTAGACGGCCGTGACGCTGTGGACAAGGCGCCTGAAGAATTACTGCCCCTGGTGGGCGTCGTTTTGGATCCTGTCGATAGCTTCCTGCGTTTGTTCACACGCTGACTGTCGCCTTCGAAGCTACCAGATGGGCTGATCTGTCCATTGGATACTAGGGAGCCCCTGCGGCTACTGGAAGCATTAGATCCCGCCTTGGACGCGGCTCGAGTAGTCATGTGCAATGGTTCAGAGGGTTGGAGACGAGAAATTGGCTTTTGTGGTGAGGGTGCTCGTTTCCGCCTAAGCTCCATGTCCACATGCCTGTCGATTTATACTATTAGCGGGCAGTGCGGGACATCACTCAGATCTCATAGACTTACAAGTGATGTCAGGTGTGTCTCAGACTTCAGTCAGAAGGTCTCTTATATGATGGATGGATGGTAAAATCAGGTCCCACTGTCCGACCAATTAGTCCCGGGATCTGTACATTGAACCATAGAAAACAAAGAGAAGTGACAGTGCAACAGACGACAAGTCTAAAAGCAGCGCAGTACCACGGGGTATCTTACACTAGAAGCTATACAAGTGAAACAAGAATCTCAGAAAATGGCAAAAGGGACTATTCGAAATGTCAATGCAACTGGCCGTGCGGTTTGTTTATGACGCTGGCACATGATCATGGTCCAAGGACTGCCCTGCGAACACGAAAATCTTGATGCTGATAGCGAGCAAGGGAAGGACACAGATGTACAGGTATTGATAGTTTCGAACTTACAGTCGAGGATAGAAAAACAAATAGTACAGGAGGAATGCTGCTCCAATATCCTTTTGCAAACCCTGATTTCGCGCTCGCGATAAAAGAGTCCGCGATACGGGAATGGCGGTCGCGGTTAGAATATCATACGTCAAGAAGAAAAGACACGAGACAGAAGAAGTACAGAGATACGATGAGGCGACAACACCTGCGCCAGTGCTATTGAACAATAAGAGCAGGCAGGTTCTTTCAATAGGTAGTGAGCATACTCTACCACGTCCACGAATGGCCATTTAGCGCTGGCCAATCAGAATTAAGCTACGGCCGCTAACGTTAGTAACCGACCAAGCCGACGGACGGAGAACGGTGGCGATGCATGTCGTCAGTCCCGCTTAGATCGTCTACCTTTACCGCATTGATTGGCGACCACTCCCACGCATATAATAGTCCTATAGCAAGCGAACCTGGGTCCTTTTCCATATCAACGTAACACGTATACCACCTCAGGTGAAGGTGTGTGGACGCCGGGCGGTGATCTCGGACTCTACACATCTAGGAAGCGCGGTCAGAAATGTAAGCGCATGCAGCAGATGATCAAATAAACTACGATGAAACGATTTAATTTCCCATTGGTCAAGATATACTACGACCCATTACTATGCCATGCCCGACTCGTTCCATCTCCGACGTTCAATCATATGCACCTGAAAGCTCATAATGGTTGCTAATGCAAGGCGTCAGAATCGAGTATATATGTGTATATTTATACGTGAGAGTGGTTCGCAGCACGCGAGGTAGTTCGTGAAGCTGGGTATTATGGAAAATCGTTCTGCAATTCAATTGTTGTCTCGAGCATCATTTCACGTGGCCTTTCAGATGTGCAGACTTTAGGAGAGCGAGACTACCACTCAGACCCCTCAACGAGCGCTCCCGAATCCATCATTATGGCTCGGCATGTGAATCTTTCTTTCGGCATTAGCCAACATTCGTACCTGCGTTATTTCAACACTATCGGGCTGTTTCCCTAATCATCGCCCTCATCAGGCTGGTCGAACAAGAAGTTCGCTGCTAGCTCCTCGTTCTTGTCACAAGCAAAGTATGCTTGGATGACCATATCACGCTCGAAACCAAGGCGGCAGAGCTATTGTAAAGGTCAGCGAGGTAAAAGTGGAGTGGAAAAGGACTACAACTTACTCTCTCGATGGCTTCTCTCTCCTCTTCAGTCACGCTGACCTGCTGAACGCCAGGGGGCAGAGCAGCATCGTCATCAACATCCTCGGCAAGTAGTTGCATAAATTGCTCAGGGTTCTGACCGATGAGTTGCGCGATTTGAGGGTTACCTGCGGCGACCTGCTGGAGAATGGGCTCGAGCATCTGGGGCTGGGCCTGGACGATCTGGCGGAGTTGCTGAAATTGAGGGTTGTTGCGGAGGAACTCGAGAGGATCGCCACCCACACCGGCGTCAAGACCAGCTGGTGCGGCGGCAGCACCACGAGTGGCTCCACCACCACGCCCTTGTCCAGCCTGAGCAGCGGCCTCGAACAGGTTCACAGGTTCCTCTCCACCAGCAGCGGGGGCTCCACCGGTGTTGCCGGTAGCAGGAGCCGGCGACGTCGGGGCTTGTGCTTGTGCGGGTCTCTCCTCGCGCAATGCGCTCTCGGGAATGCCATTCAACAGATACTCGACTGCACGATCTGGGTTGAAGAAGGCGGCGCGCATGGCACGATCAATGTCGGCACGAGGGAAGCCCATGGCCTCCATGTTGGAGATGGCAGCGTTGCGCTGCTCGCCTAGAGCGAGAGCAGATGGGTCGTTGAAGCGAGCTGGCTCGGCGGATCCAGCAGGCGACGGCGTGGCAGGGGCGGCGGGAGTATTTGTGTTGCTTGACTGGGGTGCGGCAGGAACAGCAGGTGTTGCAGTGGTGGCAGGAGCGGGAGTGGAGGGCACTGGGGCAGCTGGAGCGGCGGCAGCTGGCTTAGGAGCGGCTTTGGGCTACAATTCGTGTGAGAACTGCGGTCACATGGGAACGCACAGGACAGTGTCCTCTTCTTGCTCGAACCTTTTGTGTCATGCAGACAATGAAGCCCTTCTCCTCGATCTTGTATGACTCGACCGTGTTGTCATCCTGTAGAATCTTGCCTGAAAAAGAAGTCACGTTAGAGTCGACAGTCGCTAATAGAGAAGAAAATCAGCGGCGGACCAGAGTAGATGAGCTTCTGAGTCGATGCCTCCCATCCCTTCTCCGATGCGATCTTCTCTTTGACTTGGCCGATCTGAAAGAAAAACGTCAGTTTCTGCCTGTTTGCCCCTCCTCTCTGTGCTTCAGTTGGGAGTGCGGGGCTGCTGCAAAACATACCGTTTCCGAAGGTTCGGCTTCTATCACAAACTTCTGTTGCTTGAGATCCTGAAGGGCTATTAGTTGGTGAACAGCGATGGGCTATTTGATGTGATGATGATACGCACCTTGAAAGTAAGCTTCATGGTTGCGTAGTCTTTGCCCTGCAGGGAGCGAGCAGTGGGTGGTAGAAATAAATATGTGTTTGGAGATTGTGTCGCCGGCTAGAGTTATGGACGAAGGCCTGATTTAATGGAAGAAGTGAACCAAAAAGGCGTGTGAGGAGAGAATTTGATGAAAGCAGATAACAATGCAGCTTTTATTGTCGTGGTGAAGTGATAGAGGGAGATGTGGCGGATGTAAGTAAGGTAATGATGAGCTTGTGGAAGGCTGAAGCGTCATTCACAAGTCGCTGCTGCTCCTGCTGTTCCTGCTACTGCTCCTGCTGCTTCTGACTGCTAACTGCCAAACTGGTGCACGCCCACCACCAACAAACATAGGTCCGTGCACCAGCCATTGGGCTTTGCTTGTCTCGCGCCTCGCCCTGGGCTGGATTCCACCTCGAGCCACTGTTTTGCTCGCGAGTTTGCTTACCTCTACAGTAGCTTTGCCCTTGCCCTTGCCCTTGCCCATCCGTAACACTGTCTTGTTATAGTGCGAGTGCACTCTATTGTATCTCCGCTAGGCGATAATGGGTCTCCGTGAGAGATGCTAGCCACCACCGCCACAATATACCGTATATAGAATCAATAACACCATAGAGCAAAGGACAATCTCGCAAGTCATTGTTTATGTGTTTTTCGCAGTACCTTTCGTGTCACGACGAACCAATTGACAAGTCGTCCCAGCAGGCATATTCCTCCATCCCAAACTCCACTATCAAATCGGATTCGAGCACTGCACCTCCCATAGCACAGATTACCGCATACGGAAGCCTTGTCCTGCATCTGACGCACTTTACTGCGATTGCTTCCCACGATATGCCCCACTTCGCCCACTTCTGCCGCCTGCACTTGTACCTGCAAGCGCATCAGTTGGCTGTGAATAATGATCGACCACTGTGCTAGCAATTGTTAGCACAGAGCAGGGACGCGTCCTTGGGGATTGTTTGGATTGAAGTCAACACGGAGGGGCAAGACGGCTGTTGCTGTGACACAATTACGACGCTCACGCTGTGCTCAGATGTGAGTGTACAGACCAAAAGCAGCGGGCCAGTGTATTGTAGTCTTGATTGTCCAACGATTTCCTGTGTTAACTTCCATAATCGTGCTCCTGCAATATACAAAACTCATCTATTGAAGTATAATGTAGTAAAATCAAGAGCTACGACAGTACCTGAATGGTATCGCACGCCGGTGACCCGTCTAGAGAAATGAAATGATTCTTCGGAGATATGTTCTTGAATCGTGATTGTACAGGTTCGAGCCCAAGAATAAGGAAAACCAAAGCGAAGGGCCCAACCGGGAGAAAGAAAATGGGGTATCTAATTCAGAAGTCGAGTTGATTCACATCAAAGTGCTGTGACATAGCTAGATTTCACACACAAAATTTCAGAGATCATAATGTCATGTCGTCCAGGTAGGGGTGCATACGGGGATATGACAGGGCCTGGAGCGTTGGTTGTTGCCCTTCTTCGGTCCGCGTCTCGGCATTCATTGTAACGTCTTGATCGTGAGTGTCTTCGTGTTGCTCTTGCTGGCTACCCTCCGTGCGAGGATCCCGAGGTGTGCGGAACGTCTCGTCTGTGTAACCAGACAAGTCGTCATATGGGTGCTTCGTGCCCTTTCGCTTGGTGTCGATCAGTTCCTGCGGAAGGGGACGTTTATCAGCACTTTGTACAGAATGTGGTCGGATCTTGGCAGGTCTAAAGGAAGGAATGCGAAGTGCAATGTGTCGCAGCAAAGCTGCCTGCAACGTCAAATGATACGGTGGACCTACTTGCAAGAATTTCGAGCTGCGGCGAGCCGAGAGACTGCGATCTGCGTGTCTCATAAGTAGATTTTTGAGTTTCTCCGCCGCCTCCGCTTCAGCTTTGATCGTGTCGTTTCCTTCATTGCTCAAGACGAAGAGCATCAGTATAGTGGCGGCGAACGATACCCCTAATGCGACAAACCAACACGCTTCATTGAACAGACCTCGCACCTCTAGAGCCTCAGCTAGCCAAGCGACTTGCATCGCCGCCTTAACGCAAGCCGAGCCACACGCATATGATTTGTAGCGCACTTCGCGGGCGGGTCTGATAATCTTCGCCGCATGATGTAGAAATGGACGGTAGAGAACCATTTGCACGTGCGCATAGGCCATGCGGAGCAAGAGTTGGCACCTGGGAAGACATATTAGCTTTCAGACTGGCCAATGACTTTCAACACGAGCCTCATTGTGCTGCTCTGCCCGGTGCTTATGTGAATGCTAGGGATCGTTACACTAGTGTTGTACCGATTGAACGAACCTTAATTTGTGTATGTCGTCGTTCGAGTCGAAAGTCAACGACGCAGGTAAAGCATTGTACCATGCTTCAAGTTCTTCTTCAACAGCAACAATCCTATGATACTCGACGGTATAGAAGCCATTTTGCTGGCACGGGGGTCGATTGAGGGGGTGGTGAGAGTCGATTGCCCTTGCCATGATATGTATGAGCTTGGCATGCGCATTTGTGGCAGTCAATGATATGTCAGCGTCTTCTGGAAGGAAGAACGAGACAGGAGTAAAGCTGTCTGAGGGCTGTGGTATAGGGACAACAGACTCGGAGTCGACGTCCCTGAGAGTCCGCGGCAAGCCTAATGACGTTGTGACGTAAGTGTCCATAATGTTGATGACCGAGAATATGCAACGTCGAATTCTGCGTTGATCTGGAGAGAGAGTCTCGAGTATAGCCGGCGAGTGTAGTCCCATCCGTAAAGACGCAGCTACAGCAGCGCATATGTAAGAATAACAGGTCGAAAGCATCGACGAGGCCTGGAGATAAATCACCAGACACAAGACAGTCTGTAGTGAAATTATATCGTGACAGTCCGCCACGTCCAGTATGCTTCTAGAAGCGCGAAAGTACCGTAACCTGCTAGCTGTAAGCTTCGATTCTATATGAGGAAAGAAGTTTTCAGGGACTGACCCTTTCGAAATATTATTCTTCAATTTTGTCGAATCACCATTCTCCACTTCGAATCGTCGCCCCACAGCCATCATTGCGAATAGCAGAGCAAGCATTTTCCGGTCTTGAGCCGTATAGTCGAATGAGTCTGTGTCGTAGATGTGGCGCACGATGCCCTCTACCGACGACCTGTCAATAAAGTCAAGCAAGCAGCATGCTTGTTCAAGCGTGATGTTGATACACTCCATAAGTCTGTCTCTCGACGGTAGGATTGCGAAAGCATCCCAAGAACCAGAACTACCGTTTGCTGGGGAGGCGGAGTCGAAGGCGCTGACAAAGTCATCCTCGACAGAGTCTCCCTGCGAGGACTGATGCATTCCAGCGACCGAACTACAAAGCTTTCGCATTCTTTGCAGAAGGCTCAGACCACCAAAGTGGCCCCAGTATCGCTCCTCCGACGATGATTCGTTTTCTGATGTGCCACCCATGGCTTCTACAACATCGTCGTCGTAGGATTGTTTTGACGTCTGTGACCGACGACGTGATGGAGATGGTCGGACAGAAGAAGAGTGGCTATTGAAGCCACTGCTCTGGGTCCTGCTCATCCCACGCTGGGTAGAAGACGCTTTGCTACTCATATCGCTGTTGTACCTGTTACTGTGGCCCATGCTGCTATACCTACCAAGACTTCCCCCACGGTCAGATCTATGGGGTTGATGGCCAAGTAGCAATTCGAGCTCTTCCACTTTCTTCTCAAGCGTCTGAATATACTCGGGCCCATTTCTGCGCCTTTCATCCTCATCGTACGAACAGACTATTTTCACATCAGTTTTCTATATGCGGTTGCAAGCAGATTTGGCGCAGCCCCACTCAGTTCATTGGTTGTGCATGCCTTGCAAGGCTGCGAACCATCGCATTTTATCTTGCGTCTGCGACATGCAGCACAGGCACGATTGATCCGTGGTCGTTTCCTCGGAAGCGCATCGTTTTCTTCCATAGCTGTGTGCAGACTGGCTTCTGGTAAACTTCGACGTTTGCATATCAATGCCTTCTCACCACGAAATTTGACCACATGGATGATGCAAGGTAACACGGCAGGGTCTACGGGTTATGCTGTCGGGTCACTGTAACGGCCTTGCTTTCTAAGCTCGTGCCACTTGATCTCGTCTTGGCGATGGGAACGCCTCCTACCACTAACCTGAGGTACCTACCGCTCGGGGGCGGCAGAAATGCCAGTATGTACACTCACGCCTACAGAACTGGTGCGCGTATCGAGGACTGACGGGCATCAGTCCGATGTGGGAGAGGCATAAGCTTCTCGTGTCCCGTCAATAAAAAGATTGACGATGGTTCCTTGTCGAACCGAATGGAGTACCGAAGTCTTGAGACAAAAATTCACGATCTCCTCCCAACGGGGCGTAGTGGCATGTGCGATTCAGTTCCAGCTCGGTAAGAGGCTCGCGACTCATTGGGAAAGTACACAATCATTAAGCCGGAGAGAACTCGAAATCGTAAACCATGCGACGCGAGACTGTTTTGTTCGATCCAAGGCAAGCCGTAGATTTTCATGGCACTCTGTAGGATGGCGTGACATTAGTACCAGATCCGGAGGCGTACGGCTTCACGGCCTGTGACCAAGATGAATTTGGTGCGTTAGAATTTACTTATTCTACCTCACATTCTGCAACTTGAGTAGAGGCGATACCAAACCAACACGCGTACCTTCGCTTAGGACTGAGAGACCATACGTCCGTATAATCTAGACTGCCACGATCTTCCTGGAGTCTGTCTTGCAGCTTTTCGTGGGTAAGGATGACAAGTTGTAAGACAATGTTGCAACGTTCGTTGCTTCACCGTTTGGTAGCTGCAATGCCATGTAAGATATGACCACAACGCGGCTGGATAGACCTCGACTCCTCAATCGGATAAAGTCAGGTAAGCTATATTTTTCTATGACCATGTGTCGCTCCACATTCGGTGCATGAATTCGCACCGACTCTCATATCATGAGTATGATATCACACTGAATGTGAATTGTGGTCATTACCTCACGGCCAAAATTGACTTCTCGAGCTCTTGGCCACGTCAGGCCGTTGTTGTGTACACTCCTCAGCGGATACAATCCCACATGTATATGAGACAGCGCCAAACACCGTTGCAAGTGATTCCTGCAACGCCTCCACGGCTGTTTGAGACCTTCGACGCCATGGACCTGGGTTCACATAGACCCTGTGAACTCGCGAGTGTCACCCCGTCATGTTAGCTCCTCATTTTGGGGTCAAATATACTACCTTACGATTCCCTCGCATCATGAATCAAATGATTTCCTGAAGGTTCTCCCAAGGTTCGAGGTTCGGCTTCACCATGGGTTCCGGTCAGCCCGATGGTAAAACACAAATCATCGTCACGACGACGATGCTGCTGCTGGCCATGATCACTGTGGCTGGGCGGCTCATTATACGATTTGCAGTCCTCCGAAGTGCAGGCATTGATGATTATTTGATCATGATTGCTATAGTAGGCAAAGCCCGATATGATCTTATTCTGTGGTTTTGCTCACTGTTCTCTGTCAGATTTTATCCACGGGACAGGTCAGTATGCTGATCAAACAAGTCTCACTCGGTCAAGGCACACCAACAAGCCAGCTGCCACTGGCCAATGTTGAAGCCCTCGTATTAAAACTATATCAGAGTGTCATAGTGTATATCGGTGCCTTGACATCCACAAAACTCTCTATATTGTTCCTATATCTCCGATTTTTCCGCGGCCGTAAAACGCGCATACTCACCTATTCGTTGATAGTCTTCGTAGCAGTAGCTAGTAAGACTTTTCCAGATACTAAGAGTTGTGTCGCACATGCTGACGAACAAAAAGGCATAGGCAGCATCTTATTATGCGCGCTGGCATGCACGCCAATACGAGCCTCCTGGGATATTCGAGTAAAAGGTCACTGCCTTTCTAATATGCTAGTCTGGTTCACAGCTGCAGGCCTCGCTTTATTCAGTGACTTGGCCATCTTGATTCTTCCCATGCCAGTTGTCAGCAGCTTGAAGCTGCCCCGGCGCCAACGTCTGGAATTAATATCGGTCTTTGGGTTAGGCTCCATCGCATGCCTTATCACCATTATACGTTTGCACATCCTTTACGATATAGCCGTTGCAGCCGATGTGGCGCTAGACAATGGTCTTCCGGCCATCATCTCCTCTACAGAGGTCAATATCGGCATCATGTGTGCCAGTATACCCTGTTGGCGATCCACTATTGTCACATTTTACAAGCGCATGAAGAAGCACCATCTGTTCAGGAACATTTTCCCCAAAGCGAGTGATGAGCCGGCATCTGGGCCAGACGACGTACCCAGTTTCGAGTTCCGCAGCCACAGCAGAGACGTCGAGATGTGCTGCAGCGACGGCACCGACACCCTCGTCAACAGCGACGAGAGCAAGTCTCACTTCATCGCAATCGAAAAGACGTCGACGGGGAACACAGCAGGACTGTCCCAGAGCATAACAACGTCTCGAAGCACAACAACGTCTCAGAGCACGTCAACGACGCAAGCAGACACGATGGGAGCGATGAATGTGCGCGATCCGAAAACGACGAGGAAATCAGACGAAGTCCCAATCAAACAAGACCCCAAGAGCATCCTTCGGAGCGTGACAATCACTTGCACGAGCGAGCCCCTGTCGAGTATGGATCTGAAACAGACGAGCGAGCCCTGCCTGCCACTGAACGGCGGCATCTGGGACGGCACAAGCACAGAAGCAGGCGTCTCGAGCGCGAGTGCTCGACTCGCAGCCATCACGATTGAGCGAAACGACAGCGACTTGGGCGGGA
Source organism: Neodothiora populina (assembly GCF_041146345.1). Taxonomy (NCBI): domain Eukaryota; kingdom Fungi; phylum Ascomycota; class Dothideomycetes; order Dothideales; family Dothioraceae; genus Neodothiora; species Neodothiora populina. The sequence continues at coordinate 635,694 of NW_027191405.1, read as the reverse complement.
TCTGGGACGGAACATGTAATGGCATCGGAGGCCTGGGCACAGAAATCTGGATCCCTAGTGATCGGCGGACATCGTAGCAGACCCCAAAGTTGCCAATTCAGACCAGGTTTTATTTATTTCTAATTTACATACATGAGATACGAAGCATGAACACTATATCAACAACAAAAACTTCGGCTTTGGTAGTCATGTGAAGCAATGTATAACCTGTGATGGCAACGTAGTACACACTTCTCATCAGGCTTTCAGTCTCTGAAGACCTTGAGATATACTGTATAATCTGGACATGGCGTCCGTTATTACAACCTCTGAGACTAGGTATGTAGGTCCATTAATGCAAATTATTATGTACATGTTCCAGTAAACGTACACGCCATACTATATGCGACCGAGAATAAGAATATCGACCTCTCATCCATGCAAATACGAACGAAGATCCCGCTAATGGAAAAAGAAAAGAAGAACCCTCAACATGATACAGACAGAGGAACCCTACAAACGGACAGAAAGAGCAAATGTGACGAGCAGAGAAGAAACGACAGCCAGGACCCGAGGAGCGCTGACAGCCGTGAACGAAGCACCAGCACCACTGGTCTTGCCATCAGCAGTAGCAGATGCAGACGACGCCGCAGCAGTCGCTGATCCAGATGCACTAGAGGTAGAAGAAGAACCACTGCTGCTGCTGCTGCTGCTGTCACCACCGTTTTTGTCTCCAGACGAAGAAGAAGGTCCACCGACGCTAAGATCAACGTCTGAATCCACGTCCTTCACGGACCCGTCCTGGAGATTCAAGATTCCGCTTGCGCCGAGGACTTTGCCGTCTGCATCGACGGCTGCGGCGCGGAAGTAGCGGTCCCCGGACGACGAGGTGTCGATGCTGATGTTGGTCTCGAAGCCGGATTTGGTGATATTTCCGCGCCACAGGTCAGTGGCGTTGATGAGTTGTGCAGAGGACGAGTTCGAGGCGAGCAGGGCCCAGGTGTGGATTTCTGTGGCGCCGTTCCAGCTCATGTAGATTGTTGCGTTGTTGTTGTTGTCGTCGGTGGATGCTGTTGCGATGCTGGGGCTCCACGACGGGAAACCTTGCCAGTTCATCTTGTAGGCGCGGTAGCTCTGCACGGATGTGTTGCCGTTGATGCCGAATTGCACGTCCCACACTACATCGCCTTCTTTGGTGTATTCGAGGAATGATGCGTCGCTGCCATATCCCATGAATATATTGCCGTTAGAGAGCGGCTGGACACTGCCTTGGGATATTGATAGGAGACTCTCTGGACTCATGTATGCGCGGATGAGTGACACGCTCATGTTGCTGTAGTCTAGTGAGATCCACATTCCACGCGTGGCCTCTTCTGTGTTAACCCAGTCTGCGGCGCCGTTGTCGAAGAAGGTCATCTCCGTGAGGTCCGAGTTCATCCAGCGAGCATCGTGTTGCCAGGCGAAGTTTGTCGCGTCGCCATTGCTGAGATCCTCGAAATCGTTCAACTTGCCTCCGAGGTGCCAGATCACATCACCGTTCGAGCCATTGATGTACGTCATGGCGTGGACGTGTCTTGCGGAAATCAAGTAGTTGCCCGAGTCGTCCTTCTCGATACTGTTGATATGGAAGAAGTCGTAAGGGCTGTCGGCACTGATTCCAGTGGAGCCGGGATCGGCGTACGAGGCGTTCAGAGGATAATAGTCCGATGCTCTCCATTCGAACAACATGTTTCCAGTGGCAATGTCAACCTCCTGGAAAATAGAGTCTGCGATCCAGCCGTCGTCGATGCCATACTCTGACAAGTCCCAGCTGGTAGGCTCGTATGCCGTCAGCAGAGCAGTGCCTTTGTCTGTGAGCTGGCACTCGTGAATATCGCTGCCGACAGACAGACCACTGGTCGTGACGTTGTATGCGATCTTGTAAGACGAATCGAGCAGGTAACAGCTGCCAGTTCCGAAGCCAGTCGATTTCACTACACCCCGCCAGAAAGTGATATAATCCTTCCCGTTGTAGTCCTGCACTCTGACTCCGAATGTCTGCCCGTACGACGGATCAGCCCACACAAGACTTAGATCGTTGCTGTTGAAGATCATAGGACTGCTCTGGCCGACTGCCTTTCCTCTAGGACTGATAAAGACATGGCTGTTGTTGGAAGCACCGTCGGTGGCCGCTGTGTTGACTTGGAAGATTGGGGTGCTCAGATTGGATGACTGATAAGATTGATTAGGGTAGAGACCGTATGCCTGGTTCTGGTAGTCTGAACCGCTATACAAAGCATGGTCTGCAAACGAAAGATGCACAAACGGCAGCGCTGTAAGCACCAACGATGCCAGAGTAGGCATAGTCGAGAGCAAAAAGTTGTGGGGATAGAAGTAGTATAGCAAAGAACCAGAGGTGTCTTCGTGCAATTCGCTACCTTGATGTTCACACAAAAACACTTTAATAGCAGGAACCCTCTCTCTTTCCTCAAATCGTAAATAAAGAATTCAGCATAAGATACAGTACAAAAACGACAGGAATGGACAGACACCTACAAGACAGATCTGATAGCGGCCGCAGCGGCAGAGGGCGAGAGTCTTATACAAACCTATCATCGAGTTCATCTATAGTATGAAATTGTGGCCGCCTGTGGCTTACTAGGGCCCGGCAACCGCTCTACCACCAAGGAACGGACGAAACCACTTCTGCCCATGCCAACCTGGGCGAGAGTCACTATGGACCTGGTTTTGGAACACACTGGCCCCTCTAAGTGCCCTTGGCATGTATGTGAAGCATGGTAAGAGAAGCGCTTGCGGCTTGCGGCTGGCGCGCGAAAATGGTGCGGTATCGCTCAGGCATTCTGCGTGTCATGAGTCCTTTGGGGGCGTGACGAATACAGCCTTGTTTTTGTTTCTTTCGTCCCCGGGCATTCCTACTTCTCTGTAACATTCCGGATCCGAGGAATGCAGGTCGCTCTTCGGCTCAAGACTAGGGATGCAACACAGGGACTCTCGTATATTGTAGATAGTGAGACTGAGAAGTGAGCAATCTATATCCATAGCAGTACTATATGCAAGCATTTTTCCTCGAGGGTACCGAGAACACCATCAGTGGTGGCTTGCAAAATGGTTCCGACGGCAAGTGTACGTTGCAAGCCACGTGGCAGTGGAGGGTCCGAGTGTAGCATCTTAGTGTTATCCAGAACTCCGATGGACGAAAGCAGGTTCATCGTCAGCATTCATATTCAAGAAGATGCAGCGGGACAGAGGGGTTAAGTATATGTCTACACTTCGATGGAAGTAGTTGCAAATTGCTTGTCGTTCTGAAGGATTTGCTTATAGGCAGAATACGAGAAAGCCCCGACCAGTTTTAACGGATATCGCGAGAATTCACTACCTATTCAAACTTGTTGACGAGCCGCTTCAGCAGACAGTCTCGGTCAATGCACAGGAAGTGTGCCCGTACAAGCGCCGTAGCGTGCGGCTCTCCTTGTCGTCAAAGTGCTGCCGCTATCGCAGTAGTTTTGTGCCAGCAGTACTACCTTGCATTAGTAGATTGGGGTGCGCACGAGGCCAATGCAAGATATGTAATGGTACTTGTACTGTAGAGTCGATCATGTTGTTGCATGACCTAAAGTTAGATACTGGTTGTCCACGCAAGCTTGTTGCTAATCTACTTGATATCATGGATCATGCTCTGTATGCAGCCGACCCTCAAGGTCGCCATATAGTGTACTATACCATACAAATCTATGGCAGTGGTATGATGATCCTTTTACCAGAAAAAGTCCGAGTACTTGCCCAGGACTTCCTCTTCAGCTCCAAATTCACCGTGGAGTTTTGCTAGGGAGTCAAAGTTCTTAGCAAGCTCGAGTCCTCTCAATCTCACTTTCTCCACTTCTTCCCATGTCATCCCATCTGCGTCGTACACCGCTGCATCATCGCTCTTGTCTGCACCTGCTGTCTGGCCAAGCTTCTCCATGACGTCTGCAGCCAGGTTCTCCGGACTCGACAAGTTCGCAGGAGTGTCCTGACCAGTCGTCGCTGGAGTGTCTATCGCTGTGGCAGCCGGAGTCGGCACATTTGAGGGCTTCGGAGGCAGCAGATCGCCTCTTGTGAGGAAGACCTCGGGTGGGATTGTCAACCTGCCCTTCTTGCAGACATATTTGGCGATACTGGTCGCAAACACCGACTTGGTCCAGTCCTTTTCTTCCTTCAACCCAGCGTCAGCTGTCTGCGTTTTCTTGCTGCCCTTCTTCCAGGGCTGAAGGAAGAAAGTGCTCGGCTGCTTGGTGTTCTTCTTCACAACGTGACTGACGACGTAGATCCACTTCTCATCCCAAGTCAGCACCTTGGTCCAGATGTCGAATTGCTCCAGAGGTTTGATCTCCTTGCGGAAGGTGCAAGCAATGCCTCCCAGCGCGATAATGTATTTGCCCTTTGTTGTTTTGGCTTCTTCCGGCAATCCGGTCATATCACCCTTGTTGAGACGAGCCAACGACTTGCGCAGCAGAGCGCCCATGAGCGCCGCTCTCGCCGCATCTAGATCGGCAAAGTAGGTACTGTTGGATTTGTGGAGGTTGTAATCGCACTCGGTAATGGCGTTGTAAGACGACGTGATGATCGGCTTGAAGAGTTGCGGCGCGGTCATGGGCTTAGGCGCTAGATACAGTTGATACAGAATATGTCTGAAGACCCGGTACTGCACGTCACACGATCAGAATTGTCTCTCACATTCACATTGTGCCCATTGAAGGAAAGCAAAGAAAGTGATAGACAACTTACATGCCAGGCAAAAGGCAAGCTCTTGACATTCAGCAATGCGAATCCGATGGCCAATAACCTCCACGTGCCTCCAGGAGCAGAAACACCAAGATATCTGCTCGCGGTCTCACGAGCACTGGGTACGGCAACAAGAGCAACCAGCGCTGCACCCACCCCCAGTGTGCTCACAAGCACGGGCAACCGCTGTGCAGCAGACATTATGCACGATCTTGTGATAGAAACAATCTCTAAACCACCCAGTTACACCCTTTGACACCTCAGCCGGAGAAAGTCCCAAACAAGTATATGTTTTTGGAAGTGAAGAAGGAAAGTGGAATGAACCGCCCAGCAAGCAAAAGAAAAAACGTAAGGGAAATGAAGAAAATAGACAGACAAGGCCAAGCTACAATCAAATCATCCAAGAACAACGATAGAAATCTATCGAGCTTAACGAGATCTTGTGTCTTTCTCGAAAAACCCACCTTGTCGGTAAAGCGACTGTACTTTTGGAGGGCCTGTTTGCACCAAAAGAAACAGTCCTACAGTAGTCTCATCTTACAGGACAGCAAAGTGGGCCGAGGCACGGGAGATCGGGGACCGTGGGTGATCCGATAACGCCTGATAAGTGGTGTTTATCGTTTCTTTTGGCATCTAGAAGAAGCTCCCACAGTCCCCCCTCGCTCCGACTTCGTGGGTGCCGCGCTTGTCGCCGCGGCCTCAGGCACGAGGAATGCTTAATACACTTGTACAGGTACTGGATCTCGTATGGATTCATATACTTTCAGGGGAACAGAACTCAATCTTCATCGTAAGCGAGGAGGATGGTACTGTACTTGTACTAATGACCGTTGCTGTAGATAATATGTGGATGTGGACAGGTTATCGATCAAGATGCACTCCGCACGTGTTTCATACGGTCTGGACGGAGGTTCATATATTCATAATCAATGATATATTACAGTTGGCATTGGCGAACGGGAAAGGTTCTTGAAATTGATGAATCAAAAAACGATTGTGACATTTTTGCTACTCCTCTCTAAATCGTCCCCCGTGACAAACACTACTATCAATGTGCTGGATACTGCCAAAGCAAAAAGGGCACATCGCAAGGCTCTCTATGTGCTACAAATTCAGCATCCTCTAATAAGCAAAGCAAAGCCCATGCGAAGGAGTGGGTGTCGCGGTCTATCCTCTTGACAATGGTTGACTGATGAAGGATTGCAAACTAGTAGTCGGGACGGGATCATGCATCATGTCCCGTCGAGGACGAAACCTGTGCCAGATTCCGCGAGTCGCGATAGAATAAGACACGATGCGCTGGGACGAGGACGCCAGCTATAAGTTACATCGTAGCGTGACGGCGGGAAATGTCGGCTAATTGATAAATGAGATGACAGTACGGTCGGATACTTCAGATTACTCGTTATCGCTCTCAGCACCGATATGCATTGTGGTCTTGGTCTTCTTGCTGGGATCGGCCATGGCAACGGGCTTGGTGCCGAGTCCGTTTCTGTTTCTGTAGAAAAGGACACCCTTGCCCTCACCCTTAGCACCCTCGGAGGGCTCGACCCACTGGCACCACCTGGCGCTGGTCCACAGAGCCCTGAGGAATCCAATAGGACCATCTCGGACGTCGCTGCGGTAGTGTTGACCCATGACAGGCTTGATGGCTTCGGTGGCCTCATCGGCCTTGTAGAAGGGGATGGTGGAGATGTAGTGATGAAGGACGTGAGTCTCGATGATGCCGTGAAGCAGTTGGCGACCGATAAATCCGAATTCGCGGTCGATGGTTGCAGCTGCACCACGAGCAAAGGTCCAGGTGTGACCATCGTAGTGAGGAAGAGTGGGATCGGTGTGTTGGAGGTAGGTAATGGCAACTGATGACCATGTTAGTTCAAGAGAAGACGTTTGAAGAACACAATGCATATTACTTACCGAGCCAGTGATTGACCCACATGTAAGGGATCCAGTACCAAACCAGGACGTTGGTCCAGCCAAACTTCTGGGTGCATACGTAAAGAACACCGAGGGTGATGATGCATCCGAGATCACTCAGGAGGATAAGCTTCTCGTCCTTGCGCTCGTAAAGCGGGCTGGAGGGGTTGAAGTGGTTGACACCGCCGAAGTAGCCGTTCTTCTTGCCGACACCCTTTCCCTCGGTCTGCTTGTGGTGGTTGTTGTGGCCGGTGACGTTGGTGAAGAGGTACATCCACCAGCCGAAAAGCTGCTGGAGGAGGGAGTGGATGGCGGTCGCGATGGGAGTCTCCTCGGTAAGCTCGTGGATCTCGTGGATAGCCTTACCGATTCTCGTGGCGTAGACCTCACGGGTCTTGGGCAGGAAAACCATGTCACGGTCCATGTTACCAGTGGCCTTGTGGTGCTTGCCGTGGGAGATCTTCCAGGAGAAGTAGGGGACAAGCAGAGCAGAGTGGAGGACCCAGCCAGTAGCGTCGTTGATGGTCTTGGACTCAGAAAAGGCCTGGTGACCACATTCGTGGGCAATGACCCAGATACCGGTACCGAAAAGACCCTGCATCACCGTGTACAAAGCCCAGAGCACAGCTCGCACGGGCGTTGAGGGGATGTACTCTGGGGTGACAAAGTTGTGGAAGATGAGAAAGGTACCGGAGATGCATGCAAGATCGCGGAGCACATAGTAGTAACCAGTGAGCGCAGACCGCTCAAAGCAGTGGGCTGGAATAGCCTCGCGGATCTGCTTGATGGTGTAGTCGGGGATCTTGAACTCGTTGCCATACGTGTCCAGAAGAACACCGGCCTGGTCCTTGGTCAGAGACTCATCTACAGAGCTCAGAGAAGAGACCGAGGTTGAAGATGGAGACTCCCTGGGCGAGTCCATTGGGGAGACCGCAGTGGAGTTTGTCATGCTGGACACTGCAGAGTCCTGAGTGACGGACCTCTGGAAAGCAGACCTCTTGGGAAGTGCGGTAGTGGAAGCCATTGTGATTGTCGCTAAAGAATGAACGACAATGGGAAGACTTCAATGAATGAAAAGGATCAAGTCCAGGTGGGACCCGTAACCGCAGTCAGAGACTTGTTGGGCGGAGTGGGAGGCGTTGAGCTGTACGCTGCCTGCTGGTGGCAAGAGGTGCAGTCGAGAGATTGACCAGGCGTCAGGATGGAAGCTGATTGGCCTTGATGGATCAATTGAATGAAAGGGGGGTACAGAGAACGTGAGAGACAACACTCTTCCAAAAAGTAAGAAGGGAGTGGACACAGAAGCATTCAGAGGGGGACGGTTTTATTGATGACCTTTCGAAATGAACCGAGAAAATTCGCGCTAGACCAACCAACTCTCAGGGTCGAAGGGGGTTTTGGCGAGAACTCTTTGCCTCTTTAACTCGCTGCCTGCAACACGATCTCGCGCCGAATAAAATGCGATGTCAAGGTTGCTTTGGCTCCGGGGAAAGCTTCACGAATAATCTGTGCTTCGACAGCCCTATAACGTCTTGGAGGAATGCTTTTTTTCCCTGGTCTACAGTGCAATGGCTTTTCCTTCTGGAAGAAAAAAGGGCAGGGTCCTTTTTAGCTATGACAAGAGATGGCTATTGAGCATCAAAGGCGACCTCACGCAACTCAGCTAAACACAATATGTAGCCATTGACATGGGCTTTCCCAAGGCACTAGCACATCTGTTGGAATACGATTCGTGACGGTCAACAGAGTGGCGACTGTCGCCCGTCCATTCACCAATTGCCTTGCCTTAGCCCTTGTCGACCACTCACGAAACCGAGCCAAAACCTGTGGGATGTGCCGTTCGCTCTTGTCTGGACCTTAAGCTGTCTCCACGCGTAACGTTGCGCCAGGGTTCTCAACCTCCGCTGATCTCTCATGCTTTTGCCTTGGCATTCAATATCCCTACTTTGCCCGTTCCCCCAGCTCTTTCACCGACCGAGGTCGGTGGGTAAATAGCTGCATTGGCTGAGCTGAGATGGACTGATCACTGCCAAGTCTGTCTGCTTTTGGTCTACGTGTTACTTAAGAGGCGAACATGGCAGCAAGGATCTGTGCCCGTAGTACTGAGACGATTGATTGACACTTTCTCCCCAGCGCCTCTAGGTCACAAGGTCAATTGGCACTCTAGCAATGCTTCCTCTGTTGTGAATGCTGTGATTTTTCTTGTGCGATAGGCACTGATAATCGCCCTGATCGCTCTGATCGCTTAATGCTGACTCTAGGGTAAAAGTACCAATATCTAATCTTGCCCCATCCCAAAGGAACAATTTCTCCCCCACGAAAAGGGGGCGGCGCCTAGCCTGCTGCTTACATTGCCTTTGCTGTAGCTGCAAAAGTAGGTGAGCGAAACGGCTGAGCGTAGGCAGAGTCAATATGGTTGTCGTAGGCCCAGATGCTGATTCATTTTACGTCATTACGCAAAGCTCATTGGCGGGAGGTTTTTCTCTTCGTGTCTTTGCTCGCCTCTGTCACCTTCTGTTATAGTAAACGGGCCAACGCCTCTGACTTCACTAACGTACGAGTTGACTCGTAGGGATCGTTGGCCTGCCATGACAATATGTCGGCTGTATCAATTGCAGGGATTGCCAAAAGGGTAATTGCACATGTCTCGGCAGCTTGTGGCCCTTCAGGTACGTTCAAAGATAAGATATGCATGCAATATTCACATGTATAACACCAAGTGCAAGTTGTTATGTTCTTTCATTGCATGTGCTAGCTCGGTGTTATTTCTTTTCGTACCACGCACAATATTTCTTTTTCTCGTAGCACATGCGCAAATGGTCCTGCCTGTTCCTAGATGGCCTGAGACCGTTCCAGGCGCACAATCCATTCAACATAATGCATCGCTTCCAAAATCCTGTCTTCGTACCCATAGCACGCCGGTATGGTTGACATTACCGCATGGGCTTTCTCTTCTTTCTCCCGCAATTCGCCGCTAAACCAATGTTGAATCGACGAATTCATGCTCCGTGTTGGTTTGCATTCCTCAATGTCATTAGGCATTTAAGCTCTGTCCGGCCACAACTCGCGGGCGACATCCTTGACAAGCTTGAGCTTCGCGAACATCTTCTCCTCGGTCATAGCTTCGGCGCCGTGGCCACTTGAGGCAAAGCCACATTGTGGGGAGATACCGATGTTCTCCATAGCCTCCTCGCGGGTTCTGCCCTGGCCCTTGGCGATGATGTCGGCGGCCTCAAGCACCTTCCTCTTCATCTCGGAGGCATCCTCAAGGTCGGCGACCTTGGTGCTGACAACTCCAAGGACGACGTTCTTGTTCTTGGGAAGGAAACGGAGAGGCTCGAAGCCTCCGCTGCGCTCGTTGTCATATTCGAGGTAGAAGGTGTCATAGTTGAGATCTCTGAAGAATCGCTCGGCAATGGTCTCGTACGAGCCCTGGGAGAAATGCATGGACTTGTTGAAGTTACCTGTGTGATTGATCAGTGTTTGCGACGGCCAAGGTTATGGTACAAGTAATGTTCTTACCTCTGCAGATGTGAAGACCAACGTGCAGGCCAGCGGGCTTGCCCTCAATGGCAGAGTTGTGTGCCTTGACATAGGTCTCGAAGAGGGCATCAGGGTCGATGCCGTCAGACTTCAGACCGTCCAACATGTCCTGGGAGCAGAAGTATGCCATGGTCGGGTCGTCAATCTGGACACTCTGGAGACCCTCGGCGTGGAGGGTCTTGAACTCTTGCTGGTAGGCCTTGGCGAGATCACCAAAGAACTCCTCGTCTGAGCTGTAGACGTCCTTAGGGTAGCACTTGCCGTGGGCAAGACGCAGGTGAAAGTATGGTGCAGGAGGCATGGTGAATTTGCACTCGGCCCACTGCTCCTTGGGAACCTGAGAGCGGAGGTACTTCCACTTCTCAAGGTAAGGGCTGTGGGTGTACTTGATCTTGCCGGTGCAGACGACAGTCATGGGGTACTTCATGCCAGCCTTCTTCAATGCAGCGATTGGCGGGGCAGACAGTCTGTAGAGATCCCATGGTGCGTCCTCGACCTCCTCGAAGCCCTCGAGCTCCTCGAAGAAGCCGGCAAAGTAGACCTTACGGTCATATTCGCCAGAGCAGATGGGCCTGATTCCCTCCTCTTGCTGGCGCTTCACGATGTGAGTAATGGCCTTGTGCTCGGCAGCTTCGAGTTCAGCATTGGAGATCTGCTTGCTCGCGGCTTTGGCCTTGGCGTCCTGAAGCTCCGCTGGTCGCAGGAGGGAGCCAATGTGCTCTGCGTGGAAAGGAAGTCTGACCATTTTCTGTGTATGTTCGAAATCTGCAGTGTAGATGTGATTTCGGGGATTTTTTTCTGATCTAGATGCGAGGTCGATCAAAAAATATTGTGGTCATGTATGCCTCACCTTAGGTCCTCATTGGGACCAATGATGTCGGATAAAACACCGTAAATCCCGAGCATTATTGCCGCGCCCAGCCCTGAGTGCTTCGGCAGTTGCAATTCACTCACCTCTTTGACCTGAGTTAAAAACTGCACAGAGATTGGGACGGACTCGTATTGAGCGGTATCGGAATACCCTCTGGGACATTGAGGTGGTCTCGAAGTGTGGGTTGCGGTGTATATAGATATCCGAGTCCTTGAGATCTATGCTGGACGCTGCAACGACGCCTGTAGCGCACACAGCAGGAGAGAGTCGACTCCATATGCCGTTTATAACGGACTTGTTCAAGGCCAGCATTGTAGGCTCTCGTGACCATATGGTCATGATCCAGCACGTCACATCTCAGCCGACAGTGCTGGTTCACTTACTTTCAGTGATCAGTCGGCCTGTCTTCGTAGATATAGCAGGCAAGATACTCGGTCGAGCTTTAGTTCAGCTTGCTACACTGTTGCAGGGGACTTGTCAGCCAGCTATATATATCTTAATATGTATGTTGTGTGTGACGAGACATTCTACTTGCACACACGAACACTGGTCGTACATGCATGTCTTTGTTAGTAAAGTGTCTGGCGACATCAGACTACTGAGTGCGACGCTGCAGCACGTAGTACTGTATGGAAAGCACGCAGGCAGAGCGCTTCGTGACGAACGGATCCACTCGAGCCACTATCGCGAGGTCGTAGCGTTTGCCAGAACTTCCGAAACTCGGCTTCGGAGCGACCATGGAACATGGAACATGGCGATACAGCAGCTGTAAGAAGCGAGGATCCAGCGGCGAAGAGCATCGACGCAGACGGCTGCGCAGCGAAGCTGCCTTAGCCTGGCGAATCCGAAGCGAAGTATCTATGGCCGCCATCGCGAAACTCGAATGGGTCTGTGTCTCTGGATTATGAGCATGACCGCCTCAGTCAGCATCTAGCCCGCCTTGTGGTCAAATGGTCAAGGTTCGAGCTCGCAGTCTGAATCAAAGTAAAAATCGTACAAGCTAGGTGCGCTACCTGCAAGTAAATACTGGACGGCAGACTTCGAATTGGATGTAGATCATCATTCGCCAGCAGTGCAAGATAGGAGAGAGTGTGTCTCGTCCGAGGGGGTCAGCAAATTTAATCTTGTGTAGTCTGGCTGTCGGTAAGTAAGCACTCTATGGATCCGATCTCCAAGGCAGGTAGGTAGGTCTATGTGGGAACAGAAATGCATTCAATGTGATTGGCGCCTTTCTTCTCGTACACACTTCCACCGTGCGAAGGGAAGAGAGGCCCGCCTCATGACGGATACTACTACATTTCTAGTAAAGCTCCATCCCCTCCTGGATTTGCGCAGCCGGTTCAGGAATCACCATGATGACCGTCTCGGGTGACCGGCTCTGCAAGATGCATTATCAAACCTAAGCAGCCTGCGTAACATGATCTAGCGATAGTTGCGCGGAATTCTCGAAGAGACGAATACGTCTTTTCCGTCGAGGCCGCTGCGTCTTACGGAATGACGGGATGCTTGTGCATCGGGGGCGATGAGCGAGAGCTGTCTTGTGCTCGGGTGGATCTGTAGTTTCCTGTGATATATGTAGATCTACTGGGCTTGTATAGGCCTGAGCAAGTGGGTTGTCCCATCTATCGCCCACTGATGCATTTGGGATATTGCGGGACGGCCGGACGACGGGTGAATGGCTGGTTCGGAGGACAATACTCCAGCAAAGTGACGTGCCAAGCCAAGATTACCGAAAGCTTGGTGTTTAGCTGCTGGGGTTACAAACTGCTGACTGGAAAGAGCGCGAGATGGATGTAATCATTCAACACTGATCATTCCATAGACTGTGTTCTTTCCTATACTTCCCAGAGTTGTGTCTCTTTGTTGTCTATAAGTCGTCTGCTTCCATCTTGAGTTCACACTTACAACCGATCTTTCTCCATCCATCTACATCACGCAATGGCTCCTATTGGCGAACAGCTGGTTGACCAGCTAAAAGGCACTGTCGACAAGCTCGAGGCTCGTGTCGCCGAACTCGAGGCGAGACTACAGGGCAAGGCTGCTGGATCAACGGCACCCGCAGCAGATGGCATGAGAATGATCTTGATGGGTCCTCCTGGGGCAGGTATGTCGCCGTAGCTTCTCGTGAGAGGGAGCGGCCAGTTCTGACAGAATGCGACAGGAAAGGGAACCCAGGCTCCCAGAATCAAGGACAAGTACTGCATCTGCCATCTGGTATGTTTCTGAGAATTGGAAAGGGCGCGGTTGCACTGCGCGTCGTTGCTGTGCGGCCACGTCACGTGAAAGGAAGAAAAAAGAAGACATAATTGACAATTGAGCGCGATACCAGGCTACCGGTGACATGCTCCGCGCGCAGGTCGCAGCAAAGACTGAGCTTGGTCGCCAGGCCAAGAAGATCATGGACCAGGGTGGTCTCGTCAGCGACGAGATCATGATTGGCATGATCAAGAACGAACTCGAGAACAACAAGGAGTGCAGAAACGGGTATGTTAGATGACTGGGAGGAAGACAGGTCCTGCATGCAAGGACTGACACGGTTTTGTTCTAGATTCATCCTTGACGGCTTCCCTCGTACCGTTGCACAGGCCGAGCGTCTCGACCAGATGCTTGCACCGAGAAAGCAGGACCTCAAGCACGCCGTTGAGCTTCGCATTGACGACGATCTTCTCGTCGCCAGAATTACTGGCCGTCTTATTCACCCTGCATCTGGCCGCTCTTACCACAAGATCTTCAACCCTCCAAAGGCCGAGATGACCGACGATGTTACCGGCGAGCCCCTTATCCAAAGATCTGACGACAACGAGGCTACCCTCAAGAAGAGACTGGCAACCTACCACGACCAGACCGGCCCTGTCGTCAACTACTACCAGAAGACTGGTATCTGGAAGGGCATCGACGCCAGCCAAGAGCCTGGTGTCGTCTGGAAGAGCCTGCTCGGTATCTTCGAGAAGGGCGAATCCACCAGCCTTTTGAGCAAGATCGGCCTCAAGAACTAAATGCATAACTATTCACTAGGCGCATGGCTGAACGGAGTTCATAGAGTTTGCAGCGAAGATATCAGGGCGCAGTCCGGAAATCTTTATTCTTGCTTATGCGCCATGTGTAAAGGACTTTTGGTGAGTATACCTCTCAACAGACGTTTTGTACATTAGGAGCTTATGCTCTGGAAGTCTGTATCTATCACGTTATGAAAAGTCAAGAACTGGGTGTTTCAAATCCCATATCATCTTCTACTTTATTTATCGCGCATTTGTTGCACTCGAAAGGTGATTTAATCGTAAGGTGTAGAGCTCTGCAGGAGCTGGTGAAATTGGAAAGAAGGGGCTCTGACCGTCGCGCCTTCCCGTTCAGAGCAGGACGTGTTGCACCTGCTGTCCAAAAGGAGCAAGTACCAATAGCTCACTTGCGCCGACAGACTACTACTGCACTCTTTACATCAGGCAGCGACCTTTTTCACAAGACATTCGAAAATAGACGCCGTTTCTAAACACTTTACCTTCAGGCTGGGACGTATCCGTTCGTCTAAAGCGTCTAGAAGCGAAGGAGGTCGATATGTTCTCTTCTTCAAGTTCTGTTCGTGCCATTTTTGAGAGAAAGGGCAAAGGCACGGCGCGTCCGTCACTTGATCAGTCTTCGTACTCTGCCACAGCGGCATGTTCTCCCATCACTCCAGCGAGCTGCAGCAATTTAGACGAGAGATACTACACAACAAGCAAAGCTACTCTAACTCCTGCGAATGGAAGTCCCACGCCATACGAAAGATCTCTCACTCCAGTCTCGAACTGGCCTGTGCCAAATCTATCGACCAGCTCAATTAACCGGCCTCCACCTTTGTGCTTCAATAAAAAGATCCGTCCATCTGTGTCCAGGGCTTCACTTGGACGAGATGCCAAACCACGTTCGCCTCTGTATGCATCGGCATACCATCCGAATTTTACCGACCGTTTCCCTGCAATACCATCCCTGCCTCCAAATTGGACTACAGTGCATGATCGTGCCATCTGTGTCTTGGACGCCAATGACTTCACATTGACGGCCACTATCCACAAGTTGAGAAGTGCCTTTCCAGAACTTTCAGGCTCGGTCATCACCCCTATAATGATTGATAAGCGTCTGCGGACTCTTGACCAGAATCCCAATGTCGATTACTTTAGCCTGAGTCCCGAGCAGCTTCTGTCTATTGCCGACACTGACAAGGGTGCAACTGGCACACCGAAGATTGATGGTCGTGGCCTTAGTACTGTGGATGTGGATGGTCATGCAACTCCAAGTGTGCCCTCCTTCTCGAGCATCTCGAGTGATAGACACAACAGCAGCATCAGCTTTGCGAATGCATCGAAGGATAACAGACCCACGGTAAGACGAATTTCACTAGTCATTGGGTGTGATAGACAAGCTCATGATCGATAGGGTGCGAACGAATCTGGCAATTCTTCCTCTTCGTCTTCTTCTAAGAGGGGTACTACCAGTGTGGTCCGCTCATTGCCTTTCGATACCGGATTCATGTCGTATCGCACCACTACTGCTGGAGACGATGGGGCTTTGACTCGCAATTCGGCACCGAGTAGCATCGCAAATTTCCGTTAGATGCTCAGAGACGTCACGAACTTTTTTGCACGGAGTAGCATCGCGAAGTCCATTAGATGCTCATTCATGCTATGAGTCTTAGGGGCGGAAATGATAACAGCATGGGACGGCCATGGGGCAGCGTGCATTTGAGGGTACAAACTCGGGTATAATTAAGTCAAAGCGAGATTCAACGACTTCAATTACGAAAAGGCTCGAATGAAGTTTTATACAAAAGGCAGTAATATTGAGTGAGATTTGTACCCTGTGACTTCGATATCCAAGATAAGTTACAGTAAAAATTACTCGCAGATGGAAGATTATTGTACACGACCACCCCATTCCCAGATTCTCCTTTTCAATCAAAATTCAGACATCAGCGTCTTCTTGAGCCCACCAGCCTCCCTCTCGTATTTCTCAATCTTATCCTGGCTGATCCTCAACTTCTCAAGCAACCACTGCACTCTACCCGTGACCTCAGACGGCTGCTTGGGCAACTCGCCCAACAGATGCAGTTCGCGCTCGTAGGCCTCAACACTAGCGTTCTCAATCTTGATACTCTCCGTCAGCACAGCGAGGTCCAGTCGGCTGCGCAGGACATTATCCTTGACGAGCTGCTGGAAGGCAGGCAGGTAGACGGGGCGGCCGGGCTTGATGGCGTAGGGACGGCCCGCGGAGGACTGGATCGTGATGAGCTCGGCCTGCTCGAGGGCTTGCAGGGCGGCGTCGCCGGCGGTCTTGTAGGCGTCGGACAGCAGGATCTCGTTGTAGCGCAGGCCTTGGTCTGCGTTGACGTTGCTGGAGGAGGCGTCGTTGGTTTTGGCGAGGCGCCGGATCAGCAGCCAGGCTTGCTGGGGCGTCCAGTTGCGTTCGTCCCCGCCGCCGCCGTTGAGGACGAACATCTTTAGGATCTCGCTGGCGGCTTGCTCGACGATTTCGGCGACGGCTTTGCGCGGCGTCTCGCCTGCTTTTATGCGGCGGGCGAGGAACTCGAGGTCGGTGAGGCGGCCGCCGAGCGCGGGCAGCACGTCGTCGAGCTCGACGAGGTCTTTGCGGCGTTGCGTCGTGCTGAGTGCTTTCAGGCCTGCTTCGGTGTCTTCGGGGTCGAATTCGAGGTGGTTGATCACGAAGCGCTTGGCGACTTCGAGGGAGGTGTCCGAGAGGCCGATTTGGCGGAAGGCGCGGTCGGGAAGGGCTTTCGAGAGGGATTTGCTGTAGCTCACGTCGTTTGTCAGGAAGACCACGTGGGCGAGGTTCGAGGTCGTCACGCGCGCTGCCCACTCGGCGATCTTGTCGTACACGACTGTGCCTTCTTGCGTCTTATGCAGGAAGTTGTCGATGACGACTACGGGTCTGCGCTCCGGATGTGCTTCGAGGTACTCGTCGTCGGTCAGGTTTGCGTCTTTGTCGTCGGACTTGCGACCTTCGAGCGCGACTTGCTTGAGTGCTGTAGCTGTGTTGTTTAAGATCTTCGTCAACTGGTTTTCTAGCGTTTCGGAGAATCCGGTCTTGACGCCTGTGGCTCCCTGCGCGGCTAGATCGATGAGACCGCTGATGCTGTTCATCCAAGAGAAAACGGGCCAGTAGCCTACTTCTGCTGCGGTAGCGTTGATGGTTGAGCTATCACCACGAGCTTCTTGGATGGGTTTGCAGTCGATGACGAGTTTGTTCTTGCGACTCTTTAGTGCTTGGTCGACTACAAGTTCACGTTTCCCAGAGCCACGAGGTCCTTGTACAATGATGAACGTGTCGGCGGTTTCCATCAGCCATGTTTGAAGCTGATCAATATGCACCTTGCGATCTTCCCAGATGGCTTCCATGCCAGCATCTTGGGGTGCGTGGCGTAGTCTGACGCTTGTCAGAAACTCATTGGTGAGATCCTTGGCCCAAGCAAAGTATTTGTTGTCGGAGATTTTGAAGGTTCGCGTGATATGAGCTTTGATGAAGGCAGTACGGATAGGATCGAATACAGCGACGGTGATACCTGCCACCAAAGCTGCTAGAGCTGGGATGGTGATGCGAGGATGACCGGTCAGCCAATCCATGAACCAACGAGCTTTCTGCTTCTTTTCGTAAGAGATGCGGAACACGGTGCCCAATTGGCCACCGCCCTCCGCTTCATTCACGGTGTATCCATGGAGACAGTTCTTCGCCAGGACAGCCTTTCGAATAGAGTTAAAGTCGAGTTGTGCATACTTTGGGAGAACCTTCGAGTCGGACGGCTGAGTGATGATTTCTGCGAGCTTGCCATAGGGTCGGAAGAAGCTGTAGAGCTGCTCCTGCGATAGCTCAGCCACTTCGCCACCTGGAGAAGTAGGCAAGAACTCAACCCTCAGTCGCGCACTAGGCAGACGATACAGATCTTCGACCCACGGCTTGCCACGAACAATACTTGCCTGTACGCGTGACAGTGGAGCCCAAAAGGGCTTGATAGGATGCTCAGTAAGGTACTTCTCAACAGCCTTTCCGATGGACGGAATGTTTTCATCAGTTGCGTCCGAGAACTTGACAAAAGCGCCGCCTTCCTTCAGTCGAGGCAGGACTTCCAGTACTTCAGCGCTGGGTTGGGCATCTTTGACGAGCTTCGCAGCATCGGCAGCTCCAAACATGCGCTGTCTAGCTGCTAGTTTGGGGAACAACTTGTCGGCGGCGAAGGGGAAACGAAAAAGCCATTGTAGATTCAGTGGATATAGATCTTTGAATTGCGTCAGTTCAATATGCACCTCCACAGATACAAGTGACGCTTCGGCTTAGACTTCATCTCGGTGCATCTCTATATCACTACAATATAGCTTTGTATTGAGGATCTGCAGCTATACACACACATGGTTGGCGCTAGCTCCATACACAAATCCATATATCATGAAAACACATCCAGTGGTGAGTATCAAAGCAGCACTCAACCATGTCCACAGCAAAGGGACGTAACCGCATACAACGAAAGAGAAGAAAGACTCACTATTAATGAACAGAACACCCTGATTGCGCCCAGCCGAGATATGACCAGTATCGCCCTCTCCGGCCTCGAGAGAAGCGTATCTAGCCCCAGAAGTGAAAAGTGGAGGGCATGTCTTGAATTGATATTGTATAGATCGAGATCGTGTCAGAGCGCTCTGGCTCGTGAGCCTGCTGCTCCCCAAAAAGTTTCGAGTTGTACTCATCTCGCGACCATGGCTGTTCCGATAGATATGAATGTGTCCAAGACTAGATCAAGTGGAAAAGAAAGCGAATAGCATCGAAATATATCTCAAAAGTTCGAAAGGTCAGAAAAGATCAATCTAGGAAACACTGGTAGTAGTAAATCAAGGTTACGAATCGAGATGGCGTCACGTGTGGGATGGATGGATGCGAACGCATGGCTTGAGCTTTCGGTATATTCTTTTAGACAAATGTTTACTATATCCTTGAAGTCCGATCATTGGGCGCATTTGAAGAAACAGAGAAATATAGCAGATTCCAGTATCGTACATAAAGACAGGCCCCATATCGACACCTTATAAAACATGGGTTGGTTCTGGAATTCATCCTCGTCCTCGCCTCCATCAACGGAAGGCACGGTATCATCGACAATCCCAGACCTGGCAACAGCAGCATCCACAAAGCAACAGAACACTGCACACATACCGCCGCCGTCTTCTGCGCCTTCTTCCGCACAGCAAGCAGACAGAGAACTCGAGGACTTCCTCGCGAGTCTCGAGAGCAACAGCCGACCGGGCCCGGCCTACTCACGAATAAAACCAAACCCGACGACAGCAAGCAACAATGGCAGCGCATCGGCATCCACAGACCCAGGGTCAATATCAACGACCAATCCAGCGCCTTCAGAGACACCTACGCATTTCGCGCCGACGGGGACGACCGACCCCTCAGGTGGCGCGACAGTAGACCTGGACACCCTAGACATTTCTCCCGATGCTCTCTACCCACGCACAATGTCCTGCCGACAAGCCTTTGACGAGGCATTCTACTGCCAGAGTCTCGGCGGCAAGTTCAACGACTTGTACCGCCACGGAGGCATCAGGTCGTGTTCGGAGCAGTGGGGCGCTTTCTGGTTCTGCATGCGCATCAAGAATCTTGGTGACGAGGATAAAGGACAGGCGGTCGCGGAGTGGTACAAGGCACGTGACGAGAGAGTGCGGAAGGAGAGGGGTGGGTCGAGCGAGGATATTTGGGAGATCAGGACGGAGCCGGTGAAGAAGGCTTTCTGGAGGGATCCGGATGAGGTTGCGCAGACTTGGAAGGGCGAGGGACAAAAGGGACAAAAGGCTTGATTAGATGAGAATCAGAAGCAGGAAGTATCCAAAAGTTGATGCATTCATCGCTTAAGGGAATGGACTTCAGTGGGAATGATTCACTTGATTGCTGTCTCGGATTGGCATCGTCAAGGCCGGTCAGTGCCCTCGGCATGCACATCAGTACCCCTCTATGGCACCCACCACATTTGTCTGAGGAGGTATATATGATTAAATTTGCCTAAAGTATACACAGCACATGAATACATATTCTACTATATCTATGAACCATAATGAATGATTATCTTATCGCTAAGTGATACTCATATCTGCTAACATCGGTTGTGTGGCACGATGAGAATGCGAGATATTCGAAGGACTACTACCAGCCATGGCTAAAGACCCCACCGTCTTATCAACTTCAGGTTATAATTCACATGCTTGAAACGGGGACAGGCTGATTTTTTTCTGAAGATTGAATTCATTTTAAAGTCTAGAAACAGACTCGCTAATTATGATTCATCCGAGCTAGGAAAACACTTTTCCGCCTCGAAGACCATTGCTCATGATATCTTGAATAAGGAAAACATGATAATATCCCATGCGAGCGTCTACCGCTGCACCAACGCCAACTTTATGCTAAACGGGGAACAAAGCAAAGAAGAAGATTTAGTTTTACTCGGGGCGAGTGATTTAGTCAACCTCCTCGACAGTTGGGCCGTCGTCGCCGCCAGCGCCGGGGGCACCGCCGGGCATACCACCACCGGGCATACCGCCGGGCATGCCACCCTCACCACCAGCTCCGTAGAACTTCATCATGATGGGGTTGGCAACACCCTCGAGCTCCTTCTGCTGAGCCTCGTACTCCTCCTTGGTGGCGGTTTGGTTGTCGTCCAACCAGGCAACGGTCTTGTCAATCTCGGCCTGGAGTTTCTCCTTGTCGCCAGCCTCAAGCTTCTCGTCAACCTTGGGGTCGGTAAGGGTGTTCTTGAGGGAGTAGGCGTAGGACTCAAGGCCGTTCTTGGCCTGGATACGGCCAGCCTCGGCCTCATCCTCAGCCTTGTACTTCTCGGCCTCAGCAAGCATACGCTCGATGTCCTCCTTGGAGAGACGGCCCTTGTCGTTGGTGATGACAATCTTGTTGGTCTTTCCGGTACCCTTCTCGAGAGCAGAGACGTTCATGATACCGTTGGCATCAACGTCGAAGGTGACCTCGATCTGAGGAACACCGCGAGGAGCAGGAGGAATACCAGTAAGCTCAAACTTGCCGAGAAGGTTGTTGTCCTTGGTGCGAGCGCGCTCACCCTCGAAGACCTGGATAAGCACACCAGGCTGGTTGTCGGAGAAGGTGGAGAAAGTCTCGGACTTCTTGGTGGGGATGGTGGTGTTGCGCTTGATGAGGGCGGTCATGACACCACCAGCGGTCTCAATACCGACGGAGAGAGGCGCGACGTCGAGAAGAAGGATCTCGTTGGTGGACTTGGACGAAGTGTCACCGGAAAGGATAGCGGCCTGGACGGCAGCACCGTAAGCGACAGCCTCATCGGGGTTGATGGACTTGTTGGGCTCCTTGCCGTTGAAGAAGTCGGAGACCATCTTCTGGATCTTGGGGATACGGGTGGAGCCTCCGACAAGGACGATCTCGTGGACGGAGGACTTGTCGATCTTGGCATCACGAAGAGTGCGCTCGACGGGCTCCATGGTAGAGCGGAAGAGGTCCTGGCAGAGCTCCTCGAAACGGGCACGGGTGATGGAGGTGTAGAAATCAATGCCCTCGAAAAGGGAGTCGATCTCAATAGAGGTCTGGGCGGAGGAAGAAAGAGTGCGCTTGGCACGCTCGCAAGAGGTTCTAAGACGACGGAGAGCGCGAGCATTGGTGGTTAAATCTTTTTTGTTTTTCCTCTTGAATTCTTGGACGAAGTGGTTGACAAGACGGTTGTCGAAGTCCTCACCACCCAAGTGAGTGTCACCAGCGGTAGACTTGACCTCGAAGATACCTTCCTCGATAGTGAGGAGGGAAACATCGAAGGTACCACCACCCAAGTCGAAGATGAGGACGTTGCGCTCACCCTCCTGCTTCTTGTCAAGACCGTAGGCAATAGCAGCCGCAGTGGGCTCGTTGATGATACGGAGAACGTTGAGGCCAGCGATGAGACCGGCATCCTTAGTGGCCTGGCGTTGAGAGTCGTTGAAGTATGCAGGGACGGTGACGACAGCGTTGTTGACGGTACCACCAAGGTAAGACTCAGCGGTCTCTCTCATCTTGGTAAGGATCATGGACGAGATCTCCTCGGGGGTGAAATTTTTGGTCTCCCCTTTGAAGTCCACCTCAACGACGGGCTTTCCGCCCTTGTCGACGATCTTGAAAGGGAAATGCTTCATGTCGGCCTGGACCTCAGCGTCGGCGAACTTGCGGCCGATCAGACGCTTAGCATCGAAGACGGTGTTATGAGGGTTCATGGCGACTTGGTTCTTTGCGGCATCACCAATGAGACGCTCGGTGTCGGTGAAAGCAACGAACGAGGGAGTGGTACGGTTACCCTGGTCGTTGGCGATAATCTCAATGCGGTCATCGCGGTAGATACCAACGCAAGAGTACGTAGTACCCAAATCAATACCGATAGCTGGTGCCATGTTGTGTGATGTGTACTGGATCTAGAAAAAAAAAGTGTGGGGGTATCAAAGAAGTGGAACTTGGAACTCGAGATAGGTGTAGAGTCGTCAAGTCGTTATAGTAGTGTAATTGCCTTTTGTTGTATGAGAAAAGTGATGTGAAGTGAAACGGATTGGACAAGTGCGAGAAAAGAGTTTTATAGATGTGTGCGGGCGGATGGTTGCGTTGCTGGGTCGTCAGACTAGAACTCGCCAGAAATGGCGATGTATTCTTACAACTTCGATGAGATTCTATGCCAGCCGAATCGTCAAACAATTCGCTGAATGCGTCACTGCGCTCGATTCAGGGCATGCGAGTGATGTCTAGATGTTGCTGTATCTTTCTCGTGATCTCTGGAAGTGAGATTTGGATTCCTATACTGTTCCTGCCTATTCCGGTTCTCTGTTCAACCATTCTTCCATCTCTTGCCTCTCGAAGTGATTCCCAGAGCTATGACCACAAGGTACCTACCTTACCTTGAGGTTCTTGTAGATGGAGGGGCATGACGTCGTGGAGATTATCGATAAGGGCGCCAAGATCCGCTCAACATCCTTCACCTTCGATTGAGCTCCATACCTGTATTATTGTCTTCTCCGCTGAACTCCTCGAGAGGTTCAGCCAATTCGTTTACTTCTTGCTCGCTATTGGAATCCGCATTATGCACGCGAGTCATGCGACCTCAGCAGATGCGGCTGCATGTAGGTGTTGCAAGTGAGTTGCTGTTGAACCCCACAACTCTTGATTGTGCTACACCTTCATCTCAGCTGCGCTTCAGCCTCACTTTGATCATTCGTCACCTTCACTTGAGCTTCACCTCACTTCAAATTCGATCACACTTCACCTTCAAGTCAACCACACTTCGACTTCGCATGAATGACACTTCAGTCCGAATTCAATAACACTCCAGTTCCAATTCTAGAATACCTCAGTCTCAATTCAATCACACTTCAGTCTAATTTCAATAGTAGTTTAGTCTCTATTCAACAACACTCCAGTCTCAATTAATGCACATTCCAGCTTCCATCTAATTACACTCCTGTGAAAAATCAATCACACTTTAGTCTCGGGTTACTCATACTTCGGTTTCAAATCAACAACACTTCGATTACGCTTTATTCGCACTTCAATACCAATCCGATCAAACTTCATTTTCAATTTAAGCATACTTCACTCCTGACTCGAGCATACTTCATTCCCAACTTGATCATGCCTCACTCTCACATCAAGTATACTCAACACTTGATGTTATTATACTTGACTCTAAATCCAATCACACCTCAGTGTCAATTCGATCACACATTGATTACGACTTCACCAGGCTTTACTGCGTATTCGGTTATGCTTCAGGTCTCAGTTTAGCCGCATTTGACTCTTAGTCTAATCCAAGCATATTTCATTCTCAACTCGAATGCACTTCAATCACGACTTTATCACAAACTCATAAATACTTCAGTCACGACTCAAGCCCTCTTCATCTTGTGTTCATTCATAGTTCATCTGAGTTAATACACAATGATGAAACTTGAGAATGCGTGAAAACCCAGTGATTGAAGCGAATCATTACCTCTGTCATCTATCAAAACAGAGAACGCCAGTAAAGGTACAGATATGTATATACAGAGCCAGGACGATGACACCGCAAACGCCATCTTTACTTGTACGCATCTCGAGGCGCAAAGTGCGTCGCAGTTTACCAGGAACGGCGCCAACCAAGGAAATTCAGCGACGAGGCAATCCAATAGTGACCAGCCAGGGATCGTTCTCCGGTGCATTCTGGCCATTCATTATCGCAGCGTTCACCATCAAAGTGCTATTCGTCGTCAAACTATCTTGACTAGCCTCGTGCGCTGAACCCAGTCCAGCTTGCATGACTCTGATAATATGGCCTCTATCGCCTCCCTTGCTCGCCGTTGCATTCGCTTTCTGATCTTCCCACTGCTTGGATTGTGCGCCATATCCGTCGTGAATATGACCAAAGCAATGTAGCAGGGGCTTGGTACGATCTATGGCTCGCAGTAGAGCATCGCAACCAAGGTGCTCGTCCTCGCCCGGTCTCTCTCGGGACTTCACTCGATCCAGGACCCCGCGTGGCGGTCCATGGGTCATCACTATATCGACGTTGTCAGGAATGTCGGTGAACTTGTCTTCCGACCTGTCATAGCCAAAGGCCCAATCTCCAAATCTCGGCTGGTAGGGCGAAGCGTAGATGGTGAATGCCACGCCACTCTTGAGCCTAAACGTGTGCAAGCCCTCCGAGAGGTATGTTACATTCGCAGCTTTTGCCAGGGGCCCAGTCATGATGTCGATGGCTCGCTCGTGCTCCTCTGGTTCATCGCCAGCTTCCTCATCAAGATCGCTTTTCCAGTATTCACCATCGAGCGAGAGATCGTGGTCGCCGCCGATGACCAGCTTCAGCTCAGCATCAAGTTCTCCGAGTAGTCGCAGCGCTTTTTTGTATGCTGATATGCCACCGACTTGTGTGAGATCACCGCAGTGAAGCAGGACGTCTATGTTGGTAAGACTCCTGCAGGCGCTGAGTGGGCATTTGTCATTGTCGGCCACTTCGAAGTTGTGAGTGTCCGACATGATTAGAAAGGTCGTATAAGGAGCTTGAGGAGTCGACATGTTGGACGTGAGTAGAATGAGTGTTGTTAGATGGACACTTGAATGCTCCTGTACGAATGCAACTCATAGATCTGATGGCGCTGGGAATATTTATGATGCTACAATAAGCATTTGTTGAAGGTGCACATACGCCCCGAGCCCTGGGTACCGCAAGCTAAATGCAACAATTAGTATAGAACATTTATCCACGACCCTTTTGCCTTAATAGACAAACAGCTCAACACTTGATGGTTTTTTTCTTTTCCGTGCAATATTAGTGCTCGCACATCTTGTAAGGGTCTGGACAATCAGGAAGGTAAGAGAACATCGATTTTGGAGTGTTAATTTCCGTC
The DNA here is from genome assembly GCF_041146345.1 of Neodothiora populina. Classification (NCBI taxonomy): domain Eukaryota; kingdom Fungi; phylum Ascomycota; class Dothideomycetes; order Dothideales; family Dothioraceae; genus Neodothiora; species Neodothiora populina. Next base: position 610,215 of record NW_027191405.1, on the reverse strand, counting down.
TGCAGCCATGTCCTACCAACGCCACGCTAGAACGCAAGAATGATAATAAATAAAGATCTGAAAGTCAACAATGTGCCGCCTAGTCAGAGTAATCGCCTTCATCATCACTCTTAGCCCTTCTGGATGTCCTCTCTCGCTCCTCCTCGATGCTTTTCTTGTGATCCTCCCTGGCCTTTTCCTCCTGCCTCTTCCAGTGGCTACCTTCCTCGTAATCTTTGCTGATGCCCAAAGCTCTTCTAAGCTTCTCGCTCTCTTCGATTTTAGCCTTGGCCAATTCATGGACTTGATGGCTCTTTAATCCACGCGCATTGGTTCCAGTATCTCTCCGTCCAGACTGTTCTTGCTCGAGCTTCTTGCGCAAAGCAGTACATTGATCATCAATCTCGTCATCGTCCACACTGAAAATTGTATTAGTCTAACATCGATTTTAGTTCTTACTTCTGTGCACGAACCCTTCATCCTCAAGCTTATCCCTCAGCTCGAAAACCTTGACCTCAATCTGCCGCTTTCTGTCGTGCTCGAGGATCTCTTTGTCTGGTTGGCGCTGTCTGTGTTGCATGAGATCGAAGTCCTTGTTGTAGGGTGCGCCAGCGCCATTGTCGCGAGGTCGAAGATGCGACAGGTTGCGCTGGACATAGCCGCTGGTACCTGAGCCGCGAGGCGTGGTGAGTCCGACATTGGAAGACATGATGGCGCGAACGGAGCTGCGTAGATAGTGAAAGCGGTTCGTATAGATGGTGCCGTTGATAGATGAATGGCAGTGGTGTCGGCGGAAGTGATGCGAAGCGGAGTGGGGATGGCGGGGTGGAAAAGTCATGCCAAGCTTGATATAGCGAGTTTTGCATGTGATTATAACTTTTGTCACTCGATTTACATCTTTCTCCGTCATTCCCACTTACTATAGTAATCATGAGCGGCGCTGTATCTGCAGATGTGTTTGAGAGTGATGCAGGCGGCAGTACACAGCCTCTGACAGAGTTGCCCTTTCCGCCACTCACCAAGGCGCATATCATACATTGCTCATACCATTATTGGCATCCAAAGTACGCTGAGTCACCCTGTTCTGACCTTCTGGAAAGGAAGTATTCTGATCGCCTGATAGATACCGGACCATCACCCCTAAAGCACGACTCATCCCACTATCACGCCCGTTCCTCGACTACCTCCGTGCTGACGGCATTATCCTGCCACCGGAAAATGAACCGCGGGGCGAGGACTCTGATGATGAAGGTTTCTTCTCTTCCACAGACAATCCGGATGAACAGGACGAAGAAGAGGACGATGATCCATCTAGGGAATGGCATGATGTTCATGAGGCTATCAAGGCGACCATCGCAGAGCTTGGTGGAAAGGTCGTGCCCAAGTTGAACTGGTCCGCTCCCAAAGATGCAACCTGGATGACCGCCAACACCATGGAGTGCAGAGATCCCAATGACATCTATCTTCTACTCAAAAGCTCCGATTTTGTCACACACGACCTGGAGCACGCATACGACGATACTGTGGATGATCCTACCGACGATGACGAGGAAGTTCCCAAGACCATAGCCGACATCCCTTATCATCTGGCTCTACGGAAATATGTGCTATTAAATCCTTCCGTCGAATTTCGGTGTTTCGTGCGGCGACGAAAGCTTATAGCGATCTGTCAGCGGGACCTAAATCACTTCGATTTTCTGTCCAATATGCAAGATAAATTAAGGGATTCAATTCAAGACTTCTTCGATGCCAAATTGAAGAACACTTTCCCTGACGAGAGCTTCGCGTTCGACGTCTATATCCCACCTCCACACGATAGAGTGTGGCTCATAGATGTCAATCCTTGGGCACAAAGAACGGATCCTCTATTGTTTAGCTGGCTCGAGTTGCTCACCATGCCAGAGCCGCCAGAGGTGTCTCAAGAGTCCGCTCAGATCATCTCAATTCCCTTTCGACCACGGGCCAGTGGGCCGCCGACTGTGTCAGCATCATCTGCAGCGCAGAAGGAAACCGAGCCCGAGGTCGCAGAGGAGGAATCGGAGGGCGAGGAGTCTGAAGAGGAGGCTGATGAGGAACTATGGGTCCCTGAATTCCGACTAGTCAAGAAGGATGACCCCGAAGCCTATAGCTTCACCACTCCACAGTACAGCGCCCATAAATTGCCCAGAGATGTAGTCGACGCAAGTCAAGGCGGTCCTGGCGCTCTACGCGAATTTGCCGACAACTGGAAGGAAATGCTCGCGAAACGCCAACAGGAAGACGAAAACGCATCCGACAGCGAGCAGGATTGAGGCAGTTCTTACTATGGCTTCAATCGAGTCGCCATACCGCCGTTTTCACTCGGATGATATGGGCACTCGCGAGTCACTAAGCCCATCTGTTGTTCATAACGAGTTATACTGTACGACCTCAAGTTGACGACTCGTGAATGTCGCCCTCGTCTGCCATGGTACCAATTAATGATAACTACTCATGATGTTAAAGAAATAATAGGCCTGATTAAGGGTATACGTGAGGGACGAAGTGAAACACAATATCGATCCTCAATGCTCAATCGCAATCGCTAGGCTAAGTCTGGGTCCACCTGTAACATATTGTACCATCTAAATCAGGCGAAAGTGTCCTGGAACTAATTGCGCCAGCATAAGGTACTGCCTGAAGACATCAATACTTCGTGGTCATCGTCCGAAAATGTGGGTTCGCCAAGGAGGGCTAACAGCGGGAGCGGTTCTTTGAGCATGTTTCTTGTCTTGGCAACTACAACTTGGTGAGGCATTCACGGATCCAAAGACAAAAGGTTACCTCAAGGTGACGGACCTGCATAATGTTTAATCTTAAGTGTCCGGAGAGTTGTCGCGTGTTGTGTGTTTCCATGCTTGAATTGGATTCGAGGCTGGCATCGTTCCGGGCTGTAAAACGCCTCTACTAAACTTGCTCATCAAGACCTATGTGTAGTATTGTGGAGGACTACATATGAGGACGACAGCCGGCACTCCTTCCGCGGGTTCTTTCTAAGATCTCTTTGTCGCCCTTGTCATCGATTCGCTGTCGCTGTCGACTTGGGAATCTCGAGGTCTATTCAAGATGCTCGAACCACGGGCACATATCCAGACTCATGGCGAAGCCAACACCACCGAGATCCATTATTGGGCGTATCCAAGTCGTGTGCTACCATGCACCAGTGGACAAGGAACTTGCGAGTATCTAGATGCGGTGTACTGGATGCACACAACTTCTATGCTCTATACGTTCATCATGTGGGCTGTGTTTGGAGGCATTCTGGTTTTCTGCTTTTGGCTCAGATATGCCAAGACGATCAGTCAACGATCTCATATACAGACACCTCTAAGACGTGGACTCGGGGCTCTGAGGGCACTGGGTAGACGCTGGCTACTACCCGAAAGTGCTGGAAGGTGGCTGTTCGGAAGAGTCACCATGCTCCAAGTGGCAATTCTACTAACGCTTTCTGCTTACCTACTCATCTTCTCGTGCGTGGTATCATTCTTCCCCTGCCGCTCTGTACTCGCTAACTTGTACTAGTCTTGTCGGTATAGTCTACAAGACCTGGGTTACCCCGGTCAAGAAGCACCCTGGCGTCTACAACACGCGTGTCGGTATGGGAGGATTTGGTGATCGTGTAGGCGCCATGGCCTATGCTTTGACTCCCTTCACTGTCGCCCTCAGCACGAGGGAGTCACTGCTCTCGCTGATTACTGGCGTACCCTACCAACACTTCAACTTTCTGCACCGCTGGACTGGTCGCATTATCTTCATTCAGTCATTTCTCCATACTTTAGTCTGGACGATCATCGAAGGAAACCTCTATCGTCCTCAGCCATCAGTGTACAAAAGCTTCATCTCCGAGCAATACATCATTTTCGGCATCGTGGCACAGGCCTTTATCACCTTTCTTTACATCTTCAGTACCAGCTGGGCAATTCGATGGACAGGGTATGAGTTCTTCAAGCGTACTCATTATGTCATTGCTGTGTTGTACTTGGGCGCATGCTGGGGTCACTGGGACGGTCTGGCTTGCTGGATGATCGCCTCTATCATCCTTCTCGGACTGGACAAGGGCGCTCGCCTCCTACGCACCGGGTTACTTCATATCGGCTATCTCAAAGGAACGTCGGGCCTAGGCTTCCAGTGCGCCCACGCCAAACTTCAGCACTTCGGTGATCGAGACGAGAACGGCGACGGCGAGGTCTTGCGAATTGATTTCGACTTTGCTCAAGCAGCATGGCAACCTGGTCAGCACTTCTACCTGTGCTTTCCTGCCATCAGTCTCTGGCAGTCTCATCCCTTCACGCCTTCCTCTCTGCCCGACGGTAAGAAGGGACTGCAGCATCATACTTACCTCATCCGCGTCAGGAAAGGTATCACGGCAAAAGTCGCAGAACTTGCCAGATCTGGCTCGGATGACGTGGGGTCGGACAGCGCGACAACTCCAGTCATCATCTGCGGCCCTTACGGCGGCAGCAAGACGGACACCACAGCCTCAAATCTTCTGACTATAGCTGGTGGTACCGGTGTGACGTCCGTTCTACCTGTTATGCAAGATGCCCTCTCGGCTGCACATGTTGTTTCACGCGCAATGGACTTTGTCTGGATTATACGTTACGCTCGAGATCTAGAATGGATATCTCCAGAACTACTTGAGCTCAGAGAGGCCATGAAGTATGGACGAGCTGAGGGTCTCCGGATCAAGATCTTTGTCACGAGAGAGCTGGCACCTACTTCAGTGAGCAACATTAACAGCAGCAGCAACAGTAGTAGCTCCGACATTGCTCGTCCTAGATTCTCGTCGATTGATGAAAAACAACAGCTTGGAGCAAGGAGCAGTGTGAAAAAGACGTGCTGCGGTAGCAGTAACGCCAATGCAGACGTGAAAGAGCTCCCAATCTCTGCATCTACCACCTCACCTTCCATCACTGCTGCTTTGCTCGAAGCAAGTACACCAAATTTCGAAGTCAATTACCTCAACCACTCACACCCACGTCTCGATGATGTTGTGGACGATTTCTCCTCAAGAGCACAAATCGCAGGTGGAGCAAGTCACGTAGTCGGCGCCGGACCAGATCGGATAGGCACGGCTTTGCGCAGCGCTGTCGCGAAGAAGAATCACTGCGGCAAAGTCTGGGAGGGTGATGAGAGTGCCGCTATGGGCTTGGAATGGGATTGTAGATCATGATGAACATGAGAAAAGCAACATTTAGATGTATATATTGTTACGAACGAATTTATTGTAGATATGATGAATATCACGAACTTGTCGATTTTGTCAACTGTGTACCTCTTGCAACGACATTTCCTGAGGACCTGTTATCGATTAGTGTAGTCAGCATCGGGGCAATTGACATCCCCACCATTTGAAGGCACTTTACCTAGTCTGCCATATCAACAGCATGCGTCGTCCATCTCATTCAATGAAAGTGGCCAAATGGTCAGCCCCGTCACGGCCAACATGAATCTCTTCCTCCATCTGACCAGTCTCCGAAGCTGAAACATAATTATCTTCGGCATTGAAATCAAGAAGCAGAGCAAACAAGACTCCAAAATGGGAGACCTCAGAACGGGTGCATTCGCCCCCTTCCCAAACCTCCCCGCTGAACTCCGCCTACTGATCTGGCGATCCACCCTCCCCGGCCCACGAAACGTCGGCGTAAAGATCCACTTCACCAAACAAGCAGGTTTCGGCGGCTGGGTAGCGAGAAGAAACACTGCTCCTGCGCCCATAGCGCTCCAGGTCTGCCATGAATCCCGCGAGGAGGCACTGAAGCATTACATTCTCTCTTTTGGCACCAGTGCTTCGCCGCCGACTGTATACTTCAATTATGCAATCGACACGCTTTGCTTTAGGGATTTGGTTGTCGGGACTATTGCTACGGCTACGGAATCGGCTACAGCTCCAAGCGATTACCTGCTCAATCTATGGGTGGGCAAAACGCTGATAGCACGCCAATGCGCTGCGCACCAAGCAGCGAATATCAGGTTCCTGACCCTCGACGTCGACGAGAGCATTTACAGCAGACCGTCGTTCTGCTGGGATGAGATCCGTCGCTTTGAGGGTCTAGAGAAGCTGCTGTTGATTGCGTGGAGTGCGGAGGAGGATGTAGATTTGCTTGTGGCTTATTTCGAGGCGTCGATGCAGGCCGTCGCCGAGGAGCATACCGAGTGGGTGGTTCCTGAGACTACGATTGTGGATGCATCGTCTGGTAGGACGTTGGTTGCTTTTCGGGCTGGGTGAGGTTGGGCTTTTCGCGTATAGCTTCTGTGCTTGGGTATGTGAAAGACAAGAGAACGGCATTGATTGTCGCGATAATATCATGGGTATCTCTTCCTCACTTCGGCAGTATCACGGACACGTCTTCAATAACACTACAGCCCAGGATGCGACATATGCTGATACTATCGTAGTTGGCGTGTCAGTATAGCTTACGGTCGTCACGATACTGCATGGTCTGAACAGCTTCCCTTGAGCATAACTATCTTACCAGACTATTCGAACGCCTCTGTCTGCGGCTCAACTATCCACTATCAACATAAAAAAATGTTGCACAAGCTGGGCGATCGAGTTCGGGCCTTGCAAAAAGAAACGCAAAACATACAGCAGCAGGAATTCCCACGTGGTCACCCACCGTAGTACTAATCTGCCGGTCAACTGCTTATGTCTGGCAGAGCGGACGGGATGCCCAGTTCCCAGCTGCCTGTGGCCGTATGTGATGAAATGGCTTGATAATTTGCATCATATCCTAAGAAAACTGCCCAGGAAGGAAACGCGGTAACACGAGGGTGTGGTGATGATAACGACCGTCCTCACGAGCCGCTGTTGTGTGGCCTGACATATCGCGTCATGGGACCCAATACATACCTACCTGTACTTACTTACATTACTGACAACAAGCCCGCAAAGCTCATCTTCACGAAGAACAACACAGCCGCATACAACGAACATGAAGTGGACGACTAGCTAGACGAAGGGTTACAGCCATCTGGTATCATCTCTCGACTCGACGGCAACGGGTGTGTTAGGTGCGTTCTTCGATGCATGGACTGTTCGCTGCTAAGTGCTGGCCAGGTGTAGCGCCAAAGAGAATACGAGGCCACAAGCGAAGATCCAAAAATACGCAACGGACAGACAGTAGTATAGAGCTCTATATTGTGTCGTTACGCATATAGGACGGGTCGATAGAGAGTGATAATACGAAGTAGAATAGGTGGATAGTCATAGGATCTATCTATAGCTGTAAACTCGTCTGTCTTGAGCATCGTGCTATAGCGAGCATGAGCGGTTAAGCGAACCTCGATAGACCTTTGACCATCGATAAACTTACCGACCTCAGGCGAGGGCGCTTGACCATCTCTTATAAAGTACTCGTCTTGGGCCCTTTACGTCGGTAGTAATGTTCGTTTGCATCAAACCTGCGTTTCACATTAGATCTTCGCTTCGAAACTATCTTGGCATCAACAAGCCACTTCAGACTCTCCACCAACAACCACCCCTTCTCCAGGTCCACTGCAACGAAGAAGAAATGAGAAAAGGATAATCCACAAGATCCGCCAATTGACGCCATGAGTACCAAGGAACTAGTGGTGTTTGAGCAAAAGTTGAGCAACGATCCAAGGGAGCCTTTTCTACCGGATAGTGGATGATTCTTGGCATATTGGGTGACAGATATATGAATCTGTCATTTTGCCCTCAACCCCCTCTTTGCGTTTACGTGTTTGGTCGAAGATCTTTTATGACCGTCGATGAGTATGCTTGAAGAAGGAAAACCATAGGCCGGCCAAGCCTGAGTAAGAATTAGGTTTGACTACACCATGATATTGACCAACGCATAATATAGTGTACTACCTATAAAGGAGGAGGACGAGGTCAGGGCTTTATATGGTTATTAGCCGTGCTTTTGCGTGATGATCCGGCACTTTTGACAGGCGGGTCCAGACAGGACTGTACCTACCTGAAACATATGTGCCCTCGAGCATCCTTAGCGATGTCTTGACGAAAGATGAATAGAAAATAGGGAGGATATTAGATACACTTGGCGACCATGATACTACCTATATGTCTGACTATTGCACCCACCCTTTTTTCTTTTGAAGTTTCTCTTTCATCTTTTCTAGCAGGCTACTACAGACTGCATACATTCATTGTTATTTCCTTCTTGCTTTCGTTCCAGTCACTCTTTAGTAAAAGTTACACATACTGTCTTCTCAACAGTAGTAAAAGGGAAAAAACCCCATAATAATGCGTGTCCCGTCTCTTTCTCTCCTCTCAGTGCTGCTGGCAGCAACTGTTAGTCAGGTGTCTGCCGCCCCTGCCGCCGCAGCTAGCAGTGCCGTTGCCGTCAAGGGCAAGGCATATGGATTCGCTACCGGCACCACAGGAGGTGGCAACGCCGCCGCTGTCTACCCGTCTGATATCGCTGAGCTCAAGAAGTACCTCAGTGACGATGTGGCTAGAGTTATCGTCTTGAACAAGGAGTACGTCGTCTTAGAGAGCCTATATCAGCCTCCCTCTGTTGGCTCCATGTCTGAACTGGTCCCTTTCCTTGGATCTGTATGGAGATGATAGCGTATGCTACCGGTGTCTTCAACGCTATGTTCCTTCAGGGAGCCATGAGAGGATGGGTATCTGGCATATGACCACTTGCTGATCATCGAACCTCTAGGTACAACTTCATTAGCAGTGAAGGCAAAGTGACCGAGCAAGGTTGTCGACCAAAGTCCAACACCTGTGTCGGTAACGGTGGCCAAGATGCCATCAACGGAGCCAACTGGTATGTCTCATGAACCTTCATTATTCTCTCACTTCATGGCTGTCTCCATAGCCGTAACATGTCGTGGTCTAAGAATCACACACAGCTCGATTTCCATTTTGCCTGCATCAAACCCGCAGAGCCAATCTCGAAGGCTTTCGAGCTATCATCATAATCACACCATGTACTGATTGAGTCCAACCAGGTGCTCCGGCTCAGACCAAACCCCCGTCCAGGTGACCTACGACAAAGCCGGTGTCCAGCCTCTCTGGATCAAGAGCAACAAGTCCGTCATCGGCGTGGGCAACAAGGGTGTGATCAGAGGCAAGGGCCTTCGCGTCTCCAACGGCGCATCCAATGTCATTATCCAGAACGTGCACGTCACCGAGCTCAACCCTCAGTACATCTGGGGTGGCGATGCCTTCGCCATCGATGATGCCGACAAGGTTTGGATCGACCACTGTCAGGTAAGCTCTACTCACCTCGAGATTGTTGAATCATTCTGACGAACCGATCAGACCTCCCTCATCGGTCGTCAACACGTCGTTATTGGCAACGGACCAGGTACCCACGTCACTATCAGCAACCACTACTTCGACGGTCGTACATCCTGGAGCGCATCTTGCAACGGCCACCACTACTGGACCATGATCCTCGGCGGCTCCAAGGCTACTGTGACCATTGCAAACAACTGGTTCCGCAGCGTCAGTGGCCGCAGCCCCAAGATCAGCTCAACCACCGACGGCACCACCGTCGTCCACGCCGTCAACAACTGGTTCTACGACAACCCCAGCGGCCACGCTTTCGACATCAGCACCAACACTTTCGTCCTGGCCGAGGGCAACGTCTTCCAAAATGTTGATCAGCCTCTTCTCGAGATGCAGGGTCAATTGTTCGCCAATGGTGGTACCGCATGCCAGTCTGCCCTGGGCAGATCTTGCCAGACCAACCAGGTGATTGATAGCGGTGCTTTCAGTGGCGCCAGCACTGGTGCCCTCTCTCACTTCAAGGGCGTCAACGCCGTCACTCCTAGTTCCACCAGCGTCGTCGCCAACAACGTTTCCAAGAACGCTGGTATCGGCAAGATCTAGATGTTGAGGAGGAGTGACGTGCCGTGGCCTTGGCTTTTGATATAGTCTTGCCGTTTTCATCTATGCTAAACAGCTCAAATCCCTCCATGATGACTACTATCTTTACTGTGTTAGTGCTCAAGTCCAATCTTGGAAAATCCCAATGTATATCGGATGGACATATATGACCTTTCATTTAGTATGTTAATTGTACCTGTCAAGTAAAGACATGTTAGAAATAGATGTCACTTAGTCAAGCAATGTTACACAACGCTCCATTGTTCAGGAATAGTGAGTGATGAATAAACTTGTAACCAAGCTGTTGGGAGATCAGACCACATGTTGTATTTTGCTGTACATCCAGACATGGTAGTCGTACGTGGTACAGGGAGCTCACTTATCTAACAGAGCAGGGCTTGTGAAAGGAGGCTGGTGTCAGGGTGATCAATGCCTATATATTTCCTTGATGGTGCCATCACTAGAAGGGTTCGAGGGAGGCAGGAACAACACTGTAGAAGGTAGAGCTGTGAAGCATCCCCCGTCTTCATCCTGAGTGACGCTTGGTGGGCGTCTCTCTATCACACGGTCGGGTTTTGGCTCGATACAGCTGTGGAATCGCGCGCTGGCATAAACGACTATACCTTCCTGACAATGCTAGTAAGGGTCAATGACATGTGCTACAAAACAAGCCCAGTGACGGACACTTCAGGCAGCAGCTTTTGCCTGAGTCTGATCAAGTGTGAGCGTCTCGACGGCAACCCTGTCCTATTTTTCAACCCTGATACTCTCTTTCGATAAAATGTCGCTCTAACCTAGCCTACTTGAATAATGACATATACTGCATCAGTGAGTAACTTGGCGATTACTTGAGCGATTTGATGTACTTGAAGCTGTATCAATGTCGTCTGTGTTAACGTAAATGCTTTTGATGGTTCAGAGAAGAGTCCAATGTTGTGAGTGGGAGCTTTGGTGTACACATCTCACAGCTCATTCCATATTTCCATCAACAGTGTACTACAAAACAAACAAAGCATATCAATCACTGGTGAACACAACACAATGTAACCAGGAAAGAAAAAGAGGTAAGTGGGAGAATCTGCATTTTTCCTCTGGCTTGAAGCCACTAGAAATAATATCTACAGATAGCGAGTCCGCGAAGAATAACTACGCCCATACAACCACTCGTCCGATGGTTTTGTGTTTTTTGTTAACCAAAACCAGTCCTTGTACTCGTACCATCTAATATCCCCAGGACAAGAGCCTTTTTTTATCTAAGCCTTAATCCTTTCTTTTTTGATATGCTTTTATACCTTCCTCAAACCGAATGCTTGTTTTGCAAAGAAATGTGAAGTTTTGGTCTGCAGCCCAGGATGAAAAAACAAAACGCCAGCCCGACCTGCACTATCCGAGTGCGGTACCCAGTTCGCTAACAAAGAAAAAAATGTGAAGAGTGTAAGAAAATCGACCTTGGATATCTCTTTTTCGCGTCGCTATGCCTTCGCCATGCTGAGTAGTAGGAAAATAAGGAAAAGAGTAACACCGCCAGCGGATTTAGAGATGAACTACAGATCCGGCTCGATCTCGTAAGTGTTCTTTGGTTTGAGAACATTTGACTGACTCGTTATGATTGAGAGGGGAACGGACAAATAACAAAAAAGAAAACGCCATGGGCTGCAGAGCTCCGGTTTGAGGGAATGAGGGAAATTGTACAGGCTGGATGATAAGTGTACAAGAACGAACAAGTGTTGGTAGTTTCTCGGGACTACAAGTGGAGGGCGTCCCACCCTCCAACCCACTCAAGGTCGCCAATGTCGTCATGGTCCATGATATCAGCATAATGCTTGTTCGATCTCGGGAGCTGTTGCCCAAAGGGGACAGGCTGGGCACGTGTCTTCGAGATCGGGGACACATCATGATAAATGGTAGGATGTTGACGCCAGTCGCGACTGGTTTGCCATAAATCGTTCGAAGGAAAATGAGAAGTTGGTGTACCTTTGACACCACTATGATTGGAGTGTTGATAGTGAGGAGCGGGCGAGTTGCCCTTGCGCCAACTGCCGGCTCGCTCGCGGGTCTTCTTCGCAGGATTGGTCAAGGGCGTAGTGAAGCTGTCATGCTTCTCTGCAATCTTCTGGGGAGTAGCTGGGACTTCAGGCTGTGACTTGTTACCACGTCTGATGTTGCCGAGGGCAGCCCATTTGTCGACGAGCGAACGCTTCGAGGGCGGCGAGTACTTCTGCTGCTGAATAGGAGCTGAAGCAGCGACGGGACCCTTGGACTGGCCGAAGAACTTGCGACGAGACATGTCGGAGATATTACCACGAATGTGAGTGCTCGTCAGTTCGACCAGACCAGAGCGAGGCGTAGAAGAACGCTGGGAGGATGCATCGATGTCAATGGCCGCAGTGACAGCCGAGAGGGGACTGGGCTCTCTGGGCTTGGCAGTGGAGGCACGCTCAATCTCGATGCCATCCTCGAATGAAGTACGCTGCTCTTCTTCTTCCTCGTCTTCTTCAAAGAGGTCGCTCCAGCTCTTGGAGCAGATCTCGGTGTTGCGGTAGACAGACGCCATGGCCATAGGCTTGGAGCTCTTAGCAGGAACTGAGGAGGAGATGGGAACTGGTCGGGACGAAGCGTGGCTGATGTAGTCGCTGGAGTTGTTGGCTGACTTGTACGACATGCTGAGGGAAGAATCGACGGTAGAGTTGAGGGAGGTGGAATCGGTGTCGAACCAGCTCCTGCCAGTGTCCTTGGCATCGGGGAAGAGATCCTCGGTGTAGCTTTCGTTGTCTGGAATGACCGACAATTGACGGCTGTGCTTTTGCGATGTGGCTCTCAAAGCCTTGGCCCAGGGGAAGCAACCTCCATTGTCAATGGTTGGGCTGGTGATCGAGGGTGTTCGCAATGGCTCACGGTTGAGAGTCGCAGGCACAGGGTCACGGTCCTCGGTGCAGAACTCATCAAGAGACTCGTCGTCGGTGGTGAAGCTGACCACGCGATCAAGTGCTTCACGAAGCTTGCTGAGGTCACGCTTCTGAGGATCCATTGCCAAGGCATGAACAAGCACGTTATATGTATCCTGGGACATGTTGGGGAAAACGTCGAACAGCGATTGACGGTCACGGGTGAAGTCATCGAACAACGGGTCGCGGCAGGTCGGTTCGGCGAAAGGGTTGCGGGAAAAAAGGACATTGAGCAGACAGATGCCGATGGCCCAAATATCAGCCTTGGCGGGATCGTAGCCGTAATCGCCAGGAACAGGCTGGAATTGCTCAGGGGCCATGTATCTGTCACTTCCGACAGCGAATTCGGTCGACCAAGGGGCCATTGTGGCAAGGCCAAAATCACCAAGCTTCATGTCTCCAGAGGCAGACAGGAAGATGTTCTCGGGCTTGATATCGCGGTGGTAGATGTTCTTGGAATGCAAGAATTGGACAGCGTCGACAAGCTGGTACATGAAATCACGAACGTGCTCGGTTTCGAGGGGTCCTCTGTTCAAGCGAATAGCCTCGTACAAGTCACCATTGGGGCAGAACTCCAAGATGAGGTACTGGTGGTGTTCCGTCTCGAAGGTATGGATGAGGTTGACAATGTGATCGTGATGACCAATCTTTGAGTGGATGGCCAGCTCCTCGGAGAAGTCGTCAATGCTAATGGATGCCGGGCAGTCCGTGGCAGATGCCTTGGTGAGACACTTGATAGCGACCTTTTGACCAGTCTTGATGTCCACACCCATGAAGACCATACCAAAAGATCCATGGTTCAGGGGCGAGATGGTCTGGAAACGATCATCCAGAAGGTGCTCCGTGAAGTCAGATTTCATGCAATCCATTGCGGGCGATATGGTGACTTGGCAGGCTGTAGACGGAGAAGAACGAAGCTAGAAAGCCCGCTAGCAGCAACGACGTCCAGGAAGGGATCGAGAGTCTCGAAAGACGATCCGATTGCAATTCAGAGGTCCACAACCAAGAAGAAGAGCTTAGCAGAACGATGAACTTTTCCGGTCCTTTACGGGGTATGACCACAGGAAGAAGGACAAGATTGAAACGAGGAGACAGACGGGAAATAAGCTTCAGACTCCGAGGTGTCCAGGTTGGGTGATTAGGGTGATATGTTCGAACAGAAAAGGGTCAAAGCCCGGATTGGTACGATTTAGAAGAAGAGGAGGGCGTTCGTTCTTTGCATCGATAATAAAAGGTTGTAGTGCTTGTAAAGGTCCGGACAACGAGGTTCGATGAACGGGGAAGTAGGCGAAGGAACCTCGGGTTGAGGAAAAAGAAGAGACAAAAGCGGAAAACTCGCTGCGTGTTTGTTTATAGAGAGTCGTAAGGCGTGATGAATAAAAGAAGAAGGGTGTTCAATGAGATGCGAGATGATTGAAGAGGAGGTGCCGCCGGGTCCAGGTAGAGTATGACTCAGAAGACAGGTGGAGCCTGTAGTGACGAGATCGACTGACGAGGCGATTGACTCTGTGGAGATTACCAGATGAGGTCTTGTTTCTGTTGCAATACTCGGGGACAGAAAGGCAGACAATTCCTCGCAGTGTTGATGATGCTGTTGAACAAAGGACCCAATTGTAAATACGGGGCGCCGATGAGGTACGAAGCGTCTCAGGACTCAGCTATGACACAGTAGTAGGGCTTCCGAAGCTTGCTTGACTACTGATAGCTATTATGCAAGATGATGTGCTCAACACTTCTCAATTGACTTGCTTGCTTGTCCGAGTTTAGGAGCCGAAAGGGGGGGGGGGCGGATGATGAGAAAGAGGAAGAGTTGAGGTAGATAGGTAGGTACGTAGGCAGTTAGGAAGGTAGAAAGGTGGATGAGTAAGAGTGACTGCCGCCGTCTTGTCGTTGTCTCGGCGTCGTTCGGGAAACGGTAGGGTTAAGGAATGTACGGGAGACAGCTGATTGAAGAGGTAGGTAGGGAGGTAAATAGGCAGTGTGAGAGGCTGACGACGGGAAGCGACGAGTCGGATGCTCAAGGCAGTCTTTGGAAAGAAATGTTTCGGCGTGCTCAGGACATTATTCAATTGTGGAGGGGGGTTGTTGAGATGGTTTAAAGGGTAAAGAAAGAAGGAACAGGGAACGGGAGAGACATAGGCAGCGGTGAATGTATGAGCAAGAGTACCGGGTACACAGTACACATACACACTCAGAACGACCACTATACAGTAAGCTAACCTTACGACGACCGAACCCAAGAGCTCTCGAACTCGGTAGAAACATGCCAGTTTCCGACCCAGTCATCGGTCATGGTAATTGGCCAGCCCAGACATCCAGGTGGCGCTTGATCAATGCTTTCGCTAGTCGAGCTCGCCATCTATCTTTGTCCAATGATCAGACGCCCCTCGAACCCGGCGCCAGTCCAAATGAGTCCAACGTCAGTCACGCGGTTCCAAGCTTAACTTTCGAAGCACGAAGCACGCCAGAGGCCACGTTCGCCGAGAGCGGAGCCACCATGGCACCATCTTGGTATCGTCATCTGGGGTGCCGTCATTCCTGGCCTGTCTTTCTTGGTAAGGTAACCAGCCTGCCTTTCCGAGAGCACCTGATTACGCTACTATGGCCTTTGACAGCGCAATTATGTTGCCTGCTGTGGACAGCTTGCAACACTAGGTAATCATGGAATGTTTTGGAATGCTGATTTACATTGCGTGCTTTGTTGCCGCAGTGAAATGATGATGTTTCAATCTCCAGATTGATCAATCCAGCACAGCGTGCACACTGTCCTCGAACCCCGCTTCTCATTTCGAAACGTCCCCCTTGCATTGTTTTGCATAGCCGCGCGCGGAAACCAACATAATCATCGTCCTAAACAAACATGGTGCAGACAGAGGTGCTGTAAATAACAGGCCACATATTGTTGTGGTGCTTTTCTGTCTACACACCTGCCACTCTCCAACCTCTGAGACAAGAGCTTGTACATACCTCACCCACTTTATTATTCGTCAGCCAGTGCAGTGGCAGCCCCCCCCCAGCATCTCCCAGCACACAGATTTGCACATTTGACGAAAGCTTGCATGCGATCATCCTAAGACCTTCTATATTCCACACAGATGGAACAAAGCCACTATACAAGCATGTATGCACACAGTACACATGGACGAACGCTGGAAGTTTCCTATTTTGGCCACCTAAAGTTCTGGCGTTCCCTATGTTCACTCTTCTATGTTTATACGAGGGGGAGCTATCCTTTCTCGTAATGCCCACCTCTCTGTAATGCCCCTAGGACAGCTTCACTATTGATAGTCACATTGAGCAAATATAGCACAGCTTCAAGTTCGACATCAAATTCACTCTCAATTCATCAACATATAGCCTACCTCAAACTGTACGAAGGTATCACTGCTGTACAACCACTTCGCATAAGTCATCCTACCAATCCCGCAGGGATCGCTATGCTTGTACTTGTTCAAAGTACAGTACTGTACCTCTCACCTGCCACTTTACCTTTCGTACTGCGGTACTGTACCTTTCTAAAAACAAGCTTACCAACTTGCAGTTTGATCTGCCATGCCCGCGGTCAATGCACTCAGGGCCGCAACGGGCTGGCAGCGGGTGTGGGGATGGGACGCATCATTCGAGATAAGGTCGAGCAAAGTCGGTGTACAAGTACCATCACATACCAATTGATGGTCGTCACTTGATGAAGTGTGGTCTACGAATTGATGAGCCAGTCTAATGCAAAAGAAAAAATTCCGACCTTCTAGTACGTAGGTGTGGGCTGACTCGAGCTGAGTTGGTGTGCTGGAGTCGCGAATCGGGTACCTTGCCATCGCACGCCCCCGTATGCAGGTCGTAAGCTTGCTCGATGTAGCCTCTGCGCTTGTCCTGGGCTATCGAACGGCATGGTTTGGGTGCTTGACGGTTGAGTGCAAATGGCTACCCGGCATGGCTGCAAAGGGTACCACGTGTGAGTCGTGGAATCTACTAGAGATACACAATCACTGGTCAGTGGTCACTCGACCCTTTTCTCTGATCTTCGTCATTTCTGTGCTTCGTTGATTCGGTTGTGTGGTGGGCAATCATGTCAACAGTAAATACTGTAACTCGCCACCTGCGACACTCATTTTGTCTAGAACAGGTGAATTCTGAAACCTGTGCCCAGAGGTGACTTGAGCGACCGCTAGGCGTTGTGGACCCATTAATAGGGACGTTGAACCATTGGAGCAGCGTCTTACATTGATGAGCACCATAGCTTCGCTACCCCCCGCAAATGGTCACGGAGAATGAGTGAGCTTTCCTCCTCTGCCGCTTATCTCGACAATGGCTGGCGCAGTGTAGCAGTGACTCGAACACTGTCAAAGGATAATAACTTTCTCGATCACGGTCTCCTGCGATTGTAGCGGTAACATTGCACACCGCTCATTCTGTCCGATCGAAGTGCAGGAAAGACGACTGGCGTAAGGTATCTTTTGGAAATCTGACCACGATTGCGCGAATAAGCCGAGCCGGACCGTTCTTGGAACCGCTTCATCGATTTGTCGAACCGCAAAGTACTTTGCCTTAGCGAAAGAATCTTGCGCCGCTTCTAGAACCACTCGAGCCACCCATCGCAGCTAGCCAACCAACCATTTCTGTTCACGCAAAGATCGAACAAGCGAAGCCTATCACATAATCAAAAAATGGTGCTTCCAGGACTCGAGGGAGTCGATACTGTCGTCTTAGACATTGGTACGTCTTGTCTTCGCTCAGCCGATGATCAGATAAGACTTCAGCTTCCTATCTACACCGAAGGCTTGCGGCCCGACATAAACCATCTACTGTACCGATGAATCAGACACTGATAGCTTCTGCGCAGAGGGTACTGTTTGCCCTATCTCCTTTGTCAAAGACACTCTTGTAAGTACCTTTTTCTCAAGCAAGAAGCACCAATGTCTTTAGCATTCCCTCTGATCCACCCTGTTCCTTGCGTTGGGGCGTGTTGCTTCTTTTCACTAGCGAACTCACAATCCTCTGAGACTCCACTCCCGTGCATTCGTGTTATCTGCTAGCACGTGTGTTGTTCTCCTTTTTCCTGCTATCTACACCGTTCAGCATTGAAACACATCGGCCACCAGCCGCTTATGCAGCCATTGACTCTTGCATTTATGGTCTGCTAATCGCGACTAAAAAGTTTCCCTACGCACTGACGGCGCTCTCAAGTGTTGTCAAAGACAGATGGGACTCGCCGGACTTCAGGCCTTACCGTGATGCTTTCCCAGCGGAGGCCCAAGGATCGCCTGAGGCATTTGAGGCTCATGTGCAAGACCTGACGGCTCGGGATGTCAAGATTGCTTACTTGAAAAATCTGCAAGGTAAATTGGTTGTTGACATATCACGAATGTTGGGCCGTTGCTTATATGAAATGCAGGCTATCTATGGCTGGCAGGCTATGAAAATGGCGCCTACTCGACACCGCTCTTTGAAGACGTTGAGCCACAGTTGCAGCACTGGAAGCAATCTGGTCTGACATTGGTCATCTACTCTTCTGGCAGCGTCTTTGCACAGAAGCTGCTTTTCCGTCATGTCAAGCGGCCCCAGAGCTCACCTGATGAGCAGAATGGTCCACTGAACCTGAGTGGACTGATTAGTGACTGGTTTGATACCACGAATGCCGGCTTGAAGATGGAAGCCAGCAGCTACAGCACCATCTCTCAGAGACTCGGCAGGGCAAGCGGGGGCATTTTGTTCTTGAGCGATAACGTCAAGGAAGTCAAAGCTGCGACAGAGGCAGGCATGAAGGCTATTGTCGTCGACAGACCCGGCAATGCACCCCTTTCGGAAGAGGACCGAAAGACATACAAAGTCGTGGACTCGCTCTACGACATCAGCTTATCCATTGCGCAGATTGATAGCAGGTTCTGGAAGCGGTAGACACCTCGTCTTGTGCCCGTGAACTCAAGCGAATAAGCAATGAGTCATGATTCACTCTGTCTCTCAATGATAATGATTGAACGGAGCGTTAGAGATCAGCCTTGCTTTTTTCCGCGACAGCTCTTCAACTGTCTCTGTCATAGCCATTCGGAGAATTCGTGCCACTTACTGCTTCGACATCTTGATTCAAGTGTCTACTTCGCGATAAAGACGATAGCATCGGTGAAAGAATTTATCAGAACTCGGCATTACCGAAGAAGAATTATCGCTCTCTTTCGAAAATATTCACTGGCTCATTGGTCTTATCACGAGTTGTGGCAATGACCGGTCTCTCACCCTCGACTCATCTGTCTTCATGGTAAGCAGTAATCAGTCCTGGAATGTCCAGTACTTGGCGGCCGCATATTAGTCTCATGCTGCTTCTGTCACTGATCTCTTTGAATTGTTACAAACACCAGAAGATCTCATTATCTTTCTATAAACATCCCTTTCATGCAATGTTCTTTTTGCATTTAGGTGTAAGATTGATACAAAGTGTTCGGCGTGTTTCGAGTACAGGACTATGCGGCTCTGCGAGTACAGATACACTTCAGACGTTGACATCAAGTCCGTGCGCCGGCCTGCAATCGATTTTTTTGTGAACATTTTATTTCAGCACTTTCGATGCTGGAGGCGAATTAATTGCGCCTCTAACCATACAGCCATTTTCTTTTCTCTTTCTTATTATATATAATTTTACAGCGATCGCATTGCGACGGCGTTTTTTCCCTTTGGACCCGACATTTGAGGGGGCCGCGAAACGTACTGATTGGATTAATTGTACAAAGGCGACTCCACTACTCTCTTGAGTATATATCTATACCTCCACTTCCGGATCCGGCCAGAACAAAGAATATCTTTGCTGTGAAATAGTAGATAGTCGCGACTCTTTTTGGCGCGGACTTGTCGAATTTGCGCCAGCGAAGCGTCAGGAATATTTGACAATACAGAAGAATCCATCCTGCGTGTATTCGGAGAGGCTGCGCAAAGCTATTGATTATATCCAACAATAGCAGCCATTGTCAGGAACTATTGGACCTATTGTAGAGTCATTGTCCCCTCCCACAATGCGGCACAGGGAAAACCACTCTCATCCGCGATCATGGAAGGCTGTATACCATAGCAACATGAACACGCTGCAGTCCGCTCCTTGCATAAGTTGTCGCAAGCGCGCTTTTGTGAAATTACTTCTTCAGAAACGACAGATACGAGGCATGCGTGAAGCGAGCCAGCGTCCTGCGGGACTCCCGAAAGAAGTGCTGTGGGAACCCGCCACGAGTGTGCGTGTTGAAGATGTCTTGGAGCCGTGGAAGCCTGTAAAGAGTCAAAAAGTGTCGTCTAAGCCCGTCAAGGAGGAAGGCAGTTCTAGCGATGAGAAGCCTGCTACAAACGAAATTGTTACTCAGACTGCAGAGATTACTGATGGTAGCAAGAAGAGGAAGAGCCCAGAAGAGGGCCCCTCAGATCCGGCTCCACCCAAGGACCTCAAGAAGCCAAGGACGAATGGGATGCTGGAGGAGGGACCCGAAGGTGGCAAAAAGGCATCCAAGGAGCGACAGCAACCAGCGAATCCCCAGCCCCAGACGCAGCAATTGTTGCAAAAGCCCAAGCAGGTACAGGCGATCGCAAGCCCATCGCAATCAGAGTCTCAAGGCAGCGCAGGACGCAAGAAGCCGACAGCAGCAGCAGCAGCAGCAAGCAAAATCTCCAGAGCATGGCCCACAGATGTGGGAGCGCCGCGAACCAAAGGCCTCTTCAACCCAATGAACTACTGCTACCGGCGAAGCACTCTTCAGAACCTCCTTCGCGTGCCCCAATTCCTGAACCTCCTACGAGGAGACTACCACACTCACTGCAAAGCCAAGTCCTGCGTCGTGTGCGCGCTGCGCCACCTAGCGATAACCTACCACTGCACTCCCAACGACACCCGCCGCGCAGTGACAGCGCTGGACCAAGCCGTCAAGTCCACAGGGCGCAAGTCCGACCCATCATGGACCTCGTTCGGCTCTCAGGACGACGCCCAGCTGTTCCTCGTGTACCTGCTGGGCGTGCTGGAAAACGGCAAAGGCATCCCGAAAGCAGCCTTCTCGGCAATCTACAAGATCAAGCACCGCATAAGCTGGACGTGCGCGGCCTGCCACAAAGAGCACCAAAACGACGCCTCGAACCCGGCCGAGTTCGGGCTCAACCTCGCCATCACGGGCAAGTCGCTCGACGCATGCATCGACGCCGCCTACCAGGAAGGCCAGATCCTGATCCGCTGCGACGGCGGCTGCGAGGCAAACGCCAAGCGCCAGCGGCACCACTCGATCCTCGACGCACCGGAAGTGCTGAGCATTCAACTCAAGCGATTCAATTTCGAGCGCCGCTCGACGACGCCCTCGAAAAACTCCAAGCACGTCGACATCCCCTTAGATCTAGACCTGACGCGCTGGTCCGCCACTCCCTCCTCTTCAGCCTCGAAACCCCTGAAATACAAACTCCAAGCCGTCATCCTCCAAGCCGGCGGTCTGCGCAGCGGGCACTACATCTCGTACATCCGAGAAGACACGAACAGCAACAAAGCCTCGTGGAAAGACATCAGCGACGAAAGCGTATCTGTCGCCGATCTCGCGCCGCTGAGGCAGAAGCATCATTGGTCGCCGTATATCATGACGTACGTGAGGGTTTTCCCCGGTGATGAGGGCTCGGGGGCGGGAGCAGCAGTGGGAGGGCCAGCGAAAAGGAGCGGTGGTGTCGTGCCTCAGCAGCAGCAGAAAAAGCGCAAGTCGGGAGATTTCGCGCAGGGCAAGGCGAGACGTTGAAGCTGTGGGAGCCATGAGGACTGGGCTGAAGAGTGAGTGAGAACCATCTAGCGAAAAGACGCGTGGCAGGCTGAGTGGAGTGATAGATGAAGAGAGTGAGTGAGTGTCCTTTGAATGAGCAAGTGAACGGAGTCGCTGCAGTGAGAGAGGGCAAGTGATAGACAACCCGAGGGTAAAGGCATTGTATCATATATATCACGTCGAGTCAAATCACCGCATATACCATTGATGGAACCACGTACCCTTTCTCTCTCTTATTTTGATGTTCCTCTCTCTTGATTTCTGACGTTCCTCTCTCTATGTATATAGGATGATATGAAAAGCAGCAATCGGTCGACAGTGCATCAAGCCTTGTTCGCCAGAGGGAGTTCGACCACAAATAGAACCAATAAATAAGGACAGCACATGTCATAGTGTCACAACCTACATTGAAAGCACATGGTACAGAATGCAAGAACACAGGAAAAGCGAAGTGTAGTAGTGTTGATGTGAAAAGACTTTTTGTGATTTGCAATATAATTTTGCCTTTTGGTGCTTTTTGATATTTCTTCTTCTTTTTGTTCCGCTGCAGATTTTGGTTCTGCCTGTCTGCAGGCAACGGAGGGGGTATCTACATGACAAGAGTCCAAGATGATGAGCATGTCTTGTGGCTAGCAGCATCATCGATGACAAGGTATCGCTTGATCTTCCGTGAGATCGTCGAACGGCGTAGATGGCTCTGTTCAGAGCGTCGCAGCTCTCCCACCCTCTTGACAGAGCAGGCACAACATGTAGTCAGCCCGATAGACCCAAGTTGTTGCGCCGATTATATCACAGGAATGTCTGCCGTTCCTGTAGCAGTAGCAGCCCACCGGCCCCCCAGGAAAGAACGCCGCGCGCTATGCAGAATGACGTTCAAGTAAATCCAGACCCCCCAATCGTCCGTGTCGGAGAATTGCGACACTGCTCAAATAGTGTGTATGAGAAGAGAAAATAGATCTCGCGTGGGATCAAGGTAGCTTTTGTTCGCCCAAGAAGTCTCGCATCAATGCGACAAGATCGTCCTGGCGTTCGAGTTGTACAAGCAGCTTCTCCTCGAACTCTCTCCAGCGTCTCAAGGTCGCCTTGTCGGAGCTCGTGAGGAACTCTTCTTCATGGCCAACAACATCCAGTCGCTCTGCCTTCTGAATCACGGGCAGCACTTCGTCTCTTTCGAACTGCATGCGCTGGAGTATCCTTGCTTGGGCCTTGTACGTAGTGCTGAGCAGTAGTTGCCTGCATCTATCCATGTCGAAGAACCACAGGAAAAGCGTGCGACTAGGCTGGCGTGAATTGTCCTTGGGCACTTCTTGTGCCTCGAGAAATCCCGCTTCGTGCATCTCAGCCATGATGGATCGAATATCCTTCTGGCGCATAAGGGTAAAATTGGCGACTTGCTTCTCGTCTAACTTGCCCTTGGCGTTCAACATGCGTGCTATACGAGTTGCGATACTGCCGAAACGGGCGGAGATCGTCTGCTCGATCTCGTTGCATTGCATCCATCTGGCAAGGGCGGGGAAGTTGACTCTCCATTCACCCTTGCCGCGGGTGCTGATTTTGGCGCAGAAGTTGCGTGGATGTTCTGCCAGTAGTGCCATATGTTGTTCAACCTGAGAAAGCCGCTTGTTGCGGTCGGCGAATGCAGAGGCGCTCGTATCGAAGCCATTCGTGTAGTTCTCATGCTTCACGGCCATGTCTGTGTCCTCGTCGACATCGCGAGAGCGAGCTCCGTTGAACATGTCATCGTCTTCGGCTATGGTCGTGGTCAAGTCGATAGACGGATCTAATAATTCTCCAATGTCCAGTGTCGTGGCAGAGGGTTGCGCTGATTCTTCTTCTTGTTCATCCGCGTATACTTCCAGATCATCATGACATCTCGGTATTTTTCTTTCCAGGAGTTGAAGCAAAGCGCCATAAACTTTGGCAGTCACGTCTCCGATGGATCGCGCGGCGAGTCGCTCAAGGGCTTGACTCCTCAGAGCAACGTTGCACTTTTCGTGGTTTACTTTGATCACCATGTCGCGCTGTCGTAGCAGAGTTAGTTTCGTCAATCAACGATAGACCGGGGGAAGGCGATTCCTTATACCTCAAGCACAACACTCTCTTCCTCGTCTTCCTCGTAGTTTCCCACACCATTGGCCATTCCTCCGTTTGTCCTTCTTCGTTTGGCTGCGGGGCCGTTGCCGTTGGTGGCAGCAGAGCGTTTGACTCCTGCGGTGGTGTTGTCTGCTTCGTCCCGCCATTTGCGCTTCAGACTCGTCATGGCCTGCGCGAATGCGGCGCTCGCCTTGGGACCCGTGACCTTGCCATCGGGGAATTGCTCACGCTTCACAATGGCAGCTGCCTCGTTGGATGCGTCGGCGGGGGCGAGAAAAGTCCTTCGGTCGACTCTGGCGATGAAGCCAGATTTTAGTAATTGATGCAGTACAGAGTGTAACTGCGCTCTGGTGGTGATTTTTCTGTTTTGTGGTCGGTGAAAGCCATTGGGCATGTCCTCGCCATTGATGTGTTCTGCAGCAGAATCCACGGCGCCTGATGTCTTCGAGTCGAATTTATATGCATCTTCAAGGTCGCCGACTCGGGCATGTCCAAACTGCAACAGATTGGAAACTGCCTGCCCCGCTCCTTCCCCAAATCGGTCCTCGATAATCGAAACGATCCTGCCCGCGCGCATGATGTTGTAGGCGCCATCCCAGTTCACATCGTAAAAGGCCTGGTCGTCGGCGTCGGTTGCGCAGTGGTACACAAGGTGGGCCTGCACAAGCACGACGAGGCCAGATCGAACATGTTTCGGAGAGAGTTCGCTGTTCCGGACGAGAGTGGGCAGATCGAGACGGCCCCATACCGACAAGGTCTTGAAGACTTGCTGCTGATTGTCAGTCTGTGTCCTGCGCAGTCGTGTCCATGTAGACGAAGCATAAGCGTACCGCGGGGAGCTCTCCATAGACATCCTCGATGAGAAGATTACACAGGCGGGAATGTTCCTGTACATCGAATCAGCATCTTGCCAGAGCAGTCGCATATCCCACAGAAGGAAAGTGCGAGGCCGGGCATGGATAGACCATCGACGAAAGTGGCATGCGCCAGCATTGCTCTTCCTCTTTCTGTCAGGTCAGATAATCTTTCTTTCTTCGCAGCAACCCACCTCGGCCATGATTCGATAATCCTAGGGACCTCTCACGCCGCTAGAATTAGGATTAATGCTACCGTGCGCGCCGACGCATGGATGCAACTTCAGGTAGGAAGAAGTCACAAGCAAGCAATGAAAAGGTGAGAGTTGGCGATGAATGAGGAATCGTGCCTCGGAGAAGTGCTATTCTTTCTTTCTTTGGTCATATTGTACAAAAGCCCGGGCATGGCATGCACAGACGGATGCATAACATACCTCAAGGCTGTACAGGTCTCGACGTCCGTGCATTATTTTTCTTCTACAGTAGAGTGTCAACCAATGACGGGCCGGTCTTCTCCGTGACCAGTCCTTGGCATTTCGCGACTTCCTTCTGAGCTTCATTCTACCAAAGGCACCGCCAGCACACAAGAGGCATAGGGCAATCTCTCTCTCTCTCTTTGCAAGAAACTTCTCCCTCTCAATCACCCAATCCCTCTCCCTCCGCTGTCTTAGCCCCTCCCCCTCTGTCTCTCGTCGCCGCAAGAGGAGGCTGTTGTCTTTCACAATGCTGCCGCGCAATTCCATCAGCAGGACGGCACAAAAGGCCATTCGCCAACAATGGCAGCCCGCCAACCGCAGAGGCCTCGCCGCCCCGGCCTCTGGCTCTTTCCAGTACGAGTCCGGTGATGCCAAGGGGGTCAAGTTCGCCAGCAGAGACATGGCCGGTCCCACCACCCAGCTCGCCATTGTCTCCAAGGCCGGAACCAGATATGAGCCTCTTCCCGGCCTGACCCTGGGTCTCCGTGGATACGCCTTCAAGGTGCGCCGCTCGCCGTCAATGCGTCTGTGTATTGCTTTCTGACACCCAATGCCTCCTGTAGAACACCGAGAAGCGCTCCGCCCTCCGCATCCAGAGAGAAGCCGAGCTCCTCGGATCCGAGCTCTTCACCAACCACACCCGCGAAGGCCTCGTCGTCGGCGCCAAGTTCCTCAGAGACGACCTGCCCTACTTTGTCGAGCTGCTCGCAGAGGTCGCCTCGCAGACCAAGTACGCACGTATGTGGCACCGCACAAGAGACTGATCCATACCCACCGCTGCACCCGCACACACACACCCGCACACACACACACACACACACATACTGACACGCCCACTTTTAGCGCACGTCTTCCACGAGGAGATTGAGCACGTCATCGACCTCCAGCGCAAGAAGCTCCTCGGCAGCGTCAAGGAACTGGCCACCAACTCTGCCTTTGGCCTCGCCTTCCACCGTGGCCTCGGCGAGCCTCTCTTCCCTTCGTCTTCCATCCCTCTCTCCAAGTACCTCGACGCCGAGACCATTGCCGACTTCGCCGCATCCGCCTACGCAAAGCCCAACTTTGCCGTCGTCGCGAACGGTGTCGAGTCTGGCGAGCTCTCCAAGTGGGTCAACCAGTTCTTCACCGACGTTCCCTCGCAGTCCAAGATGTCCATTGAGAACACCAAGACCGAGTACTACGGCGGCGAGGAGCGCATCGCCCACGCTTCCGGCAACGCCATGGTCATCGCTTTCCCCGGATCCAGCCTGCCCAACGGCGACTCGTACAAGCCCGAGATTTCCGTCCTCGCCGCTCTCCTCGGTGGCCAGTCGACCATCAAGTGGTCTCCCGGATTTTCTCTCCTCTCCAAGGCCGGTGCCAAGTTCCCCGGCGCAACCATCGAGACGGACAGCAACATCTTTTCCGACGCCGGTCTCCTGACCGTCACTCTCACCGGTGCCGCCAAGGACGTCCGTGGCGCCGCTGCCGAGGTCGTCAAGACCCTCGAGCAGGTCGCCCAAGGTGTCAGCAAGGAGGAGTTCTCCAAGGCTCGCGCTCTCGCCAAGTTCAAGGAGCTCGAGTTCGGCCAAAGCACATCTGCAGGCCTTGAGCTGACCGGCTCCAGCCTTGTGCAGAGCAGCAAGCCTTACCAAATAGACGATGTCGCCAAGGGTTACGAGGGCGTCACCGAGCAGTCCGTCAAGCAGGTAGGCAATCATCGATTCGACACTTATCAATCACGATTTACTGACTATATCTCACAGGCTGCCAAGACTCTTCTCGAGGGCAAGGCAAGTGTGTCGACGGTCGGTGACTTGTACGTGCTTCCTTACGCTGCCGAGGTCGGCCTGAAGGTGTAAATATGTAGGGAGAGTCAGAGAGAGACGAAGAAGAAATGCAGAGAATGTACCATTAGTTTGTACCAGCATTCTGCGTTAGACCTTGAATCATTTCCGTACTTGATTTTGTTGAGGAAAATTGCATGTAATGTTCACGATCTGGAGGCGTGCCATGTCATGGTAGAGAACCTTGGAACAATATACCCAAGGTAAGGCACCTTAATAGTGATAGTAGACAGTGCACGTGACGTTGCTGGACGAACCGGGCAAGTCCAAGTCGTCGAGTCTTGGCACGCGAACCTCCGACTTTGAAGCTCAATCGACTTGGGCGGACCGGCAGCGAATCAATCACCTCTGCATCATCTCTCTCTCGCAACCCATTCCACACCACACATTCCCTCTCGAATCACCGCCAACATGTCTGCCGCCTGGAAAGCCGCTGGTCTCACGTACGTCACAACTCCCGAACCACCCCTCCCGAAAGAGCAAGCAGGACAAGAGCAGGAAAAGCGAAAGACGGAATGGAGGGAGAGAACAAGGATGACTTGCGGGAGAACAAGAATGCCTTCGGACCAATCGCAGTCCAACCGGAATACTCGAATGTACATACTGACCGAGAGCTTTTGCTGTTTAGCTACAACCGCTACCTCACCGTCGCAGCGCGCGTTGTCCGCCGCTCGCTCAAGGAGGACAAGAGACTGCTCGCCGAGAGGAGAGGAGAGATGGACCTCAAGTTCGCCAAGTGGGAGGTAAGTCGTTTTCTTCCTTGTTTTGGATCGGGCACGGAAAACGGGAATGGAGCTGGAACGGGGGTTTGAAGGAGCAAGCAATTGAGAGCGACGAGCGCAGCCGAGCGACCAGATGCTTTTTGATTGAGAGAGCTGTAGTGCTGCACGTCCACAAGGAACAATTACTGACTATCCTCCTATACAGAACGGCAAGGCCGGTGAGAGCAAGTCTCTCGCTACCGCAGTCAGCGCCGCCCCCGCCCAGTCTTCTTAAGGGAGGAAATGCACGCGCATGGAATCTAGGGCATCGTCGGCGCTGAAAGTGTTGAAAGCGCATTCGCCATGCCGATGAGGAATGGACGAGAGATCGGGGGAGTCAGGAGGCAATTGTATAGATATCAGCCATGAGTTGAGCTGGACATCTGTAAAGCCCGGCGAAATGCTTTTGCACCCATTTACGTGATCTTGTGCCCGTTTTCTGTTTCTGTGACTTTGACCCTCCACGTGTACCGTGAATACCTTGGTTTTGTGACTCACTCTTGCCAGAAAGCAAATTTCAATTCTAGCCATGTCATTGTATTTGATGTCTCATTAAAGCATCAAAAACGCCTCGAGCATCCAATCTTCAACTCTCTCCGACCTTGACCAAAGCCGGTCCCCCCCCCCCCCCACCTCCATTCCACCGCCGCCAGCCGGACCATTGAAATCCCCACCCCAAATGCACCACCCGTCCGCCGAAGACCACAACACAAAACAATAATGCAACCAGACATAGCACGCTTACATCTAGACGACAGCGTGCACGAACCCACGGAATATGTGACAGATGCCTTGTCGTTGCCACCGCCCCCGTTTTACTCGAGCAATCAACCTCGCGCTGTGGACATTACTGAGGCGTTCACGAGGGCTTCTGCAGGTGTGACGATCTTTTTCTTTTTGTTTACTATCACCATTTCTGCGAGAAGCATAATACTTATACTTGGTGCTGTTGAAAAGCTGACCTGTGTGTACCGTGAACAAGATCTCGTTCAAGGCCAGCTGATCAAAGATGACTTCTTTACTCTGTTCGAGTCGGTCGGGGCTCTGGAGGTTAGTATTCTTTTTGTTTTCTTGTCGTGCCTTGGTATGTACTAATTTGATTATCAGATCATGGACCCCAAGATGGACAGTGGATTCATGATGCCCGAAAAGGATGCGGCCGTCGACAACTTCGATCCATTGACTCCTATGCTCCCGGAAGAGATTCTCGGTATCATGGATCAGATGCTGTGTTATGAAGTAAGTTACAATTCCCATGTTTCAGTGGTAGTTTTGGAGCTGATCGAAATCAAAGATGGCATGGCACGACGGCTATCCGCTGTCGCAGACGCTGTTTACGTCTCTGCATCTGAACTCGATCACTCCACAGGAGTACAAGCCGCTGGAACGAGTGGTGTTCAAAGCCAGGACCAAGAGAGAGCCGGATCTTCTGATCAGCGATGTCATGCGCGCCTTTTGTCTTGCATTGCTGAAGTCTTGCGATTCCGTCATCGCGGATGTGCTTAGCGAGCACTTTTACGAAGAAGAGGACTTTGTGACGCAGACGTTCACTCAGTATCTTCTAAGTGATATTGAGAATGGCGCCATTATCGAGGTCATCGATGAAGCCTCGGAGACGCTCTCTACGCTTGAGCTGTCTGCTGATCTGAAAGAAGCATTCAGCGCACGTCTTGAGCTCCGCAAATTGATGCTTCAAGCCATGCAGAACCTCAGTCCGGCCTACCATGCGGAGAAGACGCGATTGTGGAAAGCTGTACAGGAAGTTCTCGTCAAAGTCAACGCGACCACCGGCTTAGGAAAACCCGTCCCTGCGGTGTTTTCAGAGCGAGTACAGAGACATCTGGCCAGCAACGCTCCGCCTCGACCGACGATTCACATCACATGGGAAGAGGCATACCCGAAACTGACCAAGCTATGCGCCGACAACATTGAAGCGTATCGTCTCTGCACCGTCCACGAGCCCAGTCCATCGAACATCTTTCGGTTCGTCAGCGACTATTCGGCTCGCACGCCTCAGCCTGGCACCTACGCCCGCAGTATTCTTCAAGGCATCCTGTTCAAAGAATCGCGTTTCGCAGCAAGTATCGACCACATTGATATTCTCGTCACTGACATCCGCGAACTGGTCCTGGCGGGCGACGCTATACTGGATCCCAGAAACTGGGAGATCGAACTGCCGAGCGATCCGCGACATCAAGTGGCACGGAAGATCGACGAGTTCATGTCGAAGGCGCTCGACGAGTATCTCAACATCCCTCGCATGCTTTCTCAGAATCGATGTCGTGTGCGGCGAACTCTGAACCAGAGTCTGGCGATTTTGGACTCGTTACAGGCGGAAGCAGAGATCATCGATGCAGAGATCCACGCGATCATCGACGATGCATCCGCCATGGCAGCAGCACATACAGCAACATCAACACCCTCACCAACAACGACATTCGTCAGCCAGATCGAGCCGCTGCAGTTTTACGCACTGTCAGCATGGACCTACAACCACAAGCTGGTCATGGCCGAGACCACAATCCACCTGGGCTTCGAAACAGAAGTCTATCTCCCAGACGAACACGCCTCAATGTACGCCTTCCTCTCATGGCTATCCGAGACGCGCCAAGAACACCTGAGCCACATCGACTTTTTCGCCCTGCGCCGCGCCGAACGCCTGTCAACGCTCAGTTTCCCAGCATCCCAGCGCGCCGAGCAAGAATCCCTCGCGCACGAAATCGCGCTCTCACGCTCGAAACTCAGCATCCAGCTGACGCGCGCAAAGATAAGCAAGAACCTGTCAGCGGCGCTATCGACGCTCTACGCACTGCTCGCCACTCTGTCACTCGTGCCCTTTTCTCCTTCTTCACCCACTGCGCAACAGCAACAGCCCCAGCCCCAGCAAGCAAAACACAAATACAGCACGCCCTCATCCCGCCACGAGCTACGCATGAAACCCTTCCTGACCCTCGGCACGCCCTCGCCTCTCCCATCCTCCTCAGCTCTAGAGTCCAAAACCTCTTTCCGTCCAACCCGCTCCATCGCCTCCATCCTCGCAGGCATAGAAAACAGCCTCAAAATGGTCAAGGCCGATTTATCGCTTCTGAAACCTTCGGCCACGGGAAGCGTCTACGCGGCCGTGACGCCCGAGTCGGGCGCGTTCGTCGGCTGTGAGGACAGCTGGGCGCTGGAGGTCAGGGGGTGTTTGGCGAGTTCCGTCGCGGTCGGCGTCGTTGTTGCGGGGCTTAGGGGCGTGTGCAATGCCGTTAGGGTCAGGGATGTCAAGGATCTTGACTCTTCTGCTCAGGAAGCGGAGGGAGTGGCAGTAGGAAAAACGAAACGCGAAGAGCTAAAGTCGAGAATCGAGAGCGTCGACTTGCCTGTCCCCGAAAGGAGGTGGTGCAAAGGCTGGGTCGTGCCTCGCCTCGTCGTCAGGAAATAGGGAGCTGGCAAGAGGAAACGACAGGATGCAGACTTGTGATAGTAAAGACTGCGGCTCTGGCTCTTCTGCCTTCTTGATTAAGAGTAAACTATAAAAAGGGAAGAGAAGACAGGCAAAGGAGACAGAAACAGCTGATTGCAGGAAGTGTCGACCTATTTGATCTTAGAAAAAGGGGTAGTGCAAAAGGTAGATCGTGCCTCGACTCGTCGTCAGGAAATAGAGGAAACATCACAGTCTGGGACAAAGATAATTCATGAGCTGGGAGAGAAACGAATATACCTTAGCTAGTGAGAGAGAGAGAGAGAGAGGGCAAGTACACGCCGGGGCAGGAACGAGTACAGTCACGGAGAACTACCGTAGGCTACACCCTGAAAGAGAGAGATGGACAAGAAATAGAAAACAAGACCATAGAAAACAAAGAAGAATAAGCAAACGGACAAAAAGTACATGACAAACGGAAATCATACATACGTACATTATTATACTGTCCAGATATCAAGATATCAGACTCATCTTCTGTATCACTTTGGTTCGTGAGCATAGACATTATCATGAAGAAGATAATCGTTTTAGACTCGAGCTATAGCCAGGTATCTTCGATGCCGCAATTGATCCATCGCCTTTGCTCTTCTTCGAAGCACAAATCGTCAACTTCGAGTGGGCTGTAACACAGACAAGCAAGAAAACATCAAAGGAAAATGAGAAAGTCGCAGAGGAGAAGAAGAGCACATGTTGATGAACTACTCTAGAAGCAGGAAAAAGAAACGAAAAAGACTACCGTCTTCTTCCCCCTCCTCCCAACTTCTTGAACATCTCGTCTCCAGCCCTGGCGCCCAACCTCCTCGACGCTGAACCAGGCGGGCCCTGACCAGCCAGAATGGTCTCCGTGTTGGACCTCGGCACAATGGTATAAGTGCCCAGACCGCCCATGACTCTCGCTCTGTTGCCGGCCATGGGGATCTCGAGGGCCTTTTTGCGGGCGGCGGCTGCTCTGGCGGCCTTGTCTGCTGCGCTGAGACCCTGTGCGCCTGCTCTCTGGGATTGGGATTGAGACTGGGCGAAAGCGACAGGGTCATAGTCTGCCTCTTGGAATTCGCGTTTGCGGTAGTCGTCTGTGCGTTTGAGGATGGGACGGGTCCATTCGCCGACCAGACGTTCGGCCTGACGCTTGATGCTCTGCTCTGCTTTTGGCGATCTGGTGTAAAAGTGAACGACCTTGCCGATTCCCGAGGCGACGAGTGCGTCCTTGGTGATGGGCAGCTTGGCCAGACACGAGAAGAGGTCGCGTTGGATGTTGTAGGCTGGCAGGGAGCCGTCGTTCAGGGGCTCGAGAAAGAAACGCACGGCTTCGAGCAAGTTGATGTCGGGATCGACGAGGGCTTGCTGCAGCGTGTTGCGGTTGAGCAGAGCGACGACTTCGGGCAGGAGTTGCAGCTTCTGCATGGCGGGTCTGTTGGCGTCGCGGGCCTGAGTGTCGGCCTGGGCGGCTTCAGCCATACGACGACGCATGTCTTCGAGTTCGGCGTCGGCCGAGGCTTCGAGATCGATGCCAGCCTTGCGCGAACGCGAAGACTTTGGTTTGGCGAGGGCGGCGTCGAGGAGACGAGAGAATTCTTTCTTGCGGCCTGTTTATCGTGTTAGTTGATTGTTGAATAAGAAGGGAAAACAACAAAAAAACTCACGCTCTTCGGGAGTCAGCAATGAATCCCTCTCGACACTCGGCGTTCTCTTTCTCCGTCTGGTCTCTCCTCCTTCCTCCGCAGTGCCTCTCTTTCTTCTCCTCCTGCCGCCATCGGCTCCATCAGCAGCAGACGCGTCAAAGTCATCCTCTCCCTCCTCGACCCTCTTCTTGCTTCTCTTGGGCTTCTCTCGTCGTCCTTCCTTTCTCTTCCTCTTCTTCTCACCACCCTCGCCCTCAGTGCCATCTCTCTTCCTCTTGTGCTTGCCCAGCAAAGCGACACCATTGGCGTCGACGACACGGGGTCTCTCCTCGATGGCGATGGCGTTGGGATCAAAGTCGTCGAACTGGGCCTCGTCGACCTCGGACAGAGCATCGCTGTCGTCTGCGCGCAGGTCATCATCGTCGTCGTTGTCGTCGTTGTCGTCGTTGTTGAGCTGGTCGTCTTTGTCGTTGTCGACCATATCATCATCGGGATCGTCGCGGGCAGGGACGTCGGGCGCCGTGTCTTCTGTGGCTTCCTGGTCTTGATGGGGGTCGGCGAACGGAGGGTTCAGAGAGGCGGACTCCTCTTCGACTTCGGGTGCGAGGGGGTCCTGCGGGTCGGCGTTGCTTTCTGGCAGGGCGACGTCTTCTGCTGCAGGCGGGCTGTTGGCGCCCTCGAGGTCTTCCATTCTGTTGATGGCTGGCGAAGGAGTTGTGGTTGTTGCGGTAGAAGAGAAGGAGATGAAGAGAGAGAGAGAGAGAGAGAGAGAGAGAGATGGATTAGTTAGATGGCGCGCGTTGCAACAGCAGGAAGGTACGGCGAGCTCCTGCTTCTTTTCGCTTGCTCTGGATCACAAGAAGTGAAGCTGCGACAAGAGATGAAATAAGCGACAAGAGTAAAGCAGAGATTTATTGTGCTTGAGTAGATGGATGATATCAGCTCAATTATCAATAGTAACTAACCAATCAATCAATCAACCACTTCCACAGTGAGCGGAAGACAAGAACGAACGTCTGTTACTTCTGGCTGTCTACCGACATTCGCCCGTATGCATCAGACTTGCACAAGTATTATGCACCCACCTAGAGAAGAAGACGTCCGTGCGCCTTCCACCCAGCGTCACTCGTTTGTTTCCGTCACTCACTCACGCTCTTCCAGTCTGCAGCAGCAAGAAAGTGAGCATCACTACTCGATATATTATTCTACAACAACAACCACAAAACCCACCCATAACACCCACAAGGCCTCATCAAAATGTTCATGCGTACGTTCCCCCCCCCCCCCCCCCCCCCCCCCCAAAAAAAAAACAAAAAAAACAAAAACAAAAAAAAAACCACCAAAGCCACAGTCAAGAGAGAAAGAGGAAAGAACCTAACAGAGAAACACAGCACCGCAGCAAGCCAGCCCGGCCGAGATCAAGGCCCAGGAGCAAGCCGCCAACCGCACCGTCAAGGAGACCATCGCCACTTGCATCTTGCTGTATCTGTGTATGTCTCTTCTTTCTTTGCCTCTTTCCCTTACTTTCTTTACTTGTGGACCATCTAGCCTGGGGACCACTTGAGAAAGACTATGCGCCGAGTCTCCCTTTTCTTTTTCTTGAGCGGGTCGAAATGCAGCCGGAGATGATGCGCTTGAGAAGAACTACGGAGAGAGGAATCAAGCTGACTGAAGTAACAGCGCCTTTCGCCGTCGAGTACGTCAGGAAACTCATCTAAGTGTATCGGGATGTAACCGGGAAGATTCATGGATGAATGGAGAGGAGGGGAAAGTACGACAAAGCCTGGGAACAGAAGAACGACATGAAAACCGCGATGATCAAGGAGCTGTCTGCATTGAGCCTGAGCTAAATCTCGGGCGAGGAGAGAATAGGGAGGGAGTCGAGGATTGGGTCACAGCCGGGTCAGACTGGAAGATCATGTGTATTTCTTCCGCCGCCGGATCTGAAAAGAAAGAGAGGAAAAAGCAACAAAGACTTGGAAAAAGAGAGCTTCTGGCACGAAAGTGTCGAGTAGCAGTGGTCGAAAGGCTACGATCATTGACGGATGCGTACATGTATCGCGCATGGGTGGTTGTATGATTACCGTCATTGTCATATTGTAACAACAGCATGCAAGAACAAGAATACCAAAAATGGATATATGTTCAAAACATACACACGACTGGGAATGAAAAGCCAGAAGCATGGTTTTACATTAAGCTCGTGTTCTTCTTTATTCTGACCTTTATCGATTCACTTCTCCATCCTCTCCTCCTGATATCAGTGACTCGAAGTCTTTCAAGTGCTGGGTTTGCTGGCCGCCGCCCATTCCTCGTACTCTCCCTTGACCTGCTCGAGTTCTTTCTTGAGGTGCACGAGCTGGGCGTCGTAGTCGGTCAATATCTGTTGGTTTCTCTCGCATTAGGCTCACTTTCGACCTGACCTGTATAGAAAAGCAAAAACTCACCTTCTTCGTCTTCTTCAGCACCTCCTCATCCAGCCCGTTGTCGCCATCCATCTGTCTGCCCAGCTTCTCGCTCTCCTCGCTCAACCACCGGCTCCGCTCGCGCAAGGCGACCATGCGCGCCCAGATCTCTTCCTCGCGGCCCGCAAACGCCGGGTCAAACACACTCTTCTCCAGCTTCGCCAGCTTCTTCTTCAGCTCTTCCTCGACTCCGTCCAGCACGAACCCTCTCGAGCTCAGCACTTGCGCCTTGATCGCCAGCGCCAGACATCGCTGGCTGAGTCCCACATGTCGTCTCTTCGCCTCAGCTGCGCGCACAGATAACACCAACTCGTGCTTCTCCATCATCGCACCCAAGGAATTGTTCATCTCGTGTAGTCTCAGCTGCAGCTGCTTGACCGCTTCGACTTGCATCTGCAGACGCGAACCGAGCTGTTGGAACCCTCGCGCGAGTACGGGCACGGCGCCCTCGAATGGTTTGTTGCGCAGCGCTTCTTCCCAGCTGCGCTCGTCGGCGTCGGCGGGCATGCTGACGAAGGGCGCGCGCTCTGGTGGGACGGAAACGTAAAAGTAGTGGTTCATCGAGCATGCTGGGTTTTCCGGTGTCCATTTTCGAAGGATCAGCTCCATTTGTTCAGGGATGGATTTTTGTTCTGCGCAAGACTGTCGTTAGTATCATCGGAGTCAGTGATGCCATAGGAAAGCAAGCTTACGAGGGGGCAGCATCTCAGAGCGGTTGAAACCAATCGCGGACTGAGAGAAGCTCTGCGGCGGCGCAGCACCTAATAACGACGAGCCGAGAGAGTTTGCATTGTTCTGCGTGAGGCTCTGTCCGAAACTAGAGAAGAGCGAGGGCTGTTGTTGCAGCTGCGCATTCGACTGCTGCTGTTGCGCCTGTTGTAGTTGCTGCCGAATCTGTCTTAGTTGGATGGACTGTAGAATAGATTCTGTCGCAAAGGGACCGAAACTGCTCATGTTTGCCTTGAACATGGTCGCGGGCGAAAGAATGCATCCACCGTGCAAGAACAAAAAGTGGTCGTCGTAGCTGTAAAAGACACGCGCAATATGCAAGGGAGAGTATTAGAGATATCGTACCTGCGGTTGTTGGTTCTGCATGAATCAAATCAGCAAGGGATCTCTTACTTTTACCGTGACTGGCTATGTTTCATATGTGGAATGCGGAAAGGTCATGGGAGCAAACGCTCTGCTCGGTTTATTGGCACATACCTGTTGTTGTTGCTGCTGCTGTTGCTGCTGTGGCTGATTATTCATCGTACTGCCGAATAGACTAGGTTTTGCTTGTTGTTGTTGTTGTTGTTGTTGCTGGTTATCATTATTGTTGTTTCCCAAGCCACCGCCAAACAGCGAAGACGAGCCAGTGTTTTGTTGCTGGGTGGTCGACTGACCCAGATTGCCAAAGAGAGACATGACGAGACAATCAAGCCGCTATGGATACAAACAGTGTCGTGAAAATGTTTGTTTGAATTTCACCAATAGCTCATGGACACTAGTACTCTGTACTCTGTATATCAAAACGCGTGAGAAGCGAGAAATGGCGTCTCTCTTTCCCGCTGTTCCTTCCCCGAAAGCTGCGCAGCCAATCGGGAAGCTGCCGAGTCGGCTTGCTCGACATTCCCAGCTTGGAAGGCACGCTTCCACCGGCTTGAGTCTTAGAGTGTGCCTCATACCATTACTGTACAGTAGACCGGAGCAGTCCGTTGTATTTGACTCAGCACAACAACACATCATGTCTGCCAGGCAACCCAGGTATCGCGTCCCGCCTTCTGGTCTTTTCATACACAGACTCTGACATGCAACAACAACAGATTCAACCAGCAGGTCCTCATCGACACAACTCCCCTCCCGGACGACATTCCCAAAGTCCAAGAGATCGGTGCCTCGTCCGCTCCTTTGCTGTCTGCTTCCTTTTTCATTGGCGCACGATGCAAGCCTTACAACGATGACTACATGATGTGCAAGACCGACGCCAATGGCCGAGGCGAAGTCGACTGCATGAAGGAGGGTCGCAAGGTCACAAGATGCGCAACGAGCGTGTACGTCTTTTTCTTTTTCTTTTGTTTCTCTCGCCTTACTCGAGCCACCGGAGACACTGTTATGGTTCACGACAGGCACGATTGACTGATCAACTGGGAAAAATAGATTGAGCGACATTGACAAGCACTGCTTGACCGAGTTCAGGAAACACTGGGAGTGCCTCGACAACAACAACCAACAGCTATGGCAGTGCAGACGATTCGAGAGACCTCTGAACAAGTGTGTCTTTGACAGCCTGGTATGCCTTTCTTTTCTTCGATTTGTCTACAACCAAAGAGTCGAATTGAGCGACCCCCAATCTCTGTCCAAACATACCCTCATCATCCATCCGGCCCACCTTCTATACCCACTGATTCCCTCGGGAAGACCATAAGACTGACAAGTGATTGAAACACAGAAACTGGAAAAAGTCATCCCAGGCACACCGGCGGGCGAGACCCCTGTGCACGAGCGCAAGAGAAACACCTACGCTCACCACAAGAGCTTGACCTAGATAAAACCCTATCGTCACATGTTTATTATATATTTTCTTTTCCCTCCTTATTCACCACCCCAACTCGCCATCGCAGCCCGTCAGTAAGCAGATGGCTTTGATGAGAAAACAGAAACATGCGGATGGAGATCGCTTGTATGATGTCAAGTCTTACTCCGCTGCTCGCGCTATCGTCCTGATTCGCTGCTTCTGCTTCTACTTATCAGCGTGTGAACTCTAAAAGAAGTAACGTGAGACTCTTCGTGTGCCGTGAGAAGTAGCAAAGTAAGTGATTAGTTCGACTACAACAACTGTTCGGATGTTGAATTGGTTATAAGGTTCACATCCGTCTTTCTCACACATTTGCCTGCTTTCTCGGTCTAGTCACACATGAAAGAGTGCGAGTGGCGCATGCTTCGTATCGTTTTCATTTTCCACTTATCTCCTTGCCGACAGATAGTCGATTGGAACACCCCTCCGTCGAACATATCCCCCTTGCGAAAGCACACAGACATAACAAGACATGGTAGCAACAAGAAACAAACTGCCACTACAAAACAGCCTTGGTCGGCGCATTAGTATCCCCCGTAACCTCAGCATTACCCTGTTTCCCCTCATCACTACCATTCTTCAACAGCTCTCCCGCCTTTTCGAAAGCCTGCTTGAAATCGCAAATGATATCATCGATATGTTCAGTGCCGACAGAGATCCTAATCAAGTCCTCCGTGACGCCCGACGAGATCTTCTCCTCGTCGCTCAATTGCTCGTGCGTCGTCGTCCACGGGTGAATGGCTAACGTCTTCGAGTCGCCGACGTTGGCGAGGTTGGATATCAGCTTGAAGTTATCCACCACCTGAGATCCGGCTTCGGGTGAGGTGCTCTTGACGCCAAAAGACAAGACGCCGCCGTAGCCTCGGGGTAGGTATTTGGTCGCTAGCTCGTGGCTTGGATGCGAGGATAGACCTGGGTAGCTCACCCATGCCACGTTTTTATTGCTCTCTAGCCACTTCGCCAGGGTCATAGCATTAGTTGCGTGGCGCTCGCATCGCAGCGACAGAGTCTCGAGGCCTATCAACAACTGCTGCGCCGCAAATGGATTGAGCGTGCAACCAGAGTCTCTGAGGATCTCGACGCGAAGGCGTATAGCGAGTGTCAATTTGCCGAACGTATCCCAGAACTTGAGGCCGTGGTAGCCGTCTGACGGCTCGGACATCTGAGGGAAGCGTTTGCGCGCTTCGGGGGTGCCCCAGTCGAAGTTGCCGGAGTCGATCACTACGCCGCCCAAAGTCGTGCCGTGGCCGCCTATCCATTTTGTTGCGCTGTGCACTACGATGTCTACTCCGTGAGAGATTGGTCGGCAGAAGTAGCCGCCTGCTCCGAAGGTGTTGTCGACCTTGAAGATAGAGATGTATGTTAGAAATGACAAAGGCAAGGAAGGTTGATGAAAAGATGAAGAGACTCACGATCACAGGTATGCCAGCTTCATGAGCGACCTTGACAATACCCTCGAAGTCAGGAACATTATATTTTGGATTGCCAATACTCTCCAAATAGATCGCCTTGGTCTTCTCGTCAATCAACGGCTTGAAGTCCTCGGCTTTGTCTCCAGACACGAATTTCGTGTGAACGCCCAGTCGAGGAAAGAAGACCTTGAGTTGGTTGTACGTGCCGCCGTAGAGGTTGGAAGTGGCGATTATGTTGTCACCGGCGTGTGCGAGGGCGGCAATGGCCATGAATTGAGCGGATTGTCCTGATGATGCTGCTACCGCTGCTACTCCGCCTTCTAGCGCTGCCATGCGCTTCTCGAACACATCTACGGTTGGCTACAATGGTCCTGGTGTCAGCCTGTTGTTTCATAGATATAGTATGTCTTTTCTGCTTTCCGATTGGCCATTTGATTCCTTCCTCTGCAGTAATCTTCCCATGTAGTCCTTTACGGTGGATCGGCTGGGTCTGGCAGACACTCACATTCATAAGTCGTGTATAGATATTCCCAAACTCCTTGAGACCGAACAGTCTGGCGCCATGCGCCGAATCATTGAAGACATAGGACTGGAAAAGAACATCACTTAGCCAATGTCACTCCCAGAAAGTATCGTTTTTCTTCCACAAGGTAGAATAGGCGCATTCTTGTGATTCTCGAACATACAGTAGTCGCATAAATCGGCACCGCTCTCGAATTAGTCGTAGGATCCGGTACAGCGCCTGAAACGAGACAATGCAAGTCAGCATCAAGTACTTTGTATTTGACTTTTCGCAAGCGAAACTCTTTTCCTCATATGAGGGAGAAGCAAGAGGACAAGAGTAGGCGCGGAAGTGCGGGGTTGAAACTTTACAGTACCTGCGTGAAGCTGGAGTGTTTCGAAGCGCTGGGCTACCTCTTCGTCTGCGCCCATTGTGAATGAGTCTTGCAGTATTCGGGTGGTTGTCTTTTCGATGTACGTGAGCCTGTGTGATCCAATGTCAGTTATACGTAGAACAAGTAAAAGAGCGCATAAAAAAGCGCGGCACAGGCACGAGACTCACTGTGGTTGAAGCCGAGTATGTCACATAAACCTCCCACGTAGTAGTATGCAAGTCAACAAAGAAGAAGCAAAGGAAAGAAAAGGGACAAGAACACAAGATAAACAAAAGAGTCATGCCTCCTACCACATCTACAAAGATGACCCATCCCTACCCATCTAGTCATACCTTACCGACCTAAACCTCCCCGCGCGCATACCTTACCTCATGCAGCGCCGACAATCGCAACAAGCAAAGCACGCAAGCAGGACCATAAATGATCTACTCTGCACTTCCGCGCTCCTCTCACGCAACTCACGGGATGCAGAAAAGCCAAAAAGCCACAGCACTTTCCCTCATCAGTAAGCCTAGGTTAATGCCCCTCGTAGGCCACGCGATGCTACAGTAGAAAATACACAAGCTCGCGCTTATGTCCTTCTAAACCCCGCTGTCTAGTGGGTGCGGGGATATGGATGTGGCATGCTGGGTATGATGCAGACCGTGACTGCGCGTGGCTGCTGGCTTTGGGTTGGCGGATTGCGTGCTATTGCGATTTTTTTCTTGGGTCTTGTGGGTTTGCTTACATGGACAATTCACGCTGTTTTATAGTCAATGTGAGCCGCTGAGTACAGAGAACCTCGGAGGCTAGAAGGGCAAGTGTAAGGGTTTCGGCCGCCAGGTTCTCGTGGTAGGTACTAGAAGTGAGAATGATCAAGCTCCAGTAATGCTGTATTCATATACCAGATCTTTGACCTCTGTTGTATATCTCGTCAGATTCTTATACAGTAGATGTTACATGCAACGATCTACAATAAAGTACCTGCAAGGAAGAATTATTCCACAGATCGCCATCATGCAACTATCCAACCTAAAGTAAATCAGTCATCTATCCTATCAGATCACATCGAGTCTGCATCTTCCCTGCGAAAACAGTCAATCTATTCGTGTCTTATGTTTTCGCACCGCAACACACCACAGATACTATGACAAACCTGAGTCAGATAGAGGCACTAATCCGGACAGTAATCCGACAATGTCATGTCACACTATCGCCTTCATCATGACTAACGGGCCGTAAAAGCTCACCTGAGCCGGGGGCGCTTATGGGAACTAGAAAACGGAAGCTCGCGACTCTCCGAATTCGGACGGTCCTTCGGTTCGGTCGATCTATCTCGGAAGAGGGAAGATCGACTTGTTCGAATGTGGATGTGTTTGCTGACTGAATCATGAAGGGCGGATAGATGAATGATTCATGTTTCTCAGGTAAGCGAGGAGAGTAGTCACTATACATGCGACTGGACGTCGAGTGAAGACAGGAAGATCAAGGGGGAAAAGGTAAAGGGTATATACAGCAGGTGGGTAAAAACGACAAGAAAAACGTGTAGGTCCTACGAAACAGAAAGTCTGTTGAACTAAAATCATGTGCATGCGGAAAAATCCTTCATCTCTTCTTTACATTGCGTACCTTTCCGTGCTCTTCTTACGCCTTAAGCTCATTCGACGGCGTCTTCTGATCCACAGAAGAATTGGTCGTGTACTTCTCGATATCCGCAATCGCTTGACCCTGCACGACGCCCACGCTCTTTGGATCTTCGATGGAGGCAACGGGAGGGCCTCGGAAGTTCTTGCGTCCGCGGATGAAGTAGTAGATCATACTGATGGTGGCGAAACCGACCAGCAGCACAGAGGCGTAGTTCATGTCTGTCTCATCCACGGGGAGCGTGACGGGCATGCAGAAGAGGATGATCGCAAGCGAGATCCAGCAGATGGTGACAATGTTGATGGCAAGGCCGAATCTGCCGAGAGAGAATGTGGAGCCCTTGACCATCTGGCGACCGCGCAACACGCTCACAAGGATTGGGATACCATAGGAACAGCTGAGACAGATGGTCGCGACACCGGTGAAGGCGTTGAATGCTGCTGTGGAGCCAAAGTAGATGAGGCCGAGCAGGCAGTCGATCACGGTCGCGAGAATAAGCGCGTTCATGGGGATGTCGAAGCGCTTGTCGACCTTGGACCACAGCCGAGATCCGGGGATGGCTCCGTCTCTGGCAAATGCATATGTGCAGCGACTCGCAGCAGTGAGCGCTCCAGTACCGGCGAAGATCAAGATACCGAGCAACAAGAAAAGAAGTCCGAAACCACCTGCAGCAGATCCGGTGACAGTCTTGAACAGAAGACCGATGGGCTGGCCGTTCGCGACGTCGAGAAGCATCTGAGGATCCGGAAGCACGAAAAGAATTGGGATCAGGTAGATGACACCGGTGAAGCCAGCTGCAGCGACAGACAAGACTATTGCCTTTGGCACCTCACGGTGCGGGTTTTGGACCTCTTCACACATGGCAGCCACCATTCCGTAACCAGTAAGAGTGTAAGCGGCCTGTAGGAGACCGACGAAGAACGCCCATCCAGCTGGCCTGTCATACAATGTCAGCGCTGTATCTAAGCCATATTGATACCACTTGACTTACCATCCGCTGCCAGAGGCATCGTAATGAGCAAAGACGTATTCGCCGCTTCGGTAGTTGTCGGACATGGTCAAGAGGGTGATCATGATGATGATGACGCTGGCACCAGTCCAGTAAATACAAACCTTGTTGATCAAGTCCAGGTATTTGGCACCGAAGATGTTGATGCACATGCAGACGAGCATGACAGCCCAGAAGCAGAGGACGGTCTGATAAGCGTTCGGCGCCCATCCGTCGTTCCAAAGACTGATTGCCGAAAGGATGAGTTGACCACCTGAGAAGTTGATACTGAGTGTTACAGTCCAGTTGCCGACTAAAGTGAGCCATCCAGTAATCCACGAAGCGATAGGAGCCCATTCCTTGGTTGAGAGCATAGCACTCCAGTAGTACACACCGCCTTGTACGAACAGATCTTAGTATTTGGAGCATATCTTTAGATGAGGAACTTACCTGCGGTGGGAAACACGGCACAGATCTCGGCCAGGGAGGCAGCAATGGACAACGAAATAAGTGATACAAGGACCCAGCCCCACAGAATAGTCACACTTTGGCCATCTGCAAGAGTGATATAAAACGTCGTCGACAAACCGAATGGTACAGCCATGATCGCAAACGACCTGCGTTGATATTAGTCTCCAGGATCTGACGCTTCTCGAACACATTCAACATACATGCCGAGTACACTCATCATACTCAGATTCCTGGGAAGCTCGGATTTATAGCCCAGTTTGGCCAAGTCGGCATCTGCGCCGACGTCGATTGAACGACTCCGGCGAGACGTGCGTTCAGCGTCCATGATATAATATGTTTCGATAGAGTCGAAGAGTATAAGAATGCACCTAAGTGTTGAGTGCGTATAGCGCTGTTAAAATGGACCAGCGACTCGGGGACCAATATCACAGTTGTCTTTGATGAGACGACTTGAGCTTAGTTGACAAAGAACAGTAGATGACTTCAGGCAGAGAGCGACGATGGTGAATTCAATTGCCTAGGTCTGATTGACTTTTTGTGACCAAGGATATGTTATATCTAGACGAAAGACACGCGACACCTGTGAACAGACAAAGCGTTCACGAAAGCCAGGAGCAATGGAAAAGGTCAGGTAGTTTACTTGTAGGTTACAGCACCACTATTTTAAGAGACCCACAGCAGGGAACGTCTAGCGATAGCA
Organism: Neodothiora populina; assembly: GCF_041146345.1. Taxonomy (NCBI): domain Eukaryota; kingdom Fungi; phylum Ascomycota; class Dothideomycetes; order Dothideales; family Dothioraceae; genus Neodothiora; species Neodothiora populina. The sequence goes on along the minus strand of NW_027191405.1, from coordinate 566,477 downwards.
GTAGAACAACACTGATACTGTAGATCAGAGATAAGGAAACGAGAACGGCACCGTAGGTAGGCACAGACAGAGAGGGAAACGACAGCAATTGGTAAGGTTGTACATAGGTGACGAGCGCAGCAGGGCCCGGCAATAGATTGATTATGAGCAACCGAATTACATGATGGAACACTCGACGGCGGACCACGAAAATCAACCTTGCCTTACGCCTCACTCATTCAATCTAGCCCCACGACCAGAACGATAAATCATACAGGTTTACGTGGGCGTTTCCGCTGATGGCTTGGTGCCGTGGCCTTTTGCTCGCAGAAATAGAGTTCTCACCATCGGCCACTGACGGTAAAGCCGCACGTGCGTGCGCCCTCACTTTTGCAGTGTGCACAGCCGACGACGACGTGATGTGCGGGCCCCAGACTGCGAGGTGACGTTTTTACGTAAAAACCCCCGGGGTTTGAGAGTCTATTGTATATTTCAGTCATGTAATGGGTAAATTTGAGTATATCAAACAAATGTCAGTGGTGATCATATAAAACGACTCATCCAACATCAACATTGAGGATATTGGACTTCGAGTCATTGTAGCTGCTTCGCATGCTCGCAATCATCTTTCCTCTTGCGAAACACCTCTGAAGCCACTGCTGTGATAAACCTGAATCACTCGCGCGAGACCATATCGGCACGCAGCGGATTGGAAGTACCAAAGAAATGTTCCCAAGAAAACCGAATCTGTGCCGAGTGATTGTGAAAGATAGGGATGAGAGGAAGATAACAAGCATTCGACGTTACCACTCTCGCACTAATTATAGATATTAAAGATACACCAAAGGAAATGATCGCGGAAATCACTGTCAATGCTAGGGCTGAATCTAGCCAAGCAAGTCGTGCATACCTTATGGTACGAGGTACTGATTATAACGCGCTCGTGCGTGGTAGAATTAGAACCTATCTGATTGGGTAAAGAAACAACTCCATTCCTCTTCATTCTCTCCATGGAATGATTAATGCTTTGCCAGGCTGCATGGCCAAAATAGCTTTACTTTAACCTCGCCAAACTCCAAAAGGATTCCTCTCGAAACCATCGAAAAACACCAGCTTGCCATGTCTCTTGTGCATCGTGTCATTCATCAGTAGGCCCTCTGGGGTGGGACCATGTTGCCCATCTGCTGTTGCTGATGCATCTGGGAAGCTTGTTGTTGCTGCCTCAGTTGAGCGAGATCGGCGAACCATGGGTGGACGAGGGCGGCCTGGGCCGAGATGCGCAATTCGGGGCGCATTTGCAACATAGCCTGGAGCAGGGAGAGGCCGACCGGGTCGATTTGAGGTAGGATGTGGTGCAAGTCTTGGGTGTGATAGACGGTGAAGTTGGTCTTGTATTCGGGGAATTGCGAGATGCCAGGCCACGAGCGTTCCGAAGGGGTACCCATGAGACGGAAGATCTTTTGTAATTGATCTTCATTTGTGGTGCCTGGGAAAAGCGGGCGACCGGTGTACATTTCTGCCATGATGCAACCAGCGGACCAGATGTCGATCGAAGTGTTGTAAGTCCTCGAGCCAAGAAGGACGTCAGGGGCGCGGTACCACAGGGTCACGACCTCGTTGGAGAAGGTGTTTACAGGAATGCCGAATGCTCTGGCAAGACCGAAGTCGGCAAGCTTGAGCTGGCCCTTGCCGTTGATGAGGAGGTTCTGCGGCTTGAGATCACGGTGCAAGACACGGTTGTCATGGCAGAAAGCGATGCCCAGCAGCAGTTGGTACATGAAGGACTTGATGGTGACGGGATCGAGCATGCCGCGGTCGCCGCGCGAGTCCATGTATTTCTTTAGGTCCTTGTCCATGTGTTCGAAGACGAGCATGAGCTTGTTCTCGGTGTGAATAACATCGTGAAGGCGGACAATGTTCTCGTGCTTCAGCTCTTTCATCAATGAGATTTCGCGGATAGCGGTGCTGGGAGTGCCCTCTTCTGAGTCGAGATGAATCTCCTTGAGCGCGACAAACTCGCCCGTCTGGCGATTTCGACCCTTGAAGACCTGATGGAAAACGAGTCAGTAATCCCTGGCGATGTGACTATTTGCAGATGCAACGTACTGTAGCATAGGTGCCCTCTCCCAGCTTCTCCAGCTGCTGGAAGGAACTCGGGTGGCGCTTGTCCATCTGTGGTATTCTCTGGCTTCCGCCTAGACTTCGGACGCTGATTGTTGAGTCTGATCGGTTCTCAAGAGAAAGAGTGCCGACGTGGGTGGGGTGCAGGCGAGGACGGGGCGGGGCTCGGTTGGTGTAGCGGGGGTCCCAGAGGATTGAGCTTGCGGTGGTAAGGTGACTTGCGATATCGAGAGACGAAGCGGTTGAAGATCTCGTTGACAGGGGACGTGACGAGTCGTCAGGAGGGAGGGGTGAGTGCGCCGTCGTGGAGAAGAAGGGGGCGAGAGGGTGAAAGAGACCGTGGTATTGCACCAGGTCCTATTCTCCTCTGGCAGGAAATGTGGATTTTTAAGACAGAGTGACTTTTCAATGTTTGCTCAGAGTCTACAAGTACTGTGTGTCTATCGTACTCTACGGTACTGTACCGTACTGTACGAAGGCGCCGTACTGTACTGTAGATAGTAGGTACTGTACAGATACAGGGCACTAGAACGGGTACCGCGTCAGATCTGGTTTGACCCTGAGGGCGGGACTGAAGCGCAACACTAAATAAGTGAAAGTAGGGTACGGTTACAGCAAATACACTGTAGCGTATCACTGCGCGCGGGCGAAAAGATGTGATCGGCGAGCGTCGAGGATGTGGGCGAAAAGGCGAAAGGCCCAGACTGGACTGGACTGGATCTTGGGCGTGCGTGCAATGAGAGACTGACTCCGATTGGACAATATAGAGATTGGGGGGAGAAAAACTGTGTGATATGCCTTTGGTATGAATAATACCGTATTGCAAAGTACATGAGATATGACTCTGACTGTTATATTACTTGACTCTTGGGATCCGTGCTTAAACACTGTAATTGATGCGACACAGCAGCTCCAGTAATTATGACACGCTGCTGTAGAGCTGTTGTACAATCATACCTTACTGTACCACTGGTCAACTCAATGGACCTTACACAGCTTGCAACATTTCATGCTTGACTAACCATTGCGTAACCACTAATGGCTCTTCATCTCAAGCGGCAACTCGAACAATGTAAGTAGAGTATTGTTACAGTAGACGCCAACCCCATAGCAACTGAAACTGCTTCGCCCAACAAACGTCGAGAGCAGCATGACCGTTTAGAGACGTCGGTCGCCGAGACGACTGCCTTCTAATATAACACAAATGGAATACAATAGATATACCTTGGTGCTGATCCACAATTCATTATTGTCAACCGAGCCAGCCTGATGTGAATAAGTAATGAACACTTGATAACTTCTTCTTCTCTTGCCGTTGCGGCCCAGGCTCAGGCATGGCTGAAATCCAATATGCCTACTTTGACTCACATTGCCTTGAATAAGACATCGTACCTTGTCTAGCTTGTGTTCTACTCCCACAGAACACATACCGGACCTTCTCTTAGCAGGTATTCCGATTACACTTTTATTCATAACTCGAGCTTGAGGTTCCTGTCCAGACCACACGAACCCTACTGGAAGCTGCGCTTTGCGGAAGGCGTTTCGGCGCGCACTTGCCGAGATGTGGGGTACTTTAGGTCACTTCCCAGTCATGTCTGATGACATACCATGCCATCTGTACTACGACGAGCAAAAGGATCGTTATATTGTCTCCGAGGTAGAGTGCTGTAGCATCCTGTAACTAGCAGATGGTCAATCTTGGATCGAGCAGCTCCCTGCAGTCTCACAATTAGCCATTTGTTATTGGAAGGGACTAAGTCGACTCAAACCATGTTTTTAGTAACTTGCTTCGCAAGCTTACACAATTTGATCCTCGCTCGCTGAATCATTAAATACTCTTGCTATCTACCTCGAGACCACAGTACCATCTAGCCTCGCTCACAAAATGAGGGACGCTCTCGGTGAAACTCTCCTGAGACGAGAGCTGCAAGACTCGCTTGGAGGAATCAGGAAGATCCGATCACTGTACGGCGACAAGAGCTGGATCAAGAATCTGGACATCGTAAATGAACTCGATGGACACTCTGGATGTGTAAATGCCTTGTCTTGGGCCAAGTCCGGTCGACTCCTTGCCTCGGGGTCTGATGATCAGCACTTGAACATCCATACTTACCAGCCTGATCACTCCATCTCGCAGTTCGCTCTGACCACTACTGTGGCCACCGGCCATACCGCCAACATATTCTCTGTGAAATTTATGCCTCACTCCAATGATCGTACCCTCATCACTGCCGCTGGTGACTCCGAAGTCAGGGTGTTTGATCTCGAATATGCCGGAGCTAGCTCACAGCCATCGGCGGCATCGTCACTGTCCACTCAAGGTCGACGACAAGGTGTGACCAGTGCCCTCCGCAACGACACTCGTTACCTAACAGATGGGAATACTAATTGCCGTGTCTACCGGTCCCACGGCGATCGGGTCAAAAGAATCGTCACTGAGTCTTCGCCGCATCTCTTCATGACTTGCTCAGAGGACGGCGAGGTCCGACAGTGGGATCTGAGGCAACCGTCCTCGGCTTACCCATCCCCCGGAAGTCGTTTCGTGAGTTCAGACGACTCCAACGTCCCTCCTCCCTTGATCTCGTACAAGCGATACAACCTTGATCTCAATACCATCTCTTGCTCTCCTAGTCAGCCACACTATATCGCTCTTGGAGGGGCTCACCTTCACTGCTTTCTGCACGATCGGAGAATGACAGGCAGAGACATACTGTTGGAGCGTGGTGCATCTCCTACTTTCCCCACAACCACAGCCGAAGATGCAGACCTGCTGAGTCAAGCTACACGCTGCGTGAGAAAGTTTGCACCTAATGGTCAGCCTAAAATGCGACGCACAGACAACGGACATATCACCGCCTGCAAGATCAGTGATGCCTTTCCTAACGAGATGATTGTCAGCTGGTCAGGCGATCACATCTACAGCTTCGACTTGCTGCGAAGCCCCGATGTCAGTGAACAAATAGGAACCGCCTCACCTTCGTCAAGTGTAGGTACTAGCCGAAGAGCCAGAGAGAGTAACGAAAGAAAGCGAAAGAGGAAAGCCGGAAGCCAGCGTTCGCTTTCTCAAGAGGGGACCTCGCGAGCGGAATCTAGGCAACGGACTGAGACGCCCGCATCATCTAATTATGAAGGCGAGATGGCTTTAAGAGTACAATACCAGAACGGGCAGACGGAAGACATTCCCATCGACAGTTCGCCGCGTCCTGCCAGTCCATTATCTTCTTTGCGTGAATCTGTACTTACAGACGCCCAACGTAGATCATATCGGCTTGCGAGAAACGTAGTGCAATTGCGGAAGAGCATGTTCACCTTGGGACCTGCTGCAAATACATCTCAGCGAGACATTACCGGACATGCCGCCTCATTCACCTCTGTCTTGGGCTATGCCGCAACGATCTACCCCGAGTTCCTCACGATAAGCCGAGACTGGCGGTATCCCATCGATGGTCTGGTCGAGGATGTTATCCTTCACCGAACTCTACGCTCGCAAAGAGATTCTGCTTGCCGCTTCGTTCAGGCCGCTGGCGTCATTGCACGAGCACTTGGTGGCATACTACAGACGCCAGGCCAGTCTGCGACATTGTCCCACTTTAGTGCAATCACTTTCATTCCTAATGAAGGGCCGGACGCACCGAAGCATGAGATATTTGGCTACGACTTCCTCAAAGCTATTTTTCTATGGCTTGCCAGTGGCATTGGTACGCTGCTGGAAGGCTTTTCAAGCGCATCACCCATGGCGCGTCATGCACTGCGATTACCTGTGCCAAAGAATTCGGGCTTCCAAGCAATGGATGACCTGCTCATACCCTATCTGATGGAGCTTGCGTCTGACAGACCGGTGGTGAATGTCGATGCTTCGAGGTTCGAGACCGACGAGAACCGGATACTCTATGCTAGTGAGAAGGCAGCTGTCGCAGCTTTTGCTGCAGCACTTCAAATTCCATTCACCGACCTCGCATACACGCCAGACTCGGCGCTGGAAGGTTCAAGTCTCGTCGAGGGGCGCAGAGCGTTTGCGCAGGATAGAACTACAGCCCTACTTCACTGGGGTTATGAAGTGGCTCGCGGTTTATTGATGAACGCGGGCGAAGGCGTCAATTTTGCCTTTGTAGATCATGCTTTTGGTGGTCTCGGCACACATACCCTCCGAGAAGAAGCTAGTATCCTTGAACGGCAGCAGGATATCGACCCCGATGAAGCGGAGCCAGCCGTCGAGGCGTTCGAGATGATCAATCACATATCGCCGCCCACTCTCGCAGTCGACGATCTAGGAACCGTATATGCCGACGAAGATGTCACAGTGGAGGGTTTCCGCACCGCCGTGGTAAACCGAGTGGAAGGAAGCGATGCAGAAGAGTTCGATGAAGAGTATGATGATGATGATGATGATGATGATGATGACGACGATGATGACGAGGATGCAGACACACATGGTGATGGCGAGCGTATCGAAGAAGAGGAAGAGGAGGTTGACGAAGAGGAGGACGAGGACGATGATGAGGAGTACGGTCTGCCACTCTACAGGAGCGCCTTCGAGCGACGGCGACTGCGGGAGAAGGTTGAGGAAAATGTTGCTTGCGCAACACACAACAGGGTCTATGCTGGGCACTGCAATGTGAGAACAGTCAAAGACGTCAACTATTTTGGTTTGCAGGACGAGTACGTTATGTCCGGATCAGATGACGGAAACCTCTTCATCTGGGATCGGAAGAGCGGTCAGCTTGTCAACATTCTCGAGGGAGATGGCGAAGTTGTCAATGTAATGCAAGGGCATCCTTACGAGCCATTGCTCGCAGTCAGTGGAATCGACCACACAATCAAGATCTTCTCGCCTGACTTCAGGGCGAGAGAGGCGGCAAGACTTGGCCGTGGTATCGAGGCTGTCGATGCTAGTGACTTTTCCAGCATATCGGGAGTCTCTTGGGGCAGAAACAGACGCCAACCTTGGCGAGCGACAATGGCAAGCACGTCCGAACCCGCGATGCCGGTTCGTGGTACAGATGGCGACATGGACGAAGATGAGGAGTACGTGGCACCAGGAGGATTGACTTCAAGGAAGCGAATGCACAAAGAGTACCAAATTGTCAGTCGCAACGATGTCGACAGACAAGGCGGCAATAACGAAGCTTTTGTCACTGTAAGTTCATCTTTGACATGTATTCTTTTGTATCACCAGCTAATGAAGTCTTTCACAGAGGAGCATGCTCGCGACGCTGGCCCAGCATATTCGACGAAGAAGAGCCGAGGGTGCAACAGGAGAAGACGGTGATGATGATGAAGGTGCGGCTATTGGTACAGTCGGCGGACGAATAGTCATTGGAGACGATTGTGTGATCATGTGAGATAGAACTTGAGTCAGAGACAGCTCTTTTCACTCTTTGGTAATGGTACACGAGAAGATATGTTGCACAAGAGAAGAGCGCATGTAGTCCATAGACTATGGGAGTCTGAGTGGTGACAGAAGCCGTTCTCAGCACGAATGGCACTTTGCAACAGTGTATCACTTCTTCGAGCTCTTAAATCATAGCTGCTTGATCTTTGATAAAAGCTTCTTTGGAAGATGAGATATATATGTTCTTTTTTTCAGTCCAAACACAAGATGTATACGTGCGCCCTCTTTTCGTTCCCTTTCCAGTCCCCATACAATCACCAAAGGAACAGGTACAGACTCAAAGGAGGGAAGACCGACGCCCCCATATCCTAGCTCCTGCCTTCTAATCCCCCCTGTTGCTCATACCCGCCAACCCCATCCCATTCTCGTCCCACATATCTCCGCTCTTCGACTCATCTACTCCGATCCATCTACTTCTTCTTCTGCGCCTGCGCAGCCTTGAGCGCCCTCTTCCTATTACTCTTGATCATGACCAGCGACAAGAAACTGCCGACCACGGCGCCACCCACGAGGATCAGGATGACGGGGATGCGGATCGCCCATACGCGGGGTGGGAAGAGAGATTGGGAGGGGTGCGAGGGGTCGACGAAGGGCTTTTTTTTGTGGTCAGTATTTATTGGTGGAGGTAGAGAGAGGAAGGGAGGGAGGGGCGAAGGAGATGTACCATCAGGAGAGTCCATATCGTGTAGTAAAGGAATATCGCTGTTGATGCTACGAGCATTGAGCCGCCTACGAGTTGTCCGAGCTGTGCGAAAGGGGGGTTAGCTCTTTGGTCTTTTATATACCCTGTTGATCTTCTATTTTTTGCTTCCGAGAAAGAATGGAAGCTACGCATGTATAAATGCAAGCGCGCCATTACTGTTGTGGACTTGAAAGGTGGGTGGGCGAAAGGGTTATCATGTACCATTGTGTGCTGAGTTTGAGATGCGATGTGAAGTTCCGGGTATAGCGACAAGTCAAAATGTCGTGGTTATAGATAAATCTCGAGATGTTTGTATATCCGAATGGTGTAGGTGTTACTTTAATCCCTATTTCACCCCGGACTTTTGTTGTGTTACAATTATACGCTACAAATACGTGAAAGTATGGGGTTAGAAGCAGCACGGCAGCTGCTCAGCATGTGAAGAGCTGCAAACGAGGCAAACAAGATGTTATTATTGCCCGCATCACCCATGGTCACAGTAGTGAGGTGGACTACCCAGACTAGTGCTCTCTCTGTCCTATTCCTTTAGCCTATTTGTGTTGTCGCAAGAGGTGAGGTGGTGTAAATAGCGACGCATAGACCCGATCACAGGAAATGCGCAGTACTTAGGTCAATATATACACCAATTGACGCCGTCTTGGTGATATGCAGATGCGATGATGGAGGCCTCTCTGAGCTCTAAAGTCACAGGTGAAGCATCATTGTTATTGCTGCTAGTAAACTGCAATGAGATGGCTGACAGTGATGTACAGTCGAGTACCATGATCCATCTGGCGTATTCCCTCTGATATCGCAAGATCTCGCAGCAAGACTACCCCTACGGAACCTCAATTGGAAGTCGCCCACGCGACCACTTCGCTCAATCGGAGCCCTCCATGTTGAATTTGTTCCTGATGCTGCGACTGCGGCGAAGAATGGAGTTACGCAGCTGCAGCGTCTAGATTCGACTGGCCCAAATACCGATGGCAGCAGTGCTGGATCAGGCAAAGAAAGACGACATCAGATACCCGGTCTATTGCAGACTCCATACCTCAAGATTTACTTGCTACGATGCGACGACAAAGATGCCTATAAAGTCAGCAAACGCCAGCTGCTGCGCGACTGGATCAAACAAAACACTCCTCCCATACAGACCACTCCTCAAGCCAGTAAAGTAGAGAACCATGACGCTTGTGAGTGGCTGATTTTGCATGTTGTCATACCCGACACCGTTGCCGCGAGTGAGCCTCGATGGACTGCCGCCTCCAAGAAAGACCCCGATGAGCTTGTTGAGAGACCGCAGAGCACGGCCAAATGGCCCGGCAAAAGCACTCGAACCGTCTTAGACAAGATCCGTGCCGACTTCAATGTTTCGAGCAAGTCGGCGCCTGACCGTGTTGCTCAGATCAGGCTGCAGAAAAAGGATGTTCCTGCCAACGTCCTGCCGCACTCACCTGTGCCTTCAATGTACACTGAAAGCCCTCAGGAGCAAGACAATGCTTGGCAGGACCTCGTCTCGAAGTTCAAGACCTTGATACTCACGTCTTTTGACATGCGAGTTTCACAGTACGAAGATGATATCCGGGAGAAAGACGCGCAGCGTGCCTTACCCGGCTGGAATTTTTGCACTTTCTTCACACTAAAGGAAGGCCTTGCCAGAGGCTTTGAGAGCGTAGGTCTTGTTGAAGATGCATTGGCTATCTACGATGAACTGTCTGCTGGTCTTGACACTGCTGTCCGAGATAGTGTCTCTGGTACTGATGCAGCCAACGGTACTTTCCTGGGTGACATGCAGCCGCATAGAGACGCTTTGCAGCAGATCGTACAATCCTCAACAGCTGGAAACGATAATGCTGACCAGAAGCTGCAAGCCATCTTCACTGACCCTCTAGATCTGACCAAGAAAGACTATCGTGGTGAGATAGTCAAGAGCACGATCTGTCTCTTTGACTTCCATCTTTACATCTTTGCTAGGCAGAGAACACTACTAATTCGCCTGTCTGCTGCGTTGGGCCCGGCCCAGCAGAAGAGACCTCAGTCAAGCCAATCCGTTGCAAAGGACGATAACCTGGCTTCCTTGGCTCAAGCATGTAAGCGCGCGGCTGCCTTTGCAGCCAGCAATTCTCGAGTCTTGAGACACGGTCTGAGAAATGAGTACGATCACACTTTGTATTCACCCAACGTAGAAATCCATGTTGATAGTCTTTGTAGGTCCCAACCAGAATCTCAATCCTCTTCTCTTCAGATCGATTCACTTGTTGAAAATGTCGCCTCTTCTTGGACATATGCTGTGATAGATCAGATACTCGCCGAAACTGTCTCTGACAGATTGCCATCCTCCCAGACCTCTAGTGATGGTCTGTCTACTCCGCAGCGACCCGGTTCTGGTAGCCATAATCGTGGAGATGGCAATGCTTTCAGTTTCCCGCAAGGCGCAAACACACATGCGAATCGATCAAGCTCACTCCAGAAGAGCGGATCTTCCTCTAGTTCTTCGTTGACACCTGCATCTCTTGAGAAAGACCGCTTCAATAAGATGCCTAGCGCAATGCCGAGTAGCATGACTCTCGGCCAAGTAGGTGCCGGTGTTGCTGGACTCGCTGCTAGTCGGGCTGAGCTCTTCACCATGCAACGCAACATTATAGAGACAATGGCGAGGAAGAAGGGTTGGAAGACTGGCTGGGCGGCGCTTGTCAGCACTACGCCTGTGACTGAAGTGAATTTGAACGACAAGGATGACGAAGACGATGCTACCGCACCTGATGCTGGATCGGAGGAGATGTCTGACGCTAACTCCAAGACACTACTCAGTGCCGCGCTATCCACCGTTTTGACGACAGAGCAAGACTTTAGAGCCGCATATGAGGTAAGTGGGCTCTATAAGACATCTTCCGTGCTGTACTAATTTCCTACATAGCAATTGACCAACCTCGCTCTATCACATTTCGTTATTGCCAATCGTACCAACTCATCGAACATTATGACCAGCGATCTCGCGGTGCTCAAATAGTAGGTCTCCACTCTACACTCGTCGTCTACGACCTGCTCACTTTTCCCAGCCAAATTGGCGACTATGCTCAAGCAGCAACCCTCTTCCAAAAATCATCGCCTGTTTACCTACAAGGGAATTGGACATATGTGCACGCCGAGATGCTTAGAGCATATGCGAAATGCCTGAAAGAACTACACCGAAAGGATGAGTACATGCGCGTCATGCTGAGCCTGCTTAGCAAAGTTATAGCACGACAACGCGCGCAGAAGCTACCTAAGATGCGATTCGCGACTCGCGATCCGTCGTCAGCATGGCATGATGATGAGGCAATTGATATCAACGGTATATTGGCAGATCTGTCCGTCTACTCTAAGGACTTACCCTATAATTTCACTTCACCCATGATGGATTTCTTCGACGACATACACATCAGTCCAGAGGTCACACATTATGAAGACAAGGATGGATTCTGCTTGGATGTGCAGTTCCGTCATCTGCTTGAGGACGAGTTCACGCTCGAGAAAGTACGACTGCGACTTGTGAGCACACAGGAGCCGGTGCAGGAGATATGGCTTGGTAGTGATACTGAAGTCGAGCTGAAACGAGGTTTGATGAAGTTGAAGCTCCATTCAAATGTAAGTTTGAAACCATTTCTGGATATGCGAATGTGGGCTGATGAGTGTATCAGATCACTACATATGGCGGTCATCTTGTCGATAAGCTTGTGCTCGACTCCGACAAACTGCGATTCATCCACGATTTTCAGCCTAAGCCTCAAGCTACCCCATTGGGTATCACGAACGCCACGAAGGCTGAGCAGGATGCTGCGAGCACTGGTCCGGCAGTTTTGATTTTCCCGCATGGAGATGCATTTGAAGTTCGTGCTTCACTGACAAGGCAAATCTATGTTGACAAGCTGCGAGATGTCGTGATTGACATTAATACTGGACGTAACGCTGTCGAAAGCCTCGACCTTCGTCTACGAGCAGCATCAGCTGGTTTACGACTGCATACTGCTGAAGCAACGACACTCGGCGAAGGCATCGAGCTCGACACATCCCAAGGCGGACTCTTGCATACCGAAGCCATCGATGCGAATCAGCAAGTACGAATCGCGCTTCCATATAGCCTGGAGCACAGTCGCAGCGATGTGACAATCAAGATAGAAGCTCAGTACAAGACCTCCGCCGGTACTTTTGTCTTCGTCAGTACGTGCGTCATCATCATCGAACTGCCGTTAGATGTCGATGTTCACGACATCTTCAAAGCAAAGAGCCTCTTTTCGAGGTTCTCCATACGAACAACCAACTCGGTTCCCCTACAGGTCACGAAGGTGACACTTGCTGACTCTGCAGCGTATGCCGTGAAAGCGCTGCCTTGTCCACCATCAATGACTGTGTTCGACAAGCAGCCCGCTAATCTGACATATAAGATCACGAAGAAAACCGTGGATGAAGTTCTGACACTAGACAAGAAAGAAGCTGCTCTTGCTATGACAGTGCATTATCTCTGCGTTGACGAAATTGTCCTCGATCGAATCACTACTTCACTGAGAGCTGCCCTGGAGAATAGTCCCTACCAGCATTTGAGACGCCTCTTGCTTCCACTGCTTCGAGACGGTGTCCAATCGCACGCTTTGGCTCTGCAGTTGGAACGAGCAGTGCTTTTGCGCGAGCTGCGTCTACCATCATATGAGAGTGTCGGCTGGGATCACTCTATTGTTGATCTACCTGCGGCTTCGCAAGATGGTCTAGCAGCATGGTTGCGCGACTGGCATAGGGTGAGTTATACTCTTTCACGCTCATTATTGGCTACGTATGGAATCAAACTGACATTTCCTCCTCCAGCAAAACAAGCACATGGCGTTTGATCCCACGACACCTGGTGCTCATCAGTCATCTGCTCACCGGGAAATTACGATCACAGTAGACGTCCCAACGATAGATGTCGTGCACACCGCAACTCTGTCAACTCGTGATCCTGCTTCGTCTGATTCAGCTCCGTCAGTCAGAGGTCCAAAGACACCTGTGACAAGCGTAATGGGCAATCCACTGATAGCGGACCTACGCATAACACACACCCGACGCTGGGCCACCGCATCTCCCCTTGTCTCCTCGAGGACCTCGTCAGCATCTCGATTTAATGAGCAAGATCAACAGGACGATGAACCTTCGAACTTTGTTTACAGTCTGCGAGATCCAACAGAGACATGGCTGATTGGCGGACAACGTCGTGCACACTTTTCCTTCGACGGTATATCGTCTCTACCGTCAACGCCCAAGGACGAAATCAAGGAACAAGAGGGAGGCGAAGAAAGAGAAGAAAAGCACTTCTCCATAATTCTCATTCCTTTGAAACCCGGAACCCATCTCCTCCCAAGCATCGACATCGTACCCATGCTTCCGCCACCAGCAACATCATCGACAAACCTACTCTCCCCGCCCCTCATCTCATCCTCATCTCCATCCCTCGTCACAACCCCCACCTCCTCTTCATTCCTCTCCTCGTCTTCCGCACGCCCCCTCTCAGCCCCAGATAGCAGCCATCGATCCAGATCAACCACAAAGCCCCGTAAAGGCAGCGCCGCAGCCGCGCTCTGGGCCGAGAAACGCACATCTTCAAATCTTGCGCCTCCTACCACACCTATTCCGGCCTCCGGAGCGACAACCGCGGCACACCCAACACCAACGTGTGAAACAGACTATACATCCGCCGGCACCGTCGTCCGCGTTACACGAGACGTAAGAACAACGTCCATGACCGTCGGAGCCACTAATAACGGTACTTCGGCGGGGGCAATGTTCTCGTCTGGTGGTGCAGATGGTGGTGATGGTTTTCTAGGTGTTGGGGGAGGTGATGGGAGAGGCGGAGGGTCGAAGGGTGGACCTGGCGATAGGAGGAGTGCAGATGTGAGGTTTAGTACTGATACGAGGATTTCGGCGTTGATGAGTTAGTTAGTCGTGTTAATACCGACTTCTGCTTGCGGGGATCACGTAGTGAGGGAGAAAGCATTCCAGTCTCAGCATACTATGATAAATTATATTCTATACTCCAGATCTAAAGTAAACTTTGTATACTGTCATAATTTCAAATGCCCACGAAATATTCATCGCTGCAGGTCTCAGCGTGATTGATTGTAGTCACTACAAGCTTGGGAAGCTCCACAGCAAGTTCGATATCAGTTGTACTAATTCCCCGAATCAGGCTCAATTGCGATGTTGTCGCTTGTCTGGGGTGCTATCGTAATCTTATTACATGGCCCACGAAATTCGACGTTGTAGTGAGGCTCTGCTGCAGAACCCGCAAGGCCTCTTGATTAGTCATATCTTGGAATTCCAATGATCATTGTTAGCGCTCTTCGGAGTAATCATGCTCCGTTCCTCCGATCTCCGTTACTGGAGTTTATTTGAGCGAAGTTGCCGGAGCCACATCCAACATCTCTTCAACGCGATCAGCGGACATGTGAACGAATCTTGCAAGTCGCGTCAGCGTTGTGTGGCAGCACAGTGGGTTGCAGTCATCATGACCCCTGACTTAACTATATAGACCCGCCGAATCTCGCTCTCAGCAGCTTGTACGAATGTTGGAATCAATGATGTGACTTGATTAAAGGTAACTGCATAATCTATCGGGAGAAGTCTATGACTTGTGCAACCACTTGTTTGTCCGAAGCTTACCCGCGCTGACCGTGCTAGTCCTAATTTATTAACCATTGCATCTCGCAACAACGAAGGCATAACACTTGTGTGAAAGGAAGCTGGAGCCGCTCTCTGATGTCTCGGGTCACAATGTTTCCAAGGCTGTCACCCACGGTGCAGTCTCAATGACGATATAATCCGAAAATTAAATGTGCCCTCCCTGTCAGCTCTACAATCAAACGAATTAACACAAGGTTCTACGAGAATATTCAACCCAGACAAAGCTCTGAATCAATGCTCTGAATCGTTCTTTCAGACTCTGCGCTTTCTGATAGCTCTTGTGATATGCTATCTGGTCTGCTGATACGTTCGTGATATGCTTATCAAGTAGCAGCTGGGAAATGGACAGGACGGGCTACCTTAGTTTTGGCTTGGTTCCGGGTTTAAATTGTCGACCGCATGCCTGATCACCATGGCCGCCTAAGAGTGATTCTGGCCTGACACTATCCAGCATTATTTATGCGTTGGCAGGTAATCGGGCCACTGATAACGCTGCAACTGATTGCACCCTGGCTGCCTTGCATGGTTCATTTGTTTTGCTCCACCTGCTCCGCCACTTCACATCCTAACCCAGCCTTCAATGCTTACCTGTACAAGTATGATGATTTCGAGTGCTGTGGAGGCGCGGGACCTACTTTGCCCTCTAGTGTCTTTAGACTCGAAGGTTCTGACAAAAGCATCCTCAACACTGAGATTCATACAACCGCATTTTGTCACGACAACAGAATTGAATGCGATAGCCCAAGTCAATCGTGAACGTCTCCAAGATGACCACAGCCAGGTAAAGTACCCCAAGCTGATTGAGAAGAAAGGGTTCGAACACCTGCTGATCGACAAACTTGTTGTAGGCCCCATCTCTGGCAGGAAGCACTCGATGCCCTTGGTGAGAAAGATAGAAGCGTCATTCCAGGAAACTTCGCAAAGCCAGAAGAGCTACTTGTCGAGGTTAGTCGATACAGCTCCGAGTCGAAGGGTAAGTCGATCAAGCTGCCCAATGAGGAGGCCTTCTTCGTACGAGACGCACTCGAAAAGGTAGCTCGGTGGGTGAAGAAGTTCATCGAAGTTGGGGATGCGGCCGTACAGTATGATCTCGGACATGCTGCACTACCGTGGGCGGCGATACGGCTCGTGTTGCAGGTGAGGGGTCTTCATAAGGATTTGATGTTGATTATCATGTAACACTGGAGGATGTCAGATGTCGATGAACAACCTTGATAAACATGCCGCCGTGCTTGAGGGCGTCGAAAGAATTTCCTTTTATCTTGTATGGAGCAAGATTGAAGAAAGCAACTTGAATGTACCCTACGATGTGCATGACCAGCTCGAAAGCGCGATTATACAACTTTACACTGTCATTCTTGCCTTCATGGCCCGCTGCATACGATGTCTCACGGACAAGTCGCGTTAGCTGTCAACTCAGAGCACGTCATTAAGGTTCCTAACATAATGAAGGTCGTATCGTCACCGCCTTTTTCTCATCCGACTCGGGATTCATCAGTGATCTCGGTCGAATGGCTGCCACCAAGCTGGACATCGAGAATTACACGCGCCAAATCTCCAATCATCGGATCCATCAACAGTATGCTGAGACTTTAAGGGTCCGAGATCATCTCAAGGACATCGAGAAACCTATTATCCGCACCGAGCGAGCGATAGAGGCTGTATCGAGTTTCATGAGTCGTATCGAGAGCGAAAACGTGTTGGACTGGGCATCCAAAATCCCATACCAAAAACATTACAAGGTCGCGGAAGGGAAAGCACTTTTAGGCACTGGAGAATGGCTTTTTTGCGACGTTCACTACCGCGATTGGCACGACTGCAGTCGCTCACAGATGCTATGGCTCCACGGCAGTTCCGGATCTGGTAAAAGTACATTGCTGTTAGTTAGTTGACTGTATCAGGTGAATGATTGAGTAATGTGCTGACATGCCACTAGCTCTCTAATCATTCGATCATTGATCGATGCACACACGCAGCACCAGGCCCCCTATCCGATGTACTTCTTCTGTTCAAGGAATATCGCCGAGCCTGAACGTGCAGACCCAGAACAAATTCTACGCTCTCTCTTGCGGCAAGCTTCGGATCTTCCAGGGGGTCCGCCTCTACATTCTAAGCTCAAGGAAAGATTTGACAAGCGCCGAACAGCTGGCGAAGTTTCAGCCGATGAAGCTATCGACATCATTATTGACGCGATCGCATATCGCCCCTTGACTTACATCATAATCGATGCTCTAGATGAATGCGATAGCGCAAAGCGAAGAGACTTGATCGACTCTTTGAAGACGATCCTGACACGATCAACCAGTCTAGTCAAGATATTTATCACAAGCAGAGACAATTATTATGATATCTCAACGTCCATGGTTGGCTATCTAGCCGTATGTATAGATGCCACTCAAAATCAGGCTGACATCAACCGCTACGTACGATGTAGCGTTAAGGACGCGATAATGAAAAAGAAGCTGCTCCCCACAGAGAAGGTGAATGATGGATTGCGACAAAAGATTGAGGACAGCCTTGTTGACGGTGCCGCGGTAATGTTAGTGAGACTGCCAGTCCAGCTGCATACTCACCCAAATCTGATGGCTACTTCTAGTTTCCGCTGGGTCGAACTGCAACTCAAATTCAACACTAAAGAAACGCTCAGTGCTTCTCGACCGTCTGGGCAAACTGCCACCTGGCTTGGAAAAGATTTACCAGGAGTTATATGACCACAACATGGTGGAGCTAGGTGAGGACCAGGCCGAGGTGGTCAGGAAGATACTCTCATGGCTTCTTGTCTCTCAAAGACCACTAAATACCTCAGAAATGTGCAAGCTAGTCTGCGCTCCCGAAGTGCCTTCTATGACCAACGACACTATACTCGACATGTGCTTCGATCTAGTCAATCTTGATGAGGGACAGGATCAATTCAGGTTTTCCCACTTGTCCGTCAGAGAATTCTTGGAAAAGCGCACAAATGAATTCGCGCAAGCGTCAATGCAAAGCATGGCTACCAACGCGTGCGTGACTCTGATGATGGGACTCAAGTCGGTTCAGCCCGACGACTACGCTGCCTACCACTGGCCATTGCATGCAGAATACGCCACCAAGAACGGCGGCGAATCGAGGATTGAGCAAACACTTCGTACACTCTTCACTACTCAAATTGAGGACTTCGTAAAGTGGAACAACTATATACTATCCACGATTTCAGCTAGCGAGTACTGGGAACGCTCCCCAACTGAGAACCGACTCCGCGATGTGGTATCTCACGATGCTAACACTATCTTTGTGATTGCCTCATTTGGTCTTATCGCTCACTTGCACAGGACATCGTCAGAAGCAGCTGAGTTTACTAATCTTGAAGCAAAAAACGAGGATGGATACACAGCGTTATACCTGGCATCAGAACTTGGCCATATTCGCGCTGTAAGAACTCTTCTCGATAGAGGTGCTGATATCAACGCTGGAAACAGAGGCGACGGGAGTGCGCTTCAGGCTGCATCTAGAAGTGGTTACCTCGATGTTGTTCAGCTACTGCTTGAAAGTGGCGCTGATATCAACGCTGTAAACAGATACGACGGGAGTGCACTCCAGGCTGCATCTAGAAGTGGTTACCTCGATATTGTTCAGCTACTGCTTGATAGTGGCGCTGATATCAACGCTGTAGCCGAGAAAAGCGTGCTTCATGCTGCATCTGGATATGGTCACCTCGATATTGTGCAGCTACTGCTTAAGAAAGGTGCGAAAGCGGAAGGAGACGCACTAGTGATTGCGTCGTGCTTAGGCCATATTGAGATCGTACAGCTACTACTTGATCACGGCGTTGATATCAACGCTAAAGACAGAAACGGGAACGGTAGCGCTCTTAATGCCTCAGCTGAAAGTGGTGAGGCCGACTGCTTGAAAAAGGTGCGGAGGCCGAAGGAGAATCACTCAAGGTTGCGTCAGAAGAAGGTCACACTAAAATCGTACAGCTACTACTTAAAAAGGACGTCGATATGAAGTGCGATGATGCTCTCTATGCTGCGTCAAAGAATGGTCACGTTGACATTGTGCGACAGCTAGTCGAGAGAGGTCTGGACGCCGAGACCGATGCTCTCGAAGTAGCATCGTACGAAGGCCATGCCGATATTGTGCTGCTGCTCCTCCAGAAAGGTGTTAATATTGACGCCAGAAGCAATCGTGGCAGCGCACTCCAGGCTGCATCATTCAAAGGCCATTTCGACATCGTGCAGATTCTGCTTAAAAGGGGCGCTAATGTCAACGCTGAGAAAGGGGAGTACGGCAATGCACTCCATGTCGCGTCAATGAGCGGCAGCGCCACTGTTGTCCAGAAACTGCTTGAACAGGGCGCCAATGTCAGCAGTGATACCCTTTGTTCTGCAACGTGGAGGGGACATACTGATATTGTGCGACAATTGCTCGAGAAAGGCGCTGACGTTAACGCAAGAGGCGGTTATAATGGCGACTGCAGTGCACTGTATATTGCAGCATTTAACGGCCATACTGAGATTGTGCAGCAACTACTCGAGAAGGGCGCCGATATTTGCACGAACATCCGATTTGGCAATGCACTTTACGCTGCATCGTCAGAAGGTCACGTCGAGATTGTACAGCAGCTACTCGACAAATGCGCCGATTTCAATGCTACAGGTGATAAGCATAGCAACAGCAACGCGCTCCAGGCTGCATCAGAGGCCGGTTACGTTGAAATTGTGCGAAAGCTGCTTGAGAAGGGCGCCGACGTCAACACTGAGGTATATGAGTTCAGCGACACTGGCGTAGGTGAGGTTAGCAACGCACTCTACGCTGCAACAAAGAGGAGAAGCGACTGGGACGTTCGCGACTCAAGCGAAGGTAACATCGACCGTTGGGTTCCATCAGAGGACGATTATGCCAATGTCATCCAGCAGCTGCTTGAGAACGGTGCTGATGTTGATAAGGGGCGAGGTTATGGCCTCACGGTGCTCTTCGAGGGTAGTGAATAGGGGACCTATGAAGAAGACATTATATAGACTAACCGTTCTGATAACCGTCGAAAATGAAGGCTTTACCGAATATCCACCAGCCCGTTCTTCATCTCTTTTCTAGGTCGAAGGCTGTCCCTGTGTCAAAATTCTTTTGGAGGTTCCCCGTACTAACCTTGGATCTGTCTCGGACTCCATTTCACTAAATTGACCACCCCTGACGTCTTGGAAGCTGAATAACTGTACTATATCAACGCTCCGAACTGCACTTCGGCGATCATAGGTCATAATATTCGCATAATTTGTGTGAAGGCTTTGCGTCGTGACGTTGGAGTTCCTGAAACGTTAAAGACTCGATCGCGAAATTCCATGATTACGATATGGAAGCATAATCTGCTAGATTTTCCTCCAGATGAGATGCGATCATAACAACAATGGAGAATAGTAAGGTAGATCGTTGAAAGTCATGATTGAAACATAGGTTTGGTATGGCAATCTATAATTCACAGGGCTCCGTTGCTCCGAGATCCTGGGGTCGATAGAGTAAAAGAAGAGCAAGACGATCAAGCAAGGGAGATATAACATGTAATCTAGGCAGTGTAGAGCATATCTCAGGCATCCTATACTAGCACGTCCGTCAAGGCATACACAGATTCCTACCTCCGTACTTTCACTAGTGCCACACCCCTGCAGCATGTGGCCATGGCAGTGAACGTATGGCAGTGCTTTAGGTTTCGGCGCGGCCCCCACTCGAACTGTGCTGCAGTAGCGTTAGATGGGCGCATCTTGAAACACCCTTCCTTGGTGTAGGATCATTGAGTGTCTGTGCTTCATGTAACTGCACTTCATTATTGCACCTAATTCAAGTGACGAACAATGATTGATTTCCGTCGGATTTACATGCGTGTCTGATCTTGTGCTCGAGATGACTGCACACTTGGGCTCTTTGGTTTCTCAGAATCTCGGCAGGTCCGAGGTACACATCACTCTTCTCTCAAACACTCACGTCGCAGTCTCATCATGTAGATACTCCAATGCAATACGCTTTGCCTCCCCAGAAACTGGAATCATGTCAGTGATTTTCGAAGTATCAAAACATCAAAGCCAAAGACTTACTTGGAACAATTATTTTCCAGTGCGGGGTTCCATTCATCTAGAGAAAGGTGATCAGTCACGAGATACTAGCAATTCTCGTTCTGGAAATCTTACATAATTGATCAAGTGAGATGGAGTAACGTTCAGCAAAGCTGTAACATCCATCGTTTGCTATGGGAATAGCGTAAGCGTTACAATTGCTCGCGATACCAGATTGTGTAGGGCCCGGAGGCTGCACCACTGTTGTAGTAGGTGCTGCACTACTCGTGCTTGACGGCGCGATCGTTGTAGCGCCCGGCACATGTACGCAATATGCTTCATTCAGCCAGAGGCTCTTACAATCCGCTGTTGGAGTTGGCATCTTGTCTTTGCATGTCCTCGAGCATTACTTACAACCGACTGCAGGGTTCCAGTTCTCGAATTGGGTGATCGATATAGAGAAATTCGCTGCGATGCTTTGACAAGTGTCCTTATTGACCACCACATACCATTGGTCACATCCAGCTACAATACCTGATTGGGTAGGACCAGGCGACCCTCCACTTGACGTGGACGACATTGTGATGATGGCCGAAGTGCTGCTGGCGTAGGTTACGTTTGTCCAGCCAGGCCCCGCAACACAGTAAGAGGTGTTAAGCCATAGGTTCTGGCACTGATCGCCAATGGTAGGATTCCACGCATAGAACGATGACAGAGGAATATCAGCAGACTTCAAAATGAGGTCGCAGGTATCGCCGGTTTGAACATCCCACCAATCATCGCACGCGGTGGTGCTGTCCGGAAGCGCGTTAGGCGGAGTGACGTAGTTCGTGACAGAAGTTGTGTTGGGCAGAACTGGTACCAAAGTCAGTTTAGATCGTCTTGTGTTGATCAAATGTTCTTACGGGAAGGATCATAGAAAGCTACGCAGTATTGCGTTGTGTTTGCGAGAACGCAGTCAGTAGGCGAGTAAGTCGTGGGATCTCCGAGGCTAGGATTCCAGGATATGAAATCGAGTACGTCTATATCGTACTCGTCTGCCGCAGATTGGCACGGTACAGCACCCCAGATATTCTCATATGTCAAGAAACAGTCACTGATCGACCCATTAGCAATTGGGAGTGTAGTCGCAGTAGCAGTGATATTATATGTTGGCGTGAAGACACTGCTCATTGTAGTCCATGCTGGGTCTGCTGTCGTCGCAAAGGTGGGAACGTTAGTGAGTAGAGTTGATGATCCCGCATATCCCGCGTAGGTGCTGATATCACCCACTGCCCCGACGCAGTACGATGTGTTCGCCAAGAGATTCGTGCAATTCGAGTCTATTTCCGGATTAAGGAAATAGAAATCACTCAACGATATCGCGTTTTTGTTGCATACGTAAGCACAATCTAGATATGGATTAGCAAAATATACGCAACGGCAATCTTCGACAATAAGTTCCACGACGTACAATCTCCCGGGTTCACCTCGTACCATGAGCCGCATTCGTGGTTCGACTGAGTTGCTGCATCGGTAGGCACAGGTGCTGCTGTTGTCGCGGCTGTTGGAGCACCGCCGACAGAGGCCGATGAAAGCTCAGTGTAGCCTAGAGGATTACTTAGACAAACTACGTGTCCAACTTGCTTGTAAAGATTGATGCACAGGGGATCGATGCTGGGATTCCAACTCAGAAACTGTACCACCGTAGAGTTGGCTTCTTGTGCGAGAGCAGTACAAGTATCGTTGGACTGGACGACTCGAGTCGTGCAGGCTCCTTGAATACAGAGAGACGTCAAGTTATTGGGAAATCCAGCACAACCCCCGGGAAGAGCATTTATCTGGAGCAACGCATCTGTGCTGATGTGATTCGTTTCTGCAATGCTATCGCAGCTTGCACCTGTTGCAACAGACACATAGGAGCCAGTGCAAGTGGCCGTGGCACTACTGTTCTGCACTAGCGTACTGTTGACCGGGCAGCTTAGCTTTAATACTTTAGCCTTGTGATGGATAGGTAGACTCACGCATTGTTTGGTAAGAACACCGGTGCAGGGGTGGAAACTGGACCTAAGGTGATGCCGCAAGAAGACGATACAGAAGAATACTGGACAGCAAGATCATCCTCATACGTCCGCGCATCTTCGACCTCTGCACGGAGAGCTTTGAGGCCACAAACATCGCAGGCTGGTATATCTATACCTTCGGAAGAGTTTTCTGCAGGGCGATGTTTGAAGTAGCAGTAGTTAGGTGGATCCGAACTGTCAAACATCAGCTTATGAATGCTATAGTATCTCGAACAAGGCGCCAGTTACATACTCATCTTGCATGCATGTAAGGTTATAATTCAGAAACCAATAATCCGCCAGGGCTATAGGCTTTACTGATATATCTTCGACATTGTATATCTCAAAGGTTGACGACGTTCCGTACACAACGCTGGTGTCGTTGACAACAGGATCCGTGTAGACATCGTCCGCGCATTCTTGAAGTATACTCTGACGGTATTGTGATATCGAATCACTGCACTCGGCAGTACACAGTGCTGTGATATTGTCAGTTGTCAGACCGAAATAGCTGTAGGGCTCGAAGGTGATCAAGGTCGAGCAGTTGAGTGGTGCGGCAAGAGCATTTGCGCAGGCTGTAGATATGGTAGGGAGGTCTGGAGCATTGAAAAGCTGAATAGTATCAGCACTTGCTTGTCTTCGCAATTGATTGTGCAGAGCAGCGTGATTCTGAGCGCTATGTGAATGCCGGCCTGATACCGATATAATGAATATCGCTAGAGACAACACAGCAAAGGAGAAAGATTTAGACATTGCTGCTGGCTGTTGCTAATCATGACCCGACAAGCCCAGGGTGACAATGAGCAGTAGATATCAATCCAGGTGCTACCTCCTCAGCAGCGTGTTCAGTGAACATCAATGCAACTGCTCTTCCTGACTTTTCTAGCAGGATCAAATCAAAACAAGGCATATGCATGCAGGACGTCCGATATGAGACACTAGCAGAGGCAATGGCATTGTCCTAATACATAGCACTGAGGCGGCTCCAAAGTCTGGGTTCCGCATGGTCGATCTGTAGAACAATCAGACTGTAGTGGGAATGATCGCTCGTGTGGGTACAGTACTCAATGATAGATTGTTTCAAATGCTCCCCCATCAAGGTGGAGATGATGAGGACTTGGACCCTGTTATTACAGCGCTCTCTGATTGGTGGATCTAAGATATGTGGAGGTATCCTTTGTATATTCCCCTGCTAGTGCCGAACTATTAAATCCTTGTGATGCAGGGCATGACCATCTGAACTCCATAAAACGCTAGTAAATCCAGTGCACTGATGTCGAGCAGCACTGCTCATCAGGCTACTAACTGCAATGTCCCGTCTCGAATCTACAGACCCCACACAAAATTATTGACGACTGGCTAGCGGCAGCAGCACAAGGGTCTTCTCATTCGCTACTTGATATATAATACTTTAATCTCGACCAACCTAAAGCGATTCGGGCCGCTCTGGTCAGATCACTTCATGGCTGTAAAGTTCGGTCCAGCAACGCCCAGAATTCTAGACGACGCCGGGAAGACAATCAATTGTGGCCGGGGCCCACATACTGTACATACGGGCGTCACTTCCTTGCAACCAGGGTGGTGATAGTATGGGTGATCGTCTCGTCACTATCCTGAGTCTTACAGGAAGAGTGAAACGATAGGGCGATGGTCTTCTGATCTTCGAGGTCCATCCTACGACGCTCTACTACGTTACATCTCCAAACGGTGGCTGTGCGTCAAAGATGCGGCCTTGATGTACATACTTCCGATTATGGGCGTTTCATGCCAATATAAAGCAATGCGCATCGTTGATCTTGCAGAAGAAAAACGCGGCATCGTTCTCACGGCAAGCGTACAGTATCGTCATTGGACATATCACTCTCCACAAAGTGGGAACCGACGAGGCCAGACCACTGATGCGGCAGCGACTAACGCAGATCGAAGGATTCTTTGTAGTCCTTCATATCATGCAATGGAAATGATGTCCCAGGTCATCTTATCGAACTCTTTGCTCTCTTAAGACGACGACTCACATACTGAGAGAATGACTGGAGTATCTGTGTCGTTCATTTCCAGATCTTCGATTGTCCAGCTTCAATGGCCTCCTCTCGATTGGGGTACAGATTGCTGGCGTCTGTAATTGTTCTTGCATTCGTCACTGTCGTGTCTCTATACGCTCTCTGGACACGTGGTTCTTTCGACTTCGAGGAGTCACCGGACCGAGAGATCAAATCCCGATCAAATTCCGATCTCTTCTATCTGGAGGATATTGATAGCTTGGGCAATGCAACCACGCTTCTACTAGGCCGTCAAACCAGTGGAAGCAGCGATGCCTCGGACGATCCGTACAGTTGCGCTCCTGGAAAGCCTTGCTCCAACGGTGCTTGCTGCGGCAAATCGGGCGTTTGTGGCTATGGACCAACATATTGTGGTACTGGGTGTTCGTCGAACTGCAATGCTAAGGCACCTTGTGGCCAATATGCAGATCCAGCTGGAACAGAATGCCCACTGAACGTTTGCTGCTCCCAATTTGGCTTCTGTGGCACGACTTCAGACTTCTGCGAGAACAACTGCCAATCCAACTGCGGGTCGCCATCATCTCCAGGTGGTGGAACTGATGTTCGTAAGCGAGTTATTGGATATTACGAATCATGGTCCTCTACCAAGTCAACCTGTGGAAAAATGGATCCATCACAAATTCCTGTGGATGGACTGACACATCTCAATTATGCATTTGCCTATGTCAATCCAAAGACCTACGATATTGTTCCCATGAGCGGTACTCGGGCGACTTTGTTCAGCGATGTCACTTCTCTCAAGCAGAGAAACCCCGACTTGAAAGTGTGGGTCTCTATAGGCGGTTGGACTTTCAACGATAACAATACAGTAACACAAGACGTATTTGGAGATGCAGCCAGCAGTTTGACGAAGCGCGCTGCATTTGCCAACAAACTCACCCAGTTCATGAACCAGTACGGATTCGACGGCGCTGATATTGACTGGGAGTATCCGGGTGCTCCAGATCGTGGAGGAAAACAAGCCGACGTCGCCAATTATCCTCTTCTCCTGGATATCATCAAGTACAAGTGGAAGGTTGAGGGTAAGAACTGGGGCCTGTCTTTTACAGCTCCCACTTCATACTGGTATCTTCGTTGGTTTGACCTACCGGCCTTGATCAAGTATGCCGATTGGATCAATCTCATGAGCTACGATCTGCACGGTATATGGGACTCGACGGATCCAATCGGGCCTCATGTCTACGCACACACGAATTTGACAGAGATCGATCTTGCTCTTGAGCTTTTCTGGCGAGTCAAAGTTCCGCCCTCTAAGATCAATCTCGGCCTTGCCTTCTACGGCAGGACATTCGAGCTCAAGGACCCATCTTGCATTACTCCTGGATGCGAGTTCGCAGGACCGGGAGCTAAGGGTCCTTGTACCGACACTGCTGGCATTCTTTCTTACTCTGAGATCCAAGACATCATGACAAGCAAGAAAGGGCAGTACCAGAACAAATACGACGAAACCGCTGGAGTAAGTTATCTTGTGTACAACAAGGACAGCTGGGTTTCGTACGACGATAAAACCTCTTTTCAGCAGAAGATCGACTTTGCCAATAAACGTGGTCTTGCTGGACTGCTCATCTGGGCGATTGATTTGGATGATTCGTTCTTTACGGCTTTGAAAGCTGTCACCGGGAAAGACCTTGTTCCGTCGATTGCTGAAAGCTCCACCCTGGGTAACTTCAACACCGACAAGTGTTTCATCACTGCTTGCAAAAACACGTGCCCAGTCGGATACACGACTATGACAGAGCTCAACGAAGACGCTAGTGGTAGAGGATGCTCGGGCTCCGATCATACGCAAAGGCAGCTCTGTTGTCCATCCTGGGGCGCTCCAGATCCTGCGACATGTCGCTTCAGAGGCACTGCAAGCGAGTGCTATGGACAATGCGACCCCGGCGAGGTACTCTTCGCCTCGGACAACTATGGTGGTAGCTCACACTGCGTCCATGGTAAGAAAGCCTTTTGTTGTCCTGCTACCAGTGGCGCGGCAGCTGTCGCTGCTTGCGAGACCAAGAATTCGAAGACGTGTCCTTCGGATCTCCCGCAGAAGGCTTCTCAAATTGTAACACCCGGATTCTGGAAAGATACTACCGGCAGCTTCTGTTGTCCAGAAGAGCCCACTTTCCGAAATTGCAGTTGGTACGGCAAGAGTACCACTTGTGCTGATAATCGGTGCCCTACTGGTCAGATCGAGTTGACTCGCAGTGTAGATGGCGATGGTAGTAAGTGGGGATGTATGCTGGGCCGACAGCAAGTGCTTTGCTGCGATCCGCCCTTCGATGGAACCGCCTTCATTCCGGTTCCGCTTGACAATCTCTTTCCTGACGCAGACAGCATCCCATCAGAGGATGCTCCTACATATCAAGAGGCATTTGATCATGACAAAGGCGAAAATCCGTCGATCGATCCACCCCTTCTGGCGAATGATCCTAACCAAGAGACATTTGCATGGTACATCGCCGTTGGTGCGGAGGCAGATGTACAGTCTTTGAGGAAACGCGATGGTTCTCAGCTCGAGACTTTCGATTGTCCTGACCCTTCGCGCGGCGACTACCGCGCCCAGAGGTTAAAGGCTGTGTGCATGGCGGATGGTGACGATCACAACTGCGAAGATATACTGATTGGACGTGCTTACGGGACCTTGTTGAGACTACCCGAAGACTGTGGGCCAGATACATTTGTTCGGGTAGTATCGTTCAACCGGGTAGACGATTACAAGTTGCCTGCTCACCTGAGCAAACGAGCACCCGAGAGTCGCAATGTCTATGAGATAAGATACGACTACAACTTCCGTCAGCTACGTCGAGATGGCGGCGAGATCTACATGAGGTTAGACGCCTCGAACCATCCTGGATACTGGAAGGCTATAGTTGCCAGCAAGCCGGGCAAAGTGAACTGCAAGCCCTGCGACCAGCCCTCATGTCCTTAATTGATTATCATTGCTGGTTCTTCCCGCAAGGCTCGGTGATTCCAGACAATCCAGTCAAACTCGGCATGTTTCTGATATCTTCAGATACTCGAGAGCGGGCTTTACGGTTAGCTTAGGGTCTTCGTAGAGACTTCCGTGCTCGTATTAGATAGAAGTGAAGAGGCTCTTCATCAAGCTTGCCGTATTGTCTAGTACATGGTATACTCGTATTTGGCGTAGCCGACTTTTAGAGAAAGCTATATCGTCAGCGAGGGGCCAAGATAGAGTTCTCTTTTCTTCTTACCGGCCCGTCACCCTGGGATCGGTTTTTGAGGCTAGGGTTGAACTTTCGGTAAAGGCCGGCATCTTCGTTGGAGCCGGCTATAAAGCGCTAGACTAGGACCTCATTCTAGCACTCAACTATCGCGAGCAATGCGGCTGTACTTGCGCATCCTCGGAACTATCAATTGAGGCGTACAGCTTTGTGATTAAAGGTCTGGTAACCTCTTGTATATCTATATATCGATACATCCATTACATTCATCGAAGTTTCCCAATAATCACAAGAGGTCTCCGACTGGGGCGAGCTTTCCCGCTTCTTCCTGTTGGGATCTTGGTGGTATTGGGGTATATGAGATCAAGTGAGAGAGTGGAATTCCAATTGGTATTCCCAGCCTCAACCCCCAAGCGATATTGGCTCGGAATTCCCCTCCGAGAATCATGGGAATGTCTCGAGAGAGAGAGACCCAGAGGATTAACGATACTACATACCATCAAGAGTGACCAAAGTCGCATTCTCCTGCATCTCCACCACCATCACCATCACCATCACTATTACTATCACCACCATCACCACCCATCCACCTTAAAAACTCATTTAGTCGATACATAAAAACCCCATCTAGTCCGATACAAGCAACCCAACCCAACGCGAGAGCGAAAATCCCACCAATGCATTTATACGAAATGACTACGAGAGCCTAGCCAGACAGCTACGAATACAGATGATCGTAGACAAGTCTAGCGAGAGCAATATCAGATCATTACTGCTGGCAGAATCAGCGTGGGACTTCTACGGAGGGAAAAACCAGATACCTACTTAGTGCGAGAGCACAGCGTAGATGGATATCATACGAAGAGAGTCACTGCGAGTGCAGAGTCTACACCGCATTATCAATACTTGGAGCAGAGGCAGGTGTTCATGTCTTGAAATATGGCTGTTAAATTCAAGATTTGTCTTCTGTCGAATCGCTTCTTCCATGCTATGACTGTTTCCTCATTGGCCTGCCCGCCTTACTTGAGATTACGTGTTAGACTGCAATTTGAACACTGACAGGGGAGCAGAAGAATATTCGAGGGGAAAGAAGATGAGAAGAGACAGAAAAACGCCATCGTCATGATTCATTAATATTACAGATCAAACTATAATCTCCTCTAACTACCCATAAGGGGAACTGCCCAGAAAAGAAGCCTAGTCGTTTCCTCCGCGCCGTGGAAATGTGGTCATATCTAACGCCTTTCCCTTGCCTTCAATCCCGGCTGAAGCGACCATGTGTCTGTAGATTAGATTCTGGTGCTAGACCTGCTGATACGTCTTTCGGCTGTCATTTAGCTCAGTTCCAGCGGTCATGGCCCGGAAGCAGCTGCTGTGGATGCTGCGCAGACATCATCATCCGAGGGTCCTGTTGCTGTTGCTGTTGCTGCTGTCCATCTTGAGCATGCATCCCCATACGCATCTGTTCGCTTCTTCTACGCACTTCATCCAGCCCCTCATTGGGTTGAGTCATAGGATGATTGGAATAGAATGGCGGATAGCCTGGTTGCTGTTGGTGCTGACCGCCTAGAGGCAACTGTGGTGGATCTGTCCAAGCCACGACGCGAGCGGGGCTCTCTGCCTGACTCAGAGGGCTGTAGTCTGGTGCCTTTGGACTCTGTGAAGCCTTGCTCTGAGGTGTGGTGCCGTTGCTGTTGCCATGCACGTTGAACTGATACCGGTGATCATGACCATCGCCAGGGTGGGCTTGCTGTCGCAGCTGTTGCGCGCTTGGGGGCACTCTAAATCCATTATTGGCTCCACCTAGAGTGGTAGAGGCTTGGTATCCACCACTTGCTCCATCATTTGGACCAGTCGAATAATGACCCATGTCTCTCAGCTTACGTTCGTAATCTCCATAACGATTCGAAACCGAGGGGCGTTCACTCTGCTGTCCGATCTGTGATTTGAAGTCTTCCGCACTGACAAAAGTGGCGTGTGGACGTGACGGTGGGTAGCCCTGCGATAGATACGACGGAAGTGTGACGTCTGGGTGCGAACCAAAAGCACGCGACGACGGCGGCGTCCAGTCGATATCAGAACGACGCGAAGCCTCTGTCGGCAGAGCAGCCAATGGCGCAGGCATCGGAAGTTCCGGGAGAGTCTTTGTCACCGGCGGTTCTTCCTTGACGTGTAAACTACTGCTCGGTTGTGCATGAGTGGATTGGGCGCCTATTCACATTGGTCAGCTTATCAGAAAGAGAAACATCAATGACAGAGTCGGCCGTTCTTGATGCCAGGCTCACTACTCACCATTCGTTGGTGATCCACTTGACACTGGTTGTGCCGAAGGATCACTTGACTGCTGTCCAGCAGTTTGACCATGCATGGACGATGAAGATCCAAAACTGCCATTGGCTGGCAGAGCCGTCGAAGGGTAGGAAGATCCGGAAGGCTGTCTGGTGTGAGACTGCATCCCAAACGAAGGTCTGCGCCCTTCAACACCCGGGTTTCGGCGTACCTGTTCAGCGAATGTAGAGTATTGTCCAGGAATAGCTGCCGGCAGAACCCGAGACGAGTAATACATCTCGTTGGGGAAAGGTCGCGATGGACCGTGCGATTGCCTGCTTGGGTCGCTCACTTGGTGGCGCAGTGGTGGATGTGAGCTCTGCTGGTTTGAAGGTGTTTGGGTATAAGAGGCACGTCGACCATTCTGCTCTTGAAACTGGCGCTGTGCATCAAACGCTCTCTGATCGACTGTCCATTGGTTGCTTGATCGTGCAGTTGTAGGGATCTTGGGCTTGTATTGGTACGGTCGATCCATCCCTTGCTGCGCACGGACACTGATAGCCTGTGCACTGTATGAGTTGCCGTAAGTGGGGACCGGTGGCTTGTAAGCAGTGGCTGGTTTGACTCTGTCCATGAAGTCGGCCTTTGTGGTCGGCGCCATGGTCTTGAGGTCATCGGTCCAGCGACTTCTTGCTTCGGTCGATGATTGAGGCAGGTAGAAATACACATGATCCGGCTTGTCCATGTCGATCTTGACCTGATCTTTGTTCTTGATGCTGGCTCTGGCGTAGCCGGCCGGCGGGTTATCGAGATTGACAAATCCAGCCCATTTGTTTGCGGGGTTGTCATGGAAAGGCTCGTCCATGGTAGGGATGCCATCCTGTCGGTTCTCGATTGAGACAGACATTTTGTTCATGCCTTCTGGCATTGGGATAGCGCTAGAAGACGGCTTGGGACGTAGCGAATCCATTGGATCAAGCACGACGAGCCACTTCCACTCAATTTCAATTCGTTCACTGCGTGATTTGTTAGCGTGTTGGCTTCAGATGTGATCATTGAAAACGTACCCTTCCGGCAGCACATCGACGAGCATTGTCAGTTCCTGTGGTCTGTTTTCGACTACCAGTCCTGCGAAGATGTCGCCCTGTAAGTAATGCACTTGCACAACATCGCCCTTCTTGACGCCCTTGGCGTAGTTGTTGATGAGCTTGCTGCTCTCGAGAGCGTCAACATCAATGTTCTTGGCACGCTTGGGACGATGGAAACGGCAGCGTAGGTCGAAGCCTTCCTCAAAGTATTCTGTGCCATCTTCACCGAA
Source organism: Neodothiora populina (assembly GCF_041146345.1). Lineage (NCBI taxonomy): Eukaryota > Fungi > Ascomycota > Dothideomycetes > Dothideales > Dothioraceae > Neodothiora > Neodothiora populina. Next base: position 534,729 of record NW_027191405.1, on the reverse strand, counting down.
CGTAGGGACCATGCCAGAGTCGATCTGGACTCCAGCGGCCAAAGCGCAAGTAGCGTGGAAAGCTCTGGTGCATTTCTTCGAGGCACACTGGAAACAAGCTCCCCGCTTGGAACGGCAGAAGTTGCACTTGAGTTCGAGACGAGCGCGATCGATGTTGGAGACGCCAAAGACCTTCTCGACACCATTGTCTGCGCCGATCCACGTCTCGGGGGTGTACAGAGCGCAAGAACGGTGGGCCAGCTGTCCGTTGTCCGTCGGCAGAAGCACTTCATAAGCAGCTTCATTGGGACAAAGAGCGCAAGGTTCACGATTGGGACCCTTGATCCTGATCCTGATCCTGCGTTTCTTCTTTTGACCAGCATCTTTCTCCTTGGGATCACGCTTTCGTTTGCGGGACGATGCCTTCGGCTTCTCCTTGACGCTGGCTGGCGGGCTTGGTAGATCGCCCGTGTCCGCGTCGAGGTCATCGTCATCGTCGTCATCTGTCTCCTCGTAGTACTCGGGAGTAGGTTCGCCTCTCAGCCTGCGCTCAACGTCTGCAACATCGACCCAGACACTGTCGGCCTCGCAGTCACACTTCCTGGCGATGCGGCCATACTCGAGCCAGCTCTCATTGGCGAAATTGACAGACTCGGCGCAGTTGTAGCCCAGGTTGTATCCAGAATGGTATCCGTAAGGGTATGTGATGACAAACTCACCCTCGTGATGCACAAGCTTGTTGACCTTTATGCCGTATTGCTTCTGCAGGACCTCGGGAGAGATGAGATAGGTTTTGTGTCGCAAGAATTGGTCGCAGTTCTTGTAGTCGTTGGGCCAGATCTTCTTCATGGCAGCCTCGAATTTGCGAGCATCCTCCTGGGATATACTGTACCACTGCTTTGGAGCACCAAAATGGATGTAATTGATACTGTAGAGATCGACGTCCTCGAGATGCCAGGCGAAGGTAGCCTTCCACATGCCCATGTAGAGATAAGCAGTGTTGACACCTGGGACTTTGGTGCCAAGTACATCCAGCAGGTTAGGCAGCTTGGCTACGTTCCAGCAAGGTGTGTCGTCCTTGAAAAGCGAACCAGGCATATCGGCGGCATACATGGGCTGTGCGAAAGTGATACTCTTCCAGTAAGCAGTTTCCAGCTCGTTGCATCTCTCTGCGGTAAAAGCATCGAGCTCGGACTGGTCCATCTTGTAGTCGAATCCCTCAAAGGCAGCTTCGTCGATGTAGTCACTCTTCTCGGTGATGTTGTTCATTCGTCGTGAAGACACAGACTTTGCCTGTCCACCGTTCTTTGGCGGACGACCTCTGGGCCTGGGCTTTGCTTTGTCCTTTGTTGGAGTAACCTGCTCGACAGACGCGACAGCCTTGCGCGATGGAGAGGTCGGAGTCGGCGGGACTTGTGTGTCGTTGTCCTGCTCTTGCTCTGGCTCTTCGGTCGAGGCCTTGGGTGTGTTCCGAGTGGAGATGGGGTTCTTCCTAGGTCGACCTCTGCCTCGCTTCGGTGCAGGCGCAGTGGAAGAAGTCTCTGTCCGAACGGCCGGGCTGCTCTTTGGCTGTGCATTGCGACCGCGGGTGGCGCCTCCTCCTCGAACAACCACTCCTTGGTTGCGGCGTCTCTCTCCGCGTCGGGCTGGGGGTTGATGTTGCGGCTCTTCCGTCAGAGCTTTCCATTCGGGTAGATTGTAAGATCGCTGCTTCTCGATGTTCGCCTGCGTATAGGTTCCATGTGTTCCCATAAACTCTTGCATGATCGGGTTCTTGATCTTGATTGTCTTGACGAGTTCGGAGAGGTTTGGGAGATGTTCGCGCCTGTGTCCGCCCTCTAGTCAGCGACTGTCGCTCTGTGGGGAATGAATCAGGCGCGCGCAATTTGTTTCTTACCATTCAGGCGGTGGTACGACCTTGACAATGCCTGATTGCATGCCGTACTTGTCGATTTTGTCAATGAACTTTTCGAAGTCGCGGAATTGGTCCATGGTCTGTCAAGGTTGAGTTTTAGTCAAAGTCCTCGCGAGTCTTGCACACGAAACAAAAAGCAGAAGCGACCGAGAGAATGGCGACATACGGGCTTGAACACCGGGATCTTGCCTCCCTCGTAGTAATGGTCCGGCACGACTTCTTCCATTTCCTCGTCGTCGTCGTCGTCGTCGTCGTCGTCGTCGTCGTCGTCAAAGTCCAGGTCGGACAAGTCAGACGAGCCGTCGTCCATCTTGATGTTGTTCTCCTCGGAAGTGGGGGGCGTCAATGCATGTGCGGGCGCCTTGGTCGCATCGTGGGTGACTTTGGATGCATCTGGCAAGTCGCTGCTGGACTCATTTGGTGGAGGCGTGGTGGCCATGGTGGGAGGAGCAGGAGCAGGAGGCGGCGCTTCCATTGTTGCGAGGGCTCTGGCGCTGACCCGCGCAGGGGTTGTGTAGAGTGAAGAGTCAATATCGCTGCTGTGTTGTTAGATTATTGTTTATTCGGAGTGTCGAGACTTTGACTAGAGAAGAAAGGCAGAGTGAAGAAGAGTTGGTGGATAAATTGACGGTAGAAGCTGAAAGGCTCGCGATGTCGGCAATTGCGACTAGAACGGCCGATGGGAGGAAGTCACAGGTACAAGTGACAAGCGAATGGGGCAAGTGCAAGTCCGAGTGACAAGTCCGAGTGCAAGGACAAGTCAAGTGCAAGTGCAAGTGAAGTTGGATGGCGACAACGAAAACGCGACACTCGGTCCTCTCAGCGCAGTGTCGACCCAGCACTCATCGGACAAGTTTCTGCTATCAAAACAAAGTCGCGCACGTCTTCCGTCGATCAAGGTCGGTTTTAACGAGCTGAGAGCTTGGAGTCAAGACTTGATGAATTATTGTCGTGCTTGTAACAAGGAGATTGCGCAGATGCATCAAAGCAGAGGTGCGAGCCTTCTACCCTGATCTCTGGTGACGCCAAGGCATTATTATGGGGAAAACTGCGTCAGTGCGCACGTACTTGCGCTGTTTGGGAGTTGCATCCTCGGATCTTGTCGCTGCTGATCCTTGTGGGAATAGTGGCATCACCCACTCACTCCCCCTGGCTCCGACAGCAGTACTGCATCTTGTTCGTGTTTACTCGTACGATTATCGTAGCTTCAGCACTGCTGCATCTCTATATCAATAATCCTAGCTATTAAATCAACTACTACTATCTAATCTTTACTGTCGCTTTCAGGCATACAAGCAGAACTGTCTATACTTTGCTAGCAGTCATGATCCCAATAACCGGCACCATATAGCGACGCACGCCTCTCCACGAGTCTCTCCATGTCATTCCTACACTAGATCCGTCTGTCGAACACATCCTTTTCAGATCCTTGCATACGAAGCCCCTTCTATAAACAACCGTGGTCAGAAGGCAGAAAGTACAGTACCATGAAAAACAAAACAGATCTATACGAGGATCCGGAGGTAAGCTTGAATTTAAGGTAATACACGGCCAAGCCCGCGCCAGGAACTGTAGAGTGGGAAAACTATGGGGACGCGAGCAACCGAGCGTTCACTTTGTCTTGCTCGTCAATCACACAGACAGTGCGCGCGAGATCCTGTCTCACCTGGTCTCATCGATCATTCGTAGCATCTGACGCATCTCGCAGGTCTCCGGTTCCACTGCTTGCTGTCGTCCATTGGGGTGGTCCTACATGGGGATTGCAGAGTTCTGGGAGGTCGTAGAGTTAGGCCGGTCAGCTAACACCTTCGGAGCACGAATCTGACGCTGCAAAGCCCATGCATGTTCAGCTAACGAATCAGAGCAAACACAAATTCCCTCGAGCTGGGAGCACCGACTGTATCCTACTTACCTCGCTGACAGACAGACACCACAAGGATCTGACATCTCGCAATCAAGATGGTACCTGCGGCGGCGGTGCGGGAGAGGCGAGCAACGATAAAGCTACTAGTCGGATTGCGCAACCCCACTCCGCACTACAAGAACACGGTGACACCTCCGCAATAATGAGCCTCAGCCCTGCGTCAGACAGACCGCCGCCGCCATTGCCGCCGTCGCTGTGATCCCCAGGGACGGACCCTTGCTGGATTGATATCGATTGCATCTCGGACATCATGTATGCGTCAATAGTCGTCACCGCTGCTCCGCTTCGTCAATATGGCATGCTCATTGGTCGTGCCTAAAGTCATGTCCGAGCTGCGAGTCGTTGTCCGCTATAGTACCAGAGAAGAACATGCACCGTACAAGCAGGAAAGAGGGAAACGAGTCAAAAGGAATGAGATTGGCAAGGACAAGGGACAAGACGCGCGGAGCGTCGAACAGAATCTCGTTTTCTTCCTTTTTAAATCGTTCTCCGCCTCCTATTCTTATCATCGCGCACTGCAATGCGCCGGTACATGGTTTTTTCTTATTCTTGACAGTCATGAGAAATGATGAATGAAAAAAAGCCCCATGCTATGCAGAAATTACCTTTTTGGAGTCCATCATGTTCGCATCGTGAATCGATTGATTTTTCGTCGATTCGCATCGCTCGCTCGCTAGAAACATCCTCGAAACATGGTTCCCTGTTACTTTTTTCTTTTGTGCGCCCCAATGCCTGTGTCCTTGATTCTTGTCGTTTCTTTTGTTCGGGGAGGTCTTCCCCGGGTTGAACGTGAGCGTGAGTAGAGCTTAGGCTTTACCGTCCACTCTTCGTCCTGATAGTACAAAGCAAGATTGCTGTTTTTCGTATGCTCGCTATGAGCGAGCGGGGGCCGGGGCGGTCTCGCTGCCTCCGCGAGGACCACCACGGCCGTGTCCGCGCTGGCCATCACCACGGAATCCGCCGCGGCCACGTCCTCTGCCATCACCTCTGAAGCCGCCACGACCGCGCCCACCACGTCCACGACCCTCGCCATGTCCGCGGTGGCCACCCCTGCCGCCCTTTCTCTCGACCTCGTGGAAGCCATCATCACCGTTGGTGGGCGTGGCGTTGGCGGGAGCATTGGTCTGAGCCGCAGCAGTAGCGTCATCGGCCCAGGAGTTGGTAGACTGGGGCAGAGCTGGGTCGTGTACGGCCTCGGTCTCGGAGGGGTCGCGGGCGACCATCTCGAAGGACTCATCGAGACTGTCCTCGGCGAGTGCACCGCCACCTGTGGCGTTCTTGCTGTTATCCCACTGTTGCTGGGCTGCAAGGTTGGCGGAAGCGTCATCGACAGTGGCCTCCTTGGCGGCGCCTTCGTCGAACTGCTCGGCTACGGCAGGAGTGCCGTTGGTCTGGTTCAAGCCCAGCTCGGTCAGTCCGGCATGAGCGATAGTCGGGTCCGAGGACGGGACAGTGGGTTCGGGCTCGACGGAGTCGACCTGCGCCTCGGTGGTCGATTCCACGGGAGCTGTCTCCTCGTCGGGGAATGGGCCGTAGGAAAGGGACGCGGACTTGATCTGAGAGTCTAGAGGGAGGTCATGTCAGCTTATTTCCCTCCTGTAAACCATTGTATCATTCATTCTCTTACACTTAACGGAGAGAAGCTGGCCCTCGACAGAAGGCACAGCATCATCAGCACCCTCGATGAGCTTCTCAGCAGCATCAACAGCCTTCTCGTCACCTCCGTACACCAGCAACAAGACACCCTCGAAGCCTTTGCTCTCCTCGGTATCGGCCTCCTCTTCAATGACGCGCTTGGCAGCGGCAGCTCTGAGGAACTGGCTGAAGGTCAGGAGCTTCTTCCTGAGCTCGGTCTTGCTCTTCTCCTCGGCCTCCTTCTGCAGCTGTGCCTTGAGAGCCTCGATCTCAGACTTGTGCGAGGCGGCGAGTGATGCGTGCTGGGTGTTCATGCGAGACTGGTAGTCGGCGTCGACCTTCTTGTACTGGGTGATTTGGTCTTCGAGCTGGGCGAGGGTGGCTTGGAGGCCAGGCTTGCGGAGAGCCTGCTCTCTCTGGTCGTTGTTGATCTTGCGCGATGCTACGAGGTCATCGAGAGATACACCCTCGTTCTCGGCCAGGATGGCATCCAATCTGGACATGAGGTTCTGTTACCGCTCGTGTTAGTGACACGTGCTGCATTGTGACGAGAACTGAGGCTTCGGTAGACGTACGAGCTTCTTGGTGACATTTCGGATCTGCCTATGAAACACATCTAGTCAGTACATATAGAACCGCTTCTCTCGTCCGAAAGTGATGTCTGCTCGTACTTTTGAAGCTCCTTGATGAACGGGCTGTCGCTGGGAGCAAGTGCGGTGCTGCCATTGGACAGATGCTCGCTCTGCTCTTCGACGGGAGTGGAAGAAGCTGCAGTGGTCTGGCCAGCCTTTGCTGCCGCCTCTGCCTCTGCCTTCTCGCGCTTCTTGCGGGCAGTCTTGGACTCGCTCGGAGGAGGGTTGGTGATGGCGTCAGCTGACATTGTGATTGATGTGTGTTAGTTGGAGGGTGGGGGAGTTTCGAGCTCCTTCTATGTGAATCAAAGAATTGGGATTCTCTATAGAGGATTATGGAGTGAGTGCAGGATCGATCGTCGGTGAGAGTGTATGTAAGAAGATGAAGGTACAGTGAGTATGATTTACTGATCGTCAATCGATGGAAGCTATACCTTTGCAGATGACAGCCAGCGCCAGAGGCACAACGACGCCGTGCACGCGCCTGCCAGGTTTTGCCGAAGTTTCGCGGTATACCTTTCTCCTTGCTTCCACAACGCCAAGAGGATAACACTTTGACTCTCTCACATTTCACTCGTGGGATGGAGCTCTTCAGTCACATGTAGAAAGTTTTTGAGTTTTTATTGTGTCTAAAGTAATGGGGGGGTAATCTATATAAAATGGGGGGGTATACCAGATACTTAACCTTTATTGTTATCCGACGCGCAGCGCCGTTTAGATCACACAAGATCCAGTCTTTTCCATATCCATCCCTTTCGACCCTTTTTGTATGTACATCTTCCAATCATATATTCATAGTTTCCGCAGATAGCCTCGTCATCAGGAGCTGCTGCACTGGCCGGGGTAGTTCCTGGCAGTGACGTCTTTGCCAATGATACCGTACTTGACAGCGTTGGCGTATCCCCAAGCACCTGCTCCTTGGTATGACCACATGAACCAGCCGCGAGAGTGGCCTTCGAACGTGTCAAGCTCGGCCTCTAGGAACTTCCTGGTCGCGCTGAGCAGAGGCTCGTTCCAGTTCTCGATGGGCACGTTTGCAGAGCACTGGCAACCATCAATGTCACAGGTATTGCCTGCGACGGTGCTGCCATCGGGGTTGGCACAGATGTTGGTCGCAGCACTGAACTCGCCGACAATGACCGGCAGGTTCGACGAAGCAGGGAGCAACACCGAGCTTGACCAGTTGCATGCCTTCTCCACGTGCTGATCTTGAGTCAGGTACGAGTCTGCAGCTTCCTGGTTCTGGTACTGGTGAGTGTCGATCCAGAACTTGGACTCGGCTAGGGAGGCGTCGCCGTTGATCAGGGTGCTGATCTCCTGCCATTCCGATGGACCCATGAAGCCATCGTGCATGATGACATTGAGATCAGGGTTGGTCGCGGCTGCTTTGACAGCGCTGTAGGCTTCCTGAGCCCACTGCTTGGTCGTCTCGAAGTTGTTCTGGTCCCATGAGATGGGCTCGTTGACGAGTTCGATGCCGAACACGACATCAGCATATTCTTGGGCACCATACTTCTTGGCGATGGTCTCCAAGATGCTGATGGAAAGCTGAAGGTTGTCGTCACTCTGCCAGGCCACATTACCTGCACGGCCCGAGTTGTCGAATCCGTTCTGAGAACCTGGAGATCCATGGCAGTCAACTAAGACCTTGATGCCGTGTGTTCGGCACCAGCCAATCGCTTTCTCCAGGTACTCGTCCGCACCAGAAATATAAGGAGTGCCAGTGTTGTCGTAAGCCCAGTAACCGATGGGGATACGGACAGAGTTGAGACCCCAGGAAGCTATTTGGGCGACATCTTGCTCAGTGAAGTATGTCGACCAGTGTTCCTGGAGTTTGGCCTCGGCGCCGTCCGTCGAATCAAAGCTGTACTGATCGGTGGCATCGGTATTGTCGAAGAGATCTGAACCCATCCACTTCTCGAGGATGAGCCAGTTGCCAATGTTGACACCGCGAAGGGTGTTGGGCAGGACAGCGGGCGCAGCAGAGGCTGTTGTTGTTGTTGCTGTCGCAGATGAAGACGAATACGTTGATGTTGCTGCGGCTGTGCCAGTCGAGTAAGCATGGCCGGTTCCAGTTGCAGTTCCTACGGGCCAAACAGTTCCAGATCCGGTTCCAGAGGGCCAAGCATATCCAGATGCGGTGGGGAGGGCGAGAAATCCAGATCCAGTCAAATAAGCTAATTGGTCAGCGTGAAGGCCCCGAGTGGCGTCTTTGTTGATTGTTAGAGTGGGAAATGTCGACGTACTGTCCTCGGCGGATGAGGTAATCGATGCTGACTGGCTCCAGGCTGGGTCGGGATGATCGAAGAAAGAAGAATCCAAAGGGGCGTTGAATGGTAAAGCTTGAACAGAAGAATAGAAAAAAGCAAGCGAAGCAAGCGAAACAGAGACAGAGCCGTACATTGCTGCAACAGGCTGTGTCTTTCAAAAGATGGTGAGGTATGGGGCTGCTGATATAGTCTCCAAGCAACCTGTGTGAGAATACAGGATGACGAATCTACCGTTGTTGCTATAGACTTTGGTGTATCGTTGTCGATAGTAACCTTGGTGATAAGAATTTCTGAAATTTTTTTATGACCGTTGCAAAATGAGTGTTGCTAATAGTGACGGTAAAAAGAATGTGGGTAAGAATATGAGCTTCTCACAGAGAGCAGGCTGGAAAGAATGTACAGCACTGGGCTAAGAGAACGAAAAAGAGAAGGTCGTGATCTGGGCCGAAGAAAGACAGAAGAACAGGACCTACTATACTATTAATCCCCATGGAGTGAGAGGCCTTTGCCCTGCGGTGTTTTCCACCATCGCGCGGCGCAGAGGTGGAGACAAAGGGGATGTATGCATTTCTGTCTGAAACGTTTTGCGCCCGTTTACTGTTGTCCTACTGGTTGTCAGGCGCGTCTACACGCGCCTTACAGGGTACTACGAGTCATAGTGTGATAGCACAACTCACCACTGCTCCACAGCATGGGTTTTTTAGTTCATCAACTTTTTTTGCTTAATCAATGCGTCTTCAGTATATCGTGGTGAAAATCACCTCCGTCGTGGCTTTAAGACTGTAAGGCTGGTTTCAGATATGAATGGTCTGACGAGAAGCGACTCTGTAAGCCTGCACAGACCAGCTTTAAGGGGAACGAACCTATGTTCGGATCCACATCAGCCACTCCCACCGAGGACGCAAACGTGATCCAGACTCCTTACTGGTCGGCATACAAATTGTTGACGGCTCAGCGATACAAGCATGCATGTTTGACAATACTCCGAGACGCGTCGATTCTCTGAGCCTCGTCAAGGTCGTCGTCAACTGTTGCGCATTATGGTTATGAATCTGGCCACCATTCACGTTAGCACGGGCTCTATTCTGGAGCGAACACAACACGGAATAACTATCTGTACAACCAGAATCGTGAGCTATTACCAGTGCGACTATGGAAAGAGGCCTGTTGCCACGCGGGTAGTCGGCCGCGATGCAACGCTCTTCAAGCACTGCCACGCAATCTAGGTACAGTAACACCCAGGCTACGGCGCAAATGTGCCGGTGTCGTTGGATAAGATATAACGAACCTCCTTAACCGCTTTACGGTGTGGCGACCTGCATGACCCGATGCAGAAACACTTGTAGAAGCGAAAATAGGTATGCGAAAGGGGCCATTGTGCTCAGCTTCGAAGGGAAAGGATCGCCTCTGTTACCTGTTCTCGAAGCGTTCCGCTAAGTCGCTAATTGCTTGCGAGGTGATGCGCAAAGTACAGTGGCTCGAGTGGGTACAGTACTTTGGCTTAAGCGCGCAGTAGAGCTGGCAGCGTGGTAGCCAGCTCAATATTTCACAGCGCGTCCATGAAGCTGCATTGTCTAGGGCAGACAACGGGACTCGTTGCGCGCAGTGTGCCCGTACATAGCAGCGCGTATCCTTTTTTTTTGCTTGCACCATCGCCAGTCGGCAGCTGGCTTACGGTTCCCAAGTACGGGCTGCAGGCAGCGAGATATGTGTGTGTGCACGATGCGAAAATGTATATGGGCATGTCTGAGTCGTCCGGTCAGGTGGGAGCTCCATGCCCTTCGAGTCTACGCGGAACGCTCGGTGACCTCCCATCATGCAGGTGCCGACTTATGAAATGTAAGGTAGAAGCAAGGATGACAGCCTGTCTTGGTATGCATGATGGCTGGGCAGATGACTACCTTTATCGTATGGAACTTATACTTAGTTCACAAGTACAGTAAGCATCTTTGATTCGAGATTATGCGGGAGAAGATGGAGTATTTGCAGTATGTCTGCTGAACATGTAACTCCGGGGTCAATGGTGATGGTAAAAGGCACTCAGGCGCGATGGGGGAGTGGACGAGGTCGGTCAGCTGGCGATTAGTCTTGGCAATGGTGTCCTGGAGCAGGATTATCCTAGGGAGCAACTTATTGCAGCAACAGCATTAATGGCGAATTGTCTATTTGTACGTGACTTAATTTGGCATGAAGATATCGTGGCGGTCTCGAAGACATGATCAAACCATTTCGAGGCTTGTAAATACCTTTTCCATCCTATTCTCGTGGTCGGTCCACCTGACACTCGAACATTCACTGGTGTCCTTTAGGCGACGCTTGTTAGCCACATCTCTGGAGGAGAGCATCCGCATGTGATCCATTTTCCAGCACCTGACCTTTCTATCCTTTGAATGCATCAACCTGTGTTGATGGTCGACTTCAGATAACTGAATGGATGTTGCAACTATCAAAGCTCGCCACGAAGATCATAACCTCTTGCTTTTCTGATAATCGTTCTGGCCTTACAATCAATCACTTGCCGCCTGGGAGTTGAACGGCTGAGGCCCGAGTTCAAGTCAAGTCAGCAGACAACGTGACTTGTCACGGGATTTGGTAGATGGGCAATTCATCGCGTCTGCGAACAACTTTTGGTGAGTGCATCAGCGTCTTCCGACATGGCACAGAACGCGACTCGATGGTCGCGATTCTTGCCCATGCCTATGTCTGCGCGCCTTCCATCGAAGCATCTGTCGTAGACCTCGTCATCGTCGTCCTCGTCGCATGAGCTTGATCCTCCACGCGCTCAGACTTGTGCTCCTTGCGCGCGACAACACAGCATCTGCCTGTCTGCCATCGCGCGCTTTGCGACGAGACAAATCTCATGTCGGCCCCCAGAAATGTCCGAGGTAGCCACCTGCTGAGGCTATAGACTAGTGTCTGCAGCATCGCTGTACCACTGAGAGCAGGCTGGCCGGGCGCCTGAGGCTACGGCAGATCTGGGCTTATCTTGAGTTCCACAACGATCCTCCATTTCGCAATACTGACCTGCTGCGCCGGAATAGATCCTGAAGAACATCGACTCTTCCGTGCAACTTGTCCGCTGTCAAGGCTCTACGCCGTGCGCGACGCTCTACTCACGCCCTCGTTCTGTCCGGGACCATCACCCGGTACCTTCAGCGCCTTCCATCACACCTGCCCGCTGCGGTCCACAACAACATCCATGACTACCATGGCAGGGAAGCGCAAGCGCGAGTCGCTGGATCAGGGAGGACCTGTCGCTCCTCCGTCAGCACCAGACTTTCGAGCATCGCCACACAACGACCTTGGCTTCGATCAATACGTGAACTCCCACCATGAAAGCGACATGCCGCCTCATTTTGCCGATGCGCTTGTTCAACACAACGCTGGCGAGCACAATATGCACAATCCAGATCACAACGGCGGTCAAAACGCGACAGACACGGCAAATGCTGCACTCCATTATTCCATGTCGGTGAATGTACCACAGGCGGAGGACAATTCTTTTCTCCAAGAGTCAGCTGCAGATCCTCAGCATCACCGTGAGCAAAGTGCTTCATTGGGTTTCGAGCCCACCAACCATCAGCAGCAACCGAATCCCTACGAGTTGTCGGCTTTTGATGCCATGAAGGAACCATCTCAGCAGCCGGATGCGCAACAGCAGCAGCAGCAGCAGCAACAACAACAGATGGGCCCACAGCAGCAACAGCAACAGCAGCAGCTGACGCCTACACCAACAGGCCCAGAGCAATCACCGCCACTAGGCGGTCTATCAGGTTCCAAGCCAGCCGTAGGGACCAGTGAATGGCACAAGGTGCGCAAGGACAACCATAAAGAGGGTAAGCCATGTCTACCATACCACGTCTTGGAAGGAGCTAATCAAATCTCCTAGTCGAGCGGCGACGTCGTGAAACCATCAACGAAGGCATCAACGAGATTGCCAAGATCGTCCCGGGCTGTGAGAAGAACAAAGGCAGCATTTTACAACGCGCAGTCCAGTTCATACAGCAGTTGAAAGAAAACGAATCGCAAAACATCGAGAAGTGGACTCTTGAGAAGCTACTTACCGAGCAGGCTATTGCTGAGTTGAGCGCAACCTGCGATAAGCTAAAAGAACAGCATAACCAGACCTATGCCGAACTTCAAGCCTGGAAGAAGTGCGCAGAGCGTGCAGGGCTTCAGCCCACCGAAGACGACCGTGCCGCCGCTCATGCCGCTGCTCGCGACGGAGAGGAATAATTTTCCTCTTTTCGGTTCTGATCCCTTGCGTCCCATCCTTCATTACTGATTCATTCAAGAGAGTTCATCACCGCGCGTGTGGAACGACACGCGATTGGTGGCGCGTCAGCGCACTTGTCATGACTTATGTGACTCATGTCTAGCTTAGCGAGATTAGTTATTTACGCTTCTCATTGTTCATACCACGGCGCTTCTGGGTTTTATTGGTTCTGGCAAACACGGGTAATACACGGTCGGCGTACGCTCCTCATGTGGAGACTGCGGAAGCAGAGGTGTTTTTCATACGGGGCGAAGCTCAGCTACTACATATATCCTGGCATCATTTCCGGATACCGCTTTTGTCTTATGCATATATATCCCTTTGATGTCTTGACTACAGAGACACAAATCTACCCTATTTCCTTCTTACACGTACGAATTCGTCGAGTATCGAGTCTCTGTTCCATCAGTGCTGCATTCGCCACGAGCCACGCCTTCTGGCCGCAAAGCATGAACTAGCAATGCTTGTTCACTGCTAATGCTCCCGTTGACAAAGGAATATATTATCATGTTTCACAGCACTTTACATCAAGCCTTCTTAGCTCAGTTGGTAGAGCGCGGCACTAGTAATGCCGAGGTCGCCGGTTCGACTCCGTCAGAAGGCAATCATTCTTTTGTTTTTGCTCCATCACACCTTGATCTTGGTTCCATGTTAGAGTACTAGGAACGCTCTGCACTCTCTTTTCTCGCAGCATCTTGGAAAACGAGGGTCATCTGGGAGGACTATAATGGTGCCACACAGTGTACACGCCCCGAGGTGAACATCACCGAGTGCAGGCATACTCTTCAGCTTCATTTCTTGAATATCCGTATAAGCGCCTACATTCTATCACACATCGCTTAGACTGACCATAGACTCAATATAGATTGATCCATCCGCAGCTCGGGAGTCGTGATACCGATCAGTCGCTGTCACTGGTCTTGATTTTATCTTGCGCTCATGAGCTAATCTCTCTTGCAGTCGCAAGCTTTCACTTATCCACGCTTTCTCAATGTGAATAACATCACACCGAAGGAAGGCTTCATCTCTACTTCGGAAATTGATCTGTAGGATCATAGACTCCAGTACAAGTCCGGATTGTGAATTTACAAGAGCTAAGCCTTCACGTTCGACTCGAAGCCATTCTTCGGCAAGGTATCTAGTCACAGCTCTTGAATCAGATGATGCCCTTGTACTGTGTCGCTTATGGTAGTCATCTTCCCACGGCTAAAACGCTTCGAGGACTAATCGATGAATCGCCCACTGATACTATTAACATCAATGGTCGTACCGCCTTAGCATCAAGTATGGCTCAACAACCTCATCGTAATGATCGAGAAATGTACGCTGCGAGAACAATTCGAATATCACCAATTCAAGCCTGTTCGAGGTCAAATAAAACGGCAAATGTGCACTGCATACTCAAGTCAGATGCATTGAACTTTTGTTGTCTTCTTAGGATTTTCCACATGTTGTGATCTGATATGGAGATCAGGCTGCTCGTGCGAATCGTCTAATTACGTGGTCGTTCCAGTACGATCCTTCAAATTGATCTCCAGCCAGGACGAAGCTTGAAGTGAGTGTTTCGGAACTTTGATGCACCAAAGTTGTGATACCTAAGGGAGGAAAACTTAGAAGAAGAAAATGGAATACAACCAAAGCATGGAGTGGATTGTTGCTGGTAGTAGCATTGAAAGAGACCTCCTGAATAGATGTACAAACAAAGACCGTCGGCATTAGATGTCCCCATGGCTTCCATAAGGTATTGCAGATATAGGTGGAACCGTGCAGATGAACGCCTCCTTACCTTAGTGTCGGCAGATCTGAGGACGAAGGTCGGAGAGATATATTGGATTGTCGCTAAGCTTTGTTATTACTGGCGCTTCTATAGCATAGCCCAGAAGATGAGACGCCTGTGTGATGAACCCCTGCGGTTTTCGTTCCACGGCATGTCCCAGTGCCGAACTATCCATGTGTCGTGTTATTGGGGAAGGATTTGATCAGGGACTGTGGTCATCATCGATCTAACACAGATCTGTAGTGGCTACCATGAATGAGGAAGGAAATACGATTGTGGGAGATGAGGATGGCTCGACAACTGCTATTGCCGGCTTACCGAGATCGGACTTGAAACAGAATGCACAATGACATGGACGCAACAACTTATAGAATAGGTATCATCAAGCCTGCCAGTGGATAGCGAGGTATAAGTCTGATGGAGTGTGGCTCTTGGCAACGGCGTCCGACTACATATGTTTACTTTCGAAGATCATTGTCTTGACTTCAAGACGAAGCACTGCAGAAGATCGCACATGTCGATTGTCATCGCTGCAATGTTGACATTTCCCAATGTTCAAAGACGTCCGAGCGGTCAAGGTCTGGACGGCGCCAAGTCTCACGTAGAGATTTGTGTCTGGAGTTCAGAAGAGACAATGTGCAATAGGCGCTGGACCGCTGAATCTCGTCTGGAAAAGATGAGAGCGCCTAAGATCTAATTAGTGATTGCTGCAAGACCTGTTTCGGCTCTCAACATGTACAGTACCTGTGTATCTTGTATTCTGTCCCTGGGCTAATCCATATGCAGGTAATCTACTTCGACCTAAGAGCAGTGCCGCACTTTGGAAGCAGTCCGAAAATGTGCTGCCTGGTGGAATACAGCATAGCAGTGCTGTATTTGCACATCATGGCCCATCTCTATCTTACCAAGATCACATTACTTCGGACTCGTCCGTTGCCCGGAAAGATGAAACACAAAATACGTGCTACCTGCGTGCCTGACATGCGCTCCGCAGCGGGTCTGCTCCACATGCTGGAGCATGGCACGGTTCCGGTTGCACGACTTGGCGTTTCACGATGCCGGACTGCAGGTACCGATCCTTGGCTTCCCCTTCATCTCCCTGATCATATATTCTCTACAGGGTGCAACAACCGGCACAGAACGTCTCTGTTCGAGATGCTGCATAGGTCGATAAGCGAGGACTCTGGACGACGAGCAGCGCTTAGCCTCGATCGGTAAATGGACCGTCTTAAGACTAGGTTGCTCGCTTTGAGAAGTTTGAAACGACCTTTCGGATCGGCCAGCATAACGCTATGGGACCATGGTCAAGGCCCACAGAGACTAAAGCAGGGGGCGTCGGCCGATGGGCCTCCTCTCTAATTCTAACCACGGCTGCGGGACCACAGTGGCGGTTGTCCCCTTGACAGTAACCCCGTAGGCATAGCGTAAGTCGGGCATGAGAGATATAAGAGCAGTTTCTCTGCCAGGTCAAGTACCATTTTTTTCTTCAACAAGCTACAGGAAAAGTTCAGTTCGTCGCATTTGCAATCTTCGGTCTTCGTACCACCCACATTCTTTCTAAGTATCATTCTCCATTGACTGGAGCTGGGATACGTTCACTCACTACATTTTCACTTTTCAAACAAATTAAAAACTTCTTTGCGCATTTTTGAGGTCTTTTCTGACAGCACTATTTCCAACACGAAACGCTCCACGAAACCATATATCAAAATGTCTTCTATCCTTTCGACTGTTGCCCTTTTGGGTTCTCTTGCCGCTTCCGTCAACGCCCACGGTTACGTTCAGGGTATCGTTGCCGCTGACAAGTACTACACTGGATACAGCCCTTCTTTCCAGTACCAAAACCCTCCCCCCACCGTCATCGGTTGGTCCGACCCTCTGGACCAGGACAACGGCTATGTCAGTGACTACTCCAGCCCTGACATCAACTGCCACAAATCCGCCACCCCTGGTGGCACCCACGCCACTGTGAACGGTGGTGACAAGGTCACTTTCCAGTGGACCACCTGGCCCGAGTCTCACCACGGCCCCGTCATCACTTACCTTGCCAAGTGCGCCGACAAGTGCGAGGACGCCGACAAGACCGCCCTTAAGTGGTTCAAGATCGACGAAGCCGGTCTAATTAACGACGACAACGTCCCCGGAACCTGGGCCAGTGACAACCTGATCTCCAACAACCAGTCATACACTGTCACCATCCCCTCCTCCATTGCCTCTGGCAACTACGTCGCTCGTCACGAGATCATTGCCCTCCACTCTGCCGGTCAATCCGGTGGTGCCCAGAACTACCCTCAGTGCATCAACCTTGCTGTCACCAGCACTGGTTCTGATGAGCCCGAGGGCGTTGTCGGTACTTCTCTGTACAAGACCACTGACCCTGGTATCCTCGTCAACATCTACCAGAGCTTGAGCAGCTACGTCATCCCCGGTCCTACTCTCTACAAGGGCGCCAGCTCCGGAGGTGCTGCCACCAGCGCTCCCGCCTCGTCCGCCGCCGCCACTTCCACATCTTCGTCTTCTCCTGCCTCATCTGCTGCTGTTACCTCTGCTGCTGTCACTTCCGCACCCGCCAACACCTACGTTGCCTCCAGCACCAACGACGTTGTTTCCGAGACCGCCACTGACGTCGTCTACGCCACCACCGCCGTGACCGTCACCGGCAGCGCTCCCTCCGCCACCGCTCCTCTTGCCTCGCTCGCCTCTAACCTCCCCAGCGGCGCCCTCACCAGCGCCATCTCCACCGGTGTCCCCAGCGCCACCGCCACTGGTGTTGCCACCCCCAAGAAGCCTCTCCCCGAGGGCACCACCCTCCAGGACCTCCTTGACTGGGTCTCTTACCTCTTCGCCCAGGAGAAGACTCCTTCCTCCAAGGCCAAGCGCTCTCATGCTCGTGCTTTCCGCGTTTAGGCGTTGGAAAATGCAAGGCAGAGTTTTGTGTTTCCAAACCTATGAATACTGTTTTAGCGTCACTACACAAAGGGGAGGATGACTCGAGATTAAGGGGCCTTTCTTATTTGTATAGAATTCATCTTGTAGACTGTATTTTTCGTGTGCTATAGGGAGGAAAGAGGTCCTTCGTGGGAGAGAGAGTTGCAATGTACTGGTTATGTTGTGGCTTTTCTCTCTGACGAAGGCATTTTTTTCTTTCTATGGGACAGGTAGATATATAGCTGCTATCGAACTTCCAATGCCTTTGAAGGGCTTTTCCTACATATGATCCTCGTTCTGTCCGCACCGTGTTTTATTTAATATGTGAATGTCACGTGAGTATGCACATCAATCTTCCCTCACATCGTACTGTATCACAGTGATTCCTAGCTGATGTCATTGACGAAGAGACCTATATTGTATAACAGCGTGCCTCTCATCTCGTAAATACTTGATGAGTGAGTCTTGGGACGAAACCGAACCGCGCCAAGACGTCGTCGTGAACACCGTATGGCAGTCAAGTCTGTCACATCGCGAGGGCAACCCTGGCCATGTTCGTAGTGATCGCTCGACCTTGCATACCTGACGTTCTGGGCCTCCAATGATCATGATGGCCAGTATAGTCGACTATGATCCTTTGTCGCTTATTCCTATGGTATATCCTGCTCGATTCAATCGCGTTAGCGTAAGATGTCGAATACCATGCTTGATGATTGTGAGTTCAAGTTTGGTCTATGGCGAGACGGTGGCAACTTGCAGTCAAAACCATGGCATTAACACTTCTTCAGTGATCGGCAAATAACAGATCGAAACGAAGGCGACAGTTTTAAAGCTGGAAACCGAGCCGATTAGACCAATTAGCACCATCTATCCCAGAAACCACTCAACCACAACCGAACCGACACTGGACAGCGATACAAATGCATATAAACTAAAGAAGTAGCACAATCGCCATACAAATCCGATGTGGTCTAGTGGCTAGGATTTGCCGCTCTCATGTTTCGCCGAAACAGAAGATCCGGCAAGGCCGGGGTTCAATTCCCCGCATCGGAATCTTTTGCTTTTGGCTGTCCTCTTAATCTTCATCCATAGTCAAGAGTGGGAGACGGATGTCTGCCTGTATCGAGGTTTTGCGAGATTGGAAGATGGGAATGATGTTGAGTGTTGTATGATGGGTCGCTGTGGGACGGTATGGTATAGGTGAGAGGGAGGGAGTGTGTTAGACTCTTGGACTCGGAGTCGGATGATCTCGACTGGCTCAATCGGACTTGTGAGGTACACTACTCTCCTCTGGTTTGCGCTATGTACATCTCAGACATATTGCAGAAACAATGCGAGTAGGAAGACTCCTGTTTTCCGCACTCTACCTACGATACTGGAGCGAGTCACTAGACCAAAACACCTCAGACAAGCCCTCTAGTATGGTAAGCCTGATCGGAAAAACAAAAAGAGTGGGGACTTCTCGGAATCGAACCAAGGACCTCTTGCATATGTGATTGATAAACCCAAAGCAAGAATCATACCACTAGACCAAAATCCCGCGGAGGCATGTGGTAGGATGCTTCGTAGAAATTGGATAAGATGGAAAGTATATATAGCTATTGTCCATTGTAGATGTCGCGGTACAGAAGTTCTCAGAACGTAGGTGAGCGACATTGTGATTTTTGAGTATGTTGATTTGTGATTTTGTTCATTCATAAGACAAGGTAGATGTTGTGCATACATGAAAATAAAAGTAGTTCCACGGCGTGACTTGATCTGCACGCCTCTTGCATGCGCCGCACGCAGAAAGTAGATTAGGTATCATGGTATAAGACAATTTGTTTACAGTGAAAAGCGCGAACGGCATGGCCAGACAAGAAGGGCTAGTACCACGAATCACCTTCCTCTCCCTCGTGTTCGCCCTTGGGGTTCAGAGACACGACCCGCTGTCCCGGGATGTTCATGTTGTCGTTAGAAGTCTTGGACTCGAAAATGCCGGAGATGGCTCGTCTGCCAATTTCGATGACAGAGCTGTAGTATGCGTTTCCGTTGATCGAAGCCCATTCGACGTTGTCGGGAGTGCTGCCATCGCCTAGATCGCTCCATCTCGTGATCACGATGGCTTGCTTGAATCTGTAGATGGGATCTTTCAGATCTTCCACCAGCTTGAGCTCGACCAGGTACTCGGTCGGGCATTCAGGACATCGTCGCATAGGCTGGCAGTTGCCGCACATGGCCACGATGCGAGGTCTCTCCGGTAGAGCGGTCTGCTCCATCTTATGGGCGTCGCGGATTCGATACTTCGGTGGCGGCAGATGGTCGACTGCGCATTTGCAGATCTTCATCAGGTCTCCATCTCGCCAATGCGCGCAGACGGAGAAGTAAGGCGTAAAGTCCTCATACATGTTGTAGAAGAAGCCTCGCTTGGCGGCTTCAACCATACCTCCTACGGCGGCTTTCTGACTGACGACACGCATGAGCAGGTGGCCGTTGTGGATGCGGTAGACAGTGGTGTGAGACCACCCAGTCTCGGGCTCTTTCCAACGACGAGCCATGGAATTGAGGGTGACACCATATTCTGGGCCCCATTTATCGGCTCTGAGGGCAAGTTGAACAAAAGTGAAAGGCAATGTACGACCGGATGCAATGCGCGTGCGAGGTGGAATCTGGTCCAAATGAGGGCATTTGAACAGGTGGTTCAAAACAAGAGTGGGCTTCATATTCTCGTGTCCCTTTTGGGTGCGTATATGATATATCTCACAAATGGGGCAATACAGATGGTTGGGAAGGGCAGAATCCATCCTCTTCAGGAAATTGAGCCGTTGAAACTTGTAGTATGGGCTCTTCAGAGCTTGCCAGCTGTCGATGCCGACGCGATCGAGAAGTGTCTTGCTCGAAAGCGAAAGACAGGCGGTGTCCGATATAGAAAGGTATTCTGCGATGTGCTTCCAGACTTTGGACGGGAGACTGGCGACCATGGGTTCACCGGGATCGCGATTTTCGCCGTAGTCAACAATGTGCTCCGGAGTCGAGTCGTTGGTATCATGATGGACAAGTGCATGCATCATATCAGTGTAGTCACCGACTTCTCCCGTATCTTTATTGAGAGTGAAGGTCTTGGTCTCAGGGTTCCACGCTCCTTCCTTGGACTTGCGCTTGGCTTTGGGACTGTCGCTGTTCTTGCGAAAATGACTAATGTGACCGATACTCTCAAGTGACGGTCGATGGTCTTTTATTGTGCTGTTTGATCTCTGGGTCTTGAGAGTGGAAGTTCCGGTGGAGGATTCGGTGAGTTCGTTCGAAAAGGGGTCGAATCGCTTTTTGCGCCTGAAAGTCATCTTGAAACGATCCCTCATCGATCTGGTCGACGAGGTCGTGGCTGTGGTATAGATAGAAGCGGTATCAGCCAGAGACGGAGCATATACCGTCCTGGCATCACTCATGTTGCTGGACCAGGAGTCCAGTTCGGAGTTGGACAGCCTGTGGGCGTCGATGTCGGAATGCTGTTGTGGCATCGTTGCTGGTGCTGCCGCTGCTGGTGCTGCTGCTGCTGCCATTTTCAAATATTAACGAGCTGACTCGTAATTGGATGTGCAGGACTGTGATACGGAAGACCAACAGATATTACTCTGGTATAGACCGGATGATCTGGGTCACTCCCTTGTTTATTCACAACAACAAATGGCAAAAATAGACGCTTGATTATGGAGCAGAAATGGGGCAATTGTCACGGACAGCAGGGAGAGGCACCTTTCAAGACTTAAGACTATGGCACAGAGCCGAAGAATACCGCAGGATAGCAAGGTGCTGACAGGGGATGACGGACACACCGGATCCAGGCGGAGGAGGAGGAAATGGGTAGTGCCAGACTTTTTGTTTTGCCAGAGGAGGGATTGGCGTCCGCTTTGCGTAACTGCCTCATGCATCGACGTAACGGCCGACTCAATTTCTCCAGCCACAAGCGCAGAGCCTCACATGTCCGCTGTACTTGTACCGCTCCGTCATCCGAAACCCAACACGTGCTATTCTCCTACAAGTACATTTGTTTGGATCGACTCTCTTCGATGTTGGGCTCTTCCCGTGAGACTGATCTGCTCACTCTCTAATATGCGCCCATCATCCGCATAGGTCCGTTGTACCTTGACGGTAGCTACACAAACTGTATCTTGCAGGAAGCGGAGTCATGTTCACTGTGCCGGGGGTTCTTCTCAGAAGTTCTCAATCATGTCGACCCTATTTCGAATAGGATATTGCCTTGACTCAGGATAGACATGGTACTTATCACAGATGGATCAGTGATTACCTGACCTGACGATTGCAGGTGGTTTCGTCATGCATGTCGAAGACGGAGATGCTAGGAAATCGCGGAGCGGACTGGTCGGAAGAGCAGCCAGCAGGGATCAATGGGAGGGTTACTTGTAGATTATAGAGAAGAACAGCAGCGAGTCTGGGGTAAAGTAAAGTGCACAGAGATCAATGGACGCAACGAGGAACCACATGGTATGTGATAGACTTATAGTTCAGTCATGCTGCAGGGGGGCACCATGCCTCATATACATATTCCAGGAAAACTGAATACAGTACTGTAGCAAGCAAATGCCGAAAAGTAAGGTATATCAGGCTAACAAATAAAAGCGCAGCCACCACGACCGCTGCGCCACGAAACGATAGCCGTATAGAAGGACCTCGACGTGTGGCTCAGCTACGCAAAGGCTTCGAATGCAGGTGCTCAATAAAGGCATGACGACATGCAGCTTGGGAGATGGACTGCAGTGCTGGGCGCTGGGAGCCCCTCCTTCCGTTCGTGGATTGAGATTGAGGCGTGAGTGCCTTTGTACAGCCACCTTCACCTCTTCTTATATCGCATACAGCTGCCTACAACCACTTTCCGATTTCCTGTGTTCACATTGTGTCTACTCAACACCGATACAAGAATTCATACCTTACCATCGCAACAATCCTCATTTCACCACACATGGCCGACTACGTCCCACCACCGGTAATCTACACTCCACCTGCCTCACTCGGCACTGCAACCAACGAACAACGCGACTGACTCTTCACCAGGGCCCGCCACCTCCCAAAGTCCCAGCCGGATGGAAGGCTCAGTGGAACGATCAGTACAAGGAGTGGTTCTACGTAAACCTACACACCAAGCAGTCGCAATGGGAAAAGCCCACCGAGCCTGTCTACGGCGCAGACGGTGGTGCCCCGCCAGGCGCTCCGCCAGGCTACGACCACAACTCATCGCGGACAACTGGCCCTGAGAAGGGGAGCTATCTGAACACAAACAACCCCTACGGCCCAGGCGCTGGCTCTAGTCACAGCTCGTCGCACAACGTCGTGGACGATGAGGCTTATGCAAGAAAGCTGCAAGAGGAGGAAAATGCTCGAGTACGCGCCACCGCTGATCGAGGCGCTGCTGATGGATACTATGGAGCTGGAGCGTCATCCTCGCCGGCTCCTACCTACGGACAGGGCCCGCAGTACGGACAGACGGCTGCCTCGTATCCTCAGCAACACCAGCCCGAGTTGCCGCCACGAGACGGCACTAGGAGCAAAGGTGGCCTCATGGGCAAGTTGTTCGGTAAGACCAGCAGCTCCTCTCGTCCCCAGCAACCTTATGGCTATGGCCAGCCCCATTACCAGCAAGGTCCCCCTCCAGGTCAGTACGGCGGCTACCCTCAACAACAGCCTTACTATGGTGGGGGCGGCTACCCCCAGCAAGGTGGCTATGGCCAGCCACCTAGGAAGTCAGGAGGCATGGGCGTCGGAGGTGCTGCCGCTCTCGGTGTAGGAGGTGGTCTTCTCGGTGGAATGCTCCTCGCAGATGCCATGGAAGATCACGATCAGAACGAGTATGACCAAGGCGTGAGTTGTCCAAGCACAATCCGAATCTGAATCAGCTGTATACTGACTCCCATTTAGTACGACCAAGGTTACGATAACGGTCAAGATGACTACGGCGGTGGTGATGACGGAGGTGACTTCTAGGTGTTTGTACATGAGCCCGAAGAAGCACGACTTGGCGAGGTCCTCTTCGCCTGATCACGACGGATGTGTGATGATAACTTCTATTCTTTTTCCTGTGCGCGGACTTTGCCAGATGATTTCAGCGTCTTATCCAATACAATGATTATATGCTTGGGGCTGCGGTTATACAGTACTTGGTGCGAGAAACGCTGGGCCGGAAGTAATGGATGCATGAAGCATCCTGTTACTGCTTTCGTGAAAGAAAGCTTGAATGTTACAACACAGCGATGGACCGGACTCACATCGACAAAGCCCACGAAGGCGTGCTACAAATGCTTGAGCTTTCTTCTATCTTTGGTAACAACGGTTATTGTTTCGAGACGCGGTAGATCAAGTTCGCCATAGCTTGATGATCAATTTTGTTGTCGTCGATACCGGGTCCCCGCCGGAACTGAGCAATATCTGGACTAGACTTGTTATCCTAGTTTATCCCATATTTCTAGTGTACAGTAGCAGTGAACGTCGGCGTGGAACGGGATTGTCCAATTGTGCCAAGAAATGTCCCTGTCCTCGCTAGACCCCATGAATCTTACATGTTTGTGTTGTTACTTCCTCCTTCGACTCTGATTGTTATGCCGCAAAGCAACACGATACGCCCTGACTGACATGAAAGCGCCGTACAGATACTAGCTTGATACTGTATCGTGTTCCTTCAAGCGAGCTATCGGAATCAGCCTTCAGTCTCCCGAGATCTACGAAGAGACGCTGATGTGTTTCACCTCACCTAGTGCACAAACCTTGCCTATTCCCGTACACTGAACGTTCCAAGCAAGAGTATCTGTAGTCCTCGAGAGCAAAAGACATTCGGCGCATCAGCGTAAATGGAGCGGACTTCGACGACTCCTAGAGGACTTCTTCTCGCGGGTCACAGATGACCATGGTGATCACTGACGAACCGCATCTTCTACGAAGAGGATCGCCCGGCCCCGTGGGCCAACATGAGACCAACCACCAGGATTCCTTCTCTCGTGGGCTTTAAAGGGGTAATCGTCACCCTATGTATAGACTCTGCTCGTCCAAACAGAGGTGAGACAGTCCTTTTGACAACTAATCGCGACGACTGACTCCTCGTCCAGGACTTATCCATATAGTGCCCCACAACAAAAGACTTTTGCGGGATCTGTGTAGGCTCATGCCCTACTTGTAATGTGGTAGGTACCTTAGCTATATATGTAGGTCAATTTGCTACAAGACTCTGTTCTGGTCATCACTCTCGTTTTGCTACCTCTTATCCGCAGGCTGGTCCCTCTGCACATCTTTCCTTTCCTCCCAGGAACGGGTTGTTTTTAGTGCACCCATCCGACTTTCTTTCCTTGTTGACAGTGCAGGCTTACGCATAGACATCCTTCATCACTCCCCCGATACTTGGCTTGTCTATCATCACTTTTTCATTTGTAGACCATAACACACATGGCTTTACTCTCTCTCGTTACCGTTGCCGTGGTTTTCGGTATTGGCGCGTTGATCCACTTTGTAGCTTCCAAAGAGAAGTCACGTCTCCCAACTGGCGTGCAAGCATTGCCTGGACCCAAAGGTCATACTCATCGCATCATGCTCTAATCGCTCAATAACTGATCCAGCACAGGATATCCCATATTGGGCAGTGCGCCGAACGTGCCAGACAAGAACAACTTCCTCAAATTCCACGAATGGGGCGAGAATTACGGTCGGATCTATCAAGTCAATCTTGCTGGTCAGAACCATGTCTGGATTACTCGAGACAGTGTTGCGCAAGACCTGCTAGGCAAGCGCGCGGCGAACTACTCAGAAAGACCGCATATTCCATCTCTGACTCACGATAACCGCGTCAGCGGACACTACCTTCCACTAATGAGCCGTAACGAGCGTTGGACCAGACAACGAAAATTTGGCAAGCAGATCATGGATAAATCAGCAAAGGCATCGTACTATGATTTACCGGAGAAGGAATCCGTTCGTCTGCTCTTCGATCTCTTGACGGATCCCTCCAGGTACAATCACGCTTTGGAATCTTTCATTGCAAGAGTTACGTCACGGCTTGCTTGGGGCACTGCCGAACCTGCTGATGAACTAAAGCAAAGGGCAAGAGAGTTGCTATACGGAGTGTCTCCCAATGGCTCCTTGACCAACAAGCTTGCGTTCCTCAAGTTATTGCCGGATTTCCTTGTACCTGCCAAAGCTTGGGAACACCGCAGATTCCGAACCGAGAGTCGTTTCTTCACCATGTTGCAGGATGAAGTCAGGGAGAAAGCGCGACAGCCTGGAGCCGCTGAATCCTGGACTAGGCACTTCCTCGATAACAGAGAAGCCTTGGGATTTGAGTCAGATGCCGAAGGTGCTCATGCGGTTGGCATGCACGGTATAGCAGGTGCATTGACTATTGCAGCCCCTATGCAAAGCTTTTGTCTAGCGCTGTGCCATTTTCCGCACTTGCAGAGGGTCCTCCACGATGAGATCGACTCGGTCTTGGGGGATCGAATGCCGACGCTTAATGACATGCCGAACATGCCTGTGCTACGTGCATTCATCCGTGAGACTTTGCGATGGCGCCCTCCTGTGCCAACTGGTGAGTAATTTGGAAAGATATACAAGATGAGCTTGCTGATATTTTTGCTAGGCATCCCACACGAATCCGTGAAGGATGATATATACGAAGGCTACTTCATACCTGCTGGCTCAGTCATGCATCCTCTCGAGTGGAGCATTGGCCGCGATCCCGAGGTGTTCCCAGATCCGGACACATTCAACCCCATGCGTTGGATAGACCCCAAATATCCTACATATCAGGAACCACTGTCCAAGTACCCGACCATCACAGGATACTCGCAATTCGGCTACGGCCGTCGTGTCTGTCAGGGTATGGGCGTTGTAGATGCTGATTTGTTTGTGGGCATTGGTGCTATGGCATGGATGTTCAAGATGAGTGCTGATGGGCAGGTTGAGCAAAGTGCAACTCCAACGTCAGAAGTACCAGCAGTGTCAATCAATGGAGTACCCAATGATGATGTCGCCTCGACTTCTGAGAAGGATCTCGAAGCCCTTTTCGTCTCAGAAAAATCTCCCATGTCACGAAAGCGAACATTGTTAGGCAGGAAGAAGAAACCGTCCGCGAACTTACTGCAGACACCGGAATGCAACATCAGAAGAACCAGGACAATTTCTCACAAGCTCAGGATACCCGGTCAAGCATTACCCGGCCAGTTCCCAGCTTTCTTTGCAGAAGATACTAGGCCAGATGCCGACCCAGGCTCGCCGAAACGCATCTTTGCGCAAGCCGGCACCGAAGACATGCCCTCGGTGAAAGATGCCATCACGAAAGATGAGCCTCACAAGGCCGATCCAACTCTCGAATACTCCAGTCTACTCATTGCAAAACCGCTGCCGTTCAAGTTCAATCTTCAGATCCGAGATCGCAAGAAGGCTGAGCATGTTGCTCGAGAGTGGCTCAATTTGATGATGGACGGCGAGCTTGTTGACTCACGTTGTTACTGGGAGGGCGGCAACTCTGGTAATGCTGAATTTGGCTGGGGCGAAGTGCACAAATAGTAGAAGTAAGTAGTTGGAATAATACAGTAGACATTCTGTGATTCCAATATCTCTTTTTGCGGTGAACCACAGTAGGCGTTGTCCAAAGACGGCTTTATTGGAGCAGCTTCAGTCATAGTGTAAGTAAACATCTACACCCTTCGCATAATTCGACGCAGAGATCCAGATGCTCGTAGTGTCAAAGTAACGCGTCGAGCCGACATCTCGCAAATGCTGTCTTGCTGGGAAGCACAGATCTTCCATGGACCCGACCTTCTTTTCTAGGCTTAGACCAAGTCGTATATCCTGCAAGGCACCCCGAATACCCGACCCCATTTAGGGCTTAGTGCGACCATGCCTATCTCTATCATACCATCGATTGACACAATTAACCAACACACCACGGCAACCTTGCGTTCCTTTACCATGGCGAACAAGATACGAGGCTCGTGCTCATAAAGTTCATGATTATTACCTGCCTCTTATCGCAAGTTCTATCGAGGAGGATCCATGCACAATGACGGCGTCGCAAGGTCGGGTGGACATTACAATGCACGCTTCTGTGCTTTCACGCATGGATCATCGGTCGTATATCTCAATGATGAGCTCGTAGGTCAGGTACAAGTATAGTAGTCAGGTAGCCTCAACTTACAATTCTTTTTCCTTTCTTTGCTGTCTCTCTCGTGTCTTGCCTCCCGCTATCTGCCCTGATTGCCAATATGCGTCTGTCCACCACTACGCGAGCATCGCTCGTACTTGCCAGCTCGCTAGGCCAACTGGCAGCATCTCAATTCGTCCAGGCACCCACCAATTGGACGCACAAGATCGGATATGCTGATGTGCCAATTCGGTACAAGGAAGTGCCCACAGGTATCTGCGAGCTCAGATCGAACGTGACAAGTTACTCGGGCTATGCAGACGTAGGCGAGCACGAGCATCTTTTCTTCTGGTTTTTCGAGGCTCGCAATGCAGACCCGAACAAGGCACCCTTGACCGTATGGATCAACGGCGGTCCAGGCTCGTCTTCTATGATCGGTCTGTTCCAGGAACTGGGACCTTGCCGTATTGATGCAGACCTAAACGTCGTGGACAACCCTTATGCGTTCAACAATATCAGCAATGTATTGTTCATCGATCAGCCTGTCCAAGTCGGCCTGTCATACTCTGATGCTATCCCCGGCTGGACAGACCCGAGTTCCGGAACCATTGTTCAGCTGCCCAATGCCACTTGCCCCGACTATGCAGACGGCAACTGTGGAACATACTCGTATGGAAACCAGACCCTGACAGCCAACAGCACTGCAGCAGCGGCCCCGAACTTCTGGAAAGCTCTACAGGGTTTCATGGGTGCATTCCCCAAGTACTCCCGTCACGGATTCAATTTTGCAACAGAGAGTTACGGAGGCCACTACGGTCCTGTCTTCAATAAGTACATTGAAACCCAGAACGATCTGATCGCAGAAGGCAACCTGAGCAAGGCCCATCACATCGATCTCGAGACCGTTCTGATCGGCAACGGATGGTACGACCCACTGATCCAATACGCTGCTTACTACAACTACACCGTGTACCCGGGAAACACCTACGACTACGTGCCCTTCAACGAGAGCGTGTCAGCGCAGATGTACAACGCAATGTACGGACCAGGCAACTGCGCCGACCAGACCAAGGACTGCTACGCACGCGGCATCAACGAGATCTGCAGCGCAGCGGACAACTTCTGCTACAGCGAGGTGGAGAATGTGCTCGACTCTTTTGCCAACAGAGACGAGTACGATATCAGAGAACTGCAGCCTGATTCGTTCCCCGAGACTTACTATGTCGACTATCTCAACCAGCCTAGCGTTCAGGCTGCCATTGGCGCTTACGTCAACTTTTCGGAGTCGAACTCGGCTGTAGGCAGCGCATTTGGAAGCACTGGAGACGACGACCGTGAGAGCGGGACTATCGAGGCTATGAGATATCTTGTAGAGAAGGGGATCACCGTAGTCATGTACACCGGCGACGCCGACTACAACTGTAAGTTATTTTCCCTTTCTCCCCCGAAAAAAACATCAACTGACAAAAGAAACAAAAAGGCAACTGGCTCGGCGGGCAAGCAGTAGCAGAAACCATCGCCGCCCCGGGCTTTTCGAGCGCAGGCTACACGAACATTAGCACCTCGGACGGCATCGTGCACGGCCAAGTGAAGCAAGCCGGCAAATTCTCCTTCTTGCGCATTTACGAGTCCGGCCACGAAGTGCCCTACTACCAGCCCGTCGTGTCTCTAGAGATGTTCGACCGCGCCATCAGCGGCAAGGACATCGCCACCGGCATGCGCACTGTCAGGGGCGGGTACGCGACCTCGGGCCCTGCAGTGAGTACTTACAGAGAGGGTAATGCTACGATTCAGTATGAGGTTATTGACGAGGGCACGGCGGTCTATAACACTACTACTAATGAGCCCGAGTCCGTGGGTAATGACACTGAAACCGGGAGTAAGAAGAAGAGGAGTCTGGAGGGCTCGAAGGCTGGTGGAAAGAAGAGGAGTAAGAGATTTTTCAAGCCTGTTCACCTTAACATTAAGTAGAGTTGTGTTGTTCTTGATCAACAATTGGCAGGATGAGCGAAAGGGACATGATTTGTATCAAAATCTGATTGGGTATATATGTGTCAATATGACATGAGAAAAGATTATGATTATTGATTCAAATTATGTATAATTCAAATTCAATTGCAATGTCAGTTATGATATGAAATTCAAGTGACAACATTTTCGAAAACAGACTCACCCGAACACGATCCACCGATAGTCAAAATCTCAATTCACCTCCTCCTTAATCCCATCCACCTCTCCATCGCCAGCCCCATAAAGCCTCAGATCCTGCCTACTGGTCATCGGCTCCACTCTCCAAAGCTGCTGATGTCCACTACAAATCGCCGCTGCGGCGCCTACAACCTCTCTATCCATCGCCTCGACGATCTCTCTATACCGCCTTCGAGTGTCCGGAGTATACTCTGCGAGATCGGGAACTGTCCATTGATCGTAAAGACGGCCGTGAGTTTTCGAAGGCGCAAAGTGCGCGTGGGCGGATAGGAATCGGAAGCACAGGTAGCAGAGGTATTTGGATGCTCCTATTGTTCTCGGGTGCAAGAGAGTGGCAGGTTCGGTCGTGGAGTGTTGTGATTGAGTCTCGAGGTCATAATAGACTGCTAATTGGACTTCGGCGTGCACATGGCATGTCTTGGCCCATTCTTCGTAGCCTATCGTCGTGGGCACGGAGTCGTAGGGCGTAATGTACGCCAACAACGGAGACGCAAAGACTTGTGGATAGGTACTCGCTGTCTGAACCAACGAAATACTTATCCGCAGATAAGCTGCGATTTTCTCGATCTGGCGCAGACATTTCATCGCCGAGCTGATTTGTTTCGTCGGCGGCTTCGAGGCTTCAGTGCTATTATTGCTGTTGATCTCCAGCCGTCGCGTGTAGTCCCTGATTTCCTCCGTCTGGCAGAACTCCAGACTAGCACGCACGAGACGCATCAGTGCTTGCTGTTGGTCGGACGTTTCGTCCTCAAAATCAGCATACACTTGCGCCAAGCTCTGAAGTCGTTGCTCAGCGCGCAGGCGCGCCGCTTTCTCCTTTTTCGTATACAGAAACTGAGCGCGGTGGATCAAATTTGCGAAGTCGCCCCATAGCGGCTTCTTGTGGCTTCTGGCTAGATGTTTCGGTTTCTCCCATTTCGAGGAGCGCAGACGCGCGAGCAGACGATGGTGGTGCAAGGTGATGATTTTGCGGAATAGCAAATCGATGTATTCGTCTTTGTTTTTGCTCGGATCTTCGACTAGTGCAGAGAGGGCACACAGAATGTCTTCTAATGCATACTTGACTGTATCGTTCAATGCGGTATCGAGGGCCGCGGATCGGAAAATAAAGCTCTGGGGCGAGACTTGTTCTTCGATACACACTGCGGCGACACTTTGCGCGCCTTCTTCTACTGCAGCTAGGAATGCCAGGTCATCCGCTAGTCGCTGCTCGACCTCAATTGGTAAAGTATATGTCGTCGTATCGGGTTGCTCATTCCTTCCATGGTGATGTGTAATGTCGAAGATCTGAGGATCTATGGGGACGGCATTGGTCTTTCCCTCGAGCTCCACTAGATGTTGTCGGAATTCTAGCTCCGGCAGATCTCGCCATATCGATTCCTCTAGCTTCGCGGTGCGCACATCTCTTCTTCGTGACATTGTTTGGATCTAGTATAAATGTATGGTGATAAATGGAGGTCACGAACCCTTTGTCGTCGGAGATTCTTCCGGCGTTTCCCCGCACACGCTTGTCGTTCTTTGAGCATCACACTATTTGTCTGCTGATGGTGTATGTACTTTGCTATATAGCAATTAGTGATTTGGGATGCGTGATTGGCTTAGGCAGAAGCAACAAAGTCATAAAATTATGTACAGGTCCATGTCGACTCCTGATACCATGGAAGATATAAACAAATGACACCGTGCAGAACTACCAAGGGTATCTCGAACAGTAGCAGAATCCAAAAAACTCCACGCTATGATCTCGCGAATTCTCACAACTTCCATCAGGACTCCTAGAAGCCCTTCATAATGGATCTGGCGCAATCTGTGGTACTACGCCATCGATGCCTACCCAATTAATGCCCGAGAGTGACAACGTATCGCGGTTTCTCTCAGGTCAACAAACTTCCAAACTCATGTTCCAGACTGCTCACACCAACTTCCCATTCCGTGATCTTGATGAGAAATTCTTCGTTTGCCTTTTCGGCAAGGACGGCAATGAGACATTCCTCTGCTGCTTCCATAGTCGTTCTCGACAGGCGCCCGCGCTGCCTTCCGTGCTGATGATCACGCTGCTTGATGGTCGAATACAGCAGTCGAATCTTCGCTTTACGTGACAATGTCTGCCAGCGTTCGCTCGTGTGACCTTCAGCTACCAGCAGTTTCTTACTACCGTCCGCACACAGGCTTGCCATCTCAGTTCTTGGAGCCTTGATGCCATAGATGACATCTTTGACGCGTTCCATATCCTCTCGCGCAGTCGCGCATAACAATTTCAACTCCCGGGCCTGAGACGTGGTAGGACTATGCTTTCCCTCATAGTAGGATCGAGATTGATTGAGATGACCATTTCTTCCGGGGTCGTTTCCAGATGCAGGGCGCGCACTGTCAGGACTGCTGCTTCCTTTTTCGCCACCTTTAAGGAGGCTGGCAACAGCGCCAAGTGAGTTCACGAAAGACCTCAATGCATCGACCAGGGTTGCAGTATCTTCTTCCAGTGACTTCAAAGCTTCGGCACGCATGGGGGCGAGATAGGCGTCTAACTCCTGGTCCTCGTCGTCATTGTCAACATCAGAGACAGATTCTCCGGCAGCACCAAGATCTTTCTCGGGGTGAGAGAGAGGCGGCGGCGAAGCGAGAATTAGTTCTGCAGACCTCGAATGCACAGGAAGAGGTTGACTCAGGGAAGCAATAGACGAGAGTGAAACCTCCCTGGACTTGGCATCACCATCGTCAGTATCACGAAGTCTGATCTTTGGTAACGTCGATAAGATCATCGGTTGTGCAGTTGCTTCTGTTAAAGAAATGGCCACATCTGGACTTCGTTTTGTCGGCGAGATCTGTGGCCGGAATTGATCAAACGCCGGAGAAGTGGAAGCAGAAGAAACAGATGAAGGTTGGACGAGCGATGAGTATGTCAACTTGCTTGTCTCCAGATGTAGGAAAGATGTCTGATACATGGGTGGAGAAAGCTGAAGAGGCGAAGGTGGAAGCGATGGCAGAGATGTGAAAACGTGCTGAGCCCCACCCTCCGCCACTGGGGAATCCGGAGGTGTGGGCGGCATCATAGAGGATAGAGGGCTATGTGAATGCTGGAATGCCTGCGTTGGAAGCACAGGCATTTTGCCCTTCATAGATAATTTACTTGATGATGCCTTATGTAAGCCCTGACTAGAATCAGGGTGATTTGCTAAGAGAGTAGAGGTCGTGGTACTGAGTTGCGGAGAGATGGTGTCCTGAGTGAATGGTGATGAAGGAACACCATCTTGGACAGTCCTCTCATGCTTAGTATCAGTGTCAGTAGATGGCGTGTCTCCTGACTGATCATGAGTTGGGAGGCTGTCGGCTGATGATAGTCTGCTGGGTCCCATCGCAGCAGCCCCATCTTTCAGAGCCTTCGAAACATCACTAAGAAGAGATGAATTCCGAGCAGTGGCACTCGTGATGTCTTCGTATATACTGGCAAGACGTCTGACAGCACTGTGGTGTGTTAGTGGCAGGCTTCTATGGAAGGTAGCTGTGGTAAATGACTCGCCCTTTCCGCCAGTCCCGCACGTCCATGGATTTGCTGTTAATCTTTGTAAGATCTGCAGAAGAGTGGGAATCTTCTTATACTGTATATGCAATAAAGTGGAGAAGATCTAGTCGAATTATGGGTATGATGGAAGGGCACAAGAAAGTCCAGTGAGGGCACTTCAAGAGATCACACAATCGGAGAGCTTTTACAGAACACTTTCAGTGCTTGCACATGTTCGGTGTGTGAAAGAGTCAGCGACAAAGTGAGATAAGAAGGCTCTAGAAGGATTTTTGGTATAATGTGTGCAAAGCTGCGGTGACCCATACCACAGATAGATTTGGTGTTAATGGGAGCAGATGCAGAAGGCTGGTACACAAGATAAACACGAGACATGACTTTTACTTAATCCTTTGTTGTTTCCGACGTGTTGCAGCAAGCGGCATGTGGCTGGTCAAAAGCGCGCGGCAATGTACTTGTAAGATGGACGCTTGGGCAACCAAGGCTGCTTGAAATTCTCTTACCAATCGGAAGGCATGCCATAGATTAAAGCGAAACATAAAGCGAATCGAATGCGCTCCACATATTAATTTCGAGAAATGGACTCACAAGATGTGCACAAAATTTCACTGCTTGCCCGATTGGAAAGCTGAGAAGAGGTATCATATTTTTGTTTCCATCACCCAATGCGCCAAACCCGCTCTAAATAAAATTACACGGCCTTTTGTTGCCAATTCGTGAAGCAAAGCTTCGAATGTCTGGAGTAAGTCATAAAGCCGACATAAAATCCCCGGTCATGCTGTCCGTCCGTTACATCGCAATTGTTGAGCGACGATCCTACAAGACCTTGTTGAAGGCTGGGATAAGAGTCTGAGCGAGCCAGAACGAGAAGACAAGCTTGGGGCCAGTCATGAGGAGCTTGGGAGTGAGACCCTTGAAGAAAGAGGTGAGGCCCTCGTTCTTGGCCATCTTTGAGACGATTCGGAAACCAGACTCCTTAGCCTCGAAGTTGCGGTTTTGGATACGGGTCTTGACCACGTCAAGAGGAGCAGAGACAACGAGAGAGGCAGAGGCACCAGCGATGGAGGCGACAAAGTTCTGGGACCAGGAAGCGGTGCTGTAGTCGGTGAGTTTGTAAAGGTACTCCTTGGCTGCGGCAGATCCTCCGAAGAGCTAGGAAAAACAGAAAGTCAGCATCCATCGCACATTGCAACGAGTAGATATTAGGAGAAGGACATACTGCGAAAGAACCAGGAGCGTTACGGGCAGCGGTCCAGCCCCAGCCTCTGTAGAGACCGAAACCCTCGTCTGCGATGATTTTGAAAAGACCACGGCCACGGAAGGCCTCGGGGTTTGTTTGTCTCTTGATCTTCAGGACGTCGAGAGGAAGGAGGACGATCTCTCCGATACCGATGATGGAACCAGCAGTGGCGTGCATGATGGTCTTGCCATTGCCCTTGCCGAAAGAGCGGTCGAAAGCATCACCGTGGTTCTTGGCGAGGTATTCGCGAACGAAAGGCTGACCACCGTACTTGTACACTCGCTGGAGGACCTTGTATGCCGCTGCGTAGCCGAGACCAGGGAAGAGGGAGAAGAAGCGAGTGCCGACCGAGGCGTCGGCGGTCTTTCTGAAGATGACTTGGTTGAGCTCCGACGCGGATGTGATCTGCACGTGAAAGAGAAATTGTCAGCGTGGCGCTCAACTCGACAGTGATGATAATGCAAGAGAATAAGACGCACCTTTCCCTGGTTGCTCATCAATCGCTTAGCGATGGTGTCAACGGGGTGGAAGACGGCGAGCTCAGCAATACCGGCGGAACCTGTTACACATGATTAAACTTTTGTCGCGGTCAGTTTTGAGTGACGGACAGCATAAGCTTACCGGCACCGAGGACTCTTGCTGCCGTCGACTCTCTCTTGTAGTCCTTGGACGCGGAAGAGGGTGCAATGGCGACCATTTTCGCGACTTATCTTTTTCTTTGCTTGAGAGCTCCGGGACGCCTGCTATAGAGAATACGAGACAGGGTATAAAACTAGACAAGAACCCAAAAACTTTTATAAACACAGTGGATGAAGGGAAAGACTAGGGTCTGGAGCTCTTGTGCTTGAACTGAAAAAGATGCAGGACAAGAAGATCAAAGACTCGAGGCGAATAGCGGATCTTTTGGATTGTTATCGCTCCAGGAAAAAGTAGTTGCGCTTTCGGACTCCCAACATCTCCGCTCCGATCTCGACATCTTGGCATTCGCCGACCGATTTGTCTTTTTGGATTGTAATAAGTGATCAGAACTACACACGATGTGATAGTCTCGATGAGAGCAATACGGCCCACAAGTGCAAGCAAAGACCGAGATGTTTTAGCGAAGTCAGACTTTGGATGAGTAGACGTTGATATAATCCGGCGGTGTCGGTGTCGTGTTGCAAATTGGCAGGAACTCTATCCTGTCCGAATAGAGCTCCTGCCAAAGAAAGTAATTATTCACCGAACATGTAACCGCAATTTTCGTGCTTCTGCGCCTAAAACCGACTGCTTTACCACCTTTCTGCTCATGTTACTCATACTATTTCAATCGCCAATACTGCTCTACAGTGCAATTCCGATCAAACGGAAGCGAGTCTAGTTCATGTGGCTATTATTTGTAACTGCAGCTGTCTTTGGTGACACTCAGTGCATTTGCTCAGGTAAAAGCATCATTCAACAAATGCTTACCCGAGCAATATCTTTGAATTTTAGGCTGTATGAGCTCAAATTGGTGTCCCCTTCACCGTCCTCCTGAATTGAGCTGACCACACGCGTTGGACCCAACCTATCTGGGGCGTTGCACCCGAAGACGTTACCTAGCAGACTCAACTGCAGCTGTAACACGTATCCTATGAAGGTTTCGGACTCGACTCATGAGTCCAGACCAACTGGCCTTTCCCTGCGATTGTCTTATATACTCTCATTGCCTGCCCCTGCAATGTACAGTGCTCCTGTCCTGTGATGCTCGCCATCTGCAATTTTTTAGCCTATCAACATATCGACATTTCGTTCACCGAACAATAATGCTAATGGCTGTGGACAAGTTCGACATCCTAGCCAGCAAGAGAGGTAGGACTGCATCAATTGCTCTGTGAGACCAAGTGTCTGGAAGCCGTCAAGCTCTACCATGTCGTCTATCGAGACTCGGGACAACTTGCCTCTGACTGCACGAGCTGCCTGGCTCGGACGGCAAGAGGTCGATGAAAGTCATGTTGATCTCTCAAGCCTGACATTCGCCACCTTCGCCGCCTTCAACAATTCCACGTCTAGCTCGAAGCCTATCACAAAGGCGAAGACCATTTGCCGCAACAACTTCGCCTAATCTCGACACCTAGCAATATGAACATAGCCTCAGAGCTCATGATGGTCATCAGAGCCGGTCTGGTTAATGGTCTAGCAGACGAGCCAAGACGAATACAAGCCTTCTAATCCAGCTGACCCTGCTCAAAATGGCCATTGCGACAATGACTATGAGCAACCCACAACTAAGACTTTTTTGAGCCTCCTCCGAGTCGCCTACGGCAGCACGAAGTCAGCACGGGATCAGCAGCCGGACGAACAACTATTGTCTCAAAGTTCGTAGCAGGAGTCTGGACGTGCAATAAGCATTCTTTCCATGAATTGCACTTCGTATGAGTGGCTGCTGATGACCGTCTCTCCTGGACGGTGAAGTGAACATCCTTCTCCGTGTACAATGAGCTTTTCTGGGAAACCGTATAAACATCGCTCGGCACTGTTCGAGACATGACACATATCATCATGATACTCGGTCCAACATGAGTGGGACAAATCGAGGCCCACGCTGCTGTGAGAAGCACAGGGCAAAGCATACAGAGATTGGCGCTAGTCCGGATCGTGAGTTGAAGTCAGACGAAGTAGTATTACCGGATGGCACCATCATCAAGAGCTTCGACTATGAGAGCTATCTTGCTGCATCTTCTGAGCGTCGCAGGGACAAGGCACCATATCCCTCCATGGCGGAGCCTTTCCCTTTGTCAGTATGCAGATGCCTCGATCATAGACAGTTACGAGCTGGCATAAGGCCATTCTGCCATGTCCTTTGCAGTCGAGAGGACGACAGCGTGGACGTCTTCTATCCAGCCGGCTTCGCAAGGACAGGCAAACGCCAGCGCATCCAAGTCGAGCGGTTCAGCCTGTTTCGCCATTTTTACGATGCAATGATCGAGAAAGTGGCCCTGATCTCAGGCCACATTCCACGAAAGGCAGAGCTCGGCGCTCCGACGCCTCGATTTTCGGTGGCTCGTTTCAGATCCAAGGTCGTCCTGCGCATCGTATACCACTCATACACCGCTCAAGGGGTTTTGACGGGTGCCGAGATCACTAGCGGGCAATGGGAGAAGTTCCAGTATTTCGCTGGTAATCTACAGGAGATAGCAGGGTGCTTCAATGGATCCATCACCGTCTACTGGAGCAAAATCGACCCACGGCACCCCATGGGACAACCATATCCACCTTATCACACACCTCCCGTGGAGCCCATGGAAGAGCAAGAAGATGAAGAAGGACTGACATACCGTCTACCCTCTTTCCTACGCCTTGTGGTGACGGAAGGTATGACCGTGCCTACTTGGACTCTGAACTACCCAGCGGCGTGGCCAAGGCATGAGCCACATGCTCTCACCGCGCCATCAGAGGCTTGGGACGTGGAAACAGCTATCGGAGACTCTTCTGACACCGCTCCTGATGTTCAGAGTGCGACCACTGCTAGCAGGATATCCGCTCTCCCTACCATGACTCCCCAGAATGTCCCGCCTCTCCGGGGCACATCAGCAGCGGTGCCTGGTGCGCGGAGGTGGCCCAACAGCAGACTGCGAATCGTTCGCGCAGCAGCCTAGCCAGACGCTGCGTGAGCCAGAGTGCCATGTTACACACACGCCATGAATGATTATGAAAAGAGATTACGAAGTGATGGTGCGCACTGTATAGACGATAGAAGATGAGCAAACAAAAATGTGGATGAACTTGGAAGATGTGGATGCAGGGGCATTATCGTAATGGTCTATAGATGGATTAATCCACCATCCTCCCCCTCGAGTTACTGATTTGTCTCCTTGAAGTAAGATCCATATCTTGATGCATCTCGTGATTTGAACAGTAGTGTATCTTACACTCTCATGTTCTACAATTCATGCCTCAACTACCATCAGGGAGACATCGTAGGACCAGTCTTGATACCTCACCATCTATCCTTTAGTCATTTGGCTTCACGATGTTGCTACATATTACAGTGATGCTTGAACAATCACAGCAATCCGATGTGGTCTAGTGGCTAGGATTTGCCGCTCTCATTGCTACACCGCAAGAAGATCCGGCAAGGCCGGGGTTCAATTCCCCGCATCGGAATCAATATTTTGTTTTTGGTCATCTCTTGGGCTTCGTTTTCTTCTTTTGCCGGATCGCGATATTGGGATTTATGAGCATTTCTTTGGGGGTCAAGGTGTGTGTAGGGAAAGCATTTGTGTCAGGGGTGGTCTGTTTTTTGTGGCTGCGGGTTTATAGCACAGCAAGAGATTCATACTGTATGATGGTTATATCATGCCCCAGCACCTGTGATCTAATAGTCTACGCGCTGAGCATCTGCACAGCCAGAGCATACGCCTCGTCCCTCGCGGCGACCTCCTCTGGGGTACGAGCATTTTTGTCCCACGCGTGGTCGCACTTGGCCATTCTCCGCCTGACGACATTCGTCTTGCCCGCTTCCTCGATTCTCGCTGCCACAGCTTCGGCGTCGAGACACAGCGAGTCACGTGCACATGTGATCATCAGGACGTTGTCGGGCACGTTCTCCACGGGCGCGAAAGAAGGCGAGACTCGTGGGTCTTTGCGGTCGATGTCGAGAGGCACGTAAGCAGATGAGAACAGTCGATCTATCGCCGCAGGAATGGGATGGCCGTCTGGGTCAGGGACTTTGGCCACTCGCTCCTCTGGGCTAGCGCTGAGGTCACAGGGTGGGTAGAAACAGATCAAAGATTTGAAAGTGCCTTTCGGGAAGTTCACGGTCGCGTGAGCCAGGGACAAAGCAGCACCGGCGCTGAAGCCTCCGATACTGATACTGCTGGCGTCGAAAGCATCTGGTTGTTGCAGGACCCATTTCACAACGTCTTCTCCGTCGTCGACGGCGGCTGGGAACGGACGTTCAGGTGCCAGGCTGTATTGGATATCGAGAACAGTGTACGAAGTTTCATTACTGACTTTACGACAGAAGGTATCATCAGAACCGTGCAAGGAGAAGACATAGCCGCTTCCGTGGAAGTTGACAAGGACCGGAGAGGGTCTTAGAGAGGTAGTTGGTCGGTAGACATTTGCTTTGATTGTTCTTCCAGCGTCTCTGGAAGGAATACGCAAGACAGCATCTGGGAACGCTTTTGGCATACCGTTGCGCCACCAGGTGAAGAATCTTAGGATCGAGACATTCGCTTTCAGGCGGAGATAGCGCAATATGCGCGAGAATATCCCCAACATTGCGGATACAATGTAGTGGTTTAGAGAGAGGATAACCAGAAGGTACCTAGGCAAAGTGTCTCAGGTGGCTTCCTTTCCACAGCTATCGTACTTGTAGCTGTCTGTTGGTGGAGACCTCGGAGTTTTCGGAGATTCGGATAAGAAGTCGAGCTTGGCAACACATGACCGATATTGTCCTCGGATATTGGACCGTTGTGTATATTGGGACGGCTCCATTTATAGACTGAGCACAAAGCTAGGTGATAGCCATATAGATGCGACTGCACCTGGTAGGAGATCAGAGTGTGTCGTGGCAGCAATCTGCAGGTCAACTCCCAGTCGCAAAAGTACCTTAAAGGTATGCAAAGGTAGGGTGGTCGCGTGGCCAGGGTTACTATGACGCCATTGTTTACACAAGATCGTCAGCAAATCGTACCTCACCTTACCCTG
This sequence comes from Neodothiora populina, assembly GCF_041146345.1. NCBI lineage: Eukaryota > Fungi > Ascomycota > Dothideomycetes > Dothideales > Dothioraceae > Neodothiora > Neodothiora populina. The sequence continues at coordinate 494,638 of NW_027191405.1, read as the reverse complement.
TAAATTGAACTTAATGCCATAATGATGATGGTGATGATGGATGATCACTTTATACAGTTCAGGTAGTCGGTTGTAAGAGGCCTTCAGTATCCTGTCAGCACTTTGCATACCTACGTGTCCTTCTTTCAGAGACATCTATTCCCCGCGAGCTTTTATCTTTCGCCACAGAAGCGTTTGAACAACTTCACGCTCGAGACAATCAGACACTTCCTCGTCGTGCATGCTATCAGACACGAGTGACCCACTCAAATAAATCGTTGAATAAACAAGAAAGAAGTTTTATAAAGATTTCGCAATGGCAGCTCGAAGGGGAACCGGAACACTAGAAGTCCCAGACCTAGGGTCTAAAGTGCGCCTGCACGAATATCCGGCATCTGAGCTACCAGCACACCCAGATCTAGCGCCATACCAGACATCTGGGGACCAGCCTGACCTCAAATCGTTCATAATTTCCACCCTTTCCGAAGGCAACAGTTTCGTGACAAGTTACATACCGGCTGTCATCAAGGTCCGCACTTCGCAGAAGACTGTTCCTCCTTCCAAGGCAACAGTCCAACTTGCAGCACACAGAATATCGGCTGCAAGACTGCCGGCCGAGGCGAGGACGGAAAGCGGTGAGTCGTGGTTTGTGCGCAGCAGTCTCCATAAGAGCGAGAAGGCGGCGGGGACCGCAGACTGGGAAGAGTTCGAGGAGGCTCTACTGGACAATCATTCGCAGCATGAAATGGACTATACCCCGGATGTATTCGATGCATATCGAGTGCTTAGCTGGGACGAGGAACTAGCTAAGATGGGAAACATTGTGGGCAGTTGGGAGAAAGTTGAGATGGGTAGTGAGTGAAACGCCTTGACAAACTCGCGACAGCGTATAGTAAGGTCAGGTTACTAATGCTCCACAGTCTTTGAAATGGCCCACAAGATCCCGCCACCTCTCACAAACCGAGTATTCTCTGTTCTGGTGGTAAAGGCGAAGAATACAGCTGTCACGCCCAACAGCTTTATTATCGTACAGATCCCCATCGAGATATCCAGAGTTCAGACTGCTTTGTACGCGAATGGCCGTCACAAGAAAGAAGGCGACACTATGCAGAAGAAGAAAGACATCACCATGGGCGTGTACACCTCGGTGGAGAGATGCGAGCTGGAGGACAACGGTCACGTCAAATGGGTCATGGCGACTGCCAGTAACGCCAAAGGTAATCTGCCCATGTTTGTCCAGAAACAGGCTATTCCAGATGCTATTGCTAAAGACGTCGCTTTGGTTATTGGTTGGCTGGACAAACGCAGAAATGGTAAGGCTTGATTCAGAGCTTCGTTGTGAGCTCATGTGTGCCAAAGTGAGCTGCCGGGCATAGTATTGAGTTCGAGACACGATGCAGATTGAATGTCGCAGGGAAGGTGGGGCATGGACAGATGTCGACGACGCGATGTGGTTTTGCTTGTTTCGAGATACCCTTAGTGAATGCATATCCTACATAGCAGAAGAATGACCAACTATACCAAAAACTTTGTAACTTCAGCTTCATTGCAAGGTGTGGCTCTCGTGATAAAGCATAAATCTTCGGAATTGTCTTCTCCATCGACGCAATTGTTCATCTACAATAAAGACGCCCTAAAGCTTATGCTTCTTCTCGCCAGCTGCGATCTTTCTAAACTCCTCCTGAGGAATGCCTTGCACGAACCTGTCCAGTCCAGCAAAGACCTCTGCCACACCTTGCGCGTCCATGACCTCTCTCTCAGGCCGTCTGATCAACGCCTTGATCTTAACCAAACTCTCCTGATTCAGATGAGCTCCTAATCTATCATCGACCTCTGTCAACACCATGTTCAAGAATCTCTCATGCTCATTAGGTTTGGTGTCGAAGATTTTGTTGACGTAGCCACACGCCACCAATTCCTCAGCGGTCAATTTCTTCGACATAATCAGCGCCTCGTTCGCTTTCGAGATGCCTAATCGCGAGACAAAGGCGCGAGATGCGCCACCTTCAGCTACGAGGCCGAGGGACGTGAAGGGAGTCAGAAGGAATGCGTGCGGAGCGGCATATATGAAGTCTGAGAACGCGGTCAATGCCGCTGACAGACCCACCGCGGGACCATTCAGAGCAGTGATAAGGATCTTGGGATGTGTGTAGAAGGCGTGCGTGATGTTGAGGTTGTTAGCTACAAATGACTTGAGGAAATGTCGGTGCACGGATTCATTCTCTGGGGTCGAGCGCGAGATGGACACATCTGCACCACTATGGGTTTCTTCAATTAGCACACGTATGAGGTATATTCCTTTCACACAACGCAAATGTGTCACTTACGCAGAGAAGAAACGACCGTTGCCTGTCAGTATGGTGATTGTGATGTCGTCGCGCTCGGCGATTTCCCGCATCAGTACTGCTACTCTGTAGTAATGATCTTGAGTCATGGCATTGAGTTTCTTGGGAAGATTGAGCGTAATGACAGCGATTCTGCCGCGGGTCTCGAAAAGCACATCTTGCTCTACAGTATTCGACATGGTTGATAGATTGCTGATGAGATAATATCACTCTTCTAGCTCAAGAGTAGCACGAGACTCAATTGCCCTTGGAGAGTTATGATGTTGTAAGAGACAAAGTCGAGGAGACGCGATGACTATGATAACAAGACCACGTCCCAGGTCGACACTGGCTTTGTTGGATTCTCTACCGACCTTGAAGTTACTCTTACTTAGGCAGGATGCCATCTCACAATGTTTGTAGTCTATCGCGGTTATGCTTGACCCGATGAGGTAAGTGGATAAGCGGGGGAGAAATCGAGCCGAGGTCCATGTGATCCGGGGAAGATATTAATCTTATCTCGCAGGACCTGATGAAAGAAAACGAGCGGCATGTTCTCAGGCTACAAGTGCGTTTCGTGGTCAAGCCTCAGTGATCCCAGTCTGCCAGTTTCGAAAAGCTTGTGCAAACCTACAGTACCAGTGGGTAGGCCTGCGCGTTTCATAAAAGTATTAAAATCCGTCATTGGTTCGATAGGGGTCTTGTCACCTCGTGATATTTTATATGGCATGCTTCTTGCAGGTCCTACCCGCTGCATTACTGTGATGCCATCTCCGTGGATTTCACCGAAGTCAAAGGCTTGGGCGAGATTAGGGCGACCGTGCAAGCTGTCCTTCTCCCGAGGAGGCTATTCCGCTGCGTACTAAGACGAGTACATCCGTAGATAGGCAGGCTCCACTGTTACTCCTACAGTATAGTGGTTCTGAGCGGTATCATATGAAAATGTGCACGATATGTGTTATTCCGCTCCCTCGCGCTCCGAAAATCATATGGAGTCAGAAAGGTATATTTAGATGCTATACCCTCCTAACAGTCTCGGACGTTAGAGTCGCGTAGTATAGTTTCGACGCTGATCCTTGCACTTATCTTATGTCTGAGCGTCCCCTTCATAACTTGATAAATCCTCGCACCTTTCACTTCTCCAAAATTAGGCCATCTTCTTTCTGTATAATTCGAAGCAAGATCAAAGGCCAACCGTAAACCAGCAGATTTCCTCGAGCCAGTCGTTCAATCCATAGAAAGAATTAGTAAAAAGTTTCTTGGTGCTTCTCGAGCACGACATACACAAGAGACAATACTGTGTCCTTGTCTTCATAAGCACAATGGCAGGCGAAACCACCTACCCGGGAGTCAACGAGCCCGTTCGACCGGAAGATATCACCGAGTTCCAAAAGGAGGAATGGTCGCGCGCTCTTCTTTCCCACCCAGATGCATCTTTCCCAGTGTCACCGAATCGGCGACCACCGCCTCCGCTCTACGAGTACTGCAACAACAGCATGTTCTCCGAGACACTATGGACCGACCGCACCATTCGCTCTGCCTACATTGTGACACTACCCATGCCCGAAAACCGTTACTTTCCAGTTGAGATGAACATGATGTACTCGCTTGGCCAGGGCCTTGATGGCATGACAGGGCGTGCCCATGGTGGTCTGGTGTCTCTCATCATTGACCAATGCATGGGTATCTGGGCCACTCAAGCGCACAAGGCAGATGCTACAGTCAATCTGAACATTGACTTCAAAGCCCCCGTGAGCACGCCCTGCTTGGCGCTCTGTCGTGTACATATCGCTGCAATCAAGGGCAGGAAATGTATCGTCAAGGGCGTGCTGGAAGACGGCAAGGGTAAGGTCTTTGCCGAAGGAAAGGGGGTTTTCGTCCAGAGTAAAATGAGCGTGAAAGCATTGCCCCCATTGTCCTCGAAACGTGGCGTAGGCGAAGCGGACAAAGCCAAAGCCAAGCTGTGAGGATAGGATATCTTACCACATACGAGCAGAAAGATTTTGGTTAGAGGAACAATTGGTATACTGGCATCTTATTGCTCAGAAGAGACTAGACAGTTACCAGTGGTGGTATCCGCAAATACGTCCGATTTCCCTTCTCAGGAATCAACGGAGCGCTAAGTCGATTGTCAATCCTCTAGGGCAGTCTGACGCTTGATCCTGTAACAAGAAGAGGAGCACAAAACCTGTCCCAACTGCAAAAACTACACATAGAGTCACACCTCAATCCGTTCTTCATCAACGAGGCGGGAGCATATCTGCAGTGGTAATGGATGATAACACGAATGTCTCTCAACTTCTTGGACAATCGAGGGATATCCTGACCACCGGCCAGCGGTTTCAGTACCAGATCTCGTCGGTAGGAATCAATTTCCTATCTTGAACGCAGCGTGTGTCATCCCCGCCACCATGTCCAGGAGATGTGACAACCCGTGAACCGAGAATCACTAAATTAATAGACTGCCATCACGATATTCATATACAATCCCTCTTTGAAACAAGATTATGTGTTGGACAAGTGTACTGTGCTACTATTGAGAGTCAAGCGCCCGAATACAGCCACATGCTTGTCGGGAACAAGTCTCTGGGCAAAAGCACGCATGCGTTCAAGGGTCCGACGACCACCCCTCACAAATCAACAACGAAAGTCTGCCACTCACCGAATTGTGCAAGCGCACATTACGTCTAGGTCATATCCCAAGTGCAGATCCAGCAGCGATCGGGACCATGCCCTGGGCAATGCTGTGATTGCGTCTCATAGATGGAACAATATCTTTCTCTTGGCGCGGCATGACGCCAAGACCCGAATACCGCCGGCATACTGCATATCTCACCAATGTACGGAGGTATAGCGATTGATATTCGCACAAGTTGCATCATTTGATGAGCCATAGGATCCCATGTGAGTTGCTCATCTGCCACTTGGCGATAGTGGAGATCGTTCGTGCATGCCACGAACTGGCGCCTGGACGCCCGCAGTAAGTGCCTCCTATAGATCTAAGCCTTGCAGGAGCAACAGGGTACATATAATAGAACAGTCCCTGTCACTTCACTTCCACTTTCCATTTCTGCCCTGTCTATTGTGATCAAACACTGCTTTCAATATGTCTTTCTTCAAGAAAATCAAGGATATGGTCGATGGCGATGATCAGCCTCAGGGAACGAGTCCCGGCGAAGGTGAGTACCTGATAGAACGAGCTCGGACTTAACCTCTATCCTACCTTTGGCCTGTGGATTTAGCTATGAAGTACTATTGCTTTCTGCTGATACCATGTAGCATCTCGAGGTTATCCCAACGAAGCACCCTACCAAGGTGGCCAGCAATACCCTCCGCCAGGTGCCGGTTCCTATCAGTCTCACCAGGGCTACTCACCTCAGGGAGGCCAGTCATACCAGCAATCAGCACCTTACGGTCAACCCCCACACAATCAATACGGAGCAACCCCTCCTCCCGGTCAACCTTACCAACAACCACCAGCACCTTACGGTCAGCAACAGTATGGCCAACAACAATATGGCCAGCAGCAGTATGGCCAGCCCCAGTGCGGACAAAACGGTGCCCCTCCGCCAGGCCCACCCCCTCAACTACCCCCTGGTTGGACAACACAGTTCGATCACAACCGTGGCCGGGCCTACTACATCGAACAAGCTACAGGCCGTACCCAATGGGATCTGCCAGCCTCGACTCCTTCGGGCCAGTATGGTGCTTACCCACCACCTCAGCAATCTAGCTATGGCGGCAACATGCCTTCGATCCCTCCTTCGACCGACTCCTTCAACCCCGGTCACGATACTCGGGCAGCCGAATACTTCTCCGGGGATCAAAAGCCGAAGAAGGAAGGTCATGGGAATGCTTTGTTGGGAGCTGCAGCAGGTCTGGCTCTTGGCGGTATTGGTGGCGCCTTTATCGCTCATGAAATGAGTAAGTATTATGATGCCAAAGAACACTTACCGAAGGTGCTAACAATCACGTCTAGCCGAGGACTCCGACGAGGAGAAAGAGAAGGAGAGAGCAGCGGAGCAGGCACGCGAAGCTCCCCACGGGGATGGTGGATATGGAGGCTCGTCAGGAGGTTACCAACCTGGTTTTGATGACAATGCTCCACTACCAGACGAGACTCGATCTGGATCTTCAGTTTCCAGCAGTGATCGGGAGAGTTTGTACGAGAAGCGCAAGGAGATGGAGGAGGCGCAAGCAGAGTACCAGGAGGAGTACGAAGAGACCTATGATTAACCGACTTAGTTGGCAACAGCGGAGACGCCCATCAAAGATGTCCAATGTCTGAAGAGCATCCCAAGTAAGCACCCAGTCAATGCGATTCATCCTTCCTAGAGAAGCAACATCAACACTGGAGTTTCCCTTGATTTCAAGCACTTTATCGATCATGCCAAGCCCATGTATACATGTCCAATGAGAATTACGCGCGATGCATCTGGAGTATAGTAATGTAGCTGGGCAAGTGTCGTAGCTTCAAACGGCTAAGTGCTGTATACCGCTTTCACTAGCCGAGCGCGGCGTCGCGCTCACTGAGAACGGGAAATCGGCACGCGAGCCCCAACGACAGCCCGTTCATAGAGAGACTAGCGCGAGGTACACCTCACAAGTACCGTACTGCGCTCATCACCTTCCATCTTTAATATGCAGGCAGATGGCCTATCTAGATCCGTCAGTCAGCCAAAAATGCTAACACACACCGTCAGTCTCTTGCTCGAAATAAACTCGTTGAAGACATGATAGACAAAAATCCAAGAGGTGATCACGTACATATCTCTAACCCAGGAACCGAGTATCAACGTCGTCATCAGCATGGCAAAAGGTACCAAGGACTTGGAGGCAGGTCTCCATGACCAGACCAATTTACTACCACTACGCGAGCTTCTCAAAGTCTTCTTCACAATGTCACTATGCCTCTGTGTCTGTTTCATTGATCAGAATGGCATCGGTGTACTCTTGCCGTCAATCGCAAAAGACTTGAATGCTCAGTCTACAATCGCCTGGGCTGGCACATCGGCTTTGATCGCAAACACCGTATTTCAGGTTTTGTACGGCAGACTTTCCGACCTGTTTGGTCGCAAGATTATTTTCCTCTCTGCTCTGGTACTTTTGAGTATCAGCGACTTGATCGTGTCACTTGCTGCAAACTCGACCGTTCTATATGTTTTCCGTGGCCTCGCCGGTGTAGCAAATGGTGGTATTGTTAGCTTGACGAATATGATCGTCAGCGACATTGTCACACTACAGCAGAGAGGAAAGTACCAGGGCATTCTGGGTTCTATGATCGGAGTTGGGAACGCTGCGGGACCACTAATCGCGGCTGGTTTCGCAGAAAACGCAACCTGGAGGGGCCTCTTCTGGCTTCTGGCGCCTCTGGCACTCTGCGCGGCGGCGCTGGCTTATGTGGTATTGCCCTCCACCATGCCAAAAGTCAACTTCAGAGAGACAATTCGTAAAGTTGATTTCCTTGGTTTGCTATTCGGTTCTCTGGCTATCATACTTATACTAATCCCCATATCTGAGGGGGGCCACGAGAAGCCTTGGGGTTCGCCCGAGGTTATCGCCATGCTGACAGTTGGTGGTGTATGTGCTGTTGTATTTGTCCTGGTGGAGTGGAAGATTGCGAAGCTACCCATGATGCCACGTAAGTCTAAGTCTGTCTACGTTTTGGTATTGGTACTCATCAAGATATAGTTGATATGTATCGTAAGCCATCTGTAGCAGCTATGCTTCTTCAGAGTTTTCTGCTCGGTGTGTGCTATTACAGCTACCTATACTACCTCCCGATCTATTACCAGAATGTACACGGGTACAGTATCATTATGTCGGCGGTGTTGATCTTGCCTTTGGTGCTCTCTCAATCTATCTTCTCGGTCATAGGCGGCCAATATCTATCTCGAATGAACCGCTATGGCGAGCTGCTCTGGGCGGGATTTGGCATCTGGACACTGGGAGCCGGTTTGCTAATCTTGTGCGATCGGCAGACTACTGCAGGCACCATCTGTGGTTTCCTGATACTCATTGGGGTTGGCGTCGGATTCACATTCCAACCGACGATTGTGGCACTACAAGCGCATTGTAGTAAAGCGCAACGAGCAGTCATCATTTCAAATCGCAACCTCTTGCGGTCCCTTGGTGGTGCTGTTGGTCTTGCCATATCTTCAGCACTGACTGGTAACGTCTTGCAAAGCAGCTTGCCTGCGAAGCTGCAGTATATTGCAGCTTCCACGTTCGCATTGCCTGATCTTGATACGTTCAGCCGCGCCGATAGGATCACTATCGAAGATGCATACGCAGATGCTAGTCGCACAGTGTTTATCTTCTGCACACCGGTGATTGGGGTTGCGCTGTTGTGTAATATTTTCGTCAAGGATAAGGGCTTACAGAGAAAGGAAGAACGCGACGAAAAGCAACAGCAGCAGCCGCAACAGCTTGTTGAGATGGACGAGTCACTGCAGAAAGGTGGTCTAGATGTTGTGGCATCAAAACTGACATCTGAATCAAAAGATAAGGGACATGCTTTAGATGACCCAAGCACTGACAGAGACTTGAGCCAGAAGCCTTCAAACTCCAGTATTAAGAGTAGAATATCGAGAGCTAGCAAAGACAAATAAGAGGATCCTGCATGTCAATCCTGCAATGATGCAACGATTTCAATGCCGAAGAGCGAGCAGCGTTCGTAAGCACCAGCACCAGCACCAGCATCAGCGCTTACAAAGCCCCGCACTAGCTGTAGCACGTTGATGTTCGAAGACATCACAAAGTGCGTCGTCGTACAGGCTGAATACATGCTGCCTGCCCGATACTGTGACCGACGATCTTCCGTTGTTCTCTGACTCGTTAAGATCAATGTTGACTGATCGAAGTGACTAGGTCCCATACTATGTCGTATACTCCCTCGCTCAATCACCCGCGTGATACTGCATCCCTCCTTCAGTCGCTATCTTTCTTGTCCGTCATTCGTCGTGATTGCATTACAGCTTTGTAACGTCTTGATTTCAAAGCCATAGCTGACACGAGCATAAGCTCGTGGGCTCGTTCTTGTAGCCCTTCTCAGCTGACAAATGCATGGTTTCTTTGCTCATGGAGGGGGGAATGGGATGTGTAAGGTAAGATGGCGAAGGCAGAGTGTGGTTGCTATATGGCAGGCGGGGTTCTCGATACGACTTTATTACTGATCAACACATGCTCGACGCATGTATGTCTCAATGCTTAAGGAGTGGAAAGGCATAAATAGGGTGCTCATTTCGAGCAACTATCAGTATCTTTCAATCTCTCAGCATCAGAAACTTCAGAACCGAAATCAAGAAAGCAGTCTTTCACACACAACCACACTTCTAAACCCATCATCAATTCAACTGACCTCATACATCTTCAAGACAAGTGAATAAACAAACTCATCTCACATCATCTCCAACCCCACAGTAAAGATCAAGACCATGTCTTCTACCATCCCAGCCCCCAAAGATGCAGTCCTGGCCCCAGGATCCCTAATCCTCGTCACCGGCGTGACAAGCTACATAGGCAGCCACACGACCAACGAGCTGCTGAAGCGCGGCTACCATGTACGAGGCGTAGTCCGCTCGAGCAGCCGAGCCGCCTGGCTGCACCCGTTCTTCGACGAGCGCTACGGCGCAGGCAAATACACATCCGTGGAGATCCCAGAGATGAAAGAAGGCGCGCTGACGCCCGAGATCATGAAAGGCGTCGCGGGCATCGTGCACGTCGCCTCGGACGTGTCCTTTTCTCCCGATCCCAACGTCGTCATCCCCACCGCCGTCGAGCTGATCAACGTCGCTTTGCGCGCGGCCGCAGCCACTCCGACGGTCAAGCGGTTCGTCGTCACCTCGTCGTCGGCCGCAGTCGTGCTGCCGACCAAGAACGACACGCGCACGCTAACCGAGTGGATGTTCAACGACGTGGCCATCGAGCTCGCCCAGCGGGCTCCGCCCTACGAGCCCGAGCGTGGCCTCTACGTCTACTCTGCCTCCAAGGCGCTGGCGGAGAAGAGCATGTGGGACTTTTCCAAGACGCACACGGACGTCGTCTTCAATTCCGTTTTGCCAGATTATACCGTCGGGGCGCCACTGTCTGTCGAGAACCAGAACTTCCCTAGCACGGTCGGATTTGCGGCGTTCTATTTCCTCGGCAACGAAAAGGTCCCGCGTACTTTCATGCAGCCGCAGAATTATGTCAATGTCGTCGATGTCTCGCTGCTGCATGTCGCGGCGCTGTTGTCGCCTGCTGCCAAGGGCGAGCGCGTCTTTGGATTCGCGGGCCCTAGGACTTGGAATAGGATCACTGATGCTATCAAGGAGCTTTATCCTGATCGGAACACGGGTCTGGGGCATGATGAGGACGAAGGCGATGCGCTCATGGTTATTGAGCCGAGGGATAGAGCCGAGGAGTTGTTGAAGTGGATCAATCAGGGTCAGGGGTGGAAGAGCCTGACCGAGTCCATCAAGGAGGTTGGGGATATTGTTATTGAGGCGGAGAAGCAGGGCAAGGTCTATGACATGCCTATGGCTACTTCGTTCTCAGTTGCTGCGTTGTTGCGGGCGGGTTAGTCACTGTCGTTGACCTGTGTCTTTAAGGTAGTATAGTGATTTGCATAGAAGAGTTGGGCTAATACCGATCAGTGCTTCTGGTGCCGCGCGTTTTGGTTCATGTTCTCTTTTTGACAATACAGTAGAATGAAACACTGCTTAACGCTTACGCCATCTTTTATGATTGGTGACCATTTCCTTCATTCAATGTCACCCGAGGCTAGCAGACAGGAAATAAGTGGCATGCAAAACGATTAAAAAGGTACGTGAATGAAATTGGTATGGATATCTACAACATGATAGGGAAACCTCCACGTCAGCCTTCGGCATCAACAGCAAATAACTTACACGCCTCTCCAGCACGCCAGATGCGTCGGTCCCTAGGTCTCAATCCTTGCCCGCTGACTGAGAAATCCTCATGTGTATCGTTGCTTTGACTCGTGATTGCCCTTTCTTCTGCATTAATAGCCGCTGCTACATGTTCGTAGTGGGGAGGAATCACCAATTCCTCTACCAAAGCGTGTATGTCGAATTCTCCACCGACTACAGGACATAATCCGACTTCTACCGTGACAGTCTCCCGAGGAGATATCGTAGGTAGAACCTGCTGTAGAAGCCCGCTGATGATGAGTTTGCGACCAATATCTGGGATGTGTTCGGTGGATGCCTGATGAGCCCATGATGGTTGGAGGCGCAGAATACCGCGGACCGGGATGGGAGAGCGATTGGTGATTTCTGCACGTAATGTGAGGAACGACTCAGTCAAGACTTGGAACTCTGACTGTCCCAGGCGCGTTATGGGTGTCTCCGCCGCAACAGGGTCGTCATTGTCGGCAGAGTCAATACCTTCGGACGACGATGAATTCTGAGAGGTAGCAGCAACCACAGTCATTGTCACGTCAACATCCTGGAGTCTAAGCATGTCAATCATCCGAGGACTGAGCCGGATCCCCCTCAGATCGACGGTGCCTTGTCGCGCTGTGCCGTCTTCCTTCCAAGAACCGCGTATGTATTTGAGCACCTCCTCTCTGAACCAGAACTGCTCTCTATGCGTCATTTCTGCATTCTGAGAGAAGACTTTGTCTGCATTAACAACGTACTGCCGTTGATTAGGCGACAACAGCGGAATTGGCGCGTGTGGATCAAGCACTTGAAGTTTTGGGAGTAGCAACACCAAGCGTGCAATGTGGCCTGGATGGACAACTTCGTGAACAGTATAAGCACGCTTCCAGCCGTCCGCGATGTCAGACCTACCATCGGTCTCACGTGAAGGAGACGAAGTTGCGCTGCCTAGACTTTCTCGTACCTCGACTGACACGGTCAAGGGATTAGGCCATGCGTTGCGCAGGTCAAGCAGAACTAGGCAATGCTCTTCACTGTCAGAGGCAGAGCTTAGCCCCACCCTTTCAAGCAGAGACCTAAATCTGTCGTTACTCTTTTCTACAGGCTTGGTGGGTAGCAGGCGCGAGAAGCGTTTCTCGTTCTTTCCTTCCAGTCGGAGACGATGCTGATTGGACCAGGCGAATTCCGAGGGGAACTCTGTGAAATCGATTCGATGAAGCTGGACGCTGGCGTTGACCGTGATGTCTACCGGCACAACGACTTGCCTGGTGTATATCGAACCTTTGACTTCAGAGACAGGCTGTCCCAAATAAGCGTAATCGAACATGATCCTCGCTGCGCCGAGACCAGGTCTGCCTACAACTGTTATGTCATAGGTCACTTTCTCGCCAGGCTCGATGGATCCCACCGGTTTGGAGTCAGCCCTTGCCCAAATGAAGATGGGGTCCTCAGCAAGCTCTAGTTCGAGCTCGTACATGTCGGCTCTCGAAAGATCCTTGTCCAAGAGTGCTGCCTTCATGGATGTGGTAAGTGAATCCTCAAACGAGAAGTGCAAAAAGTCTACACTTCTGGTGGGAGAAGGGTTGTTGAGCGTCACCTGGAAGACACGCTTCTGGCCTTCCAGGACCATCAGAGCGGACTCGGACAGACTTGTACTATCGACCAGAACATGTGGCTGTGGCTGGATTACTGTACATGACAACGTAGTCCGAGCAGGCGGGGTCGCAGATCGCACGCCATCCGTGGATGCCGGGTGTGCAGCGGTGATCGCTTCCGGAGGTCCAAATAGGCCCAGTTCCTTGATCTTTATAGGTACTTCGGCCGACCAAGCATCCCGATAGATCGGAAACATCTGCTCGCGACAGCCCGCGATCTGGATTGAGCATCCCAAAATGATGGCCTTACCAACTTCCTTGGCCTCTACTGAGATCGGAACACTTTGCAAGCGGTTCGGTCCCAGAATGAAGGGAATGTGGTGTACTTTGATGACCGGACCATCCGTTGTAAGCTGAAGCTTTTCGACCCTTACCTCGAAGTCGTATGGGTTTTGCAAGGTCAACAGTACCTTTGCAGGCTCTTCCGCAACAATAATCTTTTCAGGCTCTTTCATCTCATTCTTCTCGGATGGATCATAGAGGAAGGGTGTCCGCCTCTTTGCTTTTACTTTGGCAGTCGAATCAGGCTGACGAAGCTCGCGCAACTTGTCCAGGCTTGGTTCCTCTATCCATTGGACATTTCTAACGAGGAAATCATCCCAATATGGAACCAGTGTTTCGCGCAGGCCTATCTTGCTTGCGGCATTACTGGTCCGCGACATGATAGAAATGAGACGTATTTGCTCCTCGGTCGCTAGCTTAACGCGAGCATTTAGTGTGCCAGGCGCAACGGCACTGTGAGGGCCAGCTATACGTAACAGGAGAGCCGCGAAGTATACGATTCCTGCGAGATCTGGCAAAGCTTCGCAAAAGTCGACGCAAGCACGTAAGATGCCAATCTTCAGGCTCAGACTACCGGAAGCCTGAGCATCCGCGGCATCGGTAGCAGAGCGGACGATTGCGTCTACCAGACCTTCTATGCTTGCCTCTCCCTCGCCGTGCAGCTCTTCTGCCGTCGTGGGGTGGTCAGGGTCACGGGCGCCGTAAATGGAGTGCACCTCTTCCAACAGACCATTGATGCCCGCATGCTTGCCTGTAGGAATATCAAATGCAGAAGAGAGACTAGCCGCTGGATGTATACCCATCTCCGCGGCGCCCACCTTCCTGGCTTGTACAAGTGCTGGGACCAACGAGGCGGTAAGCTCCTTGATGACCATGGCCTTCTTGCGCTCGAGTGCGAGTAACGAGAGTACGGATGCTATGCCAGCAAGCACTTTGGTGGCATCTGTCAGGGGCAGTACTGCACTAGATGAGGGATACGCGCGGAAGAGTAAATCTGTGATGGAGTGTTTTGATATGCTTTTAGCAAAGCCGGCCTTGAGGTGTGCTCGACTCAGCGATTTCCCGCTCACCATCCTGCCAATTGTTTTGGGCTCAAGCTGCCCGTCGGCGGTATGTAAGACGGCAAGCAATTTGGACATGCGAATAATGCTCTCGGAATACGCGACTGGGGGTACTGTCTCTGCGCCTGGCGCACTCGTACGATCATGGATGGTCACTATCAGATTGACAAGATCTGGTAGAAGTTGCGCGCAGCGATGCGCGGCATCTTTTGCCGCCACAGGATCTTGCGAGCCCAAGGAAGGTAAGCCGTCCTTGACTCCGTTGGGAATGCTCAACGACGAGAGCCTGTCCAGTCCAGTATAGCAGATGGCGGGAATGTGAAAATCAAAGCCAGCCCACACGAACAACAGCATGCAGACGAGGATGCTCTCAAGACCCTTGGCATACCATATATAATCGCTTGCTACCCGAGCTTTGTTGGTGTTTTCGACGAGTTCTCGCCAAGCGTCAGACCAGCGGCCTGCCAGCATATACAGGTTGCCAATGACGATTCCGACTCGAGCTTTGCCCTTGTTTCGAGCCTTTTCCGCGGCGTTTGACGAGCCGAAGGCCTGCATGGACATGCGGTCTCGGCTTGCCGTCCTAAGGCCGTCCTTTTCCGTGCGGCTTGCAGTTCTTGTCAAGGCGTTGCCCGGGATGGAAGCGCTGACCATGTCATCGAACGAGGTGGGCGGATTCACAGACGGCGAAGAGGAGCGATGATCGACGGTGGAAGGAGATCTGTTCCGCGATTGCGTGTCCGGCGCAGAGGCTGTGCTGCCCGAGCGGTCTGGAAAAGGCCTGTGGGGGATTTGAGACGTATGCGAGGATAGACCAGGAGATTGAACGCTGGGCAATGCCTGTACCGCCTTTGCATAGGTAGACAGCTCAGCCAGGAACTTGGCCGAAATGTCACACATGACAGTCTTCATCGTGGTGGATCTCGAGTCCTTCTGCGCCGGCACACACATGGCACCTTCTGGCACCCAATCTGACGAGTGATCCGGGGGGCCGTCAATGATGAGGAGCTGGCGGACCAGTATCTTGGGGAATTGCTCTTTCAGATGATCTGCCACCTTTTCTAGTTCAGCCTTTATTGCTGCATCGCTCCCTCGGTGATTTTCGCCATGATACTCCTCGGCATCCGCAATGCCAATCAGCATCATTGGTTCGCGAAAGAGCTCGTAAGGTGCCAGAGCCAGATTCGAAGGCGGAGGCATGGCAGTCGAATAGTGGTATAGCAGGGCTCCATTGGGAAAGGCCATGGGCGAGAACATAGCTTTGGGAAGATCCGATCAGCCATTGGCATTCAGCGAGCAAGAGAACAACCTACTGGAGTCCGCGCCTGCGCTCGCATCGGGACTGATGTCCCCCAAGCGTACAGAAGGTTCATGCTGTAGTCTTGCTACAAATGTCATGAAACGAGTTCTCTTAATTCTACCGGCGGGCAGGACGAGGACCCGCACGCGCGCCGACGCGATGGGTGATATAGGGTCAGCTGCCATGGAAGCATTTGGTCGAGGAAGAGTAAGTTGTTTGGCCAGCTTTGAAATTAGTCAGGTCGTCCGTGGTGCTGATCCAGACAGAGGCAGCTGACAGCATGGCCTGGTGGATGTTGTTGGTTTTTGGGTTGTTGTCGACGATGATGATGACGAGGAAGTTGTGTACTGTGTCACCCTCGGGCAATTATCGCCAATAGATGACAGAGAGCAGTCTCAGCCGGGGAGATTGGGGAGCTGTCAATTGAACGAATTCTCCAATGACGGCATGTCATGCAGAGTGTGTGTGTAGATACCGTATGTATGTGCAATGTGCAGTATATATCCTGGTGTATGCAGTATGCGGTTGGCGAATGTGGAGCGCATCTATGAATAATAATGCCTGAGGTGGCCAGAAGGATCGGGAACCACGTAATTATCTACAGTAGAAGCAGCAGTGGGAGAAGCTGTAGCGACAAGTACAGCAAACACAGTGGAACCAGGGGATCTCACTGCACGATGAGGATAAGGTATATGCTCGCGCCAAGTACAGCACAGAAATAATCAATCGAATATCGCATTGATTAACTCCTCCCATTAACAAAAAGCCACCTCGTTCTCCACATCGCAACAAACAAAAGTCAGGTACCTTTACTTACACTTTTACAGTAATTAAACCTCCCTCGCTCGGCTTGCATCTGTGATCGCTACTTCCCAAGACACTGATGCGAGTGATTTCTTGGCATATCTCCCGTCCTTCTCCACATGCCGTCGTGCCCTACTGCCATCGGACCCACCCGAGTCCAGCCAGAAGCATTCGATTCATCCTGTGGTCTACTGGAGATTGGAGCCATCCGTCCATTCTAGTTGGGCAGTGCGGGAACGGCCTTTGAGACGGAGATACTGTAACACTGCTGGCTCTAGATCTCGAACCACAGACGCCCCCGTCCATATCTTTAGTGTTGGTCATCGCATCGTCTACTTATCTGCGAGCCATTCTTGATGCGATAAACTTCATCATTCTCTTCCGACCAGGTCGACCATTCTCGCCGCCGACTTCACTTTTCCCTTCCTGATTGCTCTCGGCAGCTGACTCACCTTCCGTACCACTGGACTCCACCTTCACTTGCTCACTCTGTGCTTGATGTCGTCCACTCGCTCCATTCATCAGCGCAAGCATGCAAGCTTCTAGGCCTCGCCTTCGCTTTACTCGTTGCTTCTTCTGGAGACCATCTTCCACTGACAATCAAGTCTGCTCATCTCTACTTGTTTCGTCATCGAGCGAACAGGCCAAATTCATCGATGCCAAATTGTCTCATGTTGAGGCCACCACCTGACAACTTACTCAATAATGATTCGCGGAGTCCAGTTGGAGCGGAGGAACTCTTCTTTCTTTGGCTCGCCGAAGCCTAAATCTGCTGCTAGGTACGGTACAATCTCTTTTTCTTTTCTGTCACGTTCGCTTCTTTGCATGTATCTCTTGCTTGTGGCATGGCTCTCTTCTCTATCATTCGCCTGGCCTGTTGTAGTCGTCCTTGCTGGGGTCGCAGTACTTGAGCCCGCGCGAGACAATCACCTTGAGGGGCTGAAAACGCCCTGTCGGATGTCGGCGTGTAATCTGTGTTTGAGAATCTCAGACCTTTCAACATGGAACAAGCACTCGCAGACAGAGGATCTTAGGAGGCAGATGTTGGATGTTGCGTTGAGCTATGGATAGACCATCTGGTCGTCTCCGGTGATTTCGTCTACCGTATCGTACGCAGATGTTGCTCTGCATCAGAAAGAACCAGATCTAGATGATGGCCTTGTTCAAGACGACCAGGACCCCGGACAAAGGTATACGCCGAGAGCCGAGTCTCTGCTCATCCCGTCTACATCTGTATCTCCAGAAGCTAGGTCCTTCACCAGCCATGGCATGGGATGCAAAAGCAATTGATACATATGTCCTCCTGTTTGTCTTTGACATCCGCCTTTCCCAAGTTTTACCCCGGCGCCGAGTTGCCGAGATGTTTCATATCATTCCACCCGCATACCAGGCCCTCATGTTTGCTCGCCTTTCTGTCTGTTTATTATGATCACCTGCACTTCCTCTGCTTCTTCCTACCCTGCTCGTTTTCGTCAAAACTTTCTTCCTGCCATAACTTCTTCAATCCAACCCGGTCAGATCGCCATGGCAGGCTTCTGGAGATGGCTTTTTGCGCATTGCTTGTATTTCAGCAATATTCTCCTCACCCATGGATTGAATGGCTAACTTGTTGTTTGTAGTAACCCGTCTGTACGCACGGCAAGTCAATCAAGACCTCGTGTGCCTTTTGACGCCAGCCCAGAACTCCTGAGCCGCCTCCTCTCGGGTGACACCGATCTTGAATTAGCTGCTCGCGTGGCGAAGATCCGCGATACCATTGACATCATTCCAGTAGAAGACGTTCAAGCTGTCCTTGACTTCTGTGAAAAACTCATCTCGGACGAAGACCTCGATGTTTCCAACCTTGGTTACACGGTCATCGCGAAAATTGCAAAACATGAAGAGTGCATCCCTCTGCATCGTGTCACCTTCTTTACTAATTTCGTGAGAAATAATTCCGCCGACCATTACAATCGCCACCAATCGTGCTTGCTGTCCTTCTTGACAGATCAGGGCCGCGACATAGAAGGCTTCGAAGTCCATCTTCCGGAACTCATTTCTAAGCTCTATGGTGAATCCAGGGATACTACCTCAAAGGGTGACTTCTATCGTATCACCACCCAGGACTTGGGTATCGAACTATATGACTCGCTTGACGTTCTTTCAAACATCATCAAGTTCAACGCACGCTTCGTCTCTGACGACGATGTTGGCAATCTTATCACACAAATGCTCAGACAGGGCAAAGATACCGCAGCGAGCAAGCATCTGAAAGTGGTTTCAATCCTAGACAACCTCATCGCCTACACCTGTATACCCCGAGATGTCGTCTCCATCATCAGCAAGCTTCTCAGTTCTTGGATCGGCGCAGCATATGTTAGTTGTATGCAACATGATCGCGGTGCAGAGTACAAGAAAAGACACGAGATGATGCTTGAACATGTCTGGATGACATTCACCAGGCTCCTCAGCACACATCTCAAGGACCTAGCCATGGACGGCCTTTTGGAGAGCTTGCATGACGATAACGAGTACAACGAACAAGCACGTGGAGCTGCTATGTTGATCCACAGATCACTGACCGACATGCAAACCCGCAGGAATGTCAACTTTGATCTTGACAAGCTCCTCGAGACGCTTTCTACTGACATACCCGGTCCTGATCCCATAGCCAATTCATGTGTCCGACTCAAACTCATCCGTGATCTGTTGCAAGATCAAGAAATGCAAGCAGAGTTCGTCGCCGAGCTAGACTGGACGCAATTACACATGGCAATCGCAGTCTGTGCCACAACGCCTAGACTCTCCCGCTTCGACCGCGACGATCATCCATCACCGGGTTTAGCATGTCCAGATGGGGATAGAGTACAACAGCGACAGGCTCTGACGTCCGCAATCATTGAGCAACTTGAAAATCTTCAGTCAATAAGTCTCACGCAGTCCAGAGCACTTAGAAAAATCGCGCTCTCTGCCGCACAGCTGCTCAACGAAAGGCAAACCAACCGACTTATCGAAGCTTACCATCCGTCGGCGTTCCGTATCTCGGTGGGAAATTGGCTACCAGAGATCAACGAAATTGCCAAGACATATATTCGGGATGAGCAGATGGTTCTCAGGTGGCGCCAACGTGCGTTGACCGTTGTCAATGGAGCGCTCCGTAAAGCCCAGGAGCTGGGTGAGCCAGATGCTGTCCGAATCTGCGGCACCATCATCGTCGAAGCTCTGGAAAGTGAGAAGAACTATACTTTCCGTGGTAATCTGGTCCACTGTCTGATCTCGTTCGTTTCAGAGCACCTGATAAGCAGAGAGGAAGGGTTCAAGAGGGTTGTCGATGTTCTTCTGCAATCTGCGCGCATCGAGACGAATGCCGGTCACACGGATTTTGCAATCTATGCAAACGATCTTCTCGAACACAATGACCCTCCACAACAACAATACGCCGGCGCATCCTTCACTGGCGACGATACATTCCCGACCATGCTGCCCGAGGCCGGTCTAGTTATGCTGCTTATGAAAAGTAGTATGAGCCACCCCTTGCGTGCGCAGATGATCTACCGCGAGATCATAGGGCTGATCAATAGCCGGGATTCCAATCGACCTCCTGAAGCAACAGTAATGTTGATGAGGGGCCTTTTTCGCATCCGTAGTGATATTGAACATCACATCTTTTACGTCGCTTCCCCAGCAGGTGAACGTCTCGCGGTCGCCTTGGACAGAAATTCGGAGCGTCCAAAGTTGTCGATGCGTCGCGCATCGCTTCCGTTCGAGCGTGAGCCTTCTGAAATTACATGGAAGTATGGAGAGATCTCAGGCTTGCCAGATCAACCACCAACCACAATCAGCCCTCTGCTTCGCTCCGACAACCCCAGCGCCGCAGAGGAAGAGGCCGAGAAGGACTGCAACCTCGATATGGGACTTTGGCTCCGCACGATCACGACTATTATCAGTGAAGGCGCCGATTGGGAGACCTACAGCTATGTTATTGTCCACCTCGCTGCTCAGCTCTCCAACCAGTCTCTCTTCACCGAAGTGATAGGAGATGTAAGAGTATTAGCCAGCACCATCTGTCAGAAGGTCCAGATGCAGACGGTCCTCAAGCCACCAGAAGAGTCAGGTCTCAGACAAGGTGATGTTGCATTTTGCCTCATCGAGATCTTGACCACTATCATAGGATACCATTGGCACTTTCCGCGAAGCGAAACGGAGCGCATGGTGTCCACTTTCATCATGGGCTTGACGGCATGGGACATCACAACCGTGCCATGCATCCATGCGTTGACACTCTGTTGCTATGAACTTCCTCTATCTCTAAGCAGAGATCTTGTTCGCATTGTGGAGAAGATGTCCACCATCGTCACCAAGTCAGATGCGGCCATCCATGTGCTTGAATTTCTTGCGGGAATGTCTCGCCTCGAACTTGCATCACGCTTTCATGGAGACGAGATCAAGACGGTCTTCGGCGTCTGCTTCAGCTATATAGAATACGCAAGAGGCAAAAGACATGACGAGTCCCAGCTTCGTGGGACTAATAGATCGGCCAATCCGACTCGGCAAGGTTCGGTGGCTAGTGGTCAACGACCTTCGACTGAAGACATTCCGCAATACGTTTTCGCCATCAGCTACCACGTCATCACTTTCTGGTTCCTGACGCTCAAAGGGGACGATCGAAGAAAATACTTGCCATGGATGGAGTCAAGGCTTCTCAGCCGCGATCAGGCCGGCAATGTCGAAGGTGAAGCAATCGTGACGCTTGATCATCTCTGGCGTATGACTGAGGGACGGAACGAGGACAGTGCATCTGCTGTCACACCATCAGGTTCGACTGAAGATCCAACCACCAAGACATGGATCTCCGAATACTGCATGTTGACGGTTTCGATCCAGCCAAAGGCGACATTGGCAGAGATGGTTGAAAGACGTTGCTCTGGAACAGATTTCCTTCAGCTGCCAGTCGCCGCTGGGTCCGAAGCCACACCAGAAGATGTTTTCACGCAGCACTCTTTGGCCACTGCCATAAATGGGCCGTTTAACAGTGCGGCCCCACCCATACCTCTGCCTATGACTGACGCGACAAAGCGAGCACTTGGCATCTTCGACCGAACCTCACCCATCGACTACTTCAAGTGTGGTATCATCTATGTCGGAGAGTCTCAGACCAAGGAAGCCGACATTCTCGCCAATGTTTCTGGTTCCCCTGATTACCTCCTTTTCATCAACGGCATGGGAAGTCGTATCAGGCTCGCTGGGTTCCGCGGCAACGTAGCTGGTCTGGACACGTCTGAGGGTGCTTTTGACGGCCCTACCACGTACCAACATACGGAGGGAGTCACGACGCTTAATTATCACATCACTACTCTAATGCCTACCAATCGCGAGCACGATCCGCTCTGCACGCGCAAGAAGTCTCACGTGGGCAACGATTACGTCAACGTCGTCTTCGACAACTCCGGTTTGCTTGCGGGCTTTGACTTTCACACTTTCCCATCCGCCTTCAACTATGTCTACGTTGTTGTCACTCCTGAGGCTCGTCAGACATTCATCCAGACACGTACCCGGGCAGCACGCCGCGCCGTCAGCGGCAGCACCGGTGATGGCGGCAAGGACGACGTCGTCTGGTTCCAGGACAGCTGGTTCAGAGTGCAGGTGTTGACCCGTGAAGACTTCCCGGATATCTCTTCGGCAGCGGAGACCAAGGTCGTCTCTGGCAAGGCTCTCGCCGCCTACGTGCGTAACCTTGTGCTCAACGCGGAGGTGTTCTGCCGTGTCTGGACCAATCGCGGTAGCGGAGAATACCCATCCAGCTGGCGTGCACGACTGGGCCAGATCAGGCAGCTGAGAGAAAGGGTGGAGAAGTTGGAGAAGGAGAAGGAGAAGGAGAAGGAGGGTAACAAAAATGTGTAGGCATAACTGGGCAGGGAAAAGGCAAAAGGAAACTGCATCTGGGAGACGGATTTGCATAAAAGCGTTACATCTTCCACATCGACCACTATCAGGTTGGAAGAAATGGGGTAGTCACGATGGTATCACGGGTATCAAAAAGTCACTTGTAGTCACCTTACTTTAGGTAATAGTGACTACGACAGAATTCAAAAAAGTGTTCATCTCTTATCCCTCGACTAACCAATGAGTACTTTGCGCCAAACCCCAGCTAAGGCGTTCATCAGCGATGGTCCACTGTAGTTCCGCAGGCGAAGCACTGCAAGTGGTGTGACAACCCAGCCGCAGATTCCGATTCCGACCGAGGGCTTTAACACGCTTATAGTGCAGTGCCCTGCCTAAGTATTGTACACTATCTTACCTACCCCAGCGCAATGATTTGTCTGTACTGTAGACCATCAACAGAGATCCATCCCATCACTGTCGAAATCGCCGAACACTCCTGCATCTTGCATGCAACACGTGACAAGGTATGCATGTTTGACATTACTCTCATCAGCCAGATCACTGATGTGCATTGATAGCTATAGCTACTGTATGCAGATGGCCCCCCAATTCTGCTGACCCACGACCTCAGCTTTCCCCAAGAAAGAAAGCCCCGGGTACGTCACTCTTTTGGTCCGTGCGCAGTGTCTGAACCCTTTCCTAGAGGTGGAGGAAAGAGGGGGGAGTTGTTTCGGTGGTAAAGGAACGGCACCCTCTCGGGAATCAGATACGAGATCTGGAGATCGAGAAGGAATGTTCTGGATCTGGTGATTGTTGCGTTTCGCAGTTCACTTATGCGACGACAGGGATGATACACACTCTGCTCGCGAATGTCTCTCTGATATGATTGCCTGACTATTAGTGTGCTCTTTCACGTCCATACCTCCCTCTTCTGATGACTACGACTAGAGACGACCGGACCACCGACCAGCTCAAGAGACTGTACAGAAGAAGCGGCAGATGATATCACTCCGGGCGGCTACGACGCGCAAAACGCCTTTGCCTGGGGGTTTGCTTCAGGTCAGCTGCGGCAACAAGAGCAGCAGTACGGGGAACGGTGATGGGGGGTCGTGGGGAAGAGCTGTGATCAGCAGCGACCGTGAAGGTGCATCTACTGGCGGCTTCCGGCATTGTACACAGAGACAGAGACGTGGATTTGCGAACCTGAGGAATCCGGGACATGTCATTTGCAGAGACGTGTGGTTCACGAGCACGCAGCCGAGACTGGACGTCGAGGATGGATTCCCTGGTCAAGGCTATGGTGCAGCAGGAGGGGACCACAGACCACCGGATGGACGGACTTTGAAGCTTGGAAAGAGTGAGTCCTGTAGCTCAATCGTTTTACTGCAGTGTCTTGTGGCTGACAAGAGATAAAAGCTGTACGAATCCTCCACGAACGTCTACCCACACTCCTCGCGAGTCCATTACCGCAAGAGATCCTTTCTCCGAGCATTCGCCTGCATCTCTTCCCCTCGACACATCCGCACCTACCTACTGTATCTGGCCGACTCGCATATCTAGCTGCGCTGTGGACATCACCCATCGCATGGGGTCGCGTGCCGGTAGTCGGCAACGTCAAACTCATCATCCTATCCGAGCGCATGATGCGCAGCGGCACGGATTTCAAAGACGAGAAGCTAGTGGTCAAATGGAAGACCTGCGGCAAGACGAAGAACAAAGGCACGGGAGGTCTGTACCGAGGCATAGGAGCCTCGGAGCACGTGGATAAAATCACCGAGCTTCTGGGCGGAGAAGAAAAGAGCGACCAAGACGAGTTCTGCGGACTCTTCATGTTCGAGTTTGACGAACAGGGACGCATAGCTAAACATGTCATCGAGCATGTCGAAGAAGGCGGCGACTGGGAGGCCAAGACCGGCAAGGTCGTCAGTGTCACTGATTGGCTGCTGGGCAGGTGGAACGGCAAGGGCAAAGAGGAGGGTGTGCCCGGTCTCGCGTGGTGTGAGAATGGAGATTCGAAGAAGAGATTCGATCGGCGGCCTTCTGGTCAGTAGCAAAGACGCAGACCAAGGGTATAAGTGATGAGAACGAGCTGTACAGTACACGATCTGATTTTTGGGAAAGTCAAAGGCGTTACACGGAGCCATACAAACTCCCAAAAACATGGCTATCGACACAAGGTAGGACGGCAAGCAAGGGGAGGCGTTGAACATGATCTAGCATAAGTGAGCAGGCTTTCTCAACTCTGAATATATCTGTATAACAAATCTCCCTTTTGCATGGATGCATAGCAGTCTCTACAGCTCATATGCCTAATCATTCTCCATCTCATTATGCACAGCCAGCTAAATATACGAAAGTGTAAGGCATATATACCACACCTTTACTTTGCACTATAGCTTCGAAATCTCCCGGATCGCACTACTCGGGATTGGACTGTGACTACGCGGCTTCTCGGACATTGCGCTCTCCGTGTTCGCTTGCGCGGTGTTATGGTGATCATGAGATCTAGTGTGTAGATGGGATTGGGGCGATGTGCTTATATACTGCGCGGAGAGATTATCTGCGGTATGCACTTCTACCGAGTGCTTGCCTACCGTATATAGATGCAGTGGATCTTGGATACCTAGCCAATAGGTCGTTGTACATATCGCTAGTGCAACCAGCACGTGGTGGATACCTCACTGCACCTGTACAAGTGGGAGACCAGAGGACTTTTGTAACACCAGGGGGAAATGGAAGCTGGGTACTGTACCTACTCTTAGCGGGACAGTAATTAGAGTTTCCGGCGGCTGTGAATCGTCATGGCAAGGGCCCTGGTCCGAGCTTCGCATGGTTCTGGCATCACTCGGATCCAGCTTTGGCAACACTGAGGGACCCGCGGGAACTTGCTTGTTGCACCTGTGCACTCTCCGGAGAACCACAGAGAGACAAGAGACACGACCAAGTCTCCTATTGATGGCATTGATTGTGTTTTTACAAGACTACCCTACTTGTTTTTCTATCCATCCACAAAAATAATCATCGAAATATTGTGCACGACGTTCTCG
Source organism: Neodothiora populina (assembly GCF_041146345.1). NCBI lineage: Eukaryota > Fungi > Ascomycota > Dothideomycetes > Dothideales > Dothioraceae > Neodothiora > Neodothiora populina. Next base: position 469,439 of record NW_027191405.1, on the reverse strand, counting down.
TCTCGGACAGGACACTAGATACCCTGTGTAATACCAATAAGAAACAAGACGGAAGTTGCAACTCGTCAGAAACAGAAGGCACGTTGAGGTGTACGCGGCAGCCTGAGATTATTGCCTGACGACTCCTCTTCCTCTGGATCAGGCAGAACATACGCGCATGGGCGAAGCGACATAATAGAATAAAGGAAAAGCAGTAGTCAGGATGTCTGTGACGACGGGAACTGACATCAGTAAGGGGAATCATTTGATGATTGATACATAGCGACAGCGAGACTGACCTTGGGCCGACCCTTCCTCAGATCACCCGGTCCTGAACCTCACGGCGCAGGAGAAGCAATACTACAGCACTCTCTTCAACCAAGCAGATACGGACAGTCTCGGCGTGGTGACGGGCGAGGTCGCAGTCAACTTCTTCGAAAAGACAAGAGTAGCACCGAATGTACTGGGAGAGATATGGCAGATCGCCGACTCGGAGAACCGAGGCCTATTGACCAAGCCAGGCTTCTGTGTCGCTCTGCGGTTGATCGGACATTATCAGGCTGGACGCGACCTCAGTCCTGATCTTGCCTTCAAGCAGGGTCCGCTACCCAAGTTCGAGGGTGTTTCTATCCCTCCTCCCCCAGCTGTGGCAGTCGCTCCTCCTGCTCACCCCAATTCGCCTGCTCTTGGCGTGCCGCCTGCTGGTGCATTGCAGCCTCAGGGCACAGGTATCCGTATACCACCAATGACCCCGGACAAGGTCGCTCAGTACTCTGGTCTGTTTGAGAGATCAGGCGCACAAAATGGACAACTCGCAGGTGAGAGATATCAATCACTCGACGGCTAAGTAGCATTATCACTGACTTGTTTCAGGCGAATCGGCAAAGGCCATCTTCGAGCGAGCTGGTCTACCCAATGAGATCTTGGGCAGAATCTGGGGTCTCTCGGACCGGGAAGGCAAGGGCTCGCTCGACATGACTGAGTTCATCATTGCCATGCATCTTGTTTCTTCGTACAAGTCTCGCACTCTCACTGCTCTACCTAGCGTTCTCCCTCCTGGGCTGTACGAGGCTGCAGCCCGCCGCGGTGCTCCTCCTCCACACGGAAGCCGCAATTCCGGATCCATTCCCTCCGCTATCCCCAGACAACTCACCGGTACACAGCGCGCACAAAGTCCCCTCGCTCGTGCTACGTATGGAACGCCCCCTCCTCCCATGTCGGCTCAATCTACCGGCGGTTGGCTCATCACTCCTCAAGAAAAGGCCAAATACGACCAATTCTTCAGCAGCATCGATACTGCGGGCATCGGCCACCTCAGCGGAGACCAAGCCGTGCGATTCTTCAGTGACTCCGGTCTCCCGGAGGATTCCCTTGCTCAGATCTGGGATCTTGCAGACATCAACTCCGAGGGACGCTTAAGCCGTGATGAATTCGCTGTCGCCATGTACTTGATCAGACAGGAGAGAAGTAAACCCGCAGGAGGCCCGCCTCTGCCGGCTTTCCTTCCTCCTGCGCTTATTCCCCCAAGCTTGCGCAACCAGCCGAGACCTGCCGCTCAGACGACAGCGCCCGCTTTCGACAATGCAGCAAACACGTCTCAATTCCCCAAGTCTGCTACAGAGGACTTGTTTGGTCTTGACTCTCCTCCGAAGCCTGCGGCTTCAACGCCTGCCCTCTCCGCCCAGACCACTGGTGTTCCGCCTGTATTCGGTGCCCCGGTGAGCAAGGATCCTTTCGGCGCCAACGCTTCGTCCACTCCGGTTTCGCCACAGAAGACCGGCTTTGCGCCTACGCCCGCCGCTTCCTCCAGCATGTTCAAGCCTTTCATGCCCTCGTCGGCATTCGGCGCAAGTCTGGCTGCTCAGCATACTGGAGGCAGCAATGCTTCATCTCAGCCAGCACAGGCAAGAGCGATGCCGCCCCCTAGCGTCATGGATGATCTGCTCGGCGAAGCTCCGGAAGACGAGACCAAGAACATCACCACTGACACCACCGAACTGGCCAACATGTCCAACCAAATCGGCAACCTTCGGAACCAGATGCAAGATGTTCAGACCAAGAAGGAGACTCACCAGCGTGATTTGTCCGCTACAAACAACCAGAAGCGCGACTTGGAGATGCGTCTGCAGCAGTTCCGTGCCTCGTACGAGCAAGAAGTTCGCGCCGTCAAGACACTGGAGGAGCAGTTGACGGCTTCTCGCACCGAGACCACGAAGCTGCAGAAGGATCTTGCTATGATCGAGGGAGCATATCAAGACTTGAGCACACAGCACCAGACCATCGCTCAACAGCTACACGCCGACCAGCAGGAGAACGTCAGCTTGAAACAGCGCATTTCTCAGCTCAATGCAGAGATTGCTCAGCTCAAGCCTCAGGTCGAGAAGATGCGATCTGATGCTCGTCAACAGAAGGGTATGGTTGCCATCAACAAGAAGCAGCTTGCGACCAACGAGGGTGAGCGCGGTAATCTCCAGACTGCGATGAGCACACTCGCCAACGAGGCCGAGGAGTGGGAGAGACAGAAGGCTCTTCACGAAGAGAGGGAGAGGCAACACGAGGAGAAGGGACGGCAATTGCAGGAGCGGGAGGCACAGCTGGCAGAAAAGGAATCGTTGCTCAAGCAGCGAGAGCAGGAGCACCTCAAGACCGTTGAGCAACATCAATCTCGTGCTGCTGAAGAGCAAACTCGAGAAATCGCGTCTCCTCGATCTGCCGTTGTCAGCCCGGCAGCGTCCGTCAGCACTAATCCTTTCTTCAGAGGTGCAGGTGCTACTTCGCCCACCGGATCTGTCGCACCGAACCACAGTGCCTTCGACGCCCTTTTCGGTCCTTCATTCTCGCAGCAGCAAACACACACCGAAACGCCTCCTGCCGTTTCCTTCCCTGCCAACGAGTCTGGCCAGTCCGTGTCTTCTGAAGGTCGTCCCACGCCGTCCGTGACTCCTCCTATCTCGGCTGCTCACGACCACGAACACCCTCCACCTCCACCTGAGTCTAGACAGTTCACGCCTAACAATCTGCCAATGGGTACGCTTCAGCGTGAAGGTTCACTCGACTCTTCTGTCCGCGCCGCGGCTCCTGCCAGCATTGACAACCGAAGTGTCGCCACCGGGCCTGTTTCGTCCCCGTTCGACGGCCCAAATGCATTTGAGCCATCTCCTTTCGGCCACGAAAACCTCACTACCCCACCAGCTCAGACATCCGGTCCAGCATTGCAGGGGATACACGCTGGGCAACTGGCTGCAGAGCCGACTCAGCTACCGACACCTCTTCCAGAGTCCGAGAACATGCCCGGCGCTTTCCCTGAAGAAACTGCAACTCCCCTGACGACTCAGACGACTGGTCAGGGTCCGGAGATCCACGCTCCTGTTGCGAGAGCAGCCACTCATGACGACTTTGACTCGGCTTTCGCTGACTTTGGCGATGCACCTCAGTCCAAGGGCAAGGAGCCTGCCCATGATGCGTTCAATCCTGTCGAACATGCTCACGGTTCCTCGACCAATGTAAACGATGAGTTTCCTGCCATTCGCGAGCTTGAAGACAGTGATAGTGACAGTTCCAGTGAGCATGGCTTTGACGATGACTTTAGCGCTGGTCCTTCCGCTGGTAACGGCGCGCCTCTTGAGCCGGTCGAGGCTGAGCATGTCGAGCATGTCGAGCATGCCGCTCCTTCTATTGCTTCTCCCGTCGCATCAGGTATGACCGCGCCTGGCCCGTTCGTCACCGCAGCTGCTCTTCGTCCACACCTTGGCGAAGACTCTCGCGCTGTGTCTGAGGCGCCGTCTATCTCTGCTCAGGTCTCTCCGCCGTCATACGATGCCAGCGTCGAGCATCACGCAGGGTCAGGCCAGCTCCCACCTGAATTTGGAGGATTACTGCCCTCTCGCGAGGATCCGACGCAATCAGCGGTGCCTCACAGTGTGCCCCATCAAGCTGCTCCTCACACTCCCACCACCGCCACCTCGGACGTCTTCCACGATGCAGGATCACGCCCAATCTCCACGTCGACAGACCTCGGCGCTGCTGCTCATGCTGCCCCTGTAATTGCTGCTGCGGCGACCGAAGTCAAGGCCGAGCCCGTGCACGATGACTTTGACGACTTCGACGATCTCGAAGAAGCTCGCGAGGCCACAGTCGAAGACCCCGACTTCGGCATAGAATCCGAAGTCCGCGGTGACGAGTTCACCCCTACTTTCGATTCTCCCAGCCACTCCATCTCCACAGTCCACGGACCCTCTGCCTCATCGACAACAAACGGCTTCAGTGGATTCGAGGGTAACAACGGCAGCCACCACCACGCAAACCCCAGTCTGTCAACCGCATTCGCAAACACCCAGCCCTCCCAACCATCCGCAGACTGGGACGCCATATTCTCGGGCCTTGACACTTCGCCGGCCGTGAACACCGAGCCCACATTCCCCGGCCTAGACCCTGCGCAAGCGACCTCCCCCGTCAACTCAGGTCCCACAACAGCAAACATGTCAGGTTTGCCCTTCCCGGGCGTAGACAACACCCGCGAGGCCGGCCCAAGCAGCAGTAACCTCCAGCCCACGAAACCGGCGCTCGGTAGAGCAATCACTAATACTGGCGAGCATGACGATCCTACTGTCAAGAGACTTGTGGGCATGGGTTTCAATAGGGATAAGGCTGTTAAGGCGCTTGAGGATTATGATTATAATATCGAGAAGGTATGTTCCTTCCTTGCTTTTTTGCATGTTTGACGTCTGTATAAGAGAGACATTTGATGCTAACGGGTTCTCATAGGCTATCGATTACTTGACCTCGACCGCCTAGAGTACCTTCCCCAATCCACTCGCTTCTGCAAGCGATAAGACAGGAAAATAGTCTCGAGGTAGTAAGAATATCGAAACTACCCGATAAAGAGGAAAGTAAGGCGCGGAAGTCAAGTGTGTACAAGCGTGTTTTTAGCGAGGACAGGAGGGGCATAAGTGGGGAAGGATGCGAAAGGCATGGGGCGGGAATCAGGGTCGTGGACTTGGCGGCACAGAGCATAGCTGTTCCACATAGGATATAGTTCGACAGGATGGGGAGGATAGGATAGATGGCTTGTGGGGCGTGGGTTTTATGTATTCTTTGAATCTAGTTCTTTTCATCTATTCTTATTCGCTTATTGATAGGCACTCTTGTGGTTTTGTATTTTGTGTGTAGCTTCACGTGGGATTCTATCTGAATGATGGGTAAGGGCCTTCATCTAGTGCAGAAGCCATCTTGTCCTCTCTTATTGTCTGTCCTTAATCCTTTCCTTCTGTACTTCTTCTCTCGGTTTAGCTACCTTATCTCCTCTTCTTGTCTTGTGCGCGCGATTAGAACAGAGGGAAGGGAAAAAGTGCAACGAGGAATTCATCATGTGTAAAGAAGCAGAGGGCAGAGTGGGTAATGAAGGCTTGTAGTCGATAGAGAGAAATAAGGATATAGCGGTGGATTCATATTGATGAATAGGGCTATGGATGAATGGAATAGAATTGTCGAGAAAAGACGAAGCCGACAGAAAAGGAGAAAAGGAAGCAGAGTGACAGCAGAAAAACATAAGCTGGGGACAAGGAGACCGACCTCACCTTTTTGCTTTTTTCCTCCTCTTCCTCATTATCTTCTTTCACATCCGCATTTGTATCTTGTTCCTTGCCCACATCTTGATCCTTATTCTCCTCCGTGTCCACACCCTCGCCTTCGTCCTTCCCCATATCCTACTCCATAACCTCGTCCTCATCATCGTCCGTTTCCTTGTCCTCTTGAATCGGCGACGAGTCTGCCAGTCTACACTCTTCTCCATCATCGACCTGGCTCGTTCCTGATGAAGGCGGGTTCTCTCTTCCAGGACAGCACTCCCAATGATTCAGCCAAGAAGTCCACATGAACGTATACTCATGCTCGTCACCAAGGACCCTGCACGCTATATCAATGGTTTCATGGATACGATCAAACGCGACAGCGCCATTGTCTGTTTGCCAGTCAGTCATTGCGACATGAGCACTTGTTCGAAGAGAGTCCGGGTGCTCCGTGCCATAGAGCCTTGTTCTGATCTTTAAGACCTCTCTTATAAGAATCCGGGCCTCGTCTAGTGTTTCAGTGTTGCACCACATTATAGTAACGAACTCCTCCATTACTGACAAGCAGTGTGGATGTCACTCTCCCCTTAGCTTGACCACGTTTTGGACAGCGGCCCTACAAAATGAAAGAACCCTTGACAAATTTGGTGTGCTCGAACCAGATATAATTGCCAGGTCCTGAGAAAGAGCCGACAAATCTCGCAGGCAGATTGCACAATCATTATGTACTGCCTCTATATTAGCATGTATGATGGATCTGTAGAGGGATTCGGCTTTTTGCATGTCTGTTTCGCTTATCTCGCTCATATGTTTCTTTGGAGTCAAAGATTGCGCATAGTAATACGCGTCGCGTAGATATGGCGAATGTAGCTGTCCATGGATCTCGGCATTGGTATTTACGACAGTTTCAAAGAGGGACTTCCCTCTTTGCAGATCTATAGTGGTGGCGTGGTCTCCACATAGCAGTGTCCGAGCAAGACAACCCAAGTAGGGCAGGCAAGATGGACCTCCTGCTCCATGCCGTTCGATCTGTGTCTGGACGACTTCCTCAAACTATGACTTTATCTTCACCCACTCGTCGTACGTGGGCTGCTCAAGCTGCAACAGCTTGTGGGTGAACCTACATTGATCATGAAGAAGTTTTCTCATCGTCGTCGCCGAAGAGACTCTTGCCTGTTTCGATAGCAAGGCTTACGATCTCTTTAGCATCGGCATGTCGATTCGGACCTAGTCCCAATACTATATTAGCTATCTTTCTAAGCAGGAGGAAAGTTTGCACTGTGTCTTCGCCTCTCGTGCCTCTGCTCTCCTCTATCAGGCGTTTGAGGGTTATTTCTGCGGCAGGATATCGTTCCGTACCGAGTCTCTCAACAACGTTGCCGAGAAAATATAGATAACCAGCATCTACCTTATGCTCTCCTTGTTCCCTGTGGCCATTGTAGTGTTGGAAAAATGGCTCAAGCAGCTGCACTGCGTATGCTTGTGCTGTATCATATCTACCTTGTTTCATATATCTGTCAAAAAGAGCTTGCTTCATCGCTACCGTCATCGTGCTAGCATCGTCGAGTCTGTAGGCTTCATCGATTACTTCCATAAGCTTTCTTCGAAGCTCGTTGGCTGCGTGTGTTCGATTCTAAGCCATGAGCAGTGATTGAAGTATTATATTGCAACTGGAGGTTTCCTCAATGCTATATCCGTACTCTTCTTCAAGGTCCTCCAATGCCTCTCGGTATAGCAGTTCCGCTTCACGAGATCGACTTCGTCAGGTATATCGAGACGCGAGAAGCATTTTCTTTCTAGAACAGTGCAATGAATCTCTCCAATGTGATGAGGTTTCTAATTGTAGACTTCTCTCAATGGATGTTGCCAATGATTTGTATCTATTTTGGTGTATGGCATAGTGCGCCCGTACCTATAGAATCTCGGCTGCCAAATACTGTGCATCCGGCTTATCAAATTCGTTCCCTAGTATATTTTCCGCGTGGGGTTCAAAAGACCGAGCTCTGGAGAAGGTCTGAGATATTTCATCCTTACGATATGCATTGTAAAAGCTGGAAATTGCAATATCACAACATCTTTGATATTCTCCATTTCGATGAAGCCATGCTCGTGTAGCAAGACGGACAAGTCGATGCAACTCGAATTCAGTGCTGTTGGCTCCTTCGCGAAGAAGGCACAAGCCTAGGAGCAACCCGATGGCATCTTCGAATTCTGAATTCTCCATGCCATGATTGATCAGGTAATCAGGAATCCTTTGTCTGTCAAACATGCAGACAAGTGAAAGGATGTGAGCTGCTGCTCTGTTCTCAGCCTTCACGAATGAGAAAGATATTCCCAAGTCCTAATAACAGATTTTGTGACATCTACATCCCTTCGTAAGTCCCCTGCCTCTGCATTTAGGAGCGACATTTCGTTTTGTTCGCTAGAACGAAGTAATGCGAGATAGCTTCAAATCGTCATCCTTTGTTTCCTGGATATGTATGCTGCTGCTTGTCTAATCGCCAGTAGGATATAGTCGAGTTCCTCGGTTGATAGTTGAACAGCTTCTTCGTTATCATCGCTTCTTGTATAATTCGTGTAAAAAAGTGTACGTGCTTTGTCCTTCGACATCGGTTGCACTTCAAGCACACAGTCTTCCCTCTCAACAAGGTCAAGAGCAGCATCTCTGATTCGGCTAGTCATAAGGACACTCCCGCCCGCCTGTCAAGGAATATACTTCAGCATACCGAACTCATGCTGTTAAGAATCATTATTGTCGTGTCTCTCTCTAACGAAACTAGGGTCGTCGGCACTGTCTAGAAGCATCAACCAGCGTCCACTCGACTCGCTCATTAATCACATATGTACGATTTCTAGAAAGTCGATCTTCGGATCTTCAACACCTGGTAAGTTCAGCATTTTTGCGATATAGGTGTAGCTCGAGCGAAATCGTGCGGGACTGCTAGCATAAACCCATAGGATGGCAACGTTAGAGTGTTTCTCTCGGACTCGGTAGCCCATTTCGATGGCTACCTGTGACTTCTTATTATTATTAGGGACATCATTAGTGAACACCCAGTCTTCCATTGTGAGATACTTGCCCGACACCTCCGAGCCCGATAAGTGCTGCACGAGTACTGCGTTGCATGACCCCGAAAAGCCTGTCTATGTTAAACAGTAATCTCTTGCGTCCAACAAAGTTTTCGTCCCTAGGAACTGTCGTAATAATGCCTGCCTGCGAGCTTCTTGGAGCTACGAAAGATTAGCTTTAGTATGAGCCGGATAGTGATGTAAGTAGTAGCTTACATTGATGTTCTCTTCGGCTGGCGGCCAATTCAATTCTCGTCAATTCCGGTACGAATATCGTGAAATTCTCATCATTGTCAGCTTTGAACTTATTGAGACTGAATGATCTGTATCCAGATACATCCGCCGGTGCGTAATGATTGTAAATGATTATTCGTTGACCACCTGTTCCAGCTTTCGTTTCAGTACGAATGCAAACATGTCGAATAGAACGTCCTACTCTTAAAGTGATTATTCCGTGCTTGGTATCATGCTTTTGGTAGAAGCAGATAATCTGCAACCTCCCATATTCTGCCCAGAAATCTCTGCTCAAAGAGAGCAACTCGGTGCTCCCAGACTTTAAAGTCCTCAGGATGGAATAATCGGGACTATTAGTCCCCGCCAGCTTTTCAATCCAAGTGGCTTTGTTCGTCCAATTACTACTCTGCATTGGTGCGCCTAGAAATAGACATCCTGCTGTGGATAGGCGGACGTTCTCAAAGGCTTTACCGTGATTGGCAATGACTAGGGCCTGTAGAGCACGGTAAGACCATGTAAGTATTGACATGAGGAAAGCTTATCTGCTGGATCACAAGGCCCCCAAGGCTATGACCAATGAAAACAAGAGGTCTATCTTGAGTCTGAACTGCAGTGAGTCTTCACAGATACACCGGGAAGACCGAGGATTTCTCCTACCTCTTCATCGCGCCTGTATTGTGTAATCACATTCAACAGCTGCTCGCCACAAGCTCTCAAGTTTGTTTCATGTGATCTGGAGAACCAATTTGATTTGTAGCTGTATGTGGCAATTCTGCACGGAGGCAGATACTTGGGCAGCAGATCTCTGGGCTAGAAAAATGAAGGCTTGTCTTGTTCTGCTGTGTTACCATCACGACTACACCATGTTGTATAGGGATTCGATCCTAGCCCTTGTACGAGGACGATACTAGAATGCTTAGTAAGGATAAGCCTCGTCGCACGTTAGTGATGGCTCACACTACTTTTGCATTCTGCCCATCAGGACTGCCTTCGACCCAAACATTCAGACCTTCCTGTTTCACAGTTTCCCTCGTACACAATTCGGGCACTGTTAAGCTTGACATCGCAATGTAGGAAAAATCACATCATTTCTACCTTACCACTTCATGTGTATAATAGACCTGGTAATTTATAGCTAAATTGAATCTCGTGAATGTAAGGTTGGGTTCGATCAAGTCCCCACCATCCTTTCAGCCTATTGCGGCTGCTGTAAACGGTGGCGGCATTTGCAAGACCAATGGGAACCCGTAATGAACCCACTTTGATACCCAATCGGTCAGCAAAACAACACGAGAGGACGCCTAAGCAATATCTGTTCATGTGATGATACTCCTCGAGTCTATCGCGACACGGACCGTGGTAACCTGTGGGGCGTCTCATGCAGACTCGGACTTGAAGAGTGCCTGTTCAGGCTATCCACTCGGCGACCTGCGAGAGCGGCTTAGCACGATTGAGATGATGACCTTCAGTACTGTTTTTCATTCATGCTCAGTGGTATGATCTAAGTGTAAGTATGTGGGTAGATATGAAGCGTAGACTGGAGTGTATCAGATACCTACTGCATCCAGTGATATATCGAGTGTCGATGTACACGAAAGCTAATGAGCACAAGGCAAGGTAGGTGAGTTTTGACCAGCATCGAAATCTGTGCATCATTTCGTTGACCTAGGTGGGAGCTGTGCTTGTTGATGCTGCTGAACATGTTCGTGTGTCGCAGTATTGATACCGACAAGAATTAATTAAGCTGCTGCGACGCTGTTGGAGATGCTGGCTTATGGCACTATCAATACAGATGAGGACTGCGCTTAGTCATCCGCCCCTTTAGCTCAGTTGGTAGAGCGCGACACTAGTATCTCCTCGAGAAGCAATGTCGAGGTCGCCGGTTCGACTCCGTCAGGGGGCAAATGGTAGGAGAGTGCTGGTTCGAATCTGTAGGATCGGATTGGTCCTCCTACCTACCTTCTTCTTTATTCATTTTTGGTACTAATTTTTTATACCTTGAGCATTGCTGCCGAAGTGCCATCGATGTCATAATGCACGTCAGACCTTCCAAGGACTCTGCTTGGGATATGTAGACATAACTACACTACTTGCTTTTGGTGCTACGGGTTCGCACAGCATGTTCACGCAGGCAGGGAAATCTCAATACAATATGTTACTGTAGTATTGCATTTCCTTAGGACTCGCTGTTTCTACAATTGCAGCGCAGTATTCTCAAAGTCATCCTTTAGAATTTCGACCGTTTCGCTGTTGCGCTTGAGCATCTAGGCAGCTGTACTATTCCAGAACCACACTGTAAAGATGTGAGTCTCGATTGCCAGCTGCTCTCACTCGTCGAGCGCTATGATCAATCACTAGTCACAAAAGAGGGATCTTAGCTGAGGCTCGAAACCCACTGTACAGTGTTTTGATCATGTATAGTGATGAAGCGTGGAACCACTTTGCTACTCCATACTTCCTTCCTAACTCACTTAGCCCATCACATCTTCATTGTCCCCTTCTTCGAACACAAAATCAAACTTATCGCCCAACCTCAATCTTCCCACAGTGCCAGCAGCAAAGGGGCGTAAAAAAACAAAAGAAATGGACTAGCCGCGAATCGAACGCGGGACCTTCTCCACTCAGTCAGAGCTTCAGCTGGTAAGCCGGAGATGCTAAGAAGACGTTATACCACTAAACCACAAGCCCTTTTTGATGAAATTATTGTGCAAGTTGATGGTATAAGAATTTTCACACTCTAGGTCTCGCTGTGGCATACTAACACTGTGCCAGTCGTGGACATTTCTCTGCTTTAGTGCCAGAGAGGAATAGCGACGGCTCGAGTCAATATTGTAGGTCTAACTATACATTTGTTTGCTTCTTGGAAGTTTGTTTGGGTTCATTTCGAGTCATAAGCTATATATGATTATATAAAATGTAGATCAATCGATCGATGCGACCTGTCCAACAAGATGGCATAGTCTGTTATCAAAACAAACGACATCAAGTCTCTGCCAGGCATCATAAGACATTGAAGCAGTAACATCGCTTTTTTGGTTTCATATCACTCGTCCGGTACAAGCGCTTTACACTCTGCTGTCCTGCTTGGCGAATTGACGACCAGCAGCAAAGATGCTGTCGACGACATCCTTGAAGGTCTGCTTGGTCTCTGCGGGGAGCTCGTTGACCGACTCGGCAGCGGGGTCTTCTTCCTCGTTTGTCCACTGGAGCTCGAGGGTGTGCGACTCGAGCTTAGTGTCAAGACCGTAGATGTCCTTTGTGGCATGCGAGGGGAAGCCGCGAATTTGCGAAACTAGGCTCAGAAGCTCGGTGACATCGTCCCTGTGGTTGAAACTGTTAGTTTGCTTGTTTCGCATCATGCTTCGAAGTGGTGGAGTTGGTCATTGAGAGGGAACGTACTTGGGGAAGTCACCAGTCTTCTCGATGATGTTTGCGCCGCTGTTCTCGGTGGTCTTGATCACGGCCTGGCGGTTGGGCTCGCCAGTGATCTCGACAGTGTGCTGAGCAGGACCAGAGAAGGGCTTCTGAACTCTGATGTTGAATTCACCGGAAGGGGGAGGGGCCATTGAGCGAGGCATTTTGTGTTGGTTTTGGTAACGGGTAAGATTGGAAAATGTAGAGTTTGTATTGTAGCTTTTTCGAGTTGAAGAAAACCTACGAGATATTGTTTATATTTGAGCTCTTGGAGGGATCGCTTATAGAGGGGTCGCTCATGCTCAAGCTCTGAAGCGAATTGCATATGGTGACGCTTACATGACGTCTCTCACCTCTCACTTTCACAACAGTGTCTTTCTCAGGAACCGCCAATTCCTTCTCCCGATGATCGAGCACTCACCGATTGCCGCTTGCGATTTGCGATGCTGGCTTAACTACTCGGTTGTATTGTGGGACTCTTTATAGACAACAAACGACATGATGATGTATATAGTCCGACCCGCTTAGGAGAGGCAAGTAGTTGAGATTTGTTGATATGGGTCAATGCAGAAGAAGGCTCTGCTCGCGATCATCGTAAAGATGTTGACAGGTCCACAATAAATTGTTAGTATTGGCCTCTGAACCTGCGTGGACTGTATAGTCACTGTAGCTACGACTCGTGAAGTCAAAAAGTGTCTGACAAGTCACCATGTAAGGTATGTTCGATAATATGAGATTATAGATGCGGCTCTGCGAAGCGATCTCGAACACAACACACTCATCAACTGCAAGGCAAAGTACTTGCCACAGTTTTACTCTTTTGAAAGTTATTGCAAGATGTCGCTTTTATCCCACTTCTTTTCTTCTCACCTATCTAGTCAACGGGAAAACATGCGCAGCTATCACATGAATGGCGAATTGACTACCTAGTATGCTAATGAAGACGAAATGAATGATTCATGACTGCGGCTCTGCGGGCGGATAAATCGTAGATCGATCCACTGCACTATACCTCCACACTGAGTTATGTCACTACAAACAATAACGTTCCACCCTCCATGGAGAGGCCTAAACGACGCATGTGCGTTCCTACAGGGTATCGGAGCAGCGAACGAGCTGGGTTGTGCTGAGCACATGCACCTCCCACAGAGCCTGCAACACACGACGAACAGGCACACAGCAGCACTCAGCTCGATCTCCATGTCCTGTACAGAGGACATATAGTCATCTGCCTATGTCAGATACCCTTCTTTACTCATGTCACAAGTTAAAGAGAGAGACAGCTGGTGTCTTGTCGTGAGCCTATGTGTTTGCCTGTCTCTGGGGTCGAGAAAAGCACTTCATGTGTTACATATGGCCTTCACATCGAGACTCTAAGCTCTCTCCGCCCCTGGACTGAAGGCTGATAAGAAACGGGTATATGAAGCCCTTTCACAAACAACAAATATATAGACAGAAAGATACTCCGTAGATAGATGTGATAATGTGGCTCTACGAACATCCTGTTTCATCGTACTGTGTCTTGCTGTAAATCAATCACCCATACCTCTCCTGCTCGTCAAGTGACTTAGCCTCATCGTTCTAAACACCAATTCAAATCGCATGTCACTCCACTATCGACTTCGGTCGTGCCTCAACTTGTCAACATACTTTTACAGTGTAGATGAGAAGAATTGAGGACTGGCAGCCAAGATCCCGCACGCCATACCCGCACCACCCACGGCGACGAACTCATCAATTGTTTTTCTCGCACACGTAGGTGTGAAACACTGATATAGTGAGTCTTTCGAAATATGTAGAATGTAGTATACGAGTTACTATGATATGATCGCCATGCAAAAGCTGTCACGAGAGCGGTAAACATGAGTATCATGCGTTTCTTCCATCCGCGGCAGACTGGACAGGGTCGCCCTCGATATCTTGCGGACTTGGCAGTATTTACCATGTAGAGAAAGCTCCACTCGGTCTGTTTGCGTGCGGCAGTAAATACAGATTACAAGAGCACCACTATCGAGGGAGTCGCGATAGACGGAGCACAGCAAGCGGGTAAAGTTGAAATTATTCTCTATATGTATGCAAACATGTCTGGACTTCTGATTTATGTACATGTCTCAGACCATGGATTACTAGACAATCAACGAACTCTACTCCTCGACTTCGGTGACCTTGGGCTCCTCCTCGGCAGCAACAGGATCCTCGCCCAGCGGGGCAACAGGAGCAGAAGCCGCGACCGCAACGGGCTCCAGGGGGCCAAGGCCGAAACAGTCGCCCACGCTTAAGATACTTGTTCTGACGCCCAGTAGACCGATCGCCGTGCCGACCGATTCGACAATGACTAGCACGACGACGGCCATAAGCATGCGTGGCATGAAGATGCGGTAGAGCATGAGATGTCTGCGTAGCCAAGCGGCTTCGATCACAGTAGCTACTGCGATACCGGCGTACACGAGGAAATGCACTGCTAGAGCCTTGGCTACGGAGTCCAAAAGACCTTCCTTGCGGGGCTGAACTTTCCAGAACACAACGGCGGGTACGGCGATGGCGCAGAGGATCTGGGGCGCGAAGGTGTTGAGGATGACCAGGGTTGGTGACCATGGGTAAGTAACAGTCGTGAAGGGGATGAAGGCTGTTTCCCATTGGATACTGGACAGCACGGCCTGGTGACCGGTCTTGAAGAATGAGTAAGATCCAAGAAGAGCGAGGGCTACAGGACCGATGGGAGAGGCGTGCAGGGCGTTGGCGTCAACAATCTCGAGAATGTTGAAGATGCACAAGATACAAAGCGAAAGAGTACCTTGACCCATTGGCTTCTGGAGGAGAAGCAAAACAAGTGCCCAGATGGTGGGAAGCAATGCGTAACGGGTACCATGGGTGTTTGCATATCCGAGAATGATCAGCTTCTTCCTCTTGTTTACTTGAGGGGTCATGGGGGTGAAAATGTCCGAAGTTGGGTCCGATGGGTCCAGCACTTCAGACTCGGGCTTCACAACTGCCTCTTCCTCCTCGACACCAAGGAATGGCGAGGCCCAGATGTAGGTACCGTAGCCAGCAGCCCATGCGAGTGCGAGAACAACTTGCGCAATGATGACGCGAGTGCTCTTCAATGTCGTTGGGTCAAGGGTGGGGAACCACGATCCATCGTCAGCAGCATCAAGAAGCCAGTAAGAGGCGGAGAGCACGAGGCCAACGCGGAAAGCAAAGCCGATCCACACTATAGCGGAGCCCTGATAGTTCTTGGTGCGAGCATAAAAGTCGCGAATGGCCGAAGGCAGAAGAAGAGCGACAATGAAGGGTATGCTGAGCTGCCACTTGGCAGAAGTTGAGGAGGTGGCTGAAGAGTAGTAGGTGCTGACACAGTAAGGCATCTGCTCCTCGCGGCAAAGACGAGAGAAGGAGGCCACGCGTGTCAGAACTACAAGGGAGATCGAGTTGCTGATACCGAGGAAACGATCGTGAGCGTCGGCTTGGCGCAAGGACGAAGCAGCCATGAGTGCTCCAATGGTTGTAAGCATGTACAGAAGGATCTCATCCTCCCAGATAGTGAAGGAATTGGAAGCGAAGCCGATGCACAACAGGACTGGAGGAATAAAGCAGACCCAACCCCAGAAAGACCTCGGGAGCGGCACTCGGAGACTGGAAAAAGACGTGAGAAAAGCGGAAAAGGCACCCAAGAGGCCGACGACGCCAGGAGCAGACACGGCCAAAGTGGTCGCGACCGTCGCAGGAGCCACAAACCAAAGTGCGACACCGACGACAGCGCCAGCTCCAACTCCAGCACCGCCTCTGGTGACCACAGTGTATGCATGCTCGGCACGGTCGCCGTCGAACCCGCCAGCCAAGAAAGCAAGCAGCAGCAGAGCACCAACAAGAACAGCAATGCCCATGCCCATGCTCACAAGATCGAATCTGGCCCACAGACTTCTGCAGACACGGAGATTCTCCTGCTGGTAAGACGAGAATTGATGGGCGGGGCCCTTCCATAGACCAGGGTTGCTCTTTGTGGCGGTAGAGATGATGTCCCAGGCCATGTTCGCAGAGTCCCAGAAGGAGGCGGCTGCAGCGTTCGTTGCTGCATCAAGCTTTCGCACGGCAGCGTACTCACCATGGTAACGATGAATCTGCGCAGCGGTCAAGCGACTGACTTCGGCAAGGTTCCGATAGTTGTCTCCGGACTTGCCAAGGAAAGCCTCCTTGATGGGTTGACCGAGGTTGTTGAATGGTACTGGCATACCAAGAAGCAGAGACAGAGTAGGCACGAGGTCGATCTGTTCAACTGGCCGCTCTTTTGCTGTGCGTGGAGGCTGAACCCCTGCTGCGCTGCTTCGACCGAACAAACCAGCCTTGGAGTACATCCACAAGGCCGCTTCAACCTCGTCGTCGGATTCTCCACCGTGATCGCCCTTGGCATCCATGCCATGATCTCCCATGACCACCAACAGAGTGTCATCGCTGATAGCTTCCATGATGCGCTTCAAGACGTCGTTCATCTCCTCGAGCTTTGCCGCCATAGCGGGGTGATCGGGACCATAGCGGTGACCAGCGTGATCGACTCCCAAGTAATGTCCGAAGATGACATCCCACCTGCTTACATTGTTCCGGTCCAAAAGAGGGAACAAGTGCTCATTGACACCGTTGTCTACAGTGTAAAGATCCCAAACATTGAAAGAGTCAAAGGGTCGAGTGAGCTCTTCATCGAACAGACCCGGGAACAGTGATTGCCAGGTGTCATCTCCCAATTGAACAATCTTCTTTCCCGCACTGTGCAGCTGCGCCACCAGGTTGTCTTCGTCAATGGCAGTGCCGGCGAAGTTACTGCCTGCATCGATGAAGGTGGGCAGAGTTCCGGTAGTCAATCCCTTGAGTCTCTGCAGAGTTGTCGTGGGCGGGTCCGCAATGAATGGCAAAAGGAAAGCATTCTCCGGCTGCGAAATGGCCGTGTCCCAGAGGATGGGCAGCGAGTTGTGGAAGTGGTGTGGGATATCTCCCAGCTCTTTCGGAGTAAAGGGCACGGTGAAATCATACCGGAGAGCGTCGACGATGATAACAATGGCCTTCTCGAATGACTTTGGGTGCCAACATCCGTTTGTAGAAGAGCCAGGGACGTGTGACAGAGGCGTGACCGGAGGATTGGCACATTCAGACTGATAAGGAAGGACCAGACGGGTGAGGAGGAAGCCGCTCAGGAAGAGGTATATACCGACGACGTGAAAGACTCTGTGTTATCCAAGGTTCAGCAGCCATTCGTTATTGCGTCCATTGATCTCCATTGCGGAAAGGTATCCATTTATTCGGGGATTTGGATTTCAATCATACAGTATTAGACCGAACAATGTCACCAGCAGAGCATGTCTGCTCCTGAACTGGGATTGTCTGACCTTCTGGACGTCTTTCGATCCCTCCTTTCTGACATCGTCGACGTGAACCTCTCTCTCTCCAGTCGCTGCTGCTGCTGCTGCTGCCGCTCCTCGAGCCTGCATCTTGCTCATTTCCTCAGCGATGCGCGCTTGCGCCGCCTGAGACGCTCCTTCTGGCGCCGCCATCTGCTGCAGAAAGGAAAAGGGAAACAAGGAAAAAAAGAAGAAAAAGAAAAGAGTGCTGCTTTCTTCCTATTACCTGAGATGCATGCAACTCATGAGACGTTCTTTCGCAGCAAAAGAGCAAGTGTGTTTCCTGAAAATAATAATAATTATATAATTTCAAGCAAAGCACAGGAGAGCTTTCGGCGGTCTCTGACACTGCGTAAGGTAATCACCTCTGGGCGGTCCGCCGCCCGCAATTGCACTGAAGCTTCACCTTCTTTCCCTCTTTCCCCGTCCTTCCCACCAATGACCAACGACCAAATGCCCGAGATTGCCGTTCCCGTCGGCTTCGAGCGGCGGCCCTCGCTTGAAATACCGCAGACAATGGACAATTCACCCTGACTACCTAAGGATCCACCTACGTCCTCATACTGCAGCTAGACGTCACATTTCACCCATTCCATATTCCCTTGTTCTCTACAGAGGTACTATACGATACAAGGACGGCGTACCTTTGTAAAGAATACACTTTGTGTGAGGAGTAGGAGAAGCTTAAACTTTGCCCCGTTTCATCCTCCGCAATGTTCATCCACACTTCCTCTCATGCAAAACGGTTGGCAGTATTGAAGTATCAAATGTTTCAGATGTCCAGGGGCTGCCCTCGAATTCGTAGCCACAAATCCCTCTGCCAATGGGTCATCTAACTCCCCAGAGGCCGGAAGTGCTTCTGGATTTGGTTTTTTGTTCGAGTAAAGTAAGGTTAATGCTATTTTACAAAGCACACATTACTCAAAAGCGTGTAATATATATCGAAAGGGTCTCAGCATCCAAGAAGTGAAGTTTTCAACAAGCCTCCTGCGACCCGCGGAACCCTTCCGTGTCGTCATCCAATACCAGCTTCGTGTTCTTTTGGGCGCCACCAAAGAGAAGTTGTGAGAAGAGTAGATGAAAAAAAGGTAAAAGAGGTAAAAGAGAA
Source organism: Neodothiora populina (assembly GCF_041146345.1). NCBI lineage: Eukaryota > Fungi > Ascomycota > Dothideomycetes > Dothideales > Dothioraceae > Neodothiora > Neodothiora populina. The sequence continues at coordinate 450,681 of NW_027191405.1, read as the reverse complement.
CAGAAACAAAAGTACAAGTTGCCGCAACAGGTTACAGCGAATAGTCGACGCATTCCTTCGTGAGGGTGGATAGCGACCGACAAAGACATTAGCAATACTCCAGGGTATCATATGTTGACTGCTGCTTCGATTGCAGAACGTCGACCGTCGACCAGGAGCGAGACTTGTTGGCCGACGAGGTCTATATGTCGCGAAGAGAATGAAGAAAATCTAAGTATATATGAAAAGTGGCCGGACATTGACTAGCCGGTGGTCGAATGTTAAGATGGCGCCTCGAAAGGTGAAATATGACTAGCACGATAGAGACGCAACGTGTAGCTTTGGGAGAGTCGTGACGTGCCGCTGGGAGCGTATATAATCGTGGGTCCATGGGTAGAAAGGCTATGAGAAGCGTGCCTCGACTTCCTTCTCTGTGAGACCGCCTATCCGTTCGAGGTCGAGAGATTGGAATCGATCCGACTGGTCTTTCTGGTAAGGAGGTAGCTTTTCCGAGAGCGGCTCGAGACCGATGCTGTGCTCTCCGACGCGGACCAGGACAACGCGGCCGGACTGGGGCTTTCCGGATGCATCAAGTTCCTCTGGGAAAGTAATGCGGATCTCAGGCACAGGACTGGTCGGAGGTGCGTCCGAGTTGTCGATGAGGCTTTGCTTCTCCTGGTAGACAATGATCGACTCTGAAGGTCGTACGGCAACACGACGGTGGCTGCTGTAGCGTGATGAACCCGACGAGGCATTCTTCTCGTTGTACATGGGTAGTTGTTGCATCGACTGTCTTTTCCGACGCAGGACATAGAGGGCGATGAGCGCGAAGATAGCAACAATGATGAGCACAAGAAGAGTCACAAGTAGCCCGATCATGGTAGGGTCGTAGAAGTCGTCATTGTCGCTTCTGGCGACGAGGCTAATGAGTCCAGCCTTCATGTTGATGTGGTTTGATTTGTTGATCAAACACTAGTGAGCGAGTGAGGGGTGCTTAGAGCGAGTGTGGATGTAAAGAACGTATTGATCCGGGGTGGTGTGGTTTGTTGTAATATAAAATCCCTCTCAGGAATGTTGCGTCATGAAAGATGAGGAAGGATCCACTTGAACCAAGGTTGTGCGGAATCTGGAGGAAAGATGATCGATCTGGAGAAAAGTGGTCGGTGATCAGCGGATGCCCTATTCTACCATGTCCACTATCTGGCAATTGACGCGATCAAGTGTCTCGCGAGGGAAAGTGTTCAACCCTGTACATGTGACATGGTTTGGACCAGACTCGAAGGGGAGGCTCGAGTGACAAAGTGACCGAGTAAATCGATTGACCAAGTGAGACTGAGCGACCAACCCCTGCGCGAATGACACCAATGAATGACATCAATGGCACCAACGGAACACTGTGTGTCTGCAACGCGACCAGCCAGATGGGCGCGTACGAGGCGCGAAGGGAAAAGGTTGGGGGTTGGGATCGCGCGGGAGGTGCGGAGCCGGATAACGTGCAAAAAAGTCAGGTACGAGACAACATACATTCTTTCGAGTTGAAAATGGGGTGGTTCGGCGATTGTGATTCGTCCAAAGTACTAGCTGGACTGGCGTGGAGAATTGGAAACCGGACACGAGGAGAGGAGGAAACAGAGAAAGGACGCACACGAACAGCTAAAAGAGTGAAGCTGCTGTAGCAAAAGAAAAAAGGTGATTCGAATAGAGAGAGAAGAAAGATCCAAGAAGGTTGTGAGGCCAGCGACAATTCGAGGTACCACTCACGAGTTTGAGAGGAAATGGCCGTGTTTTTGGTTGTCCTTGTCGTGACGCCCGTTGGAAATTGAGCTTGGCAAGCAGCGGCCCCTCGCCAGCCAATGGGGCGCCCTGTCAAGCGCCAGCCCCGGTGCACGGCCAGCCAGCTTCATCACGCTTAATTTTGTTGTCAAGCAACCCCTATAACGACCATGCCCGTTTCGGTAGGGAACGTTCTGCGGCATGGTCTAAAAGCTGGGGTTCACACTCGGGACATATTGCATGGGAGTCTCGCTGCACAGAGCTCCTTCTCGTCTGCTGTAGAGTGCTTCACCAGAGCTTCCTGACGCAGATTTTGATTGTCTTGCACGCGTTGTCTTGCTGAGCCATATCGGTCGATGGCCGACCTGTACCTGTTGATCATTAGCATAAGCTTGTGCGCTAAGCAATCAGTACCGCCCACCGCTTTTGACTGATCGTCTCAATCAATCTTGGCATCCGTCCCTTTCGCATCTTTCGTCATATGTCTGAAGTGTGGGTGGACGGTTGCGCACCTCAGTTTGCAGTTTGCACAGTTGCGTGTTGTGTGCGAGGTACGTACCTTTCGCGGGTTACTGTATCCCATTCCTACGTGCGCCCTACAATCACAACAACATTGCGGAGATCAAGCCGGTGTTCATGATACAGTATTTGTTATATCGCGAGTAACTCATGCATTCGTGATTCCTTAACCAGCTCCGCAATCCTGTCACTTGCAATTGTTTGCATAGTTCTGACCAACATATTCTGACCCCTTGTTATTCTCCGTAAACCTATAACGTGTGATATTTCATCTGCAAACGGGAAACGTCAAGTCCTTTCCGCAAGAACCGAGTTGTACGTGCGAGGTGTACGGCTTCCATTTCAGAAATGGGCAGGTGAACGTTGTGATTATATTTAGCTTCAATTGCATACGACGCTCCGGCAGATCATTAAAGTAACCTTCAGTCGAGGCAACTCATGGAAAATTACAATTCATCTGTATGTGGATCATGTTTTGGTTCATGTTCTATCACTTCTGGAAACCGAAAACCCCGACTTTTTTGTAAGGCACTACGTCCGCCATACATATCTATGATGTGTGATACGGTGGTTCAGCAAGTTTGCACACAAGGCGCTCGCCGTACGGGTACGTACTTAATTGTATAGACAAACATAAGTATGAAGGCAGAAATCTCCATTGCCCCATCCATTAAGAGAGCGAGAACCTTGTCCGACATGTCGAGCAGATTCTGATACGCTTGATGCGGCAGATCACCCTGATCTCCCCGATCTGCTTGATCTACCTGATTTGCCTGGAGAGCTACAATGGCCGCTAATCAGATGCGCCCACGATGTCCTCGACCATCAACTCTCGATGTACTCGAGCACATATCTGTATGACGAGACCATCTATATACTGTGGTGCTAATCAGGCAATAACAGACAAACTGTACGTATCTCGTATTCTGCCTTGGTGTTTGATCACATGGAACCACATGTTACAAGCACAGCCAAACAATCCGAAGTTGGTGCCATTACTCAGGTATGAGGAGTACAGGGTTGTCCATGTACGCATGCAGGCTTCTTGCATGACCGCCAATCCATATGGCTCGATAAGCAATGCAAGGCTACAACCATGATTGATTAGGCTGCTACTGCGCGAAGGGACCAGCTGCAATCGCCGTAGAAGCAGCCACGTAGGCAGGCAAGCGCATCAACTCAAGGAGCTCAGCTTAAGGTCTGCAGCCCGATCCGATATATGCTTGAGTCAGGTCGATTGCAATACAAGGTTTCAGGTCGTACCACTTAGTAGAAGGTTGGCTGTTTTTACCGACCTGAGTACTTCAGTAGCAAAAGTCCAACCGCAACCGAAGCATATTGGACTATGAGTTACACGATAAATCAAGCGCAACAGATGAGTAGACACCGCGCTGGGTGCCGTGTTGCCATGCGTCCGACCGAGGTACTGTTTGCATTCCTTGCCAAGAGCAATAGCATGATTTCGACCTGAGGATGCAAAAGCAAAGCCGCATACAGCTTCAATCTAGGCACATTTGGTCGGTGAAGTAAAACAGAATGTGGAGGGATGCCCGACTTGTCATGTACGATGACTGCGAAACGAAACGCTAATCGGATTGCTGTATGCCACAATGCCAAAGCAGTCGATGCATTGAATTTGCTAATGAGCTGGCTTACTGCATGCAGTCGATCCAGTTGAGGTAAGACTGAAGCATGATCCCAAGAAGCAGCTACAGGATCCTCCACAAACGCTCCATGAGACTGTGCTACATTGTCACTGGACCTCGCACTTGTACGCTTTCAAGGTGCCACGGATACGTAGGGAAGCAATATGGCCAACTGATCTGTTCCACGTGCAAAGAGGCAAATTGGGGTTGCCGCTCAACGTCGGTGTCGCATGCAAGGTCTGCAGCTACTTTGTTGTCGAGTGCACCGGTGCTGCAAGGTCCGAAGACAAGACCCAAGTCGTGCACACGCGACCGGGAATCGCTTGTCTGGTCTCTCCGCACTTTCGTGGCGTGACGAGTCGATGATCAAGGCATTTGCATCAGAAGTGAGATTGACGTTGACTCGCACACGGGATCTGGCTGTTTGTCCGATCCGACGTCTATGGAATGGCAGATCTTGAACGGGTGGGTAGAAGTCAGGAACTCACGCGGTAGATCCAAGACGGCAGGAGGCAGCGACAGACACAAGAAAGTAGTGGGAAATATTGAGTAGAAATTACACACGACCAACTCCGCTGTAGATAATATGAGTTGTGGTTGTCGTTCCTTACCCCTTGACCGGTGCGCAGATAAATGGTTCTGTGCTATCAGCGGCATCGATAAGGCGGATGGCGCAAGTGTTGGCTAAGGCAAGGTAAGGCAAGGTACAAGTTTCGTGCCAGCTTCTGTGCGCCTTAGCTGGATCAAATGGGCGTTGAACGCACAGCGACCCCTCTCCAACAAATGCCTAACCGGAGCAGACGCGTACAGTGTGTCAGAGTGGAAGGGGGCAGTGTCGCTAACCTATGCTATAATAGTCGATAGTAAAGTAGTACTTGCTATTTTGATAGGGATATTCGAGCATTAACCCAAGGTGTCTACTAGTACGCTACATTCTACACAAACAGGACCCGTCTCTTTCGATTCTGCTGCTGTTGCTGCTGCTGCTGCACCGTTGAGGCGACCCCGTACTACAGGAACTCACTAAGCAATCCGATCTCCACTGGCTTGCCGGGAGAAGCTGACACCAGATCACATCGAACCGTGCGGCTCAGATTCAAGTGACTTCCGGGCTTGGGGGAGAGGCGGCTTTCGGGATAGCTAGACTCGCACAGGGAAAGCGCAAACGGGAGGTCCCTGTGTCCCTGGCGCGACATGAGCTTAGGAGCGTCTAGGGTCGATGATTGTCATGCGCCCTCTCCATCAATCTAGACCTACAGTGCCGTGTTAACTGTACTTGTTCTGTACACCTTCTTTTTCCCCTGATAACACACGACTGCAGCCTGACTTTTTATTCCTGTTGATAATTCCTAGACATACAGCTCTCTCTGCTGCTTTTACCGCTTGTCTCTGCTCTGCTTGCCTCTGGGGCTTGGCTTGCAGCATCATCCCAGTCAGCTTTTAATCATAGCACAAGAGATCGCCGCAACTTTGACAACTTTGCTAGCCGCATTCCTAACAAGCTCTTTTTCCCATCCCTCCCCCCTTCCATCTCCAGTCCCTTGCTGTCATCTTGCTGTCAGTTAGCCACAAGTCAGGTCGTAACCCAGACTCCGCAATAATTCAGAGCGCGTATGGGATGCGATTGAAGCACTCTTCACCTTCCATGCGACTCAGAGGCGCGCATTCTCGCCCTCGAAGCCGTGTCAACGCAGGAGCTCCTGCTGCTGTTGCTGCACCTGCTGTTGCCTGTTGAAATTGCACATATCACTCTCGCACCCACCTTGCAGACGGGTGATTTTCTCTGTGCATACAGCTACATCACTGGGACTGTCGTCCTTACCTTTGACTCTCGTCATCTATTCCATCCCTACGCCCCTTTCTGTACATGCCGCTGTAAAACAAGTACCCCGCCCAGGTACAACCGTTGTCAGACCAAAAGACAGCTGCCCTAAGCATCACAGTACGTCCATGGATTACCTACCTTACCTCTGGCACTTTCACTGCAAGCACGTGCTGGCAGAAGATACTGACCTCTACCAACCAGTCCCTTCCGTATCGTCAGGTCTGCAACACTGCTGCACATAATACTGCTGCCATATCCTCACGTTCATAATCTCTCGTTCTTGATCAGTCCGTCTACATATTCACTGCCATTAGTGCTGCCACACGCTCTTGCCATTTCAGACAGGCCATCCAGACTCGGCAGCAGAAGTCCAACTAATTCCACTCTCTCCACCCGAGTCTTCGCACATAATGTCTTCGGTTCAGAATAACAATCAGCCAAGTCTACCGAGCTCTTTCTTGATGCGTTCATCAAGAGCTGGCTCGCAAATGGATCAGGACAGGCTCGTTGATGACCCAACCCAGCCTCGTGCGACCGCCAACAATCTGTCCGGTCGCAGACCTTCCAGCAGGTGGGGCGAGAATTCGATATGGAACATCAGCGGCGTGCCGTCTTCTGTCAGTGGTCTAGGAGCACCTGCTTCGACGCGCGATGTTCTTTCTTCCTCCAGAGGTTCGTGGTGTCCTTCGTCTGAAGCTTCAACTACTCGCAAGACTCACATGAACATTCCAGATGCTAGCCTTAAGCCACTAGCGAAAGACAACATCGAAGGCAAGACAGGATCTGGCGCTTTAGTCGACTCATCGGTCTCGGAGAGTGATGGATGGTTCGCTCGCTCCGCGTCCTTTTCGTCCTCCAAGGTCACCGATCGCCCTGCCCACGATTTCAAGTCGTCTGATTCCACCTATGCTTCCACGCGTGAGCCGTCCACAGCCAACATATCACAAGTCTACACTGGAGCTCCGCGACACGCTTCCATATCTACCTATTCCACCCGGCATGCACCGGTCAGCCTGAACGCCAGCAATGGGTCAATGGCGCCATTCGCAACCGCATTCGAGATCCCCACTGCTTCAATGGCCAACGAGGCTCCACAGGTCTTCACCAAGTTCAACTCGACGACCAAGCCGCCCGTATCTCGAGCTGTCGATTCTGCCTGGGGTGACGGCATCGCATCGCACTCTCCCGTTGATGAAAGAAAGAGCTTGGGCAATGGGGGATTGGGGTATCATAGTCAGGCCTCGTCACGCAACAACAGTCTTCCGCCATCACGACACAGCGACGTGCCTCCGCAGTATCCAGTGCGAGCAGAGATCTACCCTGATGCGCAAGCGACTGCAAACCTGCTACGTCAGAATAGCGTGACGGGCACTTCGCGTGCGAACGTTGCCGCGGCCAACCGATTCGACAGCCCGATAGCCTACATGACAGCTCAGGCAGGACAAATGAGCATAACGGGAGACAAATTAGATATGCACAACCAGCAACATTCCAGCGTTCCTCCCCGGCTTGGACCTTCGCCCTCCGCCTACGATACCTCGCCTATATCTTCGAGGGCCGTGTCCCGTGTTGCGTATAATTTCACCGCCGAGTCAGAAGATGTCGAAGAGATGACACGCGCCTTGTATGCTGGAGACGCACGTTCTGGACAGCCACTTCCGGATGCAGTCAACTTCCGTACTCCTCGCTACGATGGTCGGACCTATGTCAGCAATGCCGCTCAATATTCAAGACAGCCCGCTCATTATCCCGGAAGTGCCGCTTCGCAGCGCACATTCGACCAACCTAGCGGGCATGCTCTGACAAATGGCTATCAAAGCACCCCTCATAGTCATGCTGCTGCCCTGGAGCAGAAGCTGCGCTCATTGCCCGTGCATTATCAAGAGCAGCCTTTACTTCAGGACCCTCGCCATCTTGCCATGTTGAGACAGATGCAGCCAAATGTATACGGCCAGTACCCGTTCCGCGAGGTCATGCCCTTGTATGGCATGCCTGTACCTCACCCGAACTTCCCTCATGGATTTCCTGTCGGTGTTGCACCCGTCATGGACATGGCCGCTGTTCCCAGAGGACCTCGAGAAACCCACGAAACCGGCCAGGGCGTCCGCAGTCAACTTCTCGAGGACTTCAAGCAGAATGCAAAGACCAACAAGAGATACGACCTAAAGGTGAGAGAATATGATGCTCGTGCTGGTATGACTTTTTACTGACTGATGTAGGACATATACGACCATGTTGTGGAGTTCAGTGGCGACCAACACGGTTCTCGCTTCATCCAGCTCAAGTTGGAGTCGGCAAACAGTGACGAGAAGGAGCGCACCTTTCGCGAGATCCAGCCGAACGCTCTGCAGTTGATGACGGATGTGTTCGGCAACTACGTGATCCAGAAGTTCTTTGAACATGGCGACCAGACACAGAAGAAGATCTTGGCGAACAAGATGAAAGGGCACGTCCGAACACTCTCGCTGCAGATGTACGGATGCAGAGTCGTACAAAAGGTGAAATCAAAATCTCGCAGTTGAGCGCTGGTAGCAGAGCGACGTAGCTGACATGATGAAACAGGCTCTTGACCACATTCTCAACGACCAACAGGCTTCCCTGATCCGTGAGCTCAAGGACGACATCATCCGATGTGTCAAGGATCAAAACGGCAACCATGTCATCCAGAAGGCCATCGAGCGCTGTGACGCCAAGGACATTGACTTCATCTTCAGTGCTTTCACCAATCAGATACACACGCTGAGTATCCACACGTACGGTTGTCGTGTGATCCAGCGCTGTCTCGAGCATTGCGAATTACCTACTCGGCAAGCGATCCTTCGCGAACTGCAGGACAGCATGCCGGGGCTGATAGGTGATGGTTTCGGCAACTACGTGGTTCAGCACGTGGTAGAGCACGGAGAGGCACACGATAAGCAGAAGGTGCTCGACCTTGTCATCAAGGGTCTGGAAGGGTACAGCAAGCACAAGTTTGCCAGCAACGTTGTCGAGCAATGCCTCACTCACGCATCGGACGCATGGCGTCGTGAGGTACTGGACATTATTGTTCAAGGCAACCGCCGCGAGGGCGAGGGCATGCTCCTCAGCTTCATCAGAGACAACTACGGGAACTATGTCATCCAGAAGCTGCTTGATGTGTTGAACGAACGCGAGTACTATACATTTATGTCGCTGCTGCAGCCTGAAATGGCAAAGGCCAAGCGCTTGGGATGCGGCAAGCAGGTCATGTCGATTGAGAAGAAGATGCACCGATTCGCTCCCTACGGATCTTTGCACGCCCCGGTGGCATACCAAAGCCACAGCATCAGTGCAGCGACGACGCCACCTCCACTGACATCTGACACCAGGAGTGTCCAAACCAGCTCGGTGGCCAGTGTCAACGGTGACGCGACAGAAGGTGCACCGGCCAGCCGTAAGGGATCTGTACAGAGCAATGAGCCAAGCGTCTACGAGATGGGCCACTAGCGAACAAATGAGCATCCGCCTGACAGCACCATGTACATTGCAAAGGAAAGGCCTTGCAAGGAACGGCTTTTCTGTTACTTATCTGCAGCATTGATTGATCAGCACTGTCTGATTGTATTTCGACATGATTAACGAACCACATAACTCATACCACTTGACACACATGCACACACAGCAACAAAACGGCGCAATTATGGGGCGACATTTGCCAAAAAAAACACATCTGGGCGCCTGGGGAAAAGGGAAAGAATGGAGCGACTTGGGGGTCTCTTACTTGCGGGAGACATATTGCGTTGAAACACCGAGGAAATGGATGAACCTTGGGCTGGAGTTCAATGATTGGAAAACGGGATTGTGTAAGGAATCAGGAGTCCTTGGGTCGTCGAGGGCTCCATGCTTTGACAAGGAGATTTTCGGACTTGTGATTGTTGCTTTCGACACTGCTTGTTTTCATATACCAATATTTTACCTTAGTGTTTATGAATCATAACTATTGTTATCTCTGCGTCGATGGCCTGGGTTACTTTGGGTGCGAGTGATGTTTGGTCAGTGCACGAGGAGTGCTAAGGTAAGGCACCCTGGTGCAAGTAGAATATCTCGGTATCCATATTTAGAAGAGATCAAGGGGGAAAGATGGCCATCCTTGTCTTGTGCTGCTGTTGTTATTGTGCGGTACGTGCTTTGAGGTACTGTAGACGTCGGCGTCACAGGCACTCTCACTCTCACTCTCCTTCCTCATTCGATCAATTCAAGGGTCCCCCACCTGCCTTGGAAACATTTCCGACTCTGACAGCCCCCCACCCCCCTTCGGCCGACAACAGACAGAGTCCCGTCACAACCAACCGCATTCGCTCTCTACATCGCCTGCACCAGCGACGTCTACCTGCAAACCCCCCAGATGTCGGCGCCGCGCTTGACTTTCCTCTACCCCTTTCTGTTCGCCCCGGCGGTCAAGCCCGCGACGGTCAGGGAGGCTTCACGATCCGCGAGACGAGCATTCACGACAACGAATAGAAAAAGACAACCTCCCGCCGTGCATCAGAGATACGGCACTGCCAACGAGCCTCCGCCACACCTGGAACGCGGGAAACCAGAGGCCAAGTCAAAAGAGCTGGTCACTGCGACGACGCCCGAGGCCGACGAAGACACCAGAACAGCAGCCAAGTCAGAGGCGGCGTTGGAGAATGAGCAGGATGCTGCAGCTGTAGCCATCAAGGCCAAGGCGGGGACTACGGCCAAAGAGAAGCGGAAACAGGCAAACAAGATCAAGGGGACCCCTCAGGAGACGGAGCCGCCGGCGGAGCAGCAGCAGCAGCAGCAGGAAGACCAGAGAGCAATCGAGGCCCTGCCTCCGACTGGGAAATTACCACCAACGCCTGTCGTGGACGGCACAGAGTCGGCGCCTTTAGCAGGACCTTCTCCCCAGCCCCAGATACACGCGAGACCGCTCGAAACTGTCCTGAACATGGCCGCCGCAGACTCTACTGACTCGGCCGGCTCAGCGAGCACCTACACCGGACCCCCGCAACCTGCGTCTACAGAGCAAACACAACAGCCAAATGCTGATGCGCAGCAAGAACAGCCTCGCCTCGGCCAGCGAAAACCACCGCACATTTCCACTCCTCCTTATATCCACCACTTTGACACGTATGGCCTGGTGCGCCGGCTGGAAGAGGGAGGCTGGACCCAGGCACAGGCCATCACTCTCATGAAGGCCGTGCGTCTCATCCTCTCCGAGAACATGGATCTTGCCCACCATGGCCTCGTCTCCAAATCCAACGTAGAAAACGAGAGCTACCTCTTCAGCGCGGCCTGCAGCGAGCTCAAGACAGAGATCCAGATGAAGCGCACCGCAGAGGGCGAGCGGTCCAGGACCGACCGCACCCAGCTTCAGCACGAGGTTGAGATACTGAGTCAGAGAATGACACAGGAGAGCGCTACCATGAAGGATGAACTCAAGGGCATGTTTGACGACCGAAAGATGTTTGTGAGGAACGATCAGAGAGACGCCGAGCGCAAGGTATGTCAACATTTTTATATCTGCTCATCCAGCGCTGACTGACACTTCTCCCCCACAGATCCAAGAACTCAACTACCGCATCACCGTGTCTCTCAATTCCGATTCTAGATCCGACGTCGAGGGCGTGCGCTGGATCATCACCAAACGCGCCATTTCTGCTCTCGCCATCTGCGTCGCCATGATCCTAGGTTCCATCAAGTTTGCCTCCTCGGTCGCGCAGTGGGAAGAGGAAGAGAAGAAACAGCTGGCCGCTGCCAGGAAACAGAGCGAAGGCCTGATGTCGGACAACATGGGCGACAACAGCCCCAAAGCCTTGAGAGGTAACGGTAGTGGCTCGAGCAACATCAACAGCGCTGAAAAGTCAGGCACAGATGAGATCAGAGACATCCTCGTCAAGCAGGGTGACAATCCTGCCTTTGTTTCTTTGGGTTAGCCCCTCCACACGCCGAGGGTCAGGCATGCCTGCCATCAGCAGAAACACAGATAAAGATAGAGCCGAGACCTTTCTCAGCCTACTCGTCAGATAGGTACCTGCTGTGGCGCGATCACCGGTTGTGATTCAGCATTCGGCCGATATTCCTAACGTTGTTCACATTCTTGTTTCTTCTCCCACATGATGGTCACTGCAACGGACACAATCGTCATATTTTCTTACTGTACAAGATACCCCAACACCCGTCCACATGCTGCCAAACACTTGCAAATTAGACCTCGGGAGGCGTGAGCGGGACCAAACATCCATCTGAGTTCACTCCCATTGATACAATGTTCATGGGGGCGTCGAAACCTTGGTTCATGACTCAGGAATGACACTCGAACCGATACCAAGGTACCCGACTATCACCTCTTCTACTACCGAGACCATTCTTCATTTTGTCATCTGAACTCTGCTCGTGACCCATTTGCAAAGCACACCGCTGGTCGTACCGTTGCCCATGCACTGCTTCGAATAGCTTATTAAAGTTTCATTGTTATCATCTACGAAACCTTAAGGTGGTTTACGGTCATATCATTTTCCCCGAACCAAGTCCGTACTCCTCAGTACCAACTACCTCATGCTGCCCCATCGATCTCGCAAACAAACGCTACAGTCAGACAAGCCACCTGTTCCCTTGCCCGAACTATCTCGTTACTTACAGTACCGTGTGCGCTGTCTTTTGCTGTATAATTCTTCCGTCTCCGTGGACAATTTGAGATTGATGATATACACGCAACTTGTTCGCAGATCGCATAACTGTAGTGTGGTTGCAGCTTGCATATAGCCGAACTTCCTTGCTGTTCATCCGTCACGCCCGCCTCCGCTGGACGAGTCGGATAACGACTTCGATCTTCTTTGTCTCTTGCTTTGTGCGATACCCGCTTTAGGTTTAGACTAGTCGTCCGAGACGAGGATGCACGTGCATCGTGCAATCGATTGTTCAGTAAGGTAGTAGTCCAAAAGGTCCACTGTGCATGCATGTCTTCGGTTTCGGTAGCTGTGCCATCGGTACGTGGCTTTTGGAGGGCCCTACTGCGCCGCTGCTGTACATAACCTTACCTGATTGTACATGGCAACTCTGCTGCGCCCTCGGAGGGTGGTTCGTCAGCTCCCAGAGCTGGTCACTCTGTGGTGAAGCTTCGTATCCTGGTTTTCAGGACGATCGCTGGCAACAGAGGTGGATCGATCTTACATTCTATGTATGAAGTGCGACTGTAGACGATGCAGAGTTTGATCGCCCAAAATAAGTCATGGTTCTATCAATGTCGTTCAGTAATCGTCCCCAACATTACCCACAGTGGTATGGTTCCGATGGGACGGTCCCGGCGCCTGTCTCAATCAATCTGTCAGCCTCTCCCCCGCATTCCCACGGTGATCGCTCCAGGGTCTAGACGAGCCAATACGGCTGCGTAGTGCCGTCCTGTGCGGTAAACGCCATACCTTACTTAATCTCGAGGTTCGGGGGAACATGGTTTTGCCTTTCGAGTGCCCTTTGGCTCTTGGTGAGTGCATTGAAACCCTCCCCGCTCCCCTTGTCTTTGCCTTGATGGAGAGCTGTCGCAGCCGCCGACGTTGCCGCCTTGTCTTTATATCTGGTATATGATTGAGCACGGTTCTTCACTCCTTTGGCGACGTGACAATGGACCACAACAGCGTAGAGTCGCAGTCTTCTGCTGCTTCTTTGGCAGCGGCGGGGCCATCGTCAACAGCTTCGGCCTCTTCGAGTAGCAACCCACAGACTGAGTCGTCCGATGCGCAACGCGCCAGACCCACGACCGAGCGGACCCGGGGCTGGAAACGACGTACTGCGAAGGTGGGATAGAACCTGACTCTTTGTTTTCTTTTTTTTGCTTTGAGCTACACAGGATTATTGCGAAAAAAGGGTCTCCACGTAAAGCAACACGAGTCGCCGTTGACTGTTCGTGACGACGGCGGCACGAGCGAAATGTGCCGATTAAGACGAATGACTCGCTGACGTTTATTCGGTATTCACCCAGGCCTGTGATGCATGTCGGAAGCGCAAGATCAGATGTGACGGTCTAAGACCTATCTGCTCGCGCTGTAGCCTACACGGCATCGAGTGTGTGTACGCGGACTTTGAAAAGGAAGGACCCGTCCGTCGAAGTCGAGGGTATGGATTGTTCTTTCACTGCACTGTATTTGCCACTCGGTTTTGCTGACTCGACATGTCTTTTCTCATCTAACATAGACCTACCTATGTGCAACAATTGGAGCAACGATTACGACATGTCGAGACGAAGCTCGGCAACTCTGGCGCTGCGGAACCCGATGAGCCCCTGCGAGGTCGACATCGAGAGAAGTCGGCGTCCGTTTCCACTGTGCATACAGCTAGTGCACACTCTCACTCTCGCCAGCGATCCGAAGACGTGGTAGGTCAAAGCGCCGTACTCGCTCGAGGGCGAACTGGCGATCTGAGATACTTTGGTCCCGGATCTTCTCTGTCCATGTTCTCCAGTCCTGGTCTACAATGGATAGCCTCGCACACACGTGACCCATCCGTCCATCGGTCACTGCGGACGACACTGGATGAAGACTGTAGATGGACCAAATGGACGCATCCTGTACTTCAAGATACCATCAGACGTGAATCAACCTGGCCCCTTCCTCCATGGTCCGAAGCGCTCGGACTGGTCGAGGAGTACTTCCAGAACTTTCACAAGGCGCTGCCCATCTTCCATCCGCCGACTTTCATGAGTCTGTTAAGCCAGCAGTACTCTGGTAACCCTATCAGGACGCCCGGATGGTGGGCTTCGTTGAATGCAGTCCTGGCAATAGCTCAACGACGCAGATGTGAACTGGACCGCGACAATACAGATCAAGACGCCCCCTGGGGCTTTGCCAAGAATGCCCTCGATGTGATGTTGGAGATACTAATGCTCAATACTACCTTTGCATCAGTGCAGGCTTTAGTAGCATTGTGCGTCTATTTTCTTGGGACGTCGAACCCACAACCGAGTTTCTTTTTGGCCAGTGCCGCGGTCCGGACCTCCCATGCAATCGGACTCCACGAGACCACGAACCTCAACAACATCAGCGCATTCGAAAGAGAGCAACGGCACCAGGTTTTCTGGTGTGCAGTGATAGTCGATCAGGCGACTTCGTTCCGAACCGGACGTCCACCGGCACAGGCGCTGCATGGCAGCAAACTGGCGCTCCCGGAGAGCATGCTGGGAGACTCCTTGGAAATAACCAATCGGGAGGGAGACACCGACACCGTGGATATGTTCTATTTCAACGCCTGGATGGCCAGGATTCAAGCAGAGATTTTGTATCGACTTTATTCCACGGTTACCGTATCACGCTCCGAGGCCGAGATCACCGTCGCCGTGCTTGAGCTGGACGAAAAGCTCCAACAATGGCGAGAAGCACTTCCCATTAGCGTGCGACCCGGCCATCCAATTGACGCCTGGTGCCAGCCTTTTAGTTTCGAAATGGCTCGTCTACATCTTGAATACCATTACTCTGTGATCACGATACACCGGATGAAGGCATACCGCAATGGAAGACCGGGTCCGAGCAGTGATAGCGCAAGGAGGAAATCGGATCCACTGCAGTTTGTCTTTTCCGAGCGATGCGTGGAGGCTGCGAAGAAGTCCATTGATGTGCTGGGAGCTATACCGCACGAAGCGGAGAGCTTTTTCTGGTAAGGGAGCCTTTTTTTTGGTCGTGATGCAGCACATTCTCTGACATGTCTTGCAGGGCCGGGACACATTTTCCGTTGTCCATCTTTGTTATCCTCTTTATCAACAAACTTCCACATCCCATCCGGGATCCTGATGAGCTCAAGGCTGCCGAAACACTTATTGAATACACATCACGATTCTCCGGCGAGAACATTGAAAGTCATGGACATTTGTTTCTTGCAATTATGAAGGAACTACTGCGAGCAGCAAGAATAACAGTCAGCGACGAGAAGGAAGCAGAACAGCGTGCGGAGCAGCAGCAATATCAGCCGTATCAGCAGCAGCCACAGCAACCACAACAGCAGCAGCCACAGCAGCAGCAATCGCAGCAACAGATGCCACCACAGCCATATCCTCGAGATCAACATGAAATAAACCTGGCGCATCATCCACCTATCTCCACGGCGTCCGTCAGCACACAAGAACAATATCACGCCAGTCAACAACCACTTCAACAACTCACACCAAACTCACTACCAGGCAGTGGCTTCCAATGGAACCCGGCGGCTGCGGCTGGTAGCAGCAGCATGCATGACCAATCCGGTCAGATGGCAGGACTGAACGCAGAGGCCTTGGAACATATTCGACGGATGAATCTTGACAACAATCCTGCGCCTCACGATATGGGTGGGATGTCTGCTACTACTATGGGTTACGGTGCTCCTAGTAGTTGTGGCGGACAGGTCAGTGTTTTGCTCTGTTTCTTTGCGTCTTGTCCTTTTCCAGTCGCATATCTGCCATACCCTGTATTGGTCGTAGAGAGTAAAGTAATGCTGACACTACCCGAAAACAGACATTCGAAGGACAAGACGCGTGGGAAGCTCTCGCGCAGATGCCCTTTCCGTTCCCGTGGAACTGGCAGGACCTGCCTTTTGATATGATGCAGGACATTGAGCCATACCGGAGCTGAGAAGGACTACGACAAGAAAAGATAAGGCCGCTTGCGACGTCTTGGAATGGACACCGTCGAAGCAGAACATGAGGATCCAGGAACCTGATCGGGAGAGACTACTGGAACAAGATACGAATACGAGAGATTTGAACAAGAACCTCCCAATAGTAATAAGGGCAGAGCAGGTCTTGAGGTTGAATGTACGGTACGGTACGGTATGGTTCGATGCGGTGTGGAACGAATTGATTGAGATATGTAGATATATACCCTGACATGCAAATTTTTCTTCTTCTCCTGTTTCTTTTACTCTATACGTTCACGACTTCTCTCGTCTTTGATATCTTTCCGCTATGTCGGACATCTACTTGCATCTCAGATATCTGTTAGTCTCCGACGTCCTTCACTACTATGACATCTTTCACTATTATCTCAAACATATTATCACTATTATTCCAAACATTCATCACTACTATCTTAAACATTCATCACTACCATCTGCTTCATCATACAATCCACAGTCCGCTCCAGCATGTACCCACAAGATCAACAGAGCAGCGACCCGAATCCCCCCCCCCCCTTTATATAAACAGACCCCTCCCAGAATGCCGTACAGGAAACCAAAACCCAAGCACGCACTCAAGCAAACCCTCCAAGCTCTATAATCCCACCATCAATCTCCTTTCCTTCTCCATCTCGTCTCATTTCCACTACCCTTCCGTAGACCATGCCCGCGATCTCACAGCGAGGCATCACGCGGCACTTTGTTCCCGAGCCTGGCGTCTCGATATAGTCTAAGTACCTGCGTCATGTTAAGCTCTTTCGCTTGGTATAGGCATACAAGGGAGCATCAGACGTCTGTTTCTGTTTTCTAGCCATGTGTCTGTGCCACACTCAATAGCGCAACAAAGCACGAATATATGAGCTTTCGCTAGGCGCACATGTCTAGAATTGTCTCTCGAGCAGCAAGTCGTGGAATCAGAGACGGACGAGTGGGCTCGCTACGGAACTCACGCACCCTGCCTCGGATGAAGGCGATGTTCTTTTTGGCATTGTTTTGGAAATATGTATGACTGCTGTGACGACTTGCTGTCTGCTATGTAGGTCTTTCTATCATCGTGCGCTATTGTCCTGCTGGTTTACCGTCGTTCTCGGCACTAGGAAAGAGGGCAGAAAAGGCCATGGCTAAATCAGGTGCGCAGAGCGTGATGATCTTGTTGCTGATACCGACAACATCCAAGGACCAGCAGCAAGGGGCACTGAGAGTCGGGGTTGGACTTGGAGATGGAGAAGTGGTACTACTGACCTGATCGGGAGAGCTGGAACGTATACTGCCCCCCTGTCTTCTCCTTGATTGCTGGTCTTGTAGTGCTAAGTCTACGTAGCCACGACGACAGGCTATGGCTACCTAGCTACTTCGTCACGAGCTGCAGAGGAGAACAGAGGGGAAGCGTGAAACATGGGGTTTATGGTTCTCACGGTTGTATACCGTGTCAGTGCATGTCTACTCGATATACGCAAGCATGCATGAAGCACAACGCAGGTTGACTTGTTGATCGAGGAATTGTACAGGGATGCGTGTTGGATTATGAGCTTTGCAGTATGCCGAAATTGATAGAGGACGGGATCCCATTCGTGTCTTGTGGATAAGCTGAGCGAGAGAGGGCGAGTCTGAGGGCAGTGAAACACCTTTCTTCTCGATATCCGCAACCGAAACTATCAAGACGAAGCTGTTCAAGCCGAAGCAATCTTATCTTTCTCATCGACTTCTATTGTAGATTGAAGGTGATATAGAGCTTGATTTAGAACAAAAAGGCATAGATGACGGGGAGTAACTTCTGTGACAAAACACAAGAAGTAGGACAAACTCAAGTCGCTGCAGTCGCGAAGCGCCGCTTGACACGTACCTTACTTGACCATCTCATGTTTCTCCTCTAGCATCATCTCATAGATACCAATGCGCAGAAAGGAATATCAAGACGAATCTTTCGACGACAGCAAGTCCGATAGCAACATCTTACACGTAATATATGTCTAAGAAGGGCAATTGGATGTAAGCTCGAGTGCCATTATCACAGCCTTGAACCATTCGACGTGGGTCTGCGGAACAAGAAGTGGGAGCGGTATACGCGGACGTCGACAGGTCAGGTACACTTTCTCTCCTCGGTTAATTTGGAGTATGGTAGAGAATATGCTGCAGCGTTTCCTCTATTTCCGCAGGTCATTCGAAGTGTGATGGACAATGTGCTGCAGCATAATTTTCTGTCAACATGTGGTGGTGAACAATTGCAGCTGCAAAAATTAGCTTTCTGTTTTGTGTAATGTAGCTTCCTGTGCATCGATAGAGTGCTTCGTAGTACTGTAGTCGATATGAGAAGCAATTTAAGAGTAAAGGTGCATTTCCCTGCTCGAGTCTTTAAAGCAGAGCTAGCGCGGGGGCAGTGTTGGTTCTATCAGCACTAGCTACAGAGGAATAGTTCGAGTCCATGGTAGTCCGTAAAGTTAAACAATAGTCGGATTACTTCCACCGCCATCCACGTTCGCTTGGATGCTGTTGAACGATTCTTTTGCGAACGTGCGAATTCTGTGTAGACAGGTCAATCTTGGATTCTTCACGCTCATAATCGACTGTAACACCTGTGCTATGAATCGAGGCTTCTCGTTGCCCAGAAGCCTCACAGTAAGAAGTGCACAAAATCTCTCATAACAAGAAAAACAACATGCACAACATCCGAAACCAGCCCAGCCCTACCCGTATCGGAGCCAAACACATCCGGCAAAGAGGCTGCGCTACCGTACGGGTAATTGAACTGCTGCAAAAAAAGACGGATTACCGAACTCTGTCAATGCGTCGCCGCCGTGGTCCCCTGAAGGAGAAACTCATGGAGATGAAGTCAAGAAAAACAAAAAGCACATGCAGAGGACTCTGCAGTTTCTTTGCATCTGCAAGACAACGCGAGGGTCTCGCCGGCCTCTGATACCGAAAGCACCGAAAAGAAGACGTCTAGGCGAGCAAAGCAAAAAGCATGTACAGTATGCGCTGTAGTAAAAGTAAATCAAAGGTCGCCCCCCTTGGGTCACAGTAGTAATCTATCGCGTTACAATAACCTGCATCTGCGCATTTCTGGGTGAACTAGTTCGAACCCTGCATATATATGTGGCGGCGGTTCAATGTACAGTACTGTAGGTGCAGCCCGCGCCGCCAGCCACCAATTCGAATGGCTGCTGTAGCCAGGACGGAACAATGGAAGGCTGCATCCTGCATGATGCTCTAAGTAAAGCATGGTAAGCTTGTTTCCAGGTGTGCTCCGACCCGGGCGCAAAAGACTTCGTTATAGTACTTATCTTGCGGATGTGGCATGCGAGTACCGCAACTGCACTTGTTACCTCGTAGGTAGCGGCAGAACGTCTGGGTAAGGTAGGCCTCGGACTCGAAACATTGTATGTCAGTATGTGCGGCGCTGACGCGGAGATTCGTGTAAATGCTTGTATCTTCAGTGGCTTCGCGAGTACGAAGTCTACCTGCTTCAAGCGTGCTTCATTTCGCTGTAACATACGGAAGTGCCACAGCGTTACTGTCGCTCTCTGTCGTCAAACGACAGGGCCAGAAACGAGCCTACCGATACGAACCAGTCCTGTTGACATTCAGTTTAATCTTGCCTAAGTTCTGGCAGAGGATGTCATACGACGGTTGTCGCGAAACTCCCGTATGATGAAAGCTTGACGACGATGTCTAGACCTCGTGTTGCACAACTAGTGTCAGGATAACAGCAGCTCCTAACAAGGAGACTATCTACAAAACAATGGAGCCTGCCAGCCCTCGACTCGCACTCGTACCATCGAGTCTCTCACCAGGTAGGCGAGATTCATATAACAAATAATTAGAGACGTCATCCCCAGCATGTACAGCATGAAGCCCACCACGTGCAGATTGTAATGCACCCCTAGATGTCGTTCTGACGAGGCGCAACGAAGGGTGGGGAAGCTTGGGGATGGGGCATATCGGGGAAACTTCAGTTGAGCACCAAATAAATGTACTGATCCTACACTATCAAATACAACGGGGCTGTTGCTGAATCCTGCCGAGCTCTCAGGAAGATCTCCATAGACAAATTATGTCCCGCTTGTTCGGAACATACGCGCTCTTTCTGATGTGCCAAGTTGTCAACAGCAAAGATAGCTTTATCTATCGACCAAACAGGACCTACTCCTATGCTTGCTTTCTCTTGCTAAGATCGTATCTGCTGCGTTCGCCAGCCACCTTCAGCGTCAAAGACTCGACCAATAGCCTTGGAGATATGCAAAGCGCTGATATCGTGGTAGCGGGGTTTGACCAGCGTCAAGCCAATAGGCATGCTGTTCTCTCCTGCGAATCCAGGCAGGTTGACACAAGGCACATGCATAATAGTCCACATGAGGCAGAGCGCCTGAAAGTTTTGTTAGTATCCAGATAATGTGCGATCGCACCTTGTCAACAACAACAAAAGACATACCGCTGATCCTGTGCTTTCCAGTCCGATGGGTGCTTCGTCAATAACACTAGGAGTTATGACTGCATCGTATCTGCCAATAATGTCGTCCAAGACTGGTCGTAGGCGCGCACATCCATCGTAGGCTTCTAGGTATTGCTTTCGGGAGAAGCCTTTCTCGTTTTCGACGTATCCAGTCATTGTCTCGTGCATCATGTCCTTGCCTAGAAGGTAATTGCCGAAAAACGAAGACCTACCTTCACTGGCTAGCACTTTCTCATGCCAATCGGCTACACGATCAAAGTCTTTGGGTAGCTGTACGTCTTCAACTACGGCCCCATTGGACCTGAGTAGAAGCTGAGCCTTCTCCCAAGCAGCAACAGTACCGGGTCCTGCGTGAGGCCACGTAGGCGTTTTACAGAAACCAATCTTGGCACCTTGCAGAGAAAAAGATTGCTCAGCCGGTCGACTTTCATCGTCGACGATCCGGAACACACTTGCCATAAGTTCGAAATCAGCGACAGAGCGCGCGAAAAAGCCCACTGTATCACAGGTTATCGAACACTGCGCCAAGCCTTCACGCGATATTGCGCCCCATGTAGGCTTGAACGCATAGATACCGTTGAATGAGCCGGGGCGGATGATGGACCCGGCCGTCTGCGTTCCCAAAGCAATAGGAACCTGGAAGGCCCCCACAGCAGCCGCAGAGCCAGAAGAGGAGCCTCCAGGCGTACGCTTAAAGTCATGGGCGTTTGAGGTATGGTTCTGATGGTATCCGCCCTGGGTGCTGGCTGCAAATTCAGTGGTCGTCGTTTTGCCAAATATCAAAGCCCCTGCCGCGCGGAGAGCGATGATCGGTGCGGCATCAACCGTACCCGCAGTATCACTGGCATAAATTGGCGAGTTGTGCTGCGTTGGCATATCTATGACATCGCTTAGAAACAGTGATAAGGGGAATCTTTTCAGTGTGCGGTTCTACCTTTTGTCAGCATGATATCTTTCACGCCTATAGCCACGCCATGGAGTGGTCCTCTTTGCTCCACCGGAGTTAGGTCTAGCTCCCTTGCTCGACAGAGGACCAATTCTGGATCTAGATATGCCCATGCTTTGACTGAGGCGTCCCTGTCTTTGATACGAGTAAGTAAAGATCTGGCGTACGCCTCGACAGTCAAGCCCCCGGTCTTAATCAGGGATGCAGCTTCGCTAGCTGTTAGACTCCATGGCTCTTGCATCCTTGAGACCGGTCGTTTTGTAGTTTGAACGGTGTGCGGGTGTGCGCGCTTCAATCGATATCCCCGACCTCGCCAGCTTGGATACGAACGGTATACGGGTAAGAAAGCGACGATCAATAAACCGATAGAATGGTTCAGTAACCAAAAGATGACACAAATCATGAAAACTCTTCCTGCCACGTCGTCGATTTATGGCACATGAAACTAATCTCTCCGTCCTTAGTCTGCCATATGTCGCTCGGATCTCTTGTCAACTTTCAGGAGGTTGCGATATGCGAGAGCAGATGGAGTCCTGCCGTTGCCATTCCTTATCCCCGACACCAAGCGGGCCTTCGTCCACTAATATTGACCGCTTATCAGGAAAGGCTTGATACGCTCAATATGTCAAGATAACAAAATAGCTAGACCGTATAGCCGTATGCTTCAGCTTCGAGATACTTGTTTGCTCCGAAATTGTTTCTCCGTACGTTAAACGTTGCGAAGACCGAGTTGTTGTGAGAAGCAGTAGTTCGCAAACCCTAAAGCAGTAATGCAGTCATGAACCAGAAGGGTTCAATTGTGCATAAGGTACAGGTACCTTAACCTTGTCAACGCCAAGGCGGGACGCTGTCAGTGCAATATTGTAGATCACCACTAAGAAGAAGTTCGAAAGCAGCTACAGTACGCGTATAGTGTGAATATTAGGGTGCAGAGTATGCAATTCATCAATTCCGTGCCCATTAGCAAAGGCCTTTGCAGTGGGGGCAACGCTGGTATGACAGTCGTTACTGATTCTCATTAACCAAGTACGCGATGCCGAGGACCTAACCGGTTCCAGACTCTGAGGAGTGTCCTGTAGGATGTGGACAAGCGTGTGTGAGGATGGCGGTTAGAGAATAAACGCCGAGCAACGTGGAGTACGGTACGTACACTTCAAGCCGAAGTGGGGTTATATGGACATCCTTAGTCCCCATACTGTGAACCTAGGGCACCAGGACGGAAATCCCCCATAGATACCTTAGTGAAGATCATGAGGCTAAGCGGCCACAATATCGATCCTTAATCTGGTGCACAGTGGCGATGTGACAGGTCTGCTAGATATTCATGCAAATCAGGGGGCAACTTGGTAATGGTAAAGGTCGAACTTCGCAACACGGGACCCTGAAAGAACGATTTGAACGGTGCAGGTGCCCAGGTACAGTACCTAACGTCGCTCAAGATGCTCAAGTCAGCCAGATGCGGCATGTTGCTGTGTCTGCTTTGCTGAAGAGAGATTGAAGATGGTATCATAAATGGCTATGGGTCATGATGAAAATGTGTTTCATATTAGCATGACCGCCGACTTTGCTCGGGGCTTTTGCAAAGTAGTTTCGACGAAGATCCGTATCACCGAGGTCGGTGATGTTATGGTGTAACAAAACCGTGCAGTATGGACTTCCACCGTGGATGCACTTACGCACGAGTCAATTTTATGTTGAGAGTGGGGGATTGACCAGCGGTGTATCTACATGCAGGGCTCAAGCTAGATCGATATCTTGCATGCTGGTGGAGTTCTTGTGAGTGTGGAGTTACGCCATTTTCTTTCTAGACCGGTATAATATCGTTCCTTTACATGTGCCGTGAGCCTCGCTATTTTCCTCCGCAAAATGCGAGTCAACCTTCTTTGAAAGAGAGGAATGAGGTCCATGTTCTAGGCTCAACAGAATTCGAAGGCGCCGCGCAGCGTTCGCGTACAGTATAGTAGGGTAAGGTACCTACATACATGAGGTTATCAGGAACCAGATAACAGCTGCCGCCGTCAAAACTGTGTCAAAACTGCCGTCGTATTTCGGATGCACTATGGTACTTCCGACGTCTTCAGATGCTACGGTATAGCCGATTTACTGGCGGATTGGCAGCAAGCATCAGCTGAAATCAATAATGCAAAAAATGTGGAAATCACTGTGACAGATGTACCGTCACGATGACGAATTGCAGACCCGAGTTGCACAGGGTTTATAGCGATGTGCGTGCGTGGCACACATTAAGGTACTTACAGGAAGTGAAGGCCAGCTTGTTGTGGCGGTGTGCATGGAACCGTTAACCCCCTGCAGTGTTCTCGGGACACTCGGAAATCACGTGGCAGACTTTTCCAGTTCCGAACCCGCGCTTGCCCCAGATCTTTGGGACATTAAGCGAATGGTTCACACCTAATCCTGACGGATCAGAACCCGCCCCTTTCGAGTCGAGCCGTAGATGATGTGCTGAAGCAAGCGTCGAGCTAGCAACATTATACAGTGATTTGCACTTTATTCGCTGTTGATTCAGGCCGCACTTGCGCCATGGCGTTGCTGCATGAAGATGATGCGGCTTTCCAGCATTGACCGGGGAGGATTTGGCTGGGCGAACCTTATCGATCTAGTAGTGCTATAATATGTATCTAAAGGCAAGTTGTGGGTCAAAACCCTCGGTCTGATGACTACCGCATATCTAGAGAATTTTATGTACTATCATGTTCTATGTTCTGCGGGCCTTGCGGCCCAGAGGCATGCGCTTGCGTGTCTACGTCTATACTGAGAAGAATATTAGCGCTGCCCGTGTCTGTGCATGACCATGTAACAGAGATAGTGGTCGAAAGTGCTTTTGCTAAAGCTGTTCATTGCTTCTCATTACTAATTCGGAAGAACATTTATGAACAAGAATACCACTGTTGGTTTGTATTGAGAATCGACAGATATCATCGGCGATGCTACAATCTTATCAGCGGCAGCTCCGATATCATACATCGGCATGACTTACCTGTCCTCCTGCCATCAACAACGGAGCCACTTCAGCTCTCTGTTTACCGAGGAAGCTCTTGGGACTCTCTTTACGCCTGCCAACCATGACGGTGTTGCTTTGTAAGCGGCTGCTCAGATCAAACCATGCACTCGCCATAAGCTTGTTCTCGCGCTGCAAGATTGTATAATCCTTTGAGGGCGCTTGTTGCGTCGGCATAGTCTTCTTGATTGTAGCGAGTTCCTTGGCTTGATCCTCGGCACGCTTTTCAAGGTTAGAGTCAGTATTCATCTTGACGTATGCTTTCAGAGAACTGCGTACCTTGTTTGCAGCTGCGCTATCAGCGCGGGCACTCTCAATTCGATCCGCAAGACAGGTAGCAGTGTTCTGAAGAACGACGCTGCCCTCTGGGGATTTCCTAATGGATTCAAGTTGCTCGACAATGAGCTTGTACTCGTTACTATTGCGGATGTCGGCAGGATCTCTAGAGAGCGCAGACGTGCTCAATAGAGCATGACGCAGGAGAGCTCTCTGCTCTGCTAGCTCTGCCTCAATGTCCCCGCTGTGGGTACGCAACTCGGCGTAGCGTTCGGTGAGAGCCTGGTATTCGCTGTTGCTGTCCAACGTGCGCCCGTCCATGTCACTCTCGGCATGAATTAGCTTCTCCTTGATGCTGGCCAACTCGGAGTTCAAGGTGAATAGTTGCGCTTTAAGTTCTGCAACTTCTGCTTGTGTAACCTGTAGTTTCTTGCGTTGTTCGAGGAATGGAACATTCTCTTCCGGCTCACGAGAAGGCTCACGCAGGTCTTGGACTGCGGTTTCGAGTCCAAGCTTGTCTTGTAAGATGTCAAGATATTCAGCTTCGAGCTTTGTATTGCGGGCTGTGATAGCGTCCAACTTCTGCTGCAGCAAAGCGGCGTCTGCCGATAAGCCAAGGTTGCTTTGCAGGCTGAGGTCACTGATTAGTTATTTTAGTCGTGTATCACAAGATAAATTGAACTTACTCGGATCTCTCAATCGGTGTTCTTTCAGTCTCGGCGAGCTCGTCGGCCAGTCCATTTTGGTTCCCGTTGATACTATTGCGGCTAATCTCAAGGGTCTGAAGTCGATTCTCAAGCTCGGTGATGGTTTCGTGATCCCGTCCTTGCCTTTCTTTGGCGACTTCCCATTTCTGAGCAAGCACCTTGTACTCGTGCTCAAGACGCTTCTTGCTTGTCTTTTGGTCGAAGATCTCCTGCTCTCCGTTGGCAATAGTCTTAAGATTCTCAGCGTTCGCTTTTTGTAGGATCGTGCAATGATCCCTGAGCTTGTCTAGGTCTTGAAGCTGCTCATTAGCCAGACGTAAGTCATCTTCCAGAGTCGCATTTGCTTTGGCCTGATCTTGAAGGGTTTGGATCTTCTTCTTAAGGTTTTCATTAGCACGCGACTTCTGCAAGAGGTCGTCCCTCTCAGCTCGCATTTCCTGCAGGTCATCGCGAAGCTTTTGCTTGGCGTCAGTGTCAGCCTTGTAGCGCTCAATCTGTCGTTCTTGATTCGTCATTGTAGTGCGAGTCGTCTCAAGCTCCGTCTCCAACTCTGCAATATAATCCCTATCGCGATCTGCCTTGCGCTGTAACTCTTTCACAATGTCATTCTGGGCTGCGTTACGACCTTCATTTTCCACTTCGTATCTGAAGGCATCGAAATTGCGTTGGAGCTCTTCCTTATCCTGACGCAACTCCTCTAATTCTGTCGCAGCTTTCTCGTGGCTGACTTGCAATTGTTTGATGGTCTTGAAAGCCTGTATGAGTTTCTCTTCTTGTTCCAACTCAGGGTCTCGATCGACTGGCGGCCGTGCAGCAGTAGGAGGAGTAGAGAGCGCTGAAGGGAGTAGCGAGGGTGTACCAAGATCCGGCGTATTTTCATAGTCACTTCCATCACCTGTCATTCGAAGAGGGGTGCCCATCTCACTCTCCTCGGCTTCTGCATCCTCCTCCTCCATCTGTTTCATGGCGCCAGCAATTGTCATTGCAGCTTCTGGGCCCAGGCTGACCACAAGCCGTCCCATACGTTGATTGGATTCCGGTGAATACATGGCAGCTCGAAGCATGCTTTTGAGAAGCTATACATGTGTTTACTCAGTATCCCAGGGCGCAACTGTTGGAGATTGTGATCCGTACCATGACTGTGTCCCGGGCACTTCCATCTGTAGCTATAGCCTTCAAGTCAGGCGCAAGGTTTACAGACGGGTTTTCGAGCGAATCGCTCGAATCCCTGAGATAAGCGGTGACAAGGCGGTTGATATGCTTGACTGCAAACATCTTAGCCTTTGTGGTGTCTTTGAGGCAGCTAACAAAGCTTCCTTACGGTTCTGCCACCTTGGGATCCAGTGATCATCTGTCCTTTGTAGTGACTCTGGCAAATCACCCTCGAAATATGTCGGATCAATATCTTTCAAGATATCCCACAGCACCCGGCCATCCTGGAGATCAGCCCAGTTTTCCACCGGTCTTGACGTAGGAAAGGCTTTGGCCTACATATGTATACGAAATTTCAGCTATCAATCTTTGCATGCACCAATGGCAGCTTTTCCCAATATTCGAAACGCACCCATTTGAGCAAGGCTGCTGCCAATTCTGGTGGATCAGTATCCGCCATTTTGGACTTCGGTAACGGCAACGGTAATGATCGAGTTTGGATTTGGCTGCTGTGTGCCTGATTCACATGCTGCACGAGCTCTTTGAGATGCCTTACCAGATCATGCCGCTGGACCCTCACGTGTAGTGTACTGTAGGAAGATATCGATTGGGCAAAACAATCGCCGTATGTCCTGGCATGGACGTAAGGTATTTCAGGGTCAAACTTTCCGTACAACAAGCTGCACGAGGTGACGCAGGAAAACAGTCCGAGCTTCCGGTCGCGTGAAAAAGGGTTTGGTGGTGGCACTTGCGGATCAGCCACCTGACTGAACTCTGTCTTGACTCCCATTCTTCATCTCTTCCACCACCATTGGACACTGTCAGTGTAGGGTCAAAACAGCTTCGAGTCTAAATTCCACAATCCCTGCTATCAGAAGCGAAAGGGATTCGTCTAAAGTGCTACGCAAATATGTACTTTGAAGCCGCGCTTGAGGCGCAGCTAGTGCCTTTTCCCTCCAGCGCCCGTTGAGACCCCATGGCACCAAGCAGGCATAGAAGCTACCTTACTTATCTCTATCCGATGTACCGATAAAGCGCAAAAGCATCCGCCCGCCCTTTGAGGTGCTCCGACCTTCAATTTGGCCTCCCAGAAAAACAAGAAAGAAAAAGGAAACAGAGGTCTAGCGCTCAACCCCGTGACTCGTTGCAAATTCGTGAAATTTGTTCATACCTCGTTAGACTTTCGTTTGAGACGTTCGTTCTCGTCCTCGAGACGCTTGATGTACTCGACAGCGCCGATCAGTACTTCACATTTACTAGGTTTCATCGGATCCGCGCCATCAGTAGCCTTCCTTCGCTGTGCCGCAGTCAGGTTCGGCACTGCTGAACGTAGCTTCTCCAAATGTGCATTGAGATTCTCTCTGTACCGACGCTCCACAGCCGTGTGAGGAATTCGCTTCCTGGGACGTCCTCGAGAAGGTGCTGTCTTCGGGGCTGCTGGCTCCTCTGTCTTACACACAACTTCCACTGGACTGTCTTCAACCTTGTGAATAGCATTTGTGGACATGTTATCCCAAACTCGATTCTTCTGCTGCTGTTGCTGCTGCATTCGTTGAGGACTAGCACCAGGTTCTGATGGGGCATGTTGCGGAGAGCCGCTGGAGACTGACGCTAAGTGGCCATCTTCAGATGTATCTCCTACACTTGAAGAGGTCTGATATGGCTGCATCGAGTCTACTAAACGCTGAAACTTTGTGTCAAGTCGGGGAGACACTGTATAGGCTCCTATGTTAGACTCATTGGGTTGCATGAGTATCGGTGAGAAGGCAAAATTGCCAAAGTCCAAAGTGCTCTCATCGCCTGTGCCTATGGAACACGTCTGATTGAAGTCCAGATTGGTAGAGCTGGGATATCGACTGGTCTTATCGAAGGGTTCCACTTCCGCATAGCCAGAATCGAGCGAGCCGGACGTCGGTATGCCGAGCTCTTGGGATATTGGACTTTGCCCATAAAAGCCAGCTATATCCTGGTCCTCGGCGTAGTTCATGTGCATGAAATGACTGAACGGCATTGCCAAAATGATGGACAGTCCGTCTACAGGATGAGTGATGGCGCAGTGTATGAAATATTGGTTCCTTTTCGTTTCGTCCGTCCACGTATACCAATGGTCTGCTGTGTCGCTGATGAAGGAGAGATTATCCTAGTGTGACAGAGTGTGGATGGAGACGTTGATCTGAGGTGCGGGCAGACCTTAACTAAATGGGTGTCAAACAGTGAGCTGCAGTCAGCCTGCTGAAGAAACGAGGGGTTTCAATCAAGAAACAGAAGGGTCTTGGAGCCAAGCAAGTAAAGTATATTAGTACTATGTACCTTGAAAAGCCTGGAGTTGAAGAGGGGGATGTTTCGGAGCGTGCAGCATAAACTACTAGTTATAGTTGATGGGGAATGGCTGATGAAATAGACTTCACTGCCGGTCGCCAAAAGGCTCGAACCTATTATGGACCTGTCCCAGCATTCGATGCGTCACCGGGCCCAGGAAGAAGTCAATGTCTTTGCTAGTTCTTCCGTGCTGTTTCGAGAGCCCAATCAAGGCATAACGCGCAATCGAAGGTTAGCTTCTGACCCAGGTACTGTCCCAACAGGTGATAACCGCATGTGAAGTGGATACTGGCACCTATCCAAAAGCATGGATGCAACAACCTACGATCGCGCCTTGCTCCCTTGTGCAAATGGTGCAGAACCTCGCTCGTACTGGTGGACCCAAAGAAATATGCTCATCGGTCAGGGAAACTACCTATGAGAGCTATGACCCCGTTGTCGGCCAATTGGCTCTGCCATGCGATGGCTATGCAATCTGGTTCCGTTCCGGCCGAGAACTTATAGCTTCAAGTGCAAGCGAAAGCAGGGCCCTTTGGATCCGTCCAGAAATGAGAGATCCACAGTACCAGCCAAGATAGTGAGGAGCTGTGACTCGGGACTGTGCGGCATGGTTGTCCAAGCCTTGACTTTACGATACAATACTCTTCACCCCACTCGTTCGCAGCCTCGGGGATATTGTCCAGCGAGAGCAGCTTTTCCCGAGCCGTCTGCCTTTAGAAAACGCTGTCCCTACTCCCAAGATGCTGTTCTGGGTTCTAATCAGTATGCTGACACAAAACCGGCTGACCGTTGGGACTTTTTTTATGCCAATGGTGTCTTCGACATGCTGTACTTGTACTTGGACATAGGTACGAGTAGTAGCGCTGGACGAAGCGAGTCGCCTTTTGTGGACTAGTCTATCAACACCTTGTTCTGATGTGCGGAGGAATTTTTGACCCCACATGCACGAGTCAGCCTTCATGCGTCGGAGAGCTTGAATCATGACTCGCTGGTGGAGGAACGTAACCCTCAGCATTCGGGATCATCTAGCTCGCTGATGATCTTTAATAACAAAGTTAGACCTAAAAGTCGTTTAACAGCTGCTAGTACAATGCACAAGTACGGTCAAAGTCGGGGAAGGATGTTGTATTTACTTCTTTCAAATGTATGGACAATCGCCGAGTAAAGCCGCTTTAGCGTTTCAAAATTCCTACGTCGACTTGCGTCCGAGCTGTGAGGCGGCCCCTTCAACGCAGCCCTTACGTATTCTTACGTTTCTGCTTCATGGCTTATCGAGACTGTTTCCCGTGAGCATGCTGCCCCGTGTCCTCTTGCATCGGCGTATTGTCATTGTTGCCATAGGAATTGTATCATTATACTACTTCCTGTATGGTGCTTTACCGCCGATATCTTTGCCTCCTTGGGGGAGTGACAGGTCAGTGCGAAGCCTTTTGTTTCGTTTCCTTGACAAAACGTCACATCACGGGCAATCGCTGATCGAAACACAGAGAATTGAAACCAATCGCTCTGGAAGACCCCGCACAGTACCACCGAATTGAATTCGGATCAGCGTTGGTGAAGTTATTCACGGACAACAAACCTGCTGTGGCGTCTTTGACGAAGCTCGGTTCTGCCGGCGTTATAGGCTTCAAGGAGCACAACGATGTGCCTCTGAAAAGACCAGATGTTGTCTCAGTTGGAACTTCAGAAGTGAGACTGTTGAGCAACGCACATGAAAACTTCATTGACCAGGTAAAGAATGTTTCGCTACCTTTTCTCCCTGGCTCACAGGGTATCGTGAGCACCGCAGGCGGAGCGCTGTTACCGGTGTTCATCATTTCTCTGCGTATGCTGCGACGGACAGGCAACAATCTGCCTGTTGAGCTGTTCCTTCGATCTGATGAAGAGCATGGGCAATATCTCTGCGATGATCTACTGCCATCTATGAATGCTCGTTGTGTGATTATAGACGATTACATCAAACCCAGCAAACGCCGTGGATCGTTCAAACTCGAGAAATTTCAATATAAGATCTTTTCGGTTTTGTTCTCGTCATTTGAGGATGTCCTTCTCCTCGATGCAGACAACTTCCCTGTCGAGGACCCTACCTATGTTTTCGAGTCTGAACCATTTCTCTCCAAGGGCATGATCACATGGCCCGATTTCTGGATATCGACGGCTTCAGAAAGGTTCTACGCTATCCAAGGCACACCAACGCCGCCAACGAATTTGCGGGCATCGACTGAATCAGGCCAAGTCTTAGTATCAAAACGGAGCCATGCGGCGGCATTGTTGGTCGCAGCTTACTACAACTTCTATGGACCAACACACTACTACCCTCTTCTCACACAAGGTGGCCCAGGTGAAGGAGATAAGGAGACATTCCTTGCAGGTGCTGCAGCGGTCGGGGCCCCGTTCTATCAGGTCTCCGCACCTGTCTCAATTCTTGGTTATCAAGAACATGGGGAATTGAAGGGTGTAGCAATGCTCCAACATGACCCTGTCGGTGACCACGACGGGTTAGCCAACCCAGGACCATTCACGGTGCATGCGAACTTTCCAAAGATGGAACCAAACTCCCTCTTTGGCGAGGACAGCCCAATCATTGATTCAGTGACAGGCAAGCACCACCGCCTATGGGGAGACGAAACGAGTGCTATGAAGACTTTTGGAAAGGAT
Source organism: Neodothiora populina (assembly GCF_041146345.1). NCBI lineage: Eukaryota > Fungi > Ascomycota > Dothideomycetes > Dothideales > Dothioraceae > Neodothiora > Neodothiora populina. The sequence continues at coordinate 418,792 of NW_027191405.1, read as the reverse complement.
GTCGAGAGAGCAATGTGGGGAGAAATTCACTACGTGACGTGTAATTTGGGTGGTGTTTTCTTGCAATGGAAAGCTGTCTCGACAAATCACCAGCGGAAGGGCACTTGCCAGCTAATCGAAGATCACATGGACATCGTCTTTCCAGTGAAAGACACCACGATATAGGTGCCTTGGTCGAACGCACCCTACAAGTCCTTCATCATGCCGAGTAGCCATTGCCGAGGCTGTCTCGTCGAAATGAAGTAATCGATCTATGCCGAGAGATTAGATCTTCCGGCTCTTGCAGATAAGATCGCTCTACCCCAGACGGATCTTGGAATTACCCAATGAAGATCTATGATGACCGCATGACTGTATCTCAAATAAACACGCTACCTACGGGTTTTTGGTCATTGACTCCGCAATGAATAGTCAATAAGTCCTCAATGGATGGTTAATGATTTCTTGATAAATCGCCAATGAATACTGCTCGATACACTGAGGAATGGTTCAATGACCCTCCAGTAGATGGGCATTCACTGAATAAGAGCTCGTTTGTAACTATTAACCCAGTATGCTTCTGCTGCAGACCATTCCATCGGTACCAACGACTATTCCTAGGCTCCGTTGTCTGACATCATGACTTGAGTCTCGGACTTCAAGATATCTTCGAGTTAAACTCACCATCTATCCTTGATCACAGCACGGGTTATTGCAAAGATTTATACCACAATAAAAGATATCACGATTCAAAATGGAGGCTATTCAGAAAAGCATTGCCGAGAACTTTGGCGGACCATCCCACAGCGTGGTGAACAAGGAAGATTACTTCGGCCTTGAGCAGGTCCCCGATCTTGCTGGCAAAACCGCTGTTGTGACTGGAGGTAGCGAAGGCATTGGTTTTGGCTGTACCCATACCTTGTTGTCAAAGAATATCGACAAATTGTTCGTACGTAACTTCCAATTCTTATTGTTCCATGGTTTCATGGCTTCAGTTGTGCTCACTTTGAACAGGTCACATCTCTCCGTAAGGAAGTCGCAGACGATGCCATCAAGGCCATTGCCGACGAGTTCGGCGAAGACAAGGCTAAAAAGTTCATCTGGATGCAGTGTGATCTGTCTGACTGGACGCAAACCGCCAAGGTCGCCAGTGAGATTGCAGAGCAGACCGATAAGATTGACATTCTCATCAACAATGCTGGAAGAGGTATAATGACAAGACAATTGGCCCCAACCAATGGCATCGATCAACACATGGCAACTAACCAGTATGTTGTCAATCTATCTTGGACTTGTATGTGGTTTTGCTGAAGAACTTCTAGCGTGGGACATGTGGTCTTGACATCACACTTGTTACCAACTCTAAAGAAAACAGCAGACGCTGGAAACACGGTTCGAGTCGTCAATTTGGCATCCAGTCTCCATGAGAACGCCCCCTCAGACACAGAATTTGCTTCCATCGAGGAGTTGAACAAGGACTATGGCCCTAATGCACAATATGGACGTAGCAAGCTTGCCACCTTGCTTTACTCCAAGTGGTTGAACAAGCACCTCAGTCCCTCACACCCCAACATTATTGTGAATGCCGTTCACCCTGGTATTGTGGACACAGCGCAGACGAACGAATATATCCATGAGGCATATCCTCTGTTGGGATACGGAATGTCGACATTGCTGAAGCCGTTCCGCAAGTCACAGTTCCAAGGATGCGTGAGCGCCATGTACGCGGCTACGATGGCCGAAAAGGGCGGCCAGTACATTGCACCACCAAAGGTCATCGAGAAGGGCAGTGACAAGGCCAACGACATGGCGTTGGCAGAGAGACTGATGAAGCTGACTTCGGAGGTTGTGGAGCAAAAGACGAGAAGTGAGAGCAGCGCCAAGGGGTGCCCGTTCAAGGAAGATTGAGGCGTGCCTGTGAGCAGAATCATCGTAGATATCAATGCAGCAGATTGACAAAAAGGATACAATTTCCTTCAGACGTCCTTCAATCTGATTCAATTGTTCCTCACCTTTCATCCAATTGTCTCTCACCTTTATTCATTCGATTTCCATCTTCTGTTCAGTCTCCATCCAGGGATTATTTACTCTCTGTTCAGTCGTGCTTTGGACATCTCGGTCACTATGATTGTTGCTAAAGTCTCACGTGTTTTGGCTGCGAAGACGTAAAGTGATATGTACATTTCGAAAGTGAAGTGTTAAAGAACGAATTTCTCTTCAGCTCTTCCTACTCGGCAACTTGGGCACCTTCATGTTACTGCCGACTTTCTGCATCTGAGCCACAGCGTCGCCGAGCAGCACCCTCACGGCGCCTTCAAGTCGCCTGTCCTTCCTTCGCCGCAGCCAGAGAATAACAAGCCACAAGACAAAGACGTCGACGACCAGCAGACGCACAAAGAACCATGAAAGGCGCAGAATCCATCCGAGGATCGAGTGTCGCCTTTTCTGGGCGACGTAGCTTCGTGACTCGAGCTGCTCTCGCAGAGCGGCGACTTCGGTCGATACCTTTACCAACGCCGACTCGATGCGCTTCCGCCAATGTGAGTCGCCCGAGGGTCGACGGCGCGGGCGCGGCCTTTCTGGCGGAATGTCTTCGACGACGGCTCCATATCCGTCTCTCGCACCGCCCATGACGTGATGTTCCGAGTCTCCCTCTTGATCCTCGCCCTCGTATTGCGAATAGGCTGGCGCGTCGACGAATTCCTCATCTTCGCGCTCTTGATCATCCTCTTGCGTGCCTTGACTGACTGGGCTCAGGATCCTTAACGGTTGGTCCTGTTGCTGCTGCTGTTGGCTCCGTTGTGATGGCGGTGTACCTCCTCCGAGATTCTCGCCTCCGGCTGCCGATGTGCTTACGCCGAGACCAGGATAAGAGCCATGCTGTTGCACCGGACTGCTTCTATCGCTGCCTCCGCTCGCCGGGTTCGAGTTGTCCCGTACTTGATCCCAGACGAACTCGAGCTCCGCCACCAGTTCCCTGGCTTCTGGGGTCGCGGATGCGTATGTGTGCATGGTGCTTATGAGGGTTTCGATGTATGCTTTCTTGGCCGCGGTGCGCGAGAGTCCGGCATGGGCGTGCCAGGCGTCCCATTTGTCCTGTTCTCGTCGGATATCGCTGGCCGAAATTATGGTGGTCGAAGAAGCTCCGGCGGGTTGAGCGGAAGACGGTCGCGGCTGGATGTACTCGACATCACCCTCCATAGCTTGTTTGTAGAGGCCATAGAGCTTCAATCGCTCGCTTACAGGGGGCTTCTGGGAGCCGGTCCGGATCTTGTTGACGGTGTTGAGGGCGTGTCCGAAGACGCGGTCTGTGATTGTGGTCATGATGAGTATGGATCACGATAGAAAAGATGCATTATCCTGAACGATGGGACAGAAAAACATAGTATACGCAAGGAGATGTTTGGGTTATCGCCTACCTACCGAGTCCGCCATCTCTGACCGCTGGAATTACTATGTCGGGAGGATCTGCCCGCAGAACCACTCGGAGATTATATCAGATGTGAATCGTTTATATGTCGTAAGATATACACAGAGGATCATTCAGACATAAAGAAAAGAAAATAACGCGACAGCAGGTGGTGAGTGGAACAGGACAGATACAGTACGCCGAGGGAGATGGCGGGGAGGCGAGAGGTGCTACATCGAGTTAAAATATGTACAGACGCGCTGAGGAACAGAAACACATGTGAAGGGGATCATGTACAGATAGCCGCGGTTGTGGGGTAATGGGCGCCGGTCCCGGTATAGGAAGGTTTTGCCCGACGATTTAGTCCTGTCAGTCGACGAACCCAAAGCCGTATACAGTATATCGAAGCATCAACTACCGAAATGAAAGACACATCCGAAAACTGCATGGCAAACGCCGTCAAGTCCAACGCTGTACAGCACAGTGCTGCGGTCATTACATCTAGAACGCTTTCGTTGGAGGTCAAGAAGGCCATAGGAAGAAAGGACAATAGTTCTGACAGGAGTGAGCTAAAGTAACAAGAAATCTCGTCACATTATATTCACTTCGAGTTTGCAGCCTTACTAAATTAAACCTCATCTTGAATCAGATCTTGTTCTCGTAGTCGATTCATTTAGGGCATTGTATTCTGTTACCTTCACTTTGCTGTCGCCAGCAAGAACAGCACCCTTTAGAATCTTAACTTCTTTTCATCCTTACATCTACTTTTACAATGGCCCCTCGGTCTTTATTTCCGGACTCCCCAAGTCCAACACAACATAGTAGAAAGCGCGAAATCAGGAGCAACTTAGATGTCTCTACTGATCCTGAGGCAGAAGAAGGGTCTGAACCTGTCCCGAAGAGAAGCATCTTCGATGATGAGCCTGACACTCCAGGCGTTCAAAAGGGTGCTAGAGCAGGGAGACACAGGAAACAGGCAGGCACGCGTAGAAGAACAGCTCGATCTCAATAGTTGTATATGAGAAGCATATCTCCCTCTGCCTCATGTCACGTATCTATACCTCCCACACTCATATATTTGGGAGAAGATCACATATGTTGTCGTGAGCCTGCTTGTTGTCCTGTGGGGCGCAGCGCTGGTTCATGGACGTATCCTCCAGCACCAGCTTATTAAATTGAAGATGAAGAATAAATGAAAGGGTCCTAACACTTTAATCAATGATCACTAAAGCCTCATTGAGTAAACAGCAAAGAACCACCGACTGGACAGTGATGCGTGATAGAGTGGACAGTGGAGCATGAGTGTGTGGACGGTGAAGCGTAAATGAATGCACAGTGAGTAGATTATTATCATTTATTACCGTGAGTCCATCTATCATTGTTAGACTCGAAATGCTAAATCAGCGCAATGGTATCTGTTGTCATCCCAGTGACGGGAGAAAAAATCGAATGATACCCCAGCCTATGACCGCCATCTCCAATTTTGTCGTGTTAACTAAAAGTCCTCAAGACATTGGATCAAAATTTTGCATCTTGGTCTCGTGAAAACTCGGTCTTCCGCTCACTGCTCCTCGGTCTTGCCCTTGTCGGCTTTAGCTTGGAGGATAGTCTCTCTCCAGCCCTGGCCCCAGATTGTGACAGCCCACGTCATGCCCGCCGACGCGATCAAGAAGAAAGAACTGATGGTGCTGAACCAACCGATTCCAATAGCCTCTACAGCCGGTAAACAAGCAGCCGATCCTGCTGCGGCGAAGATGTATCGCAGCATGTAGTTGCCGGCGACAACCTCGGACGAGCGGCCTTGCATGACGTCTAGACAGTATGTGTTGAGGGACGGAAAGCAGAAAAGTTGCGCTACACCTTGCAGGAACATGACGATGACTGGCAACGGGATACCTCCAGCTTCCTTTTCGATGCTCCATCCGTAGATCAACATGCACGCTGGTATTACGATACCAAGGAACGGCAGACATGATTTCAAGCGATCTTCGGGTACGCGTTGGCCATTGCGTTTGCCAATCCACTTGCGCACGGTGTAATCTGCCCAGCGCCCACCGAAAAAGGTTCCCAGTAGATAACCGCATCCGGGAGCAATATAGAAGAGTCCAGACAATATTGGGCTTGTGAGGTGGAAACGCGGGTTCAGAACGTAGCGGATCGGAGTGAGCAAGGAGTACATGTTCCAGACAAGTGAACTGGAAGCAAGACCCACAAATAGGAGATTAGGGTAGCGGTAAAGTTTGACCACACGCATGGGGTTGGTCCAGCTCCAGAGGCTTTTGGTTTGCTGTTTGAAGGTGAGGCCCTCGAGCTCGACGGAGCGCTTGTAGTGGATGGTCTCTGGTAGCAAGAAGAAACAAAGGATCGCCGCAAGACCAGCCAGAGCAGTCTGCAACCAGAAGATGTCTCGCCACGTTCTGAAAGTGACGATAACACCACCGATGAAAGGTCCAAACGCGGGTCCAATGAGGGTTCCACTAAAGAACCAACTCAATGCTGTGGCACGATCCGTCGGCACGTAAATGTCGCCAATGCAGCTACTGCCGATGATCAAGAAACTCGTGCCTTGAAATGCCGTCAAGATGCGGAAAATGAAGAAAGATGCAAGATTAGGAGCCAAAGCCGATCCGATGCTGAAGGCGAAGAAAAGGATAGCAGAATATATTTGCGTCCAACGACGTCCATAAACTTGGCCCATTGGTCCCCAGAACATCGGCGAAAGACCCATGAAAAGCATATAGAGGGCATTACTGGCGTTGATGATGGTTCCGGTAGTATTATATGTCGCAGCAACCTCTGGCACAGCGGCGAGAACAGTCGTCGAAGCCATGGGAGCCAGGAAACTGCAGTAGGCCAATACAGCGACGATGCCGACTTTTCTCTGAGGGGTGAATTTGTCGTATACCTCGTCGCCGGCTTCTCGGTATGGTACATGAGCAATGTCATGCGTAGATGCATGTGTAGGGACTTGCGTCAATTCATTCTTATCTTGTACATTAATCTGTTGTTTCTCGAGGTCCAAGTCGTGATCCTCTTCGTATGGTTCTGGTATTTGCTCCACACTGGGCTGATACACAGCTTGTGGCGGAGCCGGGAGGGGATTGCTTTTTCCGTCCATTATACTTTCCCTGTGTATTTGTTTTGCCACCACGAGCGCATTGGAATTTCTGACTGTGTGGTATGAACAAGGTGTTCATGCAGGAGAAAGATCGTCCAGGCAAGAAGATCTCAGGATATACAGTATGCAAAGGAAAAACACATCAAACAGAGCGAGAGACTTCATACAAGTACTTTTGACAGTCACACTATCGAGAAAAAGGGTGCATGCATGCATCGCATCTCCGACCAAGATAGGCCGAGAAACACAGTCAGTCACCGAGTCCATTGGGCGGAGAATCTCATGACGTTACCGCATTGAGCAATTCGACAAGCTTTTCCGCCGCGCGATGTCGCTGCCCATAGATTGAGGGGCATCTTGTTGGGGACTTTTCCGCTTTTTTCCGACTCCTGATCGGCGACGATTTTCTTTTCCTATGCCTAAAGATCTATAAGAAGACCAATAGGAGTGCGGGAAAGGCTTAGTCAAAATCATGCCATAGACTGAGTGACTATGACTCCGTTTATATATCACGACAGATGGCGAATTCGGAATTTTCTCGACCACCTCAGTCTGGCGTGTGCACGTGTGATGTGTTGCTCCTTTTCTGTAACCACTTTCTCGAGCGCGTGAGCCGTTCGGTCTTCGTTGTATCTTGAGCTTTACAGAGGAAAGAATGGTGGGTTATGGATAAGGTGTATATGTGTGGGCATAGTAAGGAAAGCTCCTTGATGCTATAAGAATAGGACCGCTAGGCTCGATGAACAGGCACATGCAGGCTCCTCAAGGTCATCTCGATCTCCTGCTACCAAAGGACAGAGCCATGTGCATCCCGTCCGCTATCTAATCGTCACTAAGAGCTATGCTTGAGAGATGAACAGCAGAGGCATGTCACGAGCCCGTCTGTTTCTTGTCAGACCCTTCTTCTTCAGGACTGGGGGAGAGATCTAGAATGCTTCTTCATTAGCGCTTTCTAATATCATGTGTTGGACTAGGGGAGTCATGTAAAAATAAACCGAGGTGCCATCTTAAATGTTTTATGTACCAGATTAAAGAAGATGAAAAGAAGTCTAGAATCCGAAAAGATGAGATGTTGGATTGATTTATAGAGGAATCTTTTGGTACCTTGTTTGCTTTACTTTGCTCAAGACACTTGATTTCACATGGAGATTCGCTGGTTCTGTGTTTCTCCATCTCTCCTCACCTGTACTTCCTCCTTGCTAATACCTGGTTCAGTCGCAATTAGACCTGTAATGCTCAGCACTGAGCTGGTTGAAGAGGTGCACTGTGGAGTCGAGCTGGAGTCAACCCATCAATACACTATGCTCGTAAGTTGGAATGGCTACTATGCGAGCCGAACAACTATGAACCATCCTGACTTGTCACCAAGGCCAGCTGCACAGGCACAATTGCAAAGAGACAAGACTAGAAGTGGCTGCAGGAGGCTGTAGCCCTGTGGAATAACAACAAAAGTCAAGCAATGTCAGGGCACTTGATGCTTACTGGACCAGGAGATTCGAACAGCTTTTGCTCCAGGCTGAGAGCTCAGGCTGAAAATAATGTCTGTGAAACAGACGAAGCTGTACAACGCTGTCGCTCATGGTTACAGGCAGGCTGCAGCAGTCATGCTGAAGCAATGCTTCCTGACCTGGAGCACCGAGAGTCTATTCTCCTAGGTCATCATGACAGGCTGACATTAGTGTTCACGGCTCGTATCTACATATGATCCTGAGATTTCAGGATGTCCTGAGCAGTCTGCGAATACTAGTATCCAGGATATCTCGACCTGACCACCACAGTCATCCAGCAAGTCGCAGCAGCAGCGGCGCAAAAGACAAATGAGCAGGCTAACGACTAATCCACCTCTCAGTCTCCTTCTTCCTCCCCTTCTCTCAATGATCATAAGAATATGAATATGCAGCTGAAGCCAGTCGCAGTCTTTTATCTCCAACCTAAAAAAGCCGAGATCGAGGCCAAAAGCCCCAAAATCTGTGAGTTAGCCTGGTTCTTGTGTCTCCCTCTTGTCGTGCATTTCCTCGGCTCTTTTCAAAAAAGTCCGAACTCCTCTCCTCCAATCTGTGTAGCAGGCGTCGCAGACGGGTCCATTGTTAGGAGCGTTAGGAAGTACTATGGACAAGCTCATATACTGCCCTTAGGAAGCGCTGCTATGCGACTTCTTGCAGTAATCTATCCTCCACACCTGTTGCATGTAAATAGCCTCACTTTGGACCAGCCTCTCTATCTCGCTAGATGGGATCCAGTCAAGTCAGCTGAACACTATTCCTAGTCATATGAATGATTCGACAGGAGGCTTTTTGTCCTGTATGTACCCCATGTAACTGGAACTTCTACGAGTAGTGGGGTATGTGTGCTAGTGATGTGAAGGGTGCACATAAGCTCTTAGAGCCACAAGACACACACAGGCACACAACACCTCTTCCCTCTTCTCTCCATTTTTTACAAAAAGCAGGTAAGGATAGCTGACACCCCCTAGAAGCATATATTCTGTCTATACAGACTTTGAGAGCAGCTATAGTGTGTAGCTGTGACTGCATGTTGGGATCTCCTCTGTGTTAGTCTTCTAAAAGGTCATTAGAAAAACTCGACTCTGCTCTCCCACTTTGACGAACAGATGCAGTAATGGTTAAGAAGGGAGAGGGTTTGTATTTGGGGAAATCTTTCAAAGCTCGCCAGGTGTACTTACCTGTCCCTCAGGACCCAAGGGAGAGAGGAGCAGTGGTACTTCACAAGTCCTCAGCGTACGCTGAGATCAAGAGCAAGGACCTAAGAAGTAAGCTCGATCAGCCTCAATGGTCCTGCACTCTGTAATAGACAATCTCGCTATGAAGCTGTCTATCATTAGATTGCAGTGAAAGTCAGCTGGGTTTGAGCGAAGGAAGGTGCGTGAAAGAGCACTATATGGCCTCCCCCACCGCCGGACTTAGAACTCTCCACCAACGCACATGTGCAAGGAGTGCCGAAGTGGCTCTGTAGGCCAAAACAAAGACAGACAATAGGGAAGGACCGGGCAGGACGGAGCCGTAAGCAGACACAGCGCGCAGGCTCAATCGCAAGCCATCTCGCAATTGTGTTATAAGAGGGACAGAGGTATGTGCCTAGCCCCAGCTACTTATTCCTCTTTTAAGAGATGATTGAGAGATGAGAAAGTCGGTGGTGTGTGCCTGCTCCTCTCCCTCCTCCTCCTCCGCGGCCTAGGCATCCTGAGAAGCGCGACATAGTCCGAGCAACGCGCACAATTGGGTGGTGTAGGTTCCAGTCAGTGTAACATGCGTCGCATGCTAGCACCGCATAGTGATTAATGTGATCTATCGATGGACAAGAAGTTTTGTATAGCCACATACATCTGCGCCTTCCTGATACTCAGGGCTTGCTTATCTAATCCCTGGAGGCAACAACGCATCTGGCTTCATTTCTGAACTATTGAAAGTATGGTCAGAAACGAGTAAGCGGCGCTGTTATGGCAATGAGGCGGCAGTGAAGCAGATGTGACGCAAAATAATTATTGTTCAAGTTTGAAATTGTGTTTCACAATTGTATAGACTCAAGCCTAACCCTACATAGTAGACATAAGAGGGCCATCTTGTGGCTGCAATAGGAAACGTCTTGATTGTGGATGGTAAGATACACATTTAGTGAAGCTAGCTGGCTGCTGCATAGTAACATGAGATCAATTGTTTCCTCTGTTGTTTCTGATGCGCTTTATCATTAAGGTATCTATGAGGCTTCTCGTATCCGGCTGACCTGTTTATAGATACTGTAGATCTTAGATCTTGAGATAAGATCATCCCCACACAAACATGAAGGACCGTGCTCTTCTCGCTGGGGCTGCTTGATATTCTCCCTCTCCTCCGACTCCATCCTGTTTTATGCATCGAGGCAGGGCATTTCTTGTACTGACTAAAGGTCGGACATGCAACATGTGTCGAATCAGCTTAGTGCATGCTGAAATTCGAATCACAGTGTCGAGGGCGAGTTCTATTTGTAGAAGCAGTTTGTCGGAGGGCATTGTGTCAATAGTTACCAATGACTCGTCTTCGCCATAGACCATATAACTCGGGCGCTGTATAGCAATCTCCTGAACCATAGACTAGGTCTTCTCTGTTCATGGAAGTTGCTGTAACTCTACATTAGTAATGCAAAAGTAACAGGGAAACTTTACCACGATGAGTTTTATGCCCAATGAATACCACCACTACTCGCCAATACGATTCATCAACCTTTTACCGCCATGACCATCATATACGGCATCCCAACCATACTACGATAGCGCACGGAGGTGCAGTTTCTCTCAATGGCATACTCTGTGTCCACGAGTCAACTGACTTTCGAAGAATGCTACTGGTCTGTCCGAACATCCTTGACCATGGTGTATACCATTGTTTCCACTACACCCGCTGAAACTTGTCGAGCGATTGACCTCACTTTTGTCTATTGTTAAGTTCTCCAGTCGAGTATGTCGAGTCTATGGCCCAGAGCTGTTCAGTGGCTCCATAGGTATCGTTTCACCATCATGTCAACAGGAGAGGCAAGAAATAGGAGTAGAGAACATGCCAACTATCCCACTGCGTACAAAAGGTGACTATCTTCTCATGAATCTGCTCAAAGAACCTCAGATTGTTCACCTCATCCTCCTTTTTCATTGGTCGTTGGCGGTATCGTTCTTCTCTCTGACCGACTTTCCTTGACACGAGAATAAGATGGCCCCTATTTACCTGAACCTGCTGGCAGGCATTCTGGGCACCATCAGCTCCGCCGTTCATAACTTTCCTGATCTCACCAGTATCTCTGGTCATTCTCACTCCGATATTGGTAGTAATCTATCGAATTTGGGCACAGAATTGGCGGCCCATCTACCACCATTTCTCACAGACAATGTAAGCCTTTGCGAAGAGCCGATATCTTGACATACCCCCTAACTTCAGCGCAGCCTTTCTCTGGTGGCTTTCCATGGGGCAAGAAGTCATCTCGAAACACCAATTATCACACAGACTACCCAAGGACGGGCATCGTGCGTACCTATGATTGGACAGTCACGAAGCAAGATATTGCACCGGACGGCGTCAATGTGACTGGGCTTTTAGTGAACGGACAGTTTCCTGGGCCGATGATAGAGGCCAATTGGGGTGACAGTAAATGATATTCTTGCTCTGTGCCTGGAGCTGATCTCTTGCTGATAGTCTGTGCAGCTATTCGAGTTACTCTGCACAACGAACTAGATGAGGGAACTGCTCTCCACTGGCACGGCTTCCTCCAAAAAGGCACACAATCTTTCGATGGCGTGCCTGGTATTTCACTATGTCCTATAGCTCCCGGAAAGTCCTTCACTTATACTTTTACTGCTGAGCTTTACGGCACAAGTTGGTGGCACAGCCACTATAGTTCCCAATATGCGTCTGGAATGTCTGGACCGATTGTCATATACGGACCACAGAACGCCAAATATGATATTGATCTTAGTCCTATCTCTGGGACAGATTGGTACCACACCTACGTAAGCAAAATATCCGCTCGACAAATTGGAAATGAAAGGACTTAATGTATTCGTCTAGTACATGGATCTGGTAGAGGGTCTCTCGCAACCTATCCCGAACACTAGAATCCCATACTCTCAGAATGTTTTGATCAATGGCAAGAACAACTACGACTGTTCAAAGACGGAACTCGGATGCATCGAAGACGCTGGTCTGGCAACTTTCAACCTGACCAGCGGTAAGAAACATCATCTCCGTCGATAAACACGTCCGTTGAAGCTACGCTGAAGTTCTCGATCGACAATCACAATATGCAAGTCATTGCAAACGACTACGTTGAGATCGAGCCTTACAACACTACTGTCGTGACACTGGGAGTCGGCCAGAGATCGGACGTCGTTGTATACGGTGACCAAGACGCCAGCAGCTCCTACTGGATGAGGGTCGTGGCACCTTCTCCATGCGCAACCAACAACGGCACGAACTACGCCCAAGCAGTATTCAACTACCCACAAGCCGATCGCAGCAAGCTTCCCACCTCCACTGCTCAGACTGACTACGACAACAACTACTGCGTCCCTTGTCAAAGACCATTCCCTACTATTCAATCACGCCAGGAGACGCCGCAACCACAGACGACATTACTTTCAACGTAGGGTCGAAAGGCACACACGGCAGATGGTACATAGACGGAGTGGCCGCGATACTAGATTACAACGACCCGACGCTACTCGAAGCAAAATCAGGCAACAAGACATACAATCCGTCACAAAACGTACACAACTACGGCACAAACTCATCCGTGCGCTTCATTGTCACCAACAAATCCCCAAACCCCCATCCTATGCATCTTCACGGGCACAACATGTTCGTCCTAGCCGAAGGGCAAGGCCAATGGGACGGCACAATCACGAACCCGCAAAACCCTCAGCGCCGAGACGTCCAGATCATCCAGGCGGGAGGGTATCTGGTCATTCAATGGAACCAAGACAACCCCGGCTCGTGGCCTTTCCATTGCCATATCGCGTGGCACTTGAGCATGGGCATGTCATTGCAGATTCTGGAAGATCCAGATGCGATTGTCAAGGCTATCCAGGTGCCTGCGGCGGTTCAGGGAGTTTGCAGGGACTGGTGGAGTTATACTGATTCGCTTGTGCGGCCTAATCTGGTGGATCAGATTGATTCAGGGATTTGATTTTTGTCTTCCTTTTTTTGGTCATATGTACTAGTACTGGAGAGCGCAGATGCAGGTGTTGTACTTATTGTATGGCAAGAGTGTCATCATTCTTGAACCAAACAGATATTAAGTACAGAGTAAAGCAAAAGTGGAAGATGAGTGAAGAGACGTTAAGAGATTAATGAACGTAATTGACATACACAGTAACCCGCCTGAAATGATGTAAGGTATAAAGTAGAAACAGCTGCTTTACTGCTGCGTCATCGTGCATTTAGTGTCATCTCACTTATGAATCACTCTTTGTTAATATTGCTTCACTTCTTCCTGACTTCAAGTACTTAAGCAAGGTAAGTAACACTTGACTTCTACTTTATTGCCACTTCATTATGTTCTTACAGCTGCTTCATAATTATCTCGCTGCTACCTCACTACTACTTTATTACTATTTACTGCTTCTCTACTATTGCCTTATTATTATCTCAGTGCTTCTTCACTAACAGTTTACTGCTTCTTCACTAATACTTCACTACCTCTTCACTAGTACTACCCCAAGGTCTAATCTCAGGTTCGATCTCAGGTCTACTCTAGCTTCAATCCCAGGTTCGAGACCCAGGCCTGAATCTTATGTCTAATAGCTCTGCTTCAAGTCCCATCTCAGGTTCAACTCAAGCACTAATCTCACGTCTCTACGTCCAGCCTCCGGCCTGATGCTCAGGTCTAATATCAGGGTCTAACTGTCACGAGCCCAAAGGTCTGTAACATAGAAGAAAAGTGATCATTCTCTCAGGATGATCCTGAGGTAGAGTATCTATACTCTAGGTTGGACCTCGAGTCTAAGTTGGAAGGTCCAACCCGGAGTTCGACTGCGAGGTCCGAATCCAGGACCAACCCAGAGGGTCAACTGGGGGACAACCTGCATACACCTCTAACACTCAGGTGCGATTCCAGGTTCTAATATCAGGTCTGCCTGAGGTCTATCTCAATTGCAATCTCAGGTGCAATTTTAGGTCTAACCTCAGGACTAATCCATGTTTAAAGGAATTTCAATTCAAGGTAAGTGTTTGATATCAAATGCTGCTCCACTACTTCTTTACTGCTGCTTTGCTACTGCTTTACTACCTCTCCACTACCTCTTCACTACCTTTTTACTACCTCTTCACTATTCCTTCTTCATTACTACTCCGCAGCGCAGCACTAAAAGCACAGCTGGGAGTCGGCTCGCCGTCCCTCCTCTCTTCCCGATGCACTCATAGTATCGCCGCCACCTCCTCTTCACTGTCAATGTCATTGTCCATGTTAAGCTGCCATGTTGAGCGTGTTGTTATTAGCAGAAAGTCCACTACTGCTGCTTATTATAGTCGAAACCATGTCATGTTGCTTTAGCCAACCCTTCGCGCGACTGCGTTTTCTCTTTGTGAAGCGAAAGAGAGAGAGAGAGGGTGAGAGAGAGAGAGAGAGAGAGAGAGAGAGAGAGAGAGATGTAGAACAGTAGTCTTGACTGCAAGCATGACGGCTAATGGGGGCTTTACGCAGGGAGTGATAGACTTCTCAAGATGGGACATGAGCGATATGTATGAATACTCAATGGAAACACTATATACAGTACAGCCAGTCTATACATCTTTATTATGCTTTTCTTCTTCCCCCCCCCCCTCACTTCTTCAGTGGCGAAAGCAAAAGTGAAAAGTCTACCGCAATTCCTGCATGACATGCTCGACGAGAGCCGTCACGACAGGTTCCACGGCTGCTAATGTCGAGTTACTAGGATCGGGTTGGTCGTTATGTTGGTGGTCTTTATGACGGTTGTCTTTCGCTTCCTTGTACTGTAGTGGACCAGGTCAGTATGATTGATAAAGGATCAAAAGGATAGGATAGGGTGAACGTACTTTGAAGGCGAAATTCAAGATGAGGGCCACGATCAGGCCGAGACACACGACGACGGGGCCGGTGAGGGCGTCAAAGTCCTTGCCGCTGCGCTGCATGATGAGCCTGCTGCGCCACATGTAGATGCCCCAGCCCCAGGCTCCTGTGAATACAGCGATGAGGGTATAGACAAGTGCAAGGGCGCGAGCGACGTTGTTGTCTTCGCCAGCAGCATTGAAAAGACCGAGAGACAGAGACGCGAGAAGGACGGTGACGTGTTGCCACTTGATAAAGGTACGCTGGTTGGCGAGCCAGACTTTTGCTTCGACCTTGACAGGACCTTGATCCTTGATCCAGAAAGTGGGCTTCTGTACTCCTTCCGGGATGGGCGCGTCGCCTCTGTGCCGACGGTGCTGGGCGTACTTGGAGGTGGAAAAGGTGGGGAAGAGGGAACCGAGGCCGGTGGGCAGGTGCGCGTTGACCTTCTTACCGTTGGCCTCACGAGGGGCTTGGAGACGGTCGTCGTCCGAGTCTTCTTCTTCGGCGGTGGTGTCGAGGCCTGTAGGGGCGGAGCGCGCCATACTACCGAGGGACTGAGAGGTTTGTGGCTGGCTGCTGGAGTTCAGCAGGGCGCGATTGGTCTGGTGGGAGCCTGTCCAGACGGTCTTCTGAGAGGGAGACCCGACGGGTGAGAGCTGGCCGGGCAGGCGAGAGGCGCGTCGACCGTGTTTGGTCAGAGAGCCGACGGCCATTTCGTCTTCTTCCTGCTTCTTGCGCAGGGCCTGCTCCTGCTTGAAAGCCTCCTCGGGGTCCTTGCGGATGTCCTCCTCGAGGGCGGACAGCCAGAAGGGGAAAGTATTGACGTAGTCCTCGAACAGCTGGGCGACACCGTGGACAAACTTGCTGAAGCGGGGAGTCTGATAGACAAGGTGGGAGTTGATGAGGTCGTCGACCCACTCGTAGTGCTTGTCGTTTCTGACCTTGATCTCGAGCACGGCATGGGGGAACTTGGAGATTTCACCCTTGCGGATGGAGGAGAAGGGCCACTCGACGTCGGCGTCGTCAATGTCGGCGCGGTGCCAGTCATCGGGATCACGGCAGGGACGATCGGGATCGATGGCGTCCTCGCGGATGAAAGCGAGGTTGGTGTCGAGGGAGATGCGGATCCTGTTGTCGCCGGGGATCTGGAAGGCGGTGCGCGAGTAATTTGCGCGTAAGACGGGCTGCAGCTCGTTGTCCTTGATGAAAGTCTGAATGTCGTGAATGGCTTTTGTGAAGGAGTCGACATCACTGGAGTCGGCGCCGGCACGTGATTTGCGCTTCTCGATGGCTTTGCTCATGTCCTCGTCGCCGTCCACGAAGGGCTTGATGTACTTCTCCTTGATGGTGAATCGCTCGTCCTCGCTGGCGCCGTCCTGCTTGGCCGTCTTCTTCTCCATGATGAGCTCGGGTTTCTGCGACAATTGGCCGAACCAACGGATGCGCACCGACGAGGCCTCGTTCTTGTGCTCGACCTTGTCGGTGTAGAGGGAGAAGTTGGGGTTGTCCAAGTAGATGGAGGTCAGGGTCGGGTCTTTCTGGCTGCCCTGGGCGATCTTGGAGGTGGAAGGGTTGTAGACGAGGACGGGCAGGCGACGCAGGATGATGGTCTTGACCTCGAGGAGGTTGTCCATGTGCACCCAGACTGTGCAGGGGGTTGTCAGTAGAGATCAATAGGGAGAGAGAGAAGAAAGAGAAGAAGGAGAAGATACATTTGTGCGAGGTATACATGTCTCCCTCGGCCGACTCGGGCAGCGTCGAGGCAGCAGCAGCAGCAGCAGCAGCAGCAGCAGCAGCAGCAGCAGGCTGTGAGCTCTTCTCGAGGTTCTGCCAGCAGAAGGAATACATGGCAGACAGACGGTAGAGCAGCGGCGAGTAGTCCTCCTTGTTGAAGGGAACCTCTGCCAACATGGACTTGACCAGCGGGCGCACACTCGACACGCGCCCTCCTCGCTTGCGGTCATGTTTTTTGGCGATCTTGAGGAAGCCCGTGTAGTTGATGCGGCTGTACTTTTCGAGCTCGTTGATCCGCTGCGTGATGCTGTCAAGCTCGGAGAGGACCTCGTTGAGTGTCTGCTTTCGTTGTTCCTCGTTGGGCAGGGGCTGCTTGCCGTTGCTGTCGCTGGAATCCGAAACAGGAAGGTCCTGGGTCTGAGTCTTCAAACTGGCAGCGACGGGCTCGAGCTTGGTCTCGCACTTGTTGGTCGTGTCGCTCAGTCTCTGGTAGGTGGATTTGTGGAAGTTCTTGACCTTCTCCAGTTGCTTGTTCACGAGCTCGTCGAAGAAGGCCTGGGCATCGTCGTCGGTCCATCTGGAAGAGTCGTTGGCGCCGCCGCGCACAGGACTGATATCGGCCGAGTCGTCTTCTCTCAACAGCTTTTTCAATTTGTTGTAGTCGATGTATTCCTCCTTCCACGGCTCGTAGATGCTCTTGCGCAGAGTGGTGCCGAACTTCATCCTGCTCGATTTCTTGTCCCTGTGATGAGACGACTCGAGAAAAGAAGGAATGGACAATAATAATTATAGTCCAGTGAGATGAAGCTGCTGTCAACTCAATTGACCAATCAAAGCCAATGAACCGCCCATGCGCGTCCAGAAAGTCGCTTGAATGTGGAAATGGATTTTCACAAAGATGACACGTCTGATGTCATTGTCATGTGCATCAGCATCACTTTATTGTCTTATCATATCACTACCTTGTCAGTACCCAGTAGTCGGTGACTTCCCAGTGATCGGTTGGTGACTGTCTCATAAACAGTAAATGGAGCTCAAATGAACAGCCAACAAGTCTCAAATGACTTGTTGCCAAGTCTCTCGTGGAGAATCAGTCATCTCACAATGACTAGCCACTGACTAGCCACTGACTACTCGGTGAATGGTCAATGACTCTCCAACGAACACGGCCGAACTGCCAATCAGGTAAAAGCAAGTAGCCACTGGAATGACCGTCAAGTGGCAGTCAAGGGATACCATTCACTCAGACGGGTTAGTCGTCTCACCCCGTACAGCCTGATCCTGATTTCCGGTGGCTTTCGACATGGCTGGACGCCTTACACATCCAAGTACGCATACACTGTAGGTGACCCTGGTCAAACACCCGTGCGTGCTTTCTTTATACGTAGTTAGATATTACGCTGTCGCCAAACAATACTCGTGTATCATCTGATCATTGTTCTCCTACCATGCCACCCGTCCCCTCGAGTCAACGACATCTGCTCGACAGCCTCCGCCATGTCCTCGACGATCTATCAAAAAATCCATATCCCTACGTCGCAGGCCCCGAGTCTACCAAGAAACGAGCCTCGGTTGCCTTGATCATCAGATGCCAGCCAAACTACGAACATTGGCCTGACGCTGCCGCCACAGCAGCAGCAGCAGCACCACCACCAGAAAAGGACATCGACTCCTTCTTCGCTCAGGACTGGGTCAAGCATGGAGAAGCCGAGATTCTCTTCATCAAGCGCGCTGCGAGAAAAGGCGATCGCTGGACGAGCCATGTCGCCCTGCCTGGCGGTAGACGAGACCCCACCGATGCCGACGATCAGGCTGCCGCCGTGAGAGAAACGGCCGAGGAGGTCGGCATCGACTTGTCGCCCGAGAACGCCATTCCGGTCGGCAATCTGCCGCAGCGGGTTGTGACGACCTCTTGGGGACGCATACCGCTGATGGTCCTCTGTCCCTACGTCTTTCTTCTCACCAACCCCCAAATTGCCCCTCTCAGACTACAACCTACCGAGGTCGCTTCCACCCACTGGGTGCCTCTGCGCGCCCTCCTTGATCCCGCCCAGAGGACTGTGTCCTACGAAGACGTCTCCAACAGATTGGCAAACCAGGAGACCGGAGTCAAGAGATGGATGCTGCGCGCCATGCTGGGCCACATGGAGTTTGCCGCCATCCGCCTGCTCCCCGCCGAGTCCTTGCATTGTCTGGCGTCGCCGGCAGAGGAGGTTTCTGCAAAGAGCAGCGCGACCACGCTGTTCGACGTGCCCACTCTCCTCACCAGCCTTGTCGCAAAACAACGCAAAGCCGCTTCGGTCCCGCAAGACCAGCCGCTGTTGCTATGGGGTCTGACTCTGGGCGTCATGGCCGACTTCCTCGACATGATGCCGCCGAACAATGCCCTGCAGCTTTGACATATCCCACCTTCACCCCGCTGGACGTGCGATTCGCCATCTGGGCCATGACGTATAGGTTCAAGCAGCGCAAGTCAAAGGAGCTAGAGAACGGAGGCGGCGAGGAGTTGGCCGTTCCCGCCGCCGAGGAGGGTCTCGACTCGATGCAACTACCAAGGAACACGAGCGAAGCCGCGGACTCACCCAAGAGGATGCATTCGAGCAGGTATCTGTCGCGCGACAAGTCTCTTCCACAGTCGCAGGAGCTACAACCAAAGAAACTCTACGACGTCGGCATGCCCGGTCTCGGCTCGGGGCTGGACACGAGGAGCGCGAGCAGCACTGTAGGCAATCTATTGGACGGTTACTACGACTTGCTCAGGAAAGCCATCGCTGTGGTCGTGATCGGCAGGACTTCTCTCTTGACCGTGCTGTTCGTGTGGCTTGTCGTCAAGAGCAAGCGACGGAGACGACTAGCAGGTGCTTCTCGGCGGGTGTGAAATTTAGGTGTTTGGCACTGGTTGCAATGATATAGAAATGAATCAAGAAGCGTGGACCATGTCCGTGAACTTGACGCCTAAGTCGAACACGAAGAGTTGTCACCTATCTTGCTTTGGTCTCTCTAACCCGCAAAACGTACTTTTAGGGGCCCCATGAACTTGTTTTCTTCTCCTCACTCTCACATCTTCCTTCTCCCCCCTCCCCCGCTTGTGCTGCCGCTACACCAGACATCATCTCTATCATTCACAAACACAATTGCCATCATCTAGAAACCTCAACTTCGCGCATCCCATCTCACGATGGATACCTGGGACGACTCTCCTTACGAGCCTCCTTCCGAAAAGAAGGCGAGGCTGAGAAAAGAAGAGTGGACCATCTGGAGACTGAACGAGCTGGATATCACTGGCTGGCCAAACAGCGCCCACACCACCGCCCAGCAAGCCCATGAGATTGTCGCCAACAACCTCAACCATCCTGACCCCGACTTTACAACTGGGGCCTGGTGGCCAACGAGCTGATCCGCGTTGGAGGAAAAGGCACAAGAAAGGGATGGGCCTGCAAGACAGCGCTGGACAGGACCGTCAAGTTGATGAAGGGAAACCCAGGCATCCAGTTTACCATCGGAAAAGGATTCAACGAGACCGCGAGCATGTTGCAGTTCGCTCGCAGTCTGACCGTCGAAGAATTCGAACTGCACACTGGGATCCCCGCTATCATCCTGAATGCCTACGATCAGGGCCATAGGTCTTATCCTCCCGGTCCAGATCTGGATCGTGTTCTCGAGGCCCTGAGGTCCAACTTGCCGATTGCGCCACCGATGGTGCGTGTCGAGCAGGAACCGCGACGCCTTAGGGGACTTGCTCTGCCAGACTCCGGTCGACTCAGCAACACACCATCACGCGTCTCACCTGAAAGACAGCCTGCAGAGCAGAACCAAGGCCCTAAGACTAGATCCCAAGACAAAGGAAAGAAACCAGCAGCAGCAGCAGCAGCCTCCTCGGCTTTCAATCAACCCCACAAGGAACCTGATCCAGACACTATCCATGAGGCTCATCGCGAGCATGCAGACCAGCCATACACCGCAGTCCCAAAGGAGCTGCACAGCATCATCGAAAAGATGAGAAACCTGGAACATGAGAACCACACACTACGCAAGAAATACGAAAACCTCGAACGCGACAACAACAAGCGGAGCGACGCAGGATATCATCGAGGGGTCCAAGCTGGTCTCAAAAAAAAAACGAGAAGAATTCCTTACCACACGGCTGAAGCTGGAATCACTGAAATGAGAAGAATCAATTCCAAGCTGGCTGACGAGGCAGCCGTCAGCATTGACACTATTGCTCGCGAGGAAGCTGGTCGTGCCAGAGAGGAAGTCGATCTGACTAGCGACTTTGATGCAGCAGGCGCTGAGGAGGGATCTGAGTATACCTGAGATCACAGCTGATACTGCACAACCGACATCAGAGCATGTTGTTCAGTCCATTGCAGGGTGCAGCAGCATGCGACACACAGAACAGACGTGGCTAGGACACCTAGGGGGGGAAAGTGTAATTCTATCTCCATCAGCTCCTTGCAACCCCCTCCCCTATAGGAAACTTGCAGGGCATCACCTTAAATAGCACTGATAATCCAAGAACTCGACTTTGCCTATATCGTGTATCTGTAGTACAAGCGACTGTCCTCGATAGTAAAGACTCAAAATGTGCCCTTCCTTATAATCAGTCTTTCAAACGCCGACGCTGCAAAAGCTAACCAATGACAGCCGTCGGACACTGAGTTATCGTCTTGTTTCGTCGGTTCCCCCCGCGCTTTGGCGCTTATTTACCCGCCGGACATGCTGTGGCTCTTTACGCTCTCGACTATAGGCGGTATACAATATAGCTAGCACAGCCGGTATGAAATACCAAATACGAGAAGGTCAGCTGTGAGGCAGCGTGTAAAGCTATAGTCAAATATTTGTGGAGGTTTAGGCAGCAGAAAATCCATAGACTATTTTCCTTCTCATAAGAGCCAGACGATATTCGCATGCTTGCCACAGGAGAGCAGTGATCGGCAGCCGAGCTTACTTGCCTCTGAAACAAACGCCGACGCGGCGGCGAGAATGCCGCTTGTTCTTCTTCATGCTTGGGGTGCTGTATACACTTACTGCGCCTTGCCTCAGCATGGTTCGACAAGGCTGTTCGAACCATGAATGATTTTTGGGGGATTTCGCATTATTGAGTAGGGGGCAGGTCTCTTGATCCAGTGGATTACCTGTCTAGAGGTAGGATCTCTGTCTGAGCCATATAGAGCGGCTGCATTTCCAATCTGATAACCATCCGATCCTGAAGACCATTCGACCTTGATGAACATCCGACCGTGAAAATCATCCGATCCTGAAGACCATCCAACTTTGAAAGGCATCCCACCCTGAAAAACCCAATCTGATCTCGAAAGCATCCGATCCTGAAAATCATCCGATCCTGAAATTCATCCAGCCTCCATTCTGAAAAAGTCGACTAATTGAAGCTTCAGCAGAGATGGCAAGCATGCCGCTGACCTCCAAAATCATCCTCCATCTCGAATGTGTCTCCCAAGTAATGCTTCAGCAGACGTAGCCAACAGACCGACTTGTAGCAATGCATTTCGCGTCCAGAGTAGTGTTAAGTCCAGTCCTGAGCTGCCTTGTGCAGCAACCTGCAGGAAGGCGCGTAGCTCGCGGCTACGATAGGTTGCAGGCAAATAAAGAAAGCCTGTGGTGGTCAGAAAAACATCACCTTAAAAATGAAAGGTAATACAACTTACTCTGTAAGAAACCTGAGTTTCCAGAATGATCTTCTGTACTTCCAGCCTGCCGTTGCACAGCTTCAGCAAAGCTCACTCCTGGTGGTGTCCCTGCTCCGCAGTACGTCTAGACATCGGACGCTGGATCCTTCGTGTCAGGGCCTTAATCATTTCGAATAAGCCCTCGAAGTCTGTAGCTAGCCGGAAAATTGCTGCGGACACGCCGAGGCTGGCATGCAGGCTGGCATGCAGGCTGCGAACATACGCATGAATAAGCTCCAGGTATTTCATTGTGAACTTCTTGTCCTTCTCCATTAATCCCTCCAGGTCAGACTCTTCATGTCCCAGCTCCGCAGTGGGCGTCGCATTGTTGATCCTTCTTCCCAGGTGCTCAAGTAAGTCGAACAAGCTGTCGAAGTCTCTAGCTAGCTGGGGCAATGCTGCGAACGCGCCGAGATCGACCTTCAGATGGCAAAGACGATTGTGAAAACACCCCAGGGATGTCACTATGAACTTCCTGTCTTTCTCCATTGACTTCTTCAGGTCAGAGGACCGCCTGGTCATGTTTTTCATGTTTGGGTCCGATATCGTGGGCGCCACGGACGTGGTATATAGCAACCTGGTGGGGATGATACGTCCGACAAGCTTGTCATAGTCAAAAAAGTTGATCTGTCCATCATCATCGTCTTCAGCGTCTTGAGCGTCTTCGACATCTTCAGCGTCCTCGGCGTCTTTTATATCTTTAGCACCTTCAGTACCTTCAGCGTCTTCAGCAACCTCGGCGTCCTCGGCGTCCTCAGCATCCTCAATTTCGTCAGCTTTGCCACCAGACTCGCTGGGGACTGTGGACATGTTGTGGTCGACTGGTTCATCCATATTGATTTCAGGACTTCCAGCAGTGCCGTATCCAACGTAGGACATGCTGTAAGTACGGCGAGGCTTTTTCGAGATAGGCATGCTGTTCGTTTCAGTGTTTAGTAGCTGCTCAGGGGACTTGATCTAGGAGGGACTTACTGCAGAATGGATGGGAACGTGTGTCAAGCTCTGTAGTTGATGCCAGTAGATTAAGGACGACAATACCAGCAAAGAGGAAAGATGGAGAGGAAGGAGGAAGAAAGGTGGTAGGCGGAGGAAGAAGGATGGGGGAAGAAGGATGAGAAGAGGAGAGACGGAAAGAGAGATCTGTATCAATCGCTCTCCAAAGTGAAGAGTACAGGCGAAACATACGGAAGTTCGATTCACTGTATAAGGTGACCAATAAAGTGAGGTTTAGAGGTGAAATATAGGTAGAGAATCTCGGTTCACTATGCGAGTTGAAAGATAGGTAAGATGATGAATCAGATGACAACACCAAAGTGAAGACACTTTGACAATTCCGAGTACTCAATCAGACGATCACTTCTCTGTTGTAGACTCATTCCGACGTTCATTCGTGGCGGCGATATGAATCGACTATGTTCACCATTAGCTTCTTAATGTCTGTGGCAGAATAAACTCTTCATCATCACTATACCACCTCTTGCTTTTTTCGTATGGGAAAATCGCCCCTAGTACAACCCTGTGGAACTGACGTATATTGATCACAAACATTGTATCGAAACAACTCTTCTAACTTCTTTACAGAAGTAAGCCTTGACACTGGGTCCTCACTACTTACTCTGCAAAAGCGCCCTTCAATGCCATCTGCCAATGACAGGTTCTTTGGTTTGGTCTTCAGTCTATTCACCTGGCCGGAAGGGCCCCCTATAGGCGAATCTCATAGAAGAACGTCAAGACAGTGAAGCCTTCGGCTCACATATACTTGACAAACGACGTGCTATAGTTCCTGCTCCATGCTTGCATGTTTTGTTCAGCCAAGCCAATATCTCAGAGTGTCAGACGATATGGACAGACGATGTGCCAACGGCACCACGAACATCGCACTTGGCGTACACTCCACAGTCGCTGTCTTGCTCTGGCGACTTGAACAACTTAGCATCTTCAGGCTCCACATACAACAAAGAGCGATTGCAACAGGTATGGGTATCATGGGCACTTGAGGAGTGATTGACAGCCACCAGGTATACTTTCGCATGATTCGTCGGGGCACATATGATCTTCGACCTCGGACTTCAGCACCGCGCAGACCATAGATTGCGACTCGAGTATATGCAAGGGAGCTACCAAGCAGTCAATTCGCGAATCCCAGGCTGATCTTTGACCTCTTGACCCTCTCTCTTCCTAGTAAAAAACTCCAGGGTTGCCGTAATGCTGAGATTGAAACTAGGGCCTGAACATCGGACTCTGTAAAATCGCTGGTCATGAAGCTGACGCAAGCTCTCTTGATCTGGAGCGTTTATCGGTGATGCCGACAGCAGCGTACTCAATATCAATATTGACTGAAGGATAGTGTGGTTCGACGACGAAATCCGATTATCATAGGGCGGAGACGTTATCGGTCCAATGATAGAGCTTACATTCCAAATTATTCTTTCTTTCCCCGCGCCGTCGGTCGTATCTTGCCCGATCCAGGCGAACCTTTACGGCTAAGTACCTCATGCTCAATCAGATGTGTCGATATAACGATGCTGGAGCATGACTGAACGCAGAGTCGAGCAACACTGAAGGAGCGAGATTGCACTCTCGATCCAGCATGCAATAGTGATGCCGCGCCTATCTTGTTATCGCATCGCAGTGGGCTGTCTTCTTCAAACGCCGACAACAGCGGCGAGAACACCGTTAGTCTTCCCCATCATTGACCTGTACACGCCACCATAACATGCATGGCACGACGAGGTACTTTCCGGTTAAACAGCCCCCGGAGGACAAAGTATATCCTCCCCAATAATACCCATATCATCTATCAACAATTCCATCTCTCTTTTCTTCCTTCCAGCATTCGCCTCTCGATAACCTGATAGAACTGGCTTGTGTACATTACATACAAACGAGACGCATGTACATTGGTCTGAGGCAATTGCGGAGATTCATAGCACTCATTCTCTGTAAAGCGCAAAGATGGGCAAGGTATACACATACGAAGAAGGTGAGTCGGCGATCTTCTTTTCTGTCCGACTGGCCCACAACTCACAGACATCAGTCCAGCAACATCGCAGCGCCGAGTCCTGCTGGGTGATTCTGTACGGCAACGTCTACGATGTCACCACTTTCGTCCCCGAACACCCCGGAGGAAGCAGGATCATACTGCAATTGGCCGGTCAAGATGCGACAGAAGAATACGACCCGATACATCCTCCTGGGACACTGGAGGAGGCATTGCCGGCCTCGGCCAAGATTGGAACCATAGACGAGTCTACTCTGCCTGCCGTAGAGAAAGCACCTGCCGATGACCCAGCCGTGGAAGAGTCGCTGATGACGCTGGACGACTGCCTGAACATGGACGACATCGAGAAGCTGGCCACGCAGAAGATGAGCAAGAAGGCCTGGGCATACTACTACAGCGCTGGTGACGATCTCATCTCAAAGCGGTTGAACAACACCGTCTACAGAAACATCCTGCTGCGCCCACGCGTCTTCCACGACGTCACCAAATGCGACACCAGCTCTACACTCCTAGGCAACAAAGTCAACATCCCGCTCTTTGTCTCTCCAGCAGCAATGGCGCGTCTCGGTCATCCTGACGGCGAACACGGCATCGCGCAAGCCTGTAGGACATATGGCGCCTGCCAGATCATCTCCAATAATGCTTCGCAAACGCCTGAGCAAATATGCGCCGGTGCCGCGCCAGACCAAATCTTCGGGTGGCAACTATACGTAAACATGGACATCAAGAAATCGGAAGACATGATCCGCCGCGTCTCGAAGATCCCCCAGATCAAATTCATTGTTCTGACCCTCGACGCCCCTGTGCCAGGAAAGCGCGAGGACGACGAACGAGAAGGCAAGAACGTCGGCGCCAACTTACCTGTCCGTTCCGCCGCACAAGAAGGCTCATCCTCCACTACCACCCCATCACCCACAGCAGCAAGTGTCCCTACAAAGCAAGGATCAGGCAGTGTAGCAGCAGCCATGTTCGCAGGCACAGCGTGCGACCTAACATGGCACACAACACTGCCCTGGCTAGCAGCGCAGACCTCCCTCCCCATCGTTCTCAAAGGCGTACAGACCCACGAAGACGTCGAACTCGCCGCCCGCTTCGCCCCGCAGATCCAAGCCGTCATCCTGTCGAACCACGGCGGCCGCTCGGCAGACACGTCGCCACCGTCCATCCACACACTGCTCGAGTGCAAGAAGTTCTGCCCCCACGTCTTCGACTCCCTCGAGCTCTGGGTCGACGGCGGCATCAAGCGCGGCACGGACATCGTCAAAGCCCTGGCTCTGGGCGCGAAGGGCGTAGGCATGGGAAGGAACGCGCTATTCGGTCTCGGAGCCGGCGGCACAGCGGGCGTAGAACGCGTGTTTGAGATCCTCAAGGCCGAAATGGAGACGGCGATGCGGCTACTGTGCGTGGGTGAGATCGGTCAGCTGAATGCGCGTCATGTCAATGCTAGAGCTGTCGAGAGGGATATATTTGATGGTGTGCCCCAGGGGTATGAAGAGGCTGGACTCTGGGCGAAGGCGAAGAAGAGGGCGAGTAAACTTTAAGCTTTCATATCAGCATCCCTACGGGACTTTGTCGTTCTAATCATCTGCTTCGTGCCTACCCTCAACCTGCCTTTGTGACTGCATGTCAGCCCCATCCTCTCTGGCCGTATCGCTCCTTCAGCCTCCAGCTCTTGTACACCAGAATCCAACCATGATGAAGTAGTTTTCAAGTAGGAAGAGACCACGAGTGGACCACGGATGTCAGTACCGAATGTAACCTCGACTCCTGCTTTCCTCTTATCGGGTCTGGCTTACCTCTTGCTTTACTCCAGCTCCGGACTCCGCTTGTTCGTGATTTCTTTACTCTCAGCTCGTGGCTAAAGCGTCATCCAGACATTGTTCATGCTCTGCGCTTGTCTCACTCGTGGTTTACTTGTGGTAAATTTGTGGTTCGTCCGTGAGGTACCTCGAGAAAATAAGACACCCTATATAGCTAGCTCCTCCAAACCATCAAGTCAGCCAGTAAAGCAACAATCAGAGAGAGATGAAGACTTACTTCTCACCGCGAAACACGATCTGTATATCTCAGGTAGTGTAGTCAGTTCCTAGCTATCATCTCCATCCTCTGCCTGCCCCCGCCCCCCGCCCCCCCCTCCTCGTAAAGCTTACCTCAGGTCTACCTCAGGTCTACCTCAGCTCAAGGTGTCTTAAGCAATCGAAACAACAACCCTCATGCGCGTTTCAGAGCAGCACCTCGAAAGAGTCAATATCGCCTTCCACAGCTACTGTCATCATGAGCAGGGGGTCAAGGAAGCGTGACTTCAGGGTCAAAGGCGCGTCAATAGGGTCAAGAGATGCGACTTTTGGTATCGGAGACTTTGCCAAGCGGCATGGGACGGGAGGGGCTGTAATGTGACCGTCTACTCGGTTCTGTCGCTTGAATTGCTCCTGGAGGAGGTCGAAGGAAAAGGAGGATGGTATGACTTTGTCGCGTTGTTGTCTCTGTGTGTGTGTCTCCAGATGTGCGAGGCGTGGTGGACTCTGGTTGTAACGCAAGTGAGTCATGTTGTGGGTCGGATTCGGATGCGATTGGTTTGATGGAGATTGTGAGAGTGAAGCTGCGTAAATGTCATGGTTTGTATCGCACGGGTTGAAGAAAAGCCGCTGTATACGATAATTGACGGATTTTGAGATTTGTGATATCGCCTGTTGTCATCCGCAGGGGTTGGAAATGATGAACTTCGCCCACTTGTGATGAATAGGTTGAAGAACGTGTGAAGGAGTGCAAGACGCGCACGCGTAGATGTGTATAGAGACATAACATTGGATCTGGAAGTGATGAGAACACCCATCCCGTAAGGGGCAAAACAGTGCAATGTGAGAAGACGCGATTTCCATGCCCAGAGATGCAGCGCAGGTAATTGGATATATACAACCCAGCCAGCATCGATGGAAATCGCAAAGTACCAACAACAAAAACGATACAAAAAGAAAAAATCGAATCTTGTGACCGCTTGGGACTCGAACCCAGGACTCCCTCCTCGAAAACAGCCTCTTGCCGACACCCCTACGGGTGGACTTCGCACTTAAGGACTTGTTCTGAGTAGTGCCCCTGACCACTACGCCACGGCCACTCTACTTTGATCCGTACAGACTCCCTCAGTAACCGCAACATATAAGGGTTAGATTGGTTTAGCCATGATACAAAAAGGGGCAAGAAGAATCTTGTGACCGCCTGGGATTCGAACCCAGGGACCCCCTCATGAAGACCGCCTCTTACTGACACCCAGAGGTGGACTTCCCACTGAAGGGCTTGTTCTTGAGGTGCGCTAGCCACTACACTACGGCCACTATTTGTCTGATTCGTAACATTCCACCTACCATCTGGGTATATATAGGTTGGATTGTTTGAACAATTGGTTAGCTGTACTCCGTTGCTTGCAGTCTCCTTTCTCGCAACCTTGTCAAGGAAGTTGCAGTGCAACGCTCCTGCCGATGACCATGTATAATTAGACATACCTTCGTGCTGTATGTACGCTGGGCACTCATTCCTTTCTCTGAGTTCGCGTTCATGTTCCTGTACTTCTGCGCTTCTGTGGCACCGAGCGAGTCGAATCTGAATCACCAGTCAGTCTCTGGATCGCGACGACGACGACGACTACAAGTGTGCGACATCCAAAAGAGCAAAAAGAAGCATATGGTACGGTATCACCGAACCGTCGTACCATCATGCTTCTTCAGAGTTCGCAAATCGATTGTGCAAGCAGCTTTACCATGTAGTTATGCCTGCACCGACTACTACATCTCTTTCTCCTCCCCTAAAGATTGTTGCGGCTGCTGGGGGGTGAACCCGGGTTAGCTGCGAAGTGGGGTTCAAGTCATCCGCTCTGCCATCCCGCCACCCAGCCGCCGCAACGAAAATGACATGAACTCTGTATTATATGAATACCACTCGTGCTGCGTCGGGGGTGATCGACCCTTGGGAAATATTTGCGCCGTCCACGATCGCTGTGCGGCAGACGCTCTCTACGCATTGACTTGTTGTCAAGCGGGATAACATCCACCTTCGCATCATCTCCAAGGGAATTGTGTCTATACCAGCAGGGACAGATGAGCCACCATAATACCCAAAGGCAATAACCATTCGCAGCAGCCAAGCGCCATAACAATCGCACGATCTGCGACGATCTTCCAAGACGATGGTATATGATTTCTTCTCTTCCTCTTCATGATCCTTGCAAATGAAACATTGACTTACCTGCCATTTCTTCGTTACGCGCAGCAGACTTGGCACACCATGGCGCCAAAGTCACCATCACTTGTTTGGCATACATTCAGCGCGGTGGCTCTCGAGAGGCTTTGAGCGACCATGAACCATTCGTCGCACGCAACTGCGTCATCGTCCACTCGGACACCGCCTCATCATGTACGCCCTCAAGACGACCAGGCACGTCAACGGGAAGCTGGTGGTTCCCTTGCAGCCGGCGGATCCTGGCTCGACACACTGAAGTCGACGACTGAGATCACGACGCGCCCACCGGTCGTTGATATCGCAAGCCATTGACGCTGCACGACTGCAGAGTCGCCATCATTCGTGCTCGGCTCGGTCGCATCATTGGCGCGTATATATCATGCAGCAACTTGGCTAGAGCCGTGGAAAACAACGCGCATCTCTCGTTCCACCCTGCAGGGAAGGGATGGATGTTCGATGACCTAACAGCCGTCAGATCGTGCTCAAACATCGGTAGGACACCCCTAGAAATTGCATGACGAAGCATCGCTTTACACCCGCTATACGACGGCAATGAACCTCTGACGACACCGACGAGTAGTATCGATAGCTGGAGCGAGTGATTATCGCCTACGGATATTGTCAGTAATGGAGAGGTTAAAGTCCAGAAAATTGCGGCAGAAATACTATGCATACACAGCAACGCACAGCAAGATGTTACGAGTTCTCTCGAACATGATTTCGAAGTCCTACACACGGCAATCTCCAAGAGTGCAAAATCTATCGGGCAGAGAAAGGGAGGTTGACGAAGACCGACTGGCAGAGTTTCGAGCACAAAAGCTCTGTCAAAGTCTTCGCGAGCTCTTGACTTCCGAAGACTGGAGGAACAAGAACCATAGCGACGACCTAATCTCCTTTCGAGTAAATCTCGACATGGTTATATCCTTATACCAGTACTTGAACCACTATTTAAGCCACAAGGCCAGGGACATACTCACGGAGTGAAGTCTGAGATACAATCTTGGCGACGCCGGCTCAGTATGCTGAGTCAGCCAACCCACAGCTTAACAATTGACTATGGAAGATCTGCCTATCGATAGTATCCACAAAGCTTTGTCCACCACTCACTGCTCGCTGCACACTGCGCACTGCTCCTCGAGATAGTGTCTCCCTACTGCCGATCCACAAAGGAGCTCGGCTCTAGTCATTCATCATTGACCGTGTAGTCATTGACTGGTCATTGAGGGATCATCCGCCATTCACCGAGTAGTCATTGAGTATCTAGTCATTGAGGAATCATTGACCTCTGATCGGAGACTTTTCAACCATTCATTCAAGAGTCATCGACTCCTCAGTAGACATTGGTCACTGTACATCGGTTGATCATTGACTAAAACGAGCCAATTTGCAAGGTACAGCGCAGCAACCCCGCCTGCACGTTGTTGGACGTCGTCAACAGCTCACCGGAAGTGCGCACAGTCCTGGCCAAGGGAATGCAGATTCCACGGAAGGCAGCCACCGCACCTCTCACATTAACCGTATCAGTGAATTATGCTGCAGAGAGAGATTAGGTGGACCATGCGGGAAACACCCTGAAGCTTACTATCGAGAGGCATGAGGACCCGGAGCAGGGCCCAGCCCCAACCATTTCGAACTTCTACACAGAAGCACGCCTCGAGCCTCAGGAGCGGGAGCGGGAGGACAGAGAGGCTTTCTTTAGGAGGTGCTAATTGACGGCGGATCCGGAGCATGCCTGAAGCGACGTGGTCAACTTCCTAGACCTGCCGATTGAGTGCACTGATTATTGGTGTGAGATCACGACAGCAGACGGGACTGTGAGGATGCTGAAGGATCGCGTGTCGACAACGTCTTCTGTTGACGTGCATGATATTCTCATCTTTCGAGTCTGAGTCATGGGCGTACTACCTCAGCTACTATTGCTGAACAAGCCGACCATGCCTCGGAGACTTATTGGAGCTCGAATCCGTGTAGTAGCATATCCATGACTTCGCCATATGCTCCCGTCGATCGATTGGAGGGCGTAGTTGCGTGCGTAAGGTAATTCCTGAGATATCATAGCGGTCAACTTACGGAGCGCTGCTAGGTGGGGGGATAACAGTGGACTCTGGATATCGAAATGGCAACACTGGTACGGTTTGTGGTGACCACACTGGAAACAAACATAGGATGGAAGCTGGAACTGCAATCTAAGGATCATACATTGGTCCACTTCATGAATCACAGGCAAAGAGATATGATTTCGGAAATGGAATAGCAATTTTTCTAGCTGAGTATCTATCTTGATAGTAATTGATCGACTTGAACTCATCGACTTGAACTCGTGTGGCGTTCTGAAGAAGTTGGGGGTCTATACGTCTTATGCTACTGTCTTTGAAGGAGTCACCTGCTGATTTGGAAAAAGTCTAAGCAATGGAGAAGAGCTTAGTGAAGTCAATCTCACAGCTGAGTGAGGTAATCTGAATCTCCACTCAGAGTATCCTTCATTTCTCACCAAGATACAGCCAACACAAACCCATTGTCGCTTCAATCTCATGCAAGATCCACCAATAACATTATGTAGACATAAGCATCTTTCCTGCGCGCGTAACAACGTCGCGGAGCAGCCTGAACCTACCGATGGCGGCAGCGCTAGCCCCGCGACCCGCCTCGAACTGTTCGCGGGCACGAATCGCCACAACATAGCGATTGAACGCGCGCACAGAGTACTCCCCCATAGGGACACAGTCGCGCTTGCTGACGGAGCACCACTCGCACTTTCACAGGGGCTTTTAATGGGGAGCGGAAGTTTGAGACATAATCGTGCGTTACGATTGTGTATATAGTGCGTAGTGACAACGGAGAAGAAGAGACCCGCTGGCGGAGCGCGTGTCGAAAACGAACGATGAAGATGAAAGATGAAAAGGAGAAGATCTTCAATCACGGGATCCCTGTCTTCGATTTATTGAACGGAGTGGATGCCTGGTCATTTTGCTCCTCACGCACTCTCTGAGTTCATTTTCACTGAGCGCTACAGCTTTACTGACAGAACCGCCACTGAACCTGTGACTCTGCAGCAGAGTCTGACCATCACAGGACACCACCGAGCACGTGCGATGCTTCGAAATCATGTCCGCTTTGTTGCCTTAGGAAAGCGATATTGACGAGCACTTGCATGGATGCTACTGTTGCAATTCTTCAGGCGATCCTCACACACCCAACCAGCAGGCACAAGCCAAATCTTTCTTCAATCTCGAAGATTGACAATGATGTGTTATAACGCCCTGCCTTCGCCCGGTAATGTATAGGAGTTGTTGGCGGTATCGGAGAACAGCTTGATTGAGCCCTGGGAGTGTGTGTGTGTGGGTGGGTAGGTGGAGAAGCAGGGGGCCGATCTACGGCCCTCCAGAATACCCATGGTATTCCGGTCTTTGCCGTGAATCTTTCAGGCCCTTAATAATGGGATAGCTTAAGTTTGTGATACTTTTATAGTTAATCGGTGTAACTTCGCGTTGTAGCATAGCACTGTTGCATCCCAAAGAACCGCTCAATCTCTGCAACTTGGGTGAGCTTGCGGCACCCTGGGTACGTATAGCCTGAGCCTGTCGAAAGGAAGGTTACAGGCTCCGACTTAGGCCAGCCTGGTCCACGTTACACAATCTCGAGCGCCAGTATTTATATAATCATCGACCTTTCTCCTCTGTTTCATGGGATTGGTTGATGCCAATCTGTGCGTTTTTCCATCAAAGGGGGACTTTGCTATCAAACGTTTCTCTGCCCCTGACTTAGGTTGTAAGATGCTCCTTCTTATGTGCGTAGAAGAATCGCTCACATTGTCGGCCAAGGGGTTAGGGAACCGTCCATCTCTTGGTATCGCCTGTCCAGAGGGTAGTATATAGTACATAGTATAAGATGTGTAAGGATCGAAGACCTGCGGAAGGACCTTGGCGTTCAGGAGGAAGGTGTTCATCTTCATCAGAGTAATTTTATAGAGATGCCAGGGTGAATGGGCCGTAGGTCTGCTGGGAAATCTTGTCCGATGATCGTGTCAACGCTTTTTCTAGCACAAGATGAAGCCATCAAGTGCTTGTCGTAAGGTAGTCCTCTTACATTCTTCCCTGCCACAACAATTTTTATATACGACGTCGATTGCACTAAGCTTCGGTGCTTCCATTCTTTGCAATTCATTCGTGTACCTCGCTTGACTCCATCGATGGCGTTCTTTCAACGCTTCGCCCAATCCCGCCTGATTGGGTTCTCACTTTGAAGATCTCCTTCTCCAATACTTGGTGCATCTCCAGAGTAATAGTATTCATGGGAGGCCAAGGCCCTTTGTCAACAGCGATGCTCACAAGTTCTCCGACCTCTTTTGCGACCCACGAGACTTCTTCCTAGGCGGGCCTGCTCCATTTCCGGAAGCGAAGCAGGTACCATTTCGAGTCGTGCTTAGAGATCGTACCGACTTCCGTCGGGTCCATCCCAGCAGCGACAAGAGCATCAATCATCACCTTCGTAGAAAAAATTCGACAAACAGATGGCAGCCGTGATCGTGCTCGCATAGGCTTGCATCGCGCGTCCGGTCATCATCTCCAGCCTCGGCTTCATCATCCTCTGTAGGCTTATCACCGGCGTTCTTCTAAGCCTCAGGGTGACTGAGTTCGTTTTTGTTCTCAGCGAGCCCTTTTACAAACAAGTCGTCGCTGTCTTTTCCCTTCAGGAGTTTCTCGAGCAATTTGACAAACAGGCACTGAGTGATTTGTTCGGTGATCATCCTGTCTCGAACGGTCCTCCCAGCCTCGGTTTTGGTCAAGGTTGAAGTGACGCCCAGGCCAATGGATGACTTCTTGCCTCTGACCTCTTTGCCCTTACCCTTATCGTTCTTGTCCTTAGGAGCCTCGCTCTTGCCACCGGCCTTATGTTTCTCCTCCTTGGCGTCCGGCTTCGGCTGCTTAGTAGCATTAGCAGCATCGGCCTTAGCGGCACCATTGGCATCTTGTCCAGGGGCATTCTCGACGTTAGCGGCATCGGCTTGGGCATTGGCTTTTTCTTTTTGTCAACGCATTCGAAAGCCCAGTCTTGATCTGAGTTATCCGGGCTGGCGGCTCAACGCTGTATTTCAAGAAGGCATCGACAAGCTCAATGCATTTCAACCACACGATTGCTCGCCCTCGTCTCCTCCTCCCTTTGCGCCCCAGAAAAATGACTACATGCACCATCATCCCCGACCTTCTTCGCGATGAGGATGTCATAGTCTTTGCTCGCGCTGATGATGCGCGCGCTTTGAGACAGGACGTGCTTCCATAGCACTGATATCTTCGTCATGACTCGTCCACTTGCAAGTTTCTTGTGCTCTGATTGATCTGAGGCTTTTAAGTCGCTCCATAGTACTGGTGAGATCCGATTCCAGTCCAATTGTTCCATCCCACGCCGTTTGCTCCTCAGGTGGCCATGCCATTCGAGGCAGCTCGCCACAGAGCTAGCTTCGGCTTATCGTCGGTGGCAGGCGTGGATACGGGGAGATCCTGCAACTCTCCCTCCGTGGATCTCATGCACTTCATAGAAGTCGAAAAATTGTCCAGCTGGAACGAAGCTCTCCTGACTGGATGAGCTGTCATAGAAGGGCTATAAGCCTCCTGTTGAAGACTGTGCTGTCTACCTCCACCATCATCCTACCCATTCGGTGGTAGGCGATTGAAACAGAAAGCCCGATTGCGTCACAAGAAAAGAGACGTATCGGTAAAGGAAACGACATCACTAACCTTATATATATATATAGGATCTTTCAGACTGGTGAATATAGCCGAGCTGTCGAAAGCTGTCATGTTGACAGGATATAGATTGGCTCAGACCCACGTGTGGGTGGATCACTCGTAGATATACCTTCGAATGTTTGGCCCCAGCTTTCGCCTGCCTTAGAACGTGGTAGAAGACAGGGCTTACTGAGGCTAGTAAATCATCTTGGTGGCTCCATTGAATCAGCCTTTCTCTTGTAGAGTCCTTGGCTGCATCTCACGTTTCACGTTTCACTGCTGCTTCACTCTTTGTTGTGCGCATTAGCCCAAGCTATACCACGAAGTAAAAGTAGCGATCTGATTGCTATCATTGTTCTTCAATTTGTCCTTAAGTACTTCGGCGCTTGCTTGAGTACGCCTTCATTGCCTGTCCAGTTGCCTTTCGTCTTTCTTCAGGGGTTGAATGACTGACAAACACGCAGAAAAACTCTGTGCGGCCGTTATAACATTTTGTCACATCTCTCGGGAGCTGTTTGCTTAATATGCAATCACAGGGGATGCAGTATAGGGTAGAAGGCAGAGCGAAAAAGTGAATACGAAATAAATGCTCGGCAAGCACAGTCTTTCTGACAGGTGAAAATAGATTGTTGATCGATCCTCGCGGGACGAATAGCTTTTTGTTTTCAAAGTGCTCGGAATTGATACGAAAGAAAAGGTTCGATGATAGCAGAGTGATTGAAAATTGATGGCGAAGTAAAAATTCCGTAATGGCAGAGTAAATGAAATTTGACGGCAGAATAAAGGACAAGCGAAGGCAGTCAAAATAAAGACTGATGGCACGGTAAAGGTTTGCCGATGGTATAGTAGTTGGAAAACCAATAACTCGATGAATCTTCGGGGATTACAAAATAATGGAAAACTGATAGCAGGGATGAATATTCCGTGATGATAGAGTACTTAACTGATAGCAGGATGAATATCACGTGATGATAGATAACTTGGAAATTGAAGGCAGAGAGAAGATATGATAATAGAAGAGTAATTGAAAATCAAGCATAGAGTGAGTATTCAATGACGGTTGGATATCTGGAAATTGATGGCAAAGTGATTTTCAGTGATGGAAAAGTGGTGAAAGGTGCAATGGCAAAATGGATAATTGATGATGGAGAAGCAATTATTCAGTGAGATCAAAGTAACTACTTGACCAGGGCGAAATCGTTACTCGGACTTGATGAAAAGGTTGGTCGGTGATAAAGAAGCACTTACTCGGTGACAGCAGAATGAGTACAGGATGAGAGCGAATTCGGTACTCGGTAACATGAAAATGATTATGGACGATGGCGAATCAAATACTTAGTGAAGGCATAATACTTACTCGGCGATGGTAAGATGGGTAAAGGCAACCGTTCAGTGAGGGCATTTGGTGATGGCGGAGTAATTGGTGACAGGGGTGCGGCAGCTTGTTGATGACAGACCAGTTATGGTAGAAGAGATACAAAGTACTGTAAGGCGACAGGGTAGATACTCCAGTAGTGACTGCCCAGAGTCAGTGGGGATATTAATGGATATACGATACAGACAGTGATGATTCATCGATGGCAATGCAACAGAGGCAGCATCATACAGTGTGCAGTATTACAGGAGCAAGGCAATGGGAGATGGACAAAATACTATGTCTGATGAATGTGGTGGGCGAAGCTTGCCAAGGCTGAAGCTTGCCAAGGACGGGGAATCACGTGCCGTATTCAGCGGAGAAACTTGCGGAGAAAAGAAACATTCGTCAATCTGAGCTATACAGCTACTTGATGGCCATACCATGATGCATTACAGCACCAATTTTGGCGCAATTGATCTAGGCATTGCCGTCGACCTTTGCGATGTAGACGAGGAGATCCAGCACACGGCGCGAATAGCCATTTTCGTTGTCGTACCATGAGACCAATTTGACGAAGTTGTCGTTCAAAGAAATACCAGCCTTGGCGTCGAAGATGCTGGATTCGATGGTACCGCAAAGATCGGTCGAAACTACGTCATCCTCGGTGTAGCCAAGGATTCCCTTGTACTTGCCCTCGGATGCCTCTTTGACAGTCTTCTTGATGTCGTCGTAGCTGGCGCCCTTCTCGAGACGGCAGGTAAGGTCGACAACGGAGACGTTGGCGGTAGGGACACGCATGGACATGCCGGTGAGCTTGCCGTTGAGCGAAGGAATGACCTTTCCGACGGCCTTTGCGGCACCGGTGCTGCTGGGAATGATGTTCTGGGCAGCAGCGCGACCACCACGCCAGTCCTTGGCAGAGGGACCATCGACGGTCTTCTGGGTGGCAGTGTAGGAGTGGATGGTGGTCATGAGACCCTCAATGATGCCGTACTTGTCGTGGATAACCTTGGCAAGAGGAGCAAGGCAGTTGGTGGTGCAAGAGGCGTTGGAGATGACGGGAAGGTCAGAGGTGTAGGTCTCCTCGTTCACACCCATAACGAACATGGGAGCGTCAGCAGAAGGAGCAGAGATGACAACCTTCTTGGCACCACCCTTCAAGTGAGCGGAGGCCTTCTCGTTGGTGGTGAAGACACCAGTGGCCTCAACGACGTAGTAGGCACCGGACTCAGCCCAGGGGATGTTGGCGGGGTCACGCTCGGTGTAGAAGGTGACCTTCTTGCCGTTGACGATCAGGTCCTTGCCGGAAACCTCGACGGTGCCGTTGAAGCGTCCGTGGACGGAGTCATACTTGAGCATGTAGGCCTGGGACAAGTCAGCCACGGAGTTTTCCTTTTGTGTTTGTTTTTTTTTTCGTCGATTTTTCTTCTTTTCTCAGGAAAATACTCACAGCGTAGTGAGGCTCAATGAAGGGGTCGTTGACAGCGACGATGTCGACATCGTTGTGCTCGACACTACCACCGGACGTTAGCGGACAGCTTCTATATATGTTGTCGGTTGGGCAGCTTTTCAAGCTCCGAGAGGCACATACGCGTTACGGAAGACGATACGTCCGATGCGACCGAAGCCGTTGATTCCAACCTGATTATAGAGTGAGTCTTTTGCTCTTACTCTGACTATAGCTCTTTCTAGGAGCTATATCATACAATTGCTCTCATACCTTGACACCCATTTTTGATATGTGCTGCGGGGTAGCTATTAGCTCTGGGAACTTGTAGTGAGAGTTGTTTTGATTGTAGTTGTTGTGAGATGGTACAGGACTACAGAGATGCGAGGCTACTTACACTTATATGTGGTGTGAGTGAGATGTGGTCTGTGATGTGGTGGTGTGAAGAAGGGGAGGTTACGCTGTTGGGACAGGAGAAAATTTGGTGAGTCGGTCAGTTGGTGGGATGCTGACACGCTGCCGTGACCGGAGCTGGCGGGGAAAATAGAGCTCTGACGTGCGCTAGTGTGTCTCGCAGA
Source organism: Neodothiora populina (assembly GCF_041146345.1). NCBI lineage: Eukaryota > Fungi > Ascomycota > Dothideomycetes > Dothideales > Dothioraceae > Neodothiora > Neodothiora populina. The sequence continues at coordinate 379,973 of NW_027191405.1, read as the reverse complement.
GTGATATCAAGTGAGCCTTCACTTCGTCTTCACAGGTGGCGATTCGCGAAACTGGGTCGAGAACAATGACGCTTTTGGGCTTGATTATCTGGTTACAATACACGTAGATCTCCCGTATACTCGTCTATACCATGTCTTTACCGAAGGTGTCGCTCTTATAGCTCGAGCTCTCCCGATGTACCCCTCATTGCCTACTGTGCCCGATCGCTTGCTCCGCGATTCGGCTATTCCTCGTTTAAGGGATCGCCCGCGAGCTGAGTCCCTAAGGGTAGCCGAGCGAGAAACATCCCTCCATCCAGGACCATTGACCCTCCGTATACACTGTTCTGTTCCGGTTGTCGTGAATGTAGAAGCATTTTACCAAGGTTATGGTGTTGCTGTCGGCGCGCCCACGGTATTACAGCTAGGCTTGAGACGGGAGTTGCGTGACGGCCAGCTCCATCATCTTGCCGTTCGCGCTAATGCCTTTCGGTCCTTTTACACAAACACCTGATGTCCTGTCAGTAGTCCACACGTGCTTTGCGGACTGCAGTGTACCAGTACCAGTATGCTGAAACCTAACCCCTAGATCACTTGAAGATCAATTTTGGTGACCTGAGGAGGGGGAGCTTCGGCTTGTTTTGTTGCAACGCTTCCGAAGCAGCCGTAATCCCACTGGATAAGGTATGTATCCATTTTGGGGCTATCCAGATAGAGAAGGTAACCATGCACGATTGGCTCCGTAGGATACGAAGACCGAAGACACACCCTATGGAATCTTGGCGAAAGCCTTGGTCGATGTGTACGACCCAATGTTGCCTGATGCGTTCACGCCCTTCGGCATGTCCATTGAGGCGCACGATAATGAAACGTGCTTCTTCGGCATCCTTCAATGCTCAGCTGATATTGTATTCGTCAGTCTGACGGCCCGATCGTATGTGTTTCGAAGGCCAGACTGCAGTCAGGCACAGTAGGACCTGAGTGACACCGGCATCCGTAGCGGGCCTGTATCGCAGATAGTATGTCCACGTAAATGATCATGACCTGATCGCAATTGGGGCACTGCCATATGCTTCGATAGATATCGCTTGACTCGCTGGCGAATTTCGACCTGGGAGCGGCATACTTTCACTCTTACTCTTTTATAACAATACCATGCCGTAGTGACATACATTCGGGGAGGCCCATTGATACGTGTTGACAACGACAACTACCCAGCGGGTCATGCCATCAAGGTGATCGTACATGAACCCTGCAACGGAGGCGTCCTTGGTTGCATCTATTCTTGTGGTGCCACCAGTAAGGGGTCATCGGTGTTGAGACCGACAACTGTGATTTGATCTTTGTTGCATTCAACGAGGGGCCTGGTCGAGAATTTAGACTTTCCCGAAGAACGACTACATACACATCATGTTTCTATGTTTTTTTACACGCCCTCCCATATCGGTCGGAAAGGTATGCGTTCACCATGTGCACTACGATGCAGAGGTGGGACCTTGAGAAACTACAACAGCAAGGCTTCATCTCGAGCAGCGACAGGTTATGCGGAGCAGCGAATGTACATGGGAGGGCAAGCTAGCATGCACAGGTGTCCATTTCGAGTGATCCTTGGAGTCTGGATCAATTCAGCGATACCAAGCGATGAGGAGAGCAGAAGCAAGCTCAAAGTCGGTCAGGCCACGCCTCTTCCTGCAGCCATCGATGCAATAAACAATGGACCTGCCCCATCGAAGAGGGGCAGAGTGGGGTTGAATGATGCTTGAGCACAGATCAAGGCAGTCGAACAACTTGGCTTTTCTGATGACTTCCGTCTGGAACAGCGCCAGCACTCCACGCTGTTCGAGTCGTCCATCCAAGCGGCCTGTCCAGATCATGCAAGGATCGGATCTGGTTTATCTCGTCGCCGGCGGCCGCCTTCGATTGGTGACCCTGTCCAAGCCGGGGGAGCGAACGCGTGCACCTCGGGGCCGAGAGCCGCGATGTGAATGAACCTATCCGAACCACGGTACACACTGGATCGAATGAGACTCCTCAAGTACAGGTGCGATCCTAGTCAATAAGTCACCACAATTGGGCTCGTTTTGTCCTGCGGTCAACTTGGCATCCATGCTGTCGACCGTCTCGGCCCAAACTTCAGGTGGTATTGGTGCATTCCTTTAGAGAAGGATCCAGAAGCAAAATCCATAGCCAGAATATCTTATACTACGATCATGTAAGTGGTACAATGGGCGAGCCTGTCCGTGCCCTGGAAACCATCGTGTCAAGTTGCAGAATGGCGGATTCGAGTCTGATTTCCGCAACTGGGTGATGAGGCAACCACGATCTGATTAAAATATCGAAAATAGCATTGACATACTACATCTCGCGGCATCGGTGAGTCCGAACTTTTGAGGCTGTAGGTCTGTAGTCAAATTAAGGTAGGAAGAATGCACAAGTATTTCATTGTCGTCAATTCTCCATTGCTCTTTCCCTTTTCTGCTCCTTCCAAATGCGAGAACACACAGCTTCCACCAACTCTATCTGGACGTCAAGCCATAGGAACATCTGGAGTCGAGAACCATGCAAAAGAACAATTATATATCTACTGTCGCTGTCATGACTCCTTTTGCTCCCGGGAAGACCGAGTCCTTACTCGATCTACCATGTCTAATTTATCCCTGTACCCGGATCTGTATCCGGATCTGTATGACATACAGAAGCTGTGTTCCATTCTCTTGCCACGACTCATCATGTCATATGATTGCGGATGAATATGGCAGATATAACGACACGATCACGGTAGCACCACAACGAATAGCTGTCAAAAGATGGAAATGCCTGTTTTCTCAAGCTTTACAGACATTTCCGGCGGCTCTCGCTACCACCACTTGATCATTAGATATATTGTTTCACGATAACGCAATTGTCGCTCGGCTCATATGCAAGTAGTAGATGGAAGTTGAGAATAAGCGGAAATTGAGGGCGACCCTGTTCGATGGCACTTTCTTACCCAGCCAGATACCTCAATCACGACAATTAATACACCCACTACTTGGACCAGAATACACCAAGACCTATTGATCTTGGAGAGCCTGACTCACATTAGCTTGTATGTCTACAAATAAACAGAGAACCAAGAATGGGCGTTTCGTCGCAGCAAAGCTTTAATTCTAATTGCATCTACAGACCTCCGAAGCTTGCCATTCATGTTGTGCCTCGGTGGTCGTACGCCATCGATCTCTTTATGACAGTAAAAAAATGAAGACTGGTTCAAGCATGTTTTCCTCCATGTGGAGTCTGGGCTGAAAAGAGAAAAAAAGAAGATAATAAAATATAGAATAATTCCTTTCATAAACTTCGTGAATCTGAACCTCCCTGCCCACATCCTGTTGCACCCCTTGACCGTCTCCCACAGGCGCCCATATCGGCTGCTGCATTCCAGAGACTCCTTTGCCTTTCCTTTCCCTTTTCATACGCCTGTTGTTCAAAAAGACATGGAAAAAAAAGATCTACTTCGATCTGTCTGCCGGATGTTGATGGGCATGATCCGAGGCCGCCAATCAATTACCGTATACTCGCCCACTCCTTGACCAGCCCTCCTGATTTACTAGTTGAACCACCGACACCCCCGACACCACCACTCCTCATGCCGATAGTGCTGGCGGAAACGCTTCTTTTGCCTCCGCCTAGTCCACCGAAGCAATCCCAGAACCTCAAAGTCTCATCTCCGGCACCGGTGACGATGACTTGCCCGTCTGGGCTCATGGCGAGATATAGGACGCGATATGTGTGACCGGTCAGGCTGACGACTTGTTGCATACTGGGATATTTCCAGATGTTTATTGCGTGCTGCGAGAATCCGTGGGTCGAGACTAGTTCTGATGTGAGTTGTGAAAAGAGCAGGTTGCACACTTGGCTCCCCGTATCGTGAGATCGTAATAAATGCGGATTAGCGGGCCGCTCGGAGTCGCCTTCTCCGACGTTATTCAGTAGCGATGGTGGTGAATTTAATGAAGTAAAGTCCAACGATTGTCGTGATGAGTGTGTAGCGGTCAGCGCAGCATTAGCCGAATGCTGTGCGGTCGAGACTGTATTCCAGAACTTGATGCAGCGGTCTGCGGTTCCTCCACCAGAAGCGAGCAGGCCGCGCTGATGAGGTGACCATGCGACAGCTTTCACAGCGGCGCGATGACCGCCTTCTGCTTCACCCCAGCGATGCAACCAGCGATCATCTAATCCATCCCAGATGAAGAGCTTGTTGTCGTTACCACCCGATGCTAGTTGACCCGTGTCTGAGTTCCAGCGTAAGCCGCAGACTTCTTGCTTGTGGCCGACAAGCTTGGTCAAGTACTGCGAAGGGGAGCGGACGTCTCGATGAAGGATTGACCGATCGCGCGAACCCGTAGAGAGAATGTGACTGTTCCAGGCGAGCGAAGAAACGCGAGAAGTGTGGCCTGTCATTGTCCGCAGGCGCCGTTGGGTGACGGTGTCGTAGATCAGAACATGCCCTCGGTTGGTGCCAATTGCCAAATGTGAGCCCTGTCGCACTGTCAGTTTCTGCGAACTATGGAGTCACGAAATCAAAATTGACTTACTCGCTGTATCCAGCCCACACTGTTCACCTGATCGCCCTCGAATCTGCACAATTGCTCAACTTTGCCCGTCTCGCTGTTCCAAAGATAAACGCTCTCGCCCAATCCGACGGCCAACACGCCTTGCGCTCCCCAGTCCACTAGGTTGAGGTAAAAGTCGTCTGCCAGTTCAGGCGCATCAAGCACCTTGTATGGCACTTTGCTGACTGCTCTCGGCGTCTTTCGCGGCGATAGAAGCATTGTTTGCGAGGTATATTTGACTGGAGAAAGGCTGTAGATTTCGCTTCGGGCGTTTAGATTTGGACCACGTGAAGTGCGCCGCGAGTTCGAATGAGGTGTAAGTGATGGTGTAGGATTATTACTGGGCGATGAATAAGAAAACAGATTCTTGTGCGGTGTCGATGGCGTAAGATTCGGGGCAGGAAAGGCAGATAGATTGACCGGCGGTGTTTTTGAGCGCGATCCGGTGTGCTCCTGGATGGATTGTGGGATTTCGTCGTCAAACATTTCTGATCGTAGAAGTGTAGAATATGTGCGATTGGCTTGCTCAGCTTCACGGCAATGTCAGAACATAGAAAGGAGACAAGAAGAAGGGTAAAAAGATGCGCACTTTTCTGCATGTGAAGTTCGCCGCTCTGGGCATGTCTGAGTGCGCGTGAGGGTGTTGCAGGTGAGCCATGGTCATGGTGCAGGTTGTAGCTGGATTGCAGGTCTTGACCCGATCTGTTTGGTATAAATCTGCAGGTCAAACTTGTCAAACTCATGTTCCGCTTCACGCAGGAAAAAACACATGTCGCTGCATGCGCACCTGTCGCCATAGACTCGTTGTCGCTTGCGCTTGGGACTCTCGCCTGGCGTATGCTCTCTGTTCCTCCCTTCCTGTTCGAGCTGTAATGCCTTGCTTAGCGCCGTGGCATCGACCGCCTCCGAAGCCTCGTCCTTGTCCACCTTCTTCGCTGTCGCTTTGGTAGTCGCATTGCGCTTGTCTGATACTGTCGAGGGTGTCTTGGTTCCAGGAGGCGATATCAATTTGGGCGTGCGCACATCATCCAGCGGCGGTTGCGGCTTGTTGGTCTTGTCGGACAGCGACTTTGTATCTGCGGACCTCGTCCTCATTATTGCGCGACGGACTCGTGTCCTTTCCGGCAATAGTTATGTGTCTTAAATTAAAACAACACAAGTCGTGTCGCAACTGCGCCGTGTTGTTGCCGACTGGCAGAGCGGCGGAGTTAAGATAGAGTATGCCGATGTCAATTGACGACGATACGGCTATTGGAGAATTAGCGATTGTCGAATTCGATCGATCGGTCAATCGAGAGTCGGTCGCAGATTGTTTGGATTGACGGTTGTCGTTGCTTGTGGCTTCGTTGTGCTGTTGTTGCGCGGCCGTTGTTGGCCTGTGACGCCCTTCCCAGCCTCCTCTGTCTGCCTCCCCGGACAGGCACAGGAGCAGCAGAGAGTGACCGGAGTGTAAGTGTGAGGGGAAAAGACAAGGTAAACACGCGCCGTTTGTCTTTCTTGTCCTCGTTAGACCAGCCAGAAATAACACCTCTTCTGTTGCATCTCAAAGGAAAACCGCTTCCGATAGAGATGAAGCGAATGTATTGTTTACTTTGATCTACTGTATACCTTGATTACTCTCGAGAAGAAGCAATAAGAAAGAATGACGAGTCCGGAGTTTGATCACAGATTCCAGGGCAAGGGAAAGAGACCCTTGGATCTGCTAATCCTGGACCTTGCACTTGCGTCGGTGGTCCGCTCCATACACGGCCCCTTGGCGAAACCTTTCAAGCCTCTCAATATAGCGGCTATACCAGGTTGTATATACACCGCTTGATGCAGAAGGGGGACAGTGCGGTGATATACTTTGATAGTAGAGATAAGTGTGTGTGCTTCGCAAGAAGCATGAAGAGATGGAGATCTGGGAAGGAATGTAGCAGCACATGCAGTCACTTTCTTCGTACCTGCCTTTCTCATGACCCACGCTCTTCTCATGTGCTGACCGCCAGCTCAAACCACTCACATCTGCCCATGTTGACCTATTGCCTTTTCCACAACTCAAACAAGACTCTTACTAGATCAAATCGCGTCCATTGATCTCTGTTCACTTCACGCACTACCAGCGCGACGCGTCGAGACATCTTCACCGCACCAGAGGTCGCGCATCAAGGTGGATCGATTGGCGGAGCCTTACTCTACACAGGGTTCGAACTAGCGCCGAACCCCATATTACGCACCAGCACCAGCACCAGCGCTCTGACCTCTTACTCCCCCAGTCAGAAACATGATTCGATGCATTCGTCATTGTCATTTGCAGTATTGCTCAAGGTAAGGTAGCTATAGTATGCACACTCTTATCGTTCTACGCTGGCTGCTCAGTCAACATATATCTTGCCTTCAAGCTCGCCGTAATGCTCGAAGAAGCTGTCAAAGAGGTTGACTGCATACTCGACATCATATGCACCACCCGTCTCACGAATGCTGTGCATGCTTAGCTGAGCGTTGCCCAAATCCAGAGTCCTGACTCCCGTGTTCGCTGACAGCATTGGTCCAATCGTGCTGCCACAAGGTGAGTCGTTCTTGACAACGAAAAGTTGCAAGGGCACGCCAGAGCCGCTCTTCCTCAGATCACCACTGCTCTTCTTCGCCCGTTTCGCAACCTCTTGGATCAAGACAATTCCAGGCGAGTTGGTCGCATACCTCACGTTGGCGTTGATCTTGATGACGGTTCCTTTGTTCATCTGTGGCTTGTGTTCGGCCTCGTACTTGCCACTGTAGTTGGGGTTCACGCTGTGAGCCATGTCTGCACTAATGAGAAAACTGCCAGCAAGCGACTGTTCGTAGACTGTGCTGCTGTCCGACTCTCTTCTCGTTGGCTGATCCGCTCGGTCGTAGGACTTGTCGCTCTCGGCTTCGTTGGTGAAAGACAGAGAGCATAGACGATGCAGGATCGAAGGCATGATGTTGCTGTCAGCACCCTGGGCGGAAGTACTGCCAATTTCCTCGTGGTCAAAGCAAGCGATCAAGCGAATTGTGTTCTCATCGGTCAGAGGCTTGCCGTCATCTCCGGTGGACTTGATGAGACCCTCAACGGCGCAATAAGTCATGCCCAGGTTGTCCAAACGAGCAGAGTAGATGAGCTCATTGTTGAGACCTCCAAGTGTTCCCTTTTGTACATCGTATAGCGACAGTTCAAAATCGAGCACCTCCTCTGGCTTGACGCCGGCCTCATCTGCAATGATTTCGACGATGTATGAATGGTGTCGCTGGAGTGGTGTCTTCAAGGGGTTGAACTCATCCTCGGTTGACGTCTCGTCCTTCTCTTTCTTGACGTCTTCTGCTGTCTTGCCTTGCCTGTTGAGCTCTGCCTCGACCAGGCCAGCGATTGGATAAAGCTGCGCCTCTTTATTGAATTCAAATGGTACAGAACCGCCGAAATGGACAGCCAAGTTGGGGACTCGACAGATGGGTCTGTCCACATGCACGAGCTTCATCTCCATGCCTCCATCGGGTCTCTTGACCATGACTCTTCCAGCAATACCGAGATCACGGTCGAACCAGGTGTGCCACATGCCGCCGCCATAGCACTCCACACCAACCTGTAGGAAGCCATCCGACTGTCTCTTCGATACTGGCTTGAGCCTCAAGCAGCAGGAGTCTGTGTGAGCGCCGACCATGGCAATAGGGTTTCCGGGTGTCCAATTTTGGCCTACTGCAAACGCGACAATGGTTGATGCATTTCGAGTGATGTAGTATTTGCCACCAGGCACCACTGTAGATGACCAGGAGTCGCGCTCCTGAAACTCACATTAGTACCTTCACACCGTCCACAGCACGTGGCCTCGTTGATATTGCTTCTACCTTGATCTGCTTGTACCCAGCTTTCTCTAGGCGTTTCTTCGCCTCAGCAACAGCGTGGAAGGCTACATCAACACGTCAGTCTCATGACATCGCGTTGCCTTTGCATATTTGCATACGAGTAGGAGAAGCATTGACAAAGTCAATGAAGTCAGAAGCGGATGCTAGTGCCTTGCTTGCCATTGCTGATAAGAATCGATTGTTCGATTGGAAAGAGTATGTACTTGGTGATCTATATGACACTCTTGGCACTCGTCGTCCTGCTATTTTGGCAGAGGATATGACAGAACCAAAGATAAAAGGCAACATGGGAGTTTGTTCCTCGATTCGCCTTTGATACTGGAATTGACCTTCTTATTGCGGGCATGGCAGTGACGGGGTGATGTCCTGCCAAGACTGGGGAAAGCTCCAAGTCTCCACCAACAACAACACTGTCTGCAACGCTTCTTATCATAAATTTGAATCATGTATCACCATACCTTATGTTCGTCAATGGCTAGGTATACAAACCGACGTTGCGGTAAGCCTTACATCATCAGGTTCCCCCTCTGTGCCATCATCTAGTCTCTTCAAGACAGCCGATGATCTCTTCCCGGGCTGGCAGCATGCAGTACGGTGACTACATACATGAATGAGGCTGGAATGTGTTTTCGCAATCATACAGGTAAAAGAACCTTGACACCCAAGTACTCCCTTTGTTGCATTAGCTTGCCCTCGATATACACCTGATCGGCACCAATCCTATTCCGAATGTCATCGGTAGGATCGGTGGACTCGGCGATCTGGATCTCGCGCCACTGCTTGTTCGTTGGGGCCTGCACATCGTAAGTATACATTGTTGGAAAGAGGAGAGAACAAATATACCGGAACACCAAGTTTCATCACTCGTACGAGTTCTTTGTAGACTCCTTGCTCTTCGACACAGCCTTCTCTCTGGATGAGAGGAGATTCAATAGCAGGGGCCATGCGAAGATCACCGACACTCGACTGGAATTGAACAATGGATAATCGCTCCTCATGTGCTTGGTCAGCTGGAGGGGAGAAGACGCGGTGTCTAGTAGCTTTAAAGTGGCCGCCGGAAATGATTTCAAGCGTATCACCAATGTTGATGACTAGAGCACCGGGCCGATAAGGAGCATAGTGCCATTGTTCATCTCTGCCCCAGATCTGAAGACAGGAAATGGGCACAGAAAAAAGGAGAGTGGTGAGACCGAAATCGGTGTGACCATGCATGCGGATGTTCTTGGACATTCCCAGAGTCGCCTGGTCCACGGGTCTGAAAATAGCATGACGAAGATAGCCTTCACCAGAAGGCGAACCGTGGGACTGGACATTATCCCAGAGCCAGTCATCCGGAAGCTCAAGCACACGAGAGAACAACGTGAGCAATCGACGATTCACCGAGTTGGTCAAGTACTACTGGCCAGTGAGTAGAGAAGTCCTTGGCCTAGCTATCAGCGTATTTCTTACCTCGGAAAAGGCGCGGATTTCGTCCATCACCGGAAGGATACACTTGGGTAGGAGATCATCGTTCTCCCATTGCTCCTTATACCAATTGAATTGGTTGATGCCATCTTTCTGTCCCCTGTGGTGCTTGAAGCCATACTCATGCTTCCAACCAGCCCATCGACCAGTCTCGGGATGGAAAAGAAGTCTTTCTTTGTCCTCCTCGGATATGTTTTGGTGCAGGTAATTGGCCAAAGAGAATTGACGATGAAGCTACTGACTATCAGCGACGGGAAAAGTCATCGCATTGTCTCTGTACGGACCTGCTCAAGGGTGATACCATAGTTTTCCACGAACAGAAATCCGTCGTCTCGAATAGCTCTTTTAACGTCTGCTACTACTTTCTCCTGCCTTTCTTGGTCGCCATCGAGCATCGAGAGGTCTATGGTCTCTAATTTGGCGAAACTGTGTTTCTCTTTGGTTGCTTGAGGCGGGATCCTATGTGCTGGATCAGCAGAACGAATCGAAACGTAGTCTTCGGCGTAGACTTTCACTGGACGTGCTTTGCTGGACGAGCTGACACTTACCAATCTGGGATCTGGGGTTTCCCAGGGAGGTTAGGGGAGGGAGGGTCGAACGGAGCTGAGAGCGGAGCTGATTTTGCCATCTCGAAGTAGTGAATCGTTGATCTTCGCTTGGTCAAACTATGGCTGATTGATCATATATTTCTTGGTGGATGAAGACTTATATACACTTTATCCTACACTATCGAGAAACGTGGTACCATAATATCTTACAGCAGAGTAAGACGAAAATGATTCGAACTCCTCGTGGCCCATTCTGTTTACAGCGCATACTCATGCTCCACCCTGTTATCCCCCGGATTCCATTGTGCCATGGAGAGCTCAGCCAGTCTGTGTCTTATCTATCTATGGGATCGGCAGGCGTGCACGCAGCCGGGAGGAGCTCCTCTCAACCAAGAGCTCCCAAGTGCAGGTCGCAACCTCAACCTCTTAAATGCGCATAGCACAGAAATCTCAAATATGGGTCTATGCAGTCTGAATCATAGATTCCATCAAGATAGGCGGAGGGTCCGCCGAAAAGTGATGATGAGACTAATCTATAAATCTGGTTTCTTATGCTAACGATATGCCATCCTCTCTTGTCGTACACGCCCAGCAACAAAACATTGTCTGTTCGAAAGTCTGTATATTCACTCAAAAGACCAGCTATACAACGAAATAATGTCGCGAGAACTCATCTCTTCTGCCGAGTTCCCCCCAAAGCCACACAACTGCGAGTGTTTCCCATCCGCGATGAACGTAACATCTCGCTAACCCTCTCGCAGGCCCCGCTGTAAAGATTCCAGGACTAGTGTTCGTAGCAGGCCAAACGTCTGCGAATCCAGATATCCGAAAAGCCACTCGGATCGTCCTCGAGAACCTGACGAAAGTGCTGGAACTAGCGGGATCGAGCATGGACAAGGTCGTCAAGTACAATGGTATGCCATTAACCTCCCCTCCTTTGTGCTCGCTCGGTTGATGTTCATGTGAGGGGAGCTCATGATGCCGTGCTTTAGTTTACTTGGCGGATATGAAGGACTTTGCGGCCATGAATGAGGTTTATATTGATTTCCTTCCGCCGAATCCGCCTTCGAGGACTTGTGTTGCTGCCGCAGCTTTGCCGGGGGCTGGCACGGTTGTCGAGATTGAATGTATTGCTCAAGCATAGAATCATGGATGAACTCAGGTCCAATGACTGCTTTGACTTTGATATACTAAACATGATCAGTGATGCCGCTGTGATGAATCACCTCGATGACCTGAACGCAAAAACTTGTGATTGTCATTATTAGGTGATTTCCTGCTGTGCATTCACTATCTGATGCCAAGTGAACCACAATAGCGGTGTTGCAAGACGAAATAAGATATCGTGACTGAATCCTCTGGATAATGACAGGCGGTGAGTAGTGACCGGCGATGTGCTTTGACTTGGTGTTTACCTTCTTGTCGTGAATCAATGCGAGAGCAGGTTGGTTGTCAGTCAAAAGAGTGAATGTAGACGAACAGAGATTGAATTCGAGTATCGCGTTCCAAAATCCATATCAGGTGGCTTGCAGCATGCGAGCATGCCATGTGTTCAGATTCGCAAGTTGATTTCGCTACACAAGATTGTCGTTTGGCTGACCATGAAGTCGTGCTTTCATGTAGTTGACAAACGTATCCCGAAAACGATTTCGCCGAGTCAGGATAGGAACCATAGCTCGCGTCTGAGAACCAAGGAAAGTCCAGAAGCAGACCCCGGCATGAAAGTCTTCGCTACCCCCGAATCTAGGTTCTCCACCATACTTCGTGCAGACAAGACGTGGGATTAACCACTCCGTCAATGCCAATATAATATCAAGTCTCTTCTCTGTAGGACTGACCCACACATCTTCTAGTAGCCCGGCCTGGTATATCTCTCGTGGTCAGATCTTCTCCCCCTCTCCGACATCATAGAATCCAAAATATAGTTACATGAAGCATATCAGCATGTTATATGTAACTATGAGATGTGATGGGGAATGGAGAGGGAGGGCACTCGCCACGCGGTTCCAGCAGTGCTGGCACGCGTTCACCCTCCTCTGCACACTTGCAGTCTGGTGCTTCAGGGTAGCGTCTGACTTGCTCCTCTATAGAAGCTCTCATGCCGAGGAGAAGCCTTAGCCCTCGTGCATTCTCACTATCGGAGGCCATGTTAAGCTGCTATTGAGTGATGACACGTGCGCCAGCTGACAGGCATGTACGGCACACCTTTTCGAGCTCGTTGAAGGAACATAATGTTCTGTTTGCCTCAGTTTGATCTGTCGGGGCCCAACAGATGCATTTGCATGTCTGGGTCCTGGCGCGTTGTCGTGTGCCCTATCTCTTGCTGGCGGTCTCTTGTCCAAAAACAGACAACGTTGACCTTCCATCTTTCGAATGTGTCTACCTTATGCTCATGTCGTGTTCGCTTGGTATATGAAGATACTGCAGGTGGTCCCTTCCGGCATACAGGTCAGCGTAGTCATATGGTTTGTGGAAAGTGACGCTAGTGAAGCACAGTAGGTGAGGAGAATTAAGTTCGGTTCTAAACATTCACTGATTAGGCCAAAGATCACTTGAATATGCAGGCAAAGCATTTATCGTCTTCGTGTGTATTATCACGAGAGCGAAGGGCCGATGTATATATATTGGTTCCCTCAGATGGACAGTTCGGAAGGGGGAAAACGAGATCATATGATGATCGAGTGAAGACAAAAGGTTGCCGTGAAAGATGCATATATTCTAGGTTTCAAGTGCGTTCTGAATCTATCCACGTACACATGCAATCTGGGCAGTGTACCAATTTGAGATAGCTTTGGTGTCACCCGTGATAGCGACCGAGTCGAACGTCTTAGATGCTTCAACTGCTAGGGGGCCATCATTCACAAGTCGACCGACCCACTTCCCGTGCCTTTTGGCAGCAGCGACAATACTGTTGACTGCGTCTACAAAGGCTGGCTCGTCTCCTCGAGCAGGAGTGTATCCCAGTAATGACTGAGCAAGGTCGTTTGGTCCGATGAATAAGTAGTCTGTGGATGGTCAATTGGATGGTCCATATTAGGAATCAACAAGCACGTGAACATACCGATACCTGGGACTGCAGCAATCTCATCAACATTATCCACGCCCTGCCTCGTCTCGATCTGGACAATCGTGAGGAGAGTCTCGTTTGCAGATCTCATATACTCCGGGGTCGTCAAGCCGTGTCCGATGGCTGGAAAGGCAGAGCCCTGACCTCGAAGGCCCAGAGGGGGAAATTTGGAGTAGTTGACGACTGATAGTGCCTCGTCTGCAGTATTAATCATCGGGACCATAAGACCACTGCGACGAATCAGTTGTGTACATAGTACCGCAGTTCACTCCTGTACATACTGTGCACCTGTATCCAGTGCGCGTTTCAGAAGATCCGGCGCAGGCCCACGGACTCGAATTATGGGCGATACACCAAGAGCTGAGATAGCAGAGACAGAATTGTGCATGGAATCGTCCCCGATGTGACCATGCTCACAGTCAATGATCACACCCTGTGGATGTCAGAGTATGAAGCGAGCAGTAAAGTGGATAACGACATATAAGCTTACATCTAGGCCGGTGAGAGCGACGATCTGAGCATGTCGAACAGATGGTATAGCAACAAATGTCATCAAGGCCAGCTCATTGTTTCTGAGTGCGTTTAGCAGTCGGAGACGTGGGTTTTGAATGGGCGTGGTGTGGGCTGTATGACTCGAGTATGTCTGGATAGCCATATTGGAAATGATCTTGGAATCGAACTAGATCGTCTATGAATACAGAGCTGCAGACCTGCAAGATGGAAGGAGCATGCGACTTTACTTGCTGTATGCGCTGGATCATTGCAACTACATGGATTATATATAGATATTGCTTCCATTTGCTCCTGAGTCTCGCTTGTTAGTGACAGACTAGTGGCATATTTGGGGAGCTCCTCACCAACAGCCCATTGTCCGCAGCAACACAACCCTCAGTCACCTGCACGCCCCCGCCTTGTGATGTTCCTCATTCCTCGTATGGTAAGCTCTCCATCAGTGATCGGTATCAGTGTGACTCGGATTATGTAGGCGGAGGGGAGCATAGTGAACGATAGGTCTGTAGACCGCATGGTGCGTGCGCACGTCTAGCGCGTTGTCAACCTCTGCCAGGACACCACACTCGGCGGCAATTCTACTTCACCTCGAAAATCAGCATCATGATGATAGTTCATACGAATTGTTGATAGTGATTGTTAGTCTCTGTTGTCCTCCAAAGGGCTGCGAGAGTAACAGAAGAATGTGTTCATATCGCCAAAGATGGAAAGTATATGCCTATCGTGCCTATCGCTGTGAGATAGAACAATCCACCGAAAAAGGGCGCTCATAGGCTCAAACATGAAGGACCTAAAGCTCCACGTACGCGGAATGAGCTCCTCCGCGTTAGCAGATACATGGCTCCTGGTTTGTGTGCTCATAGTGGTCGTCCTTACCTACGTTCTCTATGGTAGATGGGTTCACTGCAGAGTATAAATGGTCGAACGGAACTCCTTGGATCGTCTAGAGATCGATACTGCGTTGCTTATACCTTCGATTCCCAATTCTTCGAGATGGCAAGCTTGCAGCATGTCTCTTCCAAGAGTGATCGATCCGATACCAAGGACGTGGCCATCGCTCCCGTGGAGTCATATGGCATTGGCGAGACTCAGTACATATCCTTGCCTCAAAGTCTCCAAGATTTGTCCGAGGAAGAGCTCAAGACCATTGAAAAGAGCTTGAAGCGCAAAGCTGACCTCACGATCATGCCTATAATCGGCATCCTCTATATCCTGAATTGTATCTTTCTTATAATGCAAACTCAAGTTGAAATGTGCTGACCGGATCAAGATATCGACCGACAAAACTTGGCAGCTGCCAAATTACAAGGGTTGATGGAAGACCTCGACATGAACACGCAGCAATTCGCTACTGCCGTATCGATCCTCTTTGTCGGCTACCTGCCCTTTCAGATTCCGTCAAATGTGATTATTTCCAAGATCACAAGACCGGGGGCTTACATCTGTACCGCCACCGTCATCTGGGGAGCCATCTCTGCAGCCACTGCGGCAGTTCAGTCCTATCAAGCTCTTCTTGCTGTTCGAGTTATTCTCGGTATTGTCGAGGCGGTATTCTTCCCTGGAGTGATCTACCTGCTCTCAGCGTGGTACACCAAGCAGGAGCTCGGCAAGAGATTCGCCGGCCTATACATCCCCCAGCAAGTCGGGTGAGTCAAGGTCGTCTACAAATCGAGGGTATCACTGAAACGCTGCAGAAATGCCTTCGGTGGTTTGATCGCTGCCGGAGTTCTCAAGCTTGATGGTGTTCATGGTATTGCCGGCTGGCGATGGCTGTTCATCGTGTAAGCACACTGTTCCCATCGATGGGTACACATCCTAACATAAGAATAGTGAGGGAACTGCTACCGTTGGCATCGGTCTTCTCTGCATCTTCTTTCTTCCCGAGTATCCTTACAATGCTCGCATGCTGAAGCCTATCGAGCGTGATCTGGCTGTGTGGAGATTGGAAAAAGAAGCCGGTGCCACAGAAGCCAACGAGAACATCGGTGCATGGAAAGGTTTTCTTATAGGTCTCAAGGATCCAAAACTTTACGTGATAATCTTTATGAACATGATGTCTCAGGTTCAAGGATCCATTGCCAATTTCTTTCCCTCCATCGTCAATACCCTTGGGTATGGAAAGTACGAAACCCTTTTGTTGACTGCTCCGCCATACGGTAAGACCCTCGCCTCCCCATATTGTCAGCACTTCCTCGACCGACTGACTGTCTATAGTACTTGCCGGCTTCGTCTATTATGGCATCACATGGTATTCCGATCGGACCAACAACATGTTCCGCGTAATCGTTGTATGCATCTGCATCGCCTGCTGCACGTACATCATCGCTCTCTCGACCCTCAATACGGGAGCACGTTATACCGCCATGATGATCATGCCATTTTCCTCCGTCGGACCTCAGCTCATGCTCTACAAAATCATCAGTCAACACCTCCCACGCCCAGTTGCGAAAAGAGCCGCTGCGGTCGCCATGACGAATGCCATAGGCGGCATTTCCAATATATGGATGTCGTATCTGTTCATCGGAGCTCCTCACTACTATCCTGCTTTTGGGGCCCTTTTCGCTGCTGCATTGATCTTCTTGATCACTATTATCTGTTACCGCCTCCATGTCTCTCGGGAGAACAAGAGACTTGATAACGGCGGAGAGGACGCTCTCAAGGCCATGAGGTTCGGCATCACCCAGCAGCAAGTGGATATGGGTTGGAGGTACGAAGGCCTCTGAGGCAGGTCGGACTTCTTCTTTAAAGTTGTAAAGCTCGGGGGGCAAAGAGTAGAAAGTGGATAGTGCCACCTTCCATGGTACTTGCGCCACTGACTTTCATGAGAGAAATATGGAAATTCTTTGACATTTACAAATGTATGAACAATAACTTGTTACGCTTATCGAATTACGACTTTCTCTTCGCTCTTGTACTTCATTAGTGCTTAAACTCCCTCACTTGGTTCTGTCCACTGCCTTAAAGTACTTGTTTGCTCGAGCCACAACGACGCCTCACTCGCACGATGTGTCTGATTCCGTAAGTATACTTTGACGTGCGTGATAAATACATCAAAGCCTTTGGCCTTTTCTGACCATCCCAGGCAAGGACTATATCAGAGTCAACCTGACTGATTACCTGACCACTCTTAGCCAGTGGCATCCGAAGTAGAACCGTCAATCGCCTACGAGAAGAATATTTCTCTTTATCGTACCAATCTTCAAGCTACAATCTTACAAGTAACTCCCCTAAACTCTTTACCGCAAGCTGTCCAATACACCAATGTGACCTACGCGTGAATACTGTCTTGATCCAGTCATACATACCCTTCTCGTCACTGATCCACGGAATCGCCATTGTCTCTTGGAATCCAGCCCTGACTAATTGCCACGCGATAAGTGCCACTTTGAAGGCGAAGATCGTGACCCACGGCGCTTCGTCGTAGAGGATCGCTCGTCGATCGAGATGTTGCAGATAGAAGTTGATATGGGGCTCGAGCGAGGTTACTACATCCGGCGACGAGCAGATGGCGTCAGAGATGCTCAGGTGTGTGCTAAGCACCGATGTTAGTGCGTTTGCCTGGAACCATTATAGGCTGTGACTTACGCTGCTGCGAGTGCGGCATCCAGACTGCCTTCGACAACCCCGTTGATGTGCGAAGCTGACCAGAAGTGAAGCTCGATCATAGACATATGCCAGGTCGCTTGCATGAGGAGACTCATCGGCTCGCCATTGTGATCGCTTTCCATGAGCGGCTCAAACATCGTCAGGCTCGCCCGGAGTGCCTCGAAACGTTCGAAACACGGTCGACCGGTCATCGTTGACCATCCGGATGCTTCTCTGACACTACTCGAGAGAAAGAGGATGACTGCCAAGGCTCCATAGGAGTCTAAAGTGGAGGCGTCGAATGTAGATGTGCCTGCGAGGCACTCCCGGACAGTTGCGAGATATTGTCTCGGAGACTTGTTCGTGTTGTTGACTAGCGCTCGATGTGCCCATTCGGTAGATGTTCTGCACAACCACATCTCCTCGGCACATGGCAAATCGTGTTTGATCTCGAGGTGGGAAAGAATTCGAGGCAGGGAAAGCACATGATACCAGTATACGTCCAGCTGATGAACAGCATACAGTGTCCTGGAGGCATTCGTCGGCCTTCAATCCATCGAAAAGGTGCTGTTAACGTACCTTTTATGGCTTTCCGCGCCGATAAACTGTCTCCACAAGTCGTCCAAGTCACCTGTGGCCCCTGGTTGTGTTGGGTATGGCTCCATCAACCCACCCCTCCTAGCGAGCTACATGATCAGTCAGGATCCACTGTTGATGCTTGTGGTAGGACCAACCTCGACTGACTTGTTGTGCATTCTCAAGCCATAAGCACTGTTCCAACCTCCAGAACACAATAAAGCATGAAGTTCTAGCAGGAGATGAGCCTGGACAATGTGCAGATTTAGCGCCGAAAACGGCTCCTCTGAGGTCTCCATGTCACTCAATATGTGTCGTCCGCGGTGGAAGGCATATGTCGAGACCCTGGAGTCTTCGTTCGGACTGAACTGCATACTGATGCTCAGCATACCCATAAGGAGAGCTTCGGGTACTGTAGTAGGATCAAAGGACGACTGATGAATGCAAGGAAAGAACGGCGAGATGTGTTGGAAGTACAGATCTATACCACGCGATAACATCTGGGACGAGATCGCCACTTCAGATTTATCGGAAGAAACCTCTGAAATTGTGGAAACAGGTGATGGAGGGGTTACAATATTGAATGGTTGGAAGTTGAGGGCATCTATCCTCAGTATCAGCGAAAGTAGGATTCGATGCCGAAGGGTGCTGCTCTACCATGACTTATCTCAGTCGGCTCACTTGATGAATGGTCCGATATTAAAGCGCCAATACTCAACCCTGATGGAACATGAACGATAACTGGTTCCGGATCGGCCTGCGTGCTGATATCGTAACTGACGTCTGGTAAAGTTGCATTCCAGGTCTTAAGCATGGAACCCGAGTCTGCAGAATCGGAATCCTGAGCACTCCTGATGCTGGGTATGTCGAAAGTTGATGACAAGGGAACTGATCGTATGTTACTTGAGCGGCGCCTAGACTGACTGGAGCCAGTCTTTATGTTCAACGGAGTGTCATCGGATCCAACCTCAGCACCAGGATGTTGATTTCTGACATGGCGTTTCCTTAGATCTCGTCGAGTAAAGACTTTAGTGCAATGGCAACATGGAAACTTCGTATCATCCCGAGATGTGTGTAACAAAGAATGCCTCTTGAGATTCTCCTACTACCATCAGACTAAGCTACCTTGGACATATGCACAGACATTAGCTACTCACATGCCGAGTAAATCTAGATTTACAAATTGCACACTGGAACGGCTGCAACGATCGTATCTCTCTGGCATGACTCTCCTGCTGATTCGCCATTGCTGATCGAGCATGAGGTGACATATCGAATGACAAACTGGGACCTGAGGAGCATAGAGTCAAGGAGCACAGTGTTAATATGCTCCTTATCTGCTGATATGGGGTAGTGGGGTCGGGGTATGCACAGCTTAGTATTGAGAGGAGCTCTCGTCGATTAGTCTCATCTTCAACTGTCTATATGATAAGAGGATCAGCAAAGAAGTGCCAGTCCGCTACAACATATATCCATGGGTTCCTAAATATGCTTCGAGTTCATGTTATACAGCAGTCCCACGCTACCTATGCAATACTTGGTGCCTGCACTGTGACATGGAGAGACTTAGCACGGATAGGGAGAGCCGGAACTGAGTCTACAATGATTGCGGAAATTGGGTCTGATGTCCGATTGGTGTGCAGAGATAAGGCGGCCAGACATCTATCGCCGCCCCTGATTGAGCCCTCTCTTATCTTTATCGGAGGCAGCATTGTATCTTGAAGCTGTCTTCCAACCGCAACAGACCCAGTAATCATCTGTGGTAAGCGTATAAGCGAAGCAGCACAGTATTGACTCTTCGTTGGGTAATAATACCTCTCGGCATTTGGAAATATACTGCCTATATATTGATGTTGCTCTTACATGAATCGAGTGCTTTGTCAAAGTGTGACAGATGAACCATAGAGTCTGGGAAAATGGGGTAAGGCAAGGGAGGCACTATCCCACATTTGCCAAGACATGTTCGGAAGGCCGCTTAAATGGTATCTACCTACCCAGTCAAATCAATGTCACTGCGGATCCACATCAGGTAAAAAGCATGGGATCGGAGTAGAGGAAGAAAGTCACTCATTGAGTATAAGCAAATGAAAAACGGTATGGTATTCAACGGCCTCCTTCTCCCAGATGAGTTTTGCCCCCAACGCCATCCCAAGCAACCAAGCCCTGAATTAGAACCACCAAAGCACAATCATCGAGCACGATCATTGATGGGTGCCGCACGAATATCTCTCTTCGAAGAGGTGCCCTTGGGCAGGACATTAGTGCAGTCAATGAAGTTCTTGCTAGTAGCGGCTGGGATACCGAGAACACTCATTCTGTACATGGCATCTGCAAAGGCGGAAGTCCACTTGCCCTGGTTACCAACGAAGCCCCTGAATTCCTTACCGACGGTGGTGCTTGCGTTACTGAGGTTCACGTCCGATGGGAATCGGTAGATAGTAGACCTAGTGGGTGGAGTGATGGTCTCGGCATAGTAGTTGATGTCCCACTTTCCGGGCGTGCTGTCCTGCGCTGCGCCAGACGGAATACCGTTTGCCTGCTGAGCAAATGCCTTGGACGTGCTGTGAGCACCCAAGAAAGCGGCGAGATCCTTGGCGCTGAAGCCTTTCGACTGGAACAGCGCATGAAGGACGTCGTGAGAAGAGTTTGGTCCGAAACCCGCTGGCAGAAGACCATCAGGGCTAGCAGTGGTGGTATCAGTCCTACCAACAACGGTCTTGACCTTGGGACCACCAGGGCAGGTGATGATTGCATGGCTAGCTGCGAACTGAATCAGATCTGCGGCCGAGATCTGGCTGGAGTAGGACGAGTAAAAGCCCTGGAGCCAAGAGTAATATGGGCCGAGGCCACCATTCTCGGGACGGTCGATCTCATCGGCGCTGAGCAGAAGGGATGCATCTGCACCACCTGAGGCAGGACCATAGGCAGGCAGATTAATAGAATAAGTGCCAGCATCGTGGAATGCGAATCTGATGGCTGCTCTAGCTAGATCGGTGCATTGACCGTCAGAGCCCAAGAAGAGAGGTGCCAATTGGGAGGAGATTGTGGTCCAGACTGCGGGGCAGCTATTGCCGCCGCTCCTTCGCACGAGTGCGTTGGGTACGGCATCAAGAGCACTCTTCAATGAAGCAGAGATCTCGCTAACAGAGGATGGGAAGGAGTAGGCATCCACGGCAGCCAAGCCGCCAAGTACGAATAGGGTAGAGACCTTGACCATTGTGTCGATCACAGAGAAAACGGCTTGTCTTGTGAGTGGTTTTGGCTTAGAAGGAAGGAGCAAGAGCTGGTAGAGATCGTGGTATGCTGATGATCTTTCTGATGATGTCGATGATGAGCATAGATCGACACGACTTGTTCCTCGTCTTTATAGACTGATCACGTCCTGCAACCTGAACTTCTTCGATGGTCTAGCCCAGATACATGGTAAGCGCTTGTCCATACACACATTATGGCTTGTCGAATATCCAGCGTCTCCGGACGCCATGATCAGGTACGAGTTCCGAGGACCAGGATCGAATACACCTTCCACGATAACAGGATTGATGTCTAGGTGGACACTCCAGCCGGTGCCGCAAAGTGCTGACCCTGTAGAGACTTTCGCAACCAGGGCAGTCTCAGGCTGGCAAGGTCATTCCAGAGCATGATCATGGACTGTGAGTGAGCAAGCCACACCACATGGTGATACAAATTGGGTTGTAGGAAACGAGACTCGAAGAGACGAGAGAGGCTGAACAGATGTTCCAGCTGACATTAGAATCGCACATGTTAGGTCGATAGCACTTGGATACGGGTAGATTTAGGCTTGCTAAGCATGCACGATCGAAGGGCCTGGTGGCACCGAAGTGACTTGTTTCCTGTCCGCTCGAGTATGTACAGCCTGTAGGTTGGGTTGCAATGTGACCAAGCATTCGCCTCGCCAGTCCCAAGACGCGATAGGCAAAGGTTGGCACAGAGTTCTTGGAAACCGGCGCATCCGAGGGTATGGGACATGCCATGTGTCGCCGGTAGCGCCGACAGTCGTTTCTCGTGGCTTACCAGTAGTGAGTGTGAGTCGAAGAATCTAGAGTTGTCAAGTTGATGGAAGACCCTAACCTTGGCTGAATCAGGGTTCGGAGACGAACTGAAAGCTTAAACGCAACCGAGCAGTAAGTACATGCCTATAGTTAGATGTACTGTCATTGCACTTTGTCTAGGACTATCCTAATCTGGCCAAACCTCCTCCACACGAACATTGGTAACGCCTAAAGCTTAAACGAATGGATGCAGCACGCAGCTACACATACTATACAGCGGCCAGCCTTACCATTCTCTCGGAGACCATCACACCTGTCCAGACTTTGTCGCATTCCTTTGTGCCTGCCATGGACGGGAAAAAGCGCCACTCAGATGCATCTCGCTCTTGTAAAGGAGCATGGCATCCAGCTGAATCAGTCGAGCCACCCATTTCGCCACCAAGAAGCGTGTATGTCTTTAGCTGGAGGGCAGAAATGGGCGTGCTGATATACGGTGCAATGCATAGAACATATCGTATGCTCAAGCAACAGTACTGCAGAACGTCACTCATATCGCACTCACGTGTCTCCAAACCATGTTACCATGATTTTTAGCAAAGTGGGAAAAGCGCGACAGAAGACCTGCTGTCAGCACAACCATCTAGGCTCTTTCGGGGGTTGACTGCGATACTGTTCCTTCGTATACGGTCCTCTTCAGGAGATCGCAGGGATGTACACATCGCAGGGATTAGACCGCCCTTGCATGCGTGCACATGAGTTGATTTTCCTATCTGCCAGGATGTAAGGCGACAGGTGTACATTAAGCGGGGAATTTGCAAGGGAGACTATTTTAACAACTGGTGCTACAATTTAGCTGTACATTCTGCTTGCGTGAGTGAATCGCAACAAGTAATGTGGGCGTCGTGAAGGATCTATCTAGGTTAGAAAGTAGTACACGTTGTCATAGAGCAGAAGTACTAAATGCATAAGTCTCGTCAGACAGCAAGTGAGATTAAGGTATTCACATGCCGATGAAGTTTCCGGAAGGCCCGAAAGTGGAAGGTACACAAGGCTTGAATTCTGAGAATTATTGAGTACGTAGTAGAGTAGATCTATTGTCAGATACTAATTACATGCTACTTTTGACGCGAAGAAGATTTCCGCTAACAATGCGCGCGAGGTATCTTCGCTAAAGAAACAAACTATAAACAGAAAAGCGAATAAACCTGTATGTAAATGCAAACCAATCACGCAATGCTAACCGCACAAACGAGAGAATCTATCCGAACAGGCCCGGAATGCTAGCACCATTATAGGTCGGCCGAGCGGCAGGCAGCACCTTGGTGCATTCTGTAAGATTGTTGATATTATTCACGCCGAGTAGGCTCAAGCGAACGTAAGCTGCAGCATAATCCTGTCATGATGTTAGTTACAGTCAATGGTGGGAAGACTAGCAAAGTACTTACATCGTTCCAGTGTGACTGATCTCCCACGAAAGCCGTCCACTCGTCATTCATACGGCTATCCACAGACAGCCTACGGTCACTGTCGAATTGAAACACCTTCTTGGGGGCTGTAGCCTGAAGAGTTTCGTTGTAGAATGCAACATCCCAAACTCCTGGGGTACTGTCCTGAGACTGGCCCGACTTTGACTTGTCAACGGTGAATTGCTGGCTGGCGGAGTGAGCGCCAAGAAGAGCGGTGAGGTTGTGCGGGCTAATTGTCTTGTCCTGGAAGAGAGCAATGATGGCATCAGTCGACATAGTCACTGATGGCATCAGGCCTTCTGGCGATGCCTTGGAGCTGTCTATACGTCCGACAAAGACACGAGTTCGAGGACCAAGCGGACATGTGACGACAGCGTGCTTAGCGGCAAATTGTATGAGGTCTGCAACTCCGACTCCGAAAAGCTTCGACCAGATCTGAGCCTGTTGAATGATGGGACCGAGGCCCGCATTATCTGCACGACCGGCCTCAGAAGGAGCAAGTGCAATACTGCCGTCTGCGCCGCCGAAGTCCTGCCCTGCCGCGGCGAGAGAGCTGGACCACGTCCCTGCATCGTGGAACCCTAAGCGAATGGCGGCGCGAGCTAGACTGTTGCATCGGCCAGTAGGGCCCGTGAATGCCAGAGTCATAGCCTTGGAGACGTATGACCACACACAGCACGTGTCGGCTTTGCAAGCGGCAGTCCCTAGCAAAGCAGGCTTGTACCCTGCGACATTGCTCTCACCAGGCTCGTTGCCTAGTAGGATGTTGGCGATAGTCTGGCCAGTAGGGCTGGTGATGCCCTGCTTCAGGTCGCCGATGAGTTGACGATCCTCGACACCGTCATCACCGGACGCAGCGATACGCTTTGCCAACGATCCCATGGCTGGGAACGCAGCGACATGAAGAGGTAGTGCAGAGAGTACAGTAACAAAGAAGTACGTAGAAAGATGCATAGTGAAAGGGCTTCTGGACGTTGAAACGATTGACTTGATGCCCCGTAGAAAGACTCGATACCACGTACAAAAATATGTGCATATGGAGATGTGAATGGATCGATCATGGAGCATTGGCATGGCTGTTCATCGCTACTTATCTTAAATTCTTACAGTGAAGCCACCCTTCACGCCTCTACAAGGGTCGAGACATCTGAAAGGCGAGATGCAGACGCCTCTCTGCATAGTACCTGACATATTGTTATGAGTACTTGTCTGGAAATAGCTGACAAGGCTGTCTATTGACCTTAGAACGGGCCCAGCTGACCCAAAACGGTGCCGAAAAGTAGGCGAGGCTTATAGGCCAAGCTAGGTTTGGTCGGTAGGTTCACAACGATCCGACTTGTTGTGTATTGGCAGTAGAAGATACGGCTGACCTGGAGGCGGAAGGTTCCAGGCAGCTTGGGCTCGAGCGTCGATCAGGGCTTCTGCGCCACACCAAAAATCGAGCCCTTTGTGGGGTTCAGCCGAGTCTGCCGAAGCAAGCGCCTGTGGGGTCGCAACGGGATGCGCGCCGTTGCGGTACGTATCCATCTTACACTGTCCTAATGCAGACCTTCTATGCTGGTCCATTCGAAGCGTGGTTCACGAGCAAATTCGCCCGTGATAGAAGGCCGTTCAACTCAGTCGTTGGAGAAAGGTGACCCGGCACGAAATCTTCCTTCTGTCTTATAGATTAGCATCGATGCTCATTGCATCTAGCTACCTATACATTTGGTCGCAGCTTTCATGTCATCGATAAATGAATATAGAAAGTAACATTGGTTCTATGCTAGAAGGAAAGTACAAGGAAAACGCCTACAACACCCAGCCAGCCTTTGCAAGAACCTAACCACAGACAATCTGAATAGCGCCATAGCTGATATCCGGTACTTGGGCGCAACCAACTTGACTGCCGACTGTAATGCCATTGAATGGGAAGCCTAGAGATACACGTCAGATAGATCAATTTATGATTCATGTTGCTGACTGCTTACCGTGGTATTGGTTGTTCAAAGTGACACCGCAGCCTTGTTGCGTGAAGGCCTGGATGTAGCAACCAGCAGCGCCCGTCTTGGGGGTCGCAGTCATAGTCGAGGTGACGGCACCTCCGAAAGGAACGTTCACAATAACGCATTGAGTCTCTAAGATCGAAAAGGTCTTAACAACAGTGCCGGCGGAGCCATCGGATGGAGGAGGTGTGTTGGGACTGGCACAAGTGTAGGGCCCAGAGTAGACTGTGACGGTGGCAGATGCTGGGCCGCCGGTGGGTTTGCCTGCTCTCTCTTCCAGAGCTGCCAAGGGAGACGCAATGCATGCGGAGATCGTGCTCAAGGCCACAGCCAGAGTTGCCTGACAAGGATGTTAGCACGAATATGGTGTGATACTACCGGGGAATGTTCTTACCATGTAAGACTTCATGTTTTCTGATTCTTGACTGTACGTGATGTTCTTGCTTTGCGGTTTGATCAATATACTGCAGACGAGTGATAGATGTGACCGAAGTGAGTGCTTTGATTTGTCGATTGTTGATGAGGATGAGACTGGATATCACAGGAGCGGTGCAAGGATATATATACATGTTTCGCCTCAAGATACTCATCGAGAATAATCTTCAAGCTGCACAGCTGTTCGATGATTGTCATGGGCCCTACATCATCCACGTGGATACCTAGACGACGACCCTTGCCAAAGTCTAGACTCTCGACACCGAATGACTTACACTACGGTCTAGAGATCACGGGGCTTCCATGTACGAACAATCTCTGGTTCCTGGCTATGCCATTAGCCAATCAAGTCGATCAGAGCGAGTTTGAGCATTGCGGTGCAGACTCCGTCGAAAAGGATCTATGCTTGTATTATGTTCATGGGTACAAGAAACCCAATTTGGTGGTACATCATCGTGCAAGGTGCAGATGGAACGAATACTCAGCTATTGCGGGGAGAACTAAAACCCGAGGGAAAACCCGCGCTAAGAAGATTCGCCGGGGTCATCAACCAGAAAGGGCAACAGATCCCACGTGGACGACCATCTACAGTACCAACGATCTCGTTTTCGTCAGTTCTAACCGTTCCGGAGTGTACAAATATCTTTGGTATCTGACTAGGTACTGCAGTACTTGTGTAGTAGCGTCGCCGAGCGAGGTCAGAAACGCCACAGATCAGGCTGAAGCCCAGTCCTGTCACGTCAAGCCACAAGGAAACAAGAGCCCGCATTTATTTTCACTTTACCACAATATCTGGATTCTAATTTCAGCTCTCATTCGTTCACGTGGTGGTCTCTATTCAGCCGAGAAGCTGAAAGCACCATTGCAGGCTGCGAGTCCGAGCGAAATGAGGGATACTTTCTGTAAGCGACGCCTCGAGAGTATGTCCTCACCAGTGCTGTGATCACTCGTGCAAAATCTAGCCCATCTGAATACCAAGCATGCCTTCGGAGATGGCGAAGCGAATCAAAGACGAGAAGTGTGAAGTGAAGCAGATTGCGTGGGGCAAAGCACGAGTTCGTATTTTCTAACACAAAGTCATCAACAACTTCGTCGCCAATGTCTATCGGATGCAGGATCCGTGAATGTGCATACCTGGACACGAATCTGAAATATGGTATCACACCCGTGCATGATCGCACCTCAAGTGATAGATCGCAGAGATAGCCGAAGAGGCTCAAGCCTCGGGCAGCATCCAATTTGACTTAGCACTTCGTTGGCTACCCGAGAAGATATTTCTCATTTTGCTGTTCTGACCGCCTTATTTTACTAGAGAGCGTGAAGGACAGGCTTTGCTTGCCAAGTAGACAAGCACCTGGCTGGCAGATTACTGATCCCTTCGCTGCCGCCACTCGACCGTCGGACTGGAGGGCTAGAATTAGTGAAGGCTTGGTGTAGTGCTACCGAAGAAGAAGGACAGTGACCTCGAAGGGCCTGGCGGACGTGATCACTCGTGCTGATCTTTGTGCTGCGTAGGGATATGGAGAAAGGGTCTTGATCACTCAGGGGCGATCCCGAAGGTGATTTAGCACCATGCCTCGTGGCGATGTTTGCTGATTGTTGTTCTCGATCTTATTCCGGCAATGCAGCAGACTTGGCATGCAAGGTCTTTTGTATGCTTCCATCAGTAAGTCCACGAGTTGGTTGAACCATTTCCGTTGTCTACCAGGCTGGCGAACGCTGGCGCAATCCGTTGTTCTGTAAGAGGTAGGTAGACTTCCTGCAGGACGGCGAGGCGGAGAATGGTCGAGTCGAGGGGGGGGCGGAGTGGAGTCAGAGGCCGGGATCCGGAAGTGAGCGGACCGGTCCTCCGCCCTTCTTGGCGTTATCATGGGATCATGGGAGGAGGATGAGCGCGCAGCTCCAGACCAGCGGGCGAGAGTCAGTCGATCATATCCAGCTTTATTGACCGTCTTCCCTCGCGCTCGACTGTACACACAAGCAATCTGAAACAGTAACAAGATGGAGGAAGATTCCCCATGGGGAGGTTGGTTTTCTGCATTGATCTCGGAGGATTGACACAAAGCTGACCGATTGGTATAGACGTGCCTTCGCGCTCCCACTCCAACAGCAACCTGGCCAAACAGGCGGATGATGAGGCATCCACCACATCTCCTGGTTCGTCATGACTATCTCTCTGTACTTTCTAGATTCTCCTGCTGAGCCGGAAGCAAAGCGCGACCACAGACAGCGGAAAGACGCGAAAACGAGAGGCCGACATCATCGACGGCGGTCAAGAGCCCCGTCAACAGGTCGCGACCGACGCGCAAGTTTGGAGCCCAATCCACCACGCTCGAAGCCCTGGATGACTCTCTGGGGCCTCTCGGACCGCTCGGAGGCGACTTTGCTGCCTCGTCTGCAGCAGTCGAGGAGCCTCCTGCACCGCCGCAGAAGGAACAAGCCGCGCGCAATGCCGCTGCTGCCTCAGGCACCGCTTCGCTGCGAGGCATGATGGAGTCTGTCGACCTTGGCACAGAAGAGGATGTCCATGTCAGCGGCACTGGATTCGTCAAGCCTCGTCCTGTTCCTCCAGCGAGCAAGGATGCGCCAAAGCGGTCGACACAGCCCAGCGTCAGCATCGAACAGGCGGCCAAACCATCCTTTGACATTTCCGTCGGTGACCCGCACAAGGTTGGCGATCTGACGGGTTCCCATACCGTCTACCAAGTCAGCACAAAGGTACGTGTCTTTTGTTGCTGTGTCGTTGCTTTGCCGAGTCTGATCAGTCCCGCAGACAACATCCAAAGCATATCGCAACTCTGAATTCACCGTCGCTCGCCGATACCGCGACTTCCTCTGGCTCTACAACCAATTACACAACAACAACCCCGGCGTCGTTGTGCCGCCCCCACCGGAGAAGCAAGCCATGGGTCGCTTCGATCAGGGATTCGTCGAATCAAGGAGGGCGGCTCTGGAACGCATGTTGAACAAGGCTGCGGCACATCCTGTGCTCCAGCACGACGGCGACCTCAAGTTGTTCCTCGAGAGCGAGGCGTTCAATGTCGACATCAAGCACAAGGAGCGCAAGGACGTTGGCCTGCCCGAAGCCAAGTCCGGCATGTTTGGCGGTATGCTTTCTGTCGGCACCGGCAGCAAGTTTGTCGAGCACGACGACGTGAGCACACCTTTTTCAGTTCCTTGATTTTGTATCCGCTAATCCATTTCAGTGGTTCCACGATCGCAAGATCTACCTCGATGCGCTAGAGAACCAATTGAAGGCCCTCTTGAAATCCACCGACACAGTAGTGGCGCAACGCAAAGCGCTCTCGGATTCATGCAACGACCTAAGCACTTCACTCCACGCTCTGGCAATGGTCGAACTGTCTCCCTCGCTCTCCGTACCTCTAGAAGGACTTTCCGACATCCAGCTGCGCATCAAGGAACTCTACGACCGTCAAGCCCAGCAAGACGTCCTGACCCTCGGCATCGTCATCGACGAATACATCCGTCTGATCGGCTCCATCAAGACCGCCTTCCAACAACGACAAAAAGCCTACCACGCATGGCACGCTTCCGAGTCTGCTCTGTCAAAACTCAAGAGCACGCACGAGAAGCTGCTGCGCGCAGGACGTACTCAGCAGGATCGCTTGAGCCAGATGCAAGCGGACGTCGGTGACGCCGAACGCCGCGTGCATCAGAGTCGCTTGTTGTTTGAGGACATGGGACGGCTGATGAGGACGGAGCTCGAGAGATTCGAGAGGGAGAAGGTCGAGGACTTCAAGTCCGGAGTCGAGACTTATCTCGAGGGCGCCGTCGAGGCGCAAAAAGAGGTAAGCTTTCTTCCGCCATCCCACCGCCCCACCACTTCAATCGAAAACTAACATCAAAAACAACCAGCTCATCGAACTCTGGGAAACCTATCTCTACCAACTCGACGCAGACGACATGGCGACTGCACCCGCCGCCGCCGCCGCCGCCGCCGAGCCCCCATCGAACAATACTACCAACAACAACAACAACAGCAGCAGCAACAGCACAAGCAACGGACACGGACCAAGCAACAACGCAGGCCCCGTCCCGCCCGCCTCGGCCACCATCCCTTCGTCTTCCGACGCCGCAGATTCGACGCACTCATCGGCAAACGCAGCAGCAGTAGCAGCAGACGACAGCGTCAACGAGAACGTCGCGCGCGCCGCCAGCGATGACGCAGGCGAAGACGACGACGACGACGAGGAAGAAGCAGACGACGACGAGGGGCGAGAAGTAGCGCATGGGCAGCAGCACCGATCGGGGGAGAGGAAAGCCGATGACGACGAGGACGAGTAGAACGAGTCAGGAAAAAGGACAGAACAGACGTAATGGCAGTTGTTCCTTTTTTTTCTGTGTATGTTGGTAAGGTGGTGGTAGTAGTAGTAGTAGTGGTGGTGGTGGTGGTGGTATACAGTAGCAAGCAGTGAACATTAGCAGGCAGGAGGAATAGACGACGCGCACACAATACCTTTCCCCCTCATGCTCATAAGACGAATTGAGAGAAAAGCAAGGTGCCGACATGCCCCATGTGACAATCTGTGAATCCCATCAGCCAGCCATTAAACAAGCAGCAACATATACGGTGCTACTGATATTTGAAGTCAGGATCCAAATTGCGTATTCTCGCCCCCTGAGGAGACCAAAGACGAATTGTTGGTGATGATGTTGTTGATGATATTGATACTACTAACGAATTTATGCATTTAGGGAGTTCTTTTTCGAATATACAAGACAAGCCAAGACAAGACGACGATCCCTCCCTTCCTCTCCCCTCCTCAAGACAAGATCAACTACACCGTAGGGACAAGAAAAGGAGGACAGGACAGGGTCGGAAAAACCAAACAGAAGAAGATGTAGGTCCAAAGAGTGCGGAAAGAAGAAAAGAAGAGAAAGCGACACGACACCCACATGTCAAGATCAAATATCCTCATCTTCGCCATCTTCGAACCCTCCCGTGGAACTGTCGGCAGCACTACTGCTAGTACCGACTCTCTTTCCCCTGGAATCCAAGTCATCCATCTTCATGCCGAGAGCTGCGCCGCCGCCGCTCATGGCCACGGCTTGTCGCCCCGTGTCGCTCGTCTCGAGGAATTCGCGGAGTTTCTCCTTGAAGATGTCGAGACCTTGCGATGAGGCTGCGTTGGTCATTCTTATCATTGGTCCCCAGAGGTTCAATGTGTAGGTTACGTAGGCTCCGATCGACAGCAGGATCAGGGAGACAAAGTAGAGAGGGTTTCGGAGGACTGTGTGGTCGCTTGTGTTAGTGTGGCTTGGGGTAAGAGAAGGAAATGAACAACATACCGGCGACAATCTCGTTCCACCCCAGCGCGAGTAGCAGTCCGTAGAAATAAAGAGGAACCTGAGTGACGCCTCCGATCGCACTGCGTTTGGCCTCGACATATACCCCGTCGGCCGTCTTCTTGAATCGCTGTCTTAGATCCTCCGCTTTGGCGTGGCTCAGCACAGTCAACTCCTCTTCCAGACTGCGTCCGTCCTCTTCGTCCACGCCGCCTATCGGAGTCAGGTCCTCCTCGTCTGCTGGGGTCGCCGAAGGCGGTTGCTTGCCGATCCAAGATTCCAGGTCAGGTAACGTTTCCGTTGCGGATAGCTTGAACTTGGACAATAGTGGAATCAATTCGAGAGTTGATTCTCTTGCACGAGTATAGACACCTTCGATGTCGTCCGTCGGTCTCCAGATCCTCGGTACGCCTTCGTCATCGTAGCGGAACTTGTCTTCAAAGTTTTCGCGCAGTTTGAGCAGGATGTTTCCTTCCATGACTTCTTCATCAATCTTGGCGCGCAGCACTGCCCATGACTTGCGCTTCAGACGCCAGATGCCAACCTCAACTTCCTCGGGGCTTGCATCGAGTGATGTGGCTCGTTCGCTGAATCGACCCTCAGCATGCGAGACGGTCTCGGTGAAGGTTTGCCATATGCGGTCCCATAGGTCCCTCTCGACATCGCCACGGGTGCCTGACTCGGGCGCACCTGATCCGCCCCTGCCGGTACCGAGCTTGTTGAAATGGGCACCGATGCCTTCGCTGATGTGGCTGCGAACCCATCTCTCTACTCTGGTCGTCAGACGCCGGAGCTCGTCTTTCCTGAGTTGACTGCTGACCTGATCAAGATCCTTTTTGAACAAGTTGAGTTCTTGGGCGTGCTCCGACCACGGAGCGCCCTCGATCACAGCTCTCCTGGCTTCTTGCTCGAAACGATCATTCGCCATCTTCTTCTCGCCCTGGACGATGGCCTGGAAGTCGTAGTTTGTGCCCTTCTTCTGTCCAGACTTCACGGCAGCGGTGACGGCTTCGGTGAAAGCAGCAACACCTTCCTTGTGCGCAGCCGTCAGCTGGCCCTTGTACAGCGTCTTGAGGCGAGTGTCGATCTGGCTCTCGAGTTCGGCGGATTTGCGCTTATAGACGCCCTGGTGGTATCTGCTAGCCTCGACCTGGAAGTCTTCCAGGACTGCCTTTCGAGCCTGGTTGAGCAGGCGGCCGAGCTCAGCAATCACCACAGGATGACCAGACTTGGCCGCGTCGGTCTGCCTCGTCTCGAGGGGCGCAACGACCTCGTCAAAGGCGACCAAGACCTCGCGAGCGATTTCGTCACAACGGAACTGAGCCAGCAGCTCCTGCTGTGTGGGAAGATCCAAGTCCTTGTTGCTCTCGATCTGCTCCCAGATGCCGTTCGCGTAATGACTGAAACCGTCCGCAGGGATCCTGCGGTGGTACTCGGGCAACAGTATGGGCTCGTTCTGCTCGTCCATCAAGAACAAATCGCTCTTCTTTTTGCTTCCCTCCCTGAATCTTGTTCCTAGCTTTTCCACCGAGGCGGTAAATGCGTCGGGCTGGAGGATCTTATGAGGTAGGGCGGCGAAGGCAAAGTCAAAGTAGTCTTCGATCTTGGAGCTCTCGAGACCGGGCGGTTTTGACAGGGTGGACCAGATCTTGCTCAGGTCCGCGAGGAGGGTTGCGCGGAGGTTGGCGAGGGGTGTGTTACCGATGTGATCGCGAATGACGAAGAAGAGTAGACTCTTCGGTGTCGATCTGTGCGCATATGTCAGCTGGGTGCAGTGGCGCCGTGTGTCGGAAAGTCATACCCGCTCTTCAGGAACAGCCCCAGGTTGACCTCGAAGACCGTCTTCAACAGTCCCATGTTTGCGCCCTGGTACAGACCGACCTGGTGCTCCCAGATGTTCACAATCAGCACTTCGCTGGTGGCGAGAGCAAAGAGAGCGCTCTTCCTCTCAAAGTCCTGGTCCTCGCCTCGCTCTCGGCCGTCTGTGCCCTCGACGTCCATGACGAGGATGTTCTCGGCCATCCTTGCCCGACCCGTCGACGCATCCGGCTGCTCCTTTTTGTTCTTGCTCATCCAGATACCCTTGGTCGTCTGTCGCCTCTCCGTCTCGGACATGACGCCGAAGCCGGTGCCGAACAGGGCGTTGAGCAGGGTGCTTTTGCCTGTGCTCTGCGAGCCAAAGACGGAAATGATGTGGTAGTTGAAGCCCTGGCGTAGCACATCTTCCTGCTGCAGATAGGCCGGGAGATGGGTGATGTTGAAGACCTTGTTCTCGTCGATGACCTGGATGCCGTGCTCGAAGCTCTCGGCCGTGGGTTTGTCGCCCACGGCAGCAAAGTGGCCGTTCATGGGGCTGATGGTTGGAGCAGTGAGAGAGTGAACCGCAGTCGGTCGCCTCTGTACTGTCAGAAAGGAAGAGTCGGCGGGAGAGTTGGTTGAGTTTCCATTGACCGCAGCGCCAGAGGAGGAAGTGGTCGAGGCTGCCGAATCAGGTTGCGTGACTGGAGCAGCTGCAGTAGTGGCTGGAAGATCCGACGAGGACGATGATGGAGGTGTGGTGGCTTCTGCTGCCATGATGACGGATGATGGCAAAATGGCCAGATGGGCAATCAATCTGCCTTTTGGTCGGTTAAACTTGTATACAGTCGATATTGCAGCAGTTCAAGCGATAGTGGTAGCTCTAGGTCAGATGTGTCTGTTCCAGTCAAATGCGGACGCTGCTGTTCCTTCTGGTTTGGTTATTGGTTTCACCAAGGAATCCGCTAATTAGGTACTGGCGACAAAAACTTGATTTGGCGACAAAGTACTTGGGCAAGTAAAGCAAGCAAGCAAGCAAGCGAACAAGAAGAGCAAAGCTTCCACGTATGGAGCAACAGGAACGGAACGGTAGACAAAGTCTAAAGCGACTCCAATTAGAAACCCCCTTTAGATGCTGGTCTCCGTGATACTGGAATTGCAGCTGTCCAGCCCCTCTGGAGAGGGTTCAAGCGTCAAAGGGTCACCCGAACCGAAGCCACTAAACGTCCAAGTACGAGTAACTCAGGTACATACCTCTGTCCTCTGTCGCAGTTACAGGAAACATGACGTATCCATCTCCACCACCCTGCCATTCACAACCTGGAAGGTACCTTACCTCATCCACCTCTTGGCCCAGTCTGTGCATAGTGCATCATCTAAATCCCCCACACACTTTCGCCGTAGCAACCATGTCGAGCATGTGTGTGGAAGACGACTGGAAAACGAGCTATGAGCACCATCGACAGTCCATGGGGTGATCTGCCAGCCCGTCTCCGCCGACCGGTGACAACCCACTGTCCAGTCCATCGTCTCGCAAACTCATTGCTCTCTCTGCAGTGCCTCCCACATAATAGTGCTAATATTGGTTTGATCATTTGCTGAGCTGAACTACCTACTGTATGATACTGCTGTACTTGCATCGTCGACTGCCGCCATCGAGAAATGTACTGGAAAACAACGCATTCACGTCCTTGCCCTTCCCCCACATTAAATGTCTGCAACAAGACAACTCATCGTTCATTATCATCCCCCTCCTTTTCCTCCACGGCAAAAAGCAAAATCAAAGATGAAAAAAGAAAAGAAAAAGAAAATATAGTCTCCAGTAATATCCTCCGCTGTTCTTATCAACGTGAACGAGTGTCTTGTGAGAGTCAGAGTGCTGCTAGTGCAACCCTCCCTCTGCTGCTGAATCGATGCCGAAAAGGATCCAACGGGCTATGATGACGAACGATCAAGGCCGAAGCATTCTTTGCCTCTGCTCCGATAGACATTTGTAACTTTCCGAAATGCTGAGATGGACACACTCTCCTGTAGATGGGATAAGACGATAGGATGCTGATCCGATAATATATCGCACATTGCGACGAAAGCTTGAGGGGAGAAGAAATAAACCGACCATCCATCCTGCTCGCCATGGCCTTGATCATTAGTATGTCTGACCAACTTTCTGCACTTGTCACACTTCTACCACAATGACATCCTAGACTCTTTGGTCGTCTCCAGGCCATCAACGATAGTTGTTGTAAGGTCCGAAGTTGCGGTTGCTACTGTAGCCTCCTTCGCGAAAGCCACCACGGTTGCTTGCAGGAAGTCCAACAGGTGGGCCTGGGCGCGTCGCAACAGCTGGGTTGCAGCATAGCATGGCCACGCGAGATCCATACTTGGATCCACGGAGGGAGACCATGTGCTTGCGGATGTGAGCGGCAACAATCTCGCGACGCTGAGGATCAGCGTGGGTGAGGATGTACTGAATGAGGTAGTTGCCAAACTGATCACCCGAAACTGTTGTTTCTGTCAATGGAAATTACTTTCCCGCACAATCATGTCACCTACTGTCAATCAATGGCATGCGTGGACGATCAGGGCGTGCCTCGCAGACACGGTCGAGGTAGCGGTCCAGGAAGTCGGGGCTACCAATCTTGAGGCACTTTTCAACTACCTTGGATGCGAACTGGTCCATGCTGTATTCAGTAGCAAAGCGAAGGACGTGGTCAATGGCACGAGTACGGTCAGGTGGGTTGCCATGCTCGCAGATGTGCTGGATGCACCAATTTCCAAATTGACCATGCGCTACCACGTCAATGCTAGCAAGTACCTCATTGATACATGGACGCTGATCTATTGTTAGCTTCGTTCTTGCACAGATTTTTAGGCAAGACGACATACTTTGTCTTCCTCGAGACAGTTCTCAAAGATGTTCTGGACAACAAGACTTCCAGTCTCACCCAAGGCAACTTCGTGCCACATGCCGCGAAGAGCTTCATTCACATACTTCATGATCTGAGGAGGCGAGTCGCTCCAGCGCAGCTCAAACAGCTTCTGCCAGACATGGCAAGCGTAGCGGTGGATCACAGTCTCTGGGATGCGGCGAAGCAATTCATGGACCATGATGGCCTTGTATTCCTCGGGAACACAGTCGAAAGCCTTCTGGACCACGTGACAGCCAAAGGCGTCCATGCTTAGGTTGAGCGTGCTGCCACGGATAGCACGTGCGATGGCGATGACCTGCTCGGGAGTTCCGTGTTCGAAGCAGCGTTGGACCAGAAAGTTACCAAAGCGGTTGACCATCAGGGGGTAAGCCTGGTCGATGATGGACTGGACAATTTCGAACTTCTGCTCGCCGGTGCCAACCTTGAGCTTCTGCTGCAAGAAGATCGACGCCTGCTGGTCGTTGCTGTGAACAATCTTGTCGACAATGTACTTCCAGTTGCAGCTCATGTCACGATCGAGAAGGCGACGATAGTTCATGGGCTCGGCAGTGCTCATGTAACTGGCAGGGGGCTCGGACGCCGACTTTGCTTGCATGTCAGCCCGCTGCTCCTGACCGTTACGATAGGATGGACAACGTACATCCTGCTGCACCTGCCATGGCTGCTGACGGCCAAAACCTCCGTGGCCGTGGAACTCAGCTGCGGTAGGCGAGAGACGAGTGCCAATGGGTCTCTGGAGGTAGGACTGTATGCCGGGCTGCCCGGCCTGCATCGTAGAAACATTAGGCATGATGTCCATGGGTCCATTCATGGCTTGAAACGACATGGGAGTCAACGGAGTCAATGGAGGAGTAATGCCGGTCTGATCCGAGCCATTGCTACTGACGTTGAATGCGTTCCAAGGCTGGAGGCGACTGCCATACGCAGACGGAGGGCGGCTGGACTGGCCACTGCCGCGCATGGACATGTCTGCTGGGGATGGCTCGCCAAGATATGGAGGCATGTTGCCAGTCTCTAGGCGCAAAGTCGGGTGTGCAGGGCGCATATTAGGGCCATTTGGAAAGTAGTTATTGTTCATGGGGCACACCATGCGAGAGTCAAGCTGGCCGTGGAGAGGAAGTCCCGAGCCTGGAAGAGACCAGCCAGTGGTCGAAGGCATTGGTACACCTTGACCGGTGGCTCCAGGGGGAGGTGGGGCGAAGCTAGCATTCCACACTCCATGAGCAGGTGGTCCGTCGTACTTGTTCGGTGGAGGGATAGGCTCTGTCTGCTGGACCCAATTGTCAACACGGTTGACAACGGTCTGCTGAGGACCGAGATCACGGGTGTGATCGTAGTCGGCATCGAACTGAGATCCGAGAGCTTGCTCCATGGTATGCTTGGTGATGCGAGACTGAGACAGTTCTTGATCCATTCTAGCAAGTCTGCTCTGTGCACTGGTGAGCTCCTGCTTGAGTCGCAGAAGTTCAGCCGCATCGGGTGGCGAATCGCTCTCCTGATGAGATCCCGTGCGCGGGGTGACGGCGTAAGGGTCAGATGGCTGCTCAGACGCAGAGGGCGAGGATGGGCTTGAAGAAGTAGAATCGTTGTTCTGAGCGTCAAGCCTGTTCTTCTGCTTTGCCAGTTTGCCTTGCTGCTCAGTGAGTCTAGCCAAAAGAGCATCCATGGGTGAGTTTCCGGACGCCAGCTGCAGCGGAACTACTGGAACAATGGGAACAGGATGAACAGATGCTTCTATTTTCTGATTTTGCTACATGTCAGCTCATCGAATGGCAGATATAAACTCAGAGACTGTCATTGGACATTGGAGTACCTTGACAAGATTCTTATCAGTGGCTGAAGATCCAGGAAGGTAATTGCCAAGTCGACCGGTGGTAAGAGGCAAGGTCAAATCGCTACTGGCAAGATCACCATAGGTCTGCATTGGGGCATTGTCCTAGTAGGACAATCAGTCTTTGAGCATCATAAAGACATGTCTAGAACGTACAGAAGCTCCACCACTGTGAGAATGCTCAACCTCATTGCCACTGTCGTTGTAGACGCAGAAGCTGATGGGCGCAGGCTCTTTTGCGGGCTTACGTGGCGTGGGGGATCCGTTGAGGCTGTTGGAGGCCATCATGATACTCCGTGAGATATAGAGACTTTACAATGGCTTCAAAAGAGTCGATAAGGGATGTTGATATAACGAGCAAGGAAGGTTGACTACGGGCAGCTTGGAACTAGCTGCAAGCGTAAAAGGGAATGGGGTTTTTACAAAGGTTGAATTAGAAGGATCAGTTCCAGTAGATGGAGGAAGTTTAGAGAATCACGAAGAGATGGAGGACTGTTGTGTTCTGCAGGAAGAGTGACGCGCTGGTTCTTCATTTCCCAAACAGGCAAGCAGCACTCACTACCAGTCCCCGACCATCTGGTTGATGACGAAACCAAGCGACTGCAATCTCCCAGCAAACACTCTCAGAGGGAAGTCGCGAGCATTATCAAGGGTCCGTAGACCGTGCCAATGAGGGGTATCGACAGCATGGTTTTCCTGGAGGGTTGAAGAAAAGTGCACTGAGAATCGATGATGGACTAAGTCTCCTATTTATTTTTCATCATCATGTCAGGAACGAGTCGGCGGTGACGTTCCATAGATGATCAAAGTAGCCCATTGCAAGCACTGCGCCAGCTCCTCCCCAAAGCATCTTGCTATCAGCGATGACAAAGTCGGGCTGGCCGACTCCAGTCAACATTGGTACCAACCTAGCAGCGATCTCCAGGCCTTCATCGTCCGCGCCCCAAACCATCAATTCGACTTGCTCGTCTTTGAGGGGGCGCAGGTAGATTGCCGCAAGACCTTTCTCGGAACTGTAAAGCTTGTTGTTTCCACTAGCGTCACGCAAGGATACGATCCCAGGATGAATCACATTGATCGGAAAGTCCTTAACAAAAGTTGCTGGCACGTCTTTGCCTAGGGCGACACGGACTGCGTTGCCATAGTCCGATTGATGGCTGCCTGACTTGTCGACCAGATCTGTGTCAGAGCCAAAGTACTGGTGTAAGTTCCGCGAGATCTGTAAAGCGACCTTGTCTATCGCCGCCGAACGAGATGTTCTTACAATCTCAAGGCCGCTCTTCGTACGCAAAAGAGCATCCATGGATCCAAGTTGGCGACCATTGCGGGTAGCTGGGCCTGTAGTTCGAGTGATCGCCTAACCCAATAGTCAGCACATATCATGTCTCAACAAGCGACATTCGCACCTTCCACCCTTCTTCAGGTGTCTGCCACAGGGTTACACCTTGCAAATTCTCAACATCAATCTTTTGTCCATCGAGTACAATGTCATGGGTTCTTGTATAGATAGCCGGGATGTGTAGACTCAGAACATTCGAGGTTTGAATGTAACATGTAGGTATGTCAGTGTCAAAGGAAGCGGCTACCCTACCCAGGCGGCCATGCTGGCAGAGCTGCAGGACACGAAGTCCATGCCTCGAACCCATATTGGCAGGATTGGCAACCACAAAGCTGAAACTACTCGGTGGGATTACGGTTGAACTCGCACTTCCCAACTCTTGTTCGTAAAAGGCTCTCAATGGCTCAGTGGTCATGATCCCATCGAACCAGTGGTTCTTATCCTCCAGTTCGACATAGGATGAATCTGCCTTTACCTGACGTAGAAGACAATTCATCAGACGTGAATGGAACGCCGGAACATTGTCATCAACAGAACCATGCTGTTGCATAATAGGAATCTGTTCTGCATTTTGCAGCAGTAACTCATGCTTATAATCGCTTAGCGAGGTCTCGAGCAGCATACGAACCAAGGGGTCCATCGGGGTCCATAAATTATACGAAACATAATTTTGAATGGACGAATACCCAGAGATGGGGGCCGCTGCGACGACTTTATCAGGCCGATGGGTCAAGGTATACCACGTGCCTTGTCCGCCGTTCGAGTGACCGACCACGAGCCATCGATCTACAGCAACTCCTGGACCTTTCCAATCTACCAGTGTCGTCCAGACGGGCAGCGCCTCGATAGCAGCCTCGACGTCGGCAAAGCCCCAAGTGTGCCAATCATCACCAGACCAGAGAGTCGAACCAGTAGGATATAGGGCCCAAGCACAGAGATCAGGGACAGGATCAAATGAGTGCCTGATCATAGGGCTGGCAGCATCGACGCCAGCGCCGTGGAGACCAAGCAAAATGGGTAGCGTGCCGTCTGGGGCTGTTGCACACTTTCCCTGCAAGCTCGGAGGGCGAAGTATTGCGTAGGAGACCATGCCACCAGGATTCAAGAATGTGATCTTGTGAGGTTGAAATATATCCGTTTGTGCGATATTGGTTGACACACTCAGTATCATTGAACTACTTCTCGCTTGGGTATATTCAATGTCGATACGGATAGACGGAGAGCATCCGGCGGACTGGCATGTTATAACGAACGCGATAGGTCGTGTTTGACCTGGCGCAATGCGCGTGCTCGAAGGTCGAGCTAACCATGCAAAATATGAAGTATCGTTGACCGACACGCCATCCACAAAAGCATCCTCGAGACCATCATTCCGTACGGTGACAGACCCCAAGTTCCCTGCTAGTCGGCCATTGACCATATCGGGAAGAAGAACAGAGTCGGGACATATCACAAGCTTTCCGTCTGACAGCTCTGCTGACATGCTTACATCGATGGTAGGGTCTCCGATACCGCCCATAGACCTTACATCCCGGATGAGCCGCAAATCAATAATGTGATCGCCAGGCTCAAGGTGCAACACAAGCGGAACCTTGCCGTAAGCATAATAGTCGCCGCCGAAGTGGTGCACGCCGTCCACGTAGAACTCTAGGAGGCCTGGACTGTAGAAAACAAGAGTCCGAGGCGCATCTCCACTGACGGTTAGAACACCGCGAGCCCATGCTTGATACTGAAGAGCCGCCCAGCCATATATACGCTGCTGGAAAGACCAATCGATGTCACTGAAGTCGAAGCTCAGCGCGACTTGCGTTGTATCACTAGTACAACTCGAGGCAATGGTGGTTTCCGACCAGCCGACAGATGCATTGGGTGCAAGTGGACTCGGGTAGGTGTCCTCCAGACTATACTGGAGCTTTGGAAATCCTCCATAGAACTCCAGTGGATCAGCACCCCAGGTTGCTTCTACAAAGGTGGTATATCAGCGACTATCATCTATCAATTTACGAAGGGATCGTAGTCATGCCTCGGGTTCCGATTTGAAACGGGCCAAGGACTTGCCATTTCTCCGAGAATCTCAGTGCAGTCTCCTGTTGGCAGGATGAGGTGGCCATATTACTGTTCAATGGTTCTTGAACACCCAGCAAAGGAAGCAGTGCAGAGAGACGCATTTCGAATCATTTGGAGGGGCGGCACCGAGAGTCAACTTATATACTGTCTAGCGCAAAGGAACTACGTAGGTTAAATGGCGCAATGAGGAAGGCAGTTGCCAGATACGTATGATGATTTATTGCGGGTACTATTTATACTGTCACCTTACAGTATCATGCCTCCTGTGCTGCAGTAGCGCAAGTGACAAGCGAAAGAGGTCAAGACAAGCTTCTGGTACAGCACTTGATCTGTACAAGGAAGTCGGGATCTACCGAAAGTGGCATGCAACGTGCAATCAATTCCCGGTCTCCATGAAGCAAGTGGACGCGACAGGATTCGCTGTTCGTATTGCTGCGTCGAAGGGCTGTACCTGTACCGTAAGCCAACTGACCACATGAAATCAACACATAATTAGGTTTATTTCGATGTAAGACGGGGACCATACCAATCACACAGCCGGTGCAACTTTTTCTTATCTTCGAGACCCTTTGTTATACAAC
This sequence comes from Neodothiora populina, assembly GCF_041146345.1. NCBI lineage: Eukaryota > Fungi > Ascomycota > Dothideomycetes > Dothideales > Dothioraceae > Neodothiora > Neodothiora populina. Next base: position 338,043 of record NW_027191405.1, on the reverse strand, counting down.
TTTGCGCAAGCACCTGGGTGATACACACGTCTGTCCACAACCCTGGATTGACCCTCCACGTACCTGCCATTTACAAAAAGACGCTCCTTCTCTGTTCTGGTCGGTCCTGCATAGATTATTGTGATTCGAAACACAGTCAAAGACACTCCAACACCTTTCTCCTCCCCTCATGGCCTGAACGGATCGACACTTTGCAGCTCTTCGGCCCTTCCTCTCCCCCGGCTCCTCAATCTACCTCTAACGAAAGATGCCTACCACGATATCGACACAGGTGGAGCGACGGGCGTCATCAGCGGTGCAGCCATCGCCGACGACGTACAAGTTCCCTGATCTCGCCGAGGATGCGCTGCACCATCACAACGACAGCGCTGTAATCGATGGGCCTAGACCGCCGAGTCCGAACCCGAGACCGCTGGGTATACCACCGCACATGCACTCCAACGAACGCTGGCAAGGGCGAAGAAGTGGTGATTATCGCCTGAATGGCAGCAGCACCTGGGGACCCGGAGGTGTCAATACTGGACCGCCGGCCGGCACAAGACATGGACGACAGAAGAGCTTGAGCAACGCTTTCCGTACAATTCGTGAGCGGAAGGGCAGCATGAGCCAGAATGCGCATGAGATTGCAGACGCTCTCAAGGCCCCCATTTCCGCTCGACTGATATTCCTCTGTGGTATCTGGTACACCACATCCATTCTTTCCAACACCTCTTCCAAGGCTATTCTGATCGCCTTTTCTAAACCAGTCACATTGACGCTGATTCAATTCATGTTTGTCTGTGGCTGGTGTTTGTTCTTGTCCTGGCTTGCTCGGGTCTACCGACCTCTGGGCAATGCTGTACCCTTGTTGCGCAATGGCATCCGCAAGCCGAGTCGCGAGATTATAATGACAACTCTACCCCTGACCGCTTTCCAGATCGGCGGCCACATTCTGAGTTCGGACGCCATGTCACGCATTCCCGTGTCGCTGGTGCACACCATCAAGGGACTTTCTCCTCTGATCACTGTCATGGCATATCGTTTCGTCTTTGACGTGCGCTACTCGTGGGCGACTTACGGCAGTCTGGTCCCTCTCACTCTCGGAGTCGTCATGGCTTGCTCTGCCTCGTTCAAAGGCAACATTCTGGGGCTCGTCTACGCCTTTGGTTCAGCCTTACTTTTCGTCACGCAGAACATCGTGTCGAAGAAGCTCTTCAACGAAGCAGCAAAGGCAGAAGCAGACGGCATGAGCCACAAGCACAAAAAACCCGACAAGTTGAACCTGCTCTGCTATTCTACCGGCCTAGCTTTTTTATTCACTGTGCCCATCTGGCTCTGGTCCGAAGGATTTGGCATCATCGGCGACTTTCTGGCTGATGCCTCGGTCGAGCTGTCGACCCGCCCGGACGCACTGGATCACGGCCGTCTGGCCCTCGAATTTATTTTCAACGGCATCTTCCACTTTGGTCAAAACCTGGTTGCTTTCGTCTTGCTTGGTCTCGTGTCGCCGGTGACGTACAGTGTCGCGTCCCTGATCAAGCGGGTCTTTGTAATTGTTTTTGCCATCATCTGGTTCAGGAACCCGATGACGCGCGTGCAGGCCTTTGGTATTGGACTGACGGCTCTAGGACTCTATCTTTACGATCGCACAAATGACGCCGCGAGAGCGGACAAGCGAGCGCGGATCGTGCAAGAAAGCAGAGACACACTGCTGCCCATGGTCAATGGCGACGCGAAAAAGCATGACGGGTTCGTCGAGTCGCCTAGCACTGGTGGTGCTGGCAATGGCAGTATAGGCGGCTATGGCTTTCCGCAAAACCACATGAATGGGGTCTCGGAGAAGGCAAGCAGTGGTGTTGGCGCGGGACTAGCTCGACAGCGTGGCTCGAGTACGGCGTCGCCGCCTTCGTGGTTGCCGCCTGGGACCAGGGCCGAAGACACTTGGACAAGTGAGGAAAGAATGGCTCAGGCAGGGCAGGGTATCGGTGTCAGGTAGACGGTCAATGTGAAATGTATTCTTGTCCTTTTTCCCCTTTCAAATCCTCGGATTTTTCGTCGTGATTTGATGCCCTTGCGTTGTCACTGTGCCGCTTCAAGGTCATATCATTATTCTTCACTCGGACTCATCCCCACCAGAAGACTCTCCCGCCCCGTGCCCGCCCTCCACCTCCCCCTCCCCGTTCCCCTCTCCCTCACCACCACCACCACCAGCCTTCTTAGCCTTGTCCCTCGCCCTCTTCTTGAACTTCTTCTCCCTATTCCTCCTCGCCCTCTTCTCCCTCTCCGCGCGCTCCTTCTCCTCATCCAATCTACCCTTCTCCTCCTTCCTCACCCTCGCCTTCTCCATCTTGACTCTTTTCTTGATCCGCGCCTTCTTCCCCAGTCTACCCTTCGCCTTCTCCCGTTTTATAACCACCTCATCAGCCATCAGCCTCTTCTCCTCCAACGTCGTTTTGGGCGCATAAGAAGGCGCAGGCAGCCGTATGACTTTCCACTCATATTTGCACCCGGCGCACAGCGCCTCGCGCTGCGAAGAGAGGCGCAAGATCGTTGCGCCCTCGATGGCTGCGCACGCGTACTCGGCGCGCTGGGCCTCTGTCGGCGCGCCGGTGAAGTAGTATGACTCTGGGCGCGAGGCGATGGTGAAGCCTGGGTTTTGCTGTGATAGAGGCGTCGGGCTGCGCAGGCGGATGGTTTGGGCTGTGGCTGTGGCTGTGGTTGTGGTTGCGGTTGTGGTGGGCGGGGCGAAGAGGTTGAAGGCTAGCTCTTCGTCTTCGTCTTCGTCTTCGCCTTCTGTCGGTTCTGCTGCGGCTGCTCCGTTGGTTGGGGTCAGAGACGAGGGCGCGGCGGTGTCGATGAGGTCGAATTTGGTGCTTGTTGCGCGGAACTTGTCCAGGAGATCAATGTTGGGCGAGGAGGCGCGCGATGAAGACGGCGAGTCGAGTTCGTCTCGACGGACTCTTTTTGAATTCGGCACTTCGAACATGATGACTCGAAATACACGCAGTTCTTGTATGTATTGAAAGTCTGATTGTGTTGTATACAGCAGCACACTAAATTATACCTTCAAAGCAGCCTCCAAAAGTCCCTTATCTGCGCCAAGCCGTTTCGCCTATCTTAGCGCATCTGCCCTCTATATTGTCCGAGAAACTCAACCCGCGACGACCACTTGACTGCCTCTTTGTCGCCTGGAGAAAGAGTGCTGTCGACGGCCTTGATCAGTTCCGCTTTCCAGTCTCCTAGCCACCATATCTGTTCATACGCCGATAGTATGAGAGAATAGTGTGCGAATAGCAGGAGCGCTATTGGGTCATGCGCCTTTAGTCGCACCCAGAACTGCTCGTCCACTGTTGCCATCCATCTAGCTGTGATCAGGAAGTCGTCTGGCGCTGCGAGAGCGACTTGCATGCATAGCTTCAGCTCATCCACTGCTGTCGTGTAGACTGCATCGCCGGGCGAGAGAAGCTTCAGATCCTCCAGTTTGGCCTCGAGGCCAGCATCTAACTTGTCAAAGTCCCAGTCCGGAGGCGGTATCAAAGCCACCATGGGGCTCGTCAACACTGTCTGCTTTTCCAACTCCCACACCACTTTGCTGCCCCTCATGAGCGTGAATAGCTCCAAAGCATCGTCGATACTCGCCTCCTTGGCACTCAAACGTGGCCCGGCAAATGTGAGTACGCCGAGCATCACGGAAAACACAAACGATGGTATGGCGTTCAGGCTCGAGATTTCACTGATTGCAGCCCTGTATCCGAGCAATCCCATGTTTTGATGGTGGATGGCCCGGATTCGATAGTCTGTCCCATCTTTAGCGTAGTTGAGTGCCAGATGTGCTGCAGAGATGGCAAGCAAGCCATGCATTAGCATTGGATGTGACTGTGCTTCCAGCGGGATCTTGTGTTGCCAGATGGTCTGACCATGTCCTCGTGGGAACAGTTCGTTGGCAGCAGTCAGAGTATAGTGGTGCATCAATCGCAGATCCAGCAGATCAAAGTTGATCTGCTCGGTCCATGGTGTTGCTCCAGACTGAGGAGAAGACACAACCGACGCACTACTCTCTCTCGGAGTAGCTGGCACACTGCTTGTGTAGCTGCACGGCGCATGTGTGCGTTGGCAGTTCTTACAGAAAGGCCTGTTTTCATCACACTGCAGCAGCACAACCGACGATTAGTTTCTTGGTTCCTGGCGACGATCATCTGACCACGTGCTATAGCATGGTTCTGACTGACTTTTACTCTTCGTTTCTTGCACTGGACGCAGCCGTTCCTTGACTTCTGGTGGTATTTCCGCGATGACATTAAAGAATGGCGGCTGCCTGCGCGAGCAGATCAAAAAACCGAGGAACGACAAACGACAAACGAACGGGAATGGCTCTGCTTCTAAAAGCGGGCCGGCCAAAAGCAGCTCTGACGGGATGACCGTCGCCTGACTGCTTGCACCAATCAAATGTCCGTCATCGCCTTCTGTTCGAAATAAGCATCTGTACATTTCCCGAACTGGGAACGTGGAATCCTTTGCATGACTCGGGGCCGTGTCAGTTCGTCACCGTAACTGTTTCGAGACATGCAGATGTCCGGGGAACGATTGTCCTCTGGTTTGAGTGACTCGCCTCACCACAGTCTGCGAGAGTCGTACACGTCCTGCATCGCCGAGCTCTGTGTACTACCACCACTATTTATCACAGTACTCCAGTCCATGTCGCACAAGAAATTGATATCTTAGATGCGTACGTTGCGCTGTGCTGTATGCATGTTGTAGAAAAATCTTGGCCGGACGGTGGCACAGATGCTTGAAATGAAACCCCAGGCCCATCGCTACGCCCGGATACACAGCATCCGACGCTAAAACCAGCTTTAGTCACGGAAGCAGTGACACTCCTTCGACTAGCATCGGTTCATTGAGATTTCGAACGGTTAGAGCACATCCCGAAAAACTGGGTCTCAAAAGTGACCATGTATGATGCCTCCTTTAAAGGCAAAAAGGTGGCAATGTTTTGGATTGGGCAGTTGTTGTCTTTGTCCTATTCTTCTTATTTTCGTTCTTTAGTCGTATTGTCACTCGCGTCGTAACGGAAGAATAATCCTGGACCTGTTCCCTCACAATCACTTGCAGCGACTAAGCGACTTTGCTCTCATTCCTTCCGAGATACAACAGCCACTATACGCTGTCACAGGGCGATAAGACAGAAAGTACTAAAGTACATAATAGCGAGACCCACGGCCTGGATACCGTTCTTTTGTTTCTTCTGCGTTTCCCCCCACGATCGGGAACCTCAATATATCTGGAGCATCCCTTCTCTTTAATCCACACCGATCCTAAATCGCAGCAGATCTCTTGGGTTCTCTGCAACGACATTCGCTATAAGCAGTAATCATGCCACAATTCTGTACCGAGGTGTCGCCTCAGTGTCCCGTTGAAGACACGACGTACGGATACGCCCCCAACCTGGGTGGCAACATATTCTTCTGCGTCGTGTTCGGCATCTGCGCACTCGCCCAGCTGTGTATGGGAATCAAATACAAATTGCGAGCCTTCACTTTCGCCGTCACCCTGGGCTGCGCGGGCGAATGCATCGGATATGCAGGCCGTCTGATCATGCACTACAACGCGTGGAGTTCGACCGGCTTCAAGATCCAGATCGTGTGTCTGATCCTATGTCCCTCGTTCCTCGCCGCGGGTATCTACCTCACCCTCAAGCATCTCGTGCTGCACTACGGACCGGAATACTCGAAGCTGCGCCCGAACCTGTACACGTGGATCTTCATCGGCTGCGACATCCTCAGCATCCTGACGCAGGCAGCGGGCGGCGGCATCGCGTCGGCCGAGACGGCCGACCTCGTCGATATCGGTGACGACGTCATGGTCGCAGGTATCTGTATCCAGGTCGCAACCATGTTCGTGTGCGCCGTGCTGGCGCTGGACTTTGCGCTGCGCGTGCGGCGCAACAAGGACCGTCCCGACCAGACATATCATGAGCCCACGACTTCGGGGCCCGTGGCGTTCAAGTTCTTCGTCGGCGCCATGATGTTGGCGTTTTTGACGATTTTCATTCGCTCTGTCTACCGGTATGTCTCTGTTTGACGTCAAATGCGTATGTGGGATTATGCTAATTTGTTGCAATACAGTATCCCAGAAATGGTCGGTGGGTGGGGAAACCCCTTGATGCAGGACGAGACGGAGTTCCTCGTGCTCGACGGCATGATGGTCGCCATCGCCGCCATCTGCATGACGGTCGCTTACCCGGGCATCTTCTTCCCCGAGATCAGCACGCGCTACACCAAGAGTAAGGCGCTGAGCAGGGAGCTTGAGGAGGAGATTGCGCTCGGTCATGAGGCCAAGCATGATTCTTCTTCTTGATAGGTCTTTCCTTTGCTCATTTGGATGATTACTTCTTCTAAGCGATCTGCTGATGGATTGCTGCTTGTCGACTTCTGTTCTCTTTTCTTTTCACTACTGATTACTGTCATGGCGAGGCGGGAGGATCCGATAGACCTTCGATGATTTAGTTTCTTATCTATTGATTCAAAGGACAGCAGAGAGACTTGCTGCAGCGGGAACGGTGAAACGGAGGGTGAATTATGCTCAAAAGATCTGAGCGTATGCCGGCCCGCTAATGGGACTATACAAAATTGATGATTTCGAGGACCAGCCTCTTCTCCTGTCTCTGTGTCTCTGTGACTCTATATCCATGGCGACTTTTCGATTCCTCATCGTGCCGCTCCACCGGCAAAGCGATCTCTAGGCGCATAGAGATTCTGTTGTTGTGGTGCTCCTGCTGCCTGATGTCCTCCCTGCGCGTGAAGGTTCGTTGCACTACCACCCCGGCCCCAGAGTCTGGCCTTGAGTCTCTCCTGCGCCGTTCCTCCCCCCGCCGCACTGCCCACGCTGTTCGTGCTCGGACTGCTCTGTAACTGCGATGGACGTTCGTAGCCTCCGCCTTGTGCTTGCTGCTGGTTCACGACGTTCTGGTAGCTTCCCGCGCGCTGGCTGGGCAGTAGACCTCTCGTGGACGTGGATGGTTGTCCTGCTCCTCCGTTAGGCTGTAGTCCCGCCGATCCACCACTCCTGTCCGCAGCTTGTCGTCTCAGACTCAATGGCTGGCCCGCCGCTCCTCCTCGTGGTTGCGCTTGCCCGGCAGGAGCCTGCGGCGGATCCCATAGATCGCTCAATCCACCTCTTCCTTGCCCTGCGGCCCCAGCGGCCCCTGCTCTCCCCACCGAGCCCCCTTGCATCGCACTGTTGTTGCTCCCACTACTGTGTCCGCGCAGACTACTGCTAAACGAAGGCTGCGACGTGAGGGTATTTGTGCGCGATTGGTGTTTCGGATCCGGAGGCAGCCAGGTGGGCAGCGAGCGCCCTTTTTCTGTGTAGTAGGCTCGTAGCACGCGCGAGATGTGGCTGTCGTCTTCGGTGTCGCCGTCGGTCTCTGACGAGGTCAGGTTGGCGCGCAGAGTGTTGTATTTCGAGGTTGTGTTTGTGAGGATGTTGGAGAGGTAGGACGACATGGTTGTGGTCGTTGAGTTGCCACCCTAGGGGGGCTTGCGGAGAGGGGCGACGAGCGAGAGGGTGGGTTGGGGGTTGGGTAGAATTGATGGTAGATTGTTGTTGAGGACTGGACGGAGGCTTCTGTGATGTGAAGCCGACGAGGTGTGATGTCAATGGTTGGCAAGGTGTAGTACAAGTATGGAGGGGTCAATACAGCAGCTGCGCTTGCTGCAATTGGAGATTCTGATCCAGTGTCGATGACGGTTGGCTTTGGGCGGGGGAAGGAACGGAAACGGAGTAGACAAAAAGGAGAAAGGGCAACTTTGCCGAAGCGGACCTCCTCGACTTTAGCTTGTGCTGTCATGTCTGTGTCGCCAAACGGAAGTTGTGCCGAGCCCTTGGTTGCTCGATTGGGGAATCCGCAACGCTCAACTCTCCCATCTGCTATATGGCAATGTACTTCAGTGGAGTTGCAGCAGAAAGTACCCTGCCTTCGGTTTTATGGCGACAAGTACCCTCGGGACAAGAATGGTCCGCCGTCAGTTGCAGGTGTGCCAGCTACCTACTGCACCTGCCCTGCATCAAGAGGCGGGTCCACCGGAGCATCTGCTTTTATATATATGGCAAGCTCACGTCCAACTCGAGCTGGAGCTCTAGCTTGTTCGACATCGAATTGTATAGAATTACTGTCTGTCCTGCTTGTATATTGGCAAAGGTGATTCACTGGCTACTCAACTATTCTTAATGACACTTGACTTTCAATTGACTTCGTTATGCTTCAAGCACAACATCCTCACGATGTCTCCCTTCCACGCTTTTCTAAACACATGTCGGCAAGTACGCGTGTAGAAATCCATCATGCCGACCCGGGGGGCACTGCGCAGACATGGCTTGACCGTTTCAGTCATGTACTAAACAGCAAAGACATTCCCAAGCTAGGCAATGTCTTCCACGAAGACTGCTGGTGGAGAGACCATCTCAGTGTTCAATGGGACCTACGCACTATCCATGGCCTACAGAATATCAGTGAATTTCTAACACCTCATCTTGATTCGCTTCGCTTCGATTCACCAAAGCTATCTTCTGATCAGGAAAGCTTCCCTCCGTCGGTTGTGAGCCCCATTGAAGGCCTGGAGTGGGTTCAATCCATGTTTTCTTTCGAGACTGCTGTTGGTAGAGGGACAGGGCTTATGCGTCTTGCGCAAGGAAGTGATGGTGTATACAAAGCTCATATGCTCTATACAGCCTTGGACGAGATCAAGGGTCATGAAGAGAACATCGCAGGCAAGAGACCTCTCGGTGGCAAGAATTCGTTGGAGGGCGGTATCGTCAAGGGCAATTGGCTGGAACGAAGACAGAGGATGCATGACTTTGCCGATCGAGATCCTCAAGTGTTAATCCTCGGAGCCGGTGAGATTTCATTACGAGCGACTTTTCGTCATGTCACTAACAGCATCCACAGGTCAAGCAGGATTAAACCTAGCTGCACGACTACAAGCACTAGACGTCTCTTGTCTGATCGTAGACCGTGAACAACGCATCGGTGACAATTGGCGCCAACGTTATCGCACTCTCGTAACTCACGACCCCGTCACATATTGCCACATGTCTTATCTTCCATTTCCTACTACTTGGCCTCTGTTCACGCCCAAGGACAAGCTCGGTGATTGGTTCGAGGCTTATGCCAGCTTGATGGAGTTGAGCGTCTGGTTGTCTACCACAGTCGCTTCCTCGACTTATTCCGAGTCGTCCAAAGACTGGAATGTTACTGTTCGACGCGACGATGGCAGCGAGCGCAATCTGAAGCCACATCACATTGTCTTATGTACTGGCCACTCCGGCGAACCTCACATCCCAGACTTTGCCGGTCAAGACACCTTCAACGGTGTTGTCTACCACGGTAGTCAACACAAAGACGCGTCCGATCACGACGTCAGTGGCAAACGAGTGATAGTGGTCGGTACAGGAAACAGCGGCCACGACATTGCTCAAAACTTCTACGAGAATGGAGCCGCGTCGGTGACTATGCTTCAGCGATCTGGGACGTATGTCATGAATGCAGAGATAGGCGGCCACATGCTGCACGAAGGTCTGTATGATGAGACAGGCCCTCCGACCAAAGACGCGGATATCTTCAGCCAAAGTCTGCCTCTACCCGTACAATTTGCTCTCGGAGTAGGTCTGACCCAGCGCATCAAGGACAAGGAGAAGGACTTGCTGGACGGCCTAGCAAAAGCAGGCTTCGACGTCGACTTTGGCCATGACGGGAGTGGTCTGTTCAGGAAATACATGACCCGCGGCGGCGGCTACTATCTCGACGTCGGCGCCAGCGAGCTCATCTGCCAAGGCAAGATCAAGCTCGTGCAATGCGAAGAAGGCATCGAGGGCTTCGAGCCTGATAGTCTGGTGTTAAAGGACGGACGTAAGCTCAACGCAGATATTGTGGTTTTGGCCACTGGATACGACAACATGAGGACGAGTGCGCGGAAGATCCTCGGTGATGCCGTCGCGGATAGAGCAAAGGATGTGTGGGACTTGGACCAGGAGGGCGAGCTCAACGCGGCATGTCAAATCGCTTGTTCCTTTTTTCAATGTCTTCCAATGCGAAGAGATGCTGACTAGAGACACAGATGTGGCGCCCAAGCGGCCATCCTCGCTTCTGGTATAATGGCGGCAATCTGGCCTTGTGTCGTATATACAGCAAGTTCCTCGCTCTGCAGATCAAGGCTGTCGAGGCTGGGTTGAACAAGGATATGTAGGGGACGAGTGATCGCCAGACGAGATTCATCAAGGTTATTCTTCAACAGTCTAGCAAAGTCATACAAACACGACTAGAGCCTAGGTGTAGTCAGATAAACCCTATCGATACAGCACGAGTAACCATACTACCCATAGACGAACTTAGTTATCCCCCTCCATCCATGCCCCCCTTACTCTCTTCTTGATCTGCTTCCAAGCTTGTATCACCCACGAAACGAAACCCTCGACCGCCTGACCACTCCTCCCTCCACGATAGCCGTAAATCCAGCATCCGCAGCACCATCACCTCCACCACTCGCGCCAAACGAAATTCGCCCACCAGAAGTATCCCCCACTCCAGATTGCCCCAAATCAAAGGCGCGAGTATCAGCGTCTGTTGTACCAGCAGCTGTAGTCTCCAAATCCTGAATCTTGACACCCGTAGTCCTAGCACCAGCGTTCCCCATACCAGCAGCAGTAGATCCCACATCAGTAGTAGTAACGCCACAAGTCCTAGCACGAGCAGTCCTGACACCACCGCCAGGACCAATAGCAGCAGTGCCAACATCAGCGCCATGCCCAATAGTAGTAAATTCGCCAAGAGTAGAGCCACCAGGACGAGTTGTACGTCGATCAAGGGAATGGACATGAGCGTGGAGGTGAGCATGCAAAAGAGATGGAAGATGAGTATGAGTACGAGGATGAGCTTGAGCATGGTTGTGAGGAATGATAGATGCACGAGGAACAGACTCAGAAAGCCCAGCAGCACTGAGAACACCCGCGGTCGCTCGTTGTCGAGTTCTGGGAATGGTCGATGTTCGTGGTTGGGACCGGGTTTGGATTGATATTGCTCGCAATGAGTGAGGTATTGGTGCTGATGCTGGTGCTGGGCCTGATGCTCGTGCTGGTGTTGATGCTGGACGGTAAGGCACAAGGGGAGAGTGAGCTTGTGCTAAATGAGCTTCATCATCGGTTGGAGCTGGGGGAGTTGCTTGGGTTTGCTCCTGGGCCGGAGCGGCATATGGAGGTGGATGTGGATGTACTGCTTGAGCAGGAGGTGGAGGCCCAGATGGGAGAGGCTCAGATGGTAGTTCCGATAGTGGTTGTGAAGAGGAAGAGTCGTTCTCACTGTTGTCTCCTTCGCTGTCGTCGCCGTTGTCTTCTCCATCGTCTTCATCTTCATCTTCCTCTCCAGTATCCGAGTCAGAAAAAGACTATGGGCTGGGGTAACGACTCATCAATAACAACATCGTTTTGTTCCGGTGCTAGAGGTGCAGATGAGTCGTGTATGATGACGGGCTGTATTACATCTCCTGTCGGAAGTGAAGGGTTTCCTGTCTTAGGTGATGCTGGTTCGGAGTAAGTCGGCTTAGTCACAGTATCGGGATCGGGTTTACGAGGGGACGGTGGAGGGGAGCTGTTGTTGCTACTTCCAGGTCCGTCAGTACCACTGCTGTCATTGCTAACACCACCACCACCGCCGCCGCCGCCGCCGCCGCCGCCGCCACGGTCTCCTCCGCGTTCACCTCCTGTTCCTCCTCTGCTACCCCTATTACAGCCCCCACAACCACAACTACAACTATGACCAGGACCGCGACCCCTAGTCCCTTTCTCACCCCCTCTATAAACAAAAACTTCCCTCCCCCACCCAGGTAAAACATTCTGCGGTGCCACGACTTCCCAGAACCACTTCCTGCGTTTCTTTCTCTCTCTCTTCGTCTTCTGACGCGATATCCAACAGGCACGGCGATTACTATGACCACATCGCAGTATACAACAGCGATCACAACAAAAGCAACAAGGCTTACAGCACCGAGTTCTCCTCTCTGCAGACTTTAGGCTCGCCGGGTCATAGAGGGCTAGCAAAGTCATTGTCTTTTTCTTCTTTCCCCTCTTCTTCTTCTTTCTTTTCCTTGCTGCCTCGGTGGCTTTTGGACATTTTCCTTGTTTCGCTCTTGGGCATGCTATATCGGCGCTCTTGGAGGGATGGGTTTTTGTGGGTTTGTCCTCTTCTTCTTCTTCTTCTTCTTCTTCTTCTTCTTCTTCTTCTTCTTCTTCTTCTTCTTCTTCTTCTTCTTCTTCTTCTTCTTCTTCTTCTTCTCCTTCTTCTTCTCCCTCTTGTTTCTCTGGCTTTTCTGGTTCTTCTGATTCTTCTGGTTCTGGTTCTTCTTCGGGTATGGACATGCGGATGTAGGTGTAGTGATTCCGCCGTCTAGGAGTCTCAGCGTCAGCGCATAGATCAAGATGAGAAGAAAGGGAGTCGGTGATAATAAGAGACTTGAGTACTTGGTCTGGTTGTGTCTAGAGCGGCACGAGTACGTGTTCCCCATGTCGTTAATTCTTTCCTTCAGAGACTTTCTAATCGCATAGATAGGCATGGGCCCCCTGAGCGTAGATGATTTATCTCTAGGTTCGACATGTATGTAATCAATGGGATATATATATCTCATCTTGGCAATCATAGAGTCCGCCGAAGTTTGCTCCATCATATTGTTCCACAAGGATTCACTCATGTTTGATATCAAACTCTTTCCTGTTGTACGAGTGCGCTCGGTACATGTATAGCTGACAGACGGGTACTATGTTACACGCAGAGGCATTCTGCATCTTTAGTTTGAGAGAGGTTTGAGAGAGCAAACGAGTACACGAGAGATCCTAAGTGATGGACGGGTGCTTCAGATGAGTGACGTCGTGACCCAGGTAGTGGGCATAGTAACGGTACCTTTCATTCTAAACAGCAAGAATAGAAACGTAAGATTCTGAATATTCGATATAGCATTATAACAGATTTGCTTTTGAGATAGTGGTTTCTTCTGAAGTCACCCTAAGAGTGAAAAGATATAATAGATCAATTCAAACAAAATATTCACACTTCTTTCCGTGATTCACACCCTAGTCCCACGGTTGAACACGATTGATAAACAATCCGCTTGAGATCAGGCTCCCATGCCCTAGGTCACCCCGTGCCTAGACAAGAATATTGACAAAGCTCCATCTCCAGTCCTTCAACTACTAGCAGAGGTCGAAGTTGGGATCCAAACACCGTACGCCCAGAAAAAGCATCGTACCCGTAGACTTTTCAGTCCAGAAAACCACCACCTGTCTTGCTTGCCGCCTCACTCATCCCGGCTCATGTATAAGTTGCGACATCCGACAACCTCGTCCTTCTCGGGCGGTCCCTGTGTCGCGTGTGCTGGTCTTGACCTCTACCACGTGGTGCGAGAGATCTGATCCGGTCTGTCCTGCGGCTTGGTGTCCCTGTAGGCTGGCCGTGGCCACTTTGGGGGTTCTCTTCATATATCTGCCTCAAAGAAGTCTGTCGTCTCTGCTGGGCTGTGGATCCAGCAGGACGTGGCAATGATCGAAGACTGGCCATCTAGGAGGTGTTGTCAATGGCATATGACACGGTTGTCGTGGCATGGTACATGTAAGAGACATCAAGCAATGTCGACGCTTGAAGTGTCACGTTGACCTGTTGCGCAAAGGCCTAGAGACCTTCATTGAGGAATTCCTACAGCTCCTTACGTCTAATGGCTGCTTTAACCACAGGCATTATGCGCTGTAAGAGCTGATATAGTACTCAAGAGAAGTCAGTATCACAGTCAACAGTTTTCACACAAGCGTATACTTACCGTCAAGACAGACTCGTCATCTCCGGTTTGATCATTAGGGAGCCAAACATACATGACCAAAGCATGCTCGTGAGACAAGCCTATATCAATCAGTAAAGCGCCGAAACGATGCCAGACCTCAACACAACACATACATGCAATGACTCGACCTCCCATCCTCCCTACCCCAAGCACTCGACTCCAGTCTCTGCCATCGATCCTGACAATGGCCCAACCTTCTTCGCCTCTACCTTCCGCATCGCCTAACTCCTTCATCTTGGTACTAGGGTGCGTGGCTATATCTACTTGACCAGGATCCAGCTCGGGGTTTGTCAGTCCTGTCCAGGTAGAGCTGATGTTCATGGCGTCAGTCCTTAGACTCAGTCGTAAGCAGCCATGCATGTTCGCCGCCAGCTCTAACTTCGGCACTGAAGCAGCACTCCCACGAAACCCAGAGACTTGTGCCGCAGCTTTGGAAGTGGACAGGGCAAGCTTTGTGAAGCGATCGCATATACTTTTGAGTTGCAATAACGGAGGCAGGTATATCTGGACCTCGTGTTCACGACATCTTGGTTCGTGAAGGTCCGCGACATGTTGAGGTGCAAGTACACGAATGGGGATGTCTTGAGTGATGGTGGTTTCGCGATCAGGGCGATAGTCGGGGTTTAGGTCCTCTCCATGGTATTCATGATTGTCATCGTCAATAAGTAGCTCGCCGCCATTGCGGGACCCAGGAAATCCGCTGGAGTCTCCATCTCCGTCTGCAACGTAAGAGCTAGCTGGAGCTGCTGATGCTGCATGTGCGCCAGGGTTGATGGAAGTCGTAATAGTTAGTGAAAGTAATGGTACACCATTCTTTTTGGTCAGCCTGATGGATGCTGCGATAGCATTCTGGGCCGACTTCAAGGCTCTATGTAATGTCTGCAGAGGGACCTCAAGATTGATCGTGTTGGCTTCGGCTGCGGATTGAATCGTGTAAGTTTCGAATATTGCATCCTGTGATGTCAGTCAAGGACAACTGCGACACGAATGATGCATGTCCTCAAACCTTTTGCAGTACTCTGAGAAGCATGTCAATGTTCAGTCCGAAGTTAATGTGGATGGCTTGCGTACTTACGCCCACACTTGGCTACCTTGCTCGGGGACTATGGTGAAACGAACGTCGTTCTCGTCAAGTCGCAACCACGACACATTGCCCAGGGATGATAAAGAAGCCGTCAATTCTGATGTTATATTAGTTCCATGGAATGGAGCAGTTTAGGCGGATCAGGCGTACTTGTGAAGACGTGGATGTTTTGAATGCTTGCTCTAAATCGCATTGTGATGATACGCCACTGGACCTAGCACAAAACACAACTGTACGGTGCTACTGTGAGAGGCAATGTTGTGACATGAAGGTGAGACGGTAAGGTTAGAGGTGCTGTAGATGTCACGCTTATTTCTATCGATCACTAACGTGTAGCGGCAACCGAAACGAGGATGACAATTCTTGTATCACCGTACAGTTAAATATTTAGTGAGAATGATGCTTTTATGGTACATGTCCATACCATCTTACCTGAGGTACTGTACAAAGGCAGAAAGCCGAAGTCAGCATTACAGCACCGTAGTTTATAGAACTACTGTGTAATATCTGTACCGTACATGCAATATCTCCAATCCCTAATCGGGTTAAATGAGTCGTACAGTACAGTATGGCAATATTCAGGTCAAAGACGTGAGACATCATTAGCTTCCCAGCTCTTCATATTGCAATCCCCTCACATACTACAGCAGACTCCCCTACCAAGCCAGTACGTTGTGTCCTGTAGAATAATAATTCACAGTTTCTTGCTATAGCCAGACATCAATCGTCCACTACAGTACTGTTGAATGTCTCAACTCTGACCACTTGATCGGCGGTAAGCCAAACCCCTATACTGGATATGTGACCCCTAAACGCCGCATCTGGAAACAAAAGCGTGCTTTGTTTGGGCCTGTGACGACCATCGAATAATAATAATCCACGACCATCTAATCACGAGGCGGACGAAGGATGAGCATGTCTTTACTTTCTGGACAATCAAGACTATTCAATTAACCTGGTGCTTCGTACAAAACAACGCCACGCCACCAATGGCTGGTCGCAGCCTCGCGCCACCTCGTGACAGCCTCGAACTCGCATCCCTTGCCTCGTCGCAACACAGCGCCCGCTCTTCTGTAGATTCGTCTTCTTCTGGCGCTCCCTCATCCCGAAGGCTTTCCTTCTCTGACGATGCCGACGACGATCTTGGCGGTGAGCGCGGTTTGACCAGTGGCCGCCCGACCAACCGCCATGCACGATCATATTCTGTCTCCTCGGCCTTCGACTTCGCTCCTGCTTTGTTTCCACTATCGACATCTGGAGCTGGATATACAGCGATAGGAGCGCCAGCAGCGAATGGATTAGGCGCGGAGCAGGGCAGTCTGGAAAAGCACAAGAGTCTGACATTGTGGAAGGGAGGGCTGTCACTCGTCGTCGGCTTGATCATTGGATCCGGCATCTTCTCGTCGCCAGCTCAAGTCAACATTAATGCTGGAGCTCCGGGTGCTGCTCTTCTCATCTGGTTTATTGCTGGACTCTTGGCCTGGACAGGGGCGGCAAGCTATGCTGAGCTTGGAGGAGCCATTCCCCTCAATGGCGGGCCGCAAGTGTATCTGAGTAAGATATATGGTGAATGGGCTGGCTTTCTGTTCACTTGGTGTGCAGTTGTCGTCCTCAAGCCTGGCTCAGCTGCCATCATCGCCCTCATATTCGGTGAATATTTCGTGAGGGCAATCATCGGGGCAGACGCAGTAGATGCCAGTGTCTGGATCAACAAAGCCGTAGCTGTCTTTGGCCTCGTCCTTGTCACTTTCTTAAATTGCCTCTCCACCAAGGTTGGTACTCGGAGCACCGACGTCTTTGTAGTGCTGAAGTTCGTTGCCTTGGCCGGTGTGACTATCACTGGTATCATCGTGGCCATCACCGGCTGGCATTATCATGACTCACCTCCTGCAAATTGGAAGTCGCCGGGTTACTGGACCGATGGCACCAAAACCGACCCGAGTAGCTGGGCTGTCGCCCTGTATGCTGGACTGTGGGCCTACGACGGATGGGACAATGTAAGTCGTATCATACTTAGAATCTACCATGGATCGCTGACTATCGGTAGGTGAATTATGTGACTGGCGAGTTCGTAAATCCGAAGCGAGACCTGCCTCGCACCATCCACACCTCACTTGCTCTTGTTGTCTTGTCGTACCTTCTTGCCAATGTAGCTTACTTCTTTGTCCTCCCACTGGCAACGATCAACTCCTCCAACACTGTCGCCGTGGCTTTCGGACATGCTGTTCTTGGGCCCATCGGTTCTTTTCTCCTGGCGCTCGTCGTTTGCGGATCTTGTTTCGGAAGTCTCAACGCTACTGCATTCACTTCTGGACGTCTTGTCTATGCCGCCGGAAAGGAAGGATTTCTTCCTGCTTTCTTCGGCCGACTTGGGTTTAGCAAAGATACTGCAGCGAGACTGCCGATGCGCCCTTCTCGCCACTCACGATGGATGAGACTGATTGCCGACGATGCGGGATTCTTCTACACTCCAGCTTACGCAATGATACTCAATGCTGGCATGACCATGATCTATGTCATCATCGGCGACTTTACTACTTTGACGACATTCTATGGAGTGGCAGGTTACACCTTCTATTTCTTCACAGTCCTTGGCCTCATCGTACTGAGAGTCAAGGAACCGGATCTGGAGAGACCCTATAGATGCTGGATTACGACGCCCGTCATCTTCTGCTGTGTGAGCCTCTTCCTGTTGAGCAGAGCTGTCTTTGCGCAACCACTTCAGACTTTGATCGTGGTTGCCTTCATTGTTGCTGGAGTGCCGCTTTACTTCTGGCGTATGAGAGGTCGAAATGGTCAGATGAGAGAAGCCTTGGACTGGAAATTCTGGAAGCGATGGGGCAGGCATTCATGAGCAATGCTCCAAATTCAACATCCATCTTCGTAAGGCTCTTTCGATATATCACTTTGTTGTGCCGTTGCTTCTTTATATGCTGCATGAAGGATCAAAACTTAGGGAACTCACATCGCTGCTTGACCACCAGCAGCATACTCAAGCTTGCTACATAATATCGAGGCATGAACGACAAGTATGCTACACTCTGGTAAGTATATACATGAAGCGACAGCTTCTTACGACGTAAGTGTGCAATCAGGCCTCCTTTCACTGAGGGTATCAACTCAGTAGATGCAAAGCGTTTCTTCTCCTTTCCCCATCTGTCTATGCGCCATCCTCGTTGAACCCTTCCAAAAACATGTCCATGCGCCGGCTAGCGCGATAGCGCCATCGGCTAGTAGTATCGCTGTCTCACAGCCAGCCATGTAGTTGGCATCTGAGAGGCAATATTTGTTGTGCCATCCAGCCTCCAGAGATAGCCGCATCATCACTTCTTCCTATCCACTGCTATTGGGATCCTGGCTCTTTTTCCACGCTCTATAGGAGTCTTTGTCTTGATTTCCTACATTTCCAGAACACCAGCATAAGCTATACATCTCTATCCTTCTAGATCAGGTTCAATCCGAAGTCTCTATTGCCTTGTAGCCAATTATCAACTCACAACGCGTCTTTGCAATGGTACTTGCCCTCACGATCTCTGTCGTACGATGTTGTCTAAGCTAACAGTCTTGTAGGCGGAACTATCGCCTTTTGATGATGAGTGGGATAACCAGGTCGCTGCACCTACACAAGGCGCTGCTCAACGCGTTATCATACGTGTAACCTTCGTCACAATGAATTACGGAGGGTGGATTCCAGCTAATCAATCTATAGATGGAAGAATTGCCTCCAGAGATTGAGAATAAGATGAGCGCCATGGAACGCGTCTTCAGAATCTACGAGCTGCGCACTATGATTCTTTCGCAGCTTACCCTGAGCGAATTGTTCGGCATCCTCGGCGTAAACAAGTCCCTACAATGGCACATTCAGGAGCTTATCCCAGACCACTCCTGGCTCTTCCCTTACCAATACGACCTCACATCAAAACTTGGCCCAGCCAAACCACTTACAGGAGACTTCATAGGCACTCTCCAAGGTGAACTCATTCCTCAGACTGTCATTGACAAAATGGACGAGAAAGACCGCCCTGTCCCAATCATCGCGAGTGTTGCCCCTGAGGATGTGGCTCAGAATCTCTTCACCTCAGGCGGTGTTGCTCTCGAGATCAACTCCATGTTGAATGACTTCTTTCCCAGTTTCAAAGTCCCCAAGGGCTACATGTACGGAGACTTCAACAAGCTCTATGTCACCCGTGCCCCAATCCACGAAGCAGAGGTCAAAATGATGAAGACCAAAAAGGGTGTCGAGAAGATCCCCTTCAGCATTTGCGCCAACATCATGCTTTCCTCTAGGTTCGGTCTTCCTCCACCACCAAGAGACAACAAAGATGAATTCTCGTACGACACCACTGCCGCCAACCTGTACGCGAAACACCAGGGCGCGCCATGGGGCAAAATGTTCCTGACCCATCCACCCGTCAACACCGTGACCTACATCGCCTGCAGCGACGGAGGTCTCGACGAAGGCCACCCTTTCTATGGCGCCAAAATCCACGGCTCCGCCATGCACGGTCAGTTGACCAACAAAGACGGTGTCACTCTCGAGCAGCTGTACAGACTCTGTCGTCGCATCCGCGCGCCCCTTGCGCCCGGCATCACCAGAATCAAGTTCTTGCAGCTTCACTTTGGCGCCGTCGACTTCTCTAACCCAGAGGACTGCAAGGCCTTTGACAAGTACTGTGAGGAGGACGAGGCTAGCGAAGCCGAAGAGGATGACAGGTACGCTGATCTCAGGCGCGCCGATCAGCCTCGTGAAAGCCGCAACCGTGGTCAAGGCAACAACTCTGGTGAAGGCAACAACTCCGGTGAAGGCAACAAGTCTGGTCAAGGCGAGGGCTCCGGTCAAGGCGAGCAGCCCAGTGAAGGAAGAAACCCTGGTGAAGGTGAAAAGCCAGGTGAAGTCGACAAGCCAGACGACGGCGACACGCTCCATAAGGATGACGCCGCCGACCTCGTCGACTACCTGAGCTTGGAGTGAGCACAAGGTGCAAGGGTTCGTCTTTTGCCTGTAAGTACACTTCTCCTCCCAACTATCGACTTTCGCAAGACTGAAACTGACTGAATTGCATTGCAGCCGGGCTCTAGACGAGCCAAACACGGCACCTTCGCAGACTGACGTGGACATTTCACCTGTCACTCAGCTCTGGCTCACTCCCGCCTCACATCCTCTTCATGTTTTTACTTCTTCTCTTCATTCCGCTGTCATCATGTCTTCACCAATATGACGTCCCCACTGGCTGGGTGGCGCTCTGAGGTAGACTGATGATGGCTCAGATGAATTGAGTCCTCGTTGCGAGGCTTGATTCTTTAGTTACTCTGGGGCTAGTTCCCTCTTTACCACCTCCTTCTACTTCGATAGCAACGAAGCTTTGTTTTCTCAATATCGTATACTTTTTCTATGATGTGGATGCACGTGGTTGTTCATCGCCCATCAAAGACATAATTATATATTTCATGACGTCACGCTACAGGATGCACCCTCACTCTGCGGCCCACGTGTTCTATACCGCCATCCTGGTTGCTTGCACAGTGCAAATAACCTTACTCTTGAGGTTTACACGTAGAAATCGTAGGTTAATCAAGATAAAGCGGGGCATGGAGTTGTTCAAAGATACTCGTAAAGATATATAGTACAACGTTCGCCATGCATTTGATTCTCCTGGCTTGCAGATTGCATCCAACCATGGCTCGTACTTATCGCCTTATCGTTCTTGCATCCTGGGCAATTGGTACTATTGCTCAGAACATACCTTCGGGCGCATCTCCTTCCTATGTTGTATCATCTGCATTCACGTCAGCTTTCTCGTCGTATTGGACACGACCGAACCCCACTGCGGAACCAGAGGTTCCAGACTCATCAGCCATGGTTTGTTGAGAAAATTACTGACTTGATTGTAGCCAGTCGTTGTTGACCCTATCTTAAACATCACGTTCGTAGTACACATGTAGAGAAATAACAGCTCTTGTAACACTCACAGATTCCCGCGAAATCTCACTGATCCATTCACGATCCCCGAAAATGTTACCAGCGATCCTCTGTACTACCCGTCAGCTATCGCAAATCTCACCCGTGCTGGACAGCAAGCAGTCATTAGCAGTGCTGTATCTCAAATCGAAGCAATCATCGTTTCTTCTCAATTCCCAACCAATTGCTCGAGATGCATCGCTGGTCTCGGCATTGCGAAGCAAGCAGCTTTGCTTGCCCCTGAGATGGTACCTGAAGTGATGATCACTCTTTGCCAGCAATACAAGCTTCATTCCAATGCCACCTGCGAGGAAGAATTTAACGCCAACGCTTTTGGCGCAATTTGGACTCAAGTACTTGGTCTTGCAGATGTCTCAGGTTTGGACGGACAATACATATGCTCCACCTTCGGCGGTTCGACTTTCTGCCCTGCACCGCTGACCTCTCCGCTGAACACTACCGATCTGTTCCCCAAGCCCAAGCCTGACCATGCAAAGCAATGGACTGCCAATGGCAACCGCACTCGTGTTTTGCATTCATCCGACATACATCTCGACCCGTGTTACGGAGCAGGTTCCGAGGCCAATTGTACGAGTTCATTATGCTGTAGATGGAACAACCCGAACACCGACATCTCTAGCGGACAGATCTCTCTTGCGAGCCCACTGTACGGAACATGGAAGTGTGATTCACCGTACGATCTAGTTCTTGGGAGCTTGCAGTCCATTGCGCCCATGACTGGGACGAGCGAGAATGATCTCCTTGGCTTTGCTCTATATACAGGAGACCTCGTTAGTCACGAGGGTCAAGACGAGCTGTCTAGGGCATACGTAGAATACGCGGAAACCTCTTTGTATGGACTGCTGAAACGATATCTTCATAACGTCCCGGTATTTCCAGCTCTTGGAAATCATGACACCAATCCAGAAGCTATCGACGCACCACATAGCCTACCCGGTAATCTATCTCAGCAGATGTCGTGGAACTTCGACCATGTGGCCAGTCTATGGCAACACGAAGGATGGCTCAATGCTACAGCTGCATCTTATGCCAGAACACACTACGGGGAATATTCTGTGAAGACCAGTGCCGGACTGCGTATCATTGCTTTCAATACTGGCTTCTGGTACAAATCCAATTTCTTGAATTTCATCGATACCACAAAACTCGACAAGTCTGGACAGTTTTGAGTGGATGATCGAAGAGCTCCAAGCCGCTGAGGACTCCGGTGAACCTGTGTGGATCATAGGTCATGTTTTGAGTGGATGGGATGGTGTAAGATCAGATGTGCAGAGAGTCAAAGGCCATTACTAAAACTACGCTACAGACCAACCCTATGCCCAACCCTACCGATCTCTTCTATCAGATCGTTGACCGCTATGCACCACAGGTTGTCCGCAACGTCTTCTTCGGACATACTCACGAAGACTTCCTTTACATTTGGTATGCGAATAATGGCACCAACATATCTTCTGCGAATACATTGACTACCGCTTGGGTCGGCCCGTCGGTGACACCTCTTACCAATCTCAACAGCGGTTACCGGATGTATACAGTAGACCAAGGCGATTGGAACATCTACGATGCCTTTACCTTCTATGCAGACGTGAACTCTTTTCCTAATTTGACATCAGTAGGACCGACTTGGCGTATCGAATATAACACTCGCGAAACGCACGCCAGCTCTATCGATTGGCCTGAGACGGCCCCTCTGAACGCGACATTCTGGCATCTGGTCTCAGAGCAGATTGAGTAAAACACGACTCTAGCATCGACATTTAATACTCTTCAGGGAAAGAGCAGCATCAAAAGTCCTAACTGCACAACCCTTGCATGCCAACAGGCTAAGGCATGTTATATGCGAAGTGCAAGTGTTGCACTTGCGCAAAAGAATTGTATCACCGGGTGAGTGTACATGTAACATTTCCGAAGTGGAGGCCTTGGTTGACAACAAATCCTTCTTCTAGCTATGGAAGTGTGCAGAGTGCCTTCAAGATCACTTGATCGCAAGCAAAGGAACCATGATCAGTAAGATCGGTCGCGGAAGTTTACCTCTTCTCGAATGCCAAGCCAATTTTACAGTATTGTCTGTTCTGCTTGGAAGCACCAGCCATAAGGTAGAGAAACCATACCAACCTCGATTGGGATTCTCCGAAGAGAATCGGAAGAGGTCAAGTAAGCTGTCAAAGCTTGACTTTATTATGTTCTTTAGCAACCTGCTTAAACAAAGTCAAGTCCCCAGATGGACACTGTACTGCTCACAGTGCCCGTACTGCATCACGTAGCCGAACCGTCCACCATGCGATCTATGGCGCGTACTCCACTGTACAATGTCCCCAGTCAAAGGTATTTCTCCGCTCCACACCGTGTTCTAGCGAAGAATGGGGAACGGCCCTCGGAGTCGGTACCTGAGTCTACTGCGAATCTGCAACCTTAGCTATAATAGGTGAACTGTACCTGACCCTGCCTGTAGCCGGTAGAAAACTCGGCAAATGTTTTTGATAATCTCCATACCACGCCATGACAAAGAGAAAATCTCTCTACTGATCGCCAAACATGAACCCTTCCGCGCAAACTACAGCACCCACGACACCTCCACAGTAACAAGAAAAGAGAGCAGCGATCGGCCCATCCAGCCACGACGATCTCGCATAATCTCAGTATATCTCAAACACCATGTAGCCACCAATGCATAACTCACTCAAGCACAAACCCGCCCGCCTTGGGTTTTCTTGTCAAAGACACAAGACACGAAGACATCCACAACCAAGACATGTCCGCGCGCTCGCGCCCGCTCGATGCCCGCTTATCCGCTCCCGCAGACAAACAAAGGCTGATACTTCCTGTGCAGCAAACCTAAGGTCAGACAAGGTACAGGTACCTTAAGCATGCCCAAGCCCGGCTGGGCGCACACGCAAGCCTCCGGCGGGAAAGGCGTAAGTGGCGCATCGCAAACCGCATTAAAGTTTCTGTGTTTCAACACCCTTTCAGTCGCTTGACTCGTCACGTAAACGTCTACTCGTAGCCTTTTCCAATCGTGCAAGCGAGATATACTGGTGATGGATATGAGGCTTTGAGTCTGAAGAGTAGATGGGTGGGTGGGCGTGTGTAGCTCGTAGACTGTGGGACTTGAGATCAGTAAAAGTGGGGAGGAAAGCGAGAAGGTGGAGGTTAATATCTTGTGCTATGGGGATATTGTATATCAATTGTGGGTTCGAGGCGGGGGCATGGGTGGATGGGGAGGATAGTTGCCAATTTACGCCGCGTGTCGGGGTGGTGGAAGTGCATGTCTTCATAGCTGGATTCTGATATGGTACCTAGATGCGGTCTTTGAGCGAAGGCTCCCATGTAGGTGTTGTTAGATAGTACTTTTGTCACACAGATGTATTATACGGGTGTGGAAGTCGTGTGTATTGTAGGAGAAAAGGAGGAAGAAAATATTGTAATGTTGTATGCACACGAAGAGGTGAGAACAGGGTTGCCCTCCAACCATAGTGGGATGGAAGGAAAAAAAAGCATGGTTCGGAATAAATTTCAATGCGTAAAATTTCTATATACCAAAGTCTATCTTTACTGTACATTATGTAGAGCCAATGATTATTACAACCGGGTTTCGTAAAAATCATAATCGTGTAGAAAATTACAGATAATCCTGCTTCATTGCCAAAGCAGACTCTCCGTGACTACCAACTCCAGCCTAGAACTTAAGCGAAAGAGGAAGATTCCTCGAGCTTGCACCGACGTAGATAGTCTTGGTGTAGTTGGACACGTACCAGTTCTGTTGCGTGGGGCTCCAGTTCATGATGTCGCGTCTCAGGATGTCGAAGCTGGCAGTGGCGGTCTGGTTGGGCTGAATGAGCACCTTCTCGAAACCACGGAGCGCAAGAGGAGCATCGTAAGGTCCGCCGTGAGAGACGTAGAGCTGAGCAACCTCCTCACCGGCGACCTTGCCAACGTTCTTGATGTCGACAGTGACGGTTGCGATGACGTCCCAGAGCAGAGGGTTACCACCTGGAGCACCTCCAGCGGGAACAATGGCTTGGGATGAGTTGTCGTATGCGCCTGCAGGAAGAGGGACGTCCTTGCCGTAGTCGGTATCGGCAGATGAAGAGCTCAGGTTGGTGGAGTTGATCCATGGGTAGAGGTACATGGGAACTCTGGTGAAGTTGGCAGGGAAAACGTGTGCAGCAGGGTTCATGTCAATGGTACCGTAGGTGGGAGCAGAAGAGGTCTTGCCAGTGGCTGCGGTGTATTCGCTGACCTCGTGCTTGTTGATCTTGATGTTGGAATAAGTGTAGTTGGTATACGAGATTCCGTATCCGAACTCGTAAGTTGGAGTGATGTTGTGCTTGTCAAGTCCGCGGTAGTCGATGAAGATACCTTCCTTAAAGTTGGTCTGAGGACCACCGGTGCCAGCATTGGGCTTGTAGAGCACATCTGCTCCCCAATCCTCTCTGTTCTTCGCCATAGAAAAAGGCAGCTTACCGCTTGGGTTGACACGACCGTAGAGCACGTCGGCGATAGCGTTGCCTGATTGCTCTCCGGGGATACCGGCCCACAGGATTGCAGTGATGTTGTCGTGGTTCTTGTACTTGTCCATAAGCACAGCACCAACGGAGTGAATAATAACCACAGTGTTAGAGCTGTTTGCAGCCACGGCTTCGATAAGTGCGTCACCATTACCCCACAAGGTAAGGTTGTTGCGATCACCGTAGTTTCCGTCGACTACGATATATCCCTCGCCACTATCGGCGTTGACAAAGACGAGAGAGACGTCCGCTCTGCGAGCCAGAGGACCGACCTTGGCCAATGCGTAGTTGTCAGTGACAGCCTCGTATGCGCCTCCATTGGCAGCAACCTCGTTGGAAATAGCCATGTCAGGGGTGATCAGACTGGCAAAGTTGGAAGATCCAGAGCCCCAACCCATAGCAAGGGTACCGTTGTCACATTGACGATCAACGCAGGCGTTGTTGCCCTCTGGGTTAGCGATGGCATCGTAACCGAACACTGCAGTCAGTTTCTCGGAACCAGTCAAGGGCAAAGTGTTGTTGACGTTCTTGAGCAGCACGGTACTCTTGGCAGCGATCTCGCGGATCAATGGTGCGTGGCTGCCACGTACATCTACATGCTGGTTGACCTGCTTCCAAGCGCCGCCACCCACAAACCAGTGCTCCCAGTTGTAAGTATCGAGGGTCCAGGAGTTGAAGTTGATGTCAGTAGTCTTGTTGTCAAGGCCAACGTAGTACCATGCAGCAACGATTCTAGTGGTTGCGTCGTCGATTCTCCATTGGGGAATTGAACCGTTCAGTACAGCGATGGTCAGGTTAGAGCCGTAGTAACTTGCACCTGTGTTGGTGTTTTGACCTTCTGGGTCACCAGGCATGGTCATATCAAGACCTGCAAGCATGCTCTCACGACCAGAGTGGGTACCATACCAGTCAGAAATTACGAAACCCTGGAAGCCAAGCTCCTGCTTCAGGAGGTAGTTAAGAGTGTAGCTGTTCTGGCAAGCCTGAGAATTGTTGATCGAGTTGTACGAGCACATGACGGACGCGGCCCCGGCCTTGACACCGTTCGCGAAAGGCCACAAGTACATCTCGTGCATAGTGATGTCGTCCAAGTTGGCAGAAACAGACTCGGTGATGTTGAAGCCATAAGGCACAGCCTCGTATGCAAGACGGAAATGCTCTTGCTCGTAAGCCAGGAAGTGCTTGGCACTTGTCAAGATTCCATTGGACTGGATACCCTTGATACTGGTGGCAAAGAGCTCTCCAGTAAGGTATGGGTCAGGAGAGAATCCTTCCCAATTTCTACCTCCAGTGGGAGCGCGGCCAAGGGGGCCAGCGACAGGACCGAGCTGCATATCGACACCCTTGTCGCGGTGCTCCTCACCCATGGCCTTTCCACGAGCGTATGCTAGGCCACGATCCCATGCTGCCGCAGCGTTCACACCTGCAGGGAAGACACTGTTGAAATCGGTATCACGGACTGTTCACTGTTAGATTTGCGCGACTAAAAAGCAACTTATAGCATTTAGGAGACGCACCTCCAGTAGGACTGTCTTGGAGACAGAGAGCCTTGAAACCAAGACGAGGGATACTGCCAGTTTGACCAACACATGAGTCTAACTCCCAGCCAGTTCCTGTAGTGAGGTTGACCTTTTCTTCCAGAGTCAATTGGCTGACAAAGGCTCTCGCCTTCTCATAAGCATCTGCCCAATCATCCAAGCCTTCGCCCCAAGGACTAGGATACTTGGGAGGACTAGTCTGGTTGGTCTTGCTACCAGCAATGGTCACTGGGTTCTCACTTTCACGTCCGGGATAGACGGTCTCTGGGAACAGAGGGCCATCGATACGGGTATAGTTGGCACCTGCCACGGACAGACCCGCCGAAGCGAGCAACAAGGAAGAGACGATCGAAGGCATTTTGTGTACCGCCGAGGTAAATTGACCTGACTTGAACCAGCGGACAAGGCATTCTTATACAGAAGACCCTCACCACCAATGGCTTGTAACATCGTAAGTTCTGCGATCGTGCATGGAGGCCGATCACCTTTCGACCCACAATTCGTTGAATTCCCTGCGACAATCGTAACACATGACGTGGATTGCGAGGCAAGTGGAGATATGGTATGCACTGCAACATCTATGGGACGCTCCGATCAACATGGGGATTGCGGAGGTCAGGACGCATTGACTGGAGCCTCTTGGCCACATGGTCAGGGACCATGCCTAACGGAGTAACCTTCTGACCATACCATGCTCTATGTGCTATGACCTTGACTCAGGATCGAGACGAGTCCAACACTTTCCGCATAATCGCTTTCGGAGGACCGCAATCGCGGTATTTTCACCGCGTCATATGCTTTCGAACCACGGTTGCTCTGCCGCAAAACGGCTCTTGCCGAGATGGAGGACCATGAATGGTGCTAGAGGAACTGTAATGCCACAGGTACCGTTGCGGCAAGCGAGAAATGCTAATATCTACAATTCAAGTCCGTTCAGCGTTCCAGTCTGATTGGCGATACTAAATGTCCCTAGAATCATTTGTCTCAAGACGATTAAGAGTCCGCACATTGCCGACTCCCCGAGTGCAACCAGAGGAGGAGGTCAGATCACGCCGGCACGTGTGAGGTAACGATCACCAAAGTGCCCTTCGAATAGAAGCCGACGCCCATGCTCAAAGCAGTCAAGATCCTTGGGTTGGCTAAACTTCGGCTCCATGCATCCTCCAGGTTTTCCCACATGAGGTCACGGCGGAGGTAAGGTGGAGGCCCACTGGAGAAATTTGGCAAGACCCACATCGGCAAGCCTGGCACGCTAACGAAGGCGGGTTGGGCGCACAACGTGAGCCATCGACGACATCACGGCGAACGATCAACATGGATCATACCCAGTAGGCGTAGCAAGAAAGCGGATTTGAACAAGCGGCGAGCAGACCCACCACAGTGCACCTTGCTCTGGTCGGAGATATCTGTCATGCTCTCGCACCCTTGCCTTGCTTCCATGTGGATGCTCCGACGGGTTCACTGTGACCCCAACTCCGGTCACGGTCAATGTAGAAAAGGACCGAACGGCATCGTTCTGCTCTGAGTGCAACGAAGCTGTTACATGGATTTTCTGACAGGGGTACGACCTTGGGATGAAGCCGATTGGCCGCAGAGAGTACTCCATCATTGCAAGCGAGGAGAGATCATGAGCGGGAATAACATGCGCAAAGATGCCTCAAGACTCTGTAGCCTTGATCAAGGATCATCCCACTGTACTGTACTGTACTGTACATTATGAAAGCACCACCCGCTTCGGTTCATCACGCAACCTCGTTTGGTGAGAGACCGATGCCAGGACCAGGACTCCACAGCAGCAGGACTCCACAAAACACTGGCTTTACGTGATACTCGTGTGATCGAGCATCAGGACACGGTCTAAGCAACGGCACTCACAAAGTCCGAGTCGTTCTCGCGCAAGTCTTCGATACCTAGTGCATCGGAGCCACCCTTGTCCTGACCACCAACATCTCGTTGTGTAGAATGATGGCCAGGCCGCACGGTTCGTCCGCCGTTTGCGTGGAGTACTCCGCCTGTGACACCGCCTTCCTCAAAGAGATGATCAGTACCTTCAAGTCCAAGGCCATTTGTTTCTTTGTGCTATGTTGCTGCTGCTGTAGTCGCTTTGAGAAGCGATCTAGTCACCTGGGGAAAAGAAGTACACCGTGGAAACCCAAGCAAAACAGAAGCATGCAAAGATAACAAATGTATGCCACCCTACGTTATGGATGCCGATTGGCGTGATCTGTACGACGCAGAATACACGTCCAATTTATGAAGCCACCGAAAGCTTGGCCCTTGGAGCGAATCCTTGTTTTTGTGCCTTTTCAAGAATAGAACCATGGTATAAGAAAGTATCCGATACCAAGGAAGATCTGGAATACGAATACAGACGCAGTCGCAGCATATGCTCAGCTTTATGTGCCAATTAATAGAAAAGCAGAGACAGATGCAAAGCAAAGGCAGAGCCCAGAAGCTGAAGACATGAGCAAACCCCTGGCGAAAATCATTTTTTTCCGACCAAAAAATCTTCCGCACAGAACGAGAAAAGACAGCCTAGAGCACATCCGATAGCATACATTGGATGTTGGCGATCCTTGCACAGTGGGATCGATAATATTCATAGTTCGACCGAGTCGGCTGTGTGCCCCAACAAGTCCAGACATCACACCCTGGTTATATCCAAGCAGGATGAATGCCTAGCAATTGGCAGCAGCTATCATCCAGTGAAACGATGTTCCTCGAGTTGAATACATGTTGAGCATGAGTTTCGGGTCGGACGGGTCGTGTTAGGTTACATACCTTACTTCATATAATTGCGGGGTGAAGATGAGGGGACCCAACGGGCTATACTCCAACAGGTCTTCTGCATGTTGAAGATCGGCCTTGTACTTAGACGAATCTCGTCGAAATCTAATTACTCCGGGCTGCAAAGAATTAAAGAGGAGAAGGTGCGGAGAGCAGCAAGATTCAACATTTCGTCAGCAATGTATGGATACTTAGGATGATGTAACAGAAAATGTCTCGGTGCAAAGATGACACGAGGCATCCAGACAGATAGCAACAAATACTCGTCTATTCTTTGTGCCCAGCATCATTGCCTCTTTTTGGATCTAGGGTGTGGATGGTTCATAGGCAAAAAAAATACAGTCATCACTTTGATTAGGAAATTCGTATGCACTGTATACAAACAGGGTCGGTTGACGTTGTACTCCGACCCCGGCTGGATGGATCTATCACCAACATCCTAGGAGATATTACCAGTGCTTTGGTAAGGCTTGTTTTGCGATGATCTGCTTGCATTCCAAGCTAAGGAAAGTGGAGTGACTATTAGTATCGCAAGCGGAGGTCAGGACTTGAGGCTCCAGAATGCTATACAAGACAGTTGATAGCGTTTCCTCATGATCTCTTCTGATCAAGAAGTCTAGCAAAGATGCATAACCAATGGTCTGCGTACACATATCAGGTATGTTGGTCGATGCCATGTTCAATTCCAAAGGTCAGCCCTGCAGACAATTTGTCTGACAACTCATTCTGCAGGGAAGGACCCCTACCCTAACGGGGTCAGCGTCATAGGCATGGGATTGCTGGTGGGGGACACATTTTTGCGCGCAACGCCTATTATCCAGACTGGGCAAGTTGTTCGGGGTACAGTACATCTGACGTGGCCTTGCTATCGCGATTCAAAATAGACAATTTATCGCTAAAACAAAATCCGAGCTCTTTAGATGCATCTTATCGATACATGACTACCCCTCATGCGGTTCACCACAGATACAGATCCCGTAGCGCTCTTTCGCATGTGAGACTGAGACATTACAATCTTGGAGCTATCGAGTGGTAAAGCTGAGATTGAATGACTCTCTTACAGATATCAACCTCAGCTCATCGAGACCTACATTCGCTGGAAAGACAGCTGGTGGAATTCAATTGAGCATGACCCAACACGCTGTGCCAATGCTTACCAAATAAACTAAAACGATGCACTTATCCAAGGCTGAAACTTCACATCTGCTGTGGAAGACACAGGCTAAGATAATCTGCTGCGCATCTAGGACTACATGATCCATTTGGAGAATGATATACGACTCAAGGTTGATAGCATCCGCTGTGAGTCGAGCGCCTCAGAAAAGGGCGGACGCACTGCGGATCTAACAGTCTTCATGTGTGTTGCTAGACGGAGGAAGACTTCTCGCGCATGTACGAGTGTACGACTCTGGTTCGATGGTATCCTGCCGTGGTATTGCTGAGTTTAGAAAATGCTGGAAAGAACACAAAT
This sequence comes from Neodothiora populina, assembly GCF_041146345.1. NCBI lineage: Eukaryota > Fungi > Ascomycota > Dothideomycetes > Dothideales > Dothioraceae > Neodothiora > Neodothiora populina. The sequence continues at coordinate 306,819 of NW_027191405.1, read as the reverse complement.
AGTGTCAAGACAGATTGCGATGTACGGCCGTAAGTTCTCTGGTCGTCAGCACAATCAACACTCTGAATATCCCGAACACGTTCCTCATGTGGCTCAGATCAGTTTGGATTCGGAGTCATCGTGCCGCTATACTTTCTGATAGCAGAAGGAAGACGTGATTCCGAATTGGGTAGAAAGTCCGATAAAATGAGGTTAAGTCTACATATGCGGGACTATCTTTAGAATTAGCTTACTTTTCAGGCCAGTCATCATCGACCAGTAAGATCTCTGACCCATCTTCGTGCACCGTCACGACACCATCTCTTTTCTTGACTTCTCGCGATTCCCATACTCTTGTCACCATGATTCCCCTTGGAGCAGGGCTGAAAGACCATATACGTCGGCTTCTCTTGATGCAGGTACGAAGGTGGCTCTGCACACTTGTTCAGGCGAGAAGGGTTGCAGTCCGTCAGTATAGACCTCCTACCCAATACACCAGCACTGCTACGGTGGGTGCCTGGCGAAGACGGTCGAACTGGGACGCCGCATAGTTCACAAGATAATGGAAAATGTGGTATATAGGGAGGTGCCTCCAGCACTTCCAGTATCACTTTCATTTCCATCAACACAACAACTTCCACAGTCAAGTACCATTTCTCTGAGTCTTCGAAGCATATCTGCATCACACGCTTCCATTGCGTTTCATCTCTTCTCATTTCACATTTTTTTCATAAAAAACCATTTCTCAACCTTTTCGAAACACACTTTTGTCTGCATCGAACATGCAGTCTCAAGCAATCATGGGCCGTGGTGGATACAACAAGTCTGGTCGTGGTGGCTACAACCGCCTCCCATCGCACTCTGATGTCAAGTCCAGCGGAATCAGCCGTCCCTCAAACCCATCAACCATGGGAATCAGATCAGCAAAGAACGGCAACGGCAACGACGATGGCCGTGGCGGCTACAACTAGATTGCGCATTTCTTGCAGTCAGCAGCCTGATATTCGATCGTCCTTGATCCTTTCCTCTGCCTCTGTGCAGGCTGGCTCTCCTTCGTTGGAAAGACTCTTCTGCATCGTCATCATCATTATCATCATTACCATCATTGAGCATCTTTTCATCTACCCTGCAGCGTTCGAGCGATCTTCTCCAACTTTTTGCATCTTCGACTATTATGCGGCATCCGCTCAGCACTACAGCGATTACAGACGTTCTTGAAGGTCCGCCACTTCAACTCAATATCTTCTCTCGCATTCCCTTCAGCATACACAGGCGTTTCTCGTTCACAACCACGCTCCTTTCGGTCTCCTTTGTCTTTCCTACTGGTTTATCTCTGGCTTGCATAGCGATGGAATCTGCTTGTTTATGCATTGCGACGGCTTCACATTGTTTCTCTTCCCTCCTTTATCGGCGCCTACTCGACTCTCACGCAATTTTGCCTTTATCCGCGCTTTTCGAACATGTTCCGTTGGTTTACTCGTTGTATTGATTTCATATCGGATTTATTCGGCGTTCTTCTGTCCTGTTCTTGTTTCATTCTCTGCTCTGGTTTTCCTTATACAATAGATCGTGCTTTTTTTTTCTCGAAATTTGCATTAGACTAGTCACTTCGATTTATCTTTAGAAGAGGCTGGTCCTCTATATAGAAAACAACTCATTTTGCTAGCAAAATCATACTTCTTTTTCATGTCGTGATGCGGTTATCTCTAGCATCGAATTGACTTTACTTCCCTTTCCACCCATCAAGACGATTGATCTCGCTACCGTACTGTAATTTTGTCTCGACTTCAGGGGTACTTGGGCAAAAGAGATTTACCTGCAACTGCCACTTTCGCTCCTTCCTTAGTCACCTGAAGCATGTGCACTAGATTCACTGATCGGAAAGCAAAGCATACCCTACTGCCGCTTGCAACACAAGTAAATTGTAACGAATTGCTGGAGTGTATAGAGAGGGACCTCGACAGCGAATGAAATACTTTTTTTTTGGTTCGATACGCGAAGAATCCGACAAAAGAACACACGCTGGATATACCGCTGCCACAACGCCTGTACTCCTCCCATGCACATACATTGCCCACCGTTCCCAACGCCAATGATACGGCGCGTCTATTTGGCAAGAACCATCTCTCTGGGTGCGGGCTCCCTCTCGTACTCGATCTCGATGGGCTTTTTGCTTCCCTTTTTTCTCGGTTTGGCGGGTGCCTGTGGTCTCTTCCTCTTGAGATCGGCCATCTTCTTCTTGAGAGCAGCAGCATCCTCATCGTCGTCCTCGGAGTCTTCGTCGTCTTCATCCTCGTGTTCATCGGTGGCTTTGCCGTCTTCTTCGGAGCCGAGCCAGTCCTCGAGGTCTTCGATACCCTCGTCGTCGCTCTCGTCAATGTCGGAACCGCTGACGTATTCGACGCCGTCGGACAACTCCTCATCACCTTCCCGCTCATATTCCTTCTCATACTCTTCGTCGTCGCTCATCATCTCGCCCTCGTCGAGATCCTCGTCAGCCTCCAATTCACCACCTCTCTCTAGTCCTCTCATGACCTTCTTCCAGATGTTCTCGTCCACGTTGAGAGGTTGTTCACCATAAGCGCCACTTCTCAGTCGCTCGATAAGCTCTCTCTCGATAGCTCTCTCAATCTTAGCAGCGGACTCTGCCTTCCTCTCTCTCGTCTGTTCCCTTCTCCTGATCTTAGGCGCAAGTCTGGCGACTGTCGTTTCGCCCAGTCTCTCCTCCTCCTTGGCAAGTCTCTGCATGCGCACACGAACTTGAGTTAAGCGCGTCAACCGCTGCTTGCATTTGTGTTGCAGGAAATTGGGCCAGTACTTCAGACGCTCATCGATTTGCTCCAGGGCTTTGGTGTAGTTTGAGGACAAGCGTATCTTCTCCCACCACTTGGAGGGCATGTGAGCTCGCTCAACGGTCTTGATGTAGAGATATAGGCGACCAGTTCCTGGGTCTGCGCGAACGGTGGCATAGCGTGAATTTGCAAGAGGACAAGACTGTCTGTTGCACAGACCGGTCACGTTGTGTTCATTACGGCAGAAGTTTGAGGTTTTGGTCGGTAGCCTTAAGACTGTCAGATTCTATGTTCTGGTCCATGTGATTTCATTCTTGATCAGAAGAACATACTTGAGTTTGAAGGAGCAAAACTGCTTGTTGATGACATTCCAGACAATTTCATCAGAGGCCATCGCGGCGGTCGTCTGAGCAGAAAAAAAAGTCTAATCTCCGTTGGCTCAAAGAGGAGGATTGTAATATCCGATTATGCTGATTCTGTACTTTGCTGACACTTTTTCGTGGTGGATAAGCAAAATCGAGCGCAAACAAATAATTTTTGTTGATGCAGACTTCTGCAAATCAGCGAGCGGCAACTTTTCTGAGGGAAAGTTCGTTCTTTCCTCCGCCAACTTTCGAAATCTTGGCCTTTCTCGGCTCGGCCCGCTCTTAGTGTTCGTTGCAGCTTCTCAAACCCCGAGTTTCACGTTGGTCAGCACTCTGCCTCCGCCGTCCCGGATGCAACCAACAAGATACCGCCATCCTACCTAGGTTTCATGAACAGTCCGTCGAGGTCATGCTTCGTTGCTGTCAGGCGTCCGACTTCGCTTGTCGGACTCTTCCCTTGCTGCACCACCAATCCCAATTACAGCAGCATTCGTAATGTGACTCACAGTAACCTGGTCCCTGTCCGCAGGATCGTATTCCCATCTCTGTACCGCGGCGCTGGGAAGCAGGCCACCAGTGCGTGCTGGAACCTCACTGCTATCACGGGCTCAAGATGTTATGGCGATGTAGCATCGCAAGTTCCCGTCTTCTCGGTAGCGGACCCGACGATATATGCTCTTTCCACTGCACCGGGTCGTGCTGCTATTGCTGTCATCCGGGTTTCGGGTCCCGCTTGTGATTCCATCTATCACGCCTTCTGTCCTGGGTCTAAGCCACTAAAGCCTCGGCGTGCAGCTGTCAGGGGTCTGTATGAACCAGGCTGTAGTCCATCTCCAGAGTCATTATTAGATTCTAGTGCATTGCTGCTTTACTTCCGTGCGCCTCATACAGTCACTGGCGAGGATGTGCTTGAGCTCCATGTCCATGGGGGCATCGCTGTAGTAAAAGCCGTACTGGCTGCGATACCCAAATGCTCCTCCACAATAGGGAGCATTCGATACGCTGAAGCTGGCGAGTTTACTCGTCGCGCTTTCATGCATGACCGACTTGATCTCACTCAAGTCGAAGCACTAGGCGACACGCTATCCGCATCGACAGAGCAACAGCGACGCCTTTCCGTACGTGCTACGACCAACAAACTCGCGCAACGATATGAAGGCTGGAGGCAGCAGCTGCTGTACGCGCGAGGCGAGCTCGAAGCCTTGATAGACTTTTCGGAAGACCAACACTTCGACGAGTCACCGGCCGAGCTGACGTCGTCCGTTTCCGTGCAGGTACGCTCGTTATTGGTGTTTCTGGATGCCCATAGCAAGAATGCCGTGAGAGGTGAGCTGTTGAGAAATGGTATCAGCATCTCCCTCCTCGGTGCTCCCAATGCTGGCAAAAGCAGCTTGCTCAACAGAGTCGTCGGTAGAGAAGCGGCTATTGTCAGCCAAGAAGCTGGTACTACGAGAGATGTTGTAGAGGTCGGCATAGATCTTGGAGGATACTTATGCCGCTTAGGTGACACTGCTGGCCTCAGGAGAAACCTTGATGCACTGAAGTCTGCAAGTGAACGCATGCATGAGACAATTGGTTTGATAGAGAGAGAAGGCATGAGAAGGGCTAAAGCTAGAGCTGCTGAGAGCGACGTCGTGATTGTCGTCCTCTCGCTCGAGGTCGACAACGGAGATGTGTTTCTGAAGCTCGATCCAGAAGTTGTCGAGACTGCCACTGAGCTTTGCAAAGCAGGTGGGAATGTTATCGTTGTGCTTAACAAGCTGGATCTCCTAAACCATACACAGCTCGATATCGCTGCTATTGAGGCACAGATCCGAGCTGCTCTTCCCAAAATCCAGTCTGATCAGATCTTCGCCATATCCTGCAAGCACGCAGAAACATCCTCTGATCCACAAGCCGGAAACATCCATATTTTCCTCTCAGGTCTCATCGCTAGATTCCATGCCATGACTTCACCACTCAGCGCAGATTCCTCTAGCGATGCCGACCCTTCTATCTGGCAGGAATCACTTGGCGCGACGGAGCGTCATCGATTGTTACTCGACGAGTGCCAATCACATCTACAGCAATTCTTGATGGAAGTCGAGGGCGATGGCGATGTGCTGGAGCTACAAGATGGTGAGGTGGATATCGTGCTTGCCGCCGAAAGCCTTAGATCTGCCGCCAATTGCCTTGCTCGAATCACTGGTAGAGGCGATGCTGGTGATACTGAAGAGGTTCTTGGCGTGGTATTCGAGAAGTTCTGCGTAGGCAAATGAAGTAATACACATGTGCCATTTAAGCATGGTAGTCGGACTATTTCCAGCCAGACATGCCCATTACAGGTCTTTCATTGGGGTCGCTACTGCCCATGGTCACCGACCCCTTCACATGATCCACCGCACTCGTCCACCTTCCTAGTCCGCAACAGGGCTCTGGCAGCATATTTTCGATGATCTCTATCAAACTTCAAGGTGCACCTTTACTGACCTGTGGCGCCACTCTGTTCTCTCCCTTATAAAGACCACTCCGAGCCAAAGGGATGATGGACTCTATTCAGATCGCAACTCCTCATTCATATAGCATCAAGAAAATTGCAGTTGCAGCCATGTTTCTTACGCAGAAGCAGTGCGGCTGTATAACTATCCTATAGACATGTGACTACTGGACCTCCTGACTCTTGCTGGCATGAGATGGCATTTGCATCAAAGTAATATCAGATCCAATGCTGGACAAGGTGTTCCATCAAAGTGGCTTTGTGTTCATGCAGGGTATCACGCTTTCACCTTCGTAGTAGCTTGTGTCTGCATTGTCAAGGGCAATGTTCGACATGTACCTGCCATTTTAGTAAGACACATTGTTGGCCATGACTTGGCAACTTGCAACAAGAAAAGACTACCCGTACCTTATACGTCCTTCATAGTTGTGGAAGACTTACAAGCTCTCATCATCGACAAGCAGTCTAAAATACGACAAACATTCTTGCGTCCCCAGATCAGTAACCGGACCCTAATGTCCCCTGATTAACACCAGTCTCTAAGGTGCATTCATCATCTTGTCTTACCAAATCCTTTCCAACTCTTGCTAAGCAACGAGTGAACGAGAAGAGGTGTCAACAACCCTTCCTTAATTAAATCAAGGTTAGGGACATTCCAGAGGTCTCTACACAAGACGTTTGCTAGAAGACCCTGAAGCGCGGCATATGGTCCTCCCTTTTTGTCCTTCATGCTCTGACAGTCTTGCCTGCGATTTTAAATCCTCGTTCTCCTGTCCCTTCTTCACTCAATTTTACATCTGACTACTTCCTTGCCATCTGGGTGGCGACCTCACGTGGGACTTTCCTGAGACACTGTAATGGTTATCCAGCGCAACTAGCAATTTTACAATTCAACCTCTGGTCATCCCAGCACCCTGCTTTCGGCTTTACTATACGACCTGTTTTGAGATTGTATTTCTGCAACGAATGTTCTGAAGGTGTGTTTCTTAGCAACGAGTCTTTTCCTCTCTCCTCCTTGCATTGGACTTTGGAGCTCCGACACTTCCATAGAACTGACAGAAATCCCTGCTTTTTAGATGGCTGTTCCACTTGGTCCCCATCGTAGGGACGTTCGTATTTCCACAATGAGCCAGCTTGACCTTCATCCTGAAAGCGTTCATCAAGGGGCAAAACTAATCGTTCCATACAACCCTCCTCGACATCACCTCCGCTGGGAGGGTTCCGGTAGCAGTTTCGAGACGACTGGTTCCATCCACTTTAAGACACCTACTACAGCTGAGGTTTCTATTCCACCTAGAATCTTCAGCTCGTTCCGCGGCAACAATGGCCACTTCTATGTTAATATGTCTATTCAAGCTCGCAAGCTCAATCCAGTCATACGCACTGACATCGCATTGTATCGAAATAGTGGAGGTGTACACAAGACCATCTATTCCGCTTCAATTGAATGGTCGTTCAAAGCCGTCAAGCATCTCGGCGGTGCTTATAAGTCTGGGATCACTCGACTCGAAGCTACTGTCAATAGATCGGGAAGCTGTATGGACTTGAGCTATGTTCCTCAATGCGCTTCATCCGAGAATCTCTTACCAGCTCTTTACGACCTGTCACTTCTTCGTACCGCCGAAGACGAAGTATTCGACGAAAGTGAGATTGTAGTTCTAAAGGATCTCGCTCACATGGTCGAGCATCCTGATGGTCGTCGTCTCAGTGTGCGTTTTGATATTTCCTCTTCCGTCAAGTTCTCTGCATGCAAGGATCTTCTCGCAAACCTGCCGACTACTCAGAATTTGGAGAAACTGGATTTTCGTGTCGACCCTGCTTTTGTTGGAAATTGTTGGGAAAGTTATCGCAGGGACGATGAGAAGATCTTTTCGGGTGAGGAATCACCAGATTATTTACAGCTCAGAGAGTCTAGGAGGCTTCGGTGGCATTCGAGAAGTCTTATCAAGCGGCACTGAAGATCAGACATCTTACGAGGATCCGAGCCCATTGCAAGTCTCTTTCGGAGCGATGAAGTCTCGACGAGAAATTCTGTCCGGGGCTCATCCTGGCACTCCAATAAAGGCTGTTACTGTCTTCAAAGACCAAGATGATGCTCTAGTAAGACTGGGTTATTCGGCATACCTCGAGTACCATGAGCAAGATGCGACATTTGCCGCCTTGAGACGCGAGCCTCATCGCATTCGTCTGTGCAACGTGGGTAACAAAGTCTTAGCACTCATCGACTTCACCTCTGCGCCGCAGTCAGGGTTACCAGAGGATCGTTTTCGCATCGATGATGGAGTTAAAGTCGAGCTTCGAATTGGTGACCGCTGTATGGATCCTGAAGATGCAAAATCCATCCGCGCTTCTGGCTTCATCGTCGCGAATGTATTTGACCTACCTGCCTGTGATCTACTCATTATGATTACTGACAAATGGGCCAAGAGCTTCCAGGGACTAGTCCAAGGTATCGAATCCTTTCGCTCTGATGGTGGAACAAGCGCCCCGACTGTCAAGTCCTTCGTGTCGCCACAGCTTTACAAAGGTACATATAAGGCTGAGGTTGATGCAGTCATTAACGCCTATGGTCCTGGATGTCCTCAAGAGCGTCTCGAGTTCTTGCTCAGCAGCGGAATTGAGCTCAAGCCTCAGAATCCGGTACCTTACTGGGGCGTTTACAACAAGATATTTGCGGCTCTCAAGCAGCTACGTGAAGCTAAGCCGTGGAATGATGCGCAGCATGAGGCCATCGATACCATTACTAGGGCACCTGGCGGAGCTGCCATTGTTACCGGGCCGGGAGGTACGGGCAAGACCGAGTTGATCTGTCACATTGTCCAATTTGCGATAAGATGTGGTCACTATGCCGTAATATCTGGCACGAGAAACGACACACTCGATGACATGGCTGTGAAGCTTGATAAGATTGACTCGTCTCTCAAGCCTATCGGGGCCTATTCGACCTCTCAGGAAACCCTAGCTTCTTTCTACCAAGCTGGAGGCCATAGTAATGGAGTTGCCACCCAAGGAAGCCAGCTTTTGATGAAGACATTTGATACTATCGAGACCGATAACAGGAAGAGTCGCCGCGCTCTTCCACAATTCTCTGTCCTTGGCAGAGTGATGTACAATCTGGAGACACGAGCACCATTGTGTCGCCGTTTGAGGTCTCGCGATAGGTGCGATCGATCACAGCCATATATTGATGTCCGCAGCTACTTCCGTGATCGTCTCCATCTACTTCGCGACAACCTCCATTCGAGACACGCATCTTGGACCAACGGAGAGGGTGAGAAGGATATGATCGAGCAGGTGAGAAAGTCATTTGTTTCCTCTCTCCACATTCAAGATACTGACATGCTCATAGGCCTACAAGATCCTCCGTGCTGAGGTCATGAGTGAAGCCAGAATTATCATATGTACCAACTATGTATCCGGCAATGCCGAAATACAAGCCCAGTTTGCTTTCCAGGGTAGAGTCTGGATCTTCCAAGATGAAGCCCAGTCTATGACTGAGGCATCTGCACTTATGCCACTTTGTCTGAATACTGCTTCTCAAACAGGAGAACAAAGCAGAAAAGTCGTCATGCAGTTTTTGAGTGGTGATTTGAATCAGCTGCCTCCCTTCACGAGCGCAAGGAAAGGCGAACACAACACGGTCAACGAATTCAGCACTCAGAGGGAGATCAGCCTGATGGAGCGCAAGTTGAGAACTTCTTTTCCAGCGATCCATCTCGTCGAGCAACGTCGTGCAGCAGAGGTCCTCATGCGTGGAGCCAACATATTCCACTATGCCGGAAGACTAATCACCCCTCGGCACCCCGATCTGGAACCACAGTCTCTGAATCTGATTCCTCGTATCCTCGGAACCACGATGCCGCCCCACTATTCCGATGAGAAGAGGAGGATGGCATGGATAGAGATCGACAGACCGGTGTACGAGAACAAGTTCACCGGGTCGCGTGCAACCCCCGCCAATGCCGCCGTGGTTCGTAAAGTCCTCTTTGAAGTTCGCGCGACATATGGCAAGGGGACGAACAGGAAGGCCATGTTGGCTACACCATATAAGCGACAAAAAGAATTGTATCTGAGCATCTTCTGCGAACTCAAAAGCATTCATGGCTGGACCGAACAAGAATTCCCTCGTCTTTGCACTATTGACTCTCTGATCGGTCGTGAAGCCTCGTTGGTCATTCTCGACCTTGTCAATGTTGGCACCGAAGGCTTCCTACGTGATGTTCGTCGATCATGTGTGGCATTTACACGCGCCAAAGACATATTTCTTGTGATAGGTGGCAGATTCCCTTTACCACCTCGAGATGAGCTGGTCGAGCCAAGGATTCTGGTTGATCCTGTTTCTGGAGTCAAGATCGAGGCTGACATGTCTCGCCCCCTGGCCTTTTACTACTCTTTCTTCAAGGCTAACGGATTGGTCTACCCGAGAAGCATAAACGGCATTGAAGCGATCAACATCCCCGCCGATCTCAGACTTGTGGGAAGAGATTGCGACGACGACGCCGCTGAAAGGAGTTTAGAAAGAATGTAAGCGACGATAAGGAGGAACAATATGGTTCCGAGGGCTGGGAAATGGTTGATGTATTGGCTTGTGAGATGGAGAAGTCGAGTATCTGACAGTCGTCTGATCATATCCTGAAAGCATGCGTGGTCCAGTGTTGTGGCCGGTGTTGATAGGAGTCTGTGAAGTGGCGAGGAAGGGGATGATTGAGATGAGAGATCTACCGAAGTGGGATTCATGTCGTGGTGGATTATGAAAGTCCCTGGTGAAGAGAGCAAGTGGTTAACTTTGGACTAAGCAGCAGATGAGATAGACTATACAACGCCGGGTTTGACAGTATCTTGACCGTAACATATACCGTGATGTGAACAACAAAACGCATGCGCGTGACCATCCAGACAAGCAAGGCCATATATACATAAGACCAGAGAACGAATAAATCGAGCACATAAGCTCGTCATCGATACATCAAGCACCACCTACCCCACCGGCGCCTGTCCCCGTTTCCTCAGGCTGGGTGTAAAAACATCCAAATCCCCCTCCCCAGCAGCCCCTGCACCCTTCCCCTTCGGATCCAGCACCGTCGCACCAGCAAAAGGGCTCCCGTCCTCCTCCCTCGGCGTGACGAACGCCTTCCTCGCACTCCTCTCCTGCCCTCCACCTCCATCATCATCAATAGCTGCAGAAGCCAAAGGGTCATGACAGTAGATCGCAAGGAGCTTATCAACGACTTGTCGCACGAGTTCAGTGGTGTGCGGGTGTTGGAGGGGTTGAGAAGAGAGGTGCGCGCGCAAGGCGAAGAGGGCGCCTTTGTACGTCGTGTGGTAGATGAGTTTGTATTCTTCGTCTTTGCGGGATTGCTGGGGGTCTTGGGGTTGGAGGGTTGTTGTGGCTGCTGGTAGAGAAGAAGAAGCTATTGTGTGGTTGGGATTTCCGGGAGACGGCTGGGGGGGTTTCTGCTGCAGCTGTTGTAGCTGTTGTTGTTGTGACTTCTTTGATTTCGACTGCGATAGCCCGTATAGCCTCATACCCGCCATGACGAGGCGGGACACGAGATCTTTGTTCTTGGTCTCGATGTCTGCGTTTAGGAGCGATGACGACTTGGATGACTCGAGTGCGGCGGGTACACTCTGTACTCTTGCCAGACCCGACCTCTTGCTTGGTTCGGCTTGTGTCGTTGAAGCGACTGAGCTCTTGCTCAGAGAAGTCGTCGGTCGGTTAACGCTCGATGACCTCGACAAAGGCCTTGTTTGCATCGGCACTGTACCGCCATGAGAAGACGTGAATGGTCTGGTTGATGGATATGATGCGCTGCGGGACTCCAAGGCATGAGATGTCAGCTCTCTCAGACTGGGCATCGAAGGTCCCGTGGCGGACGCCGCTTGCACGCTTTCGCCGGGTGTCGATCTCATGCGTTTGCGAAGGGCATCTGCCTCGGTGAATGTGTCGTTGATGGATTTCCTCTTCAGGGACGTTGATGTTGCAGACGTCGATAGTTTCGCGTTTGCTTTCTGGTTATTCTCTACTGAGGAGAATGAATCCGGCAGGTATGTCGCTGAGATAGCAGTGGCATTGTCCGTTGGTCCATCGTCAATTGCACTCGGTGATCGGGGCGTTGCTATCGGTATCTGCTCGAGGCGCTTATATAAGAGATCCGAAGACAGCGTAAGGGCATGCAGACGGAACGACGTCGTCCCATCACCGGCATCACGAGCGCCCTGTGACGACCGAGGTGGCGTCGGCGGACATGATAGTGGCGAAGCATTACTCGACGCAACGAACAACACCTCCGTGATTCGAGGTTGCTTCAACGATAGCGACACATCAATTGGATTGATGACTGCCGCCAAGACTCCCAGTGGCGATTCCGGTCCAGCGGTATGCCACCATTCTGCGTCTTCGTCTGTCCCAGCAGAGTCGAAGAAAGTCTTACTGAACCAGTCTTCTGTACTTTCGTTCTGTGTCCAGACATCGATCACAGGTCCATGAATAACAGCCAGGGGGATCCGAGAGGGATCTACGAAAGCCAGAAAGCGTAGTTGAGAGCCGGGCGGTAGAAGAGATCCAGATGGTTTTGAAGTCTCGGGAGTGCTGAAATGAATATCTAGCACGAGTGTGAGTGATCAGACGAATTGAAATGAGGCAAACATATTTACCTGTTACCGAATGATTACTACTAATAATAAGATCGCCCTTCCACACTTCCATGTCTGGTGCCGCACCTTTTGTTGTATGAACAGCAGACGCGAGGAGGTCGAGATGACGCGTTCGGTAAAGCGCGGTCGCACATGACTCGGTAGATTGATCGGCGCAGCGCGAGCCCGAAACATTACTACCACATACTTATAAATGCAATAGCAAGAGATGCGATATGATGCGAAGACGTATATACTCGTTATTGACTGGTATAACGAGGTCGATACGGAACGGATGGGTGCCAGACTACAGCAAGCGGTCTCTCCACGTACAATGTACAACAACACCAACAGTAATATCAATGACACGAAACGGAGCATATTATTTTGGTGTGTGCTATATTTCTTCTGGCGCTTTATACAAAACGTGGTCCACGGCTGCACACAAAGATTCCATACATCATCCACAACGTTACAACCTTCTTCACAACATCCTTCACGAACAAGTCGCAAATTTTAAAGAAGAATCTCGCCAACCTTGTCCTCGAGACCATCGGCCTTGTACTTGGAGAGGGCAGTTTGCACCTCACCGTTGGGGCCACAATACTTCTCAACTTGCTGCGGCGCACGACCGACGAAGGTCTTTGCGTCAAGGAGAGTGTCAAGCTCGGCCCAGACAGGCTCGAAGAACTTGGTGACACGAATGCGGTCGATGAGGTCGTTGGGCTTGCCCTCCATCTTGACGGCGGCAGAAGCCTGGTGAGAAAGAACACGGATCTCCTCGTGTGCGTCTTGGCGGGAGACGCCCTTCTTAACGAGAGCCATGATGATGTTCTCGGTGGCCATGAAGGGGAGTTCTTCTTGAAGACGAGACTCAATGCGCTTGGGGTAGACGACAAGGCCGCTGAAGATGTTGTTCATGAGAATGAGAAGGGCATCAGCGCAGAGGAACATCTCAGGAATGTCGATACGGCGGATGGCCGAATCGTCAAGAGTGCGCTCCATCCATTGTGAGGCATAGGTGGAGATGAAGTCAGCGTGGAGGTTACCCAGGCGGCTATACGAAATAATGTCAGTCAGAGATCAGCACTTTGAGAGTATGAACATTGCTTACCGGCCGAGGGAGGTGAGACGTTCCGAGCGCATGGGGTTTCTCTTGTAAGCCATGGCAGAAGAACCAATCTGATCCTTCTCGAAAGGCTCTTCAATCTCCTTCCAGGAAGCCAAGTGGCGAATGTCGGTGGAGATACGCTGGCAGGTAGCACCAAAAGCGCAGACAGCGCTGGCAACCTCGAGGTCAACCTTTCTGCTGTACGTCTGGGTGGCGATTGGGTAAGCACCGGGGAACCCGGCCTTCTTTGTGACGAGCTCATCAAGCTGCTCGACCTTGTCATGGTCACCATCGAAGATGGCAAGGAAAGAGGCTTGAGTGCCGGTGGTACCCTTGACACCACGGAACAACAGCTCATCGCGAACTCTCTGCATTGCCTTCAAGTCCATGACGAGGTCCTGAATCCAGACGCACGCACGCTTGCCGACAGTGGTAAGCTGAGCGGGCTGCAAGTGAGTGTAGCCCAAGCAAGGGAGGTCCTTCCACTCCAATGCGAATTGGGAAAGCTTGTCAATGGCGGACGCCATCTTTTTGAGGATGATGTCCAGACCGTCACGCATGAGGATGAGATCTGCGTTGTCGGTCACGTAGCAAGAGGTGGTACCCCAGTGAATCTGACCGGCAGCAGCAGGAGCAGCAAGACCGTAGGTGTGAACCCAAGCCATGACATCGTGCCTGTAGTATTGTTAGAGACTTGCAGTCGCGATATGCCTTGTTTTATCTACGAAAGCGTCCTTGTATCCGGAACTTGGACAATCATCTTATAATTCACAATTCACTCATGTTGAATACACGTCAAGGCGAAGTAATTGAGAAACACATGAGAAGGAAAGACTTGCCTTCGTCGTGCCTCCTCCTTAGCAGCAATGGCAAACTCCTCGTCCTTGACAAACTGGTTGGCCTTCATCTGGGCGAGGGCCTCATCGGTGATGGGCAGACCCAACTCCTTCTGAGACTCCATAAGCCAGACCCAGAGTTGCCTCCACGTGCCCACGCGCATGCGCGGGGAGAAGAGGTGCTTCATGTCCTGGCCTAAGCGGACATGATCGTCAGCACTATCTCATGCACGAGATGCATACAATCAAAAGAAGAAATCTGGAAAAAGCGGTGATATGCGTCATAGGGAACACTTTTTTTTTGTTTCGTTTTCGAGTCTCCATGAGGCTATCAGAGCGATGGAAAGGCAAAGATACTTACTCGCATAGCGAAGCTCCAGGGGATGCCTGAAAGTATCGAATTGGGAAGCAGTGTCGGAACTCATTTTGTACTGCGCGGCTGTTGTTGGTATAGAGAAAGTGGACATGGTGATGGCCGGGTTGAGACGACTGCGGGAACAAATCCGAAAAGAGTTGGCGGGGTGGCTCGGGCTTAATCGATAAGAAAAATTTCTCTGGGCTTTCTGGCTGCAAGTAGATAAGGTATATATGTCCGAGAAGAATGGAACGGAAGCAGGCAACGCGGACGAGAAGAACGAGAGGGAAAAAGATGTAAGTAACAGCAAAGGTCGCGGGTGAAGATCGCCAATGTCAATGAAAATGCTGTGCCGTATATCGGCGGCAGGATACAAGACACGTGAGGGTCAGCGACTTATGCACAGCCTAAAAAGGGAAAGGAGTGTTGATTGATACTGTGGGGCCTCCACTCGATTTCACATCTTCTCCGGTCTAGGATTGGATCAATCAGCCCTATTCAGACGACATGTGCTCGGATTATTGGTTATATATAAAGTTTGATTCTTGGTGTCAGTTGGGAGGCTGCGAACGGACCGAGGGGCTTATATCCAGCGCTTTTGTCTCCTTGTACATGATTTCAGTTTCAATATCTATGCTGCACTTGCTATTGGCCACCAACAACTGCATGATAACTTGTCTGGGTGTGATTTTCCGCAGTGAACTCTAGACTGCCGCCCATGCAGCCGGCATGCTTAGGTGTGGCCGCGAGGTGGGATATGCTGAAGCGAAGACAGCACCAGGCCAAGCACTGCACCCCGATAGATCTACTCAAGGATGTCTTCACTGATCCAATCTGCTTTCCGGTACGGCAGGGCTCTTCCAAATGCTAGCATCCCAAGGGCAGGGGGCGCGTAAACATAGAGGTGGTGTAAGGATGAGCAAGAAACCAGGAGCGCGATGGTCGCGTAAGACGAAGAGAGACAGGGTCGGCAGTCAGAACTAGGCACAGCAGCCAAGGTGATACATTCAAGCCAGAGGCAGGCTGAAGCGTGCTAGAGAGGAGCATGAGACAACACCGTTCTCGAACAGGTAATCAACGATAGAGCAACAATGCTTCCCTACCTTACCTCAGACTCATAGCCATCCCAATAGTTCCCATGGGGCAGACAGCGACGGGTTTCGTCCATGGTCACGACGTGGCAGCATTTAATTATAATCGGTAATAATGCCAAGGGTATGGTACTGTATGAGAGTGGGCTGTGCTTTGAAGTACGGAGATACACGAGACGCGGTCATGAGGAATTGTCTTGGCAGGGTTCTGTTCGACATCGATGCCTGAGCTGGGCAGGCGGTGACGGCGGATGTCTGGTATGTGACTGATCGCTGAGAGGTGTTTTATTAATTATCAAGGCCCATTTTGTTGTCCTGTCCCGCCCATCTGCCCCGCACCTGCAGTGGTTGAGAAAGATCATTCATCATTGGATTAATTATCAAGAGCACATTTGCGGTGATTCGTCTACAGTATATTCTACAGCGGCAAGCCATCTCTATAGCGTCGGCGTCGTCACTCTGGGCTACTTTACTCTAGTCATTGATAATACTTCAGTTGTACATCTATCTTTTGCCACACTTTGGCTTCTCTTGTATCCTTTTTCCCGTTGTACGAGTTCTCTGGGACATGTCGTCTGAAATGGTCTCTTTATAGCATTCGGGTTTTGTTGTCATCATCATTTCTACACTGGATTGCCCCTCATCCGCCTCATTTGCCCAATACTGTACTTAGCGGACTTAAGAGACTGACAGGCAGAGATTCACATACAACTCACCCGTGTCCATGGATGACGACTATGACGAGCGCGAAGAGGAATTGTCCTCGATAGCAGCCATCTTTCCAGAGCTGGTCCTGGATGGCGACAAGCCTTTCTCTGCCTCGCTTCAGCTTCCTGTGTCACCCTCGACGCCTCTGACAGTGCGCTTCCCTCAAGCACCTCTACCTTCGCCACCGCATTCGGATGATGGGAAGCAGGCATTCCGTCCCGCAACGCTGCCTCTGTCTGAAAAGCACGGTCTGAGCCATCTTCCGCCACTCGATCTGCAGCTGGAACTACCCGAGGGCTATCCCAACAACAGCGCACCTGTCATCACCCTATCCACGCAGCCAGAATGGTTGCCTGCGAAAAAGCTGCGGCATCTCAGCGAGGAGGCAGAAAAGCTGTGGGAGGAGTTTGGGAGATGTCAGATCCTGTTCTCTTACATTGACTTTCTCCAGCAATCTGCTGAGCGAGCCTTTGACTTGCTTGACACTGGGCTTGATCTGTCGCCTGCCTTGCAGCCTGCGCTGGTCGAGTATGACCACAGGACCAAGAAAGAGATATTCGACTTGCAGACTTTCGATTGTGGTATATGCCTCGAGCCCAAGAAGGGGCGCGAATGCCACCGTCTTCGCCGCTGCGCACACGTCTTTTGTAGGGACTGCTTGCAGGAATCTTACAACAACTACATCGCCGAAGGAGACGTGGTGCATGTGAGATGCCTCGACCCGACGTGCGGTGATGAGAGTGGCAACACGACAATCAGCCACCGCCGGAGGAAACGCACAGAGCGCAACTTGCATCCGAAAGAGCTGCTGGACATGGGCTTGGACGAGGCTACCGTTCGCCGCTATGTCGAGATGAAGCGCAAAAAGGCGCTGGAGGCAGATAAAAGCACAGTATATTGTCCGCGTGCCTGGTGTCAAGCCCCTGCGAGGTCCGCCAAATATCCTCCGTTGCCGGCAGACATTCGAGAATATCCCGAGTCAGAGACCGAAGACGAGGCCGACAATGCCGAGACGGAAGCAGAGCCGGAAACAGCAGACGCTGAGAAAAAGCCCAGCTCGACTTCCGCTGATCGGCTATGCATCTGCAGCAAATGCTCTCTGGCCTTCTGTCGCGTGTGCTACGCTGGTTGGCACGGTGATTTTGCTAGATGCTGGCCGCGTAACCCATCTGAGCTGTCAGACGAAGAGAAGGCCTCGTACGACTATATCAGGACGCATACTTCACCCTGCCCGACCTGCTCGTCGCCGACCCAAAAGACCATGGGTTGCAACCACATGACTTGCTTCCAATGCCGGACCCACTTTTGTTATCTCTGTGGCGCCTGGCTGGACGGCGACAATCCTTATATTCACTTCAACAATGGTGCCAGCGAGTGTTATCAGAAGCTGTGGGAACTGGAAGAAGGTGACGAGGGTCAAGGCAACAACTTTGGAGGTGCCAGGATGTGGGAAGCCGAAGCCAGGCGGGTAGCAGAAGAAGCCGACCGAGAAGAAGCAGAAAGAATGCAAAACGAAGAGAACGAGCGGGCGGTATTGATGGACGCAGAAGACGACGATTTTCCTTTACGCCTGAACGGTGGTCAGATCTTGCCTGAAGCACCCGCCCCTCCTCCCAACCAGCTCGAGCCGGGTCTAGCAGCTCAATTTGCGCGACTACAGATGCGGGAGCAACTGCCTTTGGCCAATGATCATCATCACCACGAGCAACAACCGCCTGCTGGCCAGCGTCAAGCACGCGGAGGAGGAGGAGGAGGAGGTCGCAGAGGCGGCTGGCATCTCCGAGGAGCAGCCCGAGCCCAAGCAAACTTCCAACGCGGCAGAGGGGGAGGGCGAGGAGGCGGAGCAGCAGCAGCAGCAGCAGCAAGAGGCGGTCGAGGAGGTGCTGTACCCGCAGCTGGTCAAATCAACCAAGCAGCACCAGCGCCAGCCATCATCGACGACGAAGCAGCCGCCGCAGCATTCAGACGCTTCGTCGAGCTCGCCGCACGCGACGAAGAAGAAGAATGGGACTCGGACGAGCTGGATGGCGACAACGACGATGCGCGGTGGGAGATCCGGCCGTTGAGGGGCGAGAGGGGGAATGCGAGACGCTGAGTCTTTCTTTCCTGTCTTTTCTTTTCTGATCATCAGAGCGTCTGACAAGACGAGGCGAGGCGCGGCACACTTGTCTCTTGCATGCATGCTTACAGCGGAACCGTTCTTCTTGTCGTTGGCATTCCTGTTTCCTTTTTTCCCATCCTCTGTGCTGGGTGTTTCTTGTTTGTTTATTGCGTAGATACCACACCTCCCCTTCATACCAAATTGGAATATTGCTCATATTGTACCTCTTTACCCTGCCTTACTCAAGCTCAACAGAGCCTTTCTTCAAGTACAAGGGAAAATGGAAGGCTCCACGCAGTGGCGCCGTCGGCGCAGGACAACGCTGGCCCCACATGATCATTCGAGCTCTTAGATGAGGAATCAGATGAAGAATAAGATGCAAGATAACATCGTGTAGTGAGGGGGGTATATGTACGGTTCGTGTTGATTATTCATACAGGTCTTGAAGCAGTGTATATGTGTACATCTATCTGGGGGGTGTTGGTATCGATGCTAGTCGTTAACGTGTCATTTCTCCTTCCTCATGCGCACGGAGACGTCTTGTGTGCGGCGTCGTTACTTCTTCGATCCCTGGATGGCGGTGCTGCGACACGAAGCAGTGCTAGGCGCCGAATACCCGTCCACGTCAGACGTCGTCGTCGGCGGCGGCGGCGGCAGAGACAAGTCCATGATGCCCCGGGGCACGCCTTGGTCGAGTAAGGTGTCGACCTTGAGCATCAATGGCTCGAGGTATCGCGACTCCCTGCCTCTCATGACGGAGAGTCTCTTGACGATGGAAGAGAGGTACTGTCTGCCGTGCGCGAAAGTGTCGCTCGTGTCGCCTGCTGCGCAGCGCAGCACGTCCGCGACACAGCCGCCGATGTCGGAGAGTTTCTGCTCCATGCCGATGCCGTGCGAGTCGAGCGCGAGGGGGTTTGCGTCCTCGGTGATGCGCACTACGCGTCGGGCCAGCTCGACGGGGTACTCGAGACGCATGCCGCCTTGGCCTCGTCCCCAGATCAGACCGTTGCTCACGCCCATTTGCCACACTAGCACGTGCAGCCATTCGCGGCTGACGGAGATGTCGAGGTGTTGCGTCTCGATGATGTTTTCCATGGCTAAGGCCACTGTGTCCAGGGAGCTTTGGGTTTCTGCTAGCCAGGAAGCTGAGCACAGGGCGCGCTGTCGGGTGCCGCGCCAGATTCCGATGAACTTCTGATCGATGGCTGAATACAGGTGGACAAGAGTGACGAAGCCGTTGAGGAGACGCGGATCTTCCGAGTCGAACAGCAGTGGAAGCTCTATCGAAGGCTGAAGGCGGGTGTGTTTGCGACGTTGAATGGCGTATGCTCTGTGATGGACAATCAGCATTTTTGTTTCTGGTCGACAATTCTGTCTGAACAAATCTACCTTTCCGTGATGAACAAGAGCCAGAACAGTCTGCGCTTCCACTGCGCTTCGATCGGATCATCTCTTGCGAGAGCCCGATCGTCGTCCAGATCCATAATCTCAGCAAAGGAAATGGACTCTTGTAGATAGTGCCACGCCTTTTCGCTCCTCTCTCCCTCCTTGTTCCCGTAGTACGCAAAGAGGAAGAAGCTTGTGATGACGGTCAGCGAAGTCGGTTTGCTGATGTAATCATATCGTTGTCGTGTCCGTAGGCATTCCTCAACGAACATGTCACCTTCCGATGACGGCCGACCAGGAAGTGGATCGAACGATGGCAACGGGACAGAAGAGGAAAGCTGGACGATGGTGGCGGCGGATAAGGCGCACAAGAAGGAATGTGTCTCTGGTGTCATGGCAGTTGCGGGACTGTATAGCCGGTGGTCCAGGTATATCTTTGGATCGATGACCGGCATGATAGGAAATAGATTGTTGAAGAATATGTGAACGTAAGGGTAGAAGCGCGCGTTGGCAACATCCGGTAGCATAGGTCGCGATTCCAATGAAGACCACCGGGGTTCCGTCGCAGGCATTGCGGCAGAGTGCCATGTCCCATCGAAGGCGTATGCCGCGGCCAGGAGCGCGGGATCCGTAGGGAGTGGTTGTGGATGACCGTGGGCTCCGGTGGGATAGAATGCGTAGCCTTGAGCGATGCTCGTCGGCGGAAGGGGATGTTCAACCCCAGACCCACCGCCCGGAGACGACTCGGAACTCAGTGACAACTGACTATACCCATCGAGGAACGAGTTCGGGCTGCAAGGAAAATCATTGCTATGCGGCGTGGCTTCATCAATTTCTCGCAATGCGCGCAGAACCTGCGCACTTCTCAATCCCTTGGGGCCTTTCTTCTTGGGTGGCTGCAGATAGCAGCATCTGATTGCTGCTTTCCTGCAAGGTCCGCAAGGACTTTCGCCATTGCATCTGACTTTGCGCTTTCGACAGCAGTCACATGCTCGCCTGATCGAACTGGCTTGTTTAGTTGCAGAATGCCTTGTCTCTCCTGTCTCTTGAGGCATACGATCGGTGGATGTAAGCCAAGCATATGTGGGGGCACGTCGATGTGGAAAGATGATGAGTGCTATTCCGGCGATAGGCGTGTGAAGTGTACATAAAGAGGAGGCAATTCAATCAACGACCATATAAGCCATGCATGCAGTTCGCGACGGCGATTGACCAACAGAAGCTCGAGCCGTCAAAGAGCAATCCGGTGATGAACGAAATATGTGGATTTCCGCAGTCGCAAATCCTGGACCGTCAGAACTCTGCCACAATAACTTATCGTGAGGTGATCTCATGTTTAGTTGCGGGGAAGGCAAGTGTACAATGCTGTACAAGTGGAAAAGAGTTCATGCGATCGCGAGCCTAATGCAAAGTAAAGCATCAGCACTAACCGGGTATGGTGTGTTCGAACCCTATACGATTCTCAACGAAGCGAACATCGCTTAGCCATGGCAGGGTCTCCCGAGTACATGGACCTGCGCTGGAGTCAAGTCCATCCGCCCCAAAGCCCCTCCTGGGCGGAACCAAAAGCAATAAAAGTATTGCGCGATATCAATAGCACAGTTACTTTGGTGAGCGTGCTTCATGATTCGTTTTTAGCGCCATTTTATAGCTGCCTGTGGTAGCCATCTGTGGGTGTTCGGCGTCTAACACTGCCACCGAGAGGCCGGACATCCCGGTGAGTCCGACGAACCACCGAAGGGTTGGTTGACCGTTGCGCGTGTGTTGATTTCAGTAAGCCCAACTTGAACAAGAGCCGAGAGGTACGAGTGTTTTTGGGATCGAGAAACCGCAGCAATCGATTGTTTCATCGTATCAACTCGGCTGCTGAGCGTGCTGCTGTTGGAGTTGCTGCTGTGATTGGTGGTAACCGCCCTGCTGGTAAACGGGATCCTCTTCTCTCACTATATCAACGGCGATGCTGCTCTCGACGAAATCCTCAAGTTCTTCACTGACCGTCTTGAGCTTTTCTTTGACGCTGGACGTGCCTTCGAAGCCCACAATGTGCCGGGCAGGAGGATTGTCATGTCCGCCAATAGCGGCAACCGCATGCACCGTCTCGGCGACCAATTGATCGCGCAAGGGCTTGTGAAGTGGAGCATAGACGCTGTTGACCGTGTCGGCCTGAAGCTGATCGCCCACGGTGGGCTCCTCGGTGCCCTCTAACTTGTCGAGAAGACTGGCCAGGATGTCGCGAAACAGCGGTGCAGGGTTGCTGTCGGGAGCGTAGGCTGGCAAAGGAGGTACCGAGGTGATTTTATTCGTCAAGACGGCGATTTCTATGTTGGGCTGGATGATTGTCATTTTGATGTTGAATGGCGCGACCTCGTAGGCCAGACTGTCGCAGTAACCCTCGATGGCCCATTGGCTCGAGCAGTAGATGCCCAGTCCAGGGGTGCCCAAGTGACCCGAGAGCGCTGAAAGCATCAAGACGTGCCCGTTGCGCTTGGTCCTGAAGCTGGGAAGAATCGCCTTGATCACATTGACGGGACCGAAGAAGTTTGTCTCGAACTGGTCGCGCACGAGGGATTGTGTCCTTCGACTCTGCGCCAGCTCTTCCACTGTGCCAACCACCGTCTCAGAGGTGCAGCAGAAGAGGATGTCGATGCGGCCATAGCATTGCAAGGCGTCTGCAATCGCGCTCTGGCAGTGTCCCATATTCCGCACGTCCAGTCCCACGACTCTCAGCCGTCCCTGCCATGCCTCTTGCCCTTTGACTTCCTGTAGAAACTCCTTGAACTCGCGCGATCGCTCCTCGTCCTTTTCGAACTCGACAGGCCGCACGCCGGCGACTATGTAGTCTCCATGGTCCAAGAGGTAGCGCGAGAGCGACACGGCGACGGGCGAGTCTCCGCTGGTCATGAACCACACCCGCGGAGCATTGTGGGCTGGGAACTTGGGCAGTCGAGGAGGTTTGAAGTCATTTGCCGGGGAAGTCATTGTGCGACCTCATCCCGGTCTGTGGGGGTTTATTGCTGTGATAAGAGAGAGACGGATGGGTTTCTTGTCCGATGTGATATCATGGATTCAGACGGTGCATTCATCCATCGGCAGACGATTGTCCAGTTCTCGGCTTTTGCGTGTAGGGGAAATGTGGTTTTGCGGGGTATTTGTTTCATGTACAGAGCACACCCTTGCTATTCATGATTTATATTGTGATGATGGCTAAGTGGTGGTCATAGGTGGTTCTCGGTAGCAGATGTCGTTCGTCCTCGAATTTGTTATCAGAAACTAAGTGATGCTTACTACAGACATGGGCTATGGGCAATTATCAAGCTGGGTCGATGGACACGACAGTTTGCGAGATGTCCACCATTAATCGCTCGAGTCGCATGAACAATCACATATCGATATACAGAGGCTATGGTGAACTACTTTGGAATTTGCATTGGGTATCGTTAGCAATCGAGCGTCTGCCGGAGCCAGTAAATCTACTTGACAGCCACGTTCTCAAGCTGCGTAAGCATCGTGAGCATAGACGATATCTTGAGCTTGAACATGGGGGGTTGCAATCGTTCTCGTTCATCTTCCCTGCCATTACTCCCTCAAGAGGCCGGCGTCGCTGGGGTCGCAGGAGTCATAGGTGATGTCGGGGAGGTGGCATTCCTGCTTCTCTTCTTCCTTCTCTCACCAGTCTTGGACCTCTTGACCAAAGGCTTTCCTTCGGCCGTCGCAGCATCAGCCTTGGCTTTGGCCGCAGTTGTTGACGCAGCGAAGGGCGTGGCTCCCAACGCATTCCTGCTTTGCTCGAGCTTTCTGGCAATCTCTGCCTCCTTGGCTTTGGCGGCTTCCAGTTCGGCCTGTTTGGCACGCAGCCTCTCTTTGGTCGCACTGAATATGAAATTGCCTGGCTCTCCGCGTAGGGGATTTTCGTCCATGTACTCGTCCCCGTAGCGCGTCATCATCTGCAAGCTTTCGAAGAGAGCGAATGAATCTCTCGGATCGGGTACTTGTGCGGCAGTGGATGCGACGGAAGGTGCTTGGGGATTGCCCTCGAGCGCAGCCGCAGTGTTCGGCTGAGAGACATGATTGCCTGGTGGAGCGATGCTTCCTTCCCGACTTGGTTGCAGTCCTGGCGATTGCGTCGATGTAGCTGCTTTGCTTGGGGCTGGTGGGAAAAATGTGTAGCCAAGGGCGGGCGTGAAGATGGGCAAGGGTTCGGCCAGCTCTGCCAATTTGCTGAGCGAGTTCATGGCCGAGAGCTAGACCTGTCAGTTGTGATTGATCAAGTGGTGCAACATGGAACTGTCCTTACCATGTGGTTTCCAATGATGTCAGACACCGATGGCGCCTGGTACATGTTCTCGCCCACGATGTAATATGTGCCGAGCACGGTGATGTCGTCCTCGCGCGGTGTCCTCTTCCTCCGCTCTTGCTTCCTTATGACCCAGATGCCCGTATCCACTACTTCGGCATCTTCCACCTTCTGTGGCTCGCCCACGATCATGTACTCGACGCCATTCATGGACTTGAGTCTTGTCTCGAAGGCCTCGCGCTTGTTGCATATTTCCCACGTGCGCATGTCATTCTGCGCTTGCTCCCACAAGAGGCCATTCTTGCTGGTATGATCGAAGAAGGGCGACTCTCGAATGATAGGATGGACAGTGTCTGCGCTGATGCCGCCCCACCACTGGATCACTTCTGGACGTCGGAACTGAACTTCATCCAAGGGCGCATTCTGGTACTTCCCTGTCATGGCGCAGAGGACACGGGCGCATGACTCTCCGACGACTGAAAGTCAACAATCAATGACCTTTTGTGTATCAGCGGAGCGCGGGGGAATTCTCCCCAAAGCTGATCGCCGTCAAGACGTGACAAGGGCAGGAATAAGGTTGTCGGCCGTCGGCACTCGTGCTCTTAGCGTGCGGGTCAAACGGAAAACATCGGCAGGGTCTGAGAAATTCCAGAAGCAGATGATGCCGGAGAATAATGACTGATGGAAGATTAATTCATCCATCTTCTGACATGTGTGCGACCATATTCTTGCCATCCTCATCGTGAATTCAGAGTGGCACGCCTGGCATTGCACGATCTCTCCTTGTCTTCTATGTCTTTTGTGTTGGCCTGGAGCCTAGAATATCATTCCCTATCGGTCCTGCCTGATTGATAGAATACATCATATATCCTGGTACCAAGCTTTTCAATGCACCCGCCGCGCCTGCTTTTCCTGGATGCATATGACTCCTTCAGTAATAATATAATCGTCCTCCTTCAGGAACAACTCAATGCGACAGTCGAGACGATCCACATAGACGACGAGCGCTTTGCCACCGACGATGATGCGCACTTCCATACATTCCTGAAAGGCTTCGATGGCGTCGTAGCCGGCCCAGGTCCTGGCGATCCTCGAAACCCAGACCATCTGGGACTCATCGGCAGACTTTGGCATGTACCAGATGCCATCTGTCTCCCAGTACTGGGCATATGTCTTGGTTTCCAGAGCCTTGCCCTGGCGTTTGGTGGATCGGCTGAGAGACTTGTCGAGCCACGCCATGGTCTGATTACTGAACTAACACATTGCGATAATGGCATCTTCAGAGGTGTTGGAAGTGTGGATGCGACACAGTATCATTCACTGCATGTTCGATTAGATGGATCGAAACTTGCGCGCACGCGAGATCAGTTGTGGCAACCGACAGAATCATGTCCGAAACTGGCTCCCCTGGCCTGGGACCTGTCAGATCAGCGCAATGGCCCAGTACTGATGGCGTTGAAGCATAGCGACAAGCCATTCTGGGGCGTACAGTATCATCCGGAATCCATCTGTACCAATGCAGCTGGTGCAAGCGTTATCAAAAACTGGTGGTTCGAAGCACTAGCATGGTCATTCCAGCAGGCAGCGGCAAAGGCCGTCGCCTTTGGCCCGCCCATCAGTGCAAGTCATGCGTTTGACACGGATTCCAGCGATTGCAGTGAATCTGAGGGACACGACTCGAGTTCGAGGTCATCACTCGATATCACTTCTGGCTTCACGCTTCCGACTGCGCATAGCACGCCGGTAGCGACTCGAGACTCGTCTAGAGTGCGACAAGAACGACGAAGTGAGAAGCGCACGGTAGCTTGGAGGAGCATTGGTACTGAGGGAAGTGAAGTATCAGCTACTGTGCTTCTCAGTGCACTCCAAGATGTCCAAGGAAGGATCATTCTACTGGAGTCTGGCACAAAGCATGGCGTGCCTGTGAGGCCAGAGACTGGTCGATTTAGTATCCTCGCATGCTTGGATGGGACACCGCTGTCCATAACATATTCCACAAGCCGAGGGACAATCACGAGCACTCTGCCTGGAACGACAAGTGAAGTATCGGGTTCCATAGAAGATGTCTGGACAACTATCGACAACTTTATGGACAGTAATCGGGCCGTCGATGGGCCCGAAGTATTGCCCTTCTGGGGTGGTCTTGTCGGTTTTGTCTCTTACGAAGCAGGATTACAGACCATCGATGTACAGCCTTCGCCAGTGTCAGAGCGACATCCGGATGTCTGGTTCATTCAAGTTGAGCGTAGTGTCGTCATCGACCACGTCGAGGACAAGATATTTATTCAAACCATACGCGATCATGACCATGACTGGGTACGGCACACGGTGTCTGTCATTGATCACAGCATACACTCTGTGGCTCTTCCGACGAATAATGGCGACGCGTTTATCTCCAAAGACTCTGCAAGGGAACAGCAACATGAGTCACTACAGGAATCGATGGTCTCCACTCCAGCACGAGACGTCTACTCCCACAAGATTGATACATGTCAGTCTGGCATCCGGGCTGGCGACTCGTACGAGCTCTGTCTTACTGATCAAACTACTGTGACTTTTGCCCAAGGTGCGCAGCCCACTGCTTGGGAATTGTACGGTCGACTCCGCAACATGAATCCCGCACCATTCGGCGCGTATATGCGATTCAAGGGTGGCGAAACGCATGAGGATATTACGATCCTGTCTAGCAGTCCCGAGCGTTTCTTGTCCTGGTCAAGGACAGGGAAATGCCAGTTTCGACCGATTAAGGGCACAGTGCTCAAGACGGATGACATGACACGCGAAAAGGCAGAATCAATACTGAATAGCGACAAAGAGCAAGCGGAAAACCTGATGATTGTCGATCTTATCCGACACGATCTGCACGGAGTGGTTGGACCTGGTAATGTGCGCGTGGAAAAACTGATGCAAGTCGAGGAATACGAGACGGTGTATCAGCTGGTCTCTGTCATAGAAGGGCAACTTCCCTCTACCTCTCGATCCTTCAATGCTTCTGGCGAGAAGAATAACAAGGCCAGAACCGGACTGGATGTGCTCGCCGCTTCACTACCTCCTGGTTCAATGACGGGTGCGCCAAAGAAGCGCTCATGCGAGATTCTGCGGGATATCGAGGGAAGCGCGAGGAGCTTGTACAGCGGCGTTATAGGGTATTTCGATGTCGGCGGTGGGGGTGACTTTTCCGTGGTCATCAGGACGGCGTTCCAATGGAGTGACGAAAAGAAATGGCGTCTGGGTGCGGGAGGCGCAGTGACTACTTTGAGTACTGCTGACGGAGAATACGAGGAGATGATGGCTAAGAGGGCCAGCTCTCTCCGGGCGTTCTTGCCGGAGTGAGGCTTATTTGCACGCACTGGAGTTATTATTGGGGGTACTGTCCTTTTTCAACACGATGTGTTTGTTATATACCACATTTGGACTCGAATGCTCAACGCATATAGATTTGTTTTTCTCTGCAGACTAAATGCATCGTATACAGATGGACGCCATCAGAAGACATCGTTTTTGTCTTTTGCCGATTCTTACAATCGCCTCAATCCGAGACCACCCCAATGTCGACCCAAGCACTATATCCGGCGGACCTACTATTCCCACAACGCTCTTCGAACATCCATCGGCAGAGCGGACGATCTTCTTGTCTTTCAACGGGGCGCTTGTCCTGGCTCTGGCCATGAATTGACTTTCGAAGGTTCAACGCTTGACGTCAGCACGTACAACAGGTCTTCCAAATCATATAGATAGAGGTGAAAGAGGACACAGAGTCTAAGCAACGATTGAATTCCCTTTTTTTTCTTGCGTAGTATTTTTATCTGTACAGAAAACTATCCAACTACACCTTTCTATTACTACTGAAGAAAAGAATCAAAGACAAAATGGCCGCCGCAGCTCTTGATCTCACTCGCAATCTGGTATGTTGACTATCGTCTTTACCTGATCTGTCTACTGCACTGAGGATGAATGTACCACACGCGACGTACCACACCGCTCCATGTCCTCGTCGCGCCTGCATGAATCCGTCCCGAGTGACGGACAGAGCCCCTCCAGCACTCAAGCACCAACTTCCCTTCTGCGCCGCATCTGCCTCTATCCGCCCTCGATACTCAACCCCCAAACCCCAGACCCTCCAGTGCTGGTGGTCTGCTCCACAATGGCTCCGTGACTGATGATGGTGATGTATAACCATAGTCTCTCTACTGCATCCCCGCAGCGTGGGTCCTGAGCATCATCCCGCACTTCTACGCCGCCAGCCTCGGGAAGTTCGACAACAAGTACCCTCGGGGTTACATCAAGGCCGTCGAGGCCGATCAGGCCGTCGACAAAGGTATCTATCCATTCCCATCCCCATGCCTGCCTACCCCTCTGTGTCCTCCCCCCCCCCCCTTCCCCACCCCCAGGACACAATAAAGGCGCAAAACTCGGACTGATCAAGCGCACAACAGCGACGAAAGGCAAGATCCTGCGCGCCGAAGCAGCGCAGCAGAACGGCTTCGAGAACGTGGGCCTGTTCGCCGCCGCCGTAGTCGCGGGAAATATCGCCAAGCTGGATAATTGGACTCTGAACGCGCTCGCGGGCGGATATCTGGCAAGTCGGGTGGCTTATAATCTGATTTATATCACCAATGAGACGGATGCTATGGGTGAGTTTTCTTTTTTTTTCTTTCTGTCTTTTCTTTACCTTTTGGGAACGCGAAGGCAGATGGGAGCTGGGAACGATTGGCTGACTCTATGCGTGATAGCGAACGCTCGCACTATGGCTTTTTTGTCGGGCGTCGGAATGATCTTCACGCTGTTCATCAAGAGTGGTAATGCTCTTGTTAACCACTTGTAGATCCGATTGACGCGGTCAGGGTTGGTGGGTCCCGATGGAATGGAACGTCTGGTATGGTAGATTGGCTTTGATCTATAGGATTAATATATGATACAAGTGACGGGTCGCACGCAACGAGATTCACTTGTCAAATCACACGAACGTCATGGCCAGGTTTTGGTCGGATTATACATGAGATTTTCTCGTGCATATGCTGTTTCGTTGCTCTGTCAACCCTGCTGCGTGCATGATCGCATGTTCGTACCGCATTAGGGTTGTATATACATGATAGCACCCGACGCAGAAGCGCCAATGCTCAGCCGAGTCGTCGCATGCCCGCTCCCGCCCCATGGCACGCCTGACATGGGGTTGTTCCTTGGATGTCTTGGTGTACTCTCAGAGCTACCTAGGAAGGGAGGTATGTTTTTGGTCGAGTCTGCTCAACGGCGCCTTGTTGACGGCACATATGGAAATGTCCTCCCCTTTGGGGTACTGAGTCGAAATCCCGTCCGACTCTGTCCACACGGGGTCTCTCCTGTGTGAGCGCCTTTGGTATGATGTGGTCGTGCCAGGTGTCTGCTAGCGCACAAACTCGCTTCCTAGACAGCTGCAGTCACGGAGATAGGGCTCGGTCATCCCTGTGTAGCCTCTTCATGGCGTGTTCCATCCTGTCCGTCGATCTCAAACAAAGGTAACTGGTTTACCAGAAGCGCCAGATGATGAAGAAGAGAATAATGAATCCGAGAGCGGCGAAGGGACCATACTGTAGAGACTGTCAGCACGAAGAGATGCATTGTTGATTCCCTGGTCCAGAAAGAAAAGGAAGACTGACCTGTTTGAGCAACAACTCCCAGTTGATGCGCACAGCCGCACGCTTGTACTTCTTACTCGACTCTCTCAGATCCGAACTCATCTGGCCCATCTTGTCGAGACTGTCTCCACGGTACAACAGATCCTCGAGATTCTTGGACATGATCTGCGTGGTCTCCTTGAGCTGCTGGTCGAGTTTCGTGAGATTGTCCGAGGCGCGCGGGTTCTCGTACGACTTCTTGGTGCGCTGGATGAACGTGTCAAAGTCATTGAATGCATAAGGTCGCAGGCCCCCGGCCCGGTAGTCCTTGTGGGTGTTTATGAACTCGGCCGAGATGTCGTCGAGGTAGATCTGGGCGAGGTGTTTGGGGAATGCGCGCTCGGTGATTGCGAAGAAGACCAGGTCGTCGTGGCGCAGGTAGTGTAGCAGGAAGTTGCCCGAGTCGATGGCGGCGCGCGGCACCGAGTTGTTGGTCAGCCCTCGCACTATCGACCGCTGTTGCGTCTTGAGGTTGGCTATGCTGCCGCCTTCCTCCTGCGTGTGCAATGTTGTGTCAGTAGCCGCCTTACTCTTTAATGCGAAGATAGCACATGTCACAGGGGGGCGGTGTTTGTCTTACGGGTGAGTTCTCCACCGATGCGGCAAGCATTAGCCCGTCCAGACGGACGACCTGTGTGCTGTGAATGGGCATGATGTTTTTTTTTCTGGTTGTGTGTAGTCGGCAAAAGCAGATGATTGCGATTGTGTTTGCTGTTCACCAGTCGTCGAAGCCGATAGGCGCAGGGTAAGGTAGTAATCACTTGATAATAATGAAACAAAGTACCTGCCTTACCTTACTATATGCGGGGACCAGGGGTTTAGTCGCTTTCACTCCGGACAACCTGTCTTTATGTCTGTACTTGAATTCATCATGTCACTGTTCCAGTCGACGACAAGGCAACTTGTTTCATCTAAGAACAATTCTTCGGATAATCCGCCATTATTGAAACTGTGTACACACATAATCTCATCACCATTCGAGCCTTGGTTGGCATGGCTAAGACGTAGAACAATCAAGGTTTGCCCCACAGAACTGCATGGCCGATTCCCACGCTGTGCCTACCAGTACTTTCTTGAGCCACTACAATACTTCCCTTGGATAGTTCTGGGCACATCATAGTGATGCAGTGAAGGACGGTGTTCGACTCTGGCCAGTCATGTCTCATCCTCGAAAAGGACATGGTGTATCCAGGACCAGCAACTTACTCGGTTGGGATCTTGGTTCAGCGAACCGCCTCTTCCCCACACTTCGGGCATGTACAGTACAGTAAGCTTGACATGATCTTCGCGACCAGTATTGATTGAACAGTGATTGAAAACACAACATACGTTTTTTTTGATACGTCAGTCGCTGGCCTACCAAAAGCAAAATTCAAGAAAAGCAATTCGTTGAACCCAAAGCGCAGAGCAGAGTACCGGCTTGGGTGCAGAGATCAATACACAATCCAACGAGATAAAAAGAATTTCACCACCACATTCATCAATCAAGATGGCCCCAAGAAGTCTGCAACGTCGACGCACGCATAATCTGCTCCTGATCTCGAAACTCTTGAGCCAAAAGGAGTCTGCATCGCCATTCACTCTGATCATTGATAGTCTGGAGCAGTCTGGTCAACCGCTCATTCGCGAGTATATCAAGCGTGCAAATGTGAGAAAGCCAAGACATTGCTATCCGTGCAGAAGTGAATAACTCTGACATTTACCCATGTAGACTGCACGGAATCAAGTCATATTCGTGTCATACCAGACGCTACGGAAGCCTCGTGGTGCTGACATATTCGTCCCAGCATGGAGGGAAGGGTTCGCCACTGTGCAGAGGCAGATTGTGGCGCATCTAAGCGCATCACCAACACAACGTAAGTCCATATGATCAAGCCTGCTCCGAAGATTGAGTCTAACAGGTCAAAAAGGCAAAGTTGTCATATTCGACAGTCTCAACACCCTCTGCTCGGATCCGATGATCTCATCGAATCTTCCGGCGGCTTTGTCGTCGTTCATATCCCCCACGGTCTCTTTGCTGGCACTCTATCACGCTGACATTCCTATTGCGACATCGATACTTCAGTCAGCACCTTATAGTCCACAACCCTTGACGGTATTGAGATATCTAGCTACGACCATCATGACGACGCACTCAATTCATCATGTACTATCACGAAAGGCTGCTCGGGATCGTAGCGTCGCAGAGCCAGTCTTCGGCCTCGAGGAAGACATCGAAGGTATCCTTGTCGGTCTGGGTGGCAATGGACCCGAGGGACTCGTGCTCGAGATGGAGTATAGACGCAAGTCAGGACGAGGAGTGCGCGAGTGGTATTTTCTACCTCATCCATCCATCAAACCCGCCACGTCATCACAACAGACCTCTAGCGGTGGCAATGTGAGCAGGTTCAGAGAAACGGTGATACTCCTCGAAGATCAGCCGCTATATAGACGACCCGAGGAAGAGAATGGCAAGGGAGCGGCCGAGGACGATGGCATGGACGTCACGTTTGAGCTCGGTCTCACAGAGAAGCAGAGACGAGATCGTGAGGGTGTTGTCCTGCCTTACTTTGATGCTCAGAAGGGTGGAGGAGAGGGTGGTAGGATCCTCTACGACATGGGGGTCGAAGACGACTTTGACGAGGAGGAAGACGAGATATGATTACCTAGTAATAGCATGCATGAGACGTTCGCATATCACCTATACCATTGCGTATCAAGATACTCCGGGGTAGATTCTCCGACGAATGCCAAGATTGAGCTTCCAGCATAAGGTAGTGTTCACTCTACAACTCTGGTATCGATAACAATCATCATCTATTGCACTTGTCTCATACTTCAATACCATTCTACATCGAAAAAGTCACCTCCACCACATGTATCGTTGAAGCGCGGCAATCCATCCATAGTCGCACATCGACCCCCCATCACACCGCGTAGGCACAGAACATATCACACACAACACGGCAGCATGTCGTCGCGCGCGCCGAGGGAAGAGACGCCCGGAGGAGGAGACAGAGGGCGCGGTGATCGCGACCGAGACAGTCGCAGGGAACACCACAGCTCGGAGAATTGGCGAGGCGGCTCAGGAGGACGGCGGGGCTCAGAGCGCGGGAGCGGAGGACGAGGAGGAGGGAGGGATCTCGAGCGAGGCGGGCGACGAGGTAATGAATGAGCCATCGTCTCGTATCAAAGGAACTAGTCAAGAGAGTGAACTAATATGTTCTCTTCAGATGATCCCAGAGACCGTCATCGAGAGCGATCACCGACGCAGAACGCACGCTACCCTCCCCAAAGACACGACTACTCCCAACCCCCACGACGAAGCAACAACGAAGACGACAGTCGCAAACAGCAGCAGCAGCAGCGCTCTTCACGGCCACCCCATCACCACCAAGGACAACAAAACGACCAGCCGCATCGCGCGACGTTCGCCGACGCAGCTCGTGAGATAGACATGGAAGAAGCAGAAGAAGAAGAAGAAGAAGGCGCAGCCACAACAACAACAACAGGAGACAACAACCCCGAAGAAACGCGCGAACAAAAACTCATGAAGAAAATGATGGGCTTCACCAAGTTCCGATCGACGAAAAACACCAAAGTGCCGGGCAACGACAAGAATTTCGCCATCAGGAAGGATAAGCAGATCCAGTACAGACAGTACATGAATCGTACTGGTGGATTCAACAGGCCGCTGTCGCCTAGTAGGATGTGAGGCATTCGTGGTCGATGAAGGGACATTATTCATCACTACTGGATGGGGGACATGGAGGGACGAGGATAATAATCATAGGAAAAAGATTCAGCGTGGAGTTTTACGGCGCTGGAAGATTTCGATGGGTCTTTTATTGGGCGACGTCTAGAGAAGGAAAGGAGGCTTCAATTCGACTGCTTGATGCTTCCGCAGAGCAAATCGTTCGTCTCCTTTGATGTTGCTTCTTTACTATTTTGCTACGTCTGACAACATCTCGTTTACCCTTGCACGCGTGGAGTGCGGTGTAGTGGGTATCGAGGTGTGTATCTTAAACGACGCTCGAGCATCTCTCAACAATAACGATTGTGGACGGGGCAGTGGTCTGGCTGAGGTAGACGGTATTATTAACTTATATCGGCCGCTCCGACCTCGGAGTGGATGTAGCACAGATGAAGCCTAGACTGTCATGTCCACTTCCAATACATACGCATCTCAGCTGTCTTCAGCCGGGGACCATACGAAAATCACAAGAGAGATGACGACAGCTTTCTAATCCAACAGCACCAGCCCCGCGCCCCCCCCCCCCCCCCCCAGCGATATAAGCGATACCACGACTCAGCTCCAGCAAACTTCGCTTCCAGATCATGCTAGTAAGACCAGCACTCACTTCCCAATGACAGAGACAGGAGTCAAAGCAGTAGAAGCAGAAGAAGAAGCAAACCCAACCCCCAAAACCCCCAATACGACGCTGGAGAGCGAAAGCCCGCCTCGGACCAGATTAAGTCTGCTCCATCTTCCGACTAGATTTTTGATCTCCGTATCTTCATATCCTCCGTTCGGGCTCACTTTTCTGTTTACTTCTTCGTTATCACCGCGGGCGCTAGCAGATCCAGAACCAGAACCAGAGTCAGAAGCGCCGGAAGTAGAAGAAGAAGTAGAGGAAGGAGAAGCCGAAGCAGCGATTTCCAAGAGTTTCAGATTAACATCCCACATAATAAGTCTCGTCCACGGCATAAACGCCACGGCGGCGAGTGCAGCGGTGGCGTATAACTTCGTCGCTAGTCTTGCGTGTTCTCCTCCTCTTCCACTTCCAACTATCGCTGCCGTGACAGATGCGACAGACGAAGCTGCAACAGACGAGGAAGAAGAAGAAGAAGAAGAAGAAGAGAAAAGGCGAGAAGAGTCAACCGCCAACCCCACAAAGGCAAGTGACGAAACGATCGCACAGGGGAGTATAAGGCGCAGGCCTCGAGTGTATAGCGTTGCCCATTGAGTCGCTATGGAATGGCCCCATCTTCTGTCTCTAGGTAGAGAAAATAATGAGGGGATTGTGAGGAGGGTCGTGCTTATGTTCGTTCCTGCTTCCTTGTCAGTATCGATATAGGGAGAGGGGGGGGGGGGGGCTGTTGAGTTGATGTCGGGTGGGGGCGAAGAGGGAGATTGAGGGGGAGGGGAGTTGGACCTGCTACTATTGCTGAGCCTGCTATGGCGAGGACTTGCAGGATGCGGATTGTAGTTGGGGAATGGAGGATGGAGGACGCCATTGAGTCGTGCGGTTTTGGATATTATCTGGTGATGGAGATAAAGCCCTGGGGTTTGCTTAGGAGGATTGTAGGGGGAGTGAGATATAAGTAGCTAAGGCAGATGTGTCGCTTTCAAAGATAGTATCGCAGAGATCTTCTTTCGTTGGATAATATACACTCTCGAGTCCCTCATAAACCAGACCAGGACATGGACCCGTATTTCAGTACTTCTACCACCCAAGACACTTCCTCCTCCAAGTACCTGGTATACCCCACACAATACAGGCATAATGTCCCCGAGCGGACAAACCAGAAAGTCCGGCGGGGTAATTCTACCTTACAGTACAAGTACAGATACCACAATCTGTACATCAATCTGTACCTCGATCTATTGGTACCAATTCCTTCGGCCGTATCAGCAACGTGCCTGTACAGTAAGGGCCCGGCCTTGTCTCATCTTGACAGGGTGACCTGCAAGTACACAAGATCATCAAGCATCCGGGCTTAAGCTGATGAGCTGCGTTGAGATGAGAGGTACAGTATACCACCTCTCCATCATGGCAGCGGGCTTGCTGAACTATAGAGTCGCAACTTCAGTCGCAAGCATGCTTTGTTCACTACTCGTTCGCATACATGCATGCACGTGTGATGCAAACTAAGGTAAGGCGAGATAAGCCAGAACTAAGCTTTCTCACAAGCCTCCGGGTTCTCCTGTCCGATCTCTGCCAAGTTTCACGGGGAAGGTCCATCATCAAGGTACGAGTGCAGTCACAGTACGTCATACAAGTGTCCATGGGCCACGCAAGGCAGGTAGAAACCTGAGGTAAGGTGTATTGTTGCATTGTCATTGGTGGTCGGCGATGGCATGATGATGAAACTGACGACGGTTACATAAACTCACTTGGACAGGCTGGACCGGTCCTCGGATACCTGTGTACTTAGTGCTGTAGTTGTTGTTTCCTATGAGTCCTGTATCGTTTTCTTTGTTCTTCTTGTCCGGCTCCTTCTCCTTCACCTCGCCTTCTTCGTTCATATTCATCTCTCTTGCATCGATCGCACTGTATTAGTACTACACCAAGAACTCCAGAAAGCTTGTCCTCACCAAAAAAATGGATCCTAAGCAAGACGATCAGCTGCAGGCGACAGCCCAAGCCTTGAATAAAATCACAGACGAGGCAGGGAACCACAGCAAAGATCCGAAAGAAACTCTACA
Source organism: Neodothiora populina (assembly GCF_041146345.1). NCBI lineage: Eukaryota > Fungi > Ascomycota > Dothideomycetes > Dothideales > Dothioraceae > Neodothiora > Neodothiora populina. The sequence continues at coordinate 270,629 of NW_027191405.1, read as the reverse complement.
CACGCCTTCTAACCACGATCATGCGCATGCATGGCTTAAGCGAATCTTTCCTTACCAATCCCTTGCGGAAATGGAGTCAGCATGGCACATGGGCAATTATGTCTTTGATCGCAAAACCCATATCAAGTCTTTCGAGCCAATGAGCATCTATGTGCGCGTAGGCATGCATGTTCTGTACTATGGCACAGAACAAGAAAAGGCACTGCACTGGAAACGCACAGTGGCTTTGCTTGAGGACCAAAGCAAGAAGATGGGCAAACAGTATGATGATCCGCAATCAGTCGACCACATTATCCCGTTCATCGAGAGCTTCGACCTGCAAGAGAGCATGTCGGATATGAAGGAGCCGGATCCGTCAAAATACAAAAACTTCAACGAGTTTTTTGCCCGAGAGATAAAACCCCAGGCCAGACCTGTCGCAGAGCCAGAAAATGACCTTGTCATCTCCAGTCCCGCAGATTGCAGGTTGACAGTCTTTCCCACTGTAGATCTGGCGACGAAATACTGGATCAAAGGCTACGGGTTCACTCTTTCAAGGTTGCTCAACTCTGAACCACTGGCGAAAGATTTCGACGGCGGTAGTGTCGTCATAGCGAGATTGGCGCCACAAGATTATCATAGATGGCATTCGCCCATCTCGGGAACAATCGAGAGTATCACCGAGATACCTGGTGCGTACTACACTGTCAACCCGCAGGCCATCACCCAGGCAGGAACTCTGGATGTGTTTTGCGAGAATAGGCGCAGCGTCATGATTGTGAAGAGGAAGGCGACTGGCAAGAAGGTTGCGATCATCGCTGTGGGTGCAATGCTTGGTAAGTCGCATGTTATACATTCCTGGACCAAGCGCATTGCAAAGCTGACTCCATGACAGTCGGAAGTATCCAATACAACCCAGGCATCGAGGTTGGCGTCGAGATCCAGCGTGGTCAATGCCTAGGCGCATTCAAGTACGGCGGAAGCACTGTCATCAACCTGTACGAAAACGCCGACGTGACACTCGACGTGGATTTGGTGGACAATTCCACAAAGGACGTCTGCGAGACATTGGTGCGTGTGGGTGAGCGAGTTGGAGCCAGTCCTGCGATGAGGTCGTATGCGCACTGAGGCTAAGCGAGAGTATAAGGATAGACATTGAAGCATGACAACAGGAGCCATTCCTACTAGTTGTAGTCGTTTCTCAATTTTGCGCGACTGGCGATCGCTGTAGCTGCGCAGTACTACCGAAGGCACATGACCGCAAGGACCCCAGTCGCAGCCATAGTGATAAGCAAGTTCCATCGAAACCCCGGTGTTGTAGTAGACCCGAGACTGTGCAAGACAAGCAGTGATGATGAATCTGCCGTCGAATGGCCCAATAGGATGCCACGGGTCTGGAGTCACGATATTCGCCCAACACATGCTTGACAGACGATTCAGTGTCGCAGAGTGACAAGACGCGATGACCATATCTGAGGAGCTATCACAGCAAAAGACGATCACGAGTCAGAACACCTAAAAGCACACAAGGCACATGATCATCATGCCTACTTAGAGAAAACAAATGGATTCAGTATCAAGCTACGTCGTTACAGTGATATCGCCACACAACTATACCCACTACATCATCCATCTGGCATCCTTACTCGCACACATAAATATAGAAACAAAAAATAGCACAATGATGTAGTCTCCAGCAACAGCTATAAAACAATGAATAAGAGCCAAGGAAACCGGGACTCTCATCCCGATAGCAAATACTATAGGTTGATGAGAGGAAGATACCTTCCATGGTAAGGAGATAGGGACCTTCCAAGGTATCTTCAGGCACATTCTTAAGGATCTGCCCCTCCATCTGACGTCAGGGTGTTTCACTGTGTTCCGCTCGTCTTGTCTGGTTTCTCACACCACTGCCATTTCCCTACAACTACCTTATCACAATCATGTGTGAATATGTAAACCCGATTTCATGAGACCTCAGAACCAAGCGGAAAGTCATGAACATACCCCAATTCAAGTCTCAACTCCAAGTATATAACGCGAAAACAACAAAACCATAAACCAACACAGCGAAACTTGCACTACAATACACAGCCACTCCATACGCACGAAGGATCACATCCGGCCGTAAAACTAAGTGATCCGTTCCCCAGTCCGTTCGTCGTAGGATTCCCTTGCTCAGCGCACAAAACTGTATTCGCGCACATCATTTTCTGGATCGGGGTTTGGTCGGTGGTCGTCTCGGTACAGGGTTTGCGGGGTCTCCACTTAGTTGCTTGGTGATCGGGGTATCAAAACGGGGGTGGAGAGTCGACCTTTCATTTCTTGTGTGTGTATATACATAGAGAAGAACAAGGTAGAGAAGGGGGGATATATATGGCTGGGACGTCTCGCTGGTACTGATTAGATTCCATCTATACTTTTTGTAAATCCCTCTGTTATATATACATTCTATCGAGGCTGATAATTATCGCATACTCTTGTTTGCTTATACCACTCCACGAGTCTTTAAGACAGAGACGAGATAGAAGCACCGAGAAGAGGAGACATACATGCACCTCCTCTGGGTACAGGAAACGTCCTTGCATTATCCTCGAGACAAACTTACGCTGCGCCTCTCTCGCTTCGAGTTGAATCCGGGATAAGACATCCTTGCGATCAAGACCGCAATATCAAGAATTACCTTGAAAACTACAGTACCTTTCTACAGGCAGTGACGCTCACGACTTACGACAACGATCAACGAAAGAGCTCCGCCGTTGAAAACAACAAACGTTCAATTGAAGAAGAAGAAAGAAAAAAGATGTACGCCTTCAGCACCACCGGCGTATCCGCAGCAGGTGCCCGCGCCCGCGAGGTCTTCGTCCCAGAAGATTTCAAGGACACACACCCGGGCCGCGAGGAAGAAGCCGCCGCATATTATAACAGCTCTCTATATCGGGGTAATAAGAAGAATGCCATCGAGAGTGGCGACAGTCCCTGGAGGAAGCTCAAGAATAAACTGAAGAGTGGGTCCAAGCATGGCAGTGGGGATGAGGGCGATGCTTATAAGAGTGATGAGGAGGAGGCACTGGTAGGGGAGAAGGGTGGGAAGGAAGAGATTGAGGTGGGGGTCAGCGAGGAGAGGAAGAAATAGAGGAGTGATATTATGAGAGACGACGTTTGTTTTATGATACGCCTAGGATAGATGTCTGAAGCTTGACTGATAGGAGCTGAAGGGTTACTGTCTGACGAATTACAGAACCTACCACTGCAGTATCATTGGCCTTCGTTCTCGCCGGTCTAGACCTTCATTTGGTTCGAGTAACGCATCCACTTCCTCAGTAGGGCTTGATGAGCTTCATACGAATATCACTCGGCCCTCTGAAGTCATGCCCCAGACTCAATATGTGATGATCTTGTGTAGCGTGATGCTGCCCTTTGATACTGGCTTTGTGATGGCACATTTGCACCATCATGTCATTGAGGTGTATAATACGTGACAGGCGGACTGTGATTGATTAAAGTCCTGTTTCATTCAGTCATAACGTCGTCTCCGGTCACTGTCGCGATCAGGTCTGTCGCGAGGAGACCTGCTCCTGTGTCGTCTCTGCTCTCTTGACCTCGATCTTTCTCGCCGTTGGTCTTTTCTGGGCCTATCTTCACGGTCACGATCCTCGCGTCTAGGTCGATGCCTGTGGTGGTCTCTCGACCTGGATCTATGCCGTCTGTGCTCCTTGTTTCGCTCCCTCGAATGTTTTCTGGACCTCGACCTCCTCCGTCTCGGAGGTCTCTCATCTTCGTCTCTCCTGCTTCTGTGCCTGTGCTCTCTGCTCCTGCTTCGCGTGCGACTTCTTCTATGCAGACCACCAACGGCGCGCTCATCTTTTCCTCTCAGTACTTCCTTTTCATCGCCGTCGCGACCACCGGGGCCATAGGTCCCAAAACCAAGACCCTTTCCGTTCTCTTCTTCTGCCTCGTCTGACTGCATGCTCTCCTTGATGATTTTTTGCACGTCCTTGGCATCCTTGCCAGAGCCCAGAGGCATCAGGTTTGCATTCGTCTCCCCTCGCTCGATAGGCGGCAGGCCTAGTGCCTTGCGCATCTCATCTTCTTCCTTCTCCTTTATTTTCCTAATCTCCTCCTTCCTCTTCTCGGCCTCGGTCTTCTGCTGATCCTGTGAGTCGACATCGCCCTTGGCATACCAGTTCAGATCCCGACCTTTTTGCCAGCGACCCACCGGCGCCATCAGGGAGTGACCAAGATAATTCTCGCGCTGCGCGTCATTCTGCACGTCGGACCAGGAGAAATTCGCGCGGCCGCCGCGGGAGCCCTCTTTGCGGACCGTCTGGAGCAGATCCATGCTTTCAAAATGATGCCTTTAGTAGGGGGTATGTTGCTACTGCGCTATTTAACAGCGCTCTGTACTATATTTGTAAAGCCCTTATCACAGCAGAAACGACTATTTGTGGGGTTGTTGTCGTGGATGGGTCCCGTCTCAGTTCGTATTTGGGGTTTTTTGTTGAACGGTGATGATGCGTTCCGTTTCGTGTCCCTGTTCAAAGGCGGATGCTGCAATCTGTGAATTATGAAGCATACGGTAGGTGCATAAAGGGTTTTCGGAAAATGAGTGAATGCGTTGAGCGGACCGTGGCGAGTCAAAGGGGCCCACACTACGACTAATGGTGGACTAATGGTGTGGTGGCAAGATAAGGAGAGGCCAAGCACAAGGCAGGCGCAAACGAATGATGACCACGGAGGCAAGTTACGGCTGTTTTCTGGAGTGTTCGTCGTGGAAGCCGCGTCGATACTCCGTCAGTTCAGAAGTCTTGGCGGTGAACAGAGCGGTCTTTCGACTTGGCCTTCAGTAAATCACGCTGGACGGGTGCTGAGTGCTGCTTGGTGATTTCGAAGGCGGTCGTGCAGTCCCGATGACGTTCTACTCGGGAGACACAGACTTGGGTCATCAGAACATCGATACTTATACGCTACCTCGGCTCGTCGCTACAGATACTCGGCATGACTGTGCTTTGACGTGGTCTGAGACTGCAGTCGGTGGCACAGCTTCTGAAAGTTGTTGCGGCTTCACAGAGTCATGACTCCGAGGATACCTTATGAATCTAGCATATCCAAGCTGAATTGATCCGAGTGCAAGCAAAGATATTTAGTCCCATGTACACGGACCGTTCCCGGAACTGCATCCGTCAATCATCTTCTTCATCGCCTTGTGCACTGTACAACATTTGTGAATTTATGATGATGGCAGAAAGTCGTAAATTTGTCTAAGTACGCTACGCTAAATGAGAACCGCATTTTGGATATGAGCAAAAAGAAGAGAAAACAGATATCCCCGGGATCCCAAACTCCAAACCAGAAAAGATACAATCTATTCACAACTTCGACATCATCATAGCAACAGGAAAATCAATACCAGCATCTCGCTTCGTTCAGAAGTGCCATTGCTTGCACCAGTTCTGGATTAGAGCCGCGTTGATGGGACCGGCGTTCTTCAATGCGGGACTGGCCTCTGCGGTACGGTGGGTTTGCATTCTGGGCAGGCCACTTCCAGTGTCGAGGCCCTCGTAGAAGTCCAGCAACTTCAGACCAGGAACCCTGGCCACCTCCTCTTGGGTCATAGGCAGACTCTTGAGGACGTCGAGCCACTCCTTGAATTCAACGACCTCCAGCTTGACGCCCCTGGGTTCGTAATATGCCTGGACAGCTGGCACAAGCTCTGACCAGCTGACAATCTCAGGGTTGACCAAGGCAAAGGTGTCGAGCTTCTTGTCCTTTTGCGTTCTGAAACGCTCGTGGGCGATCTCGAGAAGGACCTGTGCCGCGACATCGACGGGAACCCAGTCAACCACGTCTTCGTTGCCCAAAGTGCGAGGGATCTTGCCGATTGCCTTAGATGAGGCGACGATGCTTGGCAGCCATTCTTGTCTGTTCCAAAGACCAAGCGCCGTGCGGGGACCACCGATCTGTCCGGAACGGACGATCGTGGATGCGATGCCAGATTTCTCGGCCGCGACGGCAAGGATACTGCTAGCTACGTGCTTGGACTCGCCGTAGCCCTGGGGAAGAGGCAGGCTGTTGTCGGCGTAGAACTCCTCGGGGACCAGTCCGGTGTGGCCGGTAGTGCTCCAGCAGCCGGTACTGGCAATGGAAGAGATGAAGACGATGTGAGGGTGGTACTGTGCGCTTGCGCTGAAGTCAATAACACGTCGGGTTCCTGCGATGTGAGTGGGCTCGAAAGAGTCCAAGTCCATGTTGAAGTTGACTGCCCAAGCATTGTGAATGAAGAGGTCGACGTTCTCCAGGAGCTCCTGATAGTCCTCGACAGAAAGGCCGAAGCGCTCTTGGTCAAACGAGGTCTGGAGGAATTTGACCTTTGAGAAGTCTGCATCGACTCCCCTCTCTTGGAAAGCCTTTCTCTGTCGAGATTCAGCCTCTCCACGGTTCAAGGCGTACACCTTAGCGACGTCGGGTGCTTCGAGGAGGTACTGGAGCATGTAACCGCCAAGACTGCCAGTAGTGCCGGTGATGACAACTGCATGCTTTTGAGGACGAGGAGAGTATGTGACAGGTGCGGGGAGGTCGGCGGTGTACTTTGCGATGGTGTCCGCCATTCTCTGCTCGCGAGAGACATGGGGCTTGTTGAAGTCTGCACCGCTCACTACATCGTAGACGGCGCTGCTCAAAGCCTTGAGGCTGGGGTTCGCGTAAACAACGCGAGACTTGATACCACCGTCAGTCGCTCCCTCACGCTTGGGAATGGCGTGGTTGAGAGCAGACGCAAGACCGAGGACTTGCAGAGAGTCAACACCGAACTCGAAGATGTCAGCTGACTCGTCAACATCGGCAGGGACCTTGGGGCAAGTGAGAGCAAGAGCACTCTTGATGTATTGCTTGACATCCTCGAGGCTGGACTCGGTAGTCAACTCTCCCAACTTATCGGCGAAGCCCTCGTTGGAGTAGAGAGCATCAATCTCGTCGGCAAAGGCCTCGATTGTCTTGCGACGAACGATGTTACCCTTCGGTGCTCTGATGAAAGCCTTGCCTTCCTTGACAAAGGCGACCTTCGACTTCCAAATGCGACCGTGTGCAGCAACTAGAGTGTTGGCGTGCTCAATCTTAGGCCAGATGGTGTCGAGGAAGGTTTCGGGCTCGACAGGCTCCTTGGTCTCGATGAGGAGACCAGCTTGGAAGTGGTTCTGACCAACCACAAGAGCTCCCTTGACCATGCTGTGGGACTCGATGAACTTCTCCATGGCGATGGGGTTGAACTTCTCACCGTTGCTGAGAACAATGACATCATCGTTACGGCCACGGTACTGCCACAAACCCTTTCTTGTAGGGTGCTCAGAGTACAAGTCCTTGGTGCGCCACTCAGGGATTTCAGGGAAACTGAAGAATGCACCCTGCAGGGTGAGGTCTCCTCGTTCAAGAACGAGTTCGTGGAGTTCGTCTTGCTTCTCCATGCGGGTTCCAGTCCATGGGCACCACTCGAAGTACATCCAGTCGGCTGGGTCCTCGTTGACGTAACTGTCGAGAATACCGGCTTCGGTGGAACCGATGATGGTTTGGATGCGTGCAACCTTAGCGATCTTGTCACCAACCTCGTGTGCCAAAGGAGCACCAGCGAAAAGAATGAATTGAAGAGTGCTCAAGGCTTCTAGACCACCCTCCATGTCGACCATATCCTCGAGAATGGAAGGCGGGAAGAAACCGACCTCGGGCTTTGCGGTGCGGATCATCTGGAGGTTCATCTCGGCGTTGGGGGAGCGACCGACAGGGGGAAGGATAAGGGGGCCCTGTGAGAAGATGGACTTGATGATTGAGAAGAGACCCATAGCGTGGAAGAAGGGGAGAGTGCAGAGAGATGGCTGGGTTCCGAAGTAGATCTGAGTCAAGTGCTTGCGACCATGGGGATCTTGCATGGCTGGCAAAAGGTATGTTGTTGCGATCCAGCCATTGCGGAGCTCGATTGGCTTGGGCAAGCCGGTGGAACCAGAGGTGTGGATAATAATGGAGGTGACATTTGGGTCGGCGCTGACGTGGTGGCCAGGGTACTCGTGGGCATCACCCTCTAGAAGCTCGTCAAGGCTGGGAACCTGGAAAGACTTGAACTCAGTCGAAGCATCATGAAGGGCGTCGACATCGCCCTTAGACTCTTCGCCGTGGAGGAAGGTCTTGCATCTGGTCTGTTGAATCAGGTACCGCTGGCCCTCGAGGTTGTTGCGGGTCGAGGTGAGCAAAATCTTGTAACCAGTCTTCAGTGCAGCGCCGATGGCGAAGATGTAACGAATGTCGTTTGTTCGGTCCATGAAAGCAAGGGTTTCTCTGGTTCCGCTAATGCCAACGGTAGCCTCGATCCAGCGAGCCATCTTGTTGATTGAGTGTTGTAGCTGGCTGAAGGTGATGGTCTTGTAGCCCTTGGTGACATCCTCGTTGTGTCGAGGAACGTAAACCCATGGCTTCTGAGGGGCAGTACGGGCGACCTCATCGATCACAGATACCAAGTTGCGGACGGAGTGTTGAGCAGACATTTTGATTGTTGGTAGGTTTGCAAGGTTGGTATGGGTATGTTGTTATTAGATGATTGATGGCGATGAATTGCCAAAGTTCAAAAGTTCAAAAGCGACGCTATGAAGAAGCACTGAAAGACGATAAACCGGAGTGGAGATTGTAAGAGGAAAGCGTAGAAGACTGAAGTACAGTAGAAGTGATGCCGCTGCTGCTGATTCCAACTGATTGTCTGGGAGAATGCTCTGCTACTTATATCCATATTCGACGTGAACGGCATAGGACATCCGATATCCTGTAGTTCAATGCATGTACCTGTTCAAGCTTGGGGCAGTATGTCGTCGTACGCATAAGAGAACGATAGGCGTTGGGAATAATCGAACCCTCTCAGATCTGTCCCAGGCATGAGTTTAGCGTATTGCTATTGCGGAACTGCCCCGTAATGCAACGCAAGCAGTGGCCATAGTGCATTGCGGCCCTTGTATGCACGCTTGAGTGCATTGTGTTTTGCGTTGAACGAGCCAACCAGACTGATGACGCACATGCTCTGGCGGTAAATCGGATGAGCAGTGGAGCACAGAGATGAAACAGCCTGCGATAGAGCCCCCTAGGATAGTCGATAATACGAAAAAGATGTGCGATGACTGCATTTCCGACGCAATTCCCATATTGCATCCATATGTTTATGTTGCTTCTAGAAGACGTCTACCGAAAGGAGCCGACCAATAGGCTGTTGTCTCGATGGATGGTCATAGTACATGTGTGTTACCATGTTTCCTTACCTACACAAGCATCAATAAGGCACATTGGACTCGAAGACAAGCACTCGGCCCCTGACGGCTCGGGCCATCCCTAGCTCCCAATAACAGTGTACCACCCGGAAACACAGACAAATCCGTGCTATGCATTGTGCGTTCATGAAATGCGGTAATAGTTGCATCCGACCAAAATAATGGCTCAATTCGTTGTCACGTAGCCGACGTGTACGACGTTTTGGGAGGGGGGACTCGAGTCCGTGTGGAGCGGCTGTTCGACGGTTGACGAGAGATATCCGAAGTACCGTCTTCCCCGCGTGTACCGCAATATCCGTTCAAGATAATCTATACTGCACGACACACACACACACAATGCGCTCAATGAAACAAGATGCATGAGACAGCAGATACTCCGTCTATACTGTTGACGATCACTCTGTGCGACTAATATGTGGTGATCTTAGCAGTTATCGATGCACATTGGACGTCGAGGTGGCAAGTTATCAGCGGCAAAAGCTTTCGCTTGCAAAAGTCCTGAGAAGACCGGGGTAGAAGCGTTCAGATGATCGATCGCTGGGGGTCTGTACTCTGTTCATTGTGTTCCTTCACAACAATTCAGGAGACTTTATGCCGAGACTGAAGCCGTCATTGTTCCATCAGGCGAGGGCTATCGATGCGCTGCTTCCATTGGTTCTACAGGCTACACGCGATGTCAGAGCGGCGCAGAATGAGTTGCGCTGGCTCAGGGAATTTGCAAGGGTCCGCAGTCAACAGCCTCAACATGCAGGACAATGTCACAAGGTGAAGTGGCGCCATTCTTTGCATCAACTATGTCGTGAGAGAGCGCGTGGCGTACCCTTGCAGTATCTGCTTGGTAGTGAATACTTTGGAGATCTCGAAATAACGTGTAGGCCTGGCGTGCTCATCCCGAGGTAAGCCAGATTTGTATACCCTTGCTCCTTGGTGCTGAGATTGAAACACGGAATTCCAGACAAGAAACCGCCACTTCCGTCACCAATCTCGTTCAAAGACTACTGCGCCCACCTGATGGGTTGCGTATTTTGGATCTATGTACTGGTACTGGATGTATACCGCTGCTCTTCCGATATGAATTCGAGCAGCGGCATTCACATGTCACAAGTTTACATCTGCTTGGAGTGGACGTGTCGGAAAATGCGGTGAGCCTCGCCAAGCATAACAAGAACATTCTAGCGCAACAAAGAAGACGGACAAGCATCAAAGGAAAGCTTGACTTCGTCAGGGCAGATGTACTTGCGGACGAGCATGGTACACATGAAGGTAGTGCGCCCTCATTGTGGAAGGTTCTGCGAGAGTTCGACGCGGAGTCCGACGCCTCGGAGTGGGACATACTCATCTCCAATCCACCATACATTTCCCCGGAAGCATTCAACACCACTACCATACGCTCAGTGAGGAACTTCGAGCCTCGTCTAGCACTGGTTCCAGACAGAAAATGCGAGTTGCATGGAGTCGATCTTGGAGATGTTTTCTACCCCCGCCTTATGGAGATTGCGCGTAAGGCTGGCTCAAAGATTGCTTTGTTCGAAGTCGCAGATCTTACACAAGCCCAACGCGTAGCCTTGATGCTGAAAGCTCAAAGACTCTGGCACGGCATTGAAATATGGCGAGACGACCCATCTTCCGCGAATAATGACGATGCCAAAGATAAAAGACTTTGTAATTTCGATGAGTCCATCGAAATCATCGGTCAAGGCAATGGTCGGTCTGTGTTCGCTTGGCGAGAAGAGGCAAGCGAATGGCTGAGCAAGTAATCACTACTTCTGAGCGAAGGTGATGCGAGGTAGCATGTCGACCTTGCGATATTGCTGGGAGGCCGGAAGCATCGTCTACCTGAATCTATAGCACAACAGCATCTGATCCACAAGGACGACTTTATTATTTTCTTGCTCTTGCACCGCGATCTTCTGGTATGACGACTCACATGAACAGTGGTTAGAATTAGAAAATAGTCTATCTTGTCCGCCGCTTCGAACTAGGTTTGCTATACCAAGCCACCAAAAACGCCACAAGATCGGATCACCAACATGGATCGAATTAGCATTCCTACCCACTACAACCACAAAACGTTATTGATCCTCTTTGCTGCAAGACATTGGATGGTTGCTATCTTGGTTCGATGCAGCCGTCGAATCCTACCGCTGCATGACATCTTGTGTTTTGCCGGCAGAGCAAGATGAGACTACTGCAGAAGAGACTTGGTGCTCCTTCTCAATCCTTCTGGCTGCACGACACTGACAAGACGTTTTCTGGTCTTATCAACGTGCGTTTGATAGACTTGGTGATCCTTCCGCTGCAGGTCTCTCATGTTGTGACAGGACAGGGCTGCGCTGCTTATTTCGACGTTCGTCTTTTGCTACAGGGCAGCCAATCGGAGATTCGCAAACCAAATAAAGACTTTTCTTGCTATAGTGTGAAGATGAGCGAGCGAACATAACAGACGACTATACAGACGTGAGATGTTGGCGGTACACGTCGGATGTGGTAACCTCTTTCTCGTATCACTATACGCCAAACATGTTTTCATGAAGCGAAGAGAAAAAAAACAAGGCGTTTCGTAGGATTCCAGGGTCCAACTTCCCTTCCACTCCGACCGAATCCGGCATGACATGCAAAAATAGGAAAACGCAAGATGCTGTTCGTCATGGTCCAATGGTTCTGTGTCTGATTATGATCTATCTAACTTGGCTCTGGGGGATTCTTTTGCGAGGTTATGTTGGCAATGATGAAATATTAGGTTGAGGTAGGTAGGTGCGCTGTATACTGCATGTGGAATGATATCAAGCTTGTCTCGCTTTTCTTACTCCGATGCACTACAGCATGACGTGCATAACGACGACTCGAACTTGCTTTTTTCTTCACTTGGTGTTCGTCTCAATGACGAATACGACGAAACACCGCCTTCGTGGTTCTCGGTCTCGATATAGCCATATTGTCCGTGCAAACTCTGCACTTCTGGGCTTATACGGCGGTGATTACATTCCTTTGAAAACTAAGCCACTTGGTGCTATGCAACACTTTCCATCGCCGACTTGTAATGACTACAGCTATGACATGGCGAAAGCAATGCATAGTGTTGTGCCAAATCCATACCACTTGACAGCTCTAGCCTGGCCTTCTGCATCAAGCGTGCCTCGCTTCCAGAGATACAGAAATATAGCATGCAGATTCGAGTCCTGGCTGGGTAATGTCTTCTTGCATCCCATCTCTTCTTCTTCTTCTTCTTCTTCTTCTTCTTCTCCTCCTAGGCCTGGACTCAGAGCTGATGATGTATCGGAGGGTGAGAGACATGGATGAGCCTCGCAGAGCATGCGAGGTCATCTGCTGGGACCGATGTGCTGGTTAGTGGAGACACAGCCCTCCGAGTGCTCCTAGACCTGGACTCGACAAGAAGCAGAAAATGTAAGCGTAAGCAATCGAAGCCGTGTGTACTTCCTGTCTGGAATGCGGTCTGGTGACTGTCTTAGCACGAACGATACCGGTGATTTGTAGAACATAGGACAATATAGCAGACGACGGATCGAAATAACCCAGATATTGTTCTTCAATCACATGCTTTCTCTTCTTAGGCTGCAGTGGGCGCATGTCGAACGCTAGGCCTCAAGACTTCGACAATTTCTTTCTGTGTCTCTGCTTTTCCGTCGACGACTCTTTTGAGATTGTCAATGGGCTGGAGTGAGGGCGACCCTGTCTCTCTATCGCCTTCCATCCCCTCGTGTCTTCAATCAATGATTGAGCTAGATAATCGCTTACGTCTCATCGGATCCAAAGTCAAGCACTTGCTTTTTCCTTGGTCAAGAACGCCTATGTACATCACCATCACCATGTAAGACACCTGTAACGGCAGCGAGGATAAACCAAAGCTTAGGACTGCGGTGTGTTTGAACGTGAACGTACATCACCACGCTTTCCTCGATCCGACTAGAGACTGGTCCAGTCAGAACAATAAACATTGATTGATAGTTGCCAGCGGCAGGTATGATACGACTCTCTTTTCGCGATGCACAATATGGATATACTGTACCTCAGAGGAGGAGGGTACGGATGAGATCGAAACGACACTTTAGTAATACTTATCGATCGTCATGAAAGGTGTTGTGTTGAGTGATGGCGACGACCCTGTCCTTTCCCTTCCTTCATGTTTGTCCCTCATGCTTCTCTTGCATTACTTGCCTTGCTTGCTGCAAGTTCGACGCAGAAATGTAGGACTTGCTTTCTTTGCCCCGTATATGCTCCTTTTAGCGATGAGAAGCCTGGAGACGGTCTAAAGAGACAGGGGAATAAGGGGTTCTTTGCCATTCAGTCCACAGGTGTTGAAAAGTACCTTTTCATCAGTCTGCCTTGGATCTTCCCCGCCCCAACTCATGGGAACTAGGAAGACACAATTAGCAGTCTGTATGCGTAATTGTGGAAGATTGGATTTAGTGGCTTCTCTAGCGAGGTGAGGTAGGGGGATACGCGGTAACCCTGTCCTTTGAGCTTCCTTTTACTTCTCGTTTCGTGATGATTTGGCTTGATTGATTTATTGATTGAATGACTGTTCATGTAGGACTGGAATGGTTACTGGATCAAGTAGATTGCATCATGAGGGATTGAACCAGAACGATGGTGGAATCGTGCCTGGCTGATAATCATACAAGGCGTGGGCGAGCTGCAGAGAGGTGTACGCGCGTATGACACAATAGCATAGTCGACGAGAACAGGGCGAAGCAAACCTCCTTATCGACGTGATGAAGCGAACGTATGTATGAGTTACAGATGATCGGAGCGTCTCTGCCGAGTCTTCTCAGATATCCAGACATCGCTCGCCACAGTGAAATGTACAATATACAGGTTCCATTTACTCTTGGCCTTTTCCCGATAAAAGCCACTTTTCTATCGTCAATGCCTGTCTACAACTCATCGTGCGCGCCTCCCTTCGCCTTGCTATCCCCAACTGCTGGCATTCTCATGATCTTGACGACCAGACTCGTCCAGCCGGTGAAGTGCTGGGTTCTCTGCCCTTTGCCTGTCTCCGGGTTGTATTGCTCCCATGCGAAGCCGGTTTCTTTCCAGCTGTTGTAGACGGTCTTGACGAGGTTCTTGCGCAGCTCGTCGTACATGTTCTTTGCCTGCTTCTTGTGTGGACCGGGCGCTGTGGCGATAGTCTGTAAGGGGAGGAAGGGGTCAGTGTTGGGTACTGGTGGTGATGGGAGAAAGGAAATTTGTGGCTTACGTATAACTCCTTGACGATCAGATAGTTCATGTTCATCCACACAGGGCTTCTCCAGTAGTTCTCTGCGGTGCCGTAATAGTCGTCTTGTTTGGACAGAGATCTGACTCCAAAGGGACTCCAGAGCTCTTCCTCGTCAGCGATCAAGTCGAGGACAGCCTTCAGATGAGGATGTTTGGGGTCCATGAGACCAGTCATGAATGGAAAGAGTGAAATGTAGCCCTTGTGGCACACGTGCACGCTCTCCTCGTAATCGTCAATGGTGGCATCACAGTAGGCTTGCGCCTTCTCGTCCCAGTGCAGGTCGTCAATGTTCTTTATGATGGCCTCCTCCATCTTGCCATAGGTTGCGGCGTCCTCGGTCTCGTCCAGCGAAGTGGCAATACGCTTCATGGCTCTGCTCATCATGCCCATCCAGCTGATCAGATCAGTGTGCAACTCGCCTGGGTGAGGTGGTTGAGGTCGGGGATAGTCGTCCAGTCCAGAGGTCAAAAGATGAGTCTGCGTGCTTCCGCGCCAGCGGTAGCCCTCCTTGGAAGAAAATGCGGGACGGTCGTAGGTCTTGAGGTCACCCCATTGAGTCTTGCGGAACCACTCAAAGTGGCGTTTCAACAATGGATACAGATCACGCAGATAGGACATGGCTGTTTCTTTGTCACCGAGAACCTTGTTGGCCTCTGGGTGGCCGAGAGGCTCCTTGCCGTGAGCAGACGATGGCGATGACTGTTCAGCGATCTTGTCCAGGAAAGCGCGGAGAACGAAGAACAAAGTGGGAGGATTGGCGTAGTGCGGGTACTGAGTCTGGAACTCCTGAGGCACCTTGCTGCGCGCCTCGTTGCCGAGAATGGTCTCGCGCATGATCCATCCATCCTCGTCCATCAGGTTGAACCAGCTCTTGATGATCTGCAGGGTAACATCGACATCCCAGTCAATAATTGGTAGGAGATGAAATCCTTCATCCCAGAGGAAGCCACGAGGGAAAAAGGGACGCGAAGGGATACTGCTGAACAACTCATAAGGACCCTCGAGCTCCTGCTGGTTCCTGGCTCTTGCTTCGGCTGTCTCTTGCCAGAAACCTTCGTTCTCCTCCTCGTACTCCGGTGCGTAAGATCGATCGACGACGGCATCACCATAAAAGTAACCAATACCTCCGATGAGATTGGAAAAGAGCGACTTGGAGAATTCAAGATAGCGAGGCTCGTCAAAGGGCTTGGAAGGCTGGAAGGCCTGTTCGTACTGTGCAGCAAAAGCCTTGTTGTTGGACTCGATCTGTTTAGTGAGATCCTCAGAGGTGATGGGCTCGAGTCCTGATGCCGAGGAAAAGACGACATCAAACTCAAAGGCACCCTCAAAGACTTTCTGGATCATGTGGAAGTTGCCAGCTCCAGGCTTGTTTTGGATCGTATAAGTCTGGAAGGGAGGGGGCATTTTCTCGGTGGTGAACTCTTCGATATACTCGTCGATGGTCGTCTTCATGCTGGAAAAGACAAGCGGCTTGGCCTGCCACAGGGCCTCCAATGGGGCTTGGATACTGTGCACCATTGTCCTGTCCAGAGGCTTCGCGTGGTATGTCGGCTCGTGGCCGTGGGAAGGACGAACTCCCTGTCCTTCGGTGATGGTGAAAGCAAACTCGCCCAGCTCCGGTGTCTCTCCGCTGATCCTGACATTGCCCAAGAACCCCTTGTCCTCCTGGTCCTCCTCTTCCGCTCCCTCGACATTCAAACTACCCAGTCCCTCTACGCCGACTGTGAAGAGAATGGCCGTGTGCATGTCCGGACTTGCGTCCTCACGAGGGGTTCCTCTGATCCTCGCGCCCCATGACCCACCATGCGAGCCGTGTTCAGGAAACTTGACAAATTCCGTCGTCAGATCGAGTCCGTTCTCCTTGTCGTGGATGTGTTGCACACCTCCGGATCGAGGATCATACGACTCCCATCCATAGCCGGCCATGCCCTCGTTCTGCTCACAGGTAAACCGCATGCCTACAATTCACCACCAAAAAAATCAAGGCCAGTCAGCTTTGTTACGTTCCCTCACTTCTGCTCTAACCGAAACGCACTTTGAGGAACCGTCTTGTAATCATCGACCTGACCCCACAACAATCCTGTCATGATACTCTTTGGGATCCTGGGCCGGACGCCAAAGTACAGATTCGGGCGATAAGGGCCCCATAGTAAAGAATCATTGGACGCCTTGCTGAACACCAACGATGCATCTCCTCCTTCTGCTCCCTGACTCTGAGCCTGTGCTGTACCAGACAGCAACGGCAGGACGGCCAATACAGCCGTCGAGAGCTGCCCCAGAGAGGGCGCCATCATTTTCTGTTCTGCACGAAGAGACGAGGTGGAAGAGAGAGAGACTTCAATGCTCTGTCCTCTGGCCGTCACTCCTGGTTCCTGTTGATTGAGACTAACAGCAAAGAAATGGGAATAGGTCGACACGAGAATAACAAGAATAAGGTATGCTCTTTTTGGAACAACACGTTTCGGCTCGTCCCTGAACCGCGAGCGCGCTCCTTCCCAGTCGTCATCTGAGGCCAAGATTTTGTGGGGGAAAGCTTCCGTCCCCGGCTTATCGCCGCACGCAACTTTTAATCACCGAGTCGTACACCGATTTTATTCCCAGCTTTATACAAGCACTAGAAGAGCATGCCGGAGAGAAAAGAAGAGTGATGAAAGCTGAAGAAGCGTGCCCCAGAAACGCAAGGGCAGGTATCGTTGATTGTCCCTCGTCCATGCAGAGAGATCTACAAGTACCATAAACACCCCTCCATCATCTTCGCCTGTCCTCTACCCCAATAATCAATCATGTCGCCATAGATGCTTCCCTCTGCCGATCTCTTGTAGTCTACACTTTCCCGTCCCACCTCTGTATCTCTTCCTTGTCTCCTTCCGCATGTCGAGACATGCACTCCGGCCAAGACCATCTACACATGCGTCCCCTTGAGTATCTCGACGATTTCGCTCGCCTTGATAAGCTTGCAACTCGTCCCCTCGCAAACCTGCACCATTTGTCTCTGTGGATCTACCTGGGCGAGGACCTCGTTCCTGCTCCTCAACCAGTCGCTCTGCGCTTGAGCACCGCCGATACGAACAACTGTCGAGCCAGGCCTGCACATGCTCCTCAGTGTCCTGAGCGCCTGGCTCACTTCACCGTTGCTACTGCCGTCATCTGGGCCGGCGATGACAACCGGCTTGACACCGAGGCGCGCGCACACGATACCGGACATGAGACCCGTGAAGAGCCCGGGATGTTGACCCATCTCCACTTCGAAGGCCCGCAGCGTACGGTTCGCCAATGCTGCATACGAATGATCCTCTAGCAGTGCAGCCAAGCGGAATAGGTTTCCTGCGCTGGCTCCGTTGGCGCTAGGCTCAGCGTTGTCCATGGCGTCTTTGCTCCGTATCAGAATATCCGCTTGGTGTTCAGGTGTGCCGTAATATCCGCCGCGCTTCTGATCCAGGAACAATGCGTTCTGAGTCTTTTGTAGGTCGTCAGCCCAGGACAGATATGCGTCGTTGAAGGTGGCCTCGTAGAGATCAATCAGGCCAGAAATGAGGAAGGCGTAGTCGTCAGCGAACCCATTTGTGGCGCCGGCACCTTCACGGTAGACTCGGCGAAGCGTCTTGCTGGACGTGTCGTATAGCTCTCGAGATATGAATATGGTGGCAGACTCGGCTGCTGCAAGGTAAGTCTTGCTGGCTTGAGGGTCTGAGTCGGCGAGAGCGGTAGCGGTGCGTGCAAGGGCGGAGATGGCAAGGCCGTTCCAAGAAACGACGATCTTGTCATCAAGATGGGGACGAGGTCGTTCGCGTTCTCGCCATGCGAGCAGTTGAGCGCGTCCTGTTGTCACCGACTTGACAGCATCCGACTCGGAGATAGCAAACTCTTTCGCGAGTTCGGGGATAGTGCAGGTGACGCTCAGCGTGTTCTGACCTTCAAGCTCGCTCTGGACGTCGTAACGTGGCGAGACATTGCCGTCCTCGCGGACATTCCAGTAGCGAGCGCAGATCTCGGCCATCTTGTCGTCTTCGATGGCTTTGTGGAAGGAAGACGATGACCAGACGTAGAATGCCCCCTCTTTGTGCTCCGAGTCGTATGCGGACGGCGCACTGTCTGCATCTTCCGATGCGTGAAAGCCTCCGGTGGAGCTCTGGATGGGTGGACTGGTCAAGTAGGTAGCGATGTCGTGGACAGTATCGAGGAACAAGGGGTTGGACGTGATGAGCCATGCGTCGAGGTAGAGCGAAAGGAGCTGGGCATTATCGTACAGCCTGCGCATTGTCAGTAAATCCTTGACCAAACAATGCTTCAACAACCGACTGACATTTTCTCAAAGTGCGGCAGGCTCCAATCGCGAGTGACAGAGTATCTCGCAAAGCCATTGCCGATCTGGTCCTTGATACCGCCTCTGGCCATGTGTTCCAGCGTCTTGACAGCCATGGCTCTTGCGTTCTGCACTTCATCCTCGCCGACGACATCTTTCACAATCCCATCCCATTCTCCCAGTCTCAGCAGAAAGGCCAGGTGACTAGGCGTCGGGAACTTGGGAGCGCTGCCAAAGCCTCCAAACGTCTTGTCGAATCTGGCGCGATAGTGCTGATAAGCGTCCTCTAGCAGTTCCAGTTCTAATGCGTCGTCGTCGCCCTGCCCAAGCTCTTGACTCTTCGTGGGTCCGCTCAGCGTGCCCTCTTGCGCAAACTCTTTGAGCTGAGCAGTGATCTGTTTTGCGCTTTCCCTACACCGTTGCTCCTGTTCCTTCCACGCGCTCGCGACTCTTTTCAGGATGTCCTCGAATCCGGCTCCCTGCGCTCCTTTGGCTCTCTCACTCTCCGGACCAGGCCAGTAGGTGCCACCGAAGATGGGTTCCAGGTCCGGCGTGACAAAGACATTCAACGGCCAGCCACCACCGCCGGAAGTGGCCTGCAAAAAGTCCATGTAGACCTTGTCGATGTCCGGGCGTTCCTCGCGGTCGATCTTGATCGGAATGAAGTTCTCGTTCAGCAAACGTGCGACGCGCTCATCAGCGAACGACTCGTGCGCCATGACATGGCACCAATGACAGGCCGAGTATCCTATCGACACAAAGATCAGACGATTGGTCTCTTTGGCCAGGGCCAGTGTTTCCGGAGTCCATAGCTGCCATGCTGTCGGATTAGAAGCATGTGACCGGACCTGGATGGCGAGAAGGATTAGTGTGACTGTATGGTATCAAGAGAACATTATAGCAAATAACAAGATAGACATAGGCGGTGGGTTTAATATGACGATTAGATTGACTCGTGAGATTGGCCCGGCCCACTTCCGTTTAGGCTCGCGAAAGGGACGGGACGATCTAGAAGCTGGACTGACGTACATATGGCGATTTGCTCTCCTCACATCTGTTTGTCAGGGGGAGCAGATGAGCACCACTGGATCCTACAGGATGCGATGCCGAAGACGAGAAATTCACAGCCGAGGTTGACATGTTGCGGCCGTGGATCGCGAAGTTGGGTGACAATTGACGTCGGTCCACTACTGGTTGTGGCAGCAAAGGCGGCAGCGGTAGCGGGGACGTACGTAAACGACTTGGTGTGCTGCTCGTTGATCCTAATGCTAAACCAAGCGACAACAACGACGACGACAGTAGCGACAAGCAATGATGATAATGATAATCTCGCGTTATTACGATGCTTGTGTCGATAATGTGGGATGAGAGTAGTGCGATGGAGCGACCCGAGGTCGTTTGCGGTAACCCGATAGAAAGCGAAGGAAGCCTCTTGCGGCTCCACCAGATAGCGCAATCGCTGCGATTGCGATTGCGGCGAGAGGCAAAGCGGTGGCGGGGTTGATGCTGCTCTTGTTGCTGATGCTGCTGCTGTTGCTGCTGCTGACCAGTGAACGTTGGGGTAAATGATCTAGTGTCAGTTCTCCCAGACGATATCAAACCCCGTCTTAGAGACATGCGCACGTCTTAGATCTAACAAGTGAAGAGCGTCAGAGCTTTATCCGTGTTTGGTCGTCTGATGACCAAAGAAATAATGAGAAATATAAGGTACGGTCCAGCTCATACTCATGTTGCAGGCATACAGTGGTACAGAACAAGCAGTTACCTTACCTATCTTACAGTACCTAAAGCAAGTGTCTTATCACAAGCTTCTCATTTCATTCTTGCATCACCTGCGGGGACCTCCGCCTCCATCATCCTCCGTCATCGGAACAACGACCCCACATGTTCCTCGAGGGCTCGGTACCTCATCCAAGATTGGCATCTTAACCTTACCGTGACCTTGCATTATTACCGACCATGTCCGCGATCGTCATGATGTCTTTTTGACTTGCCTACCCTGCAGTTGCAGTATCTATTCTCATACCTGTGCATGGCGAGCCGGAAACAGGCATCTCTGCATGCGTCACGAGTCCTTCTTTGCTCTACGAGTCAAGGTACTTACAATCCACTTATCTACCTTGATAAAACACCCAAAACCAGTTGAACAAGCACAGAAAGAAACAAAAGGATATAATGTAGACACCAAATCATCATTCAATTCAATCGGCGAGATTCAAGTCTTTTCTCGTTTGCATCTTCTAAAGCTGAAGCTACGGTAATCCACCACCACAACCCTTCCAAAAAGAACCACACCAAACCACTCTCTCTCTTAGCAAAAATAGAAACATTGCAAATGTATAAACAACGAAGGTGAAGAAATCGGCCTCGCGTGCCTGACTTTGACGCTCGAGTCCTCCTCTCTTGACCCCGACTCTTTCGTCGAAAGAAAAGAAAAAGAAAAGAAAACCCCTAATAGGCAAGCCATGCCATTCATCTTCGCCAGGAGCGAAATGATGTATGAAGAAACCAGTCCTGCATGCCCCATCACCCCCTTCGATGCCATCATAGAATCAGAATCGTGTGCGATAATAGCCCCTTTTCGCAATTGGCCTCTATTTTGTACCCGACAATTTGCTGCTTCGGCTCCTCCTGAGGATGCTCGTTCCATTTTGGTTGTTCTGTCCATGAGTGTCTCCAGGACATTTACTGACCGTAGTTCGAATCAACGGTAGCGCGGTTGAGAGAGTTGCCAACGTTGTCGGCGTACTCGCCAGCGTAGTTGCCTGATTTCGCTGTTAGTAATCGCTATCACAAACAAATCCAGTTCGATGACACATACCGGGAGGACCGTAGTTGCAGACAGTGAAGAAGGGAGAAACACCGGTACCAGTGTTGGCGAGACCAGTGGCACTGCAGTCGTGGGTGGCGCAGCCGACCTGGTTGGTGCCCTTCCAGACAATCTGGGAGAAGTGACCCCAGCTCTCGAAGTTGCTCATGTCAGGGTTGGCCTGACCGTAGAGACCATCGAAGAAGCCAACCTCACCGTTGTAGAAGAGGTCAGTGATGACGGAAGAGACGTTGGTGGCCTCGACACCAGCAGCGATGTTCTGGCCGTAGCCACCGCCGCCGGCAGTGGTGTTGTGAGCGTAGACGCAGGTGGCCGCAATCGCAGCGGCAGTGTTGGCGAGGTCATCGCTCCAGGTCAGGACAGGGGCTGAGTGGTTGGAACGGTGAACGTTGTGGTGAGCAATGACCTTCTCGTTGTAGGTGGTGGCAACAGCAGGTGCAGCGGCTGCGATGGTAGACTATAGAAAATTGTCAGCAAACAATGTTCGATGTACAGCTATGAAAGCGTGGTTTCATGTCTGATGTAGTGTTTGGGGAATGTGTTATTGACCTGTTGGGGGGTGTCTGAGGTGCTCGAAGTGGAAGAGGGCAGTTCAGATGTTGTAATTGGGGTGTTTATGACAGCGGTAGAAGAAGGTGCGTCTGCGGAAGTGGAGGAGGGCACGTCTGAGGAAGTGGAAGATGGTGTGTCCGATGAAGTGAGAGAGGAAGAGGAAGTGGTAGAGGATGCGGATGAGGGGGTGACAGATGAGAGAGAAGAAGAAAGAGAAGAGGAAGAAGAGAAACTCGAAGAACTCGTTGGAACGGAATCACTGGTCGCAGATGCACTGCTCGAAGTCTCCCTCGTCGACGAAGCTGCTTCACCAGACGTTGCTGTTGAACTCGCGCTTTTCGACGTGGCTGCAGCAATGCTCGACGACTGGCTTGTGGAAGTGGCCTTGGTGCTCACGGAGGACGACTTGGTCGAAGCGGAGGAAGGCTTCTCGCCATTTGCAGTCTGGGTGGCCGAGAACGCTGGAGGTTCATATGCGGTTTGGGAAGGGCGGAACATGACAGCCATGAGGCTAGTAAAGTCCTCACGCTTGCGAAGAGTACGTTTAAGTAAAGAATTCAAGGAGCTTACCTCAGCAGCAGAACTCGAAGGGGCGGAAGCAGAGGAGGATGGAGCAACATAGATGGAAGAAGTGGTGGGCTCGGCAACAGAGCTGGAAGAAGCGGCCACGGTCCAGGTCCAGGCTGACGTCCAGGCCGAAGTCCAGACAGCGGGAGAGGGGTTGCTTCCCAAGTTTCCGAAGAAGTTGTGCTGAACGACTGGTGCTACGCTGGAGGTTTGGGCCGGAGCGGAAGCCGAGGAGCTTGAAGGAGGAGCCTCGACGGCGGAAGTTGTGGCGACCTGGGTGACGGTGACGGGTGCTGGTGCTGCGGTGGGGGCAGGCACGCCAGCAGTAACCGTGACAATGTCAGTCACAATGACTTCGTCAATGACGGTGTCAATCTCCAGGACTGGGTTGCGCCTGACAAGAGGCGAAGCGACGGCGCATCCGGCGAATGCCGCGGAGACGAGAGTTGAGGTACGCATGTTGAAGTTTTGAGATTTGTGAGAGAGTTGATGATTTGAGAAAGTTGCTCTGTGATGTGTATTGACGGGGATTCCAGATCCAGAATAAAGAGCTTCTCCAAAGGACTGTGTTTTTGATTCCAATCATTAGCGATCCTGCCGCTGAGTTCTACTGCTGATGCTGCTGCTTGGATATGATTGAAGAAGTTGCAAGGCGACAGCACATTATATAGCCACAAGAAAACCGAAAACCAATACAAAGCCTTCGTCATTTTTTTTCTCTCTTTTCGCCTATATAGACGTTATGAGGAGGCTTGGATGCGGTGGCAGGGCAGTAACGATGGTTGCTGGGCTGCCTCGTGGAGCGTTTTTATATACATAACGAGCGCAACGGCGCCGTCCCTTGGGGTAACAAGAAGGAACGAAAAAAGAGTTACTCACATGGCACGTACGACCTAAGCGTACTTGAAATGAGTGAAATGCAGAACGAAGCCGCGAGGAGAAAGTGTTCGGATGAGTGAAGCGAAAAGAAAGGGAGAGCGCAGTGATTGAAGGCAGAAGGGGGATAGTTTTATGGACCTCACAATGGCTCTTGACACAAGTAGGTGTTTCCGGGGATGCGGCAACTAGTCGCAGGTACCTGAATTCAGGGCGTGCAGGGGCCCGGCTGGCTTGGACTAGCGCCGTTAGTGAAACCGCCTCCTTCCTCAGCATACGTCTTTGCGTCTGGTCGGACAGGCTCGAACACGGACGGTTGTGCGACTGCCGAAAAGGAGTCAGGAGACGCTTGTGGTTGGTTGGGTAAGAGACGTTGTTGTCGTTGTTCGAGCATTATCGAGACGATGGTGTTTTCGCATATGCACGATCTTTGACTTAGCATCGCTTGTCGGAGCGGCGATACGAAGATATACCTGCCATGATTACTGGCTCATACGTGCTCTGCCAATCCGAATGGCATGTCTCGTCTCACACGGAGCTCATCGAACGCAATGCAAGCCACGATCTAATCCCTGCACTAGAATCGTTCATCGACCTTCATGGCAACGCGGCGTCATTTGACACCCTGCTCGATCAATATCACGACATTGGTCTGGCTCCCTGGGAAGATTGAGCAGGACTGGGGTAATGATTGACAGTGCATCAAATCTGCGACAAGCGCCATCAGAAAAAGTGTACATAGTACAAGTACCCGCGGGAGTCTTTGTTTAAGGCTAAAGGCACTCAGAGAGCGAGCGGGTGTAAGCGAAATCCGTTCCAGGCACCGCTCTTTCATTGGCTGCGCTCCTGAGTAAAGAAAAGCCACTTCCGATCTGGGGTACTTGTACCTCTGTCTGCGTGTTGCCTGCAAAGCAGTTCAAAAACAGCCCGGCTGCAGGCTGTCGCCCGCCGGCGCCACCGCTTCGGAACGGGATTTCCACATGGCTTGCATGACATGTCTCGGATCTTGTTTGTTGTCTTGTGTCACGCAAAAAGTCTCTCTCCCTTTGCATATCCTGACTCCTATTTAACGACTCGAGTATGCTTTCTTCTTGTTCCTCCTCACTCCGCTCTTTACAACGGTTTGACCCCAAGGTCGGCTGTCATGTGCGAAGCAAAAAAAGGAGTAGAACCCGTCGTCCTTGCTCTTCAAACAGCCAAGGCGCCGCTTCCAAGAGTAATGGACAGAAAAGGGGGGCTCAACATGAACAGAGTTTACTGCACTTAGATGAAAGAAAAGGAAAGGACCAGTAACCTCGACAGTACAAGCAGCAGTACTTTGCATCAGCCGAAGATGTTTCGAAGGTCTGCCTTAGTTGATGGGTCCTTTCCTCTGGAACTAGACAAGGATCAGAAAAAAAAAAACTTGCTCCTAAGCAAAGTGGGACCACGACATATAGGCAAGCAAAGCAAAAAGTCGCGGCTCTTGTTCTCGGCGTCTGCGTGCACGAAAAAGACAAATGAGAAAGAAAGACAGAAGAAGCGACAAGGAAATCAACTGGAAGGCTGAACTGCTCCCATGTCCGTCCACGCCTTGATTACTATTACCCTTCAGATCTGACCAAGGAGTAAGTACAAACATGTAACAGCCACAAAATTCCAGAGGTACTGTACGAGTATCAATCTACGGAGGTAATGACCCCCCCAAGTCCATCGAGAATCAAAAAGCATTCATGCCAAACTTGCAGGGTTTATAGCCATATCCTCACACCCGTTGTCAAACCAAAAAAACCATCTTATAGTGGTGGTCGTATGTTAACATGAGACCTGAGACAGTGCCGAGACATTTTGTGTTCGTAACATGTGTGCTGTACAGCAAGGTGGTGTATATGGCCAAGGCATGATCTGATCAGTCGATCGATCAGTCTCGAACGGGCTTGCTTGTTCTCCTCTTCTGTATGCACGACTGGAGTGTTAATAATGTACATATTTATATAAATGGTTTTCATGCACCACTCTGGTATGATGAAGATCTCCCTCGTGTGTAACAGCTAGCTTCGAAGGATAAGTTTGCTTTCGTGCGAGATGCGTGTTGTGTATATGTATGCGCGCGCGTGTGCGTAGGTATCTATTACGTCTTCTCATGATGTATGTATATATGCGTCTCCTCGTCGCTTAGGTCGAATGTATGAAACATCTATGACCAAGTCCACAAGAGTCCAAAAAGTGCTATCAATCCATCAGAGACCTCTGGCCTTGCTGCTGCCCTGCTGCACTTGCAGCTGCCTCCCTCGCCTCCTGGACCCAAATCCCACACTTCTTGGAGACTTCGAACCAAAATTCTCCAATGAAGCTCTCCGTGTAGAACCCGTGCGCTGAATTATGCGTCTGTTCGATATTATGTGCCAATTCATGAGCGACGGTAACGAACCAATAGACCAAAGCGGCGCATTTTCCTTTCGCATCGTCTCTGTGGTCATTCCAGTTGGGCATGTGTAGCTGCAGAAAGTAGCGGAGATTGCAGAAGATGGCGCCGCCTTTGTTGAAGGCGATGGAGGAGCCGGAGGTATTGTAGAAGATATGCAGGGACTGAGGGCGGAGATCGTAGATGCTGCTTATGTCTAGTAGCAGATAGGCAAATACATTGATGGCGGATTTGTGAGCATTGACCAAGGCATCGCGTTCGACTGTGGCTATAGAATCGTCGAGATAGACTTTGACGCCGGCGCTCGACTCGGCCCAAAGCCTGAGGTTCGTCGCAGGGGTTGTATCGCAGTAAGTCGGCGTCTCCTTGATCTCACGAGTCGTGGGTTGATCGAACAGTGTAGTACTGTCGTATGCTCGACTGGCTTGTGCCGCACTTCGGAGATTCTGAGATAGCACCGGAGCAGGTGTCACTTGCTCAACATGATCCGGGTGAGGAGGTGGTGGCGGCAGGGTGGCATCTTGGTGTGTATAAGGTGGTGGACGGCCGCCTGCCTCCTCGGTCGCCTTGCGTTCATCTTCGATGAATTGTTCCTGAGCCTTGTAGTAATTGTCACGATTGCGCTCAAGGCCTTTGATATGCTTTTGGGCGTCTGACACCATGTTCAAACCAAGAGTCTCCTTGAATTGACTGAAGAATCCAGTCTTCCTCTTTTCCTGTGCACTTGTAGGCACAGACTCTGGAGATGTCTCGAACGCGCCAGGTATAGCTCGAGTGCGGTCAGGGGTCTGTATAGGTCGATTGGGAATCTGCGCCAAGCCGTTCTGCTGTGACAGCTGCGGGTACAGAGAGCCCTGTTGGGCCTGAAGAGCCCGCTCTTCTTCTGCGGCGCGCTTCTGCTGCTCCTCGAGCTCCTTCAATCGCTCGCTCTCGGCCACACGAGACTCGGCGGCCTTTTGTCGAAGGATACGGTCTACGTTATAGCCTTTAGCCTTGAGTCGGCGGAGATTACTCTCCATGATCATCTCCAAGGCGAGGAAGTCTTGTTGCTTTGGCCGTTTGATGAGAAGGGTCATGATGGCGCGAGAGATCTCGTACATGTCTGGGCTCTGAGTAATATACAGGGTCGCATCTCTCTTCGTCTCCCGATGCAAAGCTGCTGTCCTCTTCTCATTATGCACAAGGTTGTATCCATGTCTAAGGGTTTTCTTGAGCGTGAGGAAGCTCGTCATTCTGATGACCAATGTCTTCTCCAGCCATTTGGCATCGTGACGGATCGCCTCTGGCGCATGATCGTGCAAGAACAAGCGACAACGTTCGTTCAGAAGGCGCTGCAATGATTTGGCCCCAGATTGATCAGGCAGAAGTGGCCCCATGCGCTGATCGTCTTCGACGACCTGGCTCAGATAAGGAGCACCAAGAGATACGTAGAACTTCTCCAGAGCTTCCTCTTGCGGCGCATAGGTAAGCTTGTCTCTGAACAGTCGGAAACTCGTGTAGTCATCGACGATGATTATGTCAGCAGGTGTCATGAGGTGGTACTCTTTGATGGATGCATCCTCGTCGTACTCGTTGTACTCGTCATCAGCTGCAGCAGCTTTTCCGTTCGTCGGCGCAGATATCTCCTTGACTGCAAGCAAGCAGGCCGACTTTTGCAGACCAGCCCAGAGAGTCTTGTCCGCCTTAAGGGCAGGTATGTTGTCGGCAATCCTGCGAAGAAGGCTAGAATACTTCTCGAAGCCGAGTGCATTGAGAAGACGACCAGGCTCGCGCATGAGCATGCCTGCTAATTCGGTCGCGCTCGGTTCGTGCTTTGAGCCAATCTTTAAGAGGAAAGAGTTCGCCTCGGAACCAAAGTCCACAAAATCAAAGATGTCACCGTATGCATTGCTGTCGCCCAAGAAACACGAGCGGGGTGTCACAAGACGTACCTTATCAGACTTGTCGACAGTGTCACCAGGCGACCGTTTGAGGACAGGCACTATTCGCGACTCCCCAAGCTTTTCGGCGAGATGGCCCGAGGCACCAATCTCACCAAGTCTGCCAGCGAAATAGCCAAACATGTCCTTGGCTTCAGCCTTTGTTTTTGGAGGGTTGCGAATCAGGCGATCGGCACAAACGATGATGGCTGGGTCTGCCTCTACGCCGAAGAGGTGAGCATCATCGCGAAGATCCTCGCGGAGGATGTTGAAACCCAGGATGGCGGCGCGCTTGTTGGCGAAGCACTCGATTGGTAGAGCCAGCTTGGTGAGCGGCTGTCCCTGAATGGGCAGAAAGGGGGTCGACACGCTTCCCATTGGGAAGCGCCGGTAGCCGTTTGTGTGGAAATTTGTGATGTAGTATCGTAAAGCCATGTCGTACATCTTTGCGTCACCATTGGTGGCGGCTTTGGCCATTATGGCGACCATGTCGATGACCTCTGGGTAGGTCCTGAGCCCAAGCAGAATGAGGAACCTGTGCTCCGGGCTGCTCTTGCGCAGAGGCTCTGGCCAATGCAGCAAGGGCAGTTGGAGATCACGCATGCTCTGGTTGGGCTCGTATAGCTCGTTGATCCTGAACAACTTGCCGCCGTTCGGCTTGCCTACCTCGCCAGGCTTCTCCACAGGACAGACTGGGGTCTTCTGTAGTTTGCTCATGTCCTCGACCGGAATGTCTTCCCGAACAGACACCAGATATTTGATCAGATCGACGTGACTCCATTTGCTTTCCGCCACACCATTTTCATTTGTGGATTTGGCCATCAGACGCTCGAAGACGACAGAAAGCTCCACGGTCTTGCGCACACCAATAGCACCGAGGAATTTCTCCTTGACACCTTGAAGGCCCTGGACCGTAGGTAGGTCGTCGAAGAGCTTGACCGAAGAGAAGTAGGCCTGACTGGGCTTGCGCAGACCCAACTTGGTCGGGATGACTGTGCGAGTAGAGAGCATTTCGCTGACGGTGTTCTTGGACGGTTGACTAAGTGCGTCCCAGCCCTTGGACAGGACAGGCAAGACTTGGAGTGCGAAGGGTACCGACGTGGTGAAGCTCTGTTCGGACGGCAGTCCAGAACCGTCTTTTTCGAGGAGGTAGCGTAGCCAGGGGACTATCTGCAATTCCGTCCAACCGAATGCCTCCAGTTGATTTTTGGGTATGCCTTTGATGAAACGGAATGGGATGGTGGTGGGTGGCACGGGCAGATCGATAGGGATCTTCGTGACATTGGGGAAAGCATCAATAGCGCCCAACAGAAGAACAGGACTCGGGTAGGTCTTGTTCTCCTGCTGGTCGACTGTGGCTACAGTGCCGTCAAACATGGTTGATATGGCAGAGACGTCCAGCGACTCGTTGGCCAATTTGCGTGCAGCCCATTTGAGTAATTCGGAAAGTTGTGCCTCGTCCAAAGCTCTAGCCTCGAGCTCCTTTTTGATGTCTTGTGTGGTGATATCAGATAGTAATCCAAAATCTTTCAGCTTGTTGAGGAATAGAGCGTTGCCGTCGACAATCTCGTCGGGCACGACGGGGATGCCATCGACAAAGCTCAGCTCTTCGCTGGCGATGCGCACCTCGTTGCTGGGCAGTACGCCGCGCGTCGAGACAATGGTGACAGAGGCCTTCTGGTTACAGGTCCAGAAGGCTTCCTCGACGATCTGACCGACCTGTGGAGAAGGGGTGGATTCCTGGTATGTGTACTGCTTGAAGGTATGGACAGCAGCAGGCAAGATGGTGGCCAGATCTTGCTTTGTGACTTTCTTGGTGCCAGACTTGGTCATCTGTCGCTCGAGACTGGCCTTGAGCTCGAGCATCTCCCCGTTGTAAGCGACGCGACATGCTATGCCAGCGACACGAAGCATCTCAACGTTCCAGTCGCGGACCCAACGCGCATTCAGGTCAATGTTCTCTCTTTCGACAGTGGGAATGACCGAGGGGGCAGAAATGTGGGCCAACAAGCCGCTTGTCTGGGCGGTGGGGAAGCCGATGAAGATGCGGCCATTCTTGGTGGGCAGAACAGAGGCGAAGATATCCCCAGCCTTGGACGAGCCGGATCCAGAAACGGTGGTCTGGGAAGTCTCATGATAGGACGAGGTCAAGATTGCGATCTTGGTGTGTTTCGGAGGAGGCTTCTTGGTGGCACGTTCGAGCTCGGCAGCCAGAGTCTTGCTGCAGTAAGTCTGCAAATTGACAGTGCTGATGCGCAGGAAGACAGTGGCCTCACTCGTGCCGGCGAGGTCTTCGGCGATGGCGCGCTGAGCGGCTTCCTCGGCTCGGGCGGCCGTCTTCGCAGCGGCGCCGGTGGCATTTGTGCTTCCAGTGAGGCGACTGAAGAAGCTGCGGAGGGACTGAGTGGGCGGAGCGGCGTCGGCAGCTTGCTGGAGGGACTGGGCGTGGTCGGCGACACGGGTCCAGCCTATGACATTCATCCAGGAGGCGTGGATTTGTGCATTCTGATAGTCAACCCCGACAATCTTCATCAGGCCAGCCTTTGTCTTGGGGTTGATGTCCGAAGGGATGTCGACGTTGGCAGAGGGGGCCATGGTCTTGTGCAGAGTGGCCAGGTTCCATTGGTCCAGCCAAAGTTCAATCTTCTCCAGACCGACGAAGGTGAGAGAAGTGCTGAGGAACCGACAGATGGACAGAAGATTGGGCACGGGAGAGGTGGTGTTGCGGTAGTCCAGGACAAAGCAGGTCTCGCCGGTGCTGGTGCCTTGAGGCAAACGGCCCCTCCGCGTGAACAGACTATTGCCTTTCCAGTAGAAGGCCATGGTCTGGTCGCCAGAGCCGACAAAGGGATTCTCGCAGTCGGCAAAGACCGAGTAGAAGCCAACACCAAAAGCACCAATCTTGGTCTCGTCTGGGTTACCCTCTGCGATTCTCTTTAATCTCGACCAATCGTTCTCGCCAAACGCCTCTCCATCGTTGGACACCAGCAGTCTCGACAGCGTGTGGCTCAGCAAGACATGTCTCAGCTGTGCTGATGGGTCGGCAGTCGAAGGCACGGGTATGGTGGGCGAGGGGAGAGTCTCGAACTTGATGACGACTTTCTTAGCAGAGGCGTCTGCAGCATTCTGGATCAGTTCACGCAGCGTCGTCCACTCTCCAGAGTATCTCGCCAGCACCTTGTCGATGAGGGCGCGGGTGTTTACTGTGACGGCTTCCTCGTCGAGGCCGGAGCCCATTGTCTGCTCGCGCAGGCGGGCATAGTCGATGGGCGCCGCCATGGCGACGACGATGATCACTGAGGATGAGCAGGCCGATGCTGATGATATGCGAGATCACTATGCCAAGGGCGACGCATCGGTGGCGTGTGAATGTCGAGGAAAGAGGTAATCCAACCAAGGCAAGTGCAGAGAATGTGGAAGGTGCAATAGGTTGATGGTGTTCGAGTGGTCGTAGGGTATGTACAATAATAACAGATAGATGGGCCAGTGCCAAGTCAAGGCGACGATGGAAGGGGGCGATCAGATGGTTCGCCTTCGGGTTAGGATGCCACCCTGTCTTCTCTTCCTTTCTACAGCTGCTGTCTTGTCAGTGTATGCCGTCGCCACAATCCCGTCTCCTGCTTTGCAGCCTCGAGACTGCACCTTGGACGACTTGATATCAGCCAAATCCGATCGAGGCAACCGAAACGCCCTCGAACGTCCCTTGGTCGGCGTTAAGAGAGACACAAACGCCGACATGTCTTCCCGCACGGACTGTACTGTACACCTGTCCATCCAGGCCAGGTCCAGGCAATTCAGGCAGAAACAAATGCTGCAATGTACAGGTGTGCAGCAAATGCCGGGGCTAATTGATGATCAACGACTAATGAAATCAATAAATCCAGTGATTCCATGATTCATTTCCTCTTCCGATTCCCCTTCGATTCTTGGCTTTTCAGCTGCTAAGCTCCGATAGGTTTGCGAACAAGAATTCCATCATTGTTTACTGCCACTGTGCACTGGATCTCTACCATCCATTTCCTCATATTTCTCATCCCCAACAATCACCCCTCACCCGGCGAACACTCTCGAGGGCAGCTGACCACGTCTGCGTCTACATTTATTCACTCCTTTCCGCGCTTCTTCTGGATATTCTTCGTTCCTGCCACTTTCGCCATGTCCGTAGATCTGGCTGCTGTTGCACAGCTTCTCAATGCGACCCTCGATGCCCGTCAGAGCAAGCAGGCCGAACAGGCGATCAAAGCAGAAGAGAGCAAGCCTGCCTTCTCTCTCGCTCTGCTACAGATCGTCGCCGCAGACTCATATCCACAGACGACCCGTCTGGCGAGCGCCCTCTTCTTCAAAAACTTCATCAAACGCAACTGGACCGACGAGGATGGCAATTACAGGCTGCCCGCCGACGAGGTAGTCGCCATCAAGCGCGAGCTCATCGGCCTCATGATCTCCGTGCCTCCTTCGATGCAGACTCAGCTCGGCGAGGCCATCAGCGCAATCGCAGACAGTGACTTTTGGCAGAGATGGGACACCCTGGTTGATGATCTTGTCTCACGACTCACCCCCGACAATGCACAGGTGAACAACGGCGTCTTACAGGTGGCACACTCCATCTTCCGCAGATGGCGTCCTCTTTTCCGATCAGACGCTCTCTTCACCGAGATCAACCACGTGCTGTCAAAGTTCTGCTCCCCTTTCCTCCAACTTCTGCAAAACACGGACCTTGTCATCAGTCAGAACCAGTCGGACAAGAACATCTTGCAGCAGCACTTCTCCACCCTGAACCTCGCCATCAAGCTCTTCTACGACCTTTCGTGTCAGGACTTGCCACCCGTCTTCGAGGAGAACCTGGCCAGCATCAGCGCTCTCTTGCTCAGATACCTGACCTACGACAACCCTCTGCTTCACTCCGACGACGAGGCCGAGGCAGGTCCGCTGGAATACGTCAAGGCTGGGATCTTCGAGGCATTGGTCCTGTACGTGCAAAAGTACGAGGATGCCTTTGGACCCCACCTCGGCCAGTTCGTCGAGAGCTCCTGGACTCTGCTCACCACCATCGGATCCGAGACCAAGTACGATGTGCTCGTCAGCAAGGCGCTGCAGTTTTTGACTTCTGTCACCAAAATCACCCAATACGCCCAGAGCTTCAACAACGACGCAATCCTCGGCAAGGTCGTCGAGCAGGTCATCTTGCCCAACCTCTCCATGCGCGAGTCCGACGTCGAGTTGTTCGAAGACGAGCCCATCGAGTTCATCAGAAGAGATTTGGAAGGATCAGACAGCGACACGAGGAGAAGAGCGGCCACAGACTTCTTGCGCCAACTCATGGAGCAGTTCGAGAAGCTTGTCACCGACGTCGTGTCTCGGTACGTGCAGCACTACCTGGCCGACTATCAGAAGAACAAGTCGGAGAATTGGAAATCAAAGGACACGGCCGTCTATCTCTTTTCTGCCATTGCCGCAAAGGGCACCGCCACTGCTGCGCGCGGCGTCCAGTCGACCAACTCTTTCGTTGATGTCATTGATTTCTTCCAGAAGAACGTCGCCTCTGACCTGACCGAGACCGACGCCGAGGCCATCCTCAAAGTCGGCGCCATCAAGTACCTCTACACCTTCCGCAGTCAGCTCACCCAGGCGCAATGGCAGGCTGCCTTCCCCTTGCTTGTGCAGTGCCTCGGCGACTCCAACTTTGTCGTCCACTCATACGCCGCCATTGCTGTCGAGAGAGTCTTGTACCTGACCGACGACAACAAGCAGCTCTTCATTCCACGAGAGTCCGTGCAGCCCCTGGCCAAGGATCTGCTGCAGCATCTTTTCCTGCTCATGACCAAGGACAGCAAGCCCGAGAAGATTCAGGAGAACGAGTTCCTGATGAAGTGTGTGATGAGAGTTCTCATCGTCATAAGAGACGGCGTGCTGTCCATCTTCGACCTGGTTCTGACGAATCTTGTCAACATCACCAAAGTCATCCGACACAACCCCAGCAACCCGAGATTTTACTACTATCATTTCGAGTCGCTCGGTGCCGTCGTGCGTTTCGGTGCGCCCACACAAGCACAGAAGCTCGAGACTGCCATTTTCGATCCCTTTGCCGAGATTTTGGCCGACGACGTCCAAGAGTTCCAGCCCTACGTCTTCCAGATCTTTGCCGCCCTTCTCGAGGCAAACCCCACCGGTACATTGCCGGATTACTACCAGTCGCTCTTCAGCGCTACCCTGAGCCTGGATCTCTACAACTCGAGGGGAAATGTGCCTGCTCTCGCTCGTCTGTTGACGTCGATGATCCCCCGCGCCGCCACTCAGATTGTCGCAAACAACCAGGTCGAGCCCATCCTTGTCATTTTCCAAAAGTTGATTTCTTCCAAGGCCAACGAGTCCCACGGCTTTGACCTGTTGGAATGCATTTGCGCCAGCTTCCCGACCAATGTGCTCGAGCCTTTCTTTGTGACTATCCTGTCGCTCCTCTTCACTCGCCTCAATAACTCACGCACAGAGAACTTCGCCATGCGCTTCGTGCGCTTCTACCACTTCTTCTCTGCTCGCGACGACAAGGGTCTGGGCACTGAACTGTTCGTCACTCTGTGTGACAAGATCCAGCACGAGTAAGTCTTGCTTTGCTATGTCGTCAACCCACAATGTACTGACTTTTTGTCTAGCGTGTTCAAACCAGTCTACCTCACAATCATCATCCCAGACACACAAAAGTTGACGAGGCCATACGATCGCAAGACAGCAGTCGTGTCGCTGACGCACACGCTCGCAAACTCGGACGCCTTCGTGACCCGCTTCAACAAGGGCGGCTGGAGCATTACCTGCGAAGCCCTGCTCAAGCTCCTCATCAACCCGCCCCTGCCTCCCTCATCGGACGCAGCCGAGGCCTTCCTGATCGAAGACCGAGACGTCGAAGACGTGGGTTTCGGAGTCGGCTTCACCCCGCTTAATACCTGCAAGCTGCTGCCTCGGGATCCCTTCCCTGAGGTCCAGGATGTCAAGGCCTGGGTGGGTGCGTATCTGAGAGATGCAGATGGCAGGACGGGAGGTCGTGTGGCGCAATTTGTGCAGGAGAAGTTGAGCGATGACGCCAAGGCCGCGCTGGGGCTTGTCATGCAGGGATAGACGTATCGTGCGTTTTCATCTTATCATCTCCTCTTCGCTTCGACACGTGTAACTGGCACACAAGAGAGATGAGAGTTGCTAGGAAATGGAACGAACAGGGATGTGCAGACCAGAGATGAAGCAAGGAGACAGACAGAAGTACAGACCAAAGAGAGTGGAAGAGGCATAAGAGAAGCAGAAAAAAAAAGAAAAAAAGAAGCGGACAAGAACAAAAGACGAGAAAGCGTCTATATACGAATGATACCACACCGGCAAAATTAGCAGAAGAACTCAAAAGAATCGCAAGAAAACTCCGAGCGTTTGCACCACCTGCAACCACCACCACCACCCAGCCATCCATACAACAAAAAAGAGAGTAGTCCTGTGCAATAAAATACAGTCAAGATCTACATTTTAAAGGCGAGAGCCGGCTTAGCTTCAAGCACCTCCTCTACTGAGACCTGCCCTTCTACTCGAGAAACACCTCAACTCGACAACCACTCAGCCAACCCCTCTCCTCCAATCACCTCTCCACCCAGTCTTTATCGTCCATGCGCCGCCCTGTAGATGTCGTGCGGGCGGAGTCTCTCCAGCCGAGAAGTGATGACTGATATCCTCTACTGTCCCATCAGCGCCACCATGTTGGGGTATACAGTACAGAGCTCGTAAGCTGAGGTGGATGCGTAGAGATCGTAGAGGTGAGGACATGTCTTTGTCTTTGCCGTTCCTGTGTCGCGTACACTTTACAGTAGAAGAGATCCCTGTCTGCTCTGTGTGTGGGGGGCTGTGAAGTACCATCCTGCTGGATATTTCTTCGATTCTATTTACCCCGCTAGGTAGCTTTCTTTGTGTAACGACCCTGTGATGCTCACGGTATTCACCGGCAGGCTGGAACTGGTACCGGGAGTGGGTCTGGTGGTGGTTGTGTTCGTGCGACAAGTGATGCGGAGGCCAAGGTCGAAAGCAAGGTCGAAAGCAGGATATGGCTTTACCCTTTTTACTGTCCAAGGGGTTTCCCATTGGGGTTGTGTTGTTGATGCAGCTGTCTGTTTGGATTGAACTTTTGGTCTATTTCGATAACAGGCACGTAGCAACTAAGGGTGGTTCTGGGTAGAACGACGACAGCAACGGTACTATAGGATGGAAAAAAGGGATTACAACGGGGCTTCGGCTTCACTCTCTATAGACCCTTTGCGTCCACTGCGCACCTTTGTGCTCGCCAGGATTACAGTCATGATGCACCCGCTCGTTCTGTCGCCTGGCCCATTTCTTGTGCTTCCATTGCGACCAGCGACGACGACAACAACTACGACGATGATGAGGCCGGTCGCTTCTCTGTGTCTCGTTACACCACGGGAAGGTTGGGCTGCTGGTTTTTTGCTGCGTTACGTTGGACTGAGGTATAAGAGATGGGGCTTCGTCTCCCTCATCCTCTGCTCTCCCCTTGCTTCTCTCCCTGAGGCAAGAGGCTCTACAGGCAATCGACTCTTTGACTGAACTGGTTCCTCTTGATACTTATTTCCATTCATCTAGCTTGCGACTCAGGACTCACACGATGCGTGATGCGATAGAGCAATGTCGCAGATGCGCGACTCTCAATTCCCCCCACGACAGGCTCGACGTGGATTCGCTCCAGTTGGCTAGAATATCACTACACGCGCCGGGCGGAGAACGGGAGTCTCGGGCGTTGGATCAGCAAGAACAGGGCCCTCGAGCGCGTCTTGAACAACAACATGATGATGATGTTGACTCCTCCGAGGAAGAAGACGATGATTACGAGGACACCGAGGATGAAGACGAGGGTAATCTGCCGTCGGACGATGATGACGACGCAGAGTACCTTGCCGAAAGGAATTTTATCTGTCGTTAGTTCTACCCATCGCATTTCTATCATCGAGAAATGTTAGTTGCTGAGATTGGTGTAGGTCTAGCGCGGCCTTTGTATCCAGACCAAGATATCAGAGTCCGTGTGGTGAGTGACATGGACTTGGCCTTCACGGCTGTCGTTCAGGTCAAGATCACGAATGATGCCTTGATGAACGGCGAGGAAAAGCGTACCGAAGTGGCTGCGTATCGGGACTTGTTTGAGATGGTCAAGGAAGAGCGTCTCAGGCGGGGTTTGTCTGCATTTTGAATGAAAGGATCCCAACCACAAGAGTTGGGAGGGGTATTTGAGGCCACCAGCTATCCTGATGCACTTACTGCACTTACTGCTAGCAGTGTATGCTATTGCGCTCGAAGAACCACGGTAGATGTAAATTAGAGCCCACAGTTCCTACGATGATAGCACCGTAGCATTACAGAATTGTGTCCTCAGATTTTACTGTTTTCTCCAGTCTGATGCATTCGTTGTGATCTCTGATAAATGGTAAATCACCGTTGTTACATGAGGCATTCTGCCGGAATGGAGCAGCTGTTCCACAAGGCGAGTTCTGCCAGCGCATGCATATTTGACTCCCACGAACTCTCAGTCGATGAAAAAGCACGCGAGCGAGAATGCAGGGCACCGAGAGTCAACGTGATCGTTCCGCATACCAATCCATCGGTATTGCGATTCAGGCTGGCATGGATAATATCAACAACACCGTTATAAGCTGAGCTGTAATTTGTGGAACAACTCAGACTCGGATGCATTTCTATTATACTATTTCAGCATGGTGGAATAATTGCATATGCAGCTCCGATGTCACTGTGCATTGGCAGAGCTGATAAGAATTCGCCGTGACCTCCGATGAGGCGACTAAAACCCACGAGGCACCCTTCGTTGAGACTTAGAAACAACTTACTGAATCTTCTACTCCTTGGAGTAAAGTCGTGTGAAAATGAATGTCGCGAATTTCATGAAGAAAGAAGTTTCGCAATGCGGTGAAATGGAGAAACAAATTCTGAGTAAGACGATCGCATCTTCGTGCACTCCATTTGACTTACCTTTGCCAGCCGAAGCCATCCAAGCCATCACAAAGGGCGAAAAGCAAAGCATCAAGATTGTGGATATCGGAGCGAAACATGACGAACCCAGCGCCGCAGCAAGACTTCTGTGGCAAGAAGACCGGAACGGTGTGGAGGTCACGTGCTATATCCAAGGTCGCCCAGCACACAGTGTCCGATCGGCCTTGAAGAACGTGAAATCCAGACTCGAGCAGTTGACGAAAGCACACAAATAGTGTCGAAGACAAGTGGGCAGTCGACAATACCCACTGACGAAGCAACCCACTGATTGTCGAGGGATTGGTATGACAGTACGAGGAAGCCTCGATGTGTGCGATGTTAGGATATGAGTGGTGTCCTTCACGAGCCGCACGTAGCTTCGAGTGCTACTGCAGCTGCCATGTGTCGCTTCAAACCAGACAGCCCACGAGATAGTCCGAAGATGTATGGTGAATTACGCTTTGAACAAGCAGGATAATTTGCTAATGACAAGTTCTTTGCACGCCCATAAACTCAGATGCGATTGAAATTCGTCACCTGCCGTGGATGAGCTTCCACCAATGTGGTCGGTCAAAGCCTTCACAGACCAACAAAATCCAATCAGACACAGTCGTACCAGACTCACATGCTAGCTTTGACACACGTTATTCGTAGTACGGAGGCGTACAATTTGTTGATACAGACCTGGTGACTATGTTAGTAGAAGATCCAGAATCAGCACGTCTAACAAGCCTAAGGAATCCATTATCAAGACACTGCCGCGTAGCTCTCGGGAGTAGCTTTTTCCAGTAATAAGTAAGCTAGTCTCATCAAGATGGGTCTGTCGTGTAGTGTAGTAAAGCAACAGCACCAATGCAAGTTTGCGAAGATGCCCAGCTATCCAGTGCCGGACCAAGGCAAGGAACTCGAGGAAGAAATCCTCGGTAACAAGACAACTTTCACAGAAATCCAGAGACGGGGACTGATGACATCTGTAGGAAAAGCATGCCTCAGGTTCCCAAACGACAAGCAGAAGCACATGTCAGTAAAGATCAGTCCCGGTCACGAAGACAGATACGGACGGCCGCAGCTTTTTCGCGCCATCTTGATCCGCAAGGACACGCGAAAGGCAAGTCGGGGATTTGAAGAGTACAATGGCGACCTGGCGGACACTGTCGAGGGAGCATTGATTCGACTGCGCGACAAGGTTCGGGAGTTTTGATCCATGATGGGGCGACCTACAAAGTCTTGAAGACAGCACCGACATCGTCAGAAAGAAGAATGCCATTATTTATCTTCTCGTGTACAATACAGCAGTTTGGGGGGGGGGTAATATGAAGGAATTGATGAACGATTGAAGATCTAGGTTAGGTTGCTCCTCTCAAGAGGTGCATGACGGAGGTCGACGGCTATGATCCGACGGAAGAGCTTGGACCAATTACGCGCGCGGCCTCATCGACGTTACTGCACCTACTAGGCCGGCCAGAACGCCACTAGCCGCCAGCCATTGCATGCCTTTGCCTAACAGAGCCGGGTTATGAGCACGAAGTTGTCTACATGAGATACCATCGACAGACACTCTCGCAAAGAGCGATGATCGGTACGATCCAAACAATGCAAATGCACTGAACGAACAGAGGCTCATCTGTAACTCGCAATCGGGCTGGATATTGTTACAGTAATGCAAGTCCGAGCGGCAGATCTTCAACATCCGCACGCACCGGCGGCGTTACCCCTCATAGTGGGGTTTGTGTGTTGCTTGTTCCTGGCACAGCTTAGCTTAGGTAGGTAGCTTGTGCTTGAAGCCGCCCTGCACACATCCAGCTTTTTCCGTGTGCACCGCTTTTCGAGACATGATGTCAGGTTGCGTCATTTCCTGGGATAACGACGGCAAAGCAGGTGGATTAGCCAGGGATTGAGAGGAGAAAGAGAGATGAGGGATGATGAGGTGCTCTGGTTAGTGATTGATTCGTGGTTGAAAAACAAATAGCTTCATTCATTT
This sequence comes from Neodothiora populina, assembly GCF_041146345.1. Taxonomy (NCBI): domain Eukaryota; kingdom Fungi; phylum Ascomycota; class Dothideomycetes; order Dothideales; family Dothioraceae; genus Neodothiora; species Neodothiora populina. Next base: position 230,666 of record NW_027191405.1, on the reverse strand, counting down.
CTCTTTCTTGAACTCTTTCCATCTAGATAATACCCCATCAGCTCTCTATACACGTCCAAATCTCACAACATACCTCTATACCCATTTCATAAAGTATGTCTTCTCTCAGACTCCGTGTATCTAGCCTATATCCATTGAATCCCAAATTTACACTACATCCAGTAACTCAACAACAAAACCGCCCATCATGTCCGCCGCCGCCCAAGAATCCTTCTACCGTGACCAGATCCTCTGTAAGCCGACCTCCACCTCAACATATCTACTTTTGACCACACGTACTTACCTTCGACAAAAAGCCAACGCAGCAGTCCTCTTCCCAACCTCGTTCCGCATCGTCCTGCGCCAGCGCAAGACCGACGGCAAGGACACCTTCGACGCGCTGCTCCTAGAAGGCGAGACCCACAAGCTGCTGCTCGCGGGCCTGCCCAGCTTCCACATCCACGAGGCGCTGTTCAACCTGCTCGGCGCGTCGTCCAAGGAGATTGCGGGGTTTTTGCAGACCAAGGCCGATAAGGAGGCGCAGGCTGAGGGAAAGGAGCCTGGCGAGAGGAGTTTGCCTAAGAGGGTTTAAGCGTGGACTCTTTCTGGTTGTTTAATGTTGATGTTGATGGTGGAGGGTGGCTCGTGAGAAGGTCTTTACTATGATTTGATTGATAGAAAGACGAGAACGAAACATGAATTCTTATGAAAGTCAACAGCTGAGGCGTCGCCGACTCGAGTTCATCAATTCTTTTGCGACAATCATTCATGTGAACGTGTATGCTGTAGCCATCAAATTACGATATGCATGTGATAATGCGGTATGTCCATAACTCAGTTGACTTTGTTTATCTGTTAATGTCCACGAAAAGTAACTTGGCGTGTGCTCATGAGAACCTAACAAATACTTCAAACACCACCAGAAAGCGAAGAGATCAATCTGCCATCACAGCAGGTAAGCACACATGCAAAAGGTAAGCCTCTGCTTCCCATCAGCCATAACCGACATCAAGCCCCCTCCCCTCCCTCATTCTCATCCACCTCCTCCATGACTTCATCCTCTTCCTTCCCACCCTGCCCAACCGCTGACAGTCCCTCCTCGCTCTCCTCCTTCTGTCCCAACCTCCTCAACTTCTGCTTCCTGGCCCTATCATCCTCGGCATCAGTGTCAGGCAGACCCTTCTCGAACGCCAGCTGCGGCCTCCTGACATGCGCAGGCAACTTCCTCCACGTCCACCCTTCGGCCGCGACCTCGGCTGCTTCGGCCGTGGCTACCGGTGTCATCATCAACAAGGTGTTTGAGATGGATGGAGCCCGATAGACGTCGGTGTAAATCGCGCTGCTGAGAAGATGTGCTGGCCGCAAGCAACTCAGCATCATGGGCGATCGCTATCTCTAAACGTTGTCTTTGGATTGCAGTGTCATGTGTTGAAAAGTTCAGTGCGGTGGCTATACAATTGCGTAGTTGATGTCCGTTCAGGTTGTATGAGCAGACCACGCCAACAAGGCTGAAAATCACTTGTCGGTCTTCGACATCACACGGCCACGACCTCAATAGATTGTTCCAAATTTTGGCTCTCGTGACCGAAGTCAACTCGGGATATGTCACAACGAGGCTGATCTTGGAACATATCATCGGAGTTAGGCGAGCCTCAGTCTGCGTTGCCAGCAGGAACACGAGGCCGGTATGATGCTCGAGTCTGCTCATAACAAAATCAGTGTAGGTATCGGCCGAGTGGCCTCGGCTCGCTGATGGGTTGATTAATGCATCAGCATGGTCTATGACAAGGACGGCACGCCAGCGCTCGGCACAGCGTGTTGCGTCGTTCATAGACTGTTCGAGATGGCCAAATCCTTTGCCAGAGATCTCCGACCAGACCAAGCTGTATAGGGGGGCTGCCTTGCTTGCGGCGACTGCATCTGTAGCTCGAGCATGGGATACATGTCGTGCGGACATCTCCTCCTGGTATCTGCTGTAATGGGTGGGAAAGATCCAAGCGCAGAATACTTGAGAGCACATGTAGAGCAAGAACAGAGGAGCCCCTCAGTTTCGTTTGTTGGTTTGCGAGTATAGTTTTCTTTATCAATCGAAGTGAAATCTAGTACGATATTGATCTTGCCCTGCGTCTCTCGTTAGCTCGCTGAAGCGTACTCACGACATTCGCACTCCAACTGACTCGTTTGGAAGAGCCGTGCCAGACATTGTTCTCCTCGTATGCATGGCAAGTCGCCTTCCCTCTGAGGAACCAGTAGCTCCGGCCACGGCTCTCCAAAGTTTTGCGTAGTGACTGCAGTTGCTGGTCGGGAAGAAAGGTGGAAGGTACGAGCTCAAGATCTGCTATGAATCTCTCGCCGACCCAAGGATGCACCAGAACACTGTGATGTTGTGGGATGAGGCGGGTCCTCGTACTGTCAAATACAAGGCCATAGTAATGGATACTCAGCTTGCTATAATCGCCTGTGGTATAGTACACATTCCGGATCTTGAATGCTTGCCAGTTCCTGCGATCATCAGGGGATATCCTATATACAGTGGTTCCAGCTCGGTATATAAGCCACAAGTCCGGGAGGGAAATAGTGCGACACGTCTGTGATAGCAATCCCTGCAACGTGATTGACGAAGGCTCGTTTCCGAGGTATTCTAACAATGTGCGCAGATGGCGTTTTTCTGACCTTTGCGCCTCGAGCGCACGCTCCTGCAGGCTGGCCAAGTTATAGAAGAGCATCATGTAAGGCGAAGTGAAAGCAACTCGATCTTGGAAGAGTGATTTATACTCTAGTCCGGGATAATCGATGCAAGTCTCCTACAAGCTTATGATAAGAGTGGGCGAGATTATTTCCATCTCTGTTACACTAGATTCATCCGTCCTGAAAGTAATGACATCGAAACAGCCATCGTTTGCATTGCTTGCCAAAGGCTCCGATGCGGTTCCACTGGATGCTCTGTCCATCGCTCTATCTCGATAGCTTCCAAGGATTGCTTGCGAAAGAAAAGAAAATGCGTTAGGCCTTACTAGAACAATGACCGTGGATTCGTGAAGTGCTTATGTCTGCGGTTTGTGTCCTCGAATTAGAGCCATGTAGCCACTCTAGCTCTTCGTTCGCTACAAAACGCATAGTGATCGTTGTTCGCCATCGACGATTTGTGGTCACTTGCCACGACTCCTCAAGGGTTATCGTTATACGGTCTAGCTGCCGTACTATCGACAGACGATCTGTTGCACACGGCGTATGGGAGGTCACTCCAGAGTCGTCTGAACATAGTGAAGGCAGGCGCTAGAGTGGTTGGTACAACTTCAACGAGATGTTGGTGGCTACACATATCCTCAGCGCACGTCGATTGTGTGTTTGTAAAAGGTTCGCGAAGGCTTGGCCTCGCTCAGAAAGCATGTGATCTTCTTTCTGGAGTGAAGTCGAAGAAACACTAGAGTACTCGACTAACTCACGAAAATTGTCAAAATCAGTCCTGTCTTTTGCGAATCGGTAGATGTTGGTGCTAGGATATTGTGGGAATAATTGGGAAAGTTTCGCTTCACAGCATCCCATACCTGGCTCTGACATTTCGCTTTAACGTTTGCATCGCGGGAAGTGAAGAAAATCGTCTGGTGACACAGGATCTTCAGTGGCAGTCCGTTTTTGGTTCACCCTGCAGGCAATAGCTAGCACGTTTCTTGTGGAATACTAACAAATGTGGCGCGTAATGGTCAGCTGAGCGTAGTTGCGACTCTTTTAAAGGTAGCCCTCAGTACAGAGTGTGCCTTGGCGATTAAATATTACTGCTGTCTACCTATGTAACACCTGTATGGTACCAAGGTCCCAATCTCGTCAACATAACCGAAGTTGGCGATTGTTGAGATTGAGGCTGGCGTTGAAAGGATTAAGGTAGGATGCCTGTCTACCGGATATCAGGACTAAGCCTGACTAAAGGTGGACATGGTGATCGGTCGAGATCTTGGCCCGCATCGTTCCTGCCTTGTTCTATGAGATGTGACTTGGCTTGGCAATTATGCAACTTCCAGATCCGGTTGGCTGAGCGGCGCTCGACACCATCAATTCGTTGTAGGCTCGCTTGAGCTCCCTGTTGGTATCCATTGCAGAGCCATGCCATACGCTTGCGTCGTAACGGTGTCGCCCTTGTATGTCGGCTTAATGATGGCTTGCTTTATGATACCGCACGTCGCGTGCTGCGTTGGAACTAAATCGTGGCTATCTCAGCTGGGTATGGTGTGTCATTTAAGCTCCGCCTCATTCTTGTGCGGAGCTTGGGCATGTCTTGATCGTGACGCTTCTCGGTGGAAACCAGAGATCAAGCCTCGGCTTCATTTTCCGCACCTGGGAGGTGTGCGCTACTTTGACAACCAGGACAATTGTGGAGGACTTCGTGACAAAAGACATCGCAGTCAATGCAAAAGTGCCGCTCGCAGGTTTGACATTCATACCTGCTGCTCTCACTCGCGCCTTCAGCCCTCCTCTGCTTGGCTCGCTCCCCATTCATGCCATAGGCACTGCTGTGTAGCGGCAAGGGCGGAAAGGAGAAAAGACAGCCATAGCACTGCTTGCTCCCCTTTTGCCGGGCTCTTGACCATGACACTTCAACCCAATTTTTCAACGGGAACAAGTGATGGTAAGATCGGGCAAGATGAGTGGAGAGAATAAGTGTGAGGTCGCAGGTCGGGCAAGTAGCTGGTAACGAACAGACTTTTGCGCTGCATCGAGAACAGAGATATCCACCACGTGTCAAATTGCCGTGACAGGCGCATAAAGTTGGAGTCTTTTCGGTCATGCGAGAAGGGAATCCCATCATCAGAAGAGCTGCGTTGGCGTTGTGCAGTTGCTGCTGCGCAGCGGCGGCGGCAGATTCTGTTGATCGCATGACTGGAGGTGTCGTAATGGCCATTAGAAGCTCGCGATAGTCGACTTCATCGAGAGCCACATTATAGGCGTTGGTGTCTCCCGCATTCGTTTTGGAGCAGATCTCAGCACATATGTGAAGTTGCGCCGCCAAGCCAATGATGTTGACCCTGATCTTGTCCTTGATGCACGCTTTGATGGTATCGTGGATATCGCCGGGGTCAGATGTGAGCAGTGCACCCAGTATGATCACGACCTCACGCGTACCATGTGAAGGCGTGTGGTATAATGCAGCTCGAGCCATCTCAAGAGCATTCTGCAAGCTCGGATTGCCTATAGGATCCTGGCCCCGTAGTCCCTTGATGGCATTGATGTGATCGTTCGGGTTGCCCGACATGTCACTTACGCGGATAGCCAGGCCGTCTCTCATTCCGAGCACACCAAGCTGAGAAATTGGATTCTGCTCGAAATACTCGCGCACGAATGCTATCGTGTAGGTGAGAGTGAGCAGGAAACGTGAGGGGCGGAGGTCTTTTTCCAGCATAGCCGTCGACAGATCGATGACCAGCAAAGTGTGACGAATGATGCCTCTCTGCAGCGGTGTTGTGTCCTTTTGAAGCCTCGCTCTTTTACTGGCCTCCTCCAACCCTCCAAGCACATCTCCCAAGCTCCCGTCGTCTCCCTCTTGTAGATCCCAGTTCTTCTGTGCTCCAGCCTCCCAGCTCGCCATGCCCTTCGCTTTCGACCTTGCTGCGGCTGACTTGCCATTGCTCGGGTTACGGTTTCCTTGTCCATCTCGATTCTGAGCTCCTCGATGCTGGTTGATTTCATCTTCGTCGTCGCTCATACGAGTGTCGTACTCGGCCTCGGAGCTCGCCATGCTGGTGGGACCGGTCGGTTGACCGAATTTGAGGTGTCCGGAAAATGGGAAGGTGGTTGTGGATTCGACTACTGAAAATCAAATCGAGCAAGCACGCGTCACAGACGAAGAGATGCGGAACAGAAGTTTGCCATGTCGCTTCGACACACACAACAAGTCGAGACTCAACAAGACTATGTCGGCCTATTGTGAACTTGATTTCTTTCCATTTTCGTGACACTGTCTGCTACGAATCCAGATGCGAACGTCATTGTCTGATCCCGTCTTCCCCAGATTCACCAGATTCACCAAATCACGTGTTCGCATTATGGCCAAAAGTAGTAACATGGCAACAGTAAGAGCTACCTTATGTACAGGAGAAATGAGTTCGAGTAAATAAGTATTAGAAGTGCTTTTGTAAGCGCACCGTGATTATCTATGGGTGTCAGTCAAGATTGTGTCGTGGGAACCATCCATCGCCATGGCTAAGAAGGAAAAAAAAACATGAAGCTGCGGAAGATGCGCTCCCGCAAATGCAATCGTCAGTCATCGACGATCCTGCTTGCGGCGTCACCAGGGCTGTTCGCCCTCAGCGCATGGGGTATTTCGAAAGTGAAAGGAGACATTGAAGTGAAACGCGTAAAACATCAAGGTGAGCTTGGTGGACAGAACCACCGGGTGCTCGAAATGTGCTGCTGTGATAGCATTGAGTGTTGATTGCAGCTCGCTGCTTACTCGTACGAGGTGCCAGGGCCCACAGGCAACGGCCAGTCGTCCTCGGTGATGCTGGACCAGAAGACCCAGATCATGATGACGGCGAGGAGTACGAACAGCGTCTCGAAAAGACCGCCGTTTATGGCTCCGTTCGACGCATTACAGAGGTGGACACTGATGACGTACTGAAAGATCTGGCTTATGGCGAACAAGAGCACGGCACCAATCAGGTACACTGTAGGTTTGTTAGCGTTTGGGACCTCTCGTAGCATTGGCAACAGTGGTTGCACTCACGCATTGGTCTCTTTTCGCCAAGCACTCGCAGGACGAGATATGTCTCGAGGATGAAATATATGACGAGAAAGACGAGAGGTACCAATAGGTACAGGGTGTAAAGCGAATACGATCGGTTCGGGGCTGTCAACGTCGAGTCCCAATATCCAGTCCAGCTAAAGCCTGTGTCGAGTGCGATGTATCCCGTGCCGACAAAGAGTGCTGCAGCAGATCCAAAGATGAGGCCTAGCGACAGGACGGTGCCATCGTCCACGACTTGGTAGCCTACAGCGCCGTTTATCATGAGAATCCATGTAGTTGCGGTGACGGCGGCCATATGCACAGCGGAGAATCCCTGGACACAGTCAGTGATTTGATGCGCTTGTTGATACATGACTTGCAACTTACTATGCGGGTCGCATGATTCAGAGGAAAGCCTCCAATGGTGAAAATCTCGCAGATTGAAATGACAATGTAGCCAATGAGGAAGAGCTGCATCTCCCTGAAAGTAACATCATCAGCATCGCTCGTTCACTGCAGATACATGATTTTTGTCTTACCTTCGTCCTACAGCTGCTCTTTTCCTATTTGAGCGCCATAGCAGAAACAATGTGATGAGTATCGCAAGTCCATCCAACAATATCGAGCCTGCTCATGTATGAGTTGGGGTTCAACATGTCTTTCACCAGATGGCGCATCCATTCTACTGACCGAGATTGGCAAGATGTCGCCCTCCACTCAACGATATTCCACGCAGGTCGCATCCTCCATAGCCGTTGCCTCCGTGTGTCGGTGACTCAGAGAAGAGCTGTTTTGCATATTGTTAGTCGGGAGTCTTAGTTTCAAAGGGCATTATCGAGTCCATTGGAGCGAAGTTTCGGTGTGAATGAGTTGGCGACGATCAACGTACATTGCAGACAGGGATCGTTGCTTGTGCGCTTCCAGAGTCTCGACAGAAGTCCTAGAAATCAATGTCAGGAGCTAGTTCTTGCATATGCTTCCGAGCGCAGTGGCATCGCAATCCAGTGGGAGACGAGAGTCGTACGTGAAAGTTGCCATAAGCGGTGGACATGACGATCTTTTGGGAGAGGCAAGCGCTAACCGCCTGCTGTGTGTTTGCAGGCTGTCTGTCGAAGGGACAAGTGTCTCAGAGGCTGCTGGGAAGCGAGTGTATCGATTGATAGCGACTGACAGCGACAGCAAGGCTCCCTTTTGTCGCGATGGGAAACAAAAAAAGTCGAGAAATGACCAGCAGATCCCGTCAAGTTGAGGTGTGAGGAGATGCTGGCAACGCCCTGACCTGTACCTGCGAGATGAACACCAAACAGGCTGGATGAACCCAGACGCGCTGCGCTAATCAAACCCTGTATCGACCAACGCCCGTGTCCCGTGTCCTGGTGCGGCTTAGCGAATGATTAGGCACAAGGATCTGGTGTCGGGTAGGGATGCTGTTAATTAGTTGCGATGCTACTTTCAGGCACTGGGATGATGGACGAGGGATTTCTAGAATAATAACCCATGCAAGACGATCAAAGATGGGCGAGATGCAAAAGCCGAAGAATTAGAGTAGAGTGGCATGACAACGACAGCGTTGATCAAAGCAGTTTCCATCATCCATATACCGGCCGCTGATGTTGGAAGGTGGAGAGTCTCACGGAAGCTTCCTGACTCAATCTCCCCTAGCCACCAGCCACAACAACGGCCGAGACGACTTATGTCCAATCATATAATCGTCTCGAATCCAACCATGCCGCATGCAGGAAAGCTGCGACGGGAAGAAACGAGCACTGTACGCCGTTCACTGTTACGCCCACGACCATGACGAGCGCTTGTCTCACGCCAATACCCACGACATCTGGGGCGGCCGTCTACTCTATGTATACCTCAGTTGTTGTCCTATGCTGAACGTCTGTGTCCTCATTATCTTGAACATGGGGTTCATCTTCGCAGGCAGTGTCGCTCGCCCATGTGGCTTGATGCTTCGAGTGCGGAATTTCCATGCGTTCGAGGTAAGGTCGAGACTACCAGCCTTGCGATGCAAAATCAAAGCTTCGAGAGCTTCAGAATGGCGGGTGAACCACCCCCTTTCGCAGAAAAACTTGACTTCACTTTTCCTAGATGACGCGCACTTGTGAGGCAGGCAGCCGTGCCACAGCCATTCGTTCCATTCTGCATCCACAATCAGTCATTGCCCTCGTGCGAAATGTGCTGTACAGTATCTTTGTACATATATAAGAGGCACATGAGCTAGACGCACGTGAACCACGAACACTACCCCTGCATATTAGTGAGGGACATCTCTCTATGGCGGCAGAGCCTAGCAGATTGTCGGGTCTTCGAGTCGACGAGTGCATCTATGGCTACCTTATCTAGACGTGAATCCCACCCTCGCAGCTTCGAAGAGCATGATGGAGATTGATGTATTGCACCGCACTTGTACCTTGCATAAAGAGCGAATGGTACTTTGCAAACCTTAGTAGATTGAGGTGGATACCTTATTCGTATCTCACTTGCGATGCTTCCGGCAAGGTACTGTACCCAAGGTACATTCTTGTATCGTACCTCGTCTTGAATCCGCACTTTCGTGCATACAAGCAAGATACAATTATTGTAAATCCCTCGAAGGACAACTTGACAATCAGATGATGTTTTCTCGTCACCGACTAAGGCTCGAACTACTACCTTGCTGTTACTATAGTTGGTCCAGTACCTAAGCTGCCCATATATCTTGGCTCACGTCACTTGATGTCTGACCCCACCAAAGGAGAGGCTCTCATGCCTCCTTTTTGTGATATCGCAGTTTGATAGAGGCAGATACTTGTCTCCCAGAAGTTACGAATCTCATCGAATCTACAGACGATGGTATGTCAACGAATTATTGTTCTGGCATGCCACCATAATATGGAAGCGAGTGCCTGATGTTCGAGTGTGGAAAATCAGCCACTCCTGTGGATCTTTCTCACGTCCGGCCCGGCCCTGCCCAGAACGAGTAACTCAGGTACTCGAGGCAATCGCAACCAAATAGCGGAGCTGTGGACCTCTCATCACCCCCGAGACCTTATTGGCCTTACTAACAGTTTATCAATATATTTGGAAGATCCGTGGACTTTCGTTTACGAAATGTCGTTCGTCAGGCGCGAAAGTCGTGAATCTTCGTGTCTTTTATATTGTGGACCCCGTGTTCGAGCTGCGGATGAGTGTCTGTCTCCGCACGCAAACAACATAGCTACCTTAGCCACTTAGGACTCTACTAAGGAGCACCTTTTAAGCGTCTCTACAGTAAGTCCTTGGTTCTTCTCGTACCATAAGGATGTTTAAAACTCGCTCATTAGTTGTGGTCATGATGTGAATAATGGCCAGTAATCATATCAACTTTGACTCAATGAAACCAGTAACAGGACAACTAATCAGCCTCCTGACAATCTTCTCTATTCAAACACCTTGCTCTGCTGTCGATCTCAAGACTTGTTGATGCAGAGAAAGGTTCAACTCATTATCGGCCAATAGAAGTTCGGAGTCAGGGTGAGGGGAAATGAGACGTCTACAATATCTGGGACTCGCAATCCTGGTCTCACACTTGCTTCTTGAATTCTCATAAGCCAGCTAACGGAAACGCACAGAAAACCATACGTCGAGACCCAGCTTCAGGCATGCAATATGTATACCATTGATAAAGTAGCCAGACTGGATTGGCGCTGCCTAGCAGGGAAACATGAACTGCCCGGGGTACCTTATGCAAGGCTTGAGCATCCAACACATACGTATGAAACAGCTTCAGTCCTCGTCCAATCATGCCAGCAGTGTTAGATCTCATGCAGCCTTGTGATCTGTCTCTGCTTGACTCTCATTGTTCTCTGGCAAAACTCTCTCAGTCCTAAGCATACTTTTGAGTATCTCTACGAACATCATCGCAGTTTCTTCCACCTTTGCTCTTCTTCCTACATGCACTGTCTGTAGGACCTTCGTTGTGGTAACAATCTTTCAGCATGGTCAGAAAACAGCAAGCTCGTGATGGCGACTATAGGCGTAAGGAATCTCGACAACATCCCATTTCCGATCGCAGTAAGAAGCTGCATGGCGCGTTCATGAAGGCCCTACACGGAGACATCAGTGTCGCTCATCCTCGCATGTCAAGACTATTCATTGAGGCTATCGTTGATAAATCCGATCCTGTCAGTTGTGTCGAAAAAATCCTTGGTAGCGCAGCGGGGACCTCGGCTATCCAGGCAGCTCTTCGTGTCGAGACTACCATGGACTTCATCAGCACCTGTGCTGTACCTCTGCTGCGATACCTCCAGAATTCAGATCTTGAGAGCGTATGCGGTGGTAAATTCCTACGGCAGATCCTCGATTGCATTGTTGAGCCCCCCATATTTTGGAAAACTTTCATCGAAGCTCAAATACAATGTCTGTTGGATAAAGACTCATCGAGGTGTTTCGGTTGGCTTCTGAGTAGTCTCATCGCTTGGCCATTCGAACTAGAGCCGGCCCATCTTGCTACAGCTAATGATACCCTTATTCAACAATCACTCTTAGAGTCTGCAGATAGCGCGACACGACGATATGGCAATAAGATCAGACACATAGTTCAGACCATCTCAGATCCAGAATCTATTCTTGGCCTCGGACAATCTGGTGAACAACCTGGTGGGCGTCACGAGAACGATTTCGCCAACTTCAGAGAGGTGAGCATTATACCGACAGCGGATGAAGTACTAACTACTACATCCAAGGCGTTCATCTTACGCGCTACCGAAGTGCACCAATGTACAGACGATAAGCAGAGGCGTAGGCTGTATACGGAGAGTCTATTCCGTCTCTGTCGAGAAGACATGTTGGTCGAATTTCGAGAGGACACCCAGATTGCTATGGGACAGAAGAAGAGTAAGAGGAAATTGACAATCATTCCACACCTCAAGCTTGCAGGAATATCATGTCAGACCGATGGAAGGACCCACCCATGGATAGTCCTGCTAGAAAGTCCATTCGACCTGCCGCAACTTCGCAATCTGGAAGCCAAGGAGCGCAAACATTTTTTCAAAGATAATCCGAGATTCCTGAAACATAACTCTCTATGTTGTTTCAACATCGATGGGCAGCTCATTGGCTTTGGTACGCTATACAGGAACGATAAACTGCTGTCTGAAAGTCCTCCCACCATAGGAGTGAGGATCTTGGACCGTAGGAGTCTTAGGTCTCTTCTTGCGGGCATACAAACGAACTCAAGCATAATCTTAGTGCAGCTTGATACAGCGATGTTCTCTTACGAACCAATTCTGAAACGCCTACAGGACTTGAGCAATGTTCCATTGGCTGACGAGATTCTGTTCTGGAAGCCGGATATGGTTCTTCCGCATCCCTCTTCCATGTCATGTCCACAAATTCAATCGATTGTGCAACGGGTCACTGATGATGCGAACACTGACCTTCAGGGTGTACTGGGTCTACCTGGTCAGGTCAGCCTCGACAAGTCCCAGATGGAATGCCCCCTAGCAAGTTTAACGCAAAGAGTAAGCTTAATTCAAGGGCCTCCGGGTACTGGCAAGTCTTTCATAGGCGCACTCGTAGCAAAGGCTCTCCACCATGCGACCAGTGAGCGCATACTTGTTGTGACTTACACCAATCATGCACTTGACCAATTTGTTCAAGATGTGATAAAAGCAGGTATACCCGAGAGGGACATCGTCCGGCTCGGTACTGCCACTAAAACTAGTGCTAACATGAAGCACCTCCTTCTTTCGGAGCAAGCCAGGAGTAGCACCTATAGACTCGGTTCTGATTCCTGGTCCATGATTAACAAAGCAACAGACCTTGCGGGTGTAGAGGCCAAACAGATGCATGAAGTCATGAGCGAGATCACAAAGCCGAAGAATGTTCAGTCATCACTGTTGGACTTCCTCGAATTCTCTGACGAATCCGAGCCATATTTCGAGGCTTTCACTATACCGGAAGAGCTTGGTAATATGCGTCGCGTCGCCCGCAATAACAAAGCCGCCAACAAATTGTATTTGATCGACCGATGGTGCCATGGACAGGATGCTGGAATTTATCCCGAGGTGGTTTTACAGTTTCCTGTCATTTGGAACACTGAATCATCCATGCGGAAAGCCCTGGTTGAACGCTGGTTGTCTGGTATCCTCAAAGACCATGTATCAACCTTTTGCACTGCTGCGTAACGACACGACGGTCATCTCGAAGACAAAGCCATCCAATTCGGACGCAGGGATACCGAAACTTTGAAGAGCAAGCGGTTCATAGCTTGTACCACAACAGCGGCAGCGAAGTATGCGAGTGCTCTGCAAGAAGCCGCTCCTGGTGTACTCTTGGTGGAAGAAGCCGGGGAAATTCTCGAAAGCCACATAACAACAGCAATGAGCTCCGAGACGAGACAACTTGTACTAATAGGTGACCACAAGCAGTTGCGACCGAAGGTCAGCTGGCCGTTGAGCGTAGAAGAAGGAAGTGGTTATGATCTGGATCGCTCCCTTTTCGAGAGACTTGTCTTGGAAGGCTACCCTCATCATGTCCTCTGCTAGCAGCACCAGATGAGACCTGAAATCTCTTTACTTGTCCAACCCTTGACTTATCCAGATCCCACCGATGCTCAGTCAACGCGCAATCGATCCGACATCCGTGGCTTGACAGATAACATAGTTTTCATCAACCATGGACATACAGAGGACCACACAAAGGAAGAACCGAATTGGAAAGCAATGTCGTCGAAGTCATCCAAGCGAAACACTTTCGAAGCTAAGATGGCCTTGAAGTGTGTTCGCTATCTAGGCCAACAGGGTTACGGCACTGGGGAGATCGTTGTACTGATACCTTACCTTGGCCAATTGGACCTGCTCATGCGGCAGCTAGGCAAGGATAATGATCCGGTGCTCAATGATCTGGACTCCTACGACTTAGTCCAGGCTGGTCTGATGCAAGCTGAAGATGCAAACCTGAACAAAAAGAGAATAGCAATGTCTACAATCGGTATGTTATCGATGTATCATCTCCCTGCTCTTCTTTATGGTCAGCTAACACGATCGGAATAGATAATTATCAAGGCCAGGAATGCGATATTGTAGTTTTGAGCTTGACACGCAGCAATGCTGACGGTGATATTGGGTTCTTGTCAACTCCAGAACGTCTCAACGTACTCCTTTCCAGAGCCAGGAATGGCATGATCATCATTGGTAATGCTGAAACCCTACGCGAGTCTCGAAGAGGACACGACTTGTGGTCATCCTTGTTTCAGTTGCTCAAGTCAGGCAATCATATGTACGACGGTATGCCTGTACGATGCGAACGCCACCCACACCGCACAATGGTCATTCGTTCCCCGGAAGAGTTCGACGCAGAATGCCCGGATGGAGGATGTGCTGACCCGTGGTAAGTGGTCCTCCAAATGCGTTACCTTCGCTATTCTTTTTCAGTCTAACAAATCGAACAGTGGAGCCATCCTAAATTGTGGCTTGCATCCATGCGCATCGAAATGCCACCAACTCAGCGATCATTCCAAGATCAAGTGCCAGTACGAGATTTCTACCAAGTGCGACAAGGGTCATACTTTACTCTTCGTGTGTTGGAGGCGAAAGCCATCTGTTTGTTCTCGATGCAGCCGGGAAGCAGAGATTGCACGAAGGAAGTTGCAGGAAGAATTGGAGAGACAAGAGAGGAAAGGAAGATTGCTGAACGAACATGCTGCTGAGATGGCGAAGATCGACAAACAAATCGCGCTAGCCAGACAGACCTTAAGTGATCAATCTCTAGCTGTAAAACTCCAAATCGCCTTGGAACAAAAGAAAAGGGATCTAGCGAATGCCATAAATCAGACTGTCGCAAATACCGAAGCAACGGACTCTGAGAAGAAGGGCCAACAAGGCTCTTCCATGATGTCGACATCGAAACCAACTCTGCCTGTCAATCATCATAAAGCGCAGTTTGGTTCGAGGACCTCGAGGTCTTTTGCGACCAGCTCGTCGACAAAGAAGCATAAGGCTTCCCCATCTGAGCAGGAATGGGAACGCCAAAAGACAGTGGAGAATATCAGCAATGAATCCATCGATGACTTAATGAAAATTATCGGCTTGGAAGACGTCAAGGCCCAAGTTTTGAAAATCAAAGCCAAAATAGACACAAGCAAACTTCAAGGAACCGATATCAGCAAGGAACGCTTTGGTGTTGTCCTGCTTGGCAATCCGGGAACAGGTATGATCGTCTCAACCTTGTGGAACATCTTGTATGCTAATCACAACTCAGGCAAAACTACAGTAGCGCGTCTCTATGCAAATTTCTTGACCTCGGTCGATATTCTTCCCGGCACAAGCTTTCTGGAGACTTCTGGCTCCAAGCTTGCGAATGATGGGATCACAGTCGCTCGTAAAGAGATCGAACGCATTCTAGAGTCAGGGGGAGGAGCTATCTTTGTCGACGAGGCTTATCAGCTCACTGCAGGACACAACTTTGGTGGTAAGGCTGTCTTGGACTATCTATTGGCTGAGATTGAAAACCAAACCGGCAAGCTCGTCTTCATTCTTGCTGGATACAACAAGCAAATGGAGACTTTCTTTGAGCATAATCCCGGCCTCACCAGTCGCCTACCATATAAACTACAGTTCGCCGACTATACAGACCCTGAGCTACTCAAGATGTTTGTTGCAATGCTTCGCGAAAAATACTCCGGGAGAATGAAGGTCGAGGATGGATTAGACGGCTTGTACTCTCGAATCTTCGTTTGTCAACTCGGCCGTGCTAGGGGCACAGATGGCTTTGGCAATGCCAGAGACCTCGAGAATAGATCTTCCAAGATCTGGGAGCGACAAGCAGATCGCATTCAATGAGAAAGAAAGAACGGTCTGGCAAGTGATGACTTCCTACTGACGAAAGAGGACCTTATAGGACCCGATCATCCGAGGCTGCCTTAAACAGCGAAGCATGGAAGGAGTTACGGTCTTTGATCGGCCTGAAGTCCGTCAAAAATTCCATTGAGAGCATGATTGACCGGATCGCGAAGAACTATCTTAGGGAATTGCATGAGAAGAAGCCTGTAGAGATCAGCTTCAACAAAGTGTTCCTTGGCTCACCAGGTACGGGCAAAACTTCCGTGGGTAAACTCCATGGCCAAGTTCTGGTTGATCTTGGTTTGCTTTCTAATGGAGAAGTGATGGTGAAGAACCCTGCAGACTTTGTAGGAGCTTACTTGGGACAGTCGGAGGAAAGGACAAAAGCTATCCTTGCTGCTTCGAAAGGCAAAGTGCTCATCATTGATGAAGCATACATGCTGGCCGGTAAAAGTACTGGGGACATGGGAAGCAACGCGGATTCTTTCAAGATTGCCGTGATCGATACTTTGGTTGCCGAGATCCAGAACACCCCAGGCGATGATCGGTGCGTCTTGCTACTGGGATACGAAGACCAAATGAAGGAGATGTTCCAGAATGCCAATCCGGGTCTAGCACGTCGCTTTCCAATCGAGGACGCGTTCTTCTTCGAAGATTTTGACGATGTCCAATTAAGACAGATACTCGACCTGAAGCTCGCACAGCAAGGGCTCGATGCTACCGAGGCTGCCAAAGATGTTGCCATAGAAGTACTAGCCCGATCTAGGCGCCTGCCCAACTTTCGCAACGGTGGAGCTGTGGAGAATCTCATCAGCGCGGCTAAGAATCGACAACAGATTCGAGAGTCTCGTAAGCCTAGAGAAGACCGCGATTGGGAGGTTATGTTCGAATCTTTCGACTTTGATCCAGATCATGAGCGTGGATCCAGCGCTGCTTCGACTGTCAAATTGCTATTTCAAGACGTTCAAGGCTACGAAACCATCATTACGCAATTCGAAAACTACCAAAAGACTGCAGAAAGTATGCGGAAGCGCGGTCTCAGAGTTCAAGACTACATCCCTTTCAACTTCGTATTCAAGGGCCCTCCCGGTAAGTATGAATGCGCTGGCAGAAGTTCGTCCACATGTGCTGACTATCATGGCAGGTACAGGACAGACCACGACAGCAGAAGATATGGGCCAGATATACTACGACATGGGATACTTGGCCAAAGCTGAAGTCGTTTGGTGCTCGGCCACCGATCTGATCGGACAATACATCGGACAGACCGGGCCTTAAAACTCAAGGCTTACTCCGAAAAGCTTTGGGCAAAGTCTTGTTCATCGACGAAGCCTACCGCCTCGGAGAAGGTCATTTCGCCACAGAAGCCATCAACGAGCTCGTCGATAGTTCGACGAAGCCAGAGTTCCAGTATAATCTTGTCGTTTTCCTTGCTGGCTACGATGATGATATGAACAAACCCATGAACGTGAATAGGGGTCTATCCAGTCGATTTCCAGCCGAGGTGGTCTTCAACAACCTTACGACGGAGCAATGTATCAACTTACTCAGACATGGAGTGTCAAAGTCAAACATCACAATCGATGGAAGCGACCTTCGTGCTACTCCAAATGTCCACTCTTTGTTTGGTCAATTGTCGGAATTGCACTCGTGGGCCAACGGCAGAGACGTGAATGACCTTGTCAAGACACTTACCCGAAGTGCATTACTGTCAGCAAGCGAGACTACTGATGCACTTACCATCTCTGTGGGAGATATCGAGAGTGCTCTGAAGCAGATGCTCTTCGAGCGCCGCGGAAGGGAAAACGCAGGTCGTAGTGCCTTGCCTTCTTTCGATCTACCGATACAAAATCGAGGACCCAAACACCCCGATCCACCTGCCCATCAATCATCATCCGCGACTCCGGACATTTCCTCGGTGAAGCCTGATTCGCCCAGTTCTCCTGAGTTAGTACAGGAATTGGATATCATATCAGAAAGTGTCTTCTATACTCCAAGAGACGCAGTCGTCTCAAACGAGACCTGGGCTCAACTCGAAGCCGACAGAGCCAGCCAGGCATATCAAGAGGCGCAAAGAGCGAGACACATCGAGACACACGAATTCGTAGCCGAACGAGTAGCATTCCATGAGCTCGCTCAAGAAGCGCATCTCAATACCTTGGAACAACAATCCCAACTTTCCCACTCCGAAGACCAAGCGAACGAGATAAAACGCCTAC
Organism: Neodothiora populina; assembly: GCF_041146345.1. Classification (NCBI taxonomy): domain Eukaryota; kingdom Fungi; phylum Ascomycota; class Dothideomycetes; order Dothideales; family Dothioraceae; genus Neodothiora; species Neodothiora populina. The sequence continues at coordinate 212,940 of NW_027191405.1, read as the reverse complement.
TCGAGGCCGCTCGCCTGGCGAAAGCGCAAGCCAATCGAGACCGACAGCTGGCGGAAGCGCAAATAGAGCAGGCTATGAAAGCCGCCGAGGAACAGCGCAGGAAAGAAGCTGTCGCACAGAAGAAATTGAGGGAGATGGGGGTTTGTTGTGCTGGGTTTCGCAGGATCAAACAGAGTGGTGGGTATAGATGTGCTGGGGGATCTCATTGGGTTTCAGACCTCCAATTGGACGTGTAAGTGCTTAAAGCACTTATAGGGGGAAGTAGGGGACGGTAGACCATTTCGTTTGGGTCTGGCAAAGGAATCGTTGATTTCACATGTATGAGATACGAATCATGATTGAAACGGACATACTTTGGTGGCGATTGTCATTAGTGGATCGTTATTGCTGAATGTGATTTCGAGCGAGGACTACTTTCTGAGTTAAATATATTCGGTCAACAGCACCCTATTTGAATATGAAAGACGCATATGTTTCACTCATATCATCCTTGATTCAACTTCGCCACAGTCTGAACGTTGAGAGGTGGCATTGGCGAGGCTCGTAGCTGATCAGCACCCTATGCCGACGCTTCATCAATTCTGCAAGCTGTCGACAAACCAATTATTGTCTGTAAAGTCACTAGTTCAGAGTCCTTTTCTCGCCATCTACTATATACGATACAGCATCAGATGCCCGACAAAACCCTGAGAGGCCATCATAATCTTACAGCTTCTTCTTCCGACGTAATCTTCATTCAAATGCTAGTAAAGTCTTTCATTGACAATCGTCTCGCCATCATAATCATAACAAGCACATCCCCATCATCAGATCACATGAGCCCCAACAAAAAAAATAACCCCCCAACCGCATTCAGCGCAGCCAACGTCCCGGAAAGCGCCCAGTCCTCAATCCCTCTGCCCGCGCCATTAACAATAAGAATAACCCCACAAGCCCCGGCGGCAGTAGTAGGCAGATGCTCAACGTTATGCTCCGTCATCGTCGAGCAAATGGTCGTCGGGCCGGTGCCGTAAATATACTCTGTCGTCGTGGCGCCAACGTACTCTGTCGTTCCGCCCGCTACGTAGATGGTCGTGTCGCCTTGGACTTCGGTGTATGTCGTTGCGGCCACGGTTTGCGTCGTCGTGTAGACTGTGGTTGATACCGAGGGCGGTGAGCCGTCGCAGACTTCGTTGTTCGGACAGCAGCCTATGTGGTTCTCCGGCCCGCCATAGGCGCAGTAGTAGCCTTCTGTGCAACAGCTGGGGGAATCGTTGTCAGTGATTGGGGTCATGTAACGGATTCGTACGAGACCCTGGTCGAATGTGCGGAAGGTTTTCGACGGGGCGAGACGTACTAGTCTGGCTGTGATATTGACTGGCAGTTTATGGACGCCCAGTTCGGGCATACTCCATTGAGCTGCTGTGATAGTGCTGCGGGAGCTGCTCCCCATGACCCTGCTCTGGCATAGGGTATTGTGTTGAGCAGTGATAGTAGCAGTGATGATCTGGTTAATGATATGAACATCGTGAGGTTGAAATTTGTCCCAAGGTCACGATTGGTTATTGGATATCCAATGCAAGTATATCTCAAGTTCTCCAAGATTACTCGAGTAAAAAAGCCACTTGCAGAGCGAGATTATGGTATGCGATCAAACGATAGGACAGAGATGGTTAGACAAACACAAACACAACAGCAAATGGTCAGGATAGCCGTTAGCAAGAGAGCCTTTTAGTTCTAAGAGGTTGGTAAACCCCATGGTCACTGCGTCTCGCGTATGGTAGAGGTAAATAAATGAGTGGTTGGTATGGACGACGCCCGAGGGCGGTCTGCGCAGAAGCGAGAGCACTTGTTGGCAAAGAAGTGTAGGGCAGGAATAATTTAGTGGTCCTATTACTAGACTTACTCGTGTATGTGGCAGTGTTATGACAACAGTTGCAGAATGAGAAAAAACTGCTTTTACAGACCCGGTCTTGGGCTTTTGTTCTTGGGTGCCAGCGCTTTTGTGTCAGTATGCTTCGGTGCAGCACTTCAGATACGTGTCAAGCGTCCAGGTAATTATGTTCTTCAACATGTTGCGGCGCTGTTGCAAGGCAGGGTGAGCCTCGAGGTCGCTAGCAGCTCCACTGGAGTCATATGTGCTGGGACAATGACGTTGAGGTGCCTCGGGCTTACGAGGGTCTGGTATGGCTTGGCGGGTGTGGATCTCAGAGACAAAGTGGATGCAGCAAAGTAACAACAGTGAGGAAAGAACAGTGATTATTGGCATTACTTTCGTGTTTTCTGTCGAATCATCATAGAGACATCTCTCTCAGCTGCGATTTTGACTTACGGAACTTCCAGAAGCGGCCCAGTTTGCGCACTATCGCGCACTCGGTTTGACCGGTGCAATCCTCCCACGAATGGGTTGTGGGACCATTCACGAGCTAAGCGTGTCGGACTTCTCTACTTTACTGACCGCAACCTCCGTGACAATGTTCCAGGTATGACGGACCAATACGGGTCACCATGTACAACCACTAAGCCTCTTACTGTGCAATACAGACTCGTCATGCTGCCGACCGCTTCCATTTGCGTCTTCACCGAGCGCGGAGTGTCATCTTGAGCCCACAAGAGCTCGTTGAGATCCGCGCTGCACAACGCACCTTCGAAGGGGCTTACATCCGGACGTCGCTGGGTCAATTTAGTTTCGCACTGGTCGTCCTCAAGATTTTCACGAGCGAGTTCTACAGTATCGGAGCCCTCTTTGCAGTGTATGGCGCTGGCGTACTAGCCGTAAGTGCATTCAGGAGAGCTCAGGGCAACCGACAGTTCTTCAGTGAAGTTGGCGAGGATGGACTGCACAGGAAGCGATTTAGAACGTCGGGGAATGTGGTGGTCGTCTTGACTGCCATCAGCATGGCGGCTTACATCTCGCTGCTTGTTCTAACTCTCAAGCTTGGATGAAGACTTGCACGGCGGTCTTGCCTTGAGATGGCGCTGCTTTCACACAAATCCACGGAGATTGTACGGTATTGAGCACATATCCATATCAACGAAAAGTATTGCATGGAGTCCAATTGGGAGGCTACCTAAGGTAGCTTTGGCCTGATCGTGACTACATGCTGCCGTCATACTGAATCAGAGAGGAACCGAGCAGTATGAGTAAATCCGGCGTACTGCACCACAGCTGGGCTGACCGAAAGCTATATTTGAGGTGTAAGGATCGATGGACATCCTTGCAACATGAAGGCGATTGAGGGCAGCACATTCATGTCATGAAGTCAATACGATGCATTATTACTTTGTACAGTGCGGAGGCAGATCTTCGTCAGGAGGGGCATAAACCTTGTTTGGGACCATTTCAGGAGCTGGAACACGCCAGATCCTGCGCACAAATTCGCCCATTCACTCCGGACTTGCATAGAGCCTCGCGGTGTACAGTGCTCCATCCATCCTTGCCAGTACAGTAAAGGACATCAGCGGCTTCGCAGAAGTTCCGGACTTGTTGTAGGATCAGGCTTGGCCTATCTTTGGGGGGGTTCGTGTAGGGCAGATGGGCGGAGAGCCGCCTGCGCAGATTCAACGCCTGATTAGGCAATCACGAGCGCGAAGACCTAGATATGTTGCTCACAAATTCAGGAGACTTGACAATGAGGTACGGCAACTACACTGCATAGAAAGAACAGTAGATCCAGACAGAAACATAACAACGACGAGAGATAAGGATCGTTATTCAACGCCTTGGTACAATGTTGAGAGATACAGGAGCGGAGTGATAGGTATTTTACAGCCAATCGATCTACCACGACTGGGGAAAGCTGGGTGTGCTTGGAGTGTCGAGTCACAGCGTAATCAGGCGTCGGAGAAAATAATGCCATCGGATTTACGGTGCCCCTCGTACAGCTAGGCACGACACGAAAGCGTGGGGGCCCTCCGATTCGCCGTGGCCGCGTTCTCCGTTGATCTTAGGCAGTGCAGGAAGGCTATGTGCTATCAGCGTGAAACGGGGCAGGAGTTGGCATTGGGTAAGTATAACATGATGATGATGATGATGATGATGATAAAGCCGGTCGGGCCTACATTTTGTTTGTGACGAGCCAACGAGCCATACTGCCACAGCCCTGGTGACCCATCCCCCTTTCGAGGTACCCATCAACCAGAGTGTTGCCTCACATCACGGCCAAAATCTCCAGCTATCAGCAGCTAGCAATCTAACCAATACGTCACAACGCCCTTGCGTGCACTGCTGTCGAACCACTTAGCACGCGCGCGTCAGATCAGCAGGCACGGATACGCTACGAGTTACAACGATTACTTTTACCCAGCTTCGGCTGCCGCAACCTTGGGTTAGCAGGTGGCTCAGCAGCACAGTAAGGTAGTGCAAGCCGTGCCGTACAGTACAGTACAAGTACAAAGAAATTTTATTTTATTCTGGCTTTTGAGAGAAAGCACTTTGAAGAGTGAAAGCGCGTTGCAAGCTCAAACGAAGAAAAAGCATCGTGAGTCATCCGCCGGTCATCCAAAGTAATTATTGCACAATTGACTCTCCTTCCCAGAACCACGCCTGCAGTATTTGCTACAGTACAGCCGCATGTTCACTCGATACAGTGTTATTTGCATCACGGCGTCTTCAATCATCGACAACACTGAGGACATCTCAACAAGATCGAGCACCGAAGTATCTCCCCGCCCAGCCCACTTGTCAACGATTTGCAAGTCCAGCGCTGGCGAGACTGGACCCTGTTCTCGCACTTGTTTCTAGTGCAAAAGGTTGAGCTTCGGCAAAGGGCTTTTTTCCCAAGGGTTCAGGTTTTCTAGTCGTAGTCTGCAGTCTGGTGCCTGCAGGTGATTCCAGCTCTCATCTGGGATACGAGCGGAGTTAAGGATTCCGTCATCGGGAGATTCCATCTGTGCATTTTACTGCACTGGCCGGCCGGGAACCTGACTTGATATGCCTCTGATATGCGATCCCGCCTTTCTGCCACGCTCAAGCTCTCAATCCCCGCCGTCCAAAGCCACTGCTCGTCGTCAAAGCCAGCAGTCTGATATCGCCAAATTTGTTATGATGAGCAACGCGAGCCACAACAACGACCAGCCAACACACGCCGCCACCGATGAGAGAGGTGACCTCAAAGCCCTCCGGGACGTGAAGGATCTGAAGGACAGTTTGGGCAAGTCCCTCATGCACTCCTCAGGTCGGACTGACGACAAGGAGCTGCCTCCACCGACACATCCTCACCACCTTACTTCTTCTTATTCTTCTCCCTCCTCTTCAGTACCAACAGTAGGGACCGCACCGCCGCCTCGCCCCATGTACGCACACATGCCGTCGAGTTATGGATTCGGGGCCGCCTCGAGTACGCAGGCTATGAATGACACACCTGCTGTCACTGCACCCAACAGTCCTAAACTGCTCCCCGTACGACAAAATTCCGGATCGAGTACGCCGCGCATCCGACCGACCACTTTGGATATCCCCGGCTTGACCAAATCAAAAGTTTCTCCTGATGGCCGCATAGCAAAGCGTGATGTCGGCGCCAAGCTCGTCATTGTCATGGTCGGTCTGCCGGCAAGAGGCAAGAGTTACATCACCAAGAAACTCGCCAGATACCTGAACTGGCTGCAACACGACACCAAGATCTTCAACGTTGGCGAACGGAGACGTGTTGCTGCCGGAGGTCCGAATACACTCGAAAAGACGAGGAGCAATTCCGACAAGAGACAGTCCATGTCTGATCATCGCCCAAGCATTGTCGGTCGTACTGGCTTGCTTGACCAAAGGGATCACATTCGACCTTCTGGTCTGGCACAAATAATGCTCAACGATTCTGCAATCGAGGCACCAGGCACGCCGGAAGGTCAAGAACGCAGAGGCTCCATTGTTCCCGATGCTTCAGGCGGTAATGCAATCGAGGGACACCCGGACGGCCAAGATGGTCCCGATGGTGACATGCCTGATCTCACAAAAGTCTCAACACCAGATCCCGATTCGATGGATCAATCAGCAAACTTTTTCGATCCGTCAAACAAGAGAGCTGCCCTTATACGAGAGCAGTGTGCGATGGACACTCTGGACGAGCTATTGGACTTCATCTTAGAAGGTGATGGTTCTGTTGGTATCCTTGACGCCACAAACAGCACTCTTGAGCGCAGGAAGGTCATCATGAAGAGGATCAGAGAAAAGGCGGGTACTGAGTTGAATGTTCTCTTTCTCGAGAGTCGCTGCGTTGACGAAAACCTCCTCGAATCGAATATGCGTCTCAAGCTCTCCGGTCCGGACTACAAAGACAAAGACCCCGTCAAGTCACTGGAAGACTTCAAGCAACGTGTTGCCATTTACGAAAAGAACTATGTCCCTCTCGGCGATTACGAGGAGAAGGAGAACATGCCCTACATCCAGATGATCGACGTCGGTCGCAAGATCATCAGTCATCAAATCCGAGGCTTCCTTTCCGCTCAAGCCAATTATTACCTCCTTAACTTCAACCTCGCCCCTCGACAGATCTGGATAACACGCCACGGTCTTTCCAAGGACAATGTTTCGGGCAAGATCGGCGGTGACAGTTCTCTGAGCCCGGAGGGAATACAATACGCCAAATCCTTAACCAAGTTCATCAGCCACGCCAGAAACGTGTGGGATCAGAAGCAGCTGCACAAGGTCCAGAACTCACATTTCCCTCCTCAGCCTGGTGACACTACTCCACCAAACCCCCACTATCAGCCCAACGACAACAACGAACTCGTGCAAAAGTCTTTCTGTGTGTGGACATCAATGCTCAAGCGATCTATCGACACGGCGCAGTTCTTCGACGAGGAAGAGTTTGACATCAAACAGATGCGTATGTTGGACGAGCTGAATGCCGGCGTTATGGAGGGCTTGACGTACGCGAGCATCGCCCAGGCGTACCCGGCAGAATACTCTCTGCGCAAGAAGGACAAGCTCCACTACCGCTACCCTGGTCCGGGAGGTGAGGGCTACCTTGATATAATCAACCGTCTACGTCCTGTTATTGTCGAGCTAGAGCGCATGACGGACCATGTGCTGCTCGTCGGTCATCGCAGTGTGGCCCGCGTCCTCCTCGCATACTTCCGCGGCTTGGAGCGAGAAGAGGTTGCAGACTTGGATGTGCCCATTGGCATGCTGTACTGCCTCGAGCCCAAGCCATATGGTGTCGACTTCAAGGCGTACAAGTGGGACAAAGAAACGGAATGGTTTTATGAGCAGAAGGGATTCGAACTCAAGCCTGCCGAGGACGATATGCAGTAGGAAAGCATATCTCGATCGCCGTCTTGGACGAGTCTCACTCTAGGCCCGTCCGCTCAAGACTTTCACGACGCTCTTGCTACCAGAAGTGCTCAGAAAGGGATGGACTGAGCCAGCAAGTGCGTTGACGGAGTTCTTCCTCTTTGGGCACGATTGTTGTTTTTCCTTTTTTTTCCTTTTTTAAACGATGTGGTACGACCAGATGACGGATGATGGCTACGAGGGTTGCTCTTATGTCCTCCCCTCATTGTAGGAATGGAAGCACTAAACACACGAGGGGTTCCGATCGCTCCCTTGTCTTTGTTTTATCTACTTCTCGTCAACAGCCAGTGCTGTCCTTTCTTCTGGTTCTTGTTTTCGATGGGTAAGTGAGAGCGGTAGCGAGAAGCGGGAGCAAGTTGATCTAGCATGGCGCCTGGTAGTCTTTATTCTTACCTTTTACTGTTTACTATGCCTGCATGCATACTTTAACACGGCGAACGGTGGCATGGCACAGGGTACCGGTCTAGGGTTACGGTGGACGGCGGTGTTTCTGGGGAGTTTTATTATAGGGCTTCCTTCTATTTGTAGATCGCAGCGCCCTTGTATCCCTTGACATGAACTACGGGTTTCTCGATTGTGTTTTTTGCATGTGAGATGATATCGGTGATGCGCAGGACGTTGGACGATACGAGGTGTTCCATGAACACTTTGTGTCAAGTCCATCAGTTCACCATGGTGACCCTGTGTCCATATCCACGAGCTTAAGAGTACGCGGGTGGTGGGCGTGGGTTTATTGCTACGTAACACTGCACATTTTAAGATGGGCATTTGAAAGCCATCGAACAGTTCGTGCAATGGAAAACACATAGACCATCAATCACATTTCACAATTTACAGCAGACCAAAAGGAAAAGCCAAGTACGAAAAAAAAAAAAAGGAAAAAAAAACATCAAGAAATGTCGCGACCGTCGGTAAGGACAGTACATCATCCGACTCCCCTGACGAGGAATCATCCGGTAATCCAGCTACGGCGCGTTCCCACGAAAGAAGCCGTCCGTAGACGACCTCTTTCCCTTTCTTCGCTCTATGGTGATGCTTGCAGGAGATGCGTGTGTAGAAAAAATTCCACATGCTTCTCACAATAAAAGCCCCAAGAAATGAGTTGAAAGAAGAAAGGGAGAGGAGGGACAGAAGGGCTTTGGGGGGAGGGGCAATATATATTGGATTTTTTGCGCAGTGCGGTTTGGCGTTTGCTTTTCTGTGGAGAGCGGGTGGGACTGGGTGGTCAGGCTGCTTGGCCTCGTTTGAGACTCGTTGGCGCCCGGGTGACTGCTGTGGACTTGGTGAGGGGGAATGGGATGGAGGAGAGGAAGTGGTCATATTTCTCGGGGCTTGGGCCAATGGTCATGCTTGAGCGTTGTGATTGGTTGGATTCTTCTCTGTGTTGAGGTGGGCAGTCGCATATTCCATCACTTTCCCTTGAATAAGTGCAGAAATATCAGATGTATTGATGAGTACTCGACATGTGGGAGTATAGAAGTGATCAGATACATTTGATCCATATATGGCCGGTCGGTCTGTATAGTGTTGTCAAAATTACTGCAGTACAGCACAAGCAAAGGCAGAAGATGCAAAGCTTTCTGTCCACACCGGCGCTGACCAACATGGGAACCAATCAGATAAGGCGAAATACTAAGAGCACAGACCGTCTGCCTGTTTCGCAGCGCTCTTGCCTCACTCCCGGAGCTCTTGCCAGACATTGAGAGAGTGATAGGCTCTGTCACTACCTTGGTATATACCACCACCAGCTCTTCTCGTCTTTTCTTTGCATCGAATCATCCTTTTGTCTTCTTTTCAGCGTCGCCTGGGTCGCATTCAAATCAAGACAAAATGATGCGGCAACAGCTCGTCAAGGGCCTCAGACGGTCCCAGAAGGCTTCTGCATCTGGACTCAATGCCGCGCGCTCCTTCTCAACCTCACAATACCGCTCGGCCGAGGTCGAGCTGACGATTGGTGTGTGACTGCAACAGACGCGGGCGATGTGCATTGGCTGACTCTTGTTTCCGGACAGATGGTGAAAAGGTGTCAATAGAGGGTAGGTCTCCGTTCCTGATTCACTTGAAGCAACAGCAGGAGACAAGGCACAAGACACTGACAGACGACAGCCGGCAGCGCCCTCATTCAAGCATGTGAAAAGGCGGGAAAGACGATTCCTCGCTACTGCTACCACGAAAAGCTCATGATCGCGGGTAACTGCCGCATGTGTCTGGTGGAGGTCGAGAGAGCACCCAAGCCCGTGGCGTCCTGCGCCTGGCCGGTGCAGCCCGGAATGGTTGTCAAGACCGACTCGCCTCTTGTTCACAAGGCGCGAGAGGGCGTCATGGAGTTTCTGCTCGCCAACCACCCCCTCGACTGCCCCATCTGCGACCAGGGTGGCGAGTGCGACCTGCAGGACCAGAGCATGAGATACGGTGGAGACAGAGGCCGCTTCCACGAGCTGGGCGGAAAGCGTGCCGTCGAGGACAAGAACATTGGTCCTCTCGTCAAGGTATGCCGTCCTTTTCCGTCTCGGCTACTCTGACTGTTGCATACTGGATGGGCGAGAGAAGAGACACACAAGAGACTGACTCAGACAGACCTCGATGAACAGATGTATCCACTGCACCAGATGCGTCCGCTTCGCCAACGACATCGCCGGCGCCCCCGAACTCGGCAGCACAGGCCGCGGCAACGACCTTCAGATCGGTACATACCTTGAGACCGCCCTCGACACGGAAATGTCAGGCAACGTCATCGACCTCTGCCCCGTCGGAGCCCTCACATCCAAGCCGTATGCTTTCCGCGCAAGACCGTGGGAGCTCTACCACACCGAGACTGTCGATGTTCTCAACGCACTCGGCTCCAACATCAGAGTCGACGCCAGGGGTCTCCAGGTCATGCGTATCGTTCCCCGATTGAACGACGACGTCAACGAGGAGTGGATTGACGACAAGTCCCGTTTCGCCTGCGACGGTCTCAGCACCCAGCGCCTCACCAACCCTCTTATCCGTCGCGACAACGAGTTCCACCCGGCCACCTGGGAGCAGGTCCTCGTCGAGATCAGCGACAAGTTCCAGCAGAGGCAGCCCAAGGGCGACGAGATCAAGTTCGTCGCCGGCCACCTCGTCGACACCGAGTCTCTTGTCGCCGCCAAGGACCTCGCCAACAGACTCGGCTCCGAGAACTTGGCTCTCGACCAGCCCCAGGGCAGTGCTCCCGTCGCCCACGGTGTTGACATCCGCTCCAACTACTCGTTCAACAGCAAGATCGTCGGTGTCGAAGAGGCCGACTGCATTCTCCTGATCGGCACCAATCCCCGCCACGAAGCCGCCGTCCTGAACGCCCGTATCCGCAAGCAGTGGCTCCGCAGTGACCTCGAGATCGGTCTTGTCGGTGAAGACTTCGAGTCTACTTTCGAGTACGAGAACCTCGGAAAGGACTCGTCCGCCCTCAAGGCTGCCCTCGCCGGCGAGTTTGGCCAGAAGCTAGCTCAGGCTGAGCGGCCCATGATCATCCTCGGTTCTTCCGCCGTCGAGCACGCTGACGCCAAGGCCATCTACGAGACCGTCGGTTCCTTCTTGGAGAAGAACAAGCAAAACTTCCTGACTCCCGAGTGGAATGGATACAACGTCCTCCAGCGCGCCGCTTCTCGCGCCGCCGCCTACGAGGTCGGCTTCACTGTCTCAAACCCCGCCACCGCCAGCACCACCCCCAAGTTCTTGTGGCTGCTCGGAGCCGATGAGGTCTCCGCCGAGGACATTCCCAAGGATGCTTTCGTCGTCTACCAGGGCCACCACGGTGACAAGGGCGCTCAGCTCGCCGATGTCATCCTTCCCGGTGCTACCTACACCGAGAAGTCGGCCACTTGGGTCAACACCGAGGGTCGTGTGCAGATGGGCCGTGCTGCCACCTCGGTCTACGGTGCCGCCCGCGAGGACTGGAAGATTCTTCGCGCCGTCTCGGAAGCCCTCAACGCACCTCTACCGTACGACGACATTGAGATGCTCCGCGACCGCATGGAGGACATCTCCCCGACTCTCCGCCGCTACGACATTGTCGAGCCCACATCCAAGGAGATGCGATCTCTCAGCAAGATCCAGCTCGTCGAGAGCAACAAGGGTGCCAAGACGACCGGCGGTGCTCTCAAGACCCCCATCGAGAACTTCTTCTTCACCGACGCCATCTCGAGATCTTCGCCTACGATGGCTCGCTGCTCGGCAGCCAAGGCCCAGAAGAACCCCAAGACGAACTTTATGGCTCCCGGATACCCTGATGCACAGGTGAACTACGGACCCGGCCCCCAGGCTCACAGCGTGTAATCTTTGAAGAAAGAGATCCTCGTAGATGTGTATCTGCCTCGGCACCAATTGGAAACCCGATTTTGGTGTCTTGGGAGGGAAAGGTACAAGCAGGAAAGGAATCGCGGATGCAAAGAAACAAAAGCCTTGACTAACGATTATGGGGCTTTGTCTCTTTTTTTCTCTATTGCATCCGGGGGCATGAAGTGGTCTTGCTGGACGCACAAGAAGCCGTCGAGCCAACGATGAGGCAAGAGCGGAGCTTGAAGCGAGACGGATAGCAAAGAGCAGCGAAATTCATCTGATGGCGTAGTCTGGCGTTTTCTCATTTTTCTTATCGTTTATTGTCCCTTGTTCTTTCCGATCTGGGCTTTCATTCCATGCAATGCAGCATAAAGTGGCGGAGGTGGTGGTAGGTGGAGAAAGAGAGGGAAGGAAATGCAAAGGCTGCAGCTGTACAGTAGTAGAGTCGGAGTGTAGTATGCACGCATGCAGCAGCACAAATTATTCGAACTTTTTGTACATATTCCTTTCTTGCAGTTGTTTCATTGTCCTGACTCGAATTTCGACTTTGCTTTGTGAGGTTCTTGTGCTACTATAACCCCTGTCCTTTTCCACTGGTGTTATTCTTCTCGCCTCCACCACTCTCTTCAGTCATGTTTCTACTGTCACTAATATCAGTTTCCCTACTTGCATTAATGCACTCACCACCACCACTACACTTATCACTGATCAACATCTATTATCTCACCTACATCTATCTTCTTATTGCTTTCTCACTGCTCATATCAACATCAGTCTTCTGACTCACATTGATCTTCCCATTACTGTTACAATTTTTTCGTTAGTAATATCAGCTGCCTCACTGATAGTACTCTTCCTACTGTTGCTATCCTCTCTACTCTGCTCTTCTTACTTCTCTGTACATCTTGCTCCTCTGCTCTTTTACTAAATTAGTTACTCTTGCACTGTTATGTTGACAATCAAAGGTACTTCCTTCGCCAACTTCACCCTCATAAACCCTAACATCACTTTTCCCGCCAACACTATTTCTTCTCAGGAACACCACAACCGCTCACTAACACCGCTATAACAGTATGATATCTCGTCTATCGTCCGTCCTTTTCCTCTGTCTCTGACGATATTCAGCACTACCATTATTTAGTCTATGATCTGGTGATTCTGATGGTTTAACTTTTAGAGCTTCATGCTTTACGTGGTCTTTCTACCTGCGCTACGCCTACGGCTTTGCTATCAGCTATATGTGGATCGGCTTATATAGCTTGATGGGTGCTTAATGAGTGCTTGAAAAGCGTTCTGACAAGGCCCGGGCAGCAGTTGCCAGCGAGTAAACTATAGATGTCCAGACATCTGTATTAGCACTGTAAGATGCTAGAGCAAGACAGATCGCCGCATTAATGCAATTCACGACTACAAGATTGTGAGATATGGCCCAGCCCTTTCGCCTTTAAACAAGATATGTCTAGAAGTATATCGGTAAGTGAGCGTTTGTGTAAAGGCTTCAGTAGTTTGCACGGCTATTGCTAAGTGAGCGGACGACTCGTGCTTGTCTAAAGAACCATTCAAAAACCCATGCTCGAGTATGATATCTGCACAGGTAGCTCTATAAGTCTTAGTGAATCATTGAATACATAGCGTGCAGGACTGCAAGACTAGCATAGATGGCTCGATGGCCACATGATCATGACACTAAATGTAGAGAACAGGGTGACCACGCGAACGATTCATAAGACCTACTATTTAGTGTTCAAGGCGAGCATGAACTACTCGGTTCCAGGAACATTGTACAATTGAAGGAAGAGACATATGCCTAGTGCCTAACAGTGTTAATCACAAAGGGAATAGCGTGTGTATCTTCGTAAGCAATAAGATAGTTACTATAGACGAACATCATACTGATAAGCGAGCAGGGGTCAACCGAATGTCTGGGTAGTCACAATCATGTCCTGTGCTTCTCTCGAACATATCTAATGCTTGCGAGAACAGGCAGAATAGTAAGCAGATCAAGTAAGATCGAGAAGGTTTCTGCTGACGAGCGTAGTACTATGAGTCGATGTCAGTGAAGCATACGATGTGCGTAGAACCTATATCCAGAGGGAAAATATATGATATCACATTTTCTGCTATACCGCATGCCAACAACTGACATGAACAAAGGAGAAAAAGCATACAGTGAACTTCTCAACTAGATGAACCTCTTATTAGGAACATTTCACACTCTCATTAAACACCTTTGCCGGACCTAAGCAGCCACAAGCCGAACACAGAGCTCCTCCCGCTTACCCTACTATTGCTCAACTGTTTTACATCTGATCCATGGTTCGAGCAGAAACAAAGAAGCAAAAAGCATTTCGCAACACAAGCCTCATATCCATTCAACCATTTACGAGCCATAGACCTAAAGACCTCTCTGGAAAAAAGGGAAGACGCTTTACTCATGACTACCGGACAAAAAAACCAGGATCCACCAATTCCATTTCACATCCCCATCTAGGAACACCAAAACCCTCTGTTCCTCGTGAACCTCGTGACTTTAGACTAGAAAAGAAACCAAAGAAGAAAAGCACCTACCCCTCTCACTCCCTCTCTTACGCTTTAATCCCGCCTCTACTGCAACGGTACGGTACAAGCCAGACAGTTTTCCACCCTTCCCCTTTACATTACTCGACTCCTACGATACCTCCGCCTAGTCTTTCCGCTCACTTCCCGCTCATCCGCCAACCGTCCGTTCACCAGCCCCACTCGTGATTCCCATGACTCTTGCTCCTGTCTTTCTGTCTGTGTGCTTTCCGCTGCGCTACGCTGCTACTGCGGAGATAGGGAAACCAGTGGGTCCTTGTTCCTGGAGGAGTGGATACCCGTACTTACAATAACATAGAAGTGGGGGGAAAAAACGGCGCGAAAAGATACTGAAACGAGATCGGGATCGTACTATCTTACTGTACTGTAGTGTATTTGTACGTACGGAGAAGGTGATAGAGTGGGTACGGGCGTGGTTTCTGGTACGGGTGCTGTACTGCACGCCCTCTCTACCCTTTTTCTCTCTCTGTTGGTGTTTGTTATCTTTGCCCTGTGTGTTTCCTCTTTGTGTGTGTGTGTGTGTGTGTGGAGTCTTCCTTGGTGTCCATCTCTCTCTCTCCCTCATAGGTCCGCTGCCGCGACGATATGCCGACGTCGGAGACTTGGTTCGCTAAATGGTTCGCGGGTCGTGGCTTCCTTGGTTTCCTCTTCTTTTGCTAATGATGTCTGCGGAGTATGGTCGGGCGAGTCTTCGGTTGGGTTGGGGGATGTGGAAGGTTCTCGGTAAGAAAACTATGTTGAATACTGCGTGAATCTGTTGGGAAGGGAGAGAGGGTACGAGTCGGTGGGCAGAAGAGCGCAAGTAGACTCTAGATCAGAAGGTGGAATGGAATGAGAGATGGTGCGATGAGACATACAGGCACATGAAGATAGATCTGAGAATGTGTTTGTTTGAAAAGTCTTTCTCTCAATGGTCTCATTAGATTTAGTCTAAACGTATATCGCAATCTATAAGTGTTGTGTATATGGTAGTGTAGGGAGCAGAGTAAACAAATCCCGTCTCTCGTCTTGTGTAGGCGTCAGCAGGAAGAAGAAAATCCCCAAAGAACGCCGGGTTGCTGTGCTCGCTCGTCGATGATTATGCATATCGAGGCGAAGAAGAAGTTCCAGAAAGGCCATTCTTCAGGTATCGTAATCGTCAAAAACACGCCCCGTTCCGCTCCTTTCCCGCTGAAAAGTGTGGAAAGAATAAATAAACAAGCCCTGTTGTTGAGTTCCGCTCTGTTGCGTCCTTTTTCCCGACTGCTTCTCGTAAGACGTTAAGCAAAAGGTAAGGGGGGCCCCGCCCCGGGTATTGATGATTGGACAGAACAAGTGGCAAATACAATTTTGATGGCCGCGGTATTAATATAATGTAATGGTGGTTGTGAGGTTGATGCTTTGAAAGCAAGGACGTCGCAGAGTCAAGCCTCTACGCTTAGTGGGCAAAGTCCTGCTTAGGTCCGGGGGTGTTCTCCTCGTCAGGGGAGTAGGCGTACTTAGAGTGGGCTCTGATCTTGTGACCAAAGAAGAAGAACACGAAGGGAATAGCGCAGCAAGCAAGCGCAATGAAGGCTAGCAGACTGCCGGCCCACTCGTATCCGAGTCTGTGGTACATCTGGGTGGTAAAGAGGACGAAACCAGCACCCCAGAAAGAACGCATGAAGGTCTTGGCAGCAAGAGCGGAAGCGGCGTAGTGCTGGTAGGAATCGACGATGTAGTTGTTGGCACTGTTGTAGAGGAGAATGAAACCAAGACCGACGGGGAAACCACCACCGATGGCAGGACCTGCCCAACTGACGTGGGGGTAGGAGGTCCAGGCGAAAATGAAAAGACCGATAGCGACGAACCAGCAGGAAACCATCATGGGAATGAGACGAAGCTCTGGGGGAGGGTTGCCGTTGTACTTGGCAGCCCTGCGGAGGTAGTCCTTGTTGACAATAGGAGCCATAGCTGCGGAGCACAGGACACCGATGGCCAAAGGAATAAACATCAGACCAGTCTTGCCGGCACTCCAGCCCTTGCCCTCTTGGTAGAGAATGGGAAAGGCGACGAAGAACATGTAGAGAAGGGCGTAAAGAACACTCATGTAGAGGGCGACCAAGAAGACGATCAACTCGCTGAACAGCAAGATGAAAGGACGGATCATGAAGGTCTTCATGCGCTGGAAGAAAGGAGCCATATCGATTTCGGTCTCTGCGACGTACTTTGCATCTCCAGTCTCCTTTCTGGTCTTCTTAGCGCGGGTAGCGAGCAGCTTAGGGGCGTAGGTCTCGGGGACGGTGATGACGAGAAGAAGGTAGGCAGCTCCAGAAAGGATAAGCTGGATCCAGTAGAGCCATCTCCAGCCGTGACCATCACCAAGGTAACCACCGACGAGAGGACCTGTAGAAGATGGTTAGCGCTTGTAGGATAACCATGTGGTAGCGAGTCACTCACCAATGGCAGGACCCAAGAAAGGTGCGGCGGAGAAGGCAGCCATGGGCACACCTCTCTCCTCAGGTCTCCACAGATCAGCAAGAGTACCGCCGACAAGCACCATAGGAGCACTGAAAGCGACACCGTCGATGAAACGACAGACAAGAAGAGTTCCAATGTTCTTGGCAACAGCGCAGGGGATGATGAAGACAACAGCGATGAGCAATGTCACAGCGTAGATGGGACGACGACCAACGCTCTCACTTAGGGGAGCAAACACCATGGGACCGACACCGAATCCGATAACGAAGAGCTAAGGATTATGTTAGCATATTGCACGTTCTTGCAATCTTGTTGGTATAACATACTGTGATGGTAAGAAGCGAGACCTCTTCTGAAACATGGAATGTCTCTTCCACGCCAACCAAATCGGCAGTAATGACGGCAGAGTTGAAGGCAACAACGAAGCAGGTGAAAGCAACGACCATAGTGCAGTACCACTTGTAACCCTTGCTCCAGTTCTTGGGGTTTTCCGGGTCATCGATCTTAAAGGTGACGAGCTCGTACTTTTCCATCTTGCCACTCACCCGCGAGGTAGCCTGGTGCAGTATCGTACCATTGGCAGTCTCTTGGGTGTACTCTGTCATGTCTGCATTGTCGTTAAGAACTCCATATGGAAGCTCTAGAGGGTCGTTTGTGGCGGGACGAGATAGATGGCCTTGATTGTGAGAAGTGACGGGATGGACCTCGTGAGACTTCTCAACCTCAGTGCCATCGCTACTCGAAGTAGAGTACTGACGGGTAGTCATGATTATGGTTGTATTCCGTATAGCTAAACGATAGTCTGCTCAGGCTTGATAGTCGACAAGGTAGATATATTAGATTTAACGCCTTGGCGATTAGTACGGAGTCGTTTTTGACTTGAACGAGGAACATATCCTCCGACTGGGACTCGAGTCGTTATATATAACCATCTCGCCATAGCTGCCAAGGGAGCAATTCCGTGCCAACTTGCTGAAGCGTTTTTTTGCTAGTCTTACCCCCCGTGGTTCTCGAAAGCCACCCAGGGTGTTGCGGCGTTAGTGGTTTACGCTCCCGACATGAATCAGTGCTGATAACAAGCATTGTCGCTAGCTCAGGTACTAATGAACTTGCCGCATGGCTTCCTCTTCTAAGCGCGTACGCCACAGGGTCGGCTAGCTGACCGACACGCACAACAGAACAAGGCTAGCCGGGGATTCACTGCAGAAGCTGTAAACAAGATCCGTGCTCTGCAGATTCCTCTCGGCGGACGGATTGGGCCTTAGCGGATGTTGCGGTAGGGCCGCGATATCGATTTAGACTGCGGATATTGCGGGATTACTGCTCAACGGGCCAAAAGAAAACAACATTCGAGGCTGACATGATATACGAAAAGAGCCTGACTGGTGTTTCATGACGGTAGCCGACTCCATCTGTATAAGCCAGAAGCACATCAACACCATAGATTTGGTGCCACCGCCTTACCATGGCCTCTCGGATCGTTGGAATGGCGTCGCCATCCAGATCAAACAAGAGTCATAGTCAGCGGTTGTGGCAGATCGGCAAGCCTGGTTTTGGTTTTGCTACGTGCTGTTGTTTATTGCCATCCCACCATTTGCGCCAACGTGCAGCTCCTTTTACCCCAGGTGTAGGTTAAGGTTGGTGGCCACGCTAGATAATGGTGGGCACTCTCCGGTTTGAGATACTCCGCTCAGAAGTAGATCAGCCCAGCATCTGGATTCTCTTTTTTTCTATAGCCCGGGGCGGTGGCCTGAGGTTGATGGGATGCCGCTTCCGCTCCTCTACCTGCACCACAGACAGACATGCAATACTATATGACACCCTCAACTCCTTCGCGTGTTGACTGGCATATTTCACTGCCGCCCATAGCTTACATATAAATTCCTCTTGCGTCATGTTGACGATACTGCGGTGCACACAACGCTGCGAGCGTGTCTACCGTAAGTACCTTATCGTTGCAACCAATGGAAGAGAAACCCACTTACAGTCGTAACGCTGTACCAGAGCGGCATCTTCCTGGCAGGCGACTACAAGGCAAATAATCGCAATCGCCGTGTCCGAAAGCTATGAGCAATTTTGCTTGAGTCGCAATTGTTTGCGCACAAGAGATTCTTTTTCTTCCCTCCTATTGACCGCAACAGGTTGTTGTTGAGATCGCTCTGGCCAAATGTGCGTAGCGGCGATTTGCGCGCTTGTATAAGTACCTCTTCATTGCTAAGACGTTGCGGTCGGTTGCGAGGAGCTGCGCGTGCCCCCTGCATCAAATATGCGACAACCTCTGTCGCACTGGACATTTCGTTCGGCACAGGCTTCGAGCACCATGTCTGCTGATCATGTAAATCAATTTTCTGTGCGGACTGGAGACTGATTCTCTGCGAATCTGGGGCTGGCGAGAAACATGGGCAGACCTCCATAGTAGGGGGGACTTCGCCGGACCC
Organism: Neodothiora populina; assembly: GCF_041146345.1. Taxonomy (NCBI): domain Eukaryota; kingdom Fungi; phylum Ascomycota; class Dothideomycetes; order Dothideales; family Dothioraceae; genus Neodothiora; species Neodothiora populina. The sequence continues at coordinate 193,917 of NW_027191405.1, read as the reverse complement.
TTTGTTATCTGCCTATTGGATTTCGGGGGATTGCCGAATTTCATCATCGCATAAAACAGTCATGCACGCCTGAAAGCTTCGAATCGCCACATGATGTTCTGTCCACAAAACGTCAAAAAGACCCTGCGCCAATACATGACGGCTTGCATACGAAACGGCCGGAAATCAGTAAATTTATATGGACCGCAGACGGCGGAATCGAAGAGCAAGGCAAAAGGTAGAGATATTCTAAGCCATTCGACCGATTCATGGACACCGATGTAACCACATCCGATCGAGTCAAGCAACGGCAAGCTGATAGGCACTGATGCCACGGTCGGCTTTTATCAATGAATAAAGATAGTCGAGATGGAAAAAGAAAAACACATCAGAAAATTATCCTGATCGAGGGTTCGAATCGAGGATACCATCTCTGAAAATGCGATGCTCAATATGCGTCGTGTCACAAGAACATCCGACATGATTTTGTCCTCTTGGGTTCTCGGAAAATCTGTGGTGATTTCCATGATTGACGCCTACTTCGCGTAGCGATCGTTGGATTCGCATTGGAGGTCGAGATCGTCGTTTCACGTTGCCACGCGCGAACAGACACCCCATGATCGGGATGAGCGCGCTACGGTCACGGTAACGGAGCCGCAGCGGAACAAACATCGTGGCGGGAAAGCTCCGCCTTTATGAAAACAGGACGCACAATTAACACGAGATCATCTTATAGGGGATTTGCAGGTATCAGCTAGCATGATCATGAAGATGGTCATAACATTCTTCAGGATGATGAAGACTGGATTTCTTTGACGCCAAACAATCGCTACAAATCGACACAGAGCGGAAGTGATTGGAGCGACGTATGAACAACTGACGAGACACTAGACACATTTCTTCATCTCCATGTACAGACATCGATTGATCTAGCACAGGTAGTAGACCATTGACCGAAGACATTCATGACCTTCGGACCACCATAGAAATGCCCAAACGAACGCATCATGATAGTCTCGACACGCATTGGAGAATTGTAGGTAAGGCGGGTTTAACACGACAAAGTCTATTTCTTTGATAGACGTTGTCGATCCTGGATCACAGCATATCCTGTATAGAGTCGCTCCTCGAGGTGGATATATCAACATATATCCGTCAGGCGACAGCGTCTAACGCAGTGCGAAGTACACTCGACAACTACAACATGTTGGTAAAAAACGCATTGGCTCATCAATAATCTTCAGCAAGAGGAGGGCAGACCAAAGTAATATACATATCATCAATTTTGAAGATAACACCGGAGGCACCAAACCTAACCGTAGATTTCAGGATAAAAAGACGAGGGCAACCCTGTCCGTTCCCTATTCCCGAGACTTCCACCTCTGATTAAATCTACAATTCCCATCCATGCACCAAACCAACCTTCACTCAGTCCAGCGATCGGCAAAGAAAGCGGGGGAAATATTGACACATGAACAGTGTTATTGGATGATAAACTAAGAAAGCACTGTTGCAATTCGGATTGCACAAGGGATCACGCGTCGCGAAGTGGATCACTACTTGAGTCAAGTTTGATCTGGATCTCTGCTACTTCGTAAGATCACTCCGCTAAGCTAGGGATTAGTAGACAAGTCGATGCTACAGCCGATCCACTTTACTTTGTGTTGGCTTCTGCCATTGCTGCTGTCGTTGTGGCTGCTATTGCGACGACTGCTGTTACTGCCAACGAGGGTCAACATGTTAGGGAATGCTTGCACATGTGCTCTGACTCTCTTGCTGGCTTATGCAGTCATTGCGTATGCATAATCCAATACTTTGGATCCGGGGTAGATTTGCATTCGGGAGCTGGGATTCTTCTCTTCGTCTTATTCTCTTCTTTTCATGCTCTGTTTCTGTTTCTGTAAGCAAGGAGAGGAAGGTTCAGAGGACACAGGATGCATTGGAGAACATCTCCGCGCACACACGTGCCTGATGCTTGGTCCTGGTGTGAATGGTAAGGTATCTTCTGTTCTGTGTGATAATTGTATGTACATGCGAAGAAAAGGATATGCATACTATAATTGCCTCATTTCTTCGGAGAAGATGGAGACAAGAGTAATCAATGCTGTCCAATCATATCTTCCTCGTCCTTTCTCTGTCTTCGATGAAGAAGATATGGGACATGTGTAGTTTGGACACAACACACTCGACAATATAATATTCTCCCCCACCGGCGACATGGTAAAACAAAACAATCTACACGTTCTCTTCTTGCGACTACTTTCTTTCTAAAACACAAGTACTACACTACCAGAAACGAAAACTCTAACATAACCCTTAATCCTCGTCTTGTCCGATCCGTCTATATTTCCCGCTTCCACCAGCGGCTCCACCATCCTTGTTCGCACCGCCCAAACCCCCGCTGACACTGCCCTTCTTGACCAGATTACTGATCCAGCCGCCGAGGCCCTCGCCTGCGTCTCCGTTCCTGCTGCTCGCTGCACTGTACATTGGTCTGCCGTTTGCGCTGACCTCGAGAGCGGGCGGGTCGATGTCCAGATCGGGAATGCTTGCGTCCTGCGGTGCGCCGTGCCCGCCGTCGCCGAGGCGAAGAGATGGGACTGGCGAGCGTGAGAACAGGGACTCGGCTTCTGCTAGGGTCTGTGGGGTCGGCGCTACTGTCGTTGCGTCTCCGAAGATCGAGTTCATGTCTTCGAGGCGCACGTTTGCTGTTTCGGGGTAGATGAAATAGACTGTTCTTGCTGTTAGCTATCACAGCCGTGACGGTAAAGGGATACAGAGTAGGTTGCGAACAAACTTACCAACCACGAAAGAAACAGCACAGAAGAAAGCGTGCAGCAGATACAGCCTCCACTTGATCAGATCCTGTAGAATAGGAGTCATTTCTCCCACGAGCCAATTGAAAGCCCAGTTCGAAGCAGTCGACAAACTTGCACCCTTGGCACGAATGCTGAGAGGCAAGATCTCTGGTGGATACAACCAAGGAATCGGTCCCCACGAAAATCCGAAGGCGGCGTTGTAGATCATGACGAAAATAACGACCAAGCGCGGAGTCCAGTGTATGTCGATGTATATAAAGTATGATATCGCCGAGAGAGCGACGATCATGACCAATGCGCCAGACAACAAAATAAATCGTCGACCCAAAGTATCGACTACATACCATGGCGGGATCGTCGAGGCCAAGTACGTGATACCATTAATTCCGGTCATCAGGATAGCGTCACGACCTACCCAACCAGCTTGTTCAAAGACAAGAGGCGCATAGTAGGAAATGACGTTGATACCGTTGAGCTGGGCCAGAGCCTGAGCGGACATGGCGATAAAGACGCGCTTGTGGTATCGCTTGAACATGTCTTTGTAGGAACGCTCACCCTCTTGTCGCTGCAATAGGACGTTCATCTTGATCTCACGGTACTCGTCACGAGCCTTGGGGTTGTGGATGTCGCCCTTGCCGTAGAGATTGGCAATGACCACGATGCCCTCTTCGTCATGGTCATTGTCGAGCAGCCATCTAGATCTTGTTAGCAATAGCAGAGGCGGTCAACGGAACCTATAAGCCTCACCTGGGAGATTCGCAGATCAAGAAACTTCCTCCGCAGAGCAAAGCACCCATGACGCATTGCATGAGCAGAGGCACACGCCAGGCCCAGTCATTGTTGATGAAGGTGCAGAAGTAGTCAACCCACACACTGGCAGCGTAACCGATGATGTTGCCCGAGAACTCGATACAAGCCAATTTACCGCGGTTGTGAGGAGGTGAGATCTCGGATTGGTAGACGGGGACAATGGTCGACAGGGCACCTACACCGAGACCAGCAACAATTCTTCCGAGAAGCATCATAGGCATGCCGGTAGCAAAAGTCTGGAATGCGCCTCCGATGATGAAGATGAGAGATCCGTAGAGAATAGTGCGCCTACGACCCAGCACATCACCAATTCTGCCTACGGACAAGGACGAAATAAAGGCGCCTACTTCCAGAATGGCGACCATGGTACCGATCTCGGCACGGCTGGGCTGGTTGAAATAGTCCTTGAAGTAAGGACCGCTAAGGCAGAATGGACGAGTAAGCAAGCCTGCTGCATATGGGAAAGGGCTTTTGCTTCAAACATACGTGATGATACCACTCATGACACCTTGGTCGTAACCAAACACAAACACTCCTAGAGACACAAACACACTGGTGAAGTAGCTGAGGCATGTATGTCAGCCAGGGAACACAGCAGAAACAGGGACTTTGTCTGGCGCGTACAGCAACTTCTTGCCATGTAGGCCGTGTATACGGGAGGGGCCATCATTGGGAGCCATGATTGTGGCGAGTATGCGTTCCGCTCTGTTGATTCTCCTGGGCGGAGGACTCGGTATGCGGATGTCCTCTTTCCTTCGAACGAGAGGAGCTTCCTTGTCCCTGCCTGAGGCTGTACCTTTGGCGTAGCGGACTCTCTTCTGTTGACTTCGCGTGCGTCGTCTCGGAGGCGCGCCCTCTTCTGACGAGTCTCGAGAGTCGTGTCCGTCGTGGTCGGCGAACTGGTCTACAAGGTCGCCGGTTTCGCTCCAGAGACTGAACTCGGAATCCGAGACGATCGAAGAGCGGCGACTGCGGCCGCGCTTTTCGTCCAAGGAAGTGACACCTGCTCCAGACGTGGACCGACGATGTGATTGGCGAGATGATGGCGAGGTCAGCGGATGCAAGGGGATGTCTGCAGAATTGCGGTCTTTGTAGGCGGGAATCTTGGCGGTATTGTCCTTTATAAAGGATGGAGAGCTGTTGTTGCAACAATCAACCGCGCTTCCAGCACTTTCCTGCCTCGGCGCCAACAGAAAGTTGGATGAGGTCAGAGCAAAGTGGGTACAGCTATGCTAGGTTGGCTGGGGGTCCAGCACTTTAGCACTTTCTGTTAGTAGCAGTAGTAGCCGGCGGCGGTGAGTGGAGAGCGGAGCTACTCTCGCTACGATGTATATCAGCCAGACGGGGCCGACAACACCAAGCGGGGATGGAATAACAAATAATTGGGCAGGCGGTCGTGAGGAATCAAATGATCAGATCAACTCAATTCACACGCAAGAAATGCACACACTAACAGTACACCTTTTGAATAGACCAAACTCTGATGGGATGGAAAGGGTAAACACGCGACAAAGGATGGCTTGTCACAATCAAACCACGACTCTGGCTCTGGCTGGACTTGGCCTTGTTGATAAGGAATTAAGCCTCACAACTGAGACGAAGCTCCCTGAATCCTGAATCGTGAATCGGGGGATAAGGAGAGGGTTGTTCTCGCCGGCCGCGTTTCGGGTAACAATAGGAGCAGTCCGGGGGTGGAGCTGGCGAAGGGAGTGGAGAGATAGAGAGCGATCAGTCAATTGACGACGACGAGGATGACGATTGGATGCTAGGAATAAAGAGGTTGGATGGAGAAAGTGTGATTGCAGGACTACAGTACTAGCTTCGCGAAACAGACTGTCGGGTGTTTGCCCCAGGTAAGCAGATGCGATGTGCTGTGCAAGTACAGAGTCCAAAAGGGCGGACGACGTGGCTTCTTTGCCGCAATGTAAGTCATACTAGATACTGGGCGGCCCTGTAGGCACATTCGATCCGCACGTTGCTGCCAAAACGGATCGGCGTTTGGTCAAGGGCGAAGGGTGAAAAAAGAACAGGGGGGGGGGTCCTCGCTTCCTTCGTAGCCTGTACACACCGGACAGTTCTATTACAGTGCCAGTGCCCGACATACACACGCTTACCCCGAGATCAAAAGCACAGAAACCGAGGGTCAAAGCAGTTGCAGTACGTCACCGATCTGTGGGGAAAAGCGACTAAGGCGTCAATTGCAGCAGCTAGTAAGTGATTCAGTGGTATACTATCTCTTCTCCATCTAATATGTATTATGAATGCAATCTACGTGCTGTATCGACAGTCCTTGCGCTTCCTCGGGGACTGATTCTGATTTCCTATGAAGGATTGAATCTGTAATTAAGGTACGGTACGCTACCTATATTACTGGATGCACAGAAAGGAGAGGACACGTAGAGGTCAAGCACGCGCTTCGCTTCACGAATGGCCAAAGGTACACTGCCAAGGAGCATCGCAACCCTTACCACCTCACGGGTTCCGACCAGATGACAATGACAAGGATACTTGGACTCCAACATAAATGCATCTGACCATGGCCCCACGAGTAGTGCAGCTGGGTCATTTGTGGATATGTGGTCTTCTTCTTCTTCGGGTCAAGAACTGGAGCAAAATTGTGACTTGGTATGTTATTATACATGTTGATACTCAGACTACACCGCAAGTAGACCGAAGAGAAGGTAGGTCCGCCTGTGATGATCGCTAGTGCTCTTCCGTAACCGCTCCCACGCACTCTCCTCCAGATGCAGGCTTTCTCGGAGCTGGTTCAGCACACGGTCAAAAGCCGTCACCTCGTGTTTCTCATGTAGACTCAATATCTTCTCGAGGTAGAGCACGTCGTACATTGCTTGTGTCAACTTCGGCATCCTTCGGAACTCGTGGTTCGACTTTGTAGACGCGACTGCCTCTTTCTCTTCGACTTCTGCGTCTGCAGAAGTCCCGTTCGCTGCCACATCGTGGTTGCTTGCACCGTTGGTGATCTGTCCTGTAGATTCTGCTCCGTTGGCCTTCGCTTGATCCAACAAGGTCTCGTCCAACGTCTCAGCGACCAAATCGCGCAGACGAGCCTTCAGCACTGCGACCGCACGTGGTGTCCAGAGATCCACGCCAATTTTGTCCATTGTTTTGCAAGTATCGTACAAAAAGCGGCAAGAGGCAGGCGAAGGCTGCATTGGAAGTGCAGGCGACCCCTCCCAGAGAGTGATCGCGGGAGCGCGAGTGAACGTTATTAATCGGGATGACCGGCTCGGATTTTGCGAAATGACTTGCTGAGCAAGTTGATTGTGCAATAATTCAAGCAATGAGGGCGGTGGCTTCACTATCGCAACAGAGGATGTTTCAGTCGACGAGGAGTGTTGCACCACCTCCCGGAGGAGTCGCAGAACGAATGCGGGTGGATTCTCCGAACCCGAATTGTCAGACATGGTAGATTGGATCTTCTCGTAGACCTTGGTAAGTGCCTGGTTCCGTTGCTCGTTGAGCAAATCATCTAAAGACTTGGGGTCTTCTCTCGTCAGTAGATCCGGTGGTGCACTCAGTTCGAGGTCGTCGTCCAGGTCCAGCTCCAGGTCGTCGTCCCATCTGTCTTCTCTCATCGTCTTAATTGTTACAGATACATCGGCCAGGCGTGAGGCCCATGACTTCAGTTGGCGGTGCAGATCTTGTAGTCGATTGTCCCTTCCCTCACTGACATTAGTGATCATATCCCTCAATTCCACAGCACCCTTGGTAAGATCAAGGTCGAGCAACGAATGATCCCAAATGTCTAGCAGCTCTGTAGCATTGTTCACCGACGCGGTATCGCCCAAGAACTGATCAGCCACTTGAACCAAGTCATTAGCTGCCTCAGTAGCGATATGTCGCAAGCCGGAGGAGAAGCAAGCGCGGAGATCCTCGAAGAAGGCAGCTTGGTCAAGACCAGGCAATTTCTTGTTAGCCGAGAGTGACCTTGAGATCACGTCCTTTCGTAGTGCCACCACTTTTTGAGCATCCTGGGTACTGCTAAGAAGCCGCTGTAGTCCTTCAAGCAATTTCTGCTTTGCACTAGTTGCCCATGACTGAATTAATTTCGTTGCCTGAGTGCCTTGGAGCTGGTCATGTCTCAGGAATGGTGTGAAGTTTCGAACATCATCCGCGATCCATCTCTCGTAGATGTCAAGATTCAGCTCTGATGTAGCCCGCACGGCTTCACCCCGCAGCAGTGGCTCATCCTGTAATTGTGACAGAAGCTCAGACAATCGGTGAGGGAACATAGCCTGCGCTTCTTTCAAGGTAGATAGTAACAAAGCCATAGCAGAATGGACACCTGCTTCGGCCGGTTCCTCCAGCAATTCGGTCAGAGCTTCTGCTCTAACATTAAGAAAATGTCGCAACACGTCCGTTGGGGTAGAAGTAGTCGCCAAAGAGAAAGCGGCTAGTGCTTCGGTGAGAGCATCTCTATCGGTATCTCCCTTGGCTAGTATGCCATCGACATAGTTCAGAGCCCTTCGACGAAGAGAAGCAAGCCTTGTGCGAAGCGTATCCAGTAGCGGAGACGCGTCCGCCGTCTTAGATACGCTGCTGTGCAATAGTCGCGCGAGCACCACCAGCCTCGCAACGAGCAAAGACGAGCCTTTCTGCTTAATCGTGCGACTTCCGACAGCCAGACAGCTCTGCAATAAAGCGATACTCGAGGCCAGAGCATTGCGAGGACTGACTTGATCCCGCTGCGACTTGACAATGCGCGAGTGACTGGTCGCAATTCTTTCAATAGTTCTCGCGTTACATTTCCGTCCAATCTCGCCGAGAAGCTCCTCTGCCTCGTGCATCTGGCCGTCCATTTCAATTATCCGCTCAGCGGTGCCGACCAGATCCCTATAGCTGGTGCCGACAAGTGTCCGCAACTTGTCTCGGTTCTCATTGATGCTGCCCCGGAGCTGCTGCTCCAGCCGCCGCACCACGGGCACGGGGTACTGGAAGGCATCTTCCCAGGATTGGAAGTCCCTGGGATTGGGTGCCTGTGTAGTCATTTGATATGCCCACCCTGTGTAGTTGTCGTGGCCACTGTCGAAACAATGCCAAGACAGGTTGCAGTTGATTCGGAGGCGTCAACAATGCTGAGTCAGCGCGCCCGCGTTTCATGTGGAGCTTCGTGCTCCAGGCTTGTGGGGTGGCCGTTTGTGCTGTACATTTTTGACCGATATCATGAAACATATATTACTTTACTAATAGATCTATAAAGAATTAGACGACAAGGATGAGTTATGATCATGTTAGCATCACAACTTGAATGGAATAAATGTAGTCCTGGCGACTGGAAAGTGTTCTTCTGTAGCTTGTTATGAATGCTCGGAGTACGCGATTCCTATCGACATGATATTATTGGTTTCATGATGCTTCTCGAAACGGCGGTACAGCAAGGTAGCCGAAGAATACGGACTCCATGCTGCAACTCACTTCACTGTATTCGCTGGGTCGCCTACATCACCGACTCCCCCATCATGCTCCGCCGACATCGAAAGGATAATGATGCATGTACACACTAACGTCACGAGCCCACTTCAATCGCTCAAGGTACTGCATGACATGCATGAGAGCACCCGAACCGTCTGCCTCGTGTTGTCCAATGAACTCGTCAACCTTCAGCAGATTAAATGGCTCCGCTAAGCCCTTCTCCACTGTATCATCGACGAGCACCGTGTTGCTCTGTTTATAGCTACCGACTGGTGCATTGCAGAGCAAAGTGCCCTTGGCGGCCTTCTTCTGTAGGTTTTTAGATTCCCAGATCCAGCTCAGCTGCTTGTAGACCTGTATGTTTTGTTTGAACAGTGCTTCGGGCAAATGTAGCTTGTCACGGCCCCAGATTCCGACAAGAGAGCCTTGCTGCTCAGAAGTGAAGACCTGAGAACAGATGGCTATGACATTGGAAGGTAGGCCTGAGGACCAGATCATGACGTGGTGATTCGCAAAGAGGTAGTCTAGAAAGGGGCCGAGCCCGGGTCGCGGAACGAAGGCTCTTCTTCGGCCACGATGCACGATGACTCCGTTGAGATCTAAGATGACGAGGAGCGGTCGAGGGGAGGTCGTGAGAAGTGAAGTGGCTAGATCGGGGAAATCGTCCCATTGTGTTATGGTTTGAATATAGTGAGCGGTTGGGAAGGGGCGTGGTAAGACTAATCGGCGAGGAGAAGAGCCGCGTTTTCTGCTATGGTCAACCTTGGGTGGCGGCGGTCCAGCCGTATACGAGGTATTCGGCGTATCTCGGGTTCGAATTTCATCCCGTAAGTTGTGGCTGTCCGAAGTCTTTGGCCCATCTGCAGAGGAATGTCTGCGGACATGTTAGTGGTGAAGCCAAAAATGTTTGAGAGACCAGGTTCACTTGCCTATCGGCATCAATCGCCTTCTTCGTCTTCGAGCGCACCGTACGTTCAGTACTTGCGTCATGTAGCACAACTGGAGCCGGGTCAGAGGTCGCAAGAGAAGAAGATTGAGGATTAGGGACAGCTTTCGGTTTCCTCGGCTTCTTCTTTCTTTCTTTCTCTTCACCAGGGGAAACCACAGTTCGAGCTGGGAGCAGAGCCGCAGCGCCAACCCTGTGAGCAGAGGCTGTGACATGGGTTTGAGAGACTGAAAGGTCTGCTTGAAAGAACGAACTAGGATGACGATGAGGTTTCTCAATGGATGCAACGTTCTCCTTCTTGCCCTTACTCCGTCGACTAGGTTGAGTATCTAGTGATGGGAATTGAGAATGGAGACTTAATTGCTTCTCAAACATGGAAGGAAGGTCTGCAGCTTCTTGGCTGCTATTTGAAGCAGCAACCACATTATGCATCGCGGGATTCATGACCACCTGGACTTTTTTGTCGTTTGAGAAGAAGTAGTGAGAAAGGAAGTCTTGCTGCTTTCTACCTACATTCACCGCTCTTGATTGGTGAAGTCCTCTGAAGCCGATCTGACCACATTGAGTCAGCGGCAGTATCTATATATGAAAGACGACAGACACCACACACTACCTGAGTCGCAAGAACAGCACTAGCATTTCTAGACACACGTGGTCGAGGCAGTATGCTGCGTGGCGTAGGCCAACTACTGAAGCGAGGCACTTTGTCCACGATTGCGGATATACTTACGTAGCATTCAGATTAGACAAGTGAGGCGCATAGGTGGCTCTTTGTCAGTAGGTTAGCCTTGAATATATATAGATACGATAGATGTCCTGTCGAGTATCAAAGGGGCCAGACAAAGGGAGATGGAGGTCGACATATCGATGTGAGTTAAGGTTATCTTATCGCGGATCTAGATCTACCGACGAGTCCCAGGCAAATCAGATCTACGCGAGGGTCCAATCGGGCGACGGCAGTTTGAAAGACGAAAGAAGAACATCACGACTCTATCCTTTGCGTGTGAATCGACCACAGAGGAGAGGAAAGTTGCAGATCATTCTGCCATATCCATCGTCCGACAAGAGCTCTACGGATCTTTCTTGACGTTCCTCTACGCCACATCTGACAAGGGATTTGACTCAAACCGCAGTCTTTTCGCCACTAGCATCCTTCATTTATCTATATATCCACCGCAATCATGGGCGGACCTAACCTCGAAGTGTTCAAGGCATGTTTTCTCTGATTCCAGCTCAACTCAAAAATATTCCCTACGTCTGACATGCATATCCGACAGTTCGGCATGTACATCTTCTTCCCGATCGGCTGGATGTACTACTTCGGCACGAATCTCGACCAGCGCTTCTCCGTGCCCGACTTCTGGCCCAAGAAGAACGAAACAAACCAGATCCCTTTTGAGCGCGAGGATATCAAAGAGGAGCTCGAGCGACTCAAGGCGCGGCGGTTGGCGGCCAAGGCGAGGAGGGAGCAGTTCGGTGGCCCTGATGCGGATGCAGAGGGCGAAACAGCGCTCGTGGGCGAAGATGGTCCGAAGAAGAGTGTCTATCTCAGGACACTGGAGAACGTGAAGCCGGCGCCTGTGCCTGTGGTGCCGAAGAAGGAGGAGGGTGGAAAGGGTTGGTTCGGGCTCTGGTGAGAGTCGAGTTCCAAACCGAACCACCCGAGAGTCAAAAATTATACTCATCGAAACAACGGAGTCCGGAGTCAGAGTGGGTTTGGGAAAGTCGTGAAGCACTTCATCTAGAGCTGAATATTATGCTCTCGGCTATGTTTACAACACTGTACAAAAATGTTTATCTATGTCTACTCCACAGCTCAAAAAGAACTATATGGCCAGTCTGCTCATCAACTCGGCCCAGGCGCCTTCACTCACCTGGTCTCCTGGCTTGACATTCATGTAGATGCCCTGCACTCCGCTCTCCTTTTCCTCGACATTATCGATGAACTCAACGAGCTGTCCGACCACATCCTCACTCTGCAGTCCGACCATTGTATCTTCGACAGCATCCCACACAATCCCGCTCTCTGCAATGTCCAGTCCCAAGCTTTCACTCAGCGTCGCGCCCGTTGACTTGGTGTCCTGCGGCTCTGTCAAGACCACGACTCTGCCATCTCCATCATCCTCGACGTCCAGAGCGCCAGCTTCAAGCGCAGCATCAAACACCTGATCAACATCCACTGCGCTCCGCTCCTCTTTGCCATCGGCCAAGACTTTTCCCTCGAGTATGATGCGGCCCTTCTTCGCGAACAGATAAGACGTCGGCGTCGCATTGCCACCGGCTTCCTTGACGGCGTGTTTCAAGTCTGCCAATGTCCGCAGGCGGCCTTCCGTCTCTGCCTCGATGATACAAGCGACATTATGCGGCAGAATAGCCTCGACGGTGATTGCTTCCAGCGCTGCTCCCGAGGCTGACCGACCCTGTCCCCTCAGGATGGCATTCTCGATGCTCTGCTTCGCGAAACCCGCTCTCTTCGCTTTCGTGATGACATCGGCGAGACGGGGATTGGCTTCTGGATCCGGCCCGAATAGCTTCGAAGCAAGGGCGATCTCTTGGGCGAACACGGAGCGATTCTTGTTCTTCGTTGCGTCTACTTTTGCTTTGTCGTGCTTGATCTTGGACCATCTGCTGTGTCCCGACTGGAAGGCGGCGGTGGTGTGAAGGAGGTGGCATTGTTGCAGTCGGCGGCTGAGGCAACGGGGAGCCTGGCGCAGGGGTTGTAGAGACTGCATCTGGATGTGTGAGAGATGTAGACGGAACCATTATCGTTGTCTCTGCATCTGGACTGTGGATCACGACTTTCTGTGTTTCTTCTTTTGGCATGCATAGCATTATGCAGGATTATGCATCTGGGGAACTTGGAAGTCAGCAGAGACAGATGCACAAAGTAAGCATGCGCCAAGACTCTGGAGATTGCGGCGAGCGTTCGGGGGTTTTCCAAATGCGGAGAGGTGGGAGCATTGTATTGTACACCTTACTATCCTCGACCTCTATGAATTATCGCCATCTAAATGAGAAATACAAAGAAATAAGCGACATATGAAGACACGCTGGAGTCATGGATGGTTGAATTATAGACCGTCTGTTTCCCCGAATTGACCCACGACTTTCACCATGGTCACGGAAGTAAATGGCGAAGGCCAGCAGCCCCCTGCGTCTGCTGCCTCGCATCCCCAAACAGCAGGAGCTCCAGCATCAGCGACAGCAACAGCAACAGCAACAGCAACAGCAACAGCAACAGCAACAGCAACAGCAACAGCAACAGCAACCACGACAGTATCGGCAGGAACCACAGGAGCAGGAGCACCGCCACATACGCCTTCATCGGCCGCACACGATTCGACCTTCCAATTAGACGTCAAGAAATTACATTCATTACCCTCGGAACAACAGGACCTGTATCTATTGACTTTCACGTCAGACCTAACTCGCCATGTTGCATCTTTGGACGCTGATGGCGCCTCCGCCGAGCAGATCTGGATCAAGAAGGAGCTGCTCCAGATCGTCAACCTCTCGTCTCCAGCCCCGACTCGAGTGATACGAAACAATCTGGGTCGCTGTTTCGCTGGTGTCTTCGAAAAAGGCAGTCGAAAGCTGTTGTACGAGTCCATCAACGACCTGGTAGCCATTATTAGCGCAGGAAGAGAGAAAGACCTCAAAGCAAAACATGCAGCTGTACACTGTCTGGGCGCCATCTATGAGGCTGCGGGAGATAGTGCCATCAGCTTGTCTGGCATGACCTGTACCGCCATTCTGAAGCTACTGAAATCTGCTTCTGCTCACGCTGGATTGAGGAATGCTATATACAGAGCGCTGGGTCGCGTCATCAGAGGCATCGGCGACTCGTGCGATGAACAAGTTGCAAGGGACATATGGAAGTCCGCTCGCAATGCTGCACCTGCCGACAAAGCACTTCTGGTTCAGTCTGGCGCATGCTGGTGCCTGGAGCAGATGGTCGTCTGTACCTCATATTTCGACAACTCTAACGATTACGAGAAACTGCAAACGGTCATTTGGAAGACGCTCGAGAGCGCTTCCATACCAGTTCGACACGCCGCCGCTTCTTGTCTGGCTGCCGTGCTTGTCAAGAGTCACTCTGAGCTCCCCAATCGCGAATTGCTTGCGAAGAGCAAGAAGTCCAAGAAGACGAAGAAGATGAACCCGAACGAGGAGCCCGATGAAGAACCAGAGCGACCTTCGACGCCATCCTCAAAACCTATCACTGCCTTGTCTTACAGCCTTCCCGAAATACTGAGGCAGTTATCAGTACATTATTGCCGTCCAATCACAAGTAACCGCGCCCGAGCGGGTATCGCTGTGTGCTACAAGTACATCTTCACTCGACTCGGAGAGAGTGTTGTTGAGCACTACTACTCGGACATTGCTAGACACTTTTGCAATGACCTACTGTCACACCCAAGTCTTGTTCACAACAGATATCGCAATCTCATCACGAGGAAATTTGTCCGCATACTGATGCAGGAAGTCGTGCAAAGTATGCTGGGTGAAACTTCACAATTGAATGCAGCAAGGTTCATAGTCAACGACATCATCAAAGACTATCCCCAGGTTCTCAAAGAACGTCCAGAGCCCACTAAACAGGCATTGACCGCCGCCCTGAGTATGCTCACATCTCTTATCAGGGAGCTAGATGCCGTTGTGAACACAATAGCCGATATCTGCCGTGAAGGTCTCCTACAAGTCATACAGCACCCGAGCTACACCGTCCAGGTTCATGCATCGAGATGCATGAGAGCCTTCGTTCTCGCCTGTCCTCAGCAGCTCTTGCCCACAGTCACCATTTGTACCAACAGCGTCACGAGAGAGTTGGGTTTTCTGGGGACGCAGAAGCAAGGCCCGAGACGTTGCCTCGGCTATGCCAATGGTCTGGCTGCCGTGCTGAGTGCTTGCGACAAGCAGCCTCTCTATGGATCCGTCGATGTCTACTCACGAGTCTTGACCACGGCCACATCGCAACTCAAGTCCAGTAGTGCTTCCGATCTACGTGTTTCGAGCACCCAGGTCCAAGTCGCATGGATCATGATTGGCGGTTTGATGTCGCTTGGCCCTAATTTTGTCAAGATCCACCTCTCGCAGCTGCTGCTTCTCTGGAAGAACGCCTTGCCGCTTCCACTTCCAAATATGAACAAACGCACCATACTCGAGCTGAACTTTCTTGCACACGTGCGGGAGTGCGCCCTCGCTGCTCTCATGGCATTCTTGCAATACAACACAAAGCTCCTGACCTCGGATGTTTCCAAGAGACTCGCAGGGATGCTGCAAAACACGGCCGCTTTTTTAGCTGCCCTACCAGAGAAAAAGACTGCGGAAGACAGGACGCAGCGTCTATCGCCATCTTTGCAACTCATCGATTTCGATCATATGGTTCGCAGACGTGTCTTTCAATGCTACACCTCGCTCGTCACATCGAGCTCCTTGGGTGCTGCTGAGATCGCAATGCAGTCGAACATTTTGCCCCTGGCTGTGTCTTCTTTTGCGGATCCCGAACGCTACGGCGCATCATCATTCGCCGTGTCGATCGCCAGTTCTGCAGGAGCATTTGAAAGCATATGGAGCGTTGGTGATCAGTTCGGCTTTGGCGTCAACGGACTCATGAAGGGGCTGGACTATGAATACACACGATTTGAGAGTCGGAAAGCCGAGACTCACTGGACGACGCACGACAATGCCGAGGCATACATTGATACCACTCTTCTCTCCCCTATCTGTGGTGCTTGGGAACACGACTCGACTACTTCTTACGTCAACGTAGCCGATGATGGTAACGATGTGCAGCCACAACCACCAATCACAGAAGTCATCAATACTGCTATAGGTATATTCGCCCTAGTGTTCTCTCATCAGTCGCCAAAGATACAAGAGAGTATCCTCGAACAAATCTCTTCTTTTCTATCATCCATGGCCGCACAAAAGGACCCAGCCCAGAGGGCGGCTCTTACGGCGAATGTTGCTCTGGCGGTTCTGATCGCACTCAAAGTCTCCAACGGCGAGGCTACGACTCCTTCGAAGCAGATCCAGAGCGCTACAGCAGAGAAGACGTTACAGCAGATGCTTCACGCTTTCGTCATCGATCCCGACCCAAGCATACGCACCATAGCCGCTGAAGCGCTCGGAAGACTATGCAGTACATGTGGTAACGATCTCACGACGCGCGAAGTACAAGAGCTCATCAATCTCATCGTCTCAAATCGTGAACCGCATGCTAGATCTGGTTGCGCATCAGCGCTAGCGTGTATCCACGCTCAGCTTGGTGGTATGGCTGCTGGCTTTCATCTCAAGAACATCCTAGGCATTTTGATGTCCTTGGCCGCAGACCCGCACCCTGTCGTGCATTTCTGGGCCCTGGAGAGCTTATGCAAGGTCGTGGACTCGGCTGGCTTGACGTACTCCGGTTACGTCTCCAGCACCATCGGTCTGCTGGGCCAGCTGTATGTCCTCGATAGTCACAACGCAGAAGGGCCTTCACAAGCGTCGTCTGATCTTGAGATGACTCTTGCTACCACTGCTGTGAATGCGAGATGTGTAGACTCCTTGATCAATGTCCTGGGCCCTGACCTTCAGGAAATGGCCAAGCCGAGGAACATGATGCTCACACTCATAGGCCAACTTCAACTTGAAGATGACTCTCTTGCTCTTGTCGAATCGACGAGATGTCTCGGTGACCTGTCTGTATACGCACCAGGGCAGATGGAGTTCTCCATCTATGTCAAGCGACTACAGCAAGATCTCGATCATCCCTCTCTCGAAGTGCAGGATATCGCTATCGAAGGTCTAGCAAATCTGATGCGAAGGGACACCGAGGAGATCATCCGTACTGCAGACCCCGGGCTCGAGGAGAAGCTATGGGAGATTCTAGACCAGGACCCAGGCCAAGAGATCGTCAGAGGAATTTTCACGAACTGGCTCTCCCAGACCGGTCTCGTAGACACCGAGGGCTGGATCCAGCGGATCAGCTCTGTACTCACAAAGTCCAAAGCTCGCGTTGATGAAGCTGCCCAGAAGAACTCAGCCAAACCCAAGTCCGCTGGTCCTGACTTGCAAGACGAGGAAGCGGCTGGATTTGCTTCTGCTGGAGGAGCCAAGGACGAAGAAGAGAATGCTGCACCCACAAGCACTATGGAGCTCATGAGGTGGCAAGTCAGGCTTTTCGCCATGGACTTGCTCAATGAGTTGTTGAACACAATAAGCAAAGACTTTGCCGCGAGCGATGAAACTCTGGCACTGTCTGTTTTACAACAAAGGGTCGCAGAAGTCATCAAAATTGCGTTTTCGGCAAGTACAGCAAGTGTTGTGGGACTTAGGGTCAAGGGTCTGCGCATAATTGATCAGATTTTGAAGCTCTTCGGCGGTACACCTGACCCGGACTTTACTGAGGCGATGCTGTTGGAACAGTATCAGGCGCAGATCTCGTCTGCGCTGACGCCAGCCTTTGCCGCAGATTCTAGCCCTGAGCTAGCTGCTGAGGCGATCAATGTTTGTGCTACGTTCATCTCCATCGGTATCGTTCGGGACGTGGACCGCATGGGTAGGATATTGAAGTTGCTGGTGTCGGCGCTCGAGAACTTTTCAAGTATGTTGCATTCGTCAGAGTCGTCGAAGATGTGATGAGATGATCTACTATACACACGGCAGTGTAGTGTCGGTGACCTGTTGACTAAAGCTGACTTCTCCTAGATCCTGATGCCGAAACGGCAACTGTTGGCGAACTCAAAGGACTCAGCTCAAACGCTCAAGTTATGGTCCGCATGGCTGTCTACTCCGCCTGGGCTGGTCTTCAAGTTGCTAGTGCTGAGCAAAGGTACCTGGTGGATGTCTTGAGGCCACACGTTGCTCGATTGACACCACTCTGGCTGTCTTCCTTGCAGGAATACTCGCGGCTGCGGTTTGAGCCTGATATCTCCAGTGTTACTGGCACTGCGCCTCTATCTGGGGATCTGGAGACATTGTATGCCGCTTTGAACAGGCAAACATTGTTGAAGGTAAGACATTTCTCACTCCCAGCTAGCTGCAGAAGTTCGAAGTTGCTAACATCTCTCATAGTTCTACCAAGATTCATGGCTTAACCTCGTTGACGCCATCGCTAGTCTCATCGATGAAGACAGCGACTTCGTCTTCGACGCGCTTGACGGTAACCTTGACCCTGCCACTAACGCGGAAGGAGAGTCACAAGGCGATGGACCGAGCAAATCAGTATCTACCCGTCGCAACAGTGCCATTAACTACCGAGAGGAGCCTGTGGCCTTTTTCTTTGTTCTCTTTGGTCTTGTTTTCGAAGCCTTGGTCACAAGACCGTCCTCAAACAGGGATACTTCTTCGACGAGTGTACGAACGCTGGAGATTCTGCTGGCATTGAAAAGGATCCTCCGTCCTTCAGTGTCTGGAAACGCCATCTACCAAGAGGTGGTCTTCGCCGAGACCATGGATCTGCTAGACAGAATGGTCCTTACCGAAAGTGCAGATGTGCAGACTGCGATAGTGGAAATTGCTCGCAACCTTTGCATGGGCCACCCATCGTCGCGTCATGGTGTTACCGAAGAAGACAACGACCACCTGTCAGACGACATTGACCAATTGTTCGAGCTGACACGTATCATTGTTCTTGTTCTCGCAGGCTTGATCCCAGGCCTCGGGCCAGAGGCCAACAGGAGTAACATGACCGCAGCCGGCATGACAGATGAGAGCATTAATCTTGCTGTCATCAGTCTTGATGCTCTGGTCAACGCATCATCCGTCTTCCCAAACATCATCAAGTCCGACCTTCATGCTTGCATTTTCCACATTTTCACCATAATCCTCTCTTCTCCTTTCTGTCAGCCGCTGCTCGTCCCACAGGCTCTGCCAATCTTCCGCCGTTTCATAGTCGACATTGTGGACGACGTTAAATTGAAGGAGGATAGCAAGACACAGATACAAGCAACGCTATCGCGCTTTTCACTTGTCATCAAGAATGCACAAAAGCGCGAGATCGAACACGCGCTATTGGCCGAGAAGAACACACTGTTAGCTGGGACCATGCTCGTGACTTCGGCTTCCGCAGCGTTCGCAGAACAGCCACGACCCAACTCATCCTCCTCCAGCGCAGAAGCAATAGCCACCACCACAGCAACGAGTGAAACATCAATCCTATCACGCTTCCTCGACGAACTATGCGACTGCGTCGACAACCGCATGACGAACAAGATGGCCGCGGGCTGCATCCGATCGCTGCTCCTCCACTCCTCATCCACCCCCGCCATAGCCTCCATAACATCCGCCAAATTCCTGCCCAAAATCATGACCTTCTTAACCCGCCCCTCCGACCTCGAAGGAATGGACGAATGCCGCACCCTCCTCGCATCCACACTAACGTCCTTCACCGCCTCCTCGTCAAACAAACCAGTCCTCTACACCATCACTCTGCCCACCCTCCTCGCGCGCGCTCACGCCGACGCCTCAGAAGCAACAGAGTCCGAAACCGCCACGCGTCTGCTCGAGCTCGTTAGCGCCGACGCAGCGGCATTCAAAGCCGTCGTGGCGCGCATGGACCCGGAGATGAAGACGTATCTCGGCGTCATTCTGCAGAAAGGTGCGGCTGCGCGAGCAGGGCAGGATGGTAGCGCTGGGAGAGGTGAGAATGATGAGGGCGCTGATGGGGGACGGCCGAGGATTGAACTCAAGATGAACTTTTAGAGCTGGCTGTAGTCTTCTTTTGGTATCTTGAGTGGCTGAGCCGTACTGCACTATAGCGCAGGGACAGACTAGGACCTGGGAAGATATCACATTGAAACGATGGGCGAAGAACCTTGCCCCACGAAAGGTAAGAAGGGAAGCAAGCAAGCAAGCCAGCAAGAAATTACCCCAGCACGACGAACCAACATATATCCATTGAAGCGAGAACACAAAAGATACAATTAATACCGTACATCCAACTAAACCTTTCCATTCCATGTCAACCCTACAAGTCAATCCAAAGCAACACAATACAAAACGACTGCCTAATTCTTGGACAAGCCCTTCTATAGCAAGGAAAATACAGACTAATAACCAAACCCCACCATCTCACTCCTTAAATTAAACCCTATCGAAATAAGAGTAGAAACACAAATGTGAGAACACACTACCTACTTCTCGATCGAACCCCATCGCAAAGAAGGAAAGGCAGACCGATGCCTAGAAAACCCGCCATTCAACTTCTTGATAATGCTTATACCAAAGGAAGCATGCAAATTGATACACAAGCCTCCACCACCCACTCCTTAGATCGAAGCCTATCAGTCAGAAAAATGGACACCAATAAACAAACTTCCATTATCTCACTTCTTGATGAACCCCATTAAACAGCAAAAATGACGACTCTGAATGACTTGAATTAATACGAGGCTATCGAGATTGAAGCTGAAGCTGAAATTGAACATTGTGGATTCGATGATATGGAGGTTATAGTCTAATGTGAAGCAGTAGCTTAAAGGAACAAGAAAAAGTAGTAGTAGTAGTAGTAGTAGTAGTAGTAGTAGTAAGTGTGTAAGTAAAGTAGGTAGCTAGGTGGGTAGATTTATAGGAAGAAGAACGAACAAGGCTGCCAGAATAGTAATTACATATAGAGAGAGGTGTGTAGTGCTTCGTGGGCTTCCACTCGCGAAGAAAAGTCTAGAGGGAAAGGAGAATAAAGCAAGCCATGCCATACCAAGACACACGTTCGTCTGTCTGCAAATGGGGTTTCCGTCTAGAAGGAAGTATGACAATAATAACCAGAATGACGATGTCCGACACACAGACACGCATCCGTGCAAACATACACGCAAAGGAGGCAGCGATAAGAAAAGAGATGGGAAGAGGAAGGTTCGGTGATGCAAAGTCCAAAGATAACAAGACGTACAAACAGCCCACTCAAGAAGGAGAATGAAGAAGAAGCGGATAAGAAAGAAATGGGTATATAGAATGGTTGACAAAACCCAAACGTTTCAACGGACAGTGTGGAAAACAAATCCACCTAAATATATGTTTTTTCTCTCTCTGTCGCGTCTCTCAATCCTTCGGCTGCTGCTGGTCTTCGCCATCCTCCGACTCTTCTGGCCCAGGAGTCGGCATTTGCTGCGTCTCTTCCATTGGTGTCGAAAAACTGTCGACTTCGGAGTGCGCGTCGTCGTCAACGTCGCCGTCGCCGTCGCGGTTGTTTTGACTTTGAGCAGCGTGATCGTCGCCGTGATGTGATGTGGTAGGAGACGGAGGACTGACGATCGTGATCGGCGGTGATGGCAAGGGCGGTGAAGCGAGAGGTGATCTGTAGCCTCCGTCTTTGGAAGATGTGACAGACTCCGTTTCCGTCACAGCGGTGCCTGGTCGAGTATGCTCGCCGCCTTCCCCTTCCTCATGGATGGTAACATGCGGCACGTCACTGGTCGACGTCTGACCCGCCCTCCGCCGTCGTCGCCGAGCTCGCTCGTCATCTGCATGGTCTCTCCTTCGTCGCACCCGCAGACTCTCGTCTCTGATAGGGGGGTCGGCATCGGGCCCGTCTGCTCTTAGGCTCTGCATGAGAGATGCAGCACGTTCGGCGACGTCTTCACCTTCCGAAATAGCGCCTGCATCGTTCTCGCCGGGAGCCAGACTCTTGTCTGAAGAGCCCGGTCGAGCGACAGACTCGGGGCTGAGTGGAGCATCTTCGGCGCTTGGATCTGCCACGCCCGCGACCTCTGGCGCTTGTTGTCCTGAGGCAACCCGTCGTTGGTGTCGGTCGTTGAGACGTGCGCGTCGTCTTCTGTCGCGAGTATCGCGTGTCTGTGGTGCTGCTGCTCGCAGCTTCTCCAGCAGACTGTCCATGGCACCAGTTGACGCCGGTGATGGTGGTCCGCTCTCGCCGATGCTGGCTGCGAGAGTTTGACCAACAGTTGCTTGTTGTTTACGACGCATAGATATCTCATTGCGACGTTGAGTCTCTTCGGATGTGACGTTCTTGTCTCGGGATCGCTGTAGTCACAATTCGTTAGCAGATCTTCTCGTGACTCCTTCACTACTCGACACATACCTTGTATTCGTTGACAAAGTTAGCAAGCTTGGTGAAGAACTCTCTACGAGCGTTCTCGTCTTTGTTGTCATCGCCGAAGAAAGTAAGAATATCATCGTAGACCCGCTTCATCTCATCGAGATAGACTTGCATCTGCTCTGCCTTCCGTCTAGCTTCCTTCATTGACCTCTGGACGACCTGACTCACGCGGTCCTCCGGATGGAATTTGCGAGCATCGCTCAAATTACCGGCGTCGAGTGATTGCTGGACATTCTTGATGTTATCAATGTACCTCTTCGCATCTACGGCAAGTTGCTCGACGTTAAGCTTCTGCGCGACAGCCACGCCGGCAATGTCCTCGGGGAAGTCAGCCCACTGTGGATATTGTCTTCTGACAACCCGCTCGACATAATCCATCAGTGTCGATTCGTTCTTATCATCCTTGACCATGCCAAGTCGCGCAAGCGAGCTTAGCTTGAAACCGATGGCCTGCTTATTGGAGTCGTTCATGTAATTACCGATGTCAAGAATAAGTCCAAAGACCGGCATCAGTCTGACAGAGTCACGCAGAGATTCAGAAGTCGAGACAACCATCTTGAGCTTATCAGAGATTTCGTCGTACTCCTGCTCAAAAGTCCTTGTGAGCATCAATGCTCTCATCCTAGCCTTCCAATAGTGATGCAGCTCGAATGCAGTGAACAGATAGAGCTGGTCTTCTCTTGTGAGCTCGTTTGGATCCTGCTCACGCGGCGTCCTCAGTGCGTCGGGACCCGTCCAGTCCTTGCTGTACGGTGCCATCAACTTGGACGTGTTGTCAGGGATGACACACATATCTTCATGTTGCAAGAAGTCCATGACGACGGGATTCTCAAGTATCTCCTTGTCGCAATGAACAATCATGTTCACAATATCGTCAACCTCGCGCTGAGAGAAGACTGCCATGGAGATCTGAAACTTCTGCATCAAGTTGCTGGCAATAATCTGCTTCTTATCGCTCTTCTTCGAGTCCTTCTTGCCAATAGCCTTGATCTCCTTCGCCATGAACAGCCGCTCAATCTCGTCAAGAATACCTTTCTTGCTAAGTTCAGCGTAATGCTCTTCCTTGGATCCAGGGGTCGGCGCGTGCTGCGCCCACATGGTGACTTCAGGAGAATCAACCTTCTCCCAATGAAGAGCCTTCAGCTTCTTCTTAGGGCGAGCGAAGCCAAGTCCGACAGAAGAAGCCCCGGGCATCATAGGAGCTGATGGCAGGAAGCCACCCTTTCTACCACCAGGCATAGGAGGTGCACCGGGTGGAGGCGGTGGAGGCGGAGGACCCCCCATACCAGGGGGAGGTGGGGGAGGCGGTGGAGGGCCGCCACTGAAACCTGGCATAGGTGGAGGAGGGGGTGGCGGAGGACCACCAGCGGAAAAGCCAGGCATGGGCGGAGGAGGTGGCGGAGCTGGGCCGCCGAAATTCGATCCTGGAGGTCCTGGAGGGGGTGGAGGAGGTGGCGGTCCTGAGAAACCGGACATGGGAGGCGCTGGTGGGGCCGGTGTTCCATCGAAAGAGCCAGGCATGGGTGGAGGAGGTGGCGGTCCTTGACCTGTGAAACTGCCTCCTGGGAACCCGCCAGGGACCCCGCCCGGGATGCCTCCCGGTACACCGCCTGGTATACCACCTGGTACGCCACCAGGTACTCCTCCTGGGACGCTTCCGGGGACACCCCCTGGAATACCACCTGCGAAACCACCAGGGACACCACCAGGAATACCACCAGGAACACCACCTAGCACGCCGCCTGGAATGCCTCCTGAAGTCGGGTCTGACGGCGTTCTTGGCGTGTCTGAGTCGAGACTTGGGTGCGAGGGGCCTGTGGTAACTCCATCACCTTCATCGTCGCTGGCGTCAATCTTGGGTACTTTGGCGGTGATGTCGCTGAGATAGCCAGCCTGGGCAGAACTTGCCACGGCAGAGCTAACCTTTGGTCGTATCAGTTCGACAATGCGAGGCTTCTCATACACAGCATCATCATCGTCGTCAGCCATACTGGCATCACTGCCGACTCTGATATGTCCACCAACGGGCTTTCTGGATATACCACTGCGGCCTCTAGCACTGCCAAGGTAGCCATTCTGCGTGAGACGGTCTGCGAATGCTGACTGTTCTTCATCGCCCATGCCGCCTTCCATCTGCTCACGCAGCTCACGAAGCTTATCCGATGGGCTGACTTGCTGCCAGACTTTGCCTTCCAGTTTCGCTTGGGTCTTGGCCCTCTCGAGTTGCATCTGGAGTTTGTCCATGAGCTTCTCACGATCCATAATACCTTGCATAGCAGCGGCGTGTGCGACGCCATCTTTGCCGGCAGCTTTCGCGTGCGAGGCTGCGATATCCTGGGCATCTCGAAGCATAAGATACAGTTCTCGAGTCTCTAGTTCATTGCGTTGGAGCTCCTGGGCGCGCAGTCGCTGGATCTCGGCAATTTCGGCCTTGTAGGCCTCGAGTTGTCTCTGCTGCAAGTCGATGATGGCGGTCTGCTCAGCGAGTTGTTTCTTCAGCTTCGCAACCATGCCATCGGCTCCGAGTGCGATCTGGGCGCGCATCTCGTCGCGCTCCGCGAGCGCTGACTCGGCAATCTGACGGGCTTCGATAGCTTCATCGCGGGCTTGTCTGGCTTCAGAGTCGGTATACAACTTGTCCATAAGACTCTGAACGGTAAAGTTGAGGCTCTGCTTGAGATCCATATCAGGCAAGCGACGATCCATAGCGACATAGCTCAACATGGCATCTACCAGCTGAAACATGCGCAGGCGGTCCTCACCCTCATTGTCTCTGATAAGCAAGAGATGTTGTAGCGCGGACACGAAGTAGTCGCCAGATGCGCTTCCTTCCACCTTCGACATGATAGCCTCGACGATCTGCTTGGGATCGTTGAGATCCTTCATCTCCTCCTGCGCAGGATCGAGAATGCTATTGTTCTCCTGCTCGAGCAGGTCCTCATAGTCGATGATTTCATTCTGGCGATACCTCGCAATCTGTTTATCAATGACATCGTACTGGAAACTCTCCATCTTGGTCAAGATACGCTTGATACCGCAAGCGGTGAACTGGGCGCGAATGTGACATCTCAAATGTAAGTCTCTATCTGGGGCATCGACAATCATGTTGACAAGGAAGAGCGATGCCACCGCGTACTCCATGAGGAGGTTCTCCATACCAATGCCACCGCTGCGCACTTCATCACTGGCTCCGACCAAGCTGCCCATTTTTCCTCGGCCATCGGTTGTGACTTCGACGATGCGCATCCAGGCGTCGAATCTACCATTCTCACCTTGGGCGGCCTTGAGCTGGTCCAAAGCTTGCAGTACCTTTTGGTGGCCTTCACCGTCGGCCCAGTGACACAAGAAGGTGAGTACTTCGCTGACTAGTTTTCTTGTGTTCAGTCGAGGAGAGATAAGTGAGGCAGCCAATGCCATGACGACTGGAGTATGTTCGAGAGCATCATCGGCGCCATATTTGTTGTTCATTAGGGCTTTGAGACATTTGACAATATCATATTCACGATCCAGATCTTTGTCGCTCGTCGAACCCAAAACAGGAGTTGGCCCTGAGCCTTGCCTTCGATTGATCTTGTTTAAGACGTTCGCCAGAGCCACCTGACCCTGCGCTTCGACAAACGCCTTGACCCATCCGATTGGCTGAGTCCTCAAGCTGACAGCCAAACTCTGTAATAACTTGGGCGAGATGGAGTTGTCGAGGATTTTTCTGACATACCACTCTGGACTTCCTTCCTCATCTGCTCGTCCCAGGAGACCAACAGAATGGTCCTGGCCTACAGTCGCGCGAGCGTGTTGCCTCTTCTTTTGCTCCGCCTGCCACTCGGCCAGTCGATCTTGGTGCACCAGTGTCCACTTCTTGGATATAGGATAAGCCTCCATCTGCCGCCTGGCTTGCTCCGGTAAACTCTTCCAACCTCTTTTGTGCATCAACTCGATGAACTCTTGCTCGATCTTCTTGTCGTCTGTAGGGCGGTTAAGAACGAAGCCGTCCGGTGAAAATGAGGTAGTTGAGTTCGCGGCCGACGGATGGAGACTCCCGAGTATGCTGTGAGACTGGGACTGACGTGTCGAGGTTGGGGCAAGCTGAGGCATCAGAGTGCCAGAGTCCAAGGACATGGAGGGAAAACCTTGAGAAAAGCTGTGAATGGAAAAGGCAGTCGATTGACGTCCTTGGGAGTTGTCGGACCTAATGCTGGCCTGGTCCGAGGAGGCGCGTGTGTTAATGGAAGGATCGTATAGGGAGCGCTCATAAGAGTCGCTCCTGCCCACATTCGAGAGAGCATATTGTGAGGAGTGTGCCGGAGGTTTAGGTGGAGGCATTGACGCATCCACAGCAGGATATTGATGGAAATCTGTGCCACCCTTGTTCAGATGATGAGGCAAAGGATCCCGACTCGGCGGGCGTTCACGCTCATCTTTGGGCAGATAATGTACAGGAATAGGCGTCTGCGTATTGCGACTGGTAGCATCGTAGGGAATGGATGTGATTACTCCAGCCTGGGGGGCGAATCCACCTGCTCCCGCAGGGTCTCCCTGGTGGTAGTAACGAGAATCAACAGTGCTGACAGAGCTGCGATGGGAATGTCTTGATGAATGTGATCCCGGTAGACTATGAGCTGTCGTAGGCGTCGCCACCGCTGTCGGCGTCGTCGGTGGGTCAGGCACGAGGTGGACATCAATGCCCGGGGGGTTAATGCCCTGACTGTGGGCTTTGTCCTTGTGTCGCCGCGAGAAGAAAGACTTGCTGGCCGACGTCTGTCTAGCTTTGCCCTCGCCACTGCCAGATACCATGATGACTGGGACCTATAGAGAGACGGCGTGTCCTGGATCACCGTCGGGGATAGCGGCGCGGTTGCCCTGTTTGGTGCGTGCCTTCCTCGATTCTTCTTGACCCTCCAATCGCTCCTGCTCTTCTGGCGGTTGTTTTGTTTGACCACTTCTGACCTCTGACCGACCTTCGTCACTTTCCGACTAGTCTTATCATCCTATTCCATGCGCACGTTCACTGGGCGTGGCAAAATGCAAACACACAAAGGGCTGTGCAAGTCGCGTGGATTGTAGTCTGCGCGCGCTTGAGCTGAAGGAACAAATAATAATAAACGACCGACTCCAGACTCCAGATTCCAGGATGCGGATTCAAGGCCGGATCGGGACAGCAGCGGCAATACCGTCGGCGGCGACCGTGACTTCTTGCGAGCTTGCTTTCGCCTGGGCTTTGCGGCACGGCTGGGCTAAAGATACCTTCTCTGTCACCCTACCTTGGTGAACGTGCGTGCACAGAACCAATAAATTGTTGAGGTGGAAAAAGGTTGTGAAGCAAAAGGGAACGAGTAAGCTGTATATTGTAATCACTGTTACAGAAGTCGACGAATCCTACTAGCGTTGGGTATTATTATTGCTGCTGCTGTTGTTGTTCTTTAAGTTGATCAAGATACTTGTACACTGCTATGCCTTGCCTCTGACCCTTGCTCACAAGCTATCTTACCCTACTTGAACTGTGCTTGTGCTAACAAAAGAACAACCTTATGAGGGCGAAAGCTGAACGTTGCAATCGATTGCCATGTGCTAGGACCCTTTCGCCTCAACATCATCCTCCACGCTGTACAAGGAGGGCCCCCAGCCGCTGCACAGTGCGCATTTGTTCCAGCCCAAAGACTTGATATCGGCGCCGCTCTCTGTGAGGCACACGTCAAGACGTCTTGCGATTCTCAGTATGCCCTCCTTATTGTGGGGAGTTTCTCGTTGGGGGATCTTCAGATTATGTGTATAGGGTACTTGTACGTTATTTATTTCACCTACCTAACCTTACTTGTATTATTTACCCTTTTACCCTGAGCTTCGGATACTGAACTCTATCGACTGGTTGCCCTCTCACACGACCATGATCATGGTCGCCATCATATGAATGTGCAAAGCTGAAACTCCATCAATCGTAAGCCTTCGTGCCCTGTGATCATGGCCATACTTGGTACGAAGGGCCTTGCAGAATGCTGTCTCCAGGACTTTTGTGGCTGTCGCAACCCTTGTGTGCAAATTACTTCTGTAGAGGTCGTGCCTTCCGACAAGGATGCCTGTGCGCGCGCGCCGAGCCTGATCCCCTGAAATGCACTCCGTATCCGCTTCCACCTCCGCTGCAGTGCAGTCTTGCCGGATTTGCACTACAGTAACTCAGGCTACTTGTCCTTAGCTCTTACACCACGATACTATAGCCCTGGAGATCATCAGTATCATAAACATGTGCAGTCTGTTCGGTCTCAAATCAATAAAGTTGGTGTCGCAATATACAGAGATGGAGATCACACTAGCTTCTCCCATTGGAGTATTCTAGTTCAGCCTATGTATTTACTGCATCCTACGGCGATCTCATAAACATCCTGCGATAGCAACCGCGAAAGATTTGCGACAAATCGTAGATGCACTGTCTACAAACAGTATTCCGGATCCATGTCCTCTTGTCCTATTGATCCTACAGAAGCTGGCATATTTCCCAGGCTGCCGCTTTCGTATTACTCTTTGCCGGACTGTCCGTCTTCAGTACGCGAACCGGAATGTTGGATGGTCATCTCCGAGATTGTCGGCGTCAGGGAGCTGCAGACGGTAATCTCGCAACCCTGCATTCCTCTTCCTATTCTCATACCTGAGGAACGCAATCCATATGGTCGCCACGGCCCCAGTCATCAATAGCAGTGCAAACGATGTTCCGTAACCTGCAGCTCAAGGTTAATATGTGCCGTCTACATCCGTATAGGGAGGCCTAATATACCTGTTGGATAGTACGGCGCCTCAGTCGTTATGAATGTGTTCGATGCGACAAGCCCTGCGGCATTGCCTAGTCCAATCATCGTCCCGGACGTGAAGGCTCTGTTATGCGCAGTTGTAAGCATAATACAATGCATGCACGCTTCCGACGACATGGCTTACCTCTTATAATGCCCACTCGCACAATTCATCACCCACGACACAACCATCGGTTGCACTATGTAACCCGAGCTGGTGATGAAGAATAGTGCCATATACTTGACTTGTGCGTCGATGCCAGTCTTTTGCACCAGTAAGATGATGTAGCCTATCGATCCACAACCTATCCCGAACATGAGAAACACATATCGATTATTGATCTTCATACTTGCATAGCAAACGCCCAAGCAGCAGACACTTGCTACCACATACAGTGGTATGCTATGGACCTGTGCAGAGGCCGATGTCCAGCCAAGCTCCTTGAGCAGTGTTGGATTGAAGTAATTGGTTGCATAGTTGGTGTTGACGATGCCGCCGTACATGAGAGCTCTGCCAGAGTTTTTCGTCAGCAATCGAGGAGCTGCCACTTGTGGCGCACATCTACTCACCCTAGCCACACCTTCCAATCCCGAAGACAGCGTCGCCAGTTCATTCTGTCCATTCTCGCTTCGCTCTCGTTGTTGATGCTCAATCTGGTCAAAAGCACTTTGCGTTCATCCTCATTGAGAAACTTCGCTTCGGCCGGGAAATCGACCAGCCAGAAGTAGCTGACGATGGACACCAGGATAGTGAATAGACCTTCGATGATGAAAATCCTATGATCGACTGTTAGCTCAAACTGCGCATCGGTTTGATTGCAGACCCTACCATCGCCACCCACTGTAGCCGGCAATACCGTCCATGTTCGCAATGGCATAAGCGAGCAGACCGCCAAATGCTCCAGCAAGCGTTCCAGACATGTACCACCAAGCCAGCCGCCATGGAAGCTCCTCGCGCCGGTAATACATGGTAATGAGAAGGATCGTTCCAGGTGACAGGCCGCTCTCGAAGATACCAAGTATGAAGCGACAAGCGATCAAGGCGCCGTAAGATTGCACCACACCTTGACATACGCTCATGAGACCTATCTCGTTAGCCCCACTAGACTGCACTCCGGACTGCACTCCGACTTTCCCAGGAATTTCTAGACTCACCACAGCCAAACAGCAATACACTGAGCCATATCTTGGGTGAGACATGCTTCAGAATCAGATTACTGGGCGTTTCGCAAAGGATGAAAGGGATGAAGACAATAAGCAAGGCGACATTGTAATTCGTCCCATGCATACGAAGATCCCTCTCCAGTCCTTGTATCCTCGCATTACCGATGTTGACTCTTTGTGGGGAAGATTTAGCAGAGTAATCTCACTCAGCACCAAGCTTTCCAGCTTACCTGTCGATGAAGGACAATGCAAAGATGACAATGGTCGGAGGTACAACTCTCCAGTCACATTTACGTACTACTCGTTTTTCGAAAGCTAGATCGATCTCTCGGCAGCTATGAGAGTCGTCTGAGTCTCTACTGCGGGTTATAGAGTAGGTAGCCTTCTCGTCTGCTGTGTCAAGAGGTTGGGGATCTGGCTTCGAGCTCATGGTTCCTGTTTATGCTGTGCACCTGCAGGTCAGCAAAAGAAGTTCACCAAGACTGTGTAGAAGAAAGCAGAGAAGAAATGTCTTGCAAGACATCGAAATCCTGATGCACAGCGTGCAGCTGCTACTTTATATGACAGTCTCCCGCTCTTCTGTCGATAGCAAGACTCGCGTCTCCCGACCTCTACAGCACGGATATCTTCGGCACAGAGTATCCCGGAGTAGTCCTGGGGTACTATTGCCACTCCAGGGATGTTTGGTGGACTTGACAGGGCACCAGAGATAGTACATCAACCAATATGATGGTCCTAGCATCCTCTTCGGAAGATAAGCCAATGCACTCGCGTTCACCTTTGAAAGTTAGGTTGACACGGTACAGATTGTGACATAGCATAGCTCGGCGATCGTTAATCTGTCAACCTGACATGTCGTTGGACAACCAAAAAGGACTGCTGTTGACTATCTAATAGACCAAAAGAGCGCTGCGCAGCCGAATGCCGTTGCCCCGCGATTCTGTGTTGTGCGGCTCCTTTTCACTTCCATGTGAACCTCCTCAATTGAACATTATCTGCAACATGAATACACTCTCTTCCTCATGAGAACTCACGACATATATCCGGCTGACTGCAGGATATCAGAAAAGCCTTGCGAACTGGTAGATCCTGGTTGAAGGGATGGTTTTTCTGGTCGCGATTGTTGTTTGTCCTACCAGCTCTGACGATCAGCTTCCCAGAAGTTCACGTCAAACGAGCACACGTGCTGCATGCAGGCCATTTCGCTCACATCTGCCAGGGTTATCGTCCAATCATCGTCGACCGACTGACTTCTTGTCATGTACGACCGGTCTCGCTCGACGCTGACTGCGACATCGATTCACATTTATCCTATCATCTTCATTTTCAGTGACATGGATACTCGCACTTCCCTAGCTGGTCCCAGACACGGGAGACCACCTGCCTTACACTTGATGCATTTGCATACTCTCACAAAACCATAACCAGCCCCTTGCCTACCGTTGTCCACCAAGAAATACTTGCAATACACGGTTGTGTCGGTAGTCAGCCTGCAGCAATACGAAGGATGGCATCATCTGGGCCTTGACGAGTTTCGCCGCGGTGTCGTTCAATTTCCTTCAGGACTCGCGTGTTTGTCCCAGGCTTGGGATCTCTTCCTCTTGGGGCCGTCTGTGAGGATTTTGATTTGCTCCAGGATGCGTTTGTATACCGGACAAGTCTGGCGTGCGCAGTCCTGCTTGACTGTACTTGCAATAATTGTGGATTTAAATATGGTACTATGGTCCTCCTGCTGCCAGCGTTGTTCTTTCGTCATCACTTATCCATGCCAACACTCATGAGTGACTACTTCCTTGTAGACTGACTCGAAGAGCACTTGCGATAACCAAAGGTTCATGTTCGGCGCTTACTTTCTGCCACCATGCTGTCCGCACTGCTCGTCCGTGAAGAAGGGCAAGATATGCGAGATCGTGGTCCATGGATACTAGGTATCGCGTGCGGATTTTTAGGCGCCTCCATGGTTGTTGGTCTGGTGAGACTCGCACTACGCACAAAGCGCAGGCTGTTCAGTTGGGATGATGGATGCATAGTTGTCGGTCTGGTATGAGAATTTCGGTCATGTCTGTCAAGTGATTTCAGCTGATATTGATCGCCTAGTTGTTCTCAGCTCTGCAGACAATTTCTGCTTGCATGAGTAAGTATCAACTTCGTCCAAGATATCAATTCTGACAGATGTCTAGCGGTTCGCTGGGGTTATGGCAAACCGATACAAACACTTACGCCCCACGAGCTATCGAAAGCGATATTTGTGTGTCAATATCTCAGAAGGAGTTCCAGGAATATGACTGACGACATTCAGTGGTTCTACATCGCGCAAGTAGCTTATAAAGGCTCAATTTGGCCGGCCAAGATATCAATTTTACTCCTATACAACCGAGTGTTTGGCGACACCACTCAACAGGTTACTTCCTTTGGTCTGCGACTTCGCACCAGTCTAGTTTTCTTAATCACATTCGCCGCGCTGTTCTGGTTTACTAGCGAGATAGTCACCGTCTTCACCTGTGTACCTGTTCAGAGATATTGGGACAAGTCTGTGCCCGGTAAATGTCAGGTCAACACACTCGCCTGGTGGTGAGTGAGCTTATATTTTGCGGATGATTGATAGAACATGCTGACCTCTCGGGAAGGTTTACACAATCTATATTGAACACCGTCTCTGATATCTTCATCTTGGTACTCCCAATGCCGCTGATAAGACATTTGCAAATACCGAAGCAACAAAAATTGAGTCTTATGCTTGTGTTTGCTCTGGGGATCTTGTAAGTAAACTCCTGCTCTACATTTGTGGCCTTTCCTGACACTATCGAGTGTTACTGTGTGTACCATAGTCCGAATGACGACTTTCAAGACGGGCGCGAAAGGTGCAGACGC
Organism: Neodothiora populina; assembly: GCF_041146345.1. Classification (NCBI taxonomy): domain Eukaryota; kingdom Fungi; phylum Ascomycota; class Dothideomycetes; order Dothideales; family Dothioraceae; genus Neodothiora; species Neodothiora populina. The sequence continues at coordinate 161,076 of NW_027191405.1, read as the reverse complement.
AACCTGTGAGTCGTCCTTCTATCTATCGTCTTCCCTGAATCTTCTTGCTAAGTGACACAACAATGATAAGATGATGGTGCAGTCACGCTTGTCTGGTCTCTCATAGAGACAAATATAGCAATCATCTGCGCTTGTCTACCTCTCCTCCGGCCTCTCATCGCTCGCATAATTCCATCATTTGGAAGATCAAAGTCACGCAGCAAGGACAGACCTAGCGGTTACAAACTTCGAGATCGCTACGGGCGCCGCAAATCCAACCCCCCCAACGATGCTCAGCACGGCGATGGCGATGGCATCGCGGCAAAGAATGACGATGTCGACGGTAACCAGGATTCTGGATCTGGTGTATCAAGGCGCAAGGAGTCGTGGGACTGGAAGGACCAGACAACGATTACAGCGACCACTGTGGCGGATTACAAATTCGATTCTGATGACAACCGTTTCGATTTTCATGCCGGTGCCAGCTCACCTGGTTTGCCTGCGCATGATATGCATAACGGATATCGAAGCAACTTCCGTCCATCCGACAAAGCTGCAGGGAGAGACCATTATGGCAATGGAGAAAGCAGTCGTGATATCTGTCCCTTTGGTTTTGGTGGCATCACAAAGCAGACGGACGTGGACATCACTACGGAGACTGCCAGCGAGCATGGGTCCCAGAAACGTCTTACTGCAATCGAGCATATGGGTGCGGGTGGGTACACGGCGGATATAGAGAGAGGCACATACCATACTCGCAGTCTTTGATTAACTGATAAATGACAATCTTAATGGTCCACCTGTCCATACCGCAAGATAGCGGTGGTGCCGGTTGGAGCCATTCATCTCGCGATCTCTGGACGCTTGAAACATTTGTACGCTTAATGGAGGCAGGTTTTCTACTGTATAAAGTATTTCTACCAGTGGAAATAGATGCTCGGGCTTCGCACATTGAGCTAGTACTGGCTGCGAGAACCAGGCACTCGAGTGACTTATTAGGGATTTTTTGTCGAGTGTTTCACCTTTCAATATTGACGTACCGTACCCCGACCCTGTCCTCTACCTTTTGGGAGAGGTCTGGGCAGTATAAGCGCAAAGACGACCTCTCGTACAGGGATACTCGCAGTCGATTGATGGTGTCCTGCTGGAACATTGCAGTGCTTGCGCGACCCTCGCAGGACATTCAGACGCGTCAACATGCAGGTGATAGTATGAAGGGGAGACGCGCATAGCCTGCTTGCATGATTCGTCTGCACGGACGACTGCTTGTGGTCAGATGCAGTATTTCGTGCAAGGTGGTGATAACCCGCCATCCGCGACCGAAGCGCTTCATGACCGCGGTATTGGAGTCTTGGATGTAGTCCTTATTCGGCACAGTCTTGGTCGTCGTACAATGATACAGTGGAAACGCTTTGATGTTCAAGTCGCAATAGGTAGATACACATGTGGAACAGGATGTAGGACAGTGGGGAAAGTCCGCGTACTGTATATCATGTGTTCACATCAAACTTGAACACAACGAGATCGACCAGGGTGGAGAGTAGGTATTTTGCATACTATACAAAATTCACTGGAACACGAAAGGGGGGCTGACTGGTGCTGTGAAAGGGGGTGATGCAGTGTGGTGCGTGGAGACCAACGGACAAAAAGTTCAGCCTCCCCACTGTACTGTACTGTACTGTACTGTACTGTATCTGGTCTGGGCTGTCTCAATCATGCGTGAACATTGATGCCTTATCATTTGACGACAGTACTACTTCAGAAGCAGCCTCACTGGTGAATGTGATCTCATACAGCCGTATACCCGTCGAGCGCACGAACTGTGCTGATAAAGGGTCAGACTCGCTCGCCGAGCATGGGAGTCGGCACTGTACTTGTACGTACAGTCAGCTTTGTCAGGCCTGACGTGGCTCATGACCGGCGCATAGCCTCGAGTGCGTTAACTGAGGGTTTCATGCCGTGGAAGCGTGATGGACAGTTCAGATTCAAACTCAGACATCAATACTAAGGACACAGTAGCGGCTTTAGATGTATTGTCCGCTGTATAGCGGAGTCATCGGTGGTTGTACATTGCACATCATACACCTCACTCCATCGAGCCAAGAGGAGCTGACCGGTGCCGCGCCACGGTGATTATGTACGCCTCTTCGTCATCCCGGAAAGTAAGCGTGAGATATGCATTATAGAATATAGCAAGATTGGCTATAGAGTTCTAGGATTGTAGAGATCGATCGCAAGAGTAGATGGAGCAACGGTGATATCTGTATAGGAGAAGGATTCGGCAATTGACAGATAGCGTACAGGTACGGTATATACGTGCAGATGGCACTGGTATATTTACTGCAAGAGGAGCAAAAAGGCCGTAAATGGTTTACCGAGTGGGGCGCGGAAGGAAACGGGAGTCCCAACGTGGAGTGCCTTAGTTTATAGATCGCAGAACTCTCTCTCTGTCCGTCTCTCTCATTTAATAGAACCCAAGAAAGAACGCGACACCCATTCGTCGTCAGCTAGGGAATCTGGAAGTCAGTGCTGCTGAAGCATAAGTTGCGCCTGGGCGGCATCTGCCCCATCGTGTCTCTATTATCGATATACGAAGCACTGCCTGACTACAAACCTTCGACTGCGGAGCCTTTTGATCTCTCGATCGTATAGTGCAGATTACCATTGATTATCCCTTCTTGACCCTCTTTTAATACGGCAGTGTTGGGATATGTCATTGCTCTGATAGTACTGTACGCTGTCGACCGCTTGGAACAACATCAACCATCAGTCATTCATCGTTCGTCTGTCTACCACTTTACAAATCATTTCTCTCATCATTGTGATACATTTATATATTCATATATTCTTATTCCAAGCTTACCCCATCTTCGACTAAATATATCTCGAGTCATCTAAGTTACCGCGATCTGCGCACAGAGGAAGCAGCTCTATCGCCCGTATTCAATTTACTGTACTTGGCTATTTGCTCTTGTCATCATCAGAGCCGGCTGGGCTCTGTTGGCGTCCAACCCCCTTTATTGGATTTATCAACACCCCAAGAGATCATAAGGTAGTCCCTCCGATCTTAGCATTCGTCAGGTACGAAGGCGACAGATCATCAATAATTATGGCAAAATCATTGGAGTTGGCAAAGGTGAGAAAACATCGAGTCCTTGAGCTGTATATCGGCGCCTCATCCCCAAAAACGGTACATTACGCAATCTGTTGCGGGCGTCAGGCTTATAACTGTGTTCAACAGCTCATCTTCGTTCCCGCCTTGATATCATTAGCTATATTTGTGTCTATACGATACCTAGTCCGCCCGGCAATCAATCGCTATAGAGAGCGCTACGAACAATATCTGCCTCTACACTCTGTATCGAATTCGCTCGCTCAACGTACTCGTTCGCTCAAGGATCGCATCGGCGACAAGATCATGAGTTTCATATTACCGCGCTTCAACATCATAGACGACGATGATGACGACGACGCAGACCGAAGAGGCGGCAACAACGAAGAATTGTTGTTCGCAGACAACGACGGAGAGAACATGGTCGGCTTTGACTTTAGAGACATCGACCGCCGGCGGGAGCAGCTCCGTCGTGATGTCGGGAACATGGAAGGAGCGAGGAGGAGCGCAGAGGATTTTGGAGAAGCTCGATAGCGCGCAATAGCAGCGAGCGAGAGAGAGAACACAAAAAGAGATGAAATGGATGGACTTTCTTCAAACAGCCATTTTCCTTATTCGCATACTACACACTTCTTGTCCACATCTGTTTGGATACAACGAGAGATACCCAGCATTTCGATAACAGTTTTATACCTCGGCTTTATGCACTCATACTCTTTTTTCCTCCTTCCATCCCAGTCTTTTCGGATGAGGAAGGTGCGACTTCCAAACCAGAGCCTATCTTTCTTTTTGTCACTACACTCTCTGGAGTATGTGAGCTACTTCAGTGAACAAGAGGTCTTCTATGAGCCGTATCCCTCGAACGGTGAAGGCATGACACACCCCGAACGCAGCAATCCCAGCCTTCGAGACTTGGAGAACTGATCGCGTGACATGGTAGCGTTCATGTCAATCTTCCATCTACTCCGCTAATCTACAATGGCAAACCCACTACCTCGTAGTCACCAACTCGACCAAGGCTCATATGATTATCTATCCTTGCAGCCACCAGATAGTGCACCATTCAGATGATAACAAAGAATCATATTTGCAATTACAAAGGCGTTTCATCACAATCGGTCGGTTAGCTCAGTTGGTTAGAGCGTGGTGCTAATAGCTTCAGCTACTAAGGCACGCCAAGGTCGCGGGTTCGACCCCCGTACTGACCATTCATTCTTTTGTTGACATTCGGTCACTTTTCTGTTCGAGTCTATCTTTTTATTTGTCTCCGAGGACTTTGTGATCAGATTGTCATTTGAGGGACTAGCAAAGAACTTTTGTGCATCAGTCTAACAGTCGTCGCAACGAATTGGTGTGCTTTTTGATTTCTATGGATACATAGGTCCAATGCGTCCATAATTTGGGACTTCATCTGTGCAACGATGACATGCATAGGATATCATTGGCTCTCGCAACCACGTTCCACTCATCCATTTTACAGTGAATAACGAATATAAAAGGAAAGGGACATAGTTGAGCACAGATTCCAGTGAATGTCTCTATTGATGATGACAAGCGCTTCGTCTTCATCATATATTATAAAATATATAGACTAGGTGCCTGCCCCTCCACAAAAAAAAGTCATCAAATATCGACGCTCCGCTTCTGTCTCCCCCCTCCCCGAAGACGCTAGGACTTTCTAACGGTTATCGCACGCAGGATGTCTTCTCAAAAGTGCGAATGAACTTAGGCCTCTTGGCAGAGGAGACCGGCAGTGTCAAGCTGTTTTTCCAACGTTGTCAGCGAAGAGTTCTTCATTAGGAAGATTATATCTGTAAAGAACTTACGGTGGAGAGGACACAGCACTCGGGGGTCTTGCCGGAGACCTTGCAGGTCTTGTGGAAAGCATCGGTGGTGGTGACGTCGCTGCTGACTGTTTGAGAGAAGCGATCATGTCAGCGATTGTCCTTGAAGAAGCATATCTTCATCCGGTATCTAGAAACTCGGGAGGAAGGCAAGGAAAACTTACTGCCGGCGCAGTTCAGGTCGGCAACGCCGAGGACATCAGTCTCGCAGCACATGGGGGTATCGAGGGGTCCGCAGAGGTCACCGCGTCTCTCGAGAGAGGCAGTGCGGCGCTCGTTTCTGGCGGGTCCGCTGGCGGCAGCAACGGATGCAATGGCGAAGAGAATAGCCTGGACCTTCATTTTGATGAATAGGAAGATTTGGTATTGGTAATGAACGGTGTAGAGTTGGAAAGGTTTGTTTTGTTTGAGAAGTGGATGAGAATGGGAAACTGATGATTGGAATGGATACGATCTCTGGGTGGGTGTGGTCGTGGTTTATATATACCGTCTTTCTCTCTTCTCTCAAGGCACTGTTCAACTTATCTGCCGTCTATTGCGAGTCTTCTCATGAAGATCGGAGCCTGCTCTGCCATCATGGCATCCGCAATGGTATCCTGATCGAGAGCTGGTGGGCTGTCATCGTCAATGGTGATCGTTGGTGCTTCGAGGACAGTCACCCGACGTAATGGTTTGTACATGCATGTCTTGTTCGAGGCAGGTTACAAGACACTCGGGAGCGAGGTTGCATAACCACATCCGACACTCAGGCCAACTCCAGCCCATGCCTACCGCGATCCATGAGCGGAGTGGGCTTTCCCAAAGCGTATACCGTGTGTATGCAATAGATGAAGCACTTGTAAGTGGGTCACCAGGTCTGAGCGCATGTTGGCTCAAAACGGCATGTGGAACTCTTGCATGAATATCCTGAACATCCCGTGAAGGGCGTCGAATGATCCCGGTGTGGGCTGCACGAATGGACTGGGCAAGGGCTGGAAAGAAGATGGTGATCTTCACAAGTATCAAGGCGGTTCGTAAGGCGGCTCCCGGGGCACCGAGTATCCCTGCTCATATCACAGCAATCATCAACGTCAGGCTCCTGAACAACTTCTCCTGTTACTCATATGTTCATAATCATCCAATTGTTGATCAAGATCCTAGGATCATGATCTCAGCATCCACAGATTCAGACTTCTTGATGCTATGAACAGTAGTGGATATGCAAGGACATGTACTTCCACGATCAAATGATCGTCCGATATTCTCTGCTGAAATGGAAGGACAACGTGAACAATGTCCTAATTACTACTGTACTTTTGCTGTCAGCTGTGCCTCCTGATCACCTTGGGAGAAGTGGCCGTGATATATCTGCAAGTATAATAAAGTATAATATGACATGCGAAGTGCACCAGCGCAGCATCTAAAGCACCGCAATTTCTATGTGCGCACGCATAGCATGGGCCAGGTTCCGACAGGTACCGGAAAGACGTCTGGCACTCGTCGAAGGATACAGCGATGTCAACCCCAGCGCCCACGCTTGGCTCTTGCATACCAGTATTGTACTGGTGACCCGCCTGATCTACTGCAGCCGGTGCATCAAAGAAGCCTTACCCGCGAAGGTTCAGGCATTATAGACAAAATGAAGAATAAGCACTGTCCGCAATGAGTCTCGCAAAGCCAGCATAAGGTCCCAACATTGTCGGCTCTGCGCAGACCCGCTAGTCCTACTGTACCTTCTCCATTGAATATCGAAGGCGTTGATGACAGAGTTTACTTTACTAAGAAGGTCTTCGGACCCCGCATACAATGACTTCTAGACCTGCATATCTCGTGTCCTTCTTCGCATTCGATGTACTTGTATAGCGGGAGATGGGAATGTCCCGCCTAGCTTGCCAGGCTAATGTCGCAGACTTGGGGGGCGGCGAGTGTCGGGTTCACGGGATTCCCAAAGCATTTCGTATCCACGGACATCCTCAGTACGACTTGTTCTGTGTGATGACAACATGCTTCCCTTTTCTGTTGTGGGCGTCTCTACACAACGATTTGATGATGGAGACCTGGAAAGGAGGCAGTAAGATACAGCACTCAGAGATTGGATCTACGTGTCCATGAAACCAGCCCTTGCAAACAAGGGGAAAAATAACTTAGCACTTATCATGGCCGAATGCTGACCATCGAGAGCGCGTCCAGCGTTAGACACCCCTCAGGTCTATCCATTCTTGACTTGTGAGAAGGAGGAAGCTAATAATGATCGGTGAGCATAACAACAAGTACGCGAATAACAAAGCGCAGCGAACATCGGACGTCTCTATGTGGAACCCCGTCGTCCTCGCCAGCATGTGCAAATGCACAGGAAGTGTGCTGGAACTCCTTTATCAAGTGATGTTAACTACTGCGCGCCAAGCACCGCCCGAGCTTCGCCCCGAGTGAGCCGTCCAAGCCATATGAGCAAGGCACAGGCCGCGGATGTCTTGACATTCGTATCCACAACCCTTATGCGAACCCACATATGCACTCATAGACTACTGAAAGGACAACACTTCCCCTCTGCGTCTCACAATATTGGCAAGTGTGGCTGTGACGACGACTCATTTGTCGCGGCAGAGGCACACATTAAGATATGGATTTTCATCACTGCCGCCCACAGGGCTAACATGCTGTCGATCTCTTTGCCCTGTGCATGTATGGGAATCTTGGATTCATCTTGCTCTGTGCTATCGATCGCAGCGCCGTGACTAATCCCACTGTGCATTGGTACGTCTCTGCTAAGTGCATCTTCTGACGAGGCCTGGAGTCGCGGCGCTGTTTGACAGTCCAACAGCATATCTCGTAAAGAAACAGGTCTGGTCACGGGCTTGACGACAATATTGTTCGCATGTCACTTGCAGCTGCCTTGATTCCTGTGGAATATTGTCTGAAAGAAATTACAAGATGACTATCCGCGGTCCGAAGCTTCCGATAACGAAGCCCTAGGTAGGCAAGAGCCTCAGAGTATCGTTTGCTCCAATTCTATGGCCGAGTTCTATATGGTGGTCTTGCCGAATACCATGTAGAGAAGACCGATATGTGCTCAAGCTGCACGCCAAAGTGTCCCTTCTGCATCGCAGCTTGCCATCGCATCACTAACATGGACCGGTGTGAAGCAGGATAATATGATTGACGGCTGGTTATATCCGCTGTCCGCTGCACCTTTCATCCGAGTCTCCTTAATCGATCTTGGTCAAGGCACAAAGATATTTCCGACGAAAGGGCAGTATTACAGTGCAGCATCCAGTCACACCGATTGATGTTCACTCCAATGCTCCCTGAGGCAGATGTCCCACGCGATAGTTAGGTAGACATGAGTGCCTTGCTTCAGCTGAGGTACAAAAGGAGTGTGACTCTGATTCTCTCTCTGGATCAACTACTGAAGAGAAGTTGCACAGCCTTGCTCACACGTTCATATCCATTTCGAAGAGTCACTTCTCTTGGGCATAGTACATCAACATCGCGCGCGTGTCATGCGTACAGCACTCGAGTCCGTCAACAAACACACTGAGCATGATCCAGCTGGTCACTCCGCCACACCCACCAATTTACAATGCATGTAGATATGAATCTCTAAACGAGCATGTTGTATACGAATGTCGTTTGCCACCCCATTATTATGGGATTGTCCCGAAAAAAACATAATAAGATTGCGGTAGCTGAATGCTCGAGAAGACACCATGACGCGGCCAGCTCGTATGGACCTTGCCAAGGTCCAACTTTCCATTCCCAGATGTGGGTAGCAACAACATCAGTGGACTTGGATTCGTATCCGGAGTTGCGCTCGGCTTGGGTTGGAGGCATTGGAAGATGTCTGCTGCGGTGCGATGCAGTTGGTTGATGTTCGCTTCAATGGCTGGGTAGCATCAATCTTCGTACTCTATCCATAGAACCATGTTGTAGAGCTCGGGATGCACTGCATATATATATTGTACATTGAACCTGCTAATTATGTCCACCGGGGACCGACGCGGAAGGCTGCGAGAAAGCTATTAGTCGTGAATCATGCGTACTCACCGCCTGTAGTATTTTGGTCTACATAGACAATTCGATACTGTTTCCAGAGCCCCTGGCTACCTTTTGTCATGTATGCAGGTCTGCGAGACGGTGAGGCAGGTTTTCAATGTCGGGGCTGAGTCCGGAAGCATGCCACTCTCAACAATGTCCACCCGACGTTGTAGTGCACGCGTGGGCTGACGCTGCAAACACCTCTTGCGTTTTCCAAGGCTTTCAATGTACTCACAGTCCCTTCTGCACTGCAACTCACAGGTCAAATAAATTACCATGCGATCTCACTACGCATTTGGTGTGCGCATCTCGAGCAGAGCCCCGTTACGACCACACATCGGCGGCCGTTGAAGGAACCACCTACAGTTGTCACAAACATGCTTTGGACTAGTGAGACCAGACCTGCCAGGTAGCAAGCTCAGCTGAACTCGCAGTGAAGATAAAGCCGGCGTTGAGTCGAGAAGCCTTCATGGTGGTTTTCGCCGCTTGAGCGGTTCGTCTAGATTCCGGAGGAGCTGGATTAATGTTCACTGGATCATGGTGGACATGCATCGGGATGAACCTGAGGCTTTTTTCTCATATACGCAAGGCTCGAGATGTGCGACTTCATCAGCCGCAGAGGAGCGCAAACGGCCAGCTACCACGAAAGACCAGTAATAGGGATGCGATAGCAAGCTGGAACTAGCATCCATCCCACAATCTGAAAATCTCAAAACACATGTATGTACCTGCATATAGCAGACATTCCTGCGCGGGGCAACCGGATCCGAGACTGCTCGGTCCGTTCCACAAAAGCACTAAACGCCTTTATTTACACAAGGTACTAAAGCTTAAACCTAACGTCTCTTCCAGGTTAACTACAGTATGTGCTACTCCATAGCCAAAGTGAATAACCGGGTTCAAATTGTTGAGGTAGTGTCGCAAAATCGACTATTTATGTGACTGATCTGATAATGGTATCGCAGCTATACACACGTCGTAGATCTGGAGTACCTTCCGGGTAGATTCACGCCAAGCGCATGGCACGATAGAGACGATGATGGAGGTAACATTATCCGCAGCGTGTCATGTTACTGTAGTGAGGTCTATTATGCGGGGTCCCTACAGAATATTGAACTTACCTCGATCATCAAGGACTGGATCCTTGCTAGAACGAACTATTGTACGGTGGCAAGATAAGATACCTTGGAGTAAGACATAACCGTTTACCACCCAGCCACTCGAATAATTTGATTGGCCGCGTCTCAGACCATGACTCTCATTTAGACGTTTAAGGAACCTTTAGAGCAAAAGAAGGATCGATCTCATCAGGTCTGTGCCTGAAATGGAACGATCCGGATAAGCTCATGCCTCCATACTAGGCCATCGCATTGGAGATCTGGATGCGCTATTCACCACCATGGCGACGACCGACGCCTCAAGGGCTTCTGGTAAATCAAAAGACATATGAATCCTGGTACGTTGTCTCAATGATGTAATTCGAAAACAGAACCATATTTAGAGGAAGCATTACCCATGTCTGGCAAGTACTTTGACCTTCCTCCCAACCGCACCTGTACTATCTACGTATTTGAGACCACACACTCGCTTGTCAATTCATATCGCAATGAAGACTGTTTCCATCACACTCCTTGGTCTCGCCGCCATGGCGGCACCTTCACTGGCACAAGACATCAGTGCATTGCCTGCGTGCGCTGTAAGACTACCTTATGCGACCGCCCACTGCCTTGCTCTCGAACTGATCAATCGTCATAGCAAACCTGCATCGTATCTTCCCTAACGACCAGCGGCTGCTCAGGTGTCTCTGACTATTCATGCGTCTGCTCTGACAAATTCACCACACCATATGAAGCATGTGTTGCTTCGGCATGCACCACCGATGAGATAACCAGTACGTGCTGCAATACCAATCACGCTGACCGCAGCTACAACTACTTGAGCACAGTACTAACACTGCTATAGTCACCGATGAGCTTGTTGGTGGTTATTGCGCCGGAAAACAGGGTATCAATGGTACCCCGGGCATTCCCGGCACTCCCGGTATCCCTGGTACTCCTGGCGTAGCCGGAACTGCTACCAGCGTGTATGCTATCGTGTCCAAGACTGGTACTGGCTATGGATATGCCGTTGCGACTGGATCCGGCACGTATGTCAACTCAACTACGCCTGGCTCCAATGTGACCAGCCCGAAAGTTACCCCTGGCCCTGTCTACGTTGCCGCAGGCGTCAAGAATGTCTTTGGCTGGACAGTGACCGGTCTCGGCGCCCTGGCTTTGGGAGTCGCCTTCTTTTAGGGGTTGATCGTGTGAAGCGATAGGGCGACAGTCAAGTTTGTCAGTATTGAGCCACAAGGCACTCTTCGGCGGGCTCTGTCACTCTATCGATCTGTATTTGCATCGGCGTTACATGGGATGATCAGTTGTATAAACCATAATATTATAATGACGCAGCAGCACTTCTTGAGCCTACGGCTTTCCGGATTTGTGAGGATATCGCACCGGAGCACACGAAGGAGAGACTTGATTCCATTCGTGTAGGAGTTGTAGTAGGATTACAAAGACATATGCTATCGAAACGTCGATTGGAGACATGGTTACTTGTATCTTGTAAGACGGATGCCATGGTACCGTGCTATGCGAAGTTATGCATATTTATGCATCAACGTTGGGTTAGAGCATGGCTCTAGCGTGCTCGATAATCTTACAGGCACAAATTGCAGTGCAATTAATCAGGGCAGATTATGACACGCCGCGGGAAAGTGCAAATCCGGGGAAACCGAGCCAATCATCGACATGCGCTCTCGCCTTCGATTGGCTTCTGACCGCTACCCGTATGCCATGGCTCTGCACTGTGTGACATTTGATGATGGTGGTCGATCAAAAGAAGCGCAGCTTTGCAGAGAGCTCATGAATCCTTCAGCGATCTTGCCGTCTGGAATGTGATTGCCCTTCCTCTTGTAAATGACCACGCCTCTTGCCTAAGGACTGTCAGTGACCATTTAAGCCCTGACTACCTACGGCAGATAAAGTGTCGCAATGTCTCGCAGTCGCGAGCAGAGCACCTCACGGACGGAGAAAGACAGTCAGGATGCAATCACATCTCCAGGCTCGAATGGCTCAGCAGAGAAGATCGATGGATCGCACCACAAGTCTGAGCAGAAGCAGAAGCAGAAGAAGAAGCAGAAGAAAAAATTACCGCCCTTTCTAGACCATTTCAACGCGCGCGACCTCAAGACTCTGTTCCGATGCTCGGTGGCGTTCTGGGTCGCCTCTCTGTTCCTCTTCATCAACCCGATTCTGGATAGATTTGGGCAGGCAACATTTTTCGGCTGCATCGCAGTGTTGTTCCTGCCCCCATCCAGTGTTGTACTTGTCTTTCTACTTGGTGGCTTCACCGAAGTTTTGGGAATGGGATTGGGATGGGCGTGGGGTGTGATAACGTCGAAAGCCGCTCTTGCTACGAGACCACAGTCAGACCTACTTGCTCAAGAGCAATTGCTAGCCCAAACAGCACAGTCTACCGGAACTCCTGTCAGAAACTTGACGTTCAATGGATTCCTGCTAGATACTCGAGTCACTATGACCTTCTTCTGTATGCTTGGCGTGTTCATCTATCTGATGGCCCGGCTGCGACAAAAAGTGCCAAAGCTCGCCTTTACAGCAATCTTCGGCTGGATCATTTCAGATATCTGGTTGACGACCGGACCGCTCCTCCCCACTTTCAACGGAACGCTTCCTAAAATCTTAATTGAGCCTGCTGCTGCATCACTAGCTGTTTGTCTTGCTTGTGCCATACTGATCTTCCCAGAATCAACATCTCACCTCACGCTTTACGGCTTGCACAAGATATTAGGCGGCGTCTCTGGAGCTCTTAGTCTTACTGGCGCCTCCCTTTCGAAGTATCCACTAGATAATCTCGAAACCTTGCAGGCCTTGCGAGGAGGATTACTCGGTGGATGGACTACTTTAGAGCCTGCTATGGCTTTTCTTCCTCTTGATCTCTCGGTTGGGTACTGGAACGCTCAAGATATAGCTACTCTTCATCAGCCCTTGAAATTGCTACTCTTGCATACCTTGAGTCTCATTGATTTTCAGATCAATCAGTGTCGATCGAGAGAAAAGAGAGGTCAGGTGCAACTTACACAGAATGAAGAGGCGAAAGCACCGCACAAACATGGAAAGCACCAGATAATGCAATCGCTGAATCTGCTCTCCAGTATGCGACAGCCTGGCGTTGAGCACTCGATACAGGAGTCTTATCGTGCTTTGTCAATCACTAGCAGTGGTCTTCTCGATGCGTGCCAGGGTGCTGTGAATGCTTTGCTTGACGGCATCAAGCAAAACAACACTCGCCGCTGGTTCGGACTAGTGACGCCAGAGCAAATCCAGGAGATGCGTCAGAGACATCAAGCTGCACTTGATCAGCTTAGAAGTGAGCTCGTGCGGTTCCCTTCGACGGCAAACAAAGCACTGCTCGACAATCACGAACACCTCTTCGGCGAGGACGGGAGGTTCTTGGAGGAAGAGTCTGCTCTCCCCAAACTGAGTGGACTCTTCATTGGGTTCAACTTTGAAGATAGACTAGTCCGTTTCGCTGAGATACTAGAGAGACCACTAGCGCAAGTCATCAAACTCGAGACGGAAAGGACCAAGAGGCGGATATGGTTCCCCACCGGCCTGCGTCACTTTTCTTCTTGGGCTTTCGGCAAGGCCTCAACACCTGTGTCGAGCGTTGAAACCTCAGATGACTACCCGGAAGTCGACAAGGCAACCTTGAAGGAAATGACTGAAAAACTGCGAGGAAGATCCAGACCGGCCAAGTCGCGCAGCAAGTTGTCATCCATATTGTTGGGCACTGCTCACTGGTTCTCTAACGAGGATGGTGTATATGCTTTGAGAGTTTTGTTCGCCACTATGGCGGTGGCAGTTGTAGCAGTGACATCAGAGACGGCAGGGTTCTTCTATCGTGAAAAGGGACTTTGGGCTGTCATCATGGCTCAGACGGGTCTGCTGCCTCACTTCTCTGATTTTACTTTTGCTTTTGTGATGAGAGTGATTGGTACTGTGGCGGGTGGGATCATTGGAATGCTCGGGTGGTATATCGGTTCCGGCAATGGGCCTGGTAACCCGTACGGATTAGCTGCAGTCATGGCTGTTTTGGCAGTCATCATCATGTGGTGTCGACTATTTGCTCCGCCACGACATCTCCCTACTGCTATCATATTTGGTGCGACTGTGGTCCTGGTTATTGGCTATAGCTGGATCGACAGGTAAGTCATATCTAGTGGGGTTGTCTCTTCACTGGCTAACAAGGTTTCAAGTCACGCTCCCACTTATGGAAACCCTGGCGTCGGCTACACTGTTTTCTGGAGACGAACTTTGCTAGTACTCATCGGTTTCGCAGCTGGATTTATTGTTTCTTTGTTTCCTTGGCCAACATCCACCTCACGGTTCGTGGGAAACACTTTTGGTCAAGTCGTTCATGCCCAAGCCGACCACTACGCGTTGCTGCTCTCCGAATGGCACAATCTTGATGACGAGAAGCGTATGTTGCCGGCGATTGGAGGAACGGCGATTTATCTTGCAGAGGTACTGGCCAGTCTCAAAGGACCAATCTCAAATCTCCCGTGGGAGTTTTCGTCTTCTCAATTCGACCAAGGCGCTTGCAGCAGGATCGGCGAGTTGCTAGGTCTTATCAACCAGTCTATCGCTGCACTGCACATCAGGGCATGTCTGTTGCCCCCATACCTGAGGGACAGGCTTGCGCGCCAACATGGACTACTGGATCACCGTTCGATTGGAGACATCATGGTCGTTCTCTCGATCATTGAGAATGCGCTGAAGACCGGGGACGCGCTTCCCTCGCGTCTACCGACACCACTTATCAACAGCTGCATCGAGTACGGACGCGGATCGAAGCTAGACAGTTTGACGAAAGACGTCCTCGAAGATGAGGCGTACAGAGGCTTCTGCGTGGCTGTGAGCTCGTATCTTTTGTTTTTGTCGGCGGCGGATGAGCTCGTGCTTGTGCTAAAGGAAACGCTGGGCGAGTCACATTATGTGCCCGAAGACTTGACCGGGCCCGGCGCGTGATCTACTTATTAGGAAGTTCTTGCATATACTATTATCTAGTCTCCATGTCGTGTATTTACTTGATGTGTTTGTTTTCTTCTTCAAAGACGTGGACACTATATAGATTGAGGGATCGACCGATTGATAGTAATGATCCACAATAGTAGTGAGCGGGGTCAATCCTTCCGTGATCGAGTCAGTGCCATACCTTATACAGCATACCTACCTGACCTCAGGATCATCATCCAATCCATAAACAACCCCCCTCCATACAATATCTTGTACATCACCCAGTGCAACACAACCATGTCCAGCGAATCCCATCACATGTTCCCCCCCACACCCCCGGACTGGACCAACCTCAAGATCCTCCACAGAAACACCCTTCCCCCGCGATCCTCTTTCTTCCCCTACTCGACCCCAGCCTCCGCACTAACCTACTCCCCCACCACAACCTCAAACTCAGTCCTCCGTCTCAGCGGCAAAACATGGAAATTCTCGCACGCTCCATCACCATACGCCGCACCAGAGGGTTTCGAATCTCCAGACTTCGATGTTTCGCACTGGGCTGACGTGCAGGTGCCGGGAATGTGGCAATTACAGGGGTTCGGACGCCCGCATTACACGAGCGAAGCGTACTTGTTTCCTGTTAATCCGCCACATGTGCCTGCTGAGGGCAATGAGATGGGGAGTTATGTGCTGCGGTTTAGTGTTCCGGCTGGGTTTGGGGGGAAAGGGCAGGGACAGGTTCGGCTGCGGTTCGAAGGCGTGGATTCTGCGTTTTGTGTTTGGCTTAATGGGTGCTTCGTCGGGTATTCGCAGGGGGCGAGGAATCCGGCGGAGTTTGATGTTACGGCGCTGGTGGCGCGGGGCGAGGAGAATTGGCTCGCGGTTAGGGTATATCGGTTTTGCGAGGGGAGTTATATCGAGGATCAGGGTAGGTCTTTTTTTTTTTTGGCTTGTTCGCAGTTGAGAATTTGGCGGAAGCTTCGTTGGGTGGCTGGCACAATGCTGATGGATGCGGGTAGATCAATGGCGGCTCTCTGGCATCTTTCGAGATGTCTTCCTGCTCGCGTTCCCTGAATGTCATATCCGAGACTTTCTCGTCGAGACTCAGCTCGATCAGGAGTATCGCGATGCGTGGCTTGATGTATATGTAGAGACGCAGGGCTCGGGGACGTTGACGCTCACGCTACTCGATGGCAATAAGACGACTGTCGTAGCTGAGACGACGAAGGACATATCCACTGCTGATGAGCCCTGGGTTTGCGTTTCTGCGCCCACACTGGACGACAGCGATCAGACGACTGTCGATTCAGAAACGACGAAAGACATATCGAATGCCGACAAGGCCACGGTATGTGTTTCTTTGGACGTCGAACAGCCGCGCAAGTGGACCGCAGAAGACCCATACCTCTACCATCTCGTGCTACGATTCAACAAGCACGTCACGGCTCAGCGCGTCGGCTTCCGCACTACGGAACTCGTCGACGGGCTTTTCAAAGTCAATGGACAGCGGATAGTATTCAAAGGCGTCAATCGGCACGAGCACCATCCCGAAAAGGGCAGGGCGGTAGATTACGAGTTTATGAGACAGGACTTGATCAGCATGAAGCGGCACAACATCAACGCGATTCGCACTTCGCATTATCCTAATGATTACAGACTATATGACCTTGCTGACGAGTTAGGCTTCTGGATCATTGACGAGGCTGATCTGGAATGTCATGGCTTTGCGAATGTCGAGGAAGCTGCGCTGTCAGAGGCTGAGCGAGCAAAACCACATGCTGAGAAGAAGAACTTGATCTATGGACGAGCCGGCAAATGGATCTCTGACAGCAGTGAGTGGGAAGAAGCATATGTCGATAGGATGAAACAGCTGGTGACGAGAGACAAGAACCACCCCTCTGTCATCATGTGGTCGATGGGCAACGAAGCGTTCTTCGGGAGAAACTTCAAGGCCATGTATAACTGGGCGAAAGCATACGATCTGACTCGCCTCATCCATTACGAGCCGGACACATCTGCCGAAGTGGCCGATCTTTACTCCAAGATGTACGCTGACCTGGGCATGATCCGTGCATTCGCAAAGGCATGGGACGGCAAGAAGCCACTGGTGCTGTGCGAGTATCTTCATGCCATGGGGAATGGGCCAGGAGCGATCAAAGAGTACATTGACGAGTTCTATCAGAACCCATGTCTACAGGGCGGCTTCGTGTGGGAGTGGGCCAATCATGGTCTAGCCAAGAAGAATGATCAAGGCAAGACGTATTATGCTTACGGCGGCAACTTTGGCGATGAGCCCAACGATGGCAATTTCGTCATGGATGGCCTGTGTTTCTCGGACCACAGCCCTGGGCCTGGTCTGCTCGAGTACAAAAAAGCTGTGGAGCCTGTGCAGCTCAAGAATGGCATCAATAGTCATGCGACTGTGATCAACCGCTATGATTTCACTGATCTTGACACTCTGAACTGCCATTGCTTCCTCGTTGCCGATGGCAGGGAAGAGGACATTGGCGAGGTCGAGGTACCGTCTATACCCCCTGGAGAAACGGGACGACTCGATATCATCGGCGCGCCAGACGTCATGGACTTGACTTCGCAGACGTATCTTGACCTTTCATTTACACTCAAAGAAGCTACACAATGGGCCGACGCAGGCCATGAGGTTGCTCGCTTGCAGTATTGCATCTTCCAGACTGGTGGTGGAATGCAGACATGGCCGAAGGAAGACGTTGTCATTGCTCAGGTGTCAGCTACAAGTCTGATGGTCGAGGGTCCAGGATCAGCCTGGACTTTTGACTGTGCTTTGGGTGCACTGGTATCATGGCGCAAACATGGCGAAGAGATGATTCACAGTCCACTTTTGTTTGACATTTTTCGACCAATCACAGACAATGACGCGAACAACGTAGGAAAAGAATGGAAAGAAAAGTACGTGCATTTGACCAAATGTCACACGGAACGTGTGGAATGGAGCGCTCGCGAAGATGGCAAGACTGCAGAGATAGTGTGCAAGCAACGCGTCGCACCTCCGGTCCTGGAGTGGTGCATCAACACTGTTACGACGTACACATTTACGGCTGAGTCGGTGCGTATTGAGGTGGAAGGCAACCCACAAGGGAGGAACCTACCGTCGTGCTTTCCACGGATAGGACTTACGTTCAGCCTGACTTCGGATTTCGAGCAGGCCAGATGGTTCGGGCGTGGGCCAGGAGAGTGCTACCGGGACAAGAAGCTGTCTCAGCTGTTCGGCACGCACTCGATGCCAATAGAGGATCTGTGGACGCCATACGAGTATCCCCAGGAAGCAGGAAATCGCACGGATGTGCAATGGGTCACATTCTCGACGGCGAGGTCCTCAAAAGTGCTTACTGCGAGATTCTTGAAAAGCTTCCGGGGCGGCAATTTCGCCGCAAGTCACTACAGTGCCAGAGACGTTGATGAAGCCAAGCATCCGTATGAGTTGGGTGCGAAACGGAAGGATGAGGTGATAGTCAGGCTTGACCTGGAGCATCATGGGCTGGGGACAGGCAGCTGTGGTGAGTCGATAAGAAAGAAAAGTAGAAAGGCTCGCATTGCTGACGATGAATTTTCTTCACAGGACCAGCGGTCCTGCCAACTTATACTCTGAAGCCGACATCTTTCGATCTTCAGATCTTGTTGTCGTAGACTGAAGAGCAGAGAACATTATTCGAAATGCATGAATCAAGGAGTTGGTAGTGCCAAAGAAAGAAAAAGGGGTAGGAGGGTTCAGAGCTTGGCAGGCTGCATAAGGTAATCAGTGTCTAGCGAGCGCCTGTTACACAGAGTTGAGAAAGAGGACGAGTTCCATATGAGAAGACAGAGAGTCGTTGGACTAGTGATGCAGAAAAAGGCAGCAGGTGGAGCTCAGGAGGTGGTGCTCCGGTGCTCTTGAGCATTTGTTAGGCATATATTTGACAAAGGGAGGTTCCAAGGGAGGTTCCAAGGGGGGGCAGAGTCGGGTGGGGTGGATGGATGTGCTTGGATCGGGCTTAGCGTTGACGTTGACTTCGGTGATGCGCAGTGCACGTTACAGAAATCACCAGAAATAGCCAGGTCGAGTCAAGTCGAGGCAAGCTCCCAGTCGCTTGCAGTAAAGGTAAAGGTACGGGTATCAAACAAGGTAAAGCACAGTACTGTACTGTAGACATCATTCCATCAGACCAGCTGTGCTTAGCTGTGCTGCTTACCGTAGCTGTCGAAAGGGGCTTTTCCACTACTATCCGTCTCCGTACTCACGCAACAGACCGTAATCGCCCTTGTCCCTCGTGTTGCTTGCCTTTTCTTGCTACAACTGTTCTTTCAGGTCTCTTTCCTTTTTCGGTCTTTTGGTTGATTGGGTGTCCTTTTACGAGCAATCTTTCTTCTCTTGTATCTCTCTCTCTCTCGCCCCCTCCCCACACTATTTCCATCAATATTTCCATCAAGCTACGACTACAACTAGCCTACCTTTGAGTTTGATCTACCTTGGTGTCTCTCTCTGCTGCTGCTCTGACCACCTGCAGCCGCTTGTCAACGTAGCTTCGGTCTACAATAAAAAAGAAGAGCGACTTCTTCCCTCCCAACCAAGGGTTCATCAACCCATATTTTGATTGGCTTTCTTCACTGAGACACATCGCAGCAAACAGCCGTTCTTCACACATAAGATGGCGTCTCACGCTACCGGTGCAGACTTGCAGGCGGACGAGGTCAAGCGAAGAGCTGGCACTCGAGTGCAAGGTGACGGCAGCGCATCGACAATCGAGGTGGATGACAAGAAGACCAGAGTCCAGGTGAATTGTTTTGATCTTTCATCAGCAAGGACGCCATCAGACTGATAGCCTCCCTCCCTCCAGATCCAAAAGACCGAGTCGGTCCTCGAAGCATGGGAGCCCGTGTATGCGCCCATGCTCTTCACAGCGCTGGCCTTCTTCACGCGTCTGTGGAAGATCGGTCTCTCGCCCATTGTGACGTGGGACGAGGCGCATTTCGGCAAGTTCGGGTCTCACTATCTCCAGCGCGAGTTCTACTTCGACGTGCACCCGCCGCTCGGCAAGATGCTCGTCGGTCTGTCCGGCTGGCTGGCAGGATACAACGGCACCTTCGAGTTCAAGTCCGGCGAGACTTATCCGCCAGAGCTCAACTACACCTTCATGCGCCAGTTCAACTCGACCTTCGGCGCCCTCTGCGTGCCCCTCGCCTACTACACTGCAAAAGAGCTTGGATTCAGGAAGCTGACCGTGTGGTTCATCACCATGTGCGTCCTCTTCGAGAACTCGTACACGACCATCAGCAGATTCATCCTGCTCGACTCGATGCTGCTCTTCTTCACCTTCACCACCGTCTTCTGCTGGGCCAAGTTCCACGGCATGCGCAGACGCTCCTTGACGCCCGAGTGGGCCTTCTGGCTGGCGCTCACCGGCCTGTCCATCGGCTGCGTGTGCAGCGTCAAGTGGGTGGGCATGTTCGGCACCGCCCTCGTCGGTCTCTACACGATCGAGGACCTGTGGAACAAGTTCGGCGACCTCAAGATGTCCAAGCCCACCCTCGTCGCCCACGTCGGCGCCCGCGTCTTCGGCCTCATCGTCATCCCGCTGGTCGTCTACCTCTTCTCCTTCTACCTGCACTTCCTGATCCTCGAGAACAGCGGCCCCGGAGACGCGCAGATGAGCTCTCTGTTCCAGGCCAACCTGCGCGGCACCGAAGTCGGCAAGGACAGCCCTCTGGAAGTGGCCATCGGGTCGCGCGCCACGCTCAAGAACATGGGCTACGGCGGCGGTCTGCTGCACTCGCACGTCCAGACTTATCCCGAGGGCTCTGGCCAGCAGCAGATCACCTGCTACCACCACAAGGACGCCAACAACGACTGGTTCTTCTACCCCAACCGCCACGAGCCCGAGTATGACCTCGACGCTCCCCTGAGATTTGTCGGCAACGGCGACACCATCCGCCTGATCCACGCCCAGACGGGCCGCAACCTGCACTCGCACTCGGTCCAGGCTCCCGTGACCAAGGCCGACTGGGAGGTTTCCTGCTACGGCAACGTCACCATCGGCGACACCAAGGACCACTGGATCGTCGAGGTTGTCAACGACGCCGCCTCGAGAGACTACTCCAAGCTCCGCACCTTGACCACTTCTTTCAGACTCAAGCACGCCGACCTTGGCTGCTACCTGCGCGCCGGCACCGTCAATCTTCCCCAGTGGGGCTTCAAGCAGATCGAGACCACCTGTGTCAAGGAGAACAGGCCTCGTGATGTCTATACTCACTGGAACGTCGAGTCTCACTGGAACGACAAGCGTAAGTCTTTCCCTTGCCGCCCGCTTTACCTCATGCTGACAAGTCATACAAGTCCCCAAGGGTGACCCGGGCGCTTACAGGTCCCCTTTCCTGCGCGACTTTATCCATCTCAACGTGGCCATGATGACCTCCAACAACGCCCTTGTCCCCGACCCCGACAAGCAGGACGACCTCGCCTCGGCGCCCTGGCAATGGCCTCTTCTGCACGTCGGTCTCCGCATGTGCGGCTGGGACGACCACATTGTCAAGTACTTTTTGCTCGGCAACCCCTTCGTCTACTGGGCCAGCACAGCCTCGCTCGCCGTCTTTGGCCTCATGGTCGTGTGGTATGGCGTCCGCTGGCAGCGTGGGTACAACGAGCTCTCCCAGGACGACATTGACCAGATCCACTACTCTGGTCTCTATCCTGTCATCGGCTGGTTCCTGCACTATTT
Organism: Neodothiora populina; assembly: GCF_041146345.1. Classification (NCBI taxonomy): domain Eukaryota; kingdom Fungi; phylum Ascomycota; class Dothideomycetes; order Dothideales; family Dothioraceae; genus Neodothiora; species Neodothiora populina. Next base: position 139,319 of record NW_027191405.1, on the reverse strand, counting down.
GCCTTTTGTTGCCATGGCTCGTGTCACCTACGTCCATCACTACTACCCCGCCCTCTACTTTGCAATTCTGACCCTCGGCTTCTGTGTCGACTGGACCACGAGCCGCCTGCCCAAGATGGTGCAGTACGCTGTCTACGGCACTCTTTACGCTGTCATCATCGGCCTCTTCTACCTCTTCCGCGCCATTTCCTTTGGTATGGAAGGCCCCAACCAGCAATGGAGCCATCTGAGGTGGCTCGACACGTGGAGAATGTCCGACGCCTAGCGAGTCAAAATACTAGATTCCTTTTCCAGGCAGTCATGGATTCGTCGTGACCAATAGCATATTTCCGCGGCTTAATGCAAAAACGTTAGAACATGACAAGAGGGAGCTGGTGGGGAGGTCAATATGGATATCCGGCACGTGGCACCGGCGGCGCCGGCGGCGTCGGCGTAAGGGATTGTTTGCTTGTAACAGGAGTAGGGGTTCCAGCCAGCTGAGCCGGCCAGCCTCTTCGCTGCTCTAGCTTGAGGGCGACGGCCAGGCAGGCAGCGACGCAAGTGTAAAACACGAAAACAAGGTTCTTGTTTCATACATGTCCTGACAGAATATCAAAAAGAGAGAAAAGAAAGTCATTGTCCCATAAAAGGCCAAACGAACAACCCATCGTGACTATGGTCCTGTCACTGGTGATGTGAATGATCGCAGAAACAAGATCGGACTAGCAGTATCTGTAGACTTGTCCTGCGCGGACGGCGCTACTGCGTAGTGCCCTCTTTTCTTCTTCTAATCATATACTTGGTCCTAGTAGATACACGTTGTCCTGCGCGGACAGCGCCACTGCGTGGAGCCTTCTTTTCTCTTCTCTTCCCATCTCTCTCTGTTCTCTCTGTTCTCTCTGTTTTCTCTGTCCATATTCCCTCCCCTCCTTGCCTTCTCCAAGAAGAAAAGGCTATCGTCTAGCGCCTCTCCTGCATACCTCGAACCCGCAGTAGCCGACCCATTACTTTCCCAACTCGACATCTTGCCCTCCTCTAATTCTCGCCGTACCAGACTCAGCTCCTGCCACACTAACGTGATTCCCCGGCGTAGAACGTAAACGCCATATCTCCAATCACGCCTGCTTCGAAAACAGTGCTGCTCGAGGCCAGGCAGCACAAGCTGCTGTATCTGCCTAGGCAGGCGGGTAAAAGACAGCGTTTATGCCTACCTACTTGTGGTCATGCGCTGCTTATACGCTGCTGCTGCTGCTGCTTGTGTCGAGGTCAAATCTCTTGCGTTTGTCGTGTTTGGGTCTCTTGCTTTTCCGGTTCTGGCTTCTGAGTCTGATAGGTGCGATGGCGTTTGCTCGAGAAAGCGTCATCTGAGGCGCTGTGCGGACTTTGTCGAGATACTACTTTACTGTAAAGCAGCCTTGAGGAGGAGCAGTCATGTGTGATGATCAGGTTTGTTATACTGTGACGTATGTTCTCGGTTGATTCTGGATTTCGTTCCCAAAGCGGAGGATAAGTCGCGAGGCTGTTATGAGCGAGTCTCGTGGTTGATGTCTTGGATTGTTAGTGCATTATACAGTATATGCAAGGTATGCGTACAAAAAAAAACAGGATAACCAGCGAGCACTCCTCGCAGGCTCAACTCGCTTAGATGCCAGAGGGATGTATATCAGCAGTATAGCCTTGACCCTGGCCAGTTCCACCTTTGCCATTTCACTGATTTGACTACTGTATGCCGCTTTGCTTCTTCAACAGGCAAGGTAGGCAGCATGACCATCCATGCTCTTCGCATCTCATATCCCACGTTCCCAATCTCCTTGCTGTCCGCTATTCACACGCAAGTGATGGTATAACGCGCTCGAATCTCTTTCGCTTAATCATGAATCTGGCATGCATATCTACTGTACTGTACGAGTACCGTGCCTCAGTAACGTAGAACAATGGACTACTGCGGTCACGGTGATCCTCAGCCAGCCTCTGTCCTACAGTACTTCGCGAAGCACCCTGCTCGACTTTATTTCCTGCCTTTCTGTATCTTTTCTGCCTCTGCTGGGATACTGTATTGACTAGATGTCAGCGACTGGGGCCGTCGACTAGGTTGGTTTGATATAGGCGATAATCACCCCATTCGTGCCGGGGTATGCCTTTCCGTCCATGTTTTTACCAAGGTAGTCAAGAGCTAGCTAAGGTAAGAAGCCAAGTAGCCAGAGCTGAACGTCAAGGAAAAGAAAAACAATTGATGGTCCTGTGCCCGTCTTGTCCTCTGGCACTCCTTGACTTCCGCTTGCTGCCTACTTACTGTACATACTGGTCTGCCTGCCTGCCTGCCTGCCTGGCTGGCTCGCTCGCTCGCTTACTCGCTAACCGACATGCATGCATAAGCTATATGTATGTATGCCTATGTGCGTGCCCCTTGCATTGTATTTCCCCTCGCCTCGCCTCGTCGTCAGCGTGTTTGTTTATGCATACATACACATAGTGAGGAGGTGAGGTGCATACAGAAGGTAGGTAGTACAATCTTCTCATTTTTCCCGCCAGCTAGTCAGCCCTAGGTACGTGAGACTTTCGCAAGCGAGGTTACAGTAGATACCCTGCCTGCATGCGTGCATATCGAGGCAGGAAGAGAGTCAAGGCCCAAGTGGGGATTTACAGGGGTGGGGATCTATCGCTTCGATAATCCTTCTTCGTTGCTCACCTTTGCGTTCCGTGATTTAGGGGTATTATAAGCAACATCATGCTTGTCCTTTTTGTGGACAATGGCCGGGTACAAGAGGTTTTTCTTTTGCCTTGTGCAATGATGACACGAGGGACTATATATTTACGCACAGCGAAGATGTTTGCTGGAAATGGTGTTTAGCTTGCTGTTATACTGCACCGTCGGGCGCTGTTGGCTCGGATTATCTGCTTTCGCGAATCCTTCTATGGTACCAGCATGGAACGCCTGAGATGTACAGCATGGTCTACAGGTACAGATCTGGGGACACTGCTCGCTAAGGTACGTTACGCTACATATGATGCCCACGCTAATGCGGAACATGCTACCTGCACGGGAAAAATATACTGATATATAGCTCTTTTTGTTTGCATGCCGAGGGGAGGTCAATCTATCGGTGTTTTAGATCTTCAGACGTCCTTTCTCTTCCCTCTTTTCTCTCTCCTCTTGCTGAAGACAAAGACTTGACGAGCAGAACAAAATGTTTGGGGTATTGTTTGCGCGCGCAGTCATCTGCTCTCTTTTGATCGCTACGATCGTCGGTGCAGCAGGTGCTTCATCATCATCGAAGAGCACTTCCTCGTCTTACGACTACGTAATCGTCGGTGGAGGAACATCCGGTACTGTGCTCGCGCGCAGGTTATCCGAAGATGCACATTTTTCTGTCGCGCTCATAGAGGCTGGGGGCTCCCAACTCGATAATCCTGCTGTTGAAGCAATCTATGGAGACTGTCTGGCTTGCGCTTCGCCTGTGGATTGGAACTATACGACTGTTGCGCAGGTGTATATGAACAATCAGACTAAGCTGTATCACTCGGGAAGATGTCTTGGGGGAACGAGCGCCATTAACGGTATGTGTCGCCAGTATGTGCTTGTGCAGAACCGCACTCTGACAAAGAGCACTAGGCATGGTGTATCTTCGTCCCTCGGCCGCAGAAATTGATGCTTGGGCTACCCTAGGAAACGAGGGTTGGACATGGGACTCGCTGCTTCCTTATTTTCGAAAAAGTGAACATTTCCAGATACCTCCCGCATCTCAAGAAGTACAAGGGGCAACATACATACCAGATGTCCATGGCTTCAAGGGTCCTGTAGATGTGGGCTTCTCTCCGAACCTCGACGCAGACGGTTGGGCCAACACTCTCAAAGCGACTATCCAAGAAAAAGGTTTACACTGGAATGCAGACCCCAATTCTGGATATCCGCAGGGCATCTTTCTGCATCCTTCGGAGTTCAACCTGGCACTAGGAGGTGTCAGGGAGGACGCTAACAGGGCTTATTTGGAGCCTGTGACGAATCGATCCAACCTGCATGTTTTCACCTATACTACTGCTCGCAAGATCGACTTAACGGGCAACACGACGTACTCCAAGCATGGAGTCGTTGCAAAAGGAGTTGAAGTCGTCACTGCAAGCGGTGAGAACAAGACAATCTACGCCCGTCGCGAAATCATTCTTTCGACTGGCACATATAGGACGCCGGCGCTTCTTGAAATGTCGGGTATCGGAAACCCAAGGTGAGGATGCCATGCGAGTCGCGGGTTTGAATCTTCAAACTGATCATGAATCTGTAGTGTGCTGTCAGGTCTGGATGTGCCGGTCAAGGTGTCTCTTCCTGGAGTCGGCTCCCACATGCAAGATCAATACCTTGGCACCTTGATCTACAACACAACGACCCCGGCGAACATCAGCGAAGCCTTGACAGATGCACCAACCTATGGTTTTGTCACGGCGTCCGATGTCTTTGGGTCCAACCTCACAGCTGTTGCTGCAAGTGTTCGCGCCAAGATACCAGCATATGCACAGAAGATTGCCGATGCGAGTGGCGGAGCATTGAGCGTAGCGGGAGAAGAGAAATTGCTCAGAGTGCGGCTTGACCTGATATTTGACAAGAATGTGCCAATCGCAGAACTGCTCTTTGCGCCTGGATTCATCGGTTATTGGCCGACTATACCTTTGTCCAAGGGTTCTGTACACGTGAGTTTCAAGGTCTTGTTGCTTCTTTCACCTCGACGTTCGAAATTATATGTGTCATCAGCACCCAATAACGGACTGACTGTTCTTGTCATCTAGGCGAATCCGGCGGACTCATCAAAGCCATTAATAGATCCGAACTTTTACGCCTTAGATTTCGATCTGGATTTAACCATTGCCGTGGGCAAGTTTGCTCGAAATCTATACACCACAGCACCTCCCATCTCGTCAACAATCATCGAGGAACTTGTGCCTGGCATCGCTGCTCTGCCTGTTGATGCATCGGCTGAGGCATGGCGTGCTTATCTGGCTTTGGCAGGGAGCTTGGTTTATCATGGCTGCGGCACCGCACCAATGCTGGCTAGAGAATTAGGTGGCGTGGTCGATTGCAGAGCGAGAGTGTACGGAGTCAAGGGGCTCAGGATTGTCGATGCCAGTATCTTGCCTGGTGAAGTCAACGGACATCCTACCAGTGTCCTCTATGCTGCTGCAGAGAAGATTGCAGACATGATCAAGAGTGATTGGGCGTAGGAAAACAAATCAATAAATGTCGGAGTTTACCCCGCAGACGTCACCGGATGCACAGATAAAGCTCAGACCTCTCCATCTCTTTGAGGCTCAGAGAGGGCAGTAACACTATGTGCACGGACCAGTCCAAGGCAGGCACATTCCCCCGCTGCTGCGGCGCCTTCCTGTTAAGTGCAGATGACCACCTGCTTAATGCTCGTACCTTCCACATTTTGTAACACATCATCTTCGACACTCTTCAGTCCATCTACTGCTGGTCGATATCATACTACAGACATTGAATAACTTTTCATCAAATTACATCCCACCCAGTCGCAGACAATCGCCCACAGTCCACGACCATCTCACTCTTGCATGTGATTATGACCATGTCTGGCGACAAAACCGCCACTCAGCAAGCCTCCCCTCCATCCCCGACGGCCTCATTCTACGATATGAGTGACGACGAGGAGGGCGAGTACAATACCATCCGTCACTCCAAGAGCGGCAAGGGCGTCAAATTACTGTATACTAAGAGCAAGGTTGGTTGCATCGTCATGTGTGGTAGCTAAGCTTCAGTCCTGGATGAAGCTACCACTTGTAGCAAGAACAGAGCTGATCGAAGGCAGGTATATGTACATCCTACGCCGTCCGCAAAGGACAATATCCCGGGCTTCATTGCTCTCATCCAGCAAAAGTCGGCGTCTCCTTCTCATCCACCCACGGCTTCCTCTTCCGCACCAGCAGCACCAGCAGCAGCATCCGCCGGAACCGCCTCTTCCTCCAAGGACCCCCATGCACAATCGTCGTCGTTGCTACTAGCCTGGCTACCAGAGACATCGTTGGGCAAAGATGAGTACGATACCTATGTCAAAGTCGATCTCTCCGACGGTGACTCGCCTCCCAAACAATCCTTCCTCGTCCAGCCGCCGCCAATCGCCACCAACGGCAGCTCGGCCGGTTCCTACGCCTTTGCTGTACCGATCAGCGAGGTCTATTCACTGCTCGTCCGACCGCCCAGCATTGGATGGTGGTTCGGTAGTCTTGTCATAAACACCCGCGCCGGAGACAGCTTCCCCGCCCTCTTCTTCCACGACACCGAGTGTCAATCTACCATCCTACAACGCAAACGCCTGGCAAGAGAGAGCTTCGATCCCTTCGACGCCAAGGGAAGCATGTTCTGGGGCGGCGACGAAGTTCTGAGATGGCTCAAACGCTACGTCAAAATCGAGAACTCGGCCGAACCCAACATCTACCTCGTCGACCCTACACCCGACGACAAGAAGAGCTTTGGAGGCAAACCCACTCCTGAAAAGGTTGCAAGAGCATTGGAGGGCAAGAGCGGTGCTGTAGAGGGTGACAACCAACAGAAACGAGACGGCGGCATGGATCCCTTGACCAAAGCACTCAAGGAGGCCAGATGGAACTTCCTCGAGAAGCTCAGTCAAGTCACCACCTTTACCAGAAGAACCGCCCAGGCTGCCGCAGAACACAAGAACCTTCCTCCGCAGCTTAGACGCCTGCTACAGAACCCCGATGTCCAGACGGTGCAAGAAGAATTCGACAGCGCGAGGATCTATCTGGCGAGATGGGCCATGGGAATTGCAGAGCAGAGCGAGCGTGATCGCAACCAGCGCATCTGGACCGCCAAAGACATGCTCGAGTCTGAGGAGAGCGAGCTCGGCGAATTCGAGATTCTGGACATGACCAACGATCTCTCATTTGCCGAGAAGAGGAAGCCAGTGACGAAAAAGGAATGGGACGGATGGTTCGACTCCCAGTTCGGCCGTCTGACAGTCACGCCCGATGAAGCAAAAGAGCGTATTTTCCATGGTGGTCTCGATGCCCAAGACGGCGTCCGGAAGGAAGCTTGGTTGTTCTTGCTCGAGGTCTACGCCTGGGACAGCACAAAGGACGAACGCAAGGCCAAGATGAACAGCTTACAAGACGAGTACATCCGGCTCAAGGGAGCTTGGTGGGAGAGATTGATGGACGAACAGGGCACGCTGGAAGAAAGAGAGTGGTGGAAGGAGCAGCGCATGCGAATAGGTAAGCCCCTCTTGCAAAAAACATCCTTGACTCATCGTGAGGCCATGATCTGACTTTTACCCATTCCTTGGGGTGTCTGCTATAGAAAAAGACGTACACCGAACCGATCGGAATATCCCTCTCTTCGCGGGCGAGGACATTCCACATCCCGATCCCACGTCTCCTTTCGCCGAGATAGGCACGAATGTCCATCTTGAGCAGATGAAGGACATGTTGTTGACTTACAACGAATACAACCGCGATCTTGGCTATGTTCAAGGCATGAGTGATCTTCTCGCTCCCATTTATGCCGTCACACAGGACGACGCTGTCGCCTTTTGGGGATTTGTTGGCTTCATGGAGCGCATGGAGCGTAACTTCCTTCGCGATCAGTCTGGCATGCGTCTACAGCTCACCACGCTAGACCAGCTCGTTCAGCTGCTCGACCCTAAGCTGTACCTACATCTGCAAAAAGTCGACAGCACAAACTTTTTCTTTTTCTTCCGCATGTTGCTCGTTTGGTACAAGCGTGAGTTTGAGTGGCCGGATGTGCTCCGCCTATGGGAAGGTCTGTGGACGGATTACCTCAGCAGCAACTTCCATCTGTTTATTGCTGTCGCCATACTGGAAAAGCATAGGAATGTCATCATGGAGCACTTGAAGGGCTTTGACGAGGTTCTGAAATATGGTACGATTGCAGCTCCACTCTTTTCTCGAATCACACTCAATACTGACCAATGCCATAGTCAACGAGCTATCCGGCACGATTGATCTGCAGTCCACTCTCGTCCGCGCCGAAGCTCTGTTCCGCAGATTCCAGCGCACTGTCGAAGCAATAGATCGGAAACACAATTTCCCCACGCCAAGTAATGTCCGACAAAGGAAGCCGCATCAACTCCCTACCCCTCCGACGGCATCATCATCGTCTGCCTCTTCATCGGGCAATGCGGCTAACAATACACCTACTGCACCCACCACGCAAACAGAAAAAGAGAAAGTCATCACTCCTGAATTGAGACAACTACTCAGTCGCAAGGTGGAGAAGCTGGACAAGACGACTGTTAAAGAGCGAGGAGGTGGTGTTGGCAGTTGAGTCCGTAGTAGAGTATTGTTTATGCCTTCGATGCAACGACTGACTGAACTTGGGCTGGGATGGGTCGGACTGGCTGCTGGCGCTTCTTACTTTGACATACATATAGCTGGATACTTATGATTACGACTACTTTAATGGAGACGGAAGCGACTCCTCTTGACCGTCCTCTCGAAAGTTATAAGCGGTGAGGTGGACCGTCCTGAGAGCGTGGGGAAAGTTTCTGTAACACACACTGATGAGATATATCGGCAGTGTGGGAGCACGATGGAAACGGCGCATTCTCCCACGCCGAACGGGATTCCATGATTAGACGGAGGACAGCAAGGTAAGGCTAAGGTAGTGATTAGTAACAACATGATGTACGAGAATACCTTCTCTGATATCAGCAGTATAGCTTCTGCAGCCAGCTGACTAGCACAAGTCCAGTAAAAGTCAAGTCCGTTCCACTATTTAGGAAGAAAACGTACTGTACTTTGTACTAAGCAACGCATCTGTGGAGACAACAATACAATACTCCGTACAGTACAAGCCATGTGGGGACGCTCACTCAAGGTCGGGTTGGGTGAGTGTCGTCTTCGTAACTTTGAATGCAACGTCGTTCCGAACAAGAGGCGGTCAATGTGAGCTTCTCTCCCGATTTAGGAATTTGACGTGACAGTAAGAAGGACGAAAGCAGTAGCATCGTTGATCATGAATGGACAGGCTTAAATTCTGGATTGATCTGCGTTTGATTTGAGAAGCGATTCCATGATCACTTACTACTGTTTAGGTCTTTTCCACTGGTCTTCTTCGATGCTAGTCTACTACGACGGTAGTACTGTGTCTTCACGAAAGAAGGGACGTCTACTTTAGACTTGTGGATCGACTAGACCTACTGCTGCTACTGTACTACTGCTACAGCTGCCGCTTCAGAGGCGAACAGTGCATACACCCCGTGGATCCGCCTCGTGGGTCCCTGCGGAATGCGGCTCGATCCGTGGTTGGCCGAGTCTTTCATTGCTGTTTATTGCCTTTTTTTTTGCGAGATGGAAGTAAGATGCGCTCCGAGAGTCTAGATCCCGAGGCGATGGCGTGCTGATGCCAATCTGCACTTCACGTAATTACTGCAGTCCCGCTGTCGCTCGTGGATATGCTGGATTGAGAAGAGCAGGCACCGATGTTGAGGTCGAGGGCTCTTCTTTTGTGAACAGGAGAACGACAGGGCTGCGGACCATCAAGGTAGAACTCAATAAGAAGCAGAAGGAGGAAGTTAAGGGAAAGTGAATCGGGGAGGACTTGGACTTAAAGTCATGAGGACATTACTGTAAAGTATAGCATTCTTCTTTTGCAAAGTTCGGATACCGGTGGAAAGGACGTGCAGGTCAATAACGAGGACGAATCGTCTTCTGAATCATGCACAAGCAGTATGACCAATGATTAACCAAACGGTGCTCCGTAGCATGCCGCCCGGCATTGTACGTTTTGCCAACTCATGGGAGGGCGGAATACACGCGCAGCAATGTGGTACGATACTATACAAGGCGATTACTGTACCTTGCAGGCACACAGGCGATGAGAGAGTTCCAGAAACACGACTCCACTTTGCTGGAAGGGGGAAAGCACTGGTTCAGCTGAAGAACATGTGTCCGCCGCACTCGGTGACCTAATCGAGGCTCGAAGCGCGGGAAGGACATGTCGTCCAGTAGGCCAAGGTATGGAAATTAAGCAAAACACCTCGGTCCCGAGTTGCGACCGTACACTACACAGCCTCGCACTTTCGCCCCCTCTCTGTAGAACGATTGAGACAATAATACGTGTTCTCGCTGCACGTCTGCGAGCGATACTCGGCCGCCGGTGCCTGTCGATGATAGATGGCATTCACCGAACATCGCCCGAAAGTGCGCGAGTTATCAGACGCCTCTGCAGTGTTTGAAATCACTTGCAGGTTAGGGTTTCGCCTTTCTCTCGGTCATCTCGCGATGCTTCTCGGGACTACGCGGCCGGATGTGGGGAAAGCTTGAGGAGCTAAGGCCCATGGAGTTATGGCCGGATTTTGGGTACGACGGTCAACGCCCACCCCTCTTTCGTCTTGCGACTTGGACGGATCCCGTTGGAAGATGGTACTCTTGCTTGACACACGAGAACAGATTCGAAGAATGGAATTAGCTAATCATCGAATTCGCGTGAATGCAAATTGGGTAAATGAATCGCGAAGATTCTCGATCTGGCAGAGTCAAGTGCAATGATTGACGGAAGTGGGAAGTGGGGTTTTGACGTCAGTGCGTGAGACTACACGCCATCACTAAGGGCTCCCTAGCGACAAGGGCGGTGCCGCACCACATAGCTTTACCGTAACATCGCGGAAGCACCAGCTCACATTCATGTGGATTTGGGTATCTCTGTACACTGTGGTAGATCACAAAGCGGAGAGACAGGTAAGACGAGGAAAAGGCGAGCGATGGCAAACATGGATATCCTGTTGCGGTATAAGAATGGCAGCTCTGCCCCTCCTAGTCGTCCTTTTTCATTCTTCAAGAAGATATTCGTTTCAGACCCTCCTACATAACATCATATCAATCCAGCCGAAACGTGCCGGATTATATTACGGTTGTAACTCACGCCACAGTAAGTCAAAACATACCACGTACCCAATCACCCAACTCTACCGAGCCTTCCATGCAGCACCAGCGACAGCACCAGCCGCAGCAAACCCCCCTGTTCCAAAAACTGTCATCGATCCGCGACATTGCCTTTTGGGATAGTTCTGGAGCTGTCTCGGCTAAGTGCTGGCGTGCAATTTACCAACTTTATCTCACATTACTTCCGTTACCCCAGAATGGCTAACTCCTGGTGACGTTTCAACAGCTTCCAGCTCTCGCATATAACATCCGCCTCCGTCCTCACTTTTCTCTCTATCCCATCAACTCTTTCTCTATTTTTCCAAAATGGTATTTACTCGCTCTGCATCTCGTTTCATTCGCCCTGCCGCGGCTTCATTGCGTGCGAGCCCTGTGGCTCCTCGCCTTGCCTCTTCTCCCTTCAATGCCATTCGTCAAACCGGTGCTATCAGAACACTGACCGCGACCTCCTCGCAACAGGGCAAGGTTCTTCTCGTTCTCTACGATGGTGGTGAGCACGCTCTCCAGGAGCCCAAGCTTCTCGGAACCACCGAGAACGAGCTCGGTCTGAGGCAGTGGATTGAGTCTCAGGGACACGAACTTGTCACCACCTCGGACAAGGACAGACCTGACTCCACCATGGACAAGCACCTTGTTGACGCCGAGGTCATCATCACCACTCCGTAAGTTTTTGATGTACATCTAGAACAAAATCTAAAACTAATCTCAATTCAAGTTTCCACCCCGGTTACCTCACCGCTGAGCGTCTTGCTAAGGCCAAGAACCTCAAGCTTGCCGTCACTGCTGGTATCGGTTCCGACCACGTCGACCTCAACGCTGCCAACAAGACCAACGGCGGTATCACCGTCGCCGAGGTCACTGGCTCCAACGTCGTCTCCGTCGCTGAGCACGTCATCATGACCATCCTTACCCTCGTCCGTAACTTCGTTCCTTCTCACGAAATGATTGCCCGCGGTGACTGGAACGTCGCCGCTGTCGCCAAGAACGAGTACGACCTCGAGAACAAGGTCGTCGGTACCGTCGCTGTCGGCCGTATCGGTGAGCGTGTCCTCCGCAGACTCAAGGCGTTCGACTGCAAGGAGCTCCTCTACTACGACTACCAGCCCCTTTCTCCCGAGAAGGAGCAGGAGATTGGCTGCCGCCGTGTTGAGAAGCTCGAGGACATGCTCGCCCAGTGCGACGTTGTCACCATCAACTGTCCTCTCCACGAGTCCACCAAGGGACTTTTCAACAAGGAGCTCATCTCCAAGATGAAGAAGGGTGGGTTTCTTTCGTTCGTTTTATTCTCTGCAAACAAACTAATCGCATCAAACAGGTTCATGGCTCATCAACACCGCCCGTGGCGCCATCGTCGTCAAGGAGGATGTCGCCGAGGCTCTCAAGTCTGGCCAGCTCCGTGGATACGGTGGTGACGTCTGGGACGTCCAGCCCGCTCCCAAGGACCACCCTCTGCGTTACGCATCCTACACCACCTGGGGTGGCGGTAACGCTACCGTTCCTCACATGTCCGGTACCTCCCTCGATGCCCAGGCCAGATACGCCGCCGGCACCAAGGCCATTCTCGACTCTTACTTCTCTGGCCGCGAGGACTACAACCCTCAGGACTTGATCGTCTACAAGGGTGACTACGCCACCAAGGCTTACGGTCAGCGCGAGAAGAAATAAGCATGTGCAGATACGCTGGACGGAGTGCGCATCGCTTGTTTAATGAGAAACATAACACCTGATGCACTTTTTGCAAAGACAGGGATTCGCACAGGGTTGTAAATAGTACACGAATCCAAATATATTTTTCCGCAACTTGTTTTGTTTCCTTATTTTCGTGTAGTGATTGCCTTGTTCTGTCCACAACAGACACATAGTAGATCGGCCAGCGTCTGTTTGCCCCGCACAAGCCGAGTACAGGGGGGAGCTATTTCAATGACTCGTTCGACACAGGATCGCAGACACATGCAACCCGAAACAGTATAATGGTCCAGAGAGACCACCTGCAGCTACACGCACCTAGCTGCAGCGAAGAATACACAAGAAACAGCTTCGAAGACGCGACGACAATCATTGCGCAAAGCAAGCCAATGAAATTCCCAGCTGACTCTTCCCCTCCCTGCATTTTGTTTCCACGGATTTACCCCAACTCCCTTTCCCCTCCCGTTCTAACCCCACCCCACCTTGCATTAAAGTCCGCGCGGAGCGGGATTGACTTTCGTCCTTTACCGTTTCTCCTAAACTCTGTTTCCTTGCTCTCGTGCGTCTGGAGAGGCTTGATTCGACCACAGCACGGAAAAGGCATACACACACGCTCTCTTGCGCGCGCGTAAAATAGGTGCACATGCACGGCACAGCACGGTAGATGGTGGGAGAAGTAGGTGGGTGAGGTAGAAAGTACATGTGGTTCTCTCCTCGTGGTCTTTGGCTCTAGAGTCTTGCCTTTGTGGGGGACAAGTGCTTAAGGTGTTTGGTTGGGGAATTGTCGGGCGTGTCTCGCGCATTTGGTTTCTTATTTGTGTCGTCCTCTGTCTTTCTCTTCTGGCCTTCATGCATACTTTAATTAGATGTACTGTAGTACAGGCTTTAGCAGTAAGGAGGGGAGAAGATGTGGGGCAATGACTCCAGCCTACTAAGGCATGCGTTGTTTGGAGGCGGTCCTGTATCACTTAGATTATAGCATTCGGAAGTTCTGACGGAAGCCTTGCATTTCGAGGATTTAGATCTCGCTTTTGTGTGTGTTGTGCTGCTTCACCTGCATCAAGTGTGCGTGGGGCCTCGTGTGAGTGGTGCTTGCCTATGTTTCGGTACAAGCTCGAGCTAAAGCTTGAGCTCTCTTGATTGATGAGAACCGTAGGAGGTTTTGTCCTATAGTGGTCACTTCCTTATCTTGGAACTATAACTATTGCTACAGTAGGTCACCCGCACTGTAAGCGAGAATATGTATACTTCGGAGAGCAAGATCCCGAGGGCGACCCTGTCCCTATGGAGCTTTCTCCGCACATGCAGGACTTGACCATTCGTGTTTTGAGTACACATATCCGTAGCTATCTGAGTTTCATAGAATTGTCAGGTAAAGTCGAGGCCTATAGAGGTTCAAGATCGGCCCGTAAGTGGTCATTGCGGATGCCAGTATGCCATGTCAGAATCGAACCAGTCCGCTCTACGTTACGTCCATGGTTGTGAGACCGCACAGCATGATAAGGCGATCTCGTAGAATTCGAGCCTCAGATATGTGAGGATCTGACTCGCCCCCTTCGTACAGCAGTGGGCGGTCCATCTCACGAAACCCATTTGCATGTAAGGCCTCCGTCGATAAAAAACGAATATTTACTGTATCGCTGTGCGATCAGCCATAGTTCTGGAATGCGCCACCGCCAAGCCATAGCATCTTCCACTGAACCTTTCAGGACGAAGCACGATGTCGATCCATACCTTCTTCAGCCAACCACATGTTGTCAAACATTATGCTTATTGGTCGTCTGTGGACGTGAGGGAGGAACTTTGTACACCGCAGCGATAATATCGATTCTGAGATTTTCTTGTAGTTCTGTAACATTTTGTGATTCATTAGACTTTCTGGGGTTGAAACGTAGTACAATCATCATCATCATAAGTAGGCCTTTCTTCTTCTCTTTCCTTTTCATATATCAGTCATCTATTTGTAGGTCGGTAAGATATACCCAGCACCTCTATTGAACAAGATCCACCGATGCGCGAGACAATGGACAATCGCGCGCAGCCAAATGAAGGCCAATACAATTCGCCTATTGCAGAGCGAGAGCGAGAGGGTTCAATATCCAGCAACACCATCAGGGGCGATACTTCTTCCGAGCACACTCTACTAGTGAGCGAAGAAGATTTGATGCATAATTACGGAAGGTCTTCGTCGTCCTCAATCAGCTCCCAATTGACATCGACCACACTACTCGGTCGTCGTGCATCGATAGACAGTGGAACGGCTGAGACGCGCTCTTACAAGGGGTTCCCAAGCGAAGCTGCTTATCTGGATGCTCTTCGCGCCTGGGCTGAAGAGAAGAAATACGTTCAGCCTGACAACACCTCACAGACGCTGATTGGATGGTTCGGAACGAGGACATTGGAAGAACACTCTCCAACCGCAGGGCAATCGCAAAAGTCTTCACTCTTGAAGCGATGGAGAATGAAGAAAGAGGCCAAGAGAGAGGAGAGGACTCGGCGCAAAAGTGCTACGACGTGAAGCTCTAAGTTTTGATATTTTCTCTCATCTGATGGCGATGGGTTCTATTAATTGAACTCACGTGACTTGATCACCGTGGACGATGTGGCTACACTGGTCCACTGCTGTTGTTAGCCACTTCATCCTGCCAGCTGACAGTCTGAGACGAAGAAAATGTTTCCCCAGCTGTGACATCAACTCACTACACCCTACTGGGCGACGAGAACGGAAACGCTCCACGCTGGCAACGAGAAGCTGAAAGTGCCATTGCCATCGATCGCCGTCACGACAGGCTGCACATTCTCTTCACCAGGAGTATTACTATCTTCCTGGCCTCCACTCAGCTGTGTGAGCGTCGCTGTAGTCTTGCCGTCAATGTTGATCGAGATGGTCTGAGAAGCATCTCCGTAGTTGGCCAGCTTCACGAAATTTGTATTACCTGCGCTGCTTGCCACCCAGTAGGCAGGGCCAAACCCAGAGTCGGACTCGACAGGCAATATAGTATCGCCACGGTTGGCCGAGAACAGCTGCTGAACGAACCAACTTGTGGATCTGGTAACGCCATTAGCCGCATCATAACCGACGGCGTCGGGGCTCCATTGGGCCATGTCGAAGTGCTCCAGGATCGGTGCGAAGCACGACATCTTGACGACATCGCTATTGCGCTCCATACCGATCATGTATACCGCTTCTGCTGTGGATCCAGCCATGGTCGGGAAATACGTGGTAGACCCATTGTCAAAAGTGGTACTGGCGTATTCTCCGACCAGTATTGGAGCGTTGCGATCTACGTTGTCAAAGAAGTTGAATTTTGCAATCAAGTCCTTCGGAGGCAAATATTGATGAACATCTTGAAGAACGCCAGTTGAAATGTCGATACCGCACTCAGTACCTGAGCAGCCAGTCTCTGCAAGACCCGAAGTGGAAGCAACGATTGTGATGTTCGGATAGGCTTGGTGAAATGCATCGTAGAACAGATTGAATCTATCCTGATATGTTTCAAGGCCGTTATTCAAGAAATCTTCGTTGCCAATCTCCACATAAGGGATGTCAAAAGGATCCGGATACCCATGAGATGCTCTCAAGGCACCCCAGGTGGTGCTTGTATCGCCCATCAGGTACTACATCTTTGTTAGACATCATCCTCAGACTGGCAGAGGCCCTGATGTAACTTACCTCGAGTTCATTCAGCGCATCATTCACAAAGGGCTGCAGAGCATCGTCTGTTGTTGTACCACCACCAACAGTAAGGCCGTCCCAGACGGCAAGGAGCGGTGTTAAGCCCATGTCCTGACACCACAAAAGAAATTCGACCAGGCCGATGGCATCAGTAGTTGGGTAACCCCAATTTCCTTGGCGACCAGGACGATCCTCGACCGGACCGATGGTATTGTTCCAGGTCCATCGGTTCTCTACCGAGGTTCCTTCCCTAATTCGTATCAGATACGAACTCGACGCACCATTCTGAATTGCTGTTCAGTCACTCACAAGTTGTTGCCACCAGGAAACCGCAGGAACGATCCCTTGGCGCTGTCTAAGACTTCTGCGACTTCTGCATTGAGACCGTTCTTCCTGTTGTGGAATGTCGGCGGGAACAGCTGCGGCAGACCAAGGTTGAGCCCACCATCGGTGGCAGTCGCCGCATCAAAAGTAAAGTGCCAGCTGCTATTGCCTGTGGTCGACTCCACAGCGGAGAAAGAGGTCTCGTAATAGCTGAACGCAGAAGAATTGCTGCTGACGGGAACTCCAGTCGAGCCCAAGACTGTATCGTCGGAGTCTACCAGGCTGACTGTAATGTTGCCTTCATAGGTGCCTTTGACCCAGAAGTAATTCGCGTACTCGTTGGGCGTGACTGAAAAGATCAACGAACAAGCATGACTGTGGCAACCGGCGACACTAACCACGGATGCTGACATAACCAGCATTAGACGCTCCTATCGTACCCGAAGTACCCGTGATGGACAACGTCGAAGTGATAGCATCCGTCAGAGGATTCGAAGAGTCTTGGGCAATCTCTGCTCCTCCCACAGCACTCCAGGCCGTCAAGTTAGGACTGTTACCCTGGAAGCCATTATTCTGCAGGAGGTTGCCGTGCAGCACACCGTCACCCGAGTGATTGATATCCTTGAACCGCATCAGCTGTCATTCTTTTCTCTTTTTCGACTTCACACGAACCTCGAATATGAAGCCATACAGAAGAGGACTCGAAGCATTTCCGCCCGAGGACGAAACCGTCAGTTCGATGGCCGAGGCGACGCCACAGGCCACAGCCAGTAATGCTGCTTTATGAATGGACATTTCCTCGATGTTCTATGGCTCTGCTACGACGTCTGTATCCCACCTGCTCTTCCACCTCCGTTGTCTCTTTATATAGGCCCATAGAGCGCACCATCGACCTCGGCTCAACTAAAGAACGTAATCCACCATGGTCTCCACCACAGAACAACAGCGCACGAAATGACCTCACTCTCTCTCCTACACGACGCCATACCACCACTATTTCCTGCAACATTATCAGCCTGTTATGCTCCACCCAAGAGATAACCCTCTGTCCATCCTTTTCAACCGCGATAGCCATTTCCATCCCTCATGCGACCTTTCTAAATACGCAGAAAAGCAGAGACTAGAAGTCAGCAAAAGATCCACTATAGTGGATCTGAGACAAATTGAATGTGGATCTGCGACAACGAAGAGGTAGACCCATAAATTTATACATTGTACGCAAGAACGGATTCGCGATTTTTTTCCATATTATGGTCTGGTTTTTATCGAGCTTTTTTTTACCGACGAATATGGATCTGCGCAATGACGAAAGGGCGAGATTCCATACTTTATACACTTAGATAGCCTTCCCTTCCTGCGCAGATAGCACTCTATGTAAGCTCGCGGTGATGGCGGTTATGTTTATGTGCTGTATGATGGGTATTCATATCCCTTTTTAGCCGAGAAATACTTACTACTTGCTTTAGCTACCTTAGCTTAGCCAAGGTGGCTACTGTAGCCGCCGAAAAGGAAGCGGGGAAGGCAACATGATTAAATGCTCCTTCTCACGACTTTAGTGTTCGGGACTTTCTGTGATTGGACTGTTTCTACGTACGTTGCGTATGCATCTTGACGTGGGGGATGCGTTGATAAATGCCTTATCTGCATGTTTATCTTGTGTCGCCTTCGTGTTGTAATCTATATTTTTATATTGCTTTGGGCTATCATGAGTGATCCCGCAACAGGGTCGCCGTCGCCTTGTTTTTGGCTACTGGTTGTACTGTTGCGTACTGGCTCTAAGGCTGGGCGGATAGTGAGGCAAGGCAGGCTTTCGTTGCAAGATTAGTAGTCAAGGCTGATTTTTATAATGAGAAAGATGAGGTTCTGAGATGGATTGTAGTAGTAGTGTAGCATTAAGTCATTCATTTTTTCCCCGTCCTTACGTGGTACTATCGCGAACAGCTATCATTAGATCTATAAATTACCACCACCACGATGCGTAAGTCGTGAGGGAGAACGAAACTGCATTTTTCCCTTTTTCTTCGGAAAAAAGCACCTCCCGCCTTGACCTTAGATAGTCAAGGAACCGGTCAGCTGAATGTCCAAGACACTCTTGCCGACATAGATGGGGTAAGAGCCGGACTGCAGGACCCATTGCCCGCCGGTGCGGCTGCTCAGATCCTTGCGGGTGAGCTCAAAGGTGAACTTCTGGCTTCGACCAGGCTCGATTGCCTGCTTCTCGAAGCCACGGAGGACCTTGGCCGGGCCGCCGGGGATGCCGATGTACAGCTGCGCGACCTCGGCTGCGGTGAAGTTGCCGCTGTTGGTCACGGTCACCTCGACGGTGGCGAGGATGTCCCACAGTGTCGTGAGGCCACCTTGCACGATGACTCCATCAGGTGCGGTGTAAGAGCGGCTGGCGTTCGTGAGCGATGTCGTGAGATCAGAGTAATCAAAGGTGGTGTAAGTGAGACCGTAGCCGAACTCGTATCGAGGTGTGATGTTTTGTGCAATGAAGTGCTTGTAGTCAATGTATACGCCTTCGGTGTAGTTGTCTGGGATTTCATTAGCTTACGTGTCAGGACAATAAATAGCTGTATACGCTTACCTTGAGTGAAGTAGTCATCGCCTGCGGGGATGACGGGGTGAAGGAGATGACCATAGTCAGACTCGTTCTTGGCGACAGTGTAAGGCATTCTGCCGGAGAACGACTGCTTTCCGTACACGAGATCAACAAGGGCACGGCCAGAGTCTTGACCGGGGAGATGGGCGAAGATGACGGCGGTGATGTTGGGGTTCTCGATCCACTGGTCAACAAGTCTGACACCAGCGTTGTGGATAACGACAATTGTCGAGTTGCATTGCGAGGACACGTTCAAGACAAGGTTATCAGAGTACGAGTCGTGAAGGTGAGGTCTATCCCAACCTTCGGAAGACTGTGCATTGATGAACACAAAGCAGTGCTCGCTGCCTTCATTTACAATAGGTTCACCATTGAAAAAGTCCCAGGCCAGGAAGGTATCGTCCTCGTATGCCTGTCTCTGGAAAGCATCGACGGGAGCATCAATGTAGGCTGGCGTGGTTGCACCAGAGCCAGCACCGCTGATCATAGTGCCGTTGAGCGCGACACCGGGTCCGCGTTGGTTGGAAGGCTCACTTGAGAGGAAAATGGATTCCATTTCCAGGTCAGTGAAGACGGTACCGTTCTCATAGATTTGTGTACCCTCCAGGCCGAATTGCCACTTGCCGAAACCAGGGATGTGCTGAGTGTTGATCGTAGGAGCAACAGCATCGTATCCGAAGAGAGACAAGAACTTCGGCTTGTTCAAAGGCAGTACACCAGTGTTCTTGACGAGAACGTGACCCTCTACAGCGCCCTGGTAGAGTGTAGGCTTTGAGGTGGGATCACGTGCATTGACGGGAACATGGGGAGCAGTCAGGT
This sequence comes from Neodothiora populina, assembly GCF_041146345.1. Lineage (NCBI taxonomy): Eukaryota > Fungi > Ascomycota > Dothideomycetes > Dothideales > Dothioraceae > Neodothiora > Neodothiora populina. The sequence continues at coordinate 119,307 of NW_027191405.1, read as the reverse complement.
CGATAGGCATGCCAATTCCGGGTGTCTCAAAGCCAGGGTTGTTTAGCTCATCGAGCTTGTACCAGGCGGTAATGATACGGGTAGCCATATCGTCCAATCTGGTCTGAGCAAGAGATCCGTTGTTCACAGCGAGAGTGAGGTTGCCGTTTTCCCAGAAAGCACTGTCAGGCATGGCCAAGTCCATACCAGCATCGGCGGAAGCGATACCACTGTGCTGAGCATACCAATCTGACACGATGAAGCCCTCAAAGCCGAGCTCACCCTTGAGGATTCCATTTTGCGAATGACTGTTCTGGCAGCCGTAACTGTTGTTGAAGCGGTTGTAAGAGCACATAGCTGCACCGGCACCAGCGCGAATAGCCTCGGCGAATGGCCAGACATAAAGCTCGTGCAGGGTCGTGTCGTCAATGTTTGCGGACAGAGACTGATTGTATGCATAAGGGTTCAGAATTTGAGGGTTGCGGTTCTGTTCCTGTTCATTGCCAACGAAATGCTTGACACAGGAGACAACGCTCTCCTGCAGACCACGGACAGTTTCGTAGGTAAGAAGACCGCTGAGGTAAGGGTCATTAGAGAAGCCCTCCCAGTTGCGACCACCTTCAGCAACCTTGCCAAGAGGACCAGCAACAGGACCGAGGGCAACACTGACACCCTTGGCCTTGAATTCGCCACCCATGTGCTGTGCTCTGTTGTATGCAAGGTTCTTGTTCCACGCCGCGCCGACGTGGACACCGGATGCGTAGCCATTGACCATGTCGGTTGCTCGCACACCGTTGCCGGCATCCTGGAGACAGATGCCAGGGAATCCTACACGAGGAACGGATCCACTGACGCCTGAGCATCCTACGGTGGTAGAGGTGTGACCATACGTGATGTTGTTCTTCTCATCGTTGGTCATTTGGGCCACCAGTGCCTTGGCACGGCTGTAGGCCTGAGCCCATTCGCCTCTGCCGATGCTCTGAGGTGTAGGGTAGACAGGTTCTGAACGTCCATAACTCCAGAAGAGATCAAGATTGGCAAACTCAGCTGCAGTGAGATTACCCGATGAAGTGGAGTTTCCAAAGCTGGAAGAGTTCTGAGCAGTGCTCAAGCTCGCAAGCGCAAGCGCCACTGCTAATAATTGAGGTGTAGCGCGCATGATGAGGAAGTCGAATGGAGCGGCGAGTGATGATCCGGTTCGACTGACTGGCCGGACCTGATCCTTTATATCATGATCAACCTCAGTGAATATCCAGTATTTCACTCACTCGAGCAATTTCCTGGAACATGCCGCCAATGAAAACATGCGGACCACTAGCAATAGCGCCACCACACGTACCGCGAGCGGGGTTGCCCACCAAAGCAAATTGATGAAGCCAAAGATCGGGCCATACTGCTCGTGACGGTCAAGTGAGATCGAGCGACATGGGTCTCGCTTAACTGGGCAACACGGTTTTTGCCTCTGGCTAGAGCATAGCACGGACCCTGTTCACACATTCCAAGGAGTGGAGTAGTCACTCGCCAAGGAGTGAGTATAGGATTCGAAATGACAAAAGAGCAAATGACGCATATCCCGCAGCCTGAACAGGTCCGACGAGGGTTAAGGTGTACCGTTTTTGCGCGTCGGCGTTTGGCTCTAACATGGCCCGGACTGATGAATAGTCCTTTGATACTCGAACCCGAACTAGTGGGCAGAGGGCGTTAGGGCTCAACAGGCGGGGTAGTGCCATGTGGACTGGTATCTCCGGACGGGGCCCCAGACAGATCCTGGCGATCAGGACGGCATGGGTCGTATGCCAAATTGATGGGTGAAGTCTCGTCATGTGATAGTTTGTTGTGGATCTCGGATGCGGACATCGGCTGTGGGTATATTCAGAGCAGGTATTTGCTTGGGGTTCCTACCACCAATTGCTCTTGGTATGGCTGGAATGATCACCACCGCCCGGACTTTGCTTGAGGATATGGCAACGGACAACTTTCCGAGGGGATCGTAAGGATCTCTTAGCTACGGGAAAGAAACCGAGTGCATAGTCCATCGGAAGAGAGCAGTGATTCGGCCAAACGCTGTACACAAGGCATTCGGCTGCTCGGTTCGAGGAGGATAATACCATAGTCTGTTCAAGACTTCTAGGTATCACTTCGTCAATGGGATCTGCCTGTGCTTGTCGGAAGTACCTGCAAAAGTACAAGGTGACGATGAAAACGATGCTGACGATGCCTGTAGGCCAGGCTGACAATGTGGGCCTGGCTTTCGATCCATCGGGACCACGTAGGCTGTCCGGCTCGAACCTGGTGGGCAGAATCCCGAGGAACCACACCGAAAAAAATTGAGCGCTATCCAATGCTGCATTCTCGAAAGCGGACTTTGTTGCCCAGGCCAGAGTGGGGTTCTCGCACGAAGGTTTATGAGAGGATGTATACAAGTACGAGAAATGGCGGGCCGTGTGTCAAGGTAAGATTTTACTTTTAGTGGTTTCTCCAGATATTACTCCGCATGGGACGCAGAGTGGATCTGGAGAACCTTGTGGGGCGCATGGACGTCCTTGTTTCGCCAACGAGATCGGGTATTTTTTGGGGAGACGGTGGTCAAAAGCTTCACGCTTCCGTAAAAGCTTTGCTAGACGTACTGATCTGGCAATGGCCTCAACGTGAGTCGGAGGCGCGATGACGATAGTAGATATCTTACCTTATCGTTTTGTACAACATCCAACGTAGCATAAACGTCGAGTCGCCGCCGAGATGAACCTCAAGGCGATCATCATCATTTCTACTAGCTTCAGACGTGTGTTGTAGTCTTCATGGTCCAACGCTATAGTTGGTCGAGCCACATCGCATGCTGCCACATCGCATGCTCATGGAGTTACATCTCATATGTCAAATTGGTGCGCATGGAATTTCGGCGTGGCCTCGAAGGAACCCTGAGCTCTTACGGTAAGCATTGCGAACTACTATAGCGGGGCGGTCCTCCCGGTGCTGCCACGTTTGGCAAAAGCCTTCTTCAGCAACGTCTCGCAGCAACGTCTCGCAATAATTGGGCGCACGATCGAGTCATGGCAGCGCAAAATGTAGGATCAATAGACCACGTGCTGCTAGCGAGGAGACGACCATGGTTGGCGGATTCTGCATTCTTTTCGCATCAGCACTGTCATTCAGGGTAAGGGCTATCCGAGCAGGAGCAGCGCTTGCGAGTCTGCTTAACCCGGGTTGTTCTATGTGGACAGACGTGGACAGACACAGTCCCGCTTTGTTTAGCACGAGCCGGTCATGTTTCACACCTTCACGCAGTGGTCTTTCCGAAGGCGTTCGTAGAGACGGCCTACGAAGAACACGGGCTCTCGGAACTGTTCTTCGTTAGTCTGGCGCGGCCGAGCCTTTGTCCCTCCTCCCCAGCCCGAAGCGGCATGCGGAGTTCCACATGAGGCCCATGGTGTCAAAAGTCGTATTTAGCCAAAAATCACCATCGATGCCCGCGCGATCATACGATGCGCCTGTCTCAGCTTGCCTTGATACCGACCTCTTGAGGTCAAGTTGCTGTGGCCCTTGGATCAGCCTGTGCAGGCCATGATGTGCGTCGACCGCCGTCTTACGTGCGTTATAACGTGACCACCGACCGCCGTGCAGATGCAAATAGTAAGACCAAACCTGCTGCTTAGAAGATCATTGTCACTGTGGAAAGCGCTGCGACAATGCGACCAATAGACGGAAGTACATGATAAGCTCGGAGATGAAGAGAGAGAGAGACTCTATCATATTAGCTGTGTAGGAGAAAGCGATTGAACTACAGGAACACCCCTCAAGTAAGACGAAAAGTTCGGGGTCGATGAAGAAGTGGATCGCGGTCTCTGGCCAGGTACGCTTGCGAGCCCTACCTCATCCAGACAGCCACAGGGTTAGGCAAGTTAGTGGACGCCATCGATGCGCTAGACGGAATTATAGAACGCATGTCGTGACCCAGAGGGCAAATGAGCGCGAGATTGGTATTGAAGAGCGGCACTTCTATATGAACTTCCCTTGTCTGTTAGGCGATGAAAACTCGGTGTTGTGCTCTGAGCCGACGCAAACGCGACCTGATTTTCCCTCTCTTCTCTTCAAGAGAGGACAAGAGCTATTCGGGCACCGGAGTACATTTGCAGAATCTTGGTTTCTTGCTGCCGCCACAGCACATGACATGCAAGAGCGCGAGATGTCAAGATTTCAAGATAGCATTACTCGCTGAGAGATGTCTTGTCGCTGTTTTGCGGTTGACACGCGACAGATCAAGGACACCCTATGTCGACGAAACCAAGCATCGCAACGCTAGTCGAAATCAACAGACGGCAGAAATCGGAGCTAACCTCCACGTCTCAATGGCCAGCCAACGGACGAACCCCATGGGAAAAAAGACACGAGCGGAGAAGAAAAAATTGAATCGCGATTCACTCCGAGGGGGTTCGTGGTTCAGCGGCATCCGACTGACGCAAAGCTCACCCCGCGGACAGGTGATAATGCGCCGGGCTGAGCAGCGGTAAGGTGACTTTTGTCACTCCACATCTCGCCAAATCACCACTTTTGCATCTCGCCGTCTCTCGACTGGATCAGCTGTCTGTGACAATGTGACCTTCCCCCTGTCAGAGAATACACAGCTCTATAGGCTCGCATAATCAAAACAGGGTGATGTTTCGTTGATTGATTGTTGTCGTCACATGCAAAAACAAAGGTAGATTCCAAATGTAGGTTTGAACAGTGTATATATTCCCAGGAAGTAAAGACGAGAGGATTTTCTCTACCAATTCATTCCATTTCATACATACTCTTCACAAAGTAAGAGAGACCAAGACACATATCAATAGTGAGATACATATCCTACTTGTGTATCCACGTCCCCCACACAAAATATCAAATGACATCAGACCCTCTTAACGCATTCTGGCACGAACCACCAACATCAGTCCAGAAAGGCGACTACCAAATGGCTTTCTACCAACCCATGAACATGAGCCATGTGAACTTTCCGGACTGGCACTGGCACACTCCACAGTTCATGTCGCAGATGAAAGCACCCTTCCACAGCATCTCTGCACTGAAGCCAGGGATCAGCTCTACAACACCACACCCGATCAACGCCACGTTCGACGTTCGAGAGACCGACGATGCCTATTATCTCGATGGAGATTTCCCCGGTGTAGACAGCAAGGATGACATCAAGATGCAATGGACAGGCAAACGTACACTCCTCGTGGAAGCGAACTTGAATGCCGTCGACATTGTCAAAGAATGGGACATCATACCAAGAGAACCGACGGAGAAGCCCACAGTCGAAGCCGAGAAGAAAGAAGTCAAGACTGAGCCCTCGAAAGAAGAACAAGAGAAACAACACGCCATGGCAGCAGTGGTAGCAGCAGCAGATATAGGCGCACACATGGACGACTCCGTCATCGAAGAGGAAAAAGCAGAAGGCGAGGCCGACGAAGACGACCTGACGCTACACCGATGCCTCACATCGCAAGATCCTCCTGCCCCAAAGGAAGAAGTAGAAGAAGCAGGAGAACACTCGACCTCGCGCCGCTCCTCGAGGAGCTCTCAGTCCTCTCGCTCAGAATCTCACAGCAAAGCAGCAGCAGCCGCGGTCGCCTCGGGACCAAGACGGTCAAGCATAACCGCGTCTCTCAAGAAACGTCTCTCCTTCGGCACCGCATCCACGAAACGACCCACGCTCTCTCCCCGCTCCTCGACAACAGCAGCCCCGTCCCTCAAACACACCACCAGCGCCTCCACAGCAGCCGCACCGGCCGGCGAAAGACCACCTTACAGAACTCTCTCTCACGAGCGTCGCATCGGCCACGTCAAGCGCATCTTCACCTTCTCCGAAGATGTGGACCATGACTCTCTGCGCGCACGGCTGGCGCAGGGTCTGCTGAAGGTCAAGGTCGACAAAGTCGAGCCCATGAGTCCCAAGCCCGTCGAGATTGAGCTTTATCCTTGTTATTTCGCCATGTGATATGATTTGATGACTTGAACGATTTGTTGTGTTTCGTCTTTCTTCTGAACGACGCGCATGTGGTTGGAGAAGCAGGAGGAAGGAGAGGGAAGAAGAACCGCGGCGGAGGCTCTGTCTCCCCCTAGGATCGTAATGATGCGTTACAATTCTCGCCTGGGCTGGCTAGCGTATACCCTTTTCTTAATTACTTAGCTACTACCGATCGTATCATAGCTGTACATGCTCTCTTATGCTCCTTGTTGCCATTATTTATTCACTTCTCTTCCATGTCTTGTGCTCTGCGAGCTTAAAGGGCCGGGGTCCATCGTTCAGATACCTTACTCACCTTTGCTTCAACTGCTGCCATCTCACCCTGTGCAAGTACAAGTACACACATAGCTACAACTCTATAAACGCTTCATAGGTAACGACATGAGGTGAATGCACCACGATGAGAAGCATCTGACATCAGAAGCGTATGTTTCGGCTCTACATACATACCACATGCAACAACCCCTCATTCGTACACCGTAACTATCCATTGCAAGAAGTCTTCTTCCGAAGTTGTTACTTGTACATACAATATTATCTTAATGAAAACCTATCTGGCGTGCCGTATTGTACACCACACCACGTAGCATACATCACGTATCACTACTTCAGCTTACATTGCCTTAGGTTGCCTTATCAGCCCTTTGGATGTGGAGCTGTACTGGCCCAGGTAGAGAGAATCACAAAAAGAAACATTTTGTTTGGTCGGAATAATACTAAGTGTAGACATTTCTGGATTTACTGTAGAAACATAGAGGTAGACAGGTAGACAAGGGCGAGAGAGGAAGAGAGAGAGGGATAGAGAGAAAAAAAGGGTTATAGAGATCTGAACGCGGTAAAGAAAGAAGAGGAAAAAAGCGCAAAAGCAGCAACAGTCAGATTGTCTCACAAAAGACAAGTAAACCATAGGCATCAGCATAGGAAAAACAAGAGGGAAAAGGACAAAGGGCATAAACAAGATATTTCTAGACTACAATTTGTTTCGCATTTTTTGTTCGGAAATGCCCCCCAGCCTGTCCCCAATTCCGACGACACAAAATGACCATCGGCATCGTCTCTGTGCCCAATACCTTTGCTTTGCCTGTTGCTGTTGCTGTTGTTGCCACTTGCACTTTCCCTTTTCCCCGCCCTTTGCTCACGCCGGAGCCAGCGGTTGTCTTTGCTCCAACGCTTTAAACACACAACGGCACAAATGTGCCCAACAAGTCGAAGAAAGCGACGACTACGCTTAGAAGCACTTGCGGTGAACGATGGAAGGACCGCTCTCGTCGTACTCTTGCTTTGAGATCCACATTTGCTGGAAGGTGGAGAGGGATGCGAGAATGGAACCACCGATCCAGACCGAGTACTTGCGCTCGGGGGGAGCGATGATCTTGACCTTCATGGAGGAAGGAGCAAGAGCGGTGATCTCCTTTTGCATACGGTCGGAGATGCCAGGGTACATGGTGGTACCACCAGACTAGTTTGACTGTCAGTCTTCGGTAGTATAAGAAAGAAAGAAAAAACACATACCATGACAATGTTGCCGTACAGATCCTTTCTGACGTCGACATCGCACTTCATAATGGAGTTGAAGGTAGTGACGTGGATACCGCCAGACTCGAGACCGAGCACGGAAGGCTGGAAGAGAGCCTCGGGGGCACGGAAACGCTCGTTGCCAATGGTGATGACCTGACCGTCGGGAAGCTCGTAGGACTTCTCGAGGGAAGAGCTCTGGCTGGCGGTCTGGATCTCTTGCTCAAAGTCGAGAGCGACGTAGCAGAGCTTCTCCTTAATGTCACGGACGATTTCGCGCTCGGCGGTGGTGGAGAAGGTGTAACCACGCTCGGCGAGGATCTTCATCAGGTAGTCGGTCAAGTCACGACCAGCCATATCAACACGCGAGATGGCGTGGGGGAGGGCGAAACCCTCGTAGATGGGGACGACGTGAGTGACACCGTCACCGGAGTCGAGCACGATACCGGTGGTACGACCGGAGGCGTAGAGAGAAAGAACGGCCTGGATGGAGACGTAGAATGCAGGTGCGTTGAAGGTCTCGAAGACAATCTGGGTCATCTTCTCACGGTTGGACTTGGGGTTGATGGGAGCCTCAGTCAGGAGGACGGGGTGCTCCTCGGGTGCAACACGGAGCTCGTTGTAGAAGGTGTGGTGCCAAATCTTCTCCATGTCGTCCCAGTTGGTGACAACACCGTGCTCGATGGGGTATCTGAGAGTGAGGATACCACGCTTGGACTGTGCCTCATCACCGACATATGAATCCTTCTGGCCCATACCGATCATGATACTGCAGGAAAAGCATTGTGAGTAAAAGTTGGATGGTGAAGCCTCACTGCGCCACTCTGAGAGCTACAGGAGGAGAAAGGAGAAAAGGAGAAAAGAAGAGAGAAAGGCGTACCCATGATGGCGAGGACGACCGACAATAGAAGCTGCGATGCATCAGCAAAATCCACTTGATATTTTTCGAATATCGTCGTCATAGGACGAGCTCGAAGTGAGGGGTGTTGTTGACTTACGGAAAACAGCTCGGGGCGCATCGTCACCGGCGAAACCGGCCTTGCACATACCCGAACTACAGAGATATCATGTCAGTCTGGAGCTCTTTGCTGCTTGTTTGGCGCTTCGTCCGGCGAGTTGTAGCTTTGCTGGGTGGTGGGTGGCGGCCCAATTCAAGCTCCGCGGCACGACACCCCTCCCCCTTCTACACCTCTCCGGGACGAGCGGAGACGGCCGTTTTCTTACCCATTGTCAATAACGAGAGCTGCGACTTCCTCTGTAGACACGCGACAAAAGTCAGCAAATTCCTCGGGTGCAATTTTGGGTGGCGATGGAGGCTCCGATGCTCGAAATCGAGACGTGTTTCCTCGAAGCGGGCGGGGGCGGCGGCGTCGTTGTGTTTGGGAGACTAACCTTCCATTGTGACTGGAGTTGTGATGCGTTAGATTCGTGAAATTAAAATGTGAAGAAGAAGACGAGGTCTAATGGAAGCAGCAAGGAATTAGAGCTGCAAGGCAAATGGAGATGTCGAGGTGGAGTTGTCGATGGGAAGAGGTCAAGAACGAGGAACAGGAACAGGAAGGAGGAACAGCTGTCGTCGTGCGGTGAGGGATTGAGAGGGAAGGCGACGCACAGCCCACCTCACCAAAGGGAAAGAGCCGACCAACGACAAACTCACTAGACTTGTTTAGGAAACGGCCACCCAGCCCCCAGTTGTACTGCAATCAACGCGACCGACCGATTGACGACACGACCTGATGGATGACAGTGGCAGCGATGTTGCGTCCTCTGTGCTTCTTGTTTTGATTGATGGGATTGATCGATGCTGTATCCTGTTGGCCCGAGCCGCTTGCACCGCTATTGTACAGTACTTTCCACAGCAAGACTTGATTTGCTTTTTCCGAAGTCATGTAATATTGCAGTTGTGGTCTTTGAACAACATGAACATTTTCTTCCCGTATCATATCACGTATGCATCTATATATACCGTACTTCCATCGAGGAATACTGTAGCCTTGCAGTGCTCGCGCACCACCGAACGCGCGGCATTCCCATGTCCTCTCTCGAATCCTCTATATAAACGAGCGTGATAACCTAATGATGGGGTGGCCACAGACACGACGCCAAGACCACATTGGCAAGCCGCTCGGTGGCGCAACAACGCGACCAGACCAGACATGGTTCAATCTCTTGTAAATGCCTTAGGGAGAAGAGAGCGAAGAAGAGGGGTCGAGTGGTCGCTTGTTTGCCAGACTTTGTTTCTGCCCCATCTCGCCGCCATGTAAGCGGCGTGTCCGGCTAGAATCCTACGTCTAAAACCAAGGTCTCACTTGGAACAAGATCATTTCCAACGAGATGAGGATCACGATCGTGTAAGATGGGTGAGGCCAGATGCTGTAGAGTTCCATCATCATGCTGTACTTGCTGTAGCGCGTTTACACCGTCCCTGTGCTTGTGTGATGAGGACCTGAGCCAACCTGAGTCCCAAGGTTCAAGTCACGCCAACCACACTGTCGTCATTGCTCCAAAACACGCAACTGTGCAAAACGTCCTGGACGTGGGCAGACGTGAACCGTGATGGTTGAGTCGGGGGCTCAACACTGGATCTTTGTACTGCTATGACATATTCGTAAATGAACAGTCGAGGCATCTGCTTAATTACATTGTCTTTCCTGAACGACTCACTTTGCGGTAGAGCTACTTCGTGCTCGAGTCACATCACGTGCTTTGACCTCTTGGAGGGGTCGTTGAGTGCGTAGAAGCACAGAAGCGTGGGGTAAATTGCACATGGAAGCATGCGCAGCAGGTGTGATGTTATTTTTAATTCAGGAGTAAGCCTGACTTTTGATTGGACTACTATTGCACGGTGGATGAACCACATTTACCTGTCTGGTGCATTTCTGCAGTAGAGTGTACGGAGATGCAGCTACTGTATGCAGCACCAATAAGTCGCCCCTGGGGCCAAGTGGATGGAGCAGGTTGAACGTCTAGACGAAGACGAAACTTCGCGAAGGAAACCCCGCCATCTCGAAGGACAAGGGCAAGGTATTGTACTAGGTAGCTAGAGCGAGATTGCTGGGGCTTGTGTTTGTTGCCTCAGGCATACCAAGAAGGGTTGACGAGGAAGGACCGCCATCATGATGGGTCGTATATCTTTCGACCACAAGCGATGCAGTCCTCAGGATGCAGCTACGTTCCTTACCAACATGCAGAAGATATGGGGAGAAGAAGAGAAAAGAAGAAGAGAATCTGACGTGAATTTATATGGATGCCTAACGTGACTCCTCAGACCTCAGGGAGTACTTTGAGCACTCTCCGGAGAGCTCGGATGTGAGCCGCGACGCAGCGGCGACTTAGCAGTCGTGCGCATGACTCGACCCAAATTTGTTCTTGATACCTACCTTACTTACTTCCTGTGCTTCTTCTCCTTGCTGTAGGGGGCTTTCGAGCAGAATTGTGAACAAACAGAACAGAGAACAGAGAACATGTATGGTCTCAGTGCCCGTCCCTCTTGGACACTGTTCCTACTGACTGCAGAAGTCATTCAACGGTGAACACGTGTATCAGCTAGGACTTTTGATCACAGCGTGCGCGCGAGCGTACATTTCGGGACATTTGATGAGGATATCACGCGACTCGACATGGTTTCTCATTTGCTGCCAGGTCTACAGCACAGCGATAGGAGAGGAGTAGGACGAAGGAGAGGAAGGATAGATTCACGCTAGACCCCGCGTTTCACAAGCGCCTAGCGGCGGGAGATTCGCCGCAGGGTCCGATGGTTCTTTCTTTCCCAAAAAATGTCTGGCGTAAGCGTGAGGAAGGCACGGCAAAGCAGGGGAACAGAAGAGGAAGGAGAGACAAAACTTGTAGAACAAATCTTCTTTTTCTCTTGTTCATCCCTTCATCCATCTACATCCACAAAATGCCCAAATTCGTGCCGCGGCAGCGCAAACACAAAGTCAAGGCGCGCGAAGCCGCTGCGAAGAACAAACATGCTCAGATGACAGAAGCACCGCCAGAGGCCAACGAGGTCGAGATCCTGCCGCAGACCCAGAGCGCCAGAGAAGAGAAGAGGAGCAGACTCCGCGATGAGTTGCGCGCTCAGCAGGCCCAGCCCACGATATCGTCCAAGAAGAGAAAGAGACTGGACAAGTACATCGACAACAAATTGAAAAAGGAAGAGAACCTCGAGTTGATCAAGAAGCTCGCCGCCCACAAGGTCGACACTTCGCTGTTCGCCAGTTCGAAGAAGCTGGGCAGAGGTGGAGAGAGTGCGAGGGAGAGGCTCGAGAGGGCACTGAGAGAAAAAGAGGCAGGAATCAATGTCGAGGCCAATGACGCTGTGCTTTTCGAACAGAGACCGACGCCGAGAGAGGAGGAGCTGCAGCAGTTGATGGAAGAAGAAGCCGACGACGGCGACGACGACGATGACAACAGCGATGATGGGGAGATGCAGGTACAGACGTGTCCTGCACCTGCCTCAACTTCAGCTACAGCGGCTGGCTCAGGCGGACTCTTCGGCAACAGCGGGGGTCTCTTCGGCAGCGGCCTCAAGCGTCCCCTCGACGTTGACGAGTCGGGGAAGCCAATCATCCAGAAGCGAAAGAGAAGAAAGACGGCAAAGAAAGCGGTGATACAAGAGCCGGAATGGGAAGGCTTCACCTCCAACGAGGATGATGACGATGAAGAGGGAGACAACGATGACGACGACGACGACGACGACGATGACAGGATACACCACGACGACGAGAACGGCGACGAGGACGACAGCGAAAACGACAACTTCGACGATGAAATCTACTACGAGCAAAAGGCCGACGACGACCAAGACACAGACGTCGAGCAATACTCCAACGACGAAGACAGCGAAGATTCAGATTTCGAGTCAGAGTCATCCGAGTCTGATGGCGATTCGCCTGTATCGAAGCCCCGTTCCAGCGCTTTCAAGGCGTGGGCGACGCAGCAGCGCAACCAAGCCGTCGGCTTCGTCCCCTCGAATGCAATCGATTCTCACCTCGCTCATCCTCAGAAACCCACCAACTTTGTGCCTCGGGCGCCGTCTCCGGAGAATCTCCCTCCTGAGCTGACTGTGCCGACCACTGCCTCTACACACGACAATCGTCCAGCCGTCAGCGTCGTCGTGCCCCGAACCCCCGAGATCCAGAAAGCCCGTCTGAACCTGCCTGTGGTGCAAGAAGAACAGAAGATCATCGAGGCCATTCACCACAACAACGTCATCGTTGTCTGGGGTGCCACTGGTTCCGGTAAAACGACCCAAGTCCCTCAGATGATGTTCGAGAGCGGCTACGGAAGCAGCATCGGCACGCCGACCACTGCCCAGGACGCAAGCAAAGCCGATAGGACGAGAGGCATGATTGGTGTCACGCAACCACGAAGAGTCGCCGCAGTGAGTGTCGCCGAGCGAGTCGCCACCGAACTCTGTGACATGAAGAACAGAGTCGGTTACCAGATCCGCTTCGACACCTCCGTCTCCAAGAACACCGCCATCAAGTTCATGACTGACGGTATCCTGCTGCGTGAGATTGCCAACGACTTCATCTTGTCTCGCTACTCCGCCATTGTCATTGACGAGGCGCACGAGCGATCCGTCAACACCGACATTCTTATTGGTATGATGAGTCGTATTGTCCATCTCAGAGCCCAGATGGCCCGAGAGGATCCCGACAGATACTACCCGCTCAAGCTCGTCATCATGAGTGCCACTTTGCGCATCGAGGACTTTACCAAGAACGAGAGACTCTTCAGGCAGGGACCGCCTCCGATTGTCAAGGCCGAAGGTCGACAATTCCCTGTCACTGTCCACTTTTCACGACGCACGAACCGCGATTACCTGGACGAAATGTTCAACAAGGTCTCCAGAGGTCACAAGAAGCTGCCGTCCGGTGGGATGCTCATTTTCCTCACTGGCCAAAACGAGATCGTCGCTCTGGCCAAGCGGCTGCGGAATGCTTTCCCTTCTGATACTGGTACCCAGACCAAGCCACCGGGTATGCGTGTCTCGGCGCAAGATGTACCACTCGAGGTCGAGGACATGGACGCCTCAAACCCTTCGCTACCCGCCAGCGGTCTCGACGACGATGGCTCCGACGATGAAATCACAGGTCTGGACGACGATGAAGACGAGGACGAATTCGACATTGAGGGCGAAGAATCCGCCACTTCTCTTAAAGTGCACGTTCTTCCTCTATATTCCCAATTGCCGACCAAGGAGCAGCTACGCGTGTTCGAGGAGCCTCCTGAAGGCTCTCGTCTGATTGTGCTAGCAACCAACGTGGCGGAAACATCCTTGACCATCCCTGGTGTTCGCTACGTCTTTGATTGCGGTAGATCAAAAGAGAAAAAATACGAGGCTTCGACAGGCGTGCAGACCTTCGAGGTTGGCTGGATCAGCAAAGCAAGTGCTTCGCAGAGATCCGGACGTGCCGGTCGTACAGGACCCGGTCACTGCTACAGACTCTACTCTTCGGCTGTCTACGAACGTGACTTTGAAGAGTACGCCATACCGGAGATCCTGCGCTCTCCTATAGAAGGTGTTGTATTGTCACTGAAGAACATGGACATCCAGACCGTGGTCAACTTCCCTTTCCCCACCCCACCTGATCGACAAGCGCTCGCAAAGGCCGAGAAGCTTCTGACTTATATGGGAGCCATCGACTCGAGAGGCAAGATCACAGATGCAGGCAAAGAGCTTGCTGCTTATCCTCTCAGTCCTCGTTTCGCGCGTATGCTTCTGCTCGGTCAGCGGTACAACCTCGCTGCTCACGCTACCGCCCTTGTGGCCGCACTCGCTGTTCCCGAGCTTTTCATCCCACAGAACCAGTACAACACCGACGCCAACAAGGCCGACTCATCCGACGAAGATTCTGACAGCGACGTCGAAAGACCCATCAGGACAGAGGCAGACAATCTGGCGGCGTCTGCAGCAGAGATGAAGCGCAAAGCCTACGGAAAGGCACAAGCCGTGCTTTCTCGCTGGGACGACAAGTCGGATGCGATGAAGCTGCTCACCACCATTGCCGTCTACTCCATGTCCAAGTCTCCCGCACAGTTCTGCCAAGACTACTTTGTGCGCGAGAAAGCGATGAAGGAAGCCGCGCAGCTACGCGTGCAGCTCGCAGCCATCGTGCGATCTCAGTCGCGAACGGCAAACGATGCGGCTTTGGCCAAGCTCTCCCCGCCAGACGAGAAGCAGCGCAGCATCCTCAAACAGCTCGTCGCCGCCGGCTTCATAGACCAAGTCGCCATCCGCTCGGACCTGCTCAAGGACGACGCCAACGTCTACGGCCGCAAGCCACGCCGCGCCATCGAAGTCGCCTACCGGACTCTTTTCGCATCCCACGAAGTCGAGTTCAGCAACAGAAACCTAACACCCGAAGACCGCGAACTGCAAAAGCTAGTCTACGTGCATCCGTCATCCGTCCTCGCCCATCTCTCCGTCAAGGAGCTGCCAGACTACATCATCTACTCGCACCTCTCGCGCTCCACACCCTCGACAATCGAGGGCTCCAAGCAGCCGCGCACGAGAATGCACCCCCTAACAAACGCCACGGCCAAGCAACTCGCCAACCTCGCCGACGGCACGCCGCTGCTCGAAGTCGGCAAACCCATCGGCAAGATCGAGACCATGCCGCGAGGTCCCGACGGCAGAGAGAGGAGACAGTGCTGGGTGGGATTATCGCTGAAGGGCGGAGAGGGCATGTCGCCGTGGCCCGTGGGCGCACGCAAAGTCATCCAGAAGAGAGTAGGCGGCGTGTGGGAGAACGAGAGCATTGTCGCTGCGTGATATCCACGTGTACATATGTAAAGATATATACGAGCACTTGATCCCATCAGCAGTAAACAGTCCTGCGCGGACGGCGCCACTGCGTGGAGCTTTCCGCCCCCTTCTGTGAGTCTATACTCGACCCCAGTCGACGGTAGATTGTCCTACGCGGACGGCGCCACTGCGTGGAGCCTTCCCTTGGTCCCTCCGACTCCATCGGCTGAAATAGGCTTATCGAGTGTCACACTGTACCATAACTACCTGCGGCTCTCCATCAATTGACATTCAAGTCATAAGTGTATGGCCAGCAGATAGTCCTACGCGAACAGTGATTGATGAGTATAGTAAGGTACGGTTGCCGAGGCAGGGTGTTTCACTGTAATGGCATCTTTGCAACGAAGGGAAGGCTGGGCGCAGGGTAGTGTAGGTAGCCAGAGTGAGGTGTGCCCACTCGGCTGCTGCGTAAGGGGTGGGACGAGGCGCAGGATTGTTTACTGCTCATAGGACGGAGGGTTTATTATATTGAAGCACGTGAAGGCAAGGTGAGGTACCTTATGTTGTATGACTCGGCGCAAGTGTTTCCCGAGGGGGATGCAGTGTCATGTGCTGTGACGTCACTGTGCGAGAAGATATCAGCAGACGGAGGCGAAACTCAAGGATGGGACTCAACGTGAACGCGAAGAAAAGAAAAACAAGTGGATTGTATTGTGGGTATTACTAAGTAGAAAGACAAGGTCTTCTTGCTGTAAGTCGAAGTGTTGGTCGTGTGAGTCTCGTGCATAAAGAATAAGTCATCGTGGCTTCCCTAATTCGTCAATTTCCACCACCTCCTCCTCCTCCTCCTCCTCCTCCTCCTCCTCCTCCTCCTGGCCGCTGGCTCCGCCACTCCAATCTCCCTTCCTTTTCCTCTCATCACACCCGTTGCTTGAAGTCGTGGACCGCAGTCACGATGGCTCCCTCGGACGAAAAGAAAGACATTATCATCATCGGCGGCGGCATCGTCGGCTGCACGAGCGCCTACTTCCTCACGCACCACCCGTCCTACGACGCCTCCAAGCACCGCATCACCCTGCTCGAAGCCACCAAGATCGCCGGTGGCGCCAGTGGCAAAGCTGGAGGTCTGCTGGCTCTCTGGGCATACCCGTCGAGCATCGTGCCTCTGAGCTACCGGCTGCACAAGCAACTCGCCGACGAGCACGACGGCGTCGAGAGATGGGGATACCGCGCAGTCCATTGCGGACAGGTCGACTGCAAGGGCCGACACCTGCAGTCAGAAAAGGACACAGACACGGTGGCGAACAAGACTGGAGAGATGGACGGAGACAACGAGACGGCAAAGAAGCGCCGCGTGAGTCTGGAGAAGCGAGACGCAAGGGCGCTGGGCGAGCTGCGCGCGGCTGGAGTGCCCTCGGATCTCGACTGGGTGGATGCGGATTGCCTGCGCGTGTACGACGAGATGGGCGATCCGAGCACGACTGCCCAAGTTCATCCTTATCACTTCACTACAGCCATGGCAGAGCTGGCAGCGGCCAAGGGAGCTGACATGCGCGTCGGAGCAGCCGTCAAGGACATTCAGTATTCCGACGATGGCAAGTCCGTCACAGGCATCACCTATCACGACAGGAACAGCGGAGAGAAAGTCCAGCTGCCGGCCACAGACATCATCATCAGTGCGGGACCGTGGACTCGCTCCGTGTATCCCGATGCACCAATCAGCGCTCTGCGAGCCCACAGTGTGACCATCCGTCCTTCGCGAGAAGTCAGCGCCTACGCTCTGTTCACTCAGATCAAGCTTCCAGCAGGCTTCGGTCTCGAGCCGCCACAGGCAGCTAAGAAGGGCCGCTCCTCGACAGGCTCAATAGTCTCTCCCGAGATCTACGCGCGGCCTAAGAATGAAGTCTACGCCTGCGGTGAAGGCGACCGAGAAGTCCCCCTGCCGCAATACTCGGACCTGGTCGAAGTGGACGAGGTGCGCTGTCAGGAGATTGTCGACCAAGTAGGCAGCATCTCGGACGAACTACGAGACGGAGAGGTCACCGCCCGCCAGGCTTGTTACTTGCCCAACGTCAGCGCTTCCGGAAGCGGTGGGCCTCTGATCGGCGAGACTGGCGTCAAGGGCCTGTTGATGGCTGCCGGTCACACTTGCTGGGGTATCCAGAACGGACCCGGCACAGGCAAGTTGATCAGCGAGTTTGTGTTTGACGGCAGGGCTACGAGTGCGAAGATTCAGGGGCTGGATCCCAGATTGGTCTTGTAGATGTTGCGCCCTCTTCTTTCTCTTCTACACTACGCTCTCTTTTTCGTTACGTTTTATGCACAAGCGAGACTTGGTATGCCAGACTAAGATATGACATGACATGACCTCTTCAAATCCTCAAAACCTCTCCTCCTCTGCCAACCCCACCTCTGAACAAATCCCCCACCACTTTCCCGCCCAGAATGGTCTCCTTGACGATGCCCTCTACGTGCCGCGGTTCCACTCGTCCGTACCAGATGCCTTTACCTGCTAGTGCATGGTTTGATGCCGACCCCGACTGCGAAAACGAAGGCGGGATGTAAACGATGATGTTTCCCGCGAATTTATGTCCACCGATATGGCTGATCGTGCCGACTCGCGCCTCTAGTTTCCTATCCCCTGTCTTTCCCGCAGCTGCAGCAGCTGCTGGTGGATGTGGAGAGGCAGAAAGAGACGGCGCAGATTTCAACACCGAGACCCCCGCCTCGGACAATTTCTGCTCGAATTCACGCACTAGCAACGGACCCAGGATCCCACATCGCGAGTCTCGCCCTCCGTGTCCGCAGATGAGCACTAGCAGCTCCGACACTGGGCGCGCGGACGGGAACGCAGATTGCAGCGCTGGCTGGCGGACCGGGAGGTCCTCGGGTTTTGTCGGAGAGGCGGTGTTGAGCAGGGGGTGGTGCGAGGGCAGAGAAGAGGGGAGCACGAAGCCTTTTATCAGGGTTTCGAGACTCGCGTCTGTGGTGCTGATGGATGGGATGTACGTGAATGAGGGCAGGACGTATGCGCTGCCTGTCTGCGCTGCATCACTATCACCGCTCTGCCCCACTACAGAAGAAGCCGATGAAGGCGTCGCTTCAAACGACGAATTCGTCAACAGCACATTACTGAACGGATCCGCGAATCTGCCACCCCTGCCCAACAACTTCTTGAGGCCTTGCAACAGATGCGCGTCGTCTTCGTCTTCTATCCGTGATTTCCAGTCCGGCTTGCCAGTGCTGATCAGGACTTGCTCTGTGTAGGGCGCCATGGATCCGTTCAGGGGCGTTTTGTGGTCGATTTCTAGATCGGGTGGCATGGATGTGCAGGAGCATGTTGGGGAGGGGCAGTGGGGGGTTATCTCGAATGGGGGTCGAGGTTTTGGGGCTGCTTGAGAGGGGATTTTGAGGGCTGTTCGCGTCGATGAGGAGTGCCTTTGTTGTGCTGGTAGTAGTCCTGTCGCTGCTGCTGCTGCTCCTTGTGATGCTGTTGATCCAAAGGGTTGCCGTTGCCTTATCGTCGTCGTCGTCGTCACTGCTGCGCGTCTACTCGCTATCCTGAGCGCCGACATTCTTATTCTGCTCTATACACACAAAAACGTCTATGTAGTTCTTTCTCAAAGGGCAAAAAAGGAAACTGAACCGGCGTTTGTATACTTCTATGATAAATCATTAATCGCGAAACCACTCATTTGTTCTTGTTCAGTCCAGTATATCCGGCATCCGACGTCATGCGGATCAAATCACGTACTTTGTTCTACTGTCGCTTTTCCTCCGACAAGCCCGAAGCCGAAGGTCTTAGGCATGTCCGTTATCTCCGAGTTCGAGTCCAACGAGTATCCCCACTTCTGGGGTAGTGCTCTTCTCGCATACTTGGAACATGAATATAAAACAGTGCTGATCAGTAGAACATGTCTCTGATGCGGAGCATGTCCCTCGTAATGCTTGAATGAAACCAATGGTTGCTTGATTCACTAATCGTTGCATCTTAACATCTGCTTTCCCTGCTCGGCGAACATCGCAGTCAACCTCTGATAGAATAACCATCACTCTCTTCCCCGACCAAGAAACAACCCCTTGACTGACCAAAAGGCTTATGTCTGACCTCAACGGTCGATGCAGTGCAGACCGAATCAACAGTCATAGCACCATCACGACTCGGCTCCCGCCGAAGCCTCAGCACAGTCTCATGCTGCGGTCTGCCCTCCCTCAGTCCCGCGCGCGAGTGCATCAACGCCTGCCCGACTTCGACAGACGTGTGATCGAGCATGGCTATCGCTGCCTCGTAGGGCGTGCTGCATATCCCTGTTTCGCAGACGAGGCGGCCGCGTTCGACCAGGATTGCTTGGTAGCCATTTGCTGCTGAGGGGTTTTTGATCATGGCCATGCGCATCCACGGTTGTTGAGGTGGTGAACTCGCGGGATCGTCCGTGCTGGTGAAGAGGGACGAGTGGTCGTGGAGAACTAACAGGTTCGCTGGGCGAGAAACACTCGGTCAGAGTGCTTGTTCTTTGCTAGTATCGTCAGAGAGCTCTCACCGGCTGTGAGGTTCCAGAGCTCTTCTATGCCGAGTGGGGCGTGATGAGATGCATGGGTGGAGTGGGTCATAGTATACTCTGCGAACAGCTGCTCGTGGATATCTTGGAATAGAATAGGCTGTATGGAAACTGCAATGTCCGTCTCACACGTGAAATAGGATCTGGGTGAATGGTCGGGAGTAGGATAGTGACAAGGTAGTCTCAAACAAGATCTCGGGTTGTTCCAAACCAGGACTATCATTTATTATACCGGAGTCACAGGTTGACAAGGCCCCCGCCGCATGAGGATGACCTACATTGTTGATGCCAGCGGGAAAGGCAGGTGCACTGGGTGAGAGTAGTTGGTGGTCCTGCTAGATAAAATACTTTGCTATAAACCCTTCCTGCCAATGACTGAACATGCCAACGTAAGAGCCCACAAGTCAAATCGTCGTATAGACCGCAAGAATACCGTCGCGAACCGGTTATATAACCCGGGTCAAGTCACGACCGAGTCTTCATCGCCACATATATACCATTACTTGTATACCATTACTCGAGCACAGCCATACTTGTGATGGTACATCATTTTGTCTGTGGCGAATAATTCTCGAAGACTCGTGGCGACACGAAACAATGTTTATAGTCAGGCTCATAAAACACATTTTGATTTGGATTCCTCGATGCACTCGGAGTGTAAACCACAATGCATGCCTCTGTACCCGAGCCGGGCCAAGCAGTCTCCAAGTCCTCCTAACCCGCTTGTCGCCTTGGCAATATTGCATCCTACGACATCACCGACCGTCCAAGTACTGTATGTGTTATGAAACAGATGTTCTCGAACAGGCGAGGACACGAATCAAAATTCACTTTCCGCCAACATGTTGTTCACGTAAGCGTTTGTTTTAACAGCGAAAAGAAATTGGTGGACGGAGGTCTGCTTTGACATTAGGTAAATCGTTCAACATCGTCTTTGATTGGCTGTAATATGGCGAAGAAAGGCTAAACCGTGTTCAAACTACGCCACTTTCGGCAGGTGTCGTCAACACCTTTACTTTCGCCTCCTCAAGAGGCTTGGTCTCTTGTCCAAGACAAAGTGTACGTTATGTCTCCCTTGGTAGCTTCACATCCTGTATCCTGGTATGTACGACCTCCGTCTTGAAATCAAGAATCTCACTGCCTTCTTCTGGATACCACACTTTGTTTATACTGTCTTTATCAATGTTTCATGTATGAGTGTCGGAATATGATTGTTCCATACAACTAGATCTTGCACCGCATCCACGCAAATGTGGCACTTTTGATATCGTTACCTCAATAATTTCTGTCTTCGCCCCTGTCCACATGGCTCTCCTACAGCAAACATGGACTCTTACGAAGAAGAACCTCCTCATAGTTCTGGGCCGTCACTGGTTCTCAACGACGGTCCGAGCATTTCTTGCACCGATCATCTTCATGTTCTTCATCTCTTATGCTAAGAACTTCTTCGTGCCCCCATCGGATTTCGGTGTAGGATCGCCTGCTCTACTCAGAACTTTCGCAGATGCACTGGCGGCCTCGACTGGTGGACGGGATACAGTAGTGTTTATCAACAATGGCTTTTCTTCAGGTGACATTGGGGATGTTATTGCCACTTTGTCGTCCACTGTCCAGGCTCGAGGTAAAACTCCAGTGACTGTCAGTGATGATGTCGCCTTACTTGACATCTGCGAGAGTTCTGTACGAGGTGTCTCCCCGTGCTTCGCGGCAGTCAACTTCCACTCTTCCCCTACCCAAGGAGGCAATGTTTGGAATTACACGCTCAGGGCGGATGGATCTCTTGGTTCGAAGATCTATGTCAACAGTGGGACCAATGATGCTGAGATATATGCTCTCCCGCTGCAGCATGCCGTGGACGCAGCAATCGCATCGACCAATGGCGCTACTCTGCCACTACCCAACCAATACCCTTTCACCAGTCAAACAGCCGCAGAACGCGATCGACAAGTGACAAGACTATACATGGGAACGCTCATCTCGATCCTTGGTGTTGCCTACTTTATCGGAATCGTCGGTATTTGTTACCAATTGACCGGTCAGATGGCCATCGAGAGAGAGATAGGCATGTCGTCTCTGATTGAGTCTATGATGCCGAATCCAGCAAGGTGGCAACCGCAAGCAGCGCGTATCCTATCGATGCATCTTGCTTTCGACATACTGTACGCACCAAGTTGGGTCTTAATGGCTGTAATTGACGCAAAGCTCAACTACACCTTCTCAAATACGGGAATCATGGTTGGCTACTTCATCGTCTCTGGATTGGCATTGTCCAGCTGGTCAATCGCATTTGCGAGTCTTTTCAGGAAGGCCCAACTCTCTGGAATTACTGTCACGATTGTATCCATAGTGTTGGCCATCATCGTACAAGTACAGACTCCCGAAGGCACAGGTGGAATAGCAATTCTAAGCTTGATCTTCCCTCCGATGAATTTCGTGCTTTTCATCATATACATGGCCTACTGGCAGAAACGCAGTCTGCCAGCTAAGCTAAGCCAAGGCCCACCTGGAGCACCCTGGAGCTTACCCGGATACGTATTCTTCATCTTTTGCATCATACAGATATTCGCCTATCCATTAATAGGAGCCTTCATCGAGCGCGCATTATATGGAACCGCCTCAAAGGCGAGAAACATGTCATACTCAGCTGCTGATACCGACACCACTGTCACCATAAGGTCTTTGGGCAAACAGTATCCTCCAGGATGGTGGCATCGCAAAGTCTGGTCTCGGCTTCGGAAGTCCAACAAGGAAACAGTCGTGGCTGTTGATGACCTTGACCTCGACATCAGACATGGCGAGATACATGTCCTCTTGGGTGCCAATGGTTCCGGAAAGTCGACTACAATGGATATGCTTGCTGGTCTTCAGACTCCAACAACAGGGTCCATCGACATCAACGCCAAAGGTGTTGGTCTCTGTCCTCAGAAGAACGTGCTCTGGGACGTTCTTACGTGTGAAGAGCATGTGCAAATATTCAACCAATTAAAGACTCTGGACCACAAGGAAAGGGATACGCCAGAGAAGCACAAGACTTTACTGATGTCTTGCGATCTGCCGCACAAGATCAATGCTCGCTCTGAGACGCTATCGGGAGGACAAAAGAGAAAGCTTCAACTCGCCATGATGCTCACCGGTGACTCTGGCGTGTGTCTACTTGACGAAGTCAGTTCCGGCCTCGACCCCCTGTCTCGGAGAAAGATCTGGGACATCCTTCTTGCTGAGCGTGGCAGAAGGTCCATGCTATTCACAACTCACTTCCTCGACGAGGCCGACCTCTTGTCTGACCACATCACTATCCTGAGCAAGGGTCGCAAGGTCGCAGGTGGTTCCGCTGTTGCTTTGAAACACGAACTTGGTGGCGGCTATAGATGCAAGATATACACAGCTGGAGCCGACTTCAAGGAACCAAAAGGATGGGCCGACATGCCAAAGCGTGTGCACTCGGATCACGTTGTCTTTAATCTGCCTGATTCTAGTGCTGCTGCTGCATTCGTTGCACGTCTTGAAGATCTAGGCACCCAAGATTATCGTGTGAGCGGCCCTACTATTGAGGATGTCTTCCTCAAGCTGGCACCGGAGGTGCAAGATGACAAGACTTTGTCAGACGATTCAGATCCGTTGACATCTTTCGCCTCTGTTCAATCCGGCGAGAAGGGTATAGAGCTCGCAAAGGGAAAACGACTCTCAGCCCTGGCTCAAGCCTGGGTTCTCTTCCGCAAACGGTTGACCATTCTTCGTCGTAATTGGTTGCCATACGCCGCCGCTGTTCTCATACCCATTATTACTGGTGGACTCGTCACGCTTTTCCTGCAAGGTTTCAGAGCGTTGTCGTGCTCACCGGATGCTCAAGTCTCGACCTCTGACATTGAATCATTCGAGACTACGACTACACCTGCAAACATACCATATGGGTCCAGTTCTCAAGTACCTGTTGACTTGATTAGTCGTTTATATCCCATGCTGGCCAATTCATTGCGACCTGTAGATTCTCTAGCTGGACTTGAGGCTTATGTCAGGACGAACTACAGCTCTGTCTTTCCAGGAGGATTCTTCGTTGATAGTGCCGGAACCTCCACATTTGCATGGCGTGGCAATTATGCCATAACTTATGCGATCTTTACACAAAATCTGCTGGACAACAGTATCATCGGTAATTTGCCCATCGTCACGGCGTACCAAACCTTTGATGTTCCTTGGGCTCCCGGAGCTGGTGACACTCTTCAGTTCATTCTATACTTTGGCCTGGCCATGTGTGCCTATCCTGGCTTTTTTGCTTTGTATCCCACAAGCGAGCGCATCGGCAAGATCAGAGCTTTGCATTGGTCGAACGGTGTTCGAGCTCTTCCTCTCTGGCTTGCATACACAGTGTATGACTTCGTTTTTGTCCTGATTGTCAGTGTCGTCACCATCATCATGTTTTCTTCGGTGTCCAGCGCGCTGTACAATCCCGGATACCTCTTCGTCGTCTTCTTCCTTTACGGGCTGGCAGCACTCCTGTGCAGCTATGTCATCTCATTGTTTGTCACAAGTCAGCTTGCAGCCTTCGCTTTCGCAGCCGGTATGCAATGCTCGATGTTTTTGATATATTTCGTGGCTTATATGTGTATCATCACATACGCACCGACTGCCAGCATCGACTCCTGGGTTACAATCGCGCACTTCACAGTTTCCATCGTCACCCCGTCCGGAAATCTATTGCGCTCGCTATTGCTCACCTTCAACGAGTTCTCGCTTCTCTGCAGAGGTCGGCATATCGCCTCCTATCCTGGTGATATCAAAGTCTATGGTGGGCCGATTCTTTACCTCATCGTGCAGAGCCTTCTTCTGCTTTTGTTCTTGGTGGCTTATGACAGCGGCTGGAGACCTGGATTCTTGAATAGAAAAGTCAACAAAACGAAAGATGCTGAAGAAAGCGAGTCGGTCGACTCCGAAGTGCATGATGAAGCTGTGCGCGTCGACTCGTGCAATGACGAGTTACGTGTTTCCCATGTCAGCAAAGTCTATGGAGAAAACCTGGCCGTGGATGACATCTCCTTTGGAGTACCGCGAGGACAAATCTTTGCTCTACTGGGACCAAACGGTGCAGGCAAATCTACCACTATTGGTCTCGTCAGGGGCGACACGCATCCCACAGGATCAGAGGGTGACATCTTCATTGAGGATGTTTCCATTGTCAAACATCGTGCCGCAGCTCGTGTCCACGAGGGCGTCTGTCCACAATTTGATGCCATGGACTCCATGACTGCAGAAGAGCACTTGTACTTTTATGCTCGGGCACGCGGTGTTTCCGACGTGAAGTTTAACGTACAGCGCGTCATGCAGGCCGTTGGTCTCACACCATTTCGAGGTCGCATGGCGTCTAAGCTGTCTGGTGGCAACAAGCGGAAACTGAGTCTGGGTATTGCGCTGATTGGAAACCCCACCGTCTTACTTGTTGACGAAGGCAGTTCGGGTATGGATGCTGCGGCGAAACGAATCATGTGGAGAACACTTAACGCAGTATCTGCAGGTCGTAGTCTTGTTCTAACCACCCACTCAATGGAAGAAGCTGATGCTTTGGCCGATAGAGTGGGCATCATGGCTCGCAGAATGCTTGCCCTGGGAACCGCAGATTCGCTGAGAAGCAAACACGGAGACGCGTACTATGTCCATCTGGTCCACAAGGATGCACCTCTGACGTGCGACGAGGACATTGGCGCTATCAAGGGATGGGTCAGAGACACTTTTCCTACAGCGGAGCTCGAAAATCGATCCTTCCATGGTCAGGTAAGGTTCAGCGTCCCCAACCATCACCACGCTCGCCGGCCCGGTGTAAAGAACAGTAACGAGGCAGGCATCGTCGACATAAGATCGGTGTCTTCCCTCAACGACAACGACACGATAAGAGACGAGGATATGACCAAGAAAGAAGCCATGACGAGAACGACACTTATTCCGACCCCAACGAACGACACCGCAAGCACAGACAAGAGACAAAACAGGACCAACAACAGTAACCCAACAATCAGCACTCTCTTCCAATCCCTCGAACAAGCAAAGACAAAGCTAGGAATGGAGTTCTACGCCGTCAGTCAAGCGACTCTCGACCAAGTCTTTCTGAGCATTGTCTCTAAGCATAATGTCCAAGAGGAGGAAAGTCAGGAAAGGGAGGAGAAGCATGGCGGCGCGAAAGGGTGGACCAAGTTCAAGAGGGGTTTCAGGAAGGCGTGGCACGACGCTTGATCGTCTCATCTGCATCATCTTCTGATCTACGAATCTCGGGCGATGTTCTCGGATCTAACGGCGAGCGCAAGACGAAGAGACCAAAGATAACGAACCCGTGACAAAGACATCCAGAGTCTTTTTTCATTTATTCTGACCGGCCTCTATAGGATATTGCGCATATTCATGTATATATTAGCGATTATTGGTCGAGGCAATTCTAGATTTCAACTCGGTCTTGCCATGTAAATACTTCAATTTGATCATCTATGTAAGCATATATCTATCTGAAAGCATCAATAAACGTATAGTCCTCCAGATGCAGAGCGAACGAGAAAGGTTGTATGCTGAGAGTCACAACGTATCATCTGCGCCAAAACGAAAAGCGATTAGGCGCAGAGAAAGCACAAGCTCCATGAAGGAAAGACGCCGAATAAGGAGAATAAGAAGATGGTTCAGTCCTCTCCGATCCATATCGGGTCCTGAACCTTGCCCTTCTCAGATCCGTCTTTCTTCACCGCGCTCTCCTCTTGCACATCGACCTCAAACCCCTTTTTCGTCAATGTCTCTTCACCCATTCCATTCACCTTCTCCTCGCTGTCAACATCGTGAACCACCGTGACATCCCCATCACGATGCTCATCCTCAGTCTTCTCATGATTCCCCTGAGTGCCAATGGTCAAAAACCAAACCAAAACAAGCGACACGCCCGCACACGCGGCCGCGAACCAAAACACAGCCGCATACGGCTGAGTGACCTTATCCTTCGCATAATATGACCCCAGGGACGGGTTCGCGAGCACGGCGTTGAACACCGCCGTGCCAATGCCGTAGCCCACACTCTGGCTCAATTTGCCGACCGTCTGTAATATCGACCCAGCGACAGACTGTTGCGCGCGCGGCATCGAGGACATGACGTACATGTTCGCGACGTTGAATTGCAGATCTGTGCCGATGATGGCGACGACGAGCCCGACGAAGCAGAAGGACCAGTATGTGTCTGTTTGGCGATTCAGGGCGAAGAGCACGAGGGACAGGGCGTAGGCACAGACTCCGCACATCATTAGAAGGCGGTTGCTGACGCGGTGCAGCATCATGGCTGCGAACCCGTTGACGATGATGCTAGTGATCGCCATGGGCAACAAGTGAACTGCGGTCGAGAGCGTTGACATTCCCCAGACAGACTGGAAGAACATAGCTAGGAAGATGGTGGTGACCGGAAAGGACATGGAGCCGAGGACGATGGTTCCCAAGATAAGAGATAGGTTTCGGTCTCTGAGGATAGACATGGGGATCAAGGGATAGGTGGTGTATGTCTCCCAGACGACAAACGCGATGATGGTTACCAGACCGAGGATCAGCAACACTAGGATATACGGAGTTCTCCATCCCTGAGGAGCATTGTCAGTAGACGACAGAGCGACGCAGAACATGCCGATGCCAAATATTGTCAGCAGGACGCCGACAGGATCGAATTGTTTAAGAGTTTCCCAGGTCAATTTCTGCTTGACAGCCGAGTCATTTGGGACAATGAAGAATGCGGTCAAGGTGACGGCAAAATAGATTATGGACAGCACGGTCAGACTGGCTCGAGGACCACCGATGTTGGCGGCGACACCGCTGAAGATGGTGCCAAACACAAACCCGATTGGATTTCCAGCACTCAAGCATGCAAAGGCATAATTCTTTCTCTTGCTGGGCTTCTCGTATATAGCGCCTAATGTGCCCAAAGCCGCAGGCACGGTGCAAGCTGTGGCGAGGCCCATGAAACCATTGAGCACATCGAGAGTGATGGCAGTCTTTGTCGCAGCGGAGCCGAGTGCGAATGAGGAGAAGCAGAACAGAGAGACGAGAAGCAGGAGTTTACGACCGCACACATCGGCGAGTTTTCCGAAAAATAGGAGAAAGGCACCGCCCGCGAGACTTGAATTCCAATCAGGTTGTTTCTCTACGAGAAAGAAGGAGCAAGAACATAAACATACGACGCGGCCGAACTCATCCAGACAATTTCAGCGGTGGTCATGCCGAGTCCCTTGCCTACAAAGGTCGATATCACAGTGACAGTGCCGGCCAGGAAAGACGCCATGGCTATGGACATGGTCACAACCAGCACAAAAAGTGCCTCCTGCACAGTGGACGTGAAACATGCTGGGCGAGCCTCGGGGTCGGGCAGTGAGGGCGCGGATTGTGTGACAGTGAGGGAGACACCCTTTTCATTGAGATGGTTGGTGGTCGACTCCATAGCAAAGTATATATGTACAAGCCACAGGACGATCGAAGATGGTCTAACAAATCGATGATTCCTAATGCCGATGCTGATGATTATGATGATGCGTCCGTGGATCAACAGAAAGGACTTCTGTGCGCGAAGGGGCGCGAACGATAAAACATCGAAGCGACCGCTCTGGCAGCAGGGGTGGCTGCGGTGAGGCCATTTTTCTCCCGCTATTGGGAAAAGAGTCGGCCGGATGCGATGGGGATTGTGTTTGGTTGTGGAAGGAATTCAGAGGAAGGATTCAAGACGAAGGGGGTCGGAGGCTTGGATAGGCGGAAAAACAGACAAGATGCCACCAAATTGGTTAGTGGACGTGACCAACCATACCTCAGAGGGTAAAGCGAGAAGTTTGTTGGAGTGGGGCGCTTAATTAATGAAATTGGAGATAAGAAGATGTGGAGTGAAACAGATGAGACCCCACAGGATCTGATGCATTGACAAGGACCGAGTCATTGAGGCTGAGTGCGTTCGCGGGATCTCCATCAAGATATAGATAACAAAGTGAGAGGTATTTATGTGAGTACTGCTAGATCTATAACTTGACGACTTTCCAAGCGTCGGAGCGTATTTGTGGGAATTGTGACAAGACACCAGCGAGGGGACCCTGGATTTCGCGTCCATCCTTCCACTGTTTGGGTCCAGCCCAGTAGTTGAGAAATCCTTCAGGCCCGGAAACAAATATGATGTTCTGACCTTGCGAAGGAGTTGTAGACGGATGGGGTGAATGATCCTGTTCCTGCCGAGACTGCCGCTGCAGCTGCAACTTTGACGCAACGTCTTTCGGTTTGACAAATGTTCCTTCCTCGTCAACGAAATAATGTACTGTGAGATTGTCGAGACTTGCAAGTTTTAGCGAGTCGAGTTGTCGAACCACGGCATTAGATGAGGCTGCAGAAGAAGCATCATCATTTTTCCGAAACCATGCAGTAAACATATTGCTGGATGTGTTGTTCGTGTCGCTCTTTCCTCCTGTGCAATCCTCTCTCTTCCGATTTGCCCACAAGACGGTCACGTGTGCGGGTGTCTGAGAGTGCTGCAGGGCATGCGCAATCTGCAAGGCAGGAGCGATTCCCGTGCCGCCAGCAAGAAAGACAACTCGCTCAACGTTTGGCGGCAACTCAAACTCGACAGCGGGACCTCTCAGTTCGAGAGTGCCTTGGTCAGGCGTGTTGTGGATATAGTTGGACATTTCTCCCTTGTGCTCTTTCCGAACGAGAAGACGTAGTTTATTATTTTGCAACGGAGCCTCAACGACAGGCGGTAGCGGCGTGTAAGACCTGGCAATTTGCAATTGCGGTTGTTTGATGTCGATACTCCAGACTCCTACTTTACTTGAGTTCCACATGTCGTTGATGGCATCTGTCGTCGCCGACTGCTGCTCCAGAGTGAAAGTGGAACATGTCGACGAGACCTTTTCTTTCTGTACCAGGCGAAATGGCGTGAATGTCGAATTGTTCAGTGAGGTCGACCTCGAGGAAGCGCCAGTAGAGTCGAAGTATGCTGTGTATGCGTACGCAGCGCCACCCAAGAGTAAGATGGGCAAGGCAATCCTCGTGAGATTCGACCCCTTGCGCTGTTGTTGATTTTGAGATTGTGATGATTGTGCTTGTGTCGTTGGTGGCTCTGCAGCTGGCTTTGCGAAAATAGGTTTTACGCCATCGCCGTTCATAGCATCACGGCTCGCATCTTGTAGCGTCCGCTCTTGTCGTCTCAGGGAGTGGTGAACAGTAAATGTTCGCCTTCCTCCTACAGAAGCGAAGGAAGCGACGATGACCCCTTCAAGTCTACTGCTCCCCGTCAGAGTCGAGAGCCGTCTACAATTCCATGGCGGAAACGACGAAGAAAAAGAAGAAGGCGAAAACAGTCGGTACGACTTGATCATAGGACTAGCTGTAGCGGCAGTAGTCTTGTTGATACAACGAGAGTGAGGAACAAGAGGTATCATGTGGAGGACTGCAAAGACTTGGGTATTATTGCTTGTTCGTTGCCTTTCTCTATGTCCTTTTTTCCTTCTCTTATAGGACCGATTCGATCAACTGTTCATCTGGGCAAGTGTTTTGGATTTCTGTGCATCACCTACAATATCTATTTGTTTTTGGTAAATGCCGTCATCAGTATACGGTTTCGTCTCAAGCTGTTTTTTCAGGGTCGAAGCGGAATAGCGCCGGAGTCGAGTTTTGGCCGCCTGCCGAGGCATCAGGGTCGATTAAGGCATCTAGGGTAGATACACCTGGCGGCTCTGCGAACCTTCGGTAGTTTCGCCTTGTTGACGCCGTTCGGGGCTCTTCTCATGTGGGGCAGATGCTGTCTACGGAGTACCAACTGTACTTGTATCTACCTTCCATTTTTTGGCATGGGTCAGCGGGGTACCAGTCGTGCGTTTGATAGCTGGTTTTGGCTGTACATTTGTGCTTCACGCGACAAAAGACGCAGCACAATTGTCTGCTTTCGTATGTTATGTGTGCGCTGTCGTCTTGAGATTGTCTCCTCCCTCCCACAAGTCCGAGGGCAGGCCGACTTTACGTTTCGTCTGTCTCTAGGAGAGCATCCAATGGTCACGATATCCGCCTCTCGAGGCGAGGGGTCCGTTCTTTCGAGTGTCGCATTCAGCCCTGGAATTCGAGGGGGACCCTGTCCTTCTGACCAGGTTGCTCCATGTTGAACTTTTCCCTTCTCATCGGCAAATACTCCTATTCGCTCTTATCTTTAGGAAAAGCAATTTATTTTCCGTGAAAGATACTGTCTGAGTGTCCGATTCTGTAGTTTACGTCGCTTTGTCTTGGAATAGTTATGCACTTTTGCGAGTTTCTCATGTCCAAGTTTCATCTTACCTCATATTTTTCTTTGTAACACATAACAAAACCTTCACGACTTGCAATATATATTTCCTCCCTTACTTTTCTATTTTAGTTCCTAAGGCGTTATCTACGTACAAGAGAATCCCAACACTCGTCAAACCATTACCGAATATCTCTCTTTTCCCATTTTCCGATTTTCTTGATGCGGACAAATTCAAACCCTCATGGGCGAAATCTCTCACACCAACCAACATAAACCTATGCTTGACCGGGCCAGATCTGGTTCGCTGTCGCTCTGACCAGCTCGAGTTTCTTACGCATATCCTCATGGGTAACAGCATTGCCCTCGGCATGACTGGCGAAGCCGCACTGCGGCGAGATGCAGATTTGATCAAGAGCCTCCTCGCGGCTTTGACCGCTTCCCTTGGCGATGAAGTCTGCCGCTTGGCCGATTCGATCTACAAGATCCTGTTGCTTCTCCAATTCGGGGAACTTCGACGTAACGACACCCAATACAACAGTCTTGTTTTTGGGAAGGTAGGTCAACGGCTCGAATCCACCTGCACGCGGAGTGTCGTACTCCAAATAGTAAGTGTCGACATTGAGATCCTACATCACATCTATCAGCACATAAATCCAACATATCTTGAGAAACGAAACATACCTGGAAGAGCTTTTTGGCGATGTTGTCATAAGCACCTTCAGAGAAGTGACGGCTACCAATGTAGTTGCCACGGCAAAGATGGATGCCGAGATGCATATCGTCAGGACGCTCGAAGCAGGCGTTGTAGAACTTGACATAACTGTCAAACATCTCGTCCGCGGTCTTGGTGTTGCCCTTGTCCGCAGCCCAGCCCTCGAGCATGGCCTCTGAGCAGAAGTCTGGAACGAATCTAGTTAGGCGATTGCCGGATATGCCTGTTCTTCGGAATGGAAACTCACAAGCAAGATTAGGATCGTCGACCTGGATGTTCCTGATGCCAGCGGCGTGCAGCAGCTTCAACTCCGCCTGGTAAGCCTTTGCCACATCTGCAAAGTACTCCTCGTCGTTCTTGTAAACATCACTTGGGTAAGCACGGCCGGCACGGTATCTGAAGTGGTACCAGCTAGGCGAGATCATTGTGATCTTGATGTTCTTCCATTCGCTCTCAGGGACAACCTTCTTCATGACTCCGACTTCACGTTGGTAACTGCTGTGTCCAGGATGGCTGATCTTGCCGACACACACGGTGACCGCGTTGGGCACCTCCTTGGCCTCCATGAAGCTTTTGACATCAGGAGCGTAGTCACGGAACATGGATGCGTCATAGCCCTTGAGCACACCCAATTGGAGCTCCTTCATGCCATTGAGTTCCTCGAAGAAGGTACCCCAGAACATGTGTCTTCGCTTGTTAGATATCTTCGTTTACAAGACGACGGGACTAATCCTACCTGGCGTATTCACCACTGCTCACAGCAGCGAAGCCGCAGTCCTTCTGCAACTTGACTACATCTGCGATGGCTTTGTCCTCGAGCGGCTCAAGATCAGCCTGAGAGGCCTTGCCTGCGGCCACCTCGTAGCGCTTCTCCACCAGACTTTGCGGACGAAGCAGAGAGCCGACATGCTCCGCTCTGAAAGGTGGACTTCTCTTCCCGGCAGCCATTGTTCTTTGCTGTACTTTCGGTAGTCACGTCTAAGGAGCGAGTATAGTTACGCAAGAGATACTGGGCAGTGGGGAATACCTTATAATAAAGTTTCTGTCATCCTCTAAACATAATAATGATTTTGCTGTTTGCCAGTGTTTGTGAGTGGGACTTTTTTTCTGTCCCACCCCCACTTGCCCCGCCCCGACTCGTGAACAATAATTGTACGGCGAGTATACTCATGCATTGCATCGAATTATATAGACGAAGTTGCCTCTGTGTATGTTCCGCTCTCTCGGCCTCGGAACATACTTCCTTTGCATTTGCGGCATGGTTGCATAAGGTAAGATACCTTAGTCTTTGACCGTGCAGCGAAACATGACCTCATGATTGGCGTTGTGTGCGGAGGTGTGCTTTGAAGTCCGAGTTAGAAGTCACCGACACATACGAATGATGAATGAGCGTTCTTGCGCGCGAATGCAGCGGTTGCACTCACGAATGCTATGAAGAGGCGTGAACATTGTATGACTTCTCCACCAATTGGATGAATGTCGTACGACCAAAAGGGTCAAACTCCAAGATATTCAGGTACATCCGTTGTGCGACCATTGACAATCACCATTTATCGAGCCTGTAGAGGACGATTATTCCTGTCATGTCACAAGGTGAGCGCATGTGCTGAGCTGCACGATCTGTCATATAGGCTACTTGAGTGGACACAGAGCAAGGCAATCTCACGTAAGACCAACTATATCCTGTGTCCTCAACATTGGAAAGACTCTATGCTGGTACGTTGGATGTGGTACATCTCCAGTGTCCCCACATTGAAACCCAGTCCACTTCCACCCACTCCACGCGCCTCGGCTCAAGGACCAATCCTTCCACTTCCAGACCAGACTTGGTCACCACATCTCGGAACGTCCTCGAGTCCTAGAACGAGCCCCAGTAGTGCTTATCATAATCCCCTGTCGGCTTCCACAGTGGTGCAGGTGTGTATACTGGAATGGGTTTGTCGGCTATTAAAGTCAATCACAATAACTCGAATGCTGGTAAATGCAACTCACTGCCATAACCAGTTGTCGGTACAGCCCAGGCTGGGTAAGTCGGCACGACCCAATTGGTTGGTGCGGTCGTGATTGTGTATTTACTCGTGTATGCTGTCGGAGTTGCGCCCTCTGCGAGCCCCTTGATCCCGTCACCTTTACCATAACTATCGTCGCCTTCCCCAAAGGTGTTGATGATCAGGTTCACTATCTTGGTTCCGTTCTCGGTCCATAACGTAAAATCTTCGACAGTGACGTTTCGGGCGAATGTCAGATCATTCGCTTGGAAATATAGAGGAGGCCTCCTCACACCATCGGCAACGGAACCTATGGATCTGTCAGCGTGATTGACTCAATCACGTATGGCTGAAATGCCAACCAGAGAAGTTCTTGAAAAACAAGTTACTCAGCGCTACTGCGCCGGTGTCTGGCACGAACGTATTCTGCCAATACTGGTTGATGTCAAGACCATACAAGCTGTTCTTCGAACGGAAATTCTCCCAGGTGATGTTGGTCACGTACCCCGAGCCGCCTGGGTACGTCTTGATGAACGCCACGTTGTTGCCGCCGACGATACTTATGTTTCTTGCGTGCTGCGAAGTTGATTTCAGCGTCAGCGGGCTCTCTCATGATTCACGGAGCATGACTTACAATGTTAGAGATCTCGGCGGAGACGTTCAGACTTCCTATGGATATTCCAGAGCCGGCCTGGTTGCAAACCAAGTTTTCCACCAATGCATGGTTTGATGGGCTTTTCACCGAGACACATTCGTCGCGATTGGTGACCTATCGAAAGTGTGAGTAAGTCACAATACGCCATGCACACGGATTCGTCGAAGGCTACCGCACCTCATTGTCATGAATCCAATAATTGGTACCAATTGCATCGATACCATCGTAACTGCCTAGGTTTGCTCCACGAATGGTTAAGTGGTAGACTTCGGCATTAATGCCAAAATCAAGCACGAAATGAAATTTCGGACTATCCACGAGGATAAGATCGTGGACGGCGACGTTGATCGGAGAGACCAGTCTCAAGGTTCGTGGACGATCGGTGCTACCCAAACGTCAATTGAGATATCCATCGCGTCGTTGCTCGACTCACTTGTTTGCATTGCGGTATAGATACCCCTGGCCCTGGATAGCACCAAGTCCGTTGCTTGAGAAGAACTCGAAGTCGACAGCTAGAGTCTTGCTATTAGTCGGGCATGGCCAATTACGATGGAGAAGAAGTGTACTTACCGTTGACAATAACCAGTATATCTAGAAGAAATTTCTTGTCACCTTCACCATTGATGGTGTCGTTGAGAATATCAACGCCTGCATAACCTTGGAGGATAAGCTCACGTTCGACCGTCCAGTTCCCGCCATAAGCTGCGGTGATCAAGCCATCGAGCTGGAAAGCCCATGTAGTGGCATTGCTGAGTACCACGCTTTGGTTGAGTAAGAAGTTTCCTTCCGGCACCAAGAGTCGAGATCCATTATTCTTCAAAACACAAATTTCAAATGCCGCATGTAGCGCTGCGGAGATATCCGTCGAGTTGTCCGCTACCGCGCCATAGTCGACGATGTTACACAGATGACTTTTGCTTGACAAAGGAGTTGTGGGTCCAACAGGTCCAACAAGCTGTGCTTCGGTCTGGTAGAGGCCTAGAACCGACAGGATGACTCCAACGATCGAAGTTCGCAACATATTGATCTAGCACGGTACCTCTTGAGCCTGGGGGGACCGTCATGTATCGGCGAATGCATCTCTTCTTATATGCGTACCTTCGGCAAGCAAGTGGTTGAGCACCCCTCAATGTTCTGTTGATCTTTATATTTGAAGGAGCATTCGCAATAGCACGTCACCATATATTGGAGGCACAAAATGATCCAAGGCGTAGCCTAATCAAGAATATACGACGACGCGGGTAGATTGGACAAAAGCATGATATATCGAGACCCGCACAACGACAACCGAGGGGTTAGTGCAAAAAATCACCAACGACAGCCTTGCCCGTCGTAGACTCGTGCTGAGCTCTATTGCTCAAAGGATACTTCGACGACCTGCTCTAGAAGCGAGATGTCTCCTCGAGATCTTGTGAATAGTTGGTGCATGTGTCATTCCTGCAGATGGATTGAAAGATCGGCACTCAGCCAGCAATTGGTAATCAAAGCACTCTGAAAATTACTGTTCCGTGTTCGTAGGATTCTTAAACTTGGAGAACACGACAAAGATGCTCTGTCGTGCCTCATATTGCAAGACTGTTCACAAGGACAGAAATCCTACTAATAAGAAACTACTATTTTGACGGTCTCCCAACCAGTCTGGCAGAATTTAAATATTCCTAACCATGGGTCTCCCTTGCTGCCAACAAGCCGCTACGCCTTGTCATTCAGAGCTTCTGCTCTTGTTTTCGACGCTGGATCAAAGTAAGGCTTCTCAGCTTGAGGCGCCACACGGAGTCCATGTCGAAGATGGGGAACTGTGAAGGATTCACATCAGCAATCGGATCTATCGCACGATCGATAATGGCACACGCAAAGAACTCACAGTAATCGAAGATACCAGTGTGAAAGGTCGTGCGGTTATCCCAGATGGCAACCGCATTCTTCGACCACTTCCAGCGCACTTGATACTCGTATGACTCGGCAATCGTTCTGTACAAGTCGTCCAGGATCGCGTCTCCGAGTCGTTTTTCTAGACCGACCAGCTCCTTGGTGAAGTTCTGATTCACGTAAAGTGTCTTCCAACCAGTCACTGGATGGGTTCTGACAACTGGATGCTAGAGATCATCAGCTACCATGTAGACCTTTGTAATTGCTTGTACTCA
Organism: Neodothiora populina; assembly: GCF_041146345.1. Lineage (NCBI taxonomy): Eukaryota > Fungi > Ascomycota > Dothideomycetes > Dothideales > Dothioraceae > Neodothiora > Neodothiora populina. The sequence continues at coordinate 82,735 of NW_027191405.1, read as the reverse complement.
CAATGGTCTCGATGGGGTCACGCCTCAAGCAGCCGTTTGTCCTGAGTGCTTTCTCAGCTTGCGCAAGACCGCTATGCTTGGCCTCGAGCGTCTCAAGGATTTCGCGAAGTTTTGGGGAAAGTGCTTCGTCTAGTCAGCACATGAAAGTAACACAATTTAGCCGAACCAAACGCACATTCGTACACTGCATATCCGCTCGCCCAGATAGTATCACCTCCAACCTCCGACCCATCAGGTCCGGCATTTGGCAAGGTATCCATACGAAGCATCGTGAGTCCAGGCGGCTGGATCTCATAGCTCACATCCGAATGCCAAATCTGATGTGACCTGCCATTGACTGCCGTCTCGTCCTTGTGGATCGGATGCACCCATGGTAGATCTGGTATGATACCCGCCATCTGATGAATGTGCAGCGGCCCATAATAAGCACCGAACTCAATCTGCTCGTGGACGTCGAGGTCCTGGTCACGCAGGAAGACAACGCCTCTCTCAGCCACTAATCGCCCCAACTCATTCTTCTGCGTATCCGTGAGATCTTTGATCTGGAGGCCGACTAGCTCCGTCCCAATGTCTGGCGTCAAGTGAATCACCTTACTCGCTGCATTCAGCAACGCCGATTTTGCAGGATCAGAAGCTGCCGCACGATCTGTAAAGGGTTGCTCGACCAGGTTCGGAAGCTTGAAAGGTGTATAATTTGGGTACTGCAGTCCAGCCTTTGGCACACTTTCGAGAGGCGACACTCCCCGAGGAGTCTCGTACTCGGGATGAGGAAGGCCCTTGGGCTTCTCGGGTAGCGCTACAGGTGACGAAGCAAGTATGGCCATCGTATTGATAGGTAAACAAGCCTTTCCCTTATGAACGCAGGTAACAAAGACGATACTCACGTATTATATAACGCTAGCTAGTCTAATCGCAAGAAGCGCTAATATAACTTATCAGATGACACAACATTCAGCAGTAGCACGCTTTCCCATAAATGAGATGCAACGAACAGATCAGCGCACAATCCCTCGTGTCGAAACGCAATAGTGGGACAGAATGGTGTCAGTACATCCATTAATCTGAGCCCGAAGATATGACTGGTGGGATAATTGCAAATAGTCTCCCAAAGGGTTGGGAAATCGATTTGCAGCCTGTCCACACCTGTCCGACCCCACCTGGGGCAGGCATCTGTGGGCAGATAAGTGGATCTGTGTCCATAGCCGATGCTATGTAGCGATGGATCCACTTCTCTGACAGGAGGATAAAAAGTGAGCAAGTCACATAGCCGCTTGTTCCATATGTAGCAAAAATCTTGGTGGTGTGACATTGGCGAAGTTTCTCATCAAGAAGGTAAAATATGCGCCGCGAGATTTGCTACTTTATACTCTACTCGTTCATGGAACTCGTCTGCATCTCTACGGCCCGTCTAGACCTATCTACCAATCACTGCCCGTATAATATCCATGCTCTGCCAGTTCACTTCCATACAATATCTCATAGCCCACAACACCGCAATTTAGCTTGCGAACAAGAAATCCAGTCTCTTGTTTCCTTGATCAGTAGTCTCCTCTAGGTAGTTTGCTTGCTCGCTCTTGCTCATCTCGTTCCACTTGGTCCGTTTCTGCTTGTTCCTCCACACGTAGTACAATTTTGCTAGAAAATATGCTACCATACAAGCGACATTCACCCCAATAAGTTGTCTGTTGCCCCTGTGATAGAGTGGCTTATCATCTGATCGATAGATATTCGACGACGCAATACCGGACAGCTGAATGGTGATATTGTAGAGCGCCGCGCCTACCGCTCTCGTGCGGATGGAGTTGCTAAGCCGGGAGCACCAGCCCACATGAGCGGCCTGCATCAGGGGCTGTCCGAGTAAGAAGAAGAGCACTGCGTATTGAGCCCAATGTGAAATCGAGCCGGCGGAAGTGTATTCGACGATAAGCAGAGGCAGGACCCAGAGCTGCACGAAGAAGCCAATGATGGAAATTTGTCGGAATTTGTCCGTGAGATAGGTTATCCATAGCATGTTCACTGCTGCGAACACGGTGATGGGAATTCCGAGAAGCGTCGTTTCGAAGGTGCTGAAGCCTAGAGCCTTGAGAGTGAGCGAAAGGTACCCTTTGGGTGGAGCCGCGGGAATCTCGAATAGTAGGCCAATGGCATAGACGGGCCAGAGATCATAGTCCTTGAGACTCTCCCATAGCATCTTGAGGGAGATCGCTTGTCGATTGTGCATATCACCCTTAGATGGGTCATCGCGGAGGACTCTATTGACCAGAATCTTTTCTTCTCTCTCTGTGAAGTAGCCGTTCTTGGCGAGAAATGTCTTGGTTTGAGTCGGACCAGGAACGAGAAAGAGAAAGCTCAGGCATCCGATCACAAACGTGATAAGAGCTTCGACTAAGAACATCCACTGCCATCCTGCTCGTCCTGTAACACCACGCATGTGAAGAACGCCGTAAGCTATGAATGAAGCAATGACACCCGATATCGAGTCCACAAACCAGAAGAATGCCAGTCGGATGCCCATTTCGTTCTTGGTGTAAAAGTACGAGAGATACAGCACAGTATCGGGAATGAAGCCTCCCATGAACAGGCCAAGCATGAATCGACAAGCAAAGAAGCCAGCGCGGTTGTGAATGAAGAACTGTCCACCAGATGCAAGGCTCCAGCAGATGATCTGTACTGGGATCCATCGATCGGGACCGAGCTTCTTGCCAATCATCTGCGATGGGATCTCAGAGATCAAGAACCCGATGCGATACATATTCTGTGCGTTGTTGTAATCGTTGGTACTGATGTTCAAGTCGTCCAGAAGGTTGTCTGCCGTGGCATTGCCAAGATTGCCTCGATCAAGGTTCAGTCCAAAGAACATGACGAGGATCCATAGGAAGATCTTGAAGTCGACCTTTCGACGAACTTGACGCTCTTCGCGGAATGTCCATCGTTCATTGATATCAAATCGATGGATGTTCTCGTGGTCAGCTCGAGGCATGTAGTACTTTGCCAACTCTGGATCATCAAAGACACTCCGCTTCGTCGCAATCTCATCTGGATCATAATGAGGGTTTGCTGATCTGGACCATGGCCAAAGAGTGTGAGATTCAGTAACCTCCGGTTCATCGACCAGCTCGAGTCCAAGGCCACTGTGTGAGTCCTTGCTAACGTCGTCGACACTGCTGATCGGAATCTGTTTCTGATCAACGACGTGCTTCTTGGCCGCATTGACCTCGATTGGCGAGCCCGACATGCTTAAATGACAATACCTAGAGGCGAGATCGTTATGGCCATCCTCGAATACATATCTAGTAAGTTTTTATCATACCTATACTGCTCGCTGTGCTTGCCACACACTGATCGTTCGCCATGTGCCTCACTGCTGGCGTCTTATTGCGTCTACTGACTGAGCGCGACATCCGCTCCTCGCGTTCGGAGGGTAGACACAGACAAGCTCAATGTCAAGATACGCGACACAGTATGAATCCTGTCACAAGCGGCATCGTGCCAGTAGGGTCAAGCTTATGTGAATCCGTGGGGCTGCGTATTCAGCATGGCTCGAGGCCTCGACGAGCATAATTAACCCACCAGTGAGAAGTCAGGTAATGTTGGATCTTGTTATCAAAAGCCCACTTCTAGGTCGTTGGGAATTGTTTAGGCATAATTGTTATTGATCCGCTGATGTCCATGGTTTGTCGACTGCCAGAAGTGGATGTTGTGTTTGGACTTTATGCGGATTGCAATCTATGTTAGTAGAGCGTGTAGAGCACCATAACAGCGTCGAATGACGTGACAACGAGACATCATTAATACAACGATGGCCAATGAACCTACCTGTACCGCGGCTCGTTAATGTATTATGATCTTCTGGAGCAATACAATGGCTGGAATATCTCATGTGTGTTATTTCGATCAAAGTCGTGCTGAGTTGCAGTTGTTGCGGATGAATTCAGATATTGAAAGGATTCGCCCGCGATTGCGTGATTGACATACAAGAAGATGCCATCACAGATCTCAGGAACCGAAAGAGCATCATTCGTGCACTATCGTCCATCCCATTCCTGTCAAAAATAATTATTCTGGGCAAAAGTATCACGACTATATATCATGACTCCGGACAAATGTTTCATGATCTCAAAGGTAGACCACACCGAGTCATGATCGAAGCTTTCTTCCACGTTGCCTGTCTTTGGGCTTACGTTTGTGTTGTCGAAACTTCATCCATCGGGTGAAGAAGGGTTTGGAACTGTGAATGATGTTCCAGAATCGACATGTCTAGTTCGAATCTGGCTATGATTCCCGGGGATATCATGTGCTCTCCTCCACATCTTCGACATGGTAATCGTCGGCGTCGCTCCAGTATGGGTCTTCCATGACTTCTGCCATTGTCAACCTTCGCTCAGGGTCAAGATTTGTCATACTTGAGATCACTCTCTTAGCCTCATGATCAAGATTGGGAAAGGTCTGTTCTTCCCAACGCTTAAAAGGATCATATAGCTTTTCCTCTTCGATTGATTGCCATAATCCCTTCAAGAGTGCACTGCCGCGTTCGTCATTCACTCGTCTGATAAGCGCATCTGGTACGGGTCCGAAAGCTGTGAGTAGTTTGAATAATATTACCGGCTCAGGTTCGACCTCTAGATTATCAACATCAGGATGGAGCCATTCTACGCCGGTGATTACAAAAAAACACTAAAAGCATGATTAGCTAATTTCGCGTAACAACAAGTAGACAATTATTACTTACGAGGAGCCCAAATGAGAACACTTCAGAGGACTTGTCGATACCTCTTCCTAGCTGTCCTTCAGGACTACGCCACATAACGTTCCCCATCATAGCGTTGAGGGGTCTGCCTTCTATTAGCTGCAGCGCACAATCTATATCGCTTAATGCTACTTTCTAAAGCCGGAAGATGTCTTTGTCATCGATAAAACAATCTAACATAACATTATCCGGTTTTACATCTTCACGGACAGTTAGCGGATGACTTTTCATCTACAGAAAAGTAGCAACTTTGTACCTAAGTGTATCCAATTCTTCGCATGCATGTCAGCTAGTGCTCGGCCGACTTCGTAAAGGATTTTCTTTCTTGCTGTAATAGATAAAGAAGCGTAATTATTTACTGATCCTAGTAGATTGGTGGTATAGTATCCGTAGATGAGAGTCTGTTGCTCTTTATCGTGATCCACATGTAGTCGAAGCCGGAGGTTGTCACCAAATGACTCCTTAATTGTTTGCAAGAGGTCGAAAATCGACGGAGACACAGGCTTTAAGACATATAGATCTTGCCCAGAACTGAATTGTTTCAAGATCTCTCAGCGACCTACTCGCAATATAACAGAACCAACAGCTTACGATGCTATGAAGATCTCGTGCTCTGGATCGTTCGGGTGAGCATACAGCAGTCTCTAGCATGTATAGATGCGGCCAGACACGCCGACGACGGTCGAGGACCGCCTTACAGCCTCCAAGATGCGAGTATGCTTGTGAATAGGATCGCGAGGGCATCGTCGTGCTAAGAAGTGTCGTGGTACTGCTGAAATGAGACACCTATGCAGTACAGCATCGCCCAGTGATATGACAGAGAATCAAAGATGACTGTATTCTGGAAGAGCATGAATGAGGAGTAACGCAAGATGAAAAGCCGTTTTGGCTGGCCCCACAGGATACAGGTGATAACGCATGCAGCTGTATTACAGAAACGTGAGTGATGTTCTACGATCGCGGCAGTCTGATAGCTCCGCTGGGTTTCATAAATGCGGCAGTATTAGGATGAGATCGAAATGGATCTGGTTGTACGGAAAGGCCCTTGGTTGCCAACGAATGCCAATGAATATACTGATGCACGAGGTCCTTGCTGTGCTTCGAGGACTCGTAGCTAGTGTTGCTATTGTCGAGAGCTCTCTTGAGCACGAGCAAAGACGCCTATCCCACTAGACTCGTATAGATAGTGCCTTGCCTGCACATATATGCTAATTGCAAAGGGAATGCTATGCGGCTCACACTGTGAACACGAAACCTGCGGATCAAGTGTCAGAAGTAAGGTAAGCTGGTCGAGACTCAGATCAAGGTTCCACTTACGTCCGTGCGTATGGATGTCGCCAACTCAAGCATCCGCGCCTGCCTACTCCGTGCTAGTGCTTACTGCGCGCTCCCACTTCTTTATATGCCCCCAGGCCGGGGATGCCATTTACTTCAATAGACTGATATCGCCAATGCATATTCGTCAAGGCTCACTCCTATGACTAACGACCTTGATCAACCCAATCAGCAGACCAACAACTTATCAATTTCGAGAGCTACTAGACTCAATATATGTTCAACTGGATGAAGATATACGCCTACTCCTGGACCAGTGCAAGAATGCCAGTTCTGTCCATCCAGTCGAGCAATACCTCCTTCAGACCCTGTCGGACCAACTCATCCGGGAAATAGTAGACCTCTCCAGTGGGCCATGCGAATGGGCCATGTTGGCTGGTCTCTGGGATGTTCCTCTCAATCTTCGCCTTGGTCTCGCACCAGTCTAGGATATACTTGGTCAACTCAGGCATCTCTGCTTCCGTCTTCTCCATCGCATTGGCTATGTGGTCCGCGCTATCTGGCAAAGCCTTGACTTTCGCCCACAACTTCGGGGCCTTGCCGACTCCAGCTTGTGAGAACTTTGACACCATGTTGTCGCGAATCTGAGGATGAATCATTTGTCTGGCCGTTCTTGCTGAGTAGTCTGTGAGTCTTTCACAGAGAGCCTCAACTTCACTGTGAGGGAACTTCTGCTCGAGCTTTTGCGCATCCACAATCTTGGCCTCCATGGCCTCGATCTCCTCGCGCATCTTCTTCAAGCGATACAGCGACCAATCATTGTAGAGCTCGGGGAGAGAATCATACGGGCGGACATTGCTGATGAAGCTGTTGTCCCAAGCACCGATGGCTTTGACTCTGTACGATGAGATGGTAGTTATCCGCTCAGCAGTTCCAAAGGCTCGAGCTGCAAGATGCTCCACCTGTCCGCCTTGTAGTACTACGGCCGTTCCCAGACTTGGTCCCTCAATCTTTCGAAACATTAGCAAAGGCTATTCGAAGACTGGTGCTCAGCTCGAAGACTTGCTTTTTGTGTAGATCCATCGCCGGTCTTGATGTAAGTGTATCCTCCGTGCATGTGAGTAGTATCACTCAACATGATAATGCATACGTACGGGTAGGAGTCGTAGCTGGTTGATACAAAATCAGCAAAGATCATGTTCAGATCAGGGCAACTGCTATTTACTGCCACGGGATGACTGAGTTGCTACCCAATGGGTCATAGTTCTTCTCCTCTTCCGTCAAGGGCGTCGCTTCTACGGAAGGCTCGACTCTCAATTGCTCCAGCAAGTCGGTTTGTCCAGTCACTTGGATGTTAGTGTGTCCCATTTCCATAGGCATTATCACGTCCAAAGGAACACGAAGAGCACTGGATACAATTCTGGTGGTCTCGGGATGAGACCAGAAATCAGCTACAAATCTAGAGCATTTGGAAACATTGCGCATGACCAAAGTTCCTTCGCCAACAAGTCTTGCACATTTCTTGATGACTTCTGGACTCATGGTGGAACGGCGGTACGCAATAACACCCTGTCGAGAAAGCAGGGGAAACGGCAGCGTTCCTGCCGTCGGTGTGCTGTCTTCATGCTGAACCAAGCCTAGGTCTGCAAGTGTGAAACTCTTATCGGGTTCTTTGTAACTCAGGTGGATCTACCTTGTTGTTAGAACCAGTGCAATGGTGATGGCAATTGATACTCGGTAGACTTACTTTGGGATCGAAGACATCCTCTTCCAGCAGCTGATCCTGAACAGAGTGAGGCATTATGGGAGATGTGATAAAATAACTTATCTACAGAATCATAAGTGAAATTGGCTGTGCAATCGTCAACTTGTGCAATTGATTATCAGAACTTTTTTCTGTTTGCTGCGACAGTGTCTGTATAGACCATAAATGGGCGACATGGTTCCTAGGGTTCCTCTGATAACTACGCGGAATCCCCGACGTGCTGTCGTGGAGCACACCCGTCACGCTGGCAGAGTGTAACAGGCGGTAGCACTGTGTTGCGCCAAACCATGACCAGAAGGAAAAGACACCCTAACTCGGACTCGTCCATGATAAGGGCCAAGGTTACTGTATATTACATGTCGAGTGTGGGTTTTCACTGCAAGAGGCAATCCACCAATGATAGCTATGGGCTGCAGAGGCCTAAAAAGGAGATATGTGGGGCTAAAGTCGCCAAGCTACAGTGCAGTATATTCATGGGGAGACCGACACACAAAATCTTATCGTCGAAGGCCTCCGTCGACAGCGGCTACTCCGACGGGTTATGCCAATGACTTCACTTTTCCCCAGCTTATCTTCTCCAGATACGTGGGTGACGTGGTGGGTCCCATGTATAGCATTAGCTTGATACACTATCTTTGCATCAAGATAACGTATTCTCGACTTCTGAATCTCCCATAGAAGAACCATCTACAGGACCGTACCTCGTTCTATGATCAGTAGCGATGTCGAGCCAAGAGACGGCTGGTAAGCTTTCCACTTTGACTTTTCACTGACTGGATGAATTGTTCTGGAAGCCGACAAGCTTTTCGCTGAGACGAACAAGCAATACGAAGAAACAGGGCAAGACTTGCGTGAGGTCTTGGAAGAAATGGAGAGTCGAGCAGGTATACACCAAATTGAGGAGTTGCGGGAATGGATATTTAAAACCTCGACATCTCAGCCAGATGAACACACGACAGCACAGGTGTAACAGACAAGTAGGTTCAAGTCTGTCGTGAGACCATGTGACGGGATCAACACCGAGGCGGCAAAAGGCTGATTAAGGCTTATCCGGACGCATGTCTATCGTGTGCAAAGCTGCGACATACTGCTTGTCGCTGATAGGGCAAGAAGTCGATTATCGTTCGCTTGGGTCTGGGTCTAGAACAACCAATATGGATTTGCCTGTTTTACCCATGTTTATCACTCAGTATATGTATTCATGGGAAGCCGTGCGTGATGTCACGCCTCCATTCTGAGTGTTTACCGGTTTGAGTTGCCTTGAGTCGAAAAACACGGCGTGTTATCCTCTGTTTCGTGATTGCTCTAATATATCCGAAGCGTTTCTATCTGCAGCAAGAGCCAATCAGTTTTGCACGCCTAAGCGTCGTCATTCTTGCTACATCTGATGCTCGTCGTCTGAATCAATCGGAGACTAACCCATCAGCCAAACATGGCCGATCCGAAGCACGAGGCTGTCTTCGGCCAGACCGGCATCGACAAGGAGCAATACGAGGTCAACGACTCTCCGAGCGGCGACCACGATGTCGGAGTCACCAGCGACCTGAAGCGTCACTTGAGCTCCCGCCAGATGCAGATGATAGCCATCGGTGGCTCGATCGGCACCGCGCTGTTCGTCAGTATCGGGTACGGTCTCATTGAGGGTGGGCCGGCGAGCTTGCTCATCGCCTTCACAATGTACAGCATCTTCCTCGGCTGTGTCAATAATTGCATGGCCGAGATGGCCGTGTTCATGCCCGTGAGTGGTGGATGGATCCGTATGGGTTCAAAATGGGTCGACGAGTCGTTTGGTTTCATGCTTGGCTGGAATTTCTTCCTCTACGAGGCTGTACTCATCCCTTGGGAGATCTCAGCGCTGAATCTAGTCCTTACGTTCTGGAGAGACGACATTCCGATCGCAGCTGTTTGTGCCGGGTGCATTGTCCTCTACGGGTGAGCCTTGGATCATGTGCTATATGTAAGATTCAAGGTACTGATACTGAATTCGACTGATCAATCTCTTCGCTGTCAAGTACTACGGTGAGAGTGAGTTTTGGCTTTCGACCGGAAAAGTCATCCTTATTGGCATTGTGTTTTGCTTCACCTTCATTACCAGTAAGTCTTGCCTTCAAGCAAATCGTGCCCTTAAGCCAGAAATGGCTACAAGGTAGCCACACCAGGACACTGTGTGCTGATATCGGCCTTCCAGTGGTCGGTGGCAATCCGAAACACGACGCGTATGGGTTTAGGTATTGGAACAAGCCCGGTGCATTCGCCGAATACGTGACAACCGGATCTTTGGGCAGATTCGAAGGACTCCTTGCTGCACTCTGGCAAGCTGCTTTCACCATTGTCGGACCCGAGTACATCTCGATGATGGCGGGAGAAGCCATCAACCCCCGCAAGACGCTCAAGAGCGCCTTCAAGACGACTTACTGGCGCTTCGGGATCTTCTTCATCGGCGGTGCTCTCTGCTGCGGTATCGTGATCCCTTACAATGATCCCAAGCTGAATGCCGTCCTCAACGGCGACTCGACCGGCTCCGGAACTGGTGCTGCTTCTCCTTTCGTTATCGCCATGCAGAACCTCGGCATCGGCGTCCTCCCTCACATCACCAATGCCCTCCTCGTCACGTCTATTTTCTCCGCTGGTAACTCGTATGTGTACTGCGCATCGCGTACTCTGTACTCTCTGTCTCTAGACGGCCACGCGCCCAAGTTCCTGCGCAAGTGCACAAAGAAGGGTGTGCCGATCTACTGCTTTTGCATCACCATGATCTTCCCTTTCCTCTCATTCCTGGCCATCGGCAGCGGCAGCGCCCAAGTCATCACCTGGCTAGCCAACTTGACCGAAGCCGCGCAGCTCATCGATTACATCGGCATGTGCGTCGTGTACCTATTCTTCTACCGCGCTCTCAAAGTCCAGGGCATGTCCCGGGACGACCTGCCCTACAAGGGCTGGTGGCAGCCGTGGTGCGCCATCTTCGCGCTCTGTGCCATGATCTTCACCGTCTGCATGTACGGCTACTCGACTTTCCTGCCGGGTTGGTGGGACGTCGGTACTTTCCTTTCCTACTACACCATGTGCTTCGTCAGCCCTGTGCTGTACATCGGATGGAAACTCATCAAGCGCTCGCCGGTCGTCAAGCCGCACGAGGCGGATTTGGTGTGGGAGCGTCCGCTCGTCGATGCCCATGAGGCGACTCTCGACGTCAATGATGTTGGCTTCTGGCAGGAGACGCTGCAGATGTTCGGCATCAAGAAACGCCAAACCGAGTCGGTCGAGTAGATTTGTTTCTTGGTTGTCGTGGTCGTTGTTTGTTTAGGATCATGATTCTGTCGCCGGGGCAGGATAGAAACCGCTCGCTAGCTAGCTAGCTGTACTAGAAAAGTTTTATCTTTTTATTATTTGAGATACCTTTTGTTGTTGATGCGAGGGGAAGGATCAGACAAGCGATTGTCTGACGGAGGAGTAGAAGATATGGATCTTATTAATATAGTCCGGACGGAGACGATAACGGTTCTGTCTGTTCTCTTGACTGTATAGATGAACGCAAAGTAGCTAGGAGCTGAATCTTTTCTCCCTCGCAAAAGACCGAAAAATTCAATCAGTCGGACGAAAGATCACAGATCCCATATATGACGAGGTCGATGCGTCAAATTATCCCCAAACATGAGCCCGGGTGCAACACAAAGTTAATCGGATCATGTTTCTTGTCACACCCTATAGAAGCAGTGGTCACAATACTGTACGATACTGATTTGACCACAACTGCAGTGTGGTCGGTCAGGATGAAATGATGAATTATATGAAGACGCGCACGACTGCCTTGTCTTGGTGCACACCCTGACGGTTTGCCTGCCCTGTCCAGTGACGAAGGAAGGAAGTCTTCGGAGAATTCTGGCAGAAATCCCGATGCTGTACCACTTGTAAACTTGTACCAAGATGATCGATCAGTTCTTGGCGCCGCATCACCGGATCCAGATCAGCACCTCACTACGTACGACCAGGCAGTATATCGCTTCCTCTCGTTTCACAGTAATGCGCAAGGTAAGGTACCTTGACAGCAGAAGGTAGGTTGAGGTGATGCTCACCTACTACCTAGCCAATCAGATCTCGACTTTCCGACTCATTCTGAGCAAGAGGGTCTTGGCGTCGGAAACAAGGCAGTGAGGCCGGAGTCTCAGTACCACATTACCGCAGTAGTAATGTCATTATCATCTACGTACATGTAGCGAACAGATTTGTGCTCTCCGGTCCCGCATTCGACTCATTCTGAGCGTGGTCTAATCATCTTGATCGTGGGTGATTCAGAGTCGACCATGTATGACGCCGAGGTGGTGGGCACAGCAATACTACACCGATCCCAATGGAGGAATAGCAGCAGAGGTGATGGAAGGTGATGGCGTATATAAGAAGTGTTGCAAGACAGCCTACGTAGTATATGGAACTCAAAGCATTCGCACAACAGTTATGGTCTACCGTCGAGGGATGGTTCGTGGCAGAAAATGCCGATGGCACAAGAGTGACATTGATAATAATGAGTGTGAGCCTCTCTTTCTCTCGCTGCCTAAACCTATGTTGCCGTGACGAGAACTATTTTGCCGAAGTGAATTATGTTAATACTAATGATCACACTGACCGACATCGCCTGTCGCACATGACATGTCTCGAATTACCATTTGTTGCATGGAGGATGTTACAGAATATGGGCTAACGGAACTCGAATTCATTGTGCAGCAGGACGGCGTATCATGTCCTTCAGTATCTGCGTCTCGCCTTGCAGTCTCGCCACTTGCATCCTTAGAGCGTCTCTCTCCTCACGCGTCGCCTTGAATTCCGCCTCCAACTCGGCCATCTTATCGACCCGAGCCTGACGGTATCGACGAGCGGCGAGGGTATTCGCCTTGCGTTTCTCCACACGAGACTTGGACTCGGATGTTTTTGACTCGGGTCTCTTTGTAGCCGGCGGCTTTCTGCTCAGGCCGGACTCGAGGGGAGCCAGAGTGGAAGCGGGAGTGATGGGGTCCGTGAGGGATCCGTCAAAGGCGTCGCTGTTGGAATCCACGACTTGGGAGGGGCCCGGAGCCCAGGGATTATGTTCATTGAGAGCTGGTGACAGGGCGGGATGATTGTGATTGTAAGAGTCGGCGCTGCTGGCGGTGGGAAGCGAGTGGTGAGGCTGAGCGGCATCGACGTAGCTCTGAAGGTTGCAATCAAAGGCGTCCAGGGGGTTGTATGAGTGTTGAGCATCTGATTCGAAGAGGACAGGGTCGCAGTAAGGAAGAAATGGGTCTTGACTATAGAGGTTTGCGTGTGGTGATGCGCTGCTGGGGCTGGAAGAAGGCGGTTGGGGTCTGGATTGCAGCTGCTGCGGATGAACAAGCGCTTGCGGCCATGACTGTATAGTGTATCGCGGGCCTAGACGACCCGGAGAGAATCGATTGATGTAACAAGAGGGTGGATTAGGTTGTGAAGTAGAAGGAAGAGAAGAGAAGGTGAGCTGCTGCTGCCTGGAATAATGATCCAATAAATAAATTACTCAAACACAAGCAAACACAGTCAAACCATGAGTCAAACGCAAGGGGTTCCGCGCGGGGTGCTGCCCTGCCTTAACCCCGAACTACTGCAAGGCTACCTTTGATTACCACCTTAAGGTACCTTACCATTTGGTCACCTATTATTGTCTGTCAGAGTCAAGCCTACCTTGCCTTGTTGATTGACTTGGTTTGACGAGTGTCGCAATGGAATTCAATCATCGTGGTTGTATGCAAGGCAGTCTGCACTCACGGCACGGTGCGAGAATGGCCGACTTCTGTATGCGGAAGGTGCATTAATTAGATCTGGCCACCTCTGTCAATGGCCCTTGGAAATAGACCGCTCCTTCCTGTCATCATCATCTTACAGCTGCTCTGATACATCACTCCCATTCGGCTGTCATGGATGAGCAAGATATACTGTCCAGATTCGACAACCTTGTCGAGTCCGGCAAGGTTCTGTACGACCGTCAGCAAAGAGACTTCGCTTACATTGATGGAGACCTCGAGGTCAGCACACGGCATGTCATAGAACATCGTGCAGATCTCACCACTCACGCTCCCAGTTCCACTTCCTCGTGACCTCCGCTCTTGCTAACAAAACAACCATCAAAACTCCACGCTCCCAGGCGGGTGATGAAAATATGGTCAAACCCAAGTTGCGACCCGGAAGCGACATCAGCACCGAAGGCTTCGAGGTCGGCAATATTGGTAGCGACCACTACGTAGCAGTAAACAAATTCTGCTATGCACGACCACATCTTATGCTTCTGACATCAGACGCGTACAAACGCCAGTACGAGCCTCTGTACAACAACGACCTCGAAGCAATGTGGACCCTGTTAAGCACATTTGATCGTGACTATCTCGCCTTCTTCAATTGCGCCAAGGACAGCGGATGCAGTCGTTTGCATAAGCACATGCAGCTTATACCAAAGCCTGCAAAGTCATTTGCCGCTTTCCTCGATGCCGATAACGCCAGGGAGCCTGATGTGCCATTCCAATGGTTCTATCACCGCTTCGATTCTGCACCGATCACCTCAATCTACTTATCAACAGTGTACAGCGATCTTGTAGAGCAGGCCACTCGAGCAAGCGAGTCTTTCCGTGTCTATACTGATATTACAAGCCCGGCCGCTGCGTGCCCGCACAACATGATTCTCTCCAAACGATGGATGATTGTGATATCGAGACGACAAGCCGCAATCAATAAGGAAGCCGGAGCCAACGCACTGGGCATGCTAGGAGTGATCGCCGTCGCCACAGACAATGAGGTTCAAAATTGGGTACGACTAGGACTGACAAATTCACTAAGCCAGCTTGGAGTACCGAGGTAGTCTGTGCAGCAGATAGAGATGTGTTCAAAGTTTCGCAATGGGGCCTTTTGTTGTCGTTATTGAGTACAGGGATGTAGGTGAAAGTGAGCGTTGCAATTCTCCAATGTGGGCTTACATACGGCGGGAAACCCTGGCCACATCCTTGGTCGTCAGATTCATACCGTGTTCGACCATGACACTCTCCATCACCATCCCGAAATTGTGCATCGAAACACTGTTCGATGCACTCAACTCCACTTCCTTACCAGCCCGTTCTATCATCTCACGTTCATAAGCGGCGATGGCTTTGCTTCGCTCCTGCAACAGCACTTCATCCTCAGTCCAAAATTTCTGGATGGCCTTGAACAGCTCCAGGGCGTCTCTCAGTGCGTGGTTCAGGCCTTGACCTCGCTGGAACGTCATTGGATGCGCCGCGTCTCCACCCACTGTTGTGCGGCCATCTCTGTTGTCCCACTGATGGCCACGAGGATCCCAATGACGTAGCTTGCTGTACCTCACCGGATGGTCGTCTGGCAACCATTCGAACACACTCTTCCACGGGTCGACGAAGTGTTTCGCCAACGATTTCTGATGCGCAACGTGTTCAGCATTGGTCCTGTGGTTGATGTGGTCCCTCGGTTCCTTCCACGACACATAGTTGAAGAATGTCCAATCCTCCGGTCTGTCTGGATCCTCTGCATCGTGCACACTCATCCAACTGAATGTCCCATTGGGATGGGCCGCAGATTGGTAGAGAGGATGATGCGGAGGAGCACGGAGGAAAAGTGCATGTTCACGAGTGTGTCGGGTGAAACACATTGTTGTAGCATAGTCGATTGGGACGACCTTTGCAACTTCCTCACCAACCAATGAGCTTCGAACCACCGAATGAGGGCCATCAGTGCCAATCACTAAATTCCCGGTATCTTCGACTCCATCCGCGAGACAAGCAGTGACCTCAGCCCCATCCAGCGAGTATCGGATGTCCACCAATTCTTTGCCCCAAGAAGTGTCGATATCGGTAGCGAGCAACGCGCGGAACTTGTCACGCCGGACTCGATAGATTTTAGATGAGTCAACTTCCTTGAGGAGATCCCCGGTAGCACCATTGCGTAGGATAAGCCGATCCGACTGCATCCCCCTCCATCTGGGATCCACCTGCGTAGTTTCCAATCTGGCGAAAACGTCTTCGGCCAACAGCTGTTGTAGGGCTGGAATGCCCCAATGAGCCCCCATACTCCAATTTCTTTCGATGTTCAATCCTGGATTCTTCGTACACGATATAAGGGATCCCAACCTGACATATTTTTAGCCTTTACCCCAGGGAACAAGCATTCACCGTACCTTTTTGAGACCCTGAGCAAGAGCCAGACCAGTAGCACCTGCAAGAAGGATCAACGACTGTCTCCACTTTGTTCTGAGTGTCTATATACCTGCTCCAACGATGATTATTTTGTCGGCCTGGCGGCTTGCAACACTGTCAGCCTTGTTGATTCCATGCTTTCTGTCCATGATGATCTGTCTGTGCTTGCGAGCTGGGATCAATTTATCCAGATATTGGAATTTTGCAGGACTTTATATTCCGGGGTCTCGAAGATCAAGAATCCGGGACAAATCCAAGTCATCTGGGGTGAGGCGCGAGACGATATTATATACATCGACCCACGTAGCTAACTCAGCCTCGTTATATTGATACACGAAACAACACACCACATCGGATCTTCTTGCATACAAATATTGCTGCACTGAGATATATTAGAAGCTTATCTGACGAATCACAGTCTTATCCGTTCATGCTTACTGGTTACACAACGTCAGCCAAAAATAAACGCAAGCTTTGGCCGCAAGCGACCTCGGCCATACAGCTTGATCTGCGTGCTATCCTTTGCATTGATGTCGCGAAGACCTGGGGGTTGTTGTTTCACCTTGCTCCTCTTCCTGCATCCAGAAATAATCTGACACCAACCCCACTGCCACAGTCCACAGCTACAATTGTGTTGTCTTGCATGTACATATGAGACGATCACACGGTAAGATCAAGTCTATCACTACTCTAGGTAATGATATATGGGCCCCGCTTGGAGATCCGTCCTCGTCGATCATGTCGCCGATAGTCACAACCTTTGTTGGAGTGTCTTACCGGTCCATGAGATCGATCTACACCTGCTAGCCTCCGGTACCTCTTCTGTAGATCCGAGGGAGTGACTCAATCTTTGAAGCGCGCCGACAACAATGCTGTATCCGTTCAGGATCTTGTTCTTCGGCGTGACATATCACGGTGTGTCTCATAGCTTACTAGTCGGCTTCGTACCACCCGCCAGCCTCACCACGGCCGATCCATTCGTCAAACAGACCTTGCCACCTTTGACCCTAGTTGTGAATCGCACCTCTCTCCATCCGTCTCCGTGCGTATTGTCAGACACGTCGTCCACCATGCCGCAGATCCAAACGTCCGTGATCAGGGTATCACCAGGACGGACCGGACTTGTGAACCTTGCTCGGAATGACTTCAGTGCCCGCGGATCACTCTTGCACAGCTTCTCGAGGATGCTGTGACAGACTGTGTTCCAGCTATACAGGCCGTGCATGATCGGTGTCGGCTGAACGATTGCGTTCGGACATTCTGTCGCGTGTAGTGGGTTACTTGCATGTCGTCAGTGTACATATCCTCGAGATCAAGGCTTTACAGTTATAGTAGTGCGAGCTTACAAGTCGCCGTTCAAGCGATAGAGTAAATGCGCAGTGGGGCCGATGTCGTGCGTAAGTGTTGCGAAAGGTCGTTCCTCTGGCGCTGGCTTCGGTATAGCCGTTGAAGGACCTTTGCACACGTCAGAAATAGCACAACAATACCCACATTTCTCCAAAAACCAAAGACTTACCATTCGGTCCACCCCAGCCTCCCTGCCCCATATAAAACGCAATCTCGGTCATCCTCGTGAATAACGTATCCTCAACCCCAGTCTCCACAATAAGATGCTCCGTCTCAATCACCGTAGCTTTAATCGCCTTGTCCCAAACGCCAATAACGGAGCTCCTGATCTCGAACGTCCGGCCCTGACTAGACACCGGCAAGGGTCTGATAATCTCAATCGCTCGCTCTCCATCAACCACTCTATCGCTATCTAGCGCAGGCAGATCAGGCAACGCAGGGATCGCCGGCGGCGGCGTCAGGAACCGCCCGAAATGGTCTTTAAAGTCCACAACGTCGGACGAGTCGTGCTTGAACGTCAGCATCAACGGATAGGCCGGAAATGCGGCGAAATCGGGATGCAGTTCCTGCCTTGGCTGTCAGAATCATGCATGCTCCATTGAACCGAATCGTGGATGCCGGCTTGTGTCGGACTCGATAGTTGACGCACGTAGAGATAATGCATTTCGGCTGCTGTGCAGCCTATGCTGTTTGCGAATAACAGAATGTCTCGCTTTAGCCATGCTGCTGGTTTGGGCTCGTATTGGTAGATTGTCTTCGACATGTTGTGTTTGAGATGCTGTTATTTGATTGCGCCAAGCCTTGAGCGAAGCTGGTGGTCGCCCGCTGTGGAGAGGTTGAAGATGGATGAAGAAAAGTTCTTGGAGGGTTTTACCTGATCTTCGAGGACGTGGACTGCCTACTTATATCTTGCACTGTCGTTGAGAGTACCCGGATAGCCGCTCATTGTGATCTTTTTGTCACTGCTGAAAAATGCACGTATCGCAGGGCATCAAAATTTGACTTGTTATGGGGCCGTTTCCGAGATTCGGTGGTATACAGACACAACCGACTTTTAGGATTCAGTATATACCGACAGAGGCTCATTGAACCGCACAACAAGAAAAATCATCTATAGTTTCGCCTTCGCGAACAACTCAATTCCAGTTCCTCCGACTCGTCTATCCCCATTATAATGCAGCGGGCAGATCTGGAAGAATCGCTCACGCGAGCACCTGACGAACGCAGATCGCTTGTGCGGCAGATCCACGAACTTCTGCACGCCGAAGCCGCACATGAGATCGTAGGAGATGACCGTTGTGTTTGTAAATTTGGGCTCGCCGACCGCGGCCATGGTCCGCGGCTCGTCGAGGAACATGTAGTGCATCAGACTCGACCACCAGATACTGACTCTGTGGGCGCCGCGGAAGCGGTCGTTTCCGACTAGACAGTGGCGGCCGCGATCGAAGTCGCCTGCGTCGCAGTAGACTCCGAAATGATCCTCCTATGATTCTGATCAGCTGCAAATTACTTCGGTATTGAATGTCTCCTGGAAAACACTAACCTTGGCCCAATAGATCTCGTAGTAGGCAAAGAAGTTGTCGTCGAATCTCGCGAGCACTGTCAAGGTGTGCGGGTCTTCGTGCAGTGTGCGAAGATAATGTCTGTGTTCCTCCAGCGTGCCTGTCTCGTTCCATCCTGCTGATACACGAGGATCGTTCTGCCACGTGTGGAAGAGATTGAGATGCTCCGGATTATGGTAGTCCAACGCAATCACGTTGAAGTTCTCGCCAAGGTGCGGGATGTATCTAGAGTATATGACTTCTCCAGGCGTAGGCTTTTGGGGTCTACGAGGGTGAAAGGCATGGATGTTTGCCTTTGGAAATCTAGTGCTCAACGTGTAGTCTGTCGGTAGCACGGGATATGCGGCGAGCGGTCTCTTCGTGGTCTTCACAGTTGTTGTATCTGGTGCCCACGCTGGCCTTGCGCCGAACGGAGACCCGGCTCCTTGCCAGAATGTGCTACGTATGACTACTAGCTCTTTGCTCCCCTCATCTGAGGAGTCTGCCGCCACAGGATGCTGGATCGCGAGGCCTACAGTCTTTAATTCTTCTGCAAGATCCTCGCTCTTTGCATCCTGCATGACAAGACGATAATATTCATTATCTGGCCTCAGAGTGAAAGTGGCATATATAAGCAACCACAAATGGCCGAGATTCACATTTTCCCTGTCCCATCTGATGACCGCTGCCGGACTCCTTCGAATGCGCGCCCAAAAGGTGTTGTTTGCCAGTGGTGGCGCGCTGTCGTTGTCTTCTGGATCTTGTGGAAGCGTAAACTCTATGTCACCATGTAAGGGTGCAGATAACGGCCTCCCTTGCGAGGGCGTGTCTGCCGCAGAGTGAGATATCCTCAGCCACGAGTATTGGTCGGTGGCTTTCGCTTTTGTGGACGGCTCGACACGATAACTTGTGAGATATGGATGCGGAAGGCACAACGTCGATGGCACCGTCGGGCTGAACATCTTGAAATGTGATGGGAGGAAAGACCAAAGCAAAATCACAATGAATAAAAATGAATCACAAGATTGAAAGCTTTACCTATGAATTACCTTTCATTTCATGTGATTGATCGACGTAGCCCAATACTTCCTACCGGCAGCGCTCTCCAGTCGGTGCAATGATGATGCGGCATGATACACCCGGTTACCGATACGATGTTTGATGGACTATCAATGTGCAATACCGAGTCACACAAATGTCAGAGCTGTCTGCTACCGCTAATGTTCCGAACATCACGTTGCTTGTCGGTTCACTGCTTGACGTAAGCTCGGCAAGAGTATTGTTGCGATGATGCCATCGAGGATCTCCGCTCTACAATACTTTGCCTAATAGGTATAGCAGATACTGTATCGACAGGGACCGCGGTGGTCTTTGCGATTAGCTGCACATTGCTGCTGCCTTTATTGTTGAAGATCTTCGTTGTACTGTGCTCTGCCTAAGTGGGGCACGTGGATTACATAACGACATCGCTTAGCGCAATGTGTTGGCGCTTTGACTGATGAAAAATAATCAGACGAACTGATAATCGCGTTTGCCGTCTTGGCCGATGCAATACGCTAAAGTATAGCACCACACCGCATCGGCGGATTGTTTAGAACCCGCAGGTGTTTCTCGTCAAACACCGCTGCAATGCAACGTCTAGCGAAGAGATCGGCCATCATTGGGTACAGGCTGGCATCAAACTCTGCGGGCGAATGATGGTCATAACAGAATGGGCCGATTTTGCAATTCGCTCCGATGCCGCTATCCTTTTCTTGGAACTTCAGGTTCTGCTTCTTAGACAACGGTATGTCGAGGAGGATTGATCTGCTCAAGTCCACGAAGTGCGATTGAGGCCACTGTTTGCGGCCTTTGATTCACCGTACTTCTTGAACATGGCAGAGAAGCAAGAAGATGCCCCTAAGGTGGGCAGACTGCACGAGTCCTGGAGAAAGGCAACTGCGTATTTCCGGCTACTGTTGAGTCCTGGATACACTTTCGTCGACGTGATATTGCTCTGTGGAGGTGTCATCGGTGGCATTGCAACCGGAATACCCTTTCCTTTGCTCGGTATCCTCTTTGGTGAACTTATCAACAACTTGAACAGCACCGGCTGCAACGATACTGTAGCCGATCACTCGACATTAGAGCACCAGGTCCGGACAAAAGTTCTGCAAGTCATCTATGTCACCATCGCCAATTGGTGCTTCATCTACATCCACAGTTGTTGCTGGAGTCTTCTTGGAGAGCGACTTGTCCGACGTCTTCGTGAGAAATACCTTCGAAGTCTCTTACGCCAGGAGCTCTCATTCTTCGACACTTTGCCAGCCGGCGATGTCTCGTCTCGCTTGTCCACGGATCTCGAGGCTATCCAGACCGGTACCTCAGAGAAGGTCGGTATCTGTATCGGAAGTGTGTCTTACTTCGTCGCGTCCTACGTGGTGGCATTCATCAAGGATGCTAAGCTGGCCGGCATGCTTGTTTCTCTGGTTCCCGCGTACTTTCTCATGACATTCATTGGTTCTCACTTCATCAAAAAGTACAGTGGACGCGTTTCAGATAACATTGCACTTGCCACGTCCATTGCATCTGAGAGTCTTTCGAAGATCCAACTTGTTCAAGCATTCGGCGCAGGTGCCCGACTAGAGGCCAAGTTTGCCGAATATCTCGACGTTGCCAGGAAAGAAGCCTTCAAGAAGGCGATCACCGCTGCGGTTCAGCTCGGTCTGTTGTACTTCATTGCGTATTCTACCAACGCCCTAGCATATTGGCAGGGCAGTAGGGACATTGCTGCTGGTGTGGCTAGTGGCACTGGTGCTTCAAAGGTCGGTGCAGTCTACACAGTCATCTTCCTGCTTATCGATGGTATGTATCGTCCGTTTCTTTTCATTGTGGAACTATACTGACAACAAGATAAGCTTCCTTTATTCTCAGTCAAGTAGCCCCCTTCTTGCAGATCTTCGGCTCTGCCGCGTCTGCCGCCGAGAAATTGAATGGCGCTATCAACCGCAACTCGTTGATTGATGGTACCTCCACTACAGTGGGCAAGCCCATCGAGTCTGTTGGAGGTCAAATCGACTTCGAGAATGTTTCATTCGCCTACCCCGGCCGTCCAGATACCACTGTCCTCAAAGGTATCTCCTTGAGCATACCAGCAAACAAACATACTGCCATTGTCGGACAATCTGGAAGTGGCAAGTCTACAGTTGCTGCTCTCACTGGCAGATTGTATGACCCAGCAGAAGGACAGATCCGACTCGATGGAGTTGACGTGCGCGAACTCAATGTCAGACAGCTTAGAGGTTGCATTGGCACCGTGCAGCAGGACCCCTCGCTGCTGGATCGATCAATTCTCGAGAACATTGCCCACGGCCTGATTAACTCTCGCAAGGCTTCAGAGGATGAGGTCTTGAAGATCATGGATGGTTCTCTCGCTCGACTCGTCAAGAACGTCCAGGATGGTCAGAACATTCACGACGCTCTCAATTCCGCTGATGATGTGATCAAAAGCCTTGTTGATCAAGTCAAAGAAGCTGCTAGGCTTGCCGACGCCCTTGAGTTCATCAGTCGTCTGGAACATGGTCTAGCAACCTCCGTAGGTGCTGCTGGAAGTCAGCTCAGTGGTGGCCAAAAGCAAAGAATCGCTCTAGCACGTGCCATGGTCCGTGAACCAAGAATTCTTCTCCTCGACGAAGCAACATCATCGCTTGACTCTCGCAGTGAACGTCTTATCCAAGGGGCACTCGAGCGAGCGACTCTTGGACGCACTACTATTTCTATTGTTCATCGTTTATCTACGATCAAGAACGCCGACAACATCATCGTCATGCGCAGTGGCAAGATCATTGAACAAGGCTCTCACCAAGAATTGACTGCTCAAGACGGTGTCTACGCGAGTATGGTTAGACTTCAGACCGTTAGTAATCCAGCATCTGGCGAGTCCATCAGCGACACGGAAATCACCCAAGTCGACGAAGCAATGTCGGTTGTTGAGGAAGAATTTAACCAGCCTTCCGAGAAGATTGAATCCCGAAGCCTTGCTCAGGAAATGGATCCCAATGACAAGGACGAAAAGGCCCTGTCAGCTCCTGCACCGGCAGACTCATCAGCAGGTTCAAAGCGTGGCGTGTGGTCAACCATCACAGGAATTGTGTCTCAGACGAGATCACAGGCTGTCTATCTTCTCATTGCTCTCACGTCTAGCGCCATTGTCGGTGGTTCGTATTCTGGCGAGGCTGTAATTTTCGGTCACACTATCAGCAGCTTCTCGACCTGTAATACCGCCGAATCTATTCGACATGACGGAGCATTCTTTGGTTTGATGTTCTTCATCCTAGCCGCTATCGAGTTCTTCGCCAACGTGTCCAGCGGATCCCTCTTCGGGCTTGTATCGGAGAACACTCTGTATAAGATCCGTGTCAAATCCCTTCGCACTTTACTTGGTCAAGACCTACAATGGCACGAATCCGAGGGTAGAACGCCTGCTACGCTGCTATCTTTCATCACAAGTGATGCCAATGCCTTGGCTGGTTTGACCGGCACAATTCTGGGGACCTTGTTCTCTATCATCGTCAACACTATTGCTGGTATCATTTTGTCCCACATCATCGCGTGGAGGATAGCTGTTGTGTTACTTGCTACACTGCCCGTTTTGATCGGTGCCGGTATGATGCGTCTACGGGTGTTTGCGAAATTCCACGCGAAGCATCAGAAAGCCTTTGCAAAAGCTACAGGGGTAGCTGTTGAAGCAGTCAATTCTATCAGAACTATCTCGATTTTCTCTCTGGAGAATGAGGCAGTTGCGGTTTACCATCGCGAACTCAAGCCGCCATACGACGAGACGCGAAAGGCTATCCTATGGAGCAACGTCTGGCTCGCCTCTGCTTACAGTGTTAGCAACCTGGTATATGCTCTCGCATACTGGTGGGGTTCTCAGAACATCATCGAAGGCAGATACAGTCAGACTCAATTTTTCATCGTTTTGCCCGCGCTGCTGTTCAGCGCTCAAACTTGCGGGCAGCTCTTTGCTTTGGCCCCGGACTTCTCAAAGTCTAGGGTCTCTGCTGCTAGAATTCTGGATCTACTAGCGATCGGCAAGACGGAGCGGTCTAACATGCCCCCTGACATGCGTCTAGACAGCTCGTCGAGCTCAGGCTTCGACGAGAAGGACTTGGAGTCTTCTATGGGCGAGAAGGCAATCGCCAAAGCTGCCCCTGACACAGGTGCTAGGATCACTTTCCGCGATGTGCGCTTCTCATATCCAGCCCGGCCTAATATGCAAGTTCTCAAGGGATTGACGATGGACATCAAGCCCGGTCAATTCTGCGCTCTTGTGGGTCCTAGTGGAGCAGGCAAATCGACGATCATCGCCCTGTTGGAAAGATTCTATCGACCAACTTCCGGCAGGGTCGAGCTTGACAACCGAGACGTTGGCAAGTTCTGCGACTCGAGCTTCCGAGACTCTATCTCCCTGGTTCCCCAGGAGAGTGTGATGTTCGAGGGAACTCTTCGCTTCAACCTGTCTCTCGGCGCTCGCCCTGGCCACGATGTCACTGATGCCGAAATCGAGAACGCATGTCGTATGGCCAACATACATGACACTATTGCTGCACTCCCAGATGGCTATGACACTCGATGTGGTCCTAATGGTTCACAATTCTCTGGTGGTCAGAAGCAACGCCTTTCGATTGCCAGAGCCTTGCTCAGGAAGCCACGCTTGCTACTATTAGATGAGAGTACAAGTGCCCTTGATTCGGAAAGTGAGAAGATGGTGCAAGATGCACTCGAGAATGTCAGGAAGGGAATCACAGTGATTGCAATTGCACACAGATTGCACACGATCGAGAAAGCAGATTGCATCTTCGTGATTGAAGATGGCAACTGCACTGCAAGGGGCACGCACAAGGAGTTGCTGTCCAAGAGCGAGACTTATCGCACAAATGCATTGCACCAAGTGCTGGGAGATTAGATTAGATTAGATGAGATGATTAGCATAACGTATAGCTACCTGGGTATAATATTAAATCAGAGCAGCATTACCAGCTGTCGAAGCGCTTCTCTCAACTGCTACCAGAAATCGTTTCACGACTGGGGACCCCGGACGTTGCCGGCAGCGGCTTGGTGCGGTAGCGCACAATCCCTCTCCTTCCTGATCCATCGCCTCGGTCTACCCTCAGTGTGTTCTTCAGGCACATACAGTATGGTGTTAGCGTAACGTGGGAGATTAAGGCGCCGAGGAAGAATTTTCCAGCTATACTACTAGCAGCGTGAGACACCACAGCAGCAGCTCGGTAGGCGTGGTGTTGCGACCTTGGCGATACCCACTTTAGGCTCGATGGCGTGCAGCAAAGCAGCCAGAGTACGTGCGCGTAGCACTGGGACTATTGAAGATGAGTTATCTGATCCACTGATAAGTTTTTCATCCTGCACATTGACGGGTCAAGTGTGTGGGCAGAACCATGGATGTAACGTCTAATATGGAAGAGCTCGCGTCGAAGCGCCGCGCTAGAGCCAACGCGAGCCCCACCATGTTTCGCCTAGCTGAACCTTCGCAGAAATGACCCGCTGATTCTAATTATCAGATTGATAAGTCTAATTCGACCTGTGCAGGTCTCCTCGTGCTGATCTCAAGACGGTCTGATGGACGGCGCCATGAACTAGTTGTTTTGGCCCCACACATGGAAAGTGTTGCCGGAAGATGCTGCATGCTACGAAGGTTTGCGTCTACTTGTATGCGGCGGAGGAGCACAGAACTTTTCGAAGCCGAGATCTCTCCGCTGCTCTATGTGCCCTATTACTGTATGTGCTGCAGACACAAAGCTACGATCTTCACCGTAAACATGCATGGCTGATGTCGTGGTAGCAAGAGGGAAAAAAACCTTGTCTCCCCAACCCAACGGTGCTTGCATCCATGAAGCATTGCTTGCCGATGACGGGACCGACCGCGATCCGATGGTCTAGGCTGGATCACTGACTGGGTACATTGGCAGCACTACACTATCGTATCATGTGTTTGTCGCGTGGTTGCCATCTTGCACACGGGCGATCCAAGCTCGTCATATACCTTCAGTGCTAGCAGGGACCCTTTCTTTCACTCTTTCAGGGAATCCACAAGGTGATTGTTCGGATACTGCATCAATAGTATACTTGCAGAATAGTCATCATGGCAGCCACAGTGACAACTTCTGAAAGGCGCAGTATGGAGACATCGAGCCGACAGGCTGCAAGGCCCAGAGGAAGATCTGCTGATCCCGAACAATCTATAGACCTTCTGGGTGTTGGTTTTGGTTTGTCTTCTCTTGCGGTAGCCGCAGCTCTGGCAGATCGCAATTCGGGGAGGAGTGTCAAGTTTCTCGAGCGTCAAGATGCCTTCACATGGGCACCGGCAAAGTCTCTACCAGACAACAAGGTAGCGACACCTTTCCTTCGGGATCTGATCACCACACAAAACCCGCGATCAAAGTTCACCTTTGTCAACTACTTGCAGACGACAGGCCAGCTTGTGGCCTTCACTAATGCGTCCAGTCTACATCCCTCAAAGCTGCTCATGAGTCACTATCTGGTATGGGTAACGGAACACATAGAGAGATTAGGCTGGGTGAACTATGGCGCCGAGGTTCTGAGGATTGATCCCATCAGGAAGTCGGCAGATTCGCAGGTGGAAAGCTTCTCGGTTCTCTACAGAGATACTGCGCGGGGTGATTTGATCACTCTGAACTCCAAGAGACTTGTGGTCGCAACAGGTCTAGCGCCTCATATCCCCAAAGCTCTCGCGACTCCGGAGCTGTCCAGATATGTCGTTCACTCTGACTCATCTAATGAGCTTTTTGCTCAACATAACGGCCGCCTACCAGACGTAGCCGTAGTTGGAGCTTCTCAAGAGGGCGCCGAGATCTTTGAAGAGTTGCAATTGCATTATGGTGGCCACCGATCAACCTTCTTCATCGAAGATTCTTCACTCCGACCAGTCGACCAGACAGCATTGTAAGTCATTAACGACGGTAGTGATCCTGGAATATGTCACTAACATGGTTCCAGCTCTCGTACGTTGGTTGATGTTCCTCCCTCGGATTTTGCGTTCTTCCCTCCTGAGCTTCGCAAGAAGATTATATTCGCGAAGGAGGGGTATAACGCCAGTCCTGTATCGCTTGAGCTTCTCGAGCGCCTATATGACATGGACTATGCTCAGAAGATCCGTGAAAATGATCCCAGTAAGTGGAGATTTGGTATCGAGCCCTTGGCAAAAGTCATTGGCGCAGAGATACTACCAAGCTCTACTCAACCTCATGTCCGTTTGCTGTTGAAATCTCCACGGACTGGCGCCGTCAGGAAGTCTGAGCGATCATTCGACAAGGTTGTTGTAGCTACGGGTTACCGCAAGCAGGGCGAGTCTTTGCTATCTTCCCTTTCTGCTTTGATGGAGCAAGGCGCCGTCAGTGTGGATCGTGACTATCAAGTCAATATCAAGAAGGGCGTCTTGCACAACGGATGCGGTATTTGGTCCCTGATCTCCTTTGGGGATCACATGGTACGTTCACTACCCGAAACGAAGAATTCATTTTGATGCACCTCGAACTGACATTCAATCACAGTCTCGTGACGAGGAGTTCTTGCATGTAGCCGAACAGGCACATAGAGTGATTGCATCCTCGGATCGTCTTCTCAACAAGGAGCAGAATCAGCAAGGATCGCAAGTAAGCAATCAATCAATGTTGTAGATATCTCCTGTTGGAGGGTCTGTTAGGTTTCATGTAATCAAAACTACTGTGACTTGGAAGCAAAAGTCGGCGCAGAATGAACATGGAAGACTCTTGATGAACAGATACAGTCCACTTACCTGATATACATTGTCTTACGTGATATATCACTATTCATTTCTACAGCACATGCAGATTACACGTGTGATTTATTAGTCCAAACGGAATTCCTCGAAAACGTGCGGACCATGCTCAATGGTGAGCCACATGTACTTGTAAGTCAGCGGACCAAAGGTGCACGGAATTCGGCGATAAGCGCTGATAAGCCCTTCCGAGGGATTATTCGTATGTGACTTCTGACTACGCATCAAGACACACGATCTGGTATAGACAGAAGACTTTGTCAGAGGTGATCGAAAGTCAAGGTCATCTCGTTATAGATTGTCGATCTAGTTTCTGTAGGATATATTAGGTATCTACAACTTCGCTCTTGCCTTACTGAGCAAGAGCGACTCGCCAAGCTTTCTGAACTCAAACTTCTTGATCTTCCCACTTCCTGTGATGGGAATGTCCTCAGGAACGCCGTCTTCCCCGAGCCAGAAGATATGTGAAGGGGCTTTGTGTCTCCCGAGTGTTTCTCTGGTCCATGCCCGCACAGAGTCATCACTCGGTCGAGCTCGATCTGACGGTCGTTGTAGGAATGCTGCCACAACTTCGCCGTATTTCGAGTGTGACAGTCCAACGACAACGGCCCTTTCGATTGAGTCATGTTTCACCAGCCTCTCTTCGATCTCAAGAGGGTATATGTTCTCTCCGCCGCGGATGATGATGTCCTTGAAACGGCCAGTGATGCTGCAGTAGCCTTGCTCGTCGAAGACAGCCTCATCACCTGTGTGCAGCCACAAGACGCCTTGGTCGTCCCGGATCATACACTCAGCGGTCTTCTCCGGGTTCTTGAAGTATCCCTTTTGCAACTGGTAACCAGCGATACAGAGTTCACCCTTTGTACCTACAGGTACGATACGTCCGTTCCTGTCAACAATCTTTCCATGCGCGTGTGGTAGTAATGTTCCGACTGTTGTCAGTCTTCGATCGATGGTGTCATAAGTGAACGCGTTGAAGCAGGTAGGCGAGGCTTCCGTGAGACCTGTATTATCAATTAAATCAGTATTCGCAGACACTCGATGCATGAACACGAGTAACCTACCGTAGCTACTCGTGAATTCGGTCATGCCAAACTCATTCACCAACAGCTCCATAAGATAGCGAGGCACTGGTGCTCCTGCAATGATACCTGTTCTCAGTCTACTGCAATCAAAATTCGCCGGGAGAGGCGTGCTAAAGATTGTGTCAAACATAGCAGGAACACCATGCAACGCAGTACACTTCTCGTCCGAGATTGCTTGAAGCACGGCAGACGCATCAAAGATATCTGATGGATATACAATCTTGCCGCCGTGTGTCATAATTGCCAAGAACCCTAGCACCAGCCCAAAGCAGTGGAAAAGAGGCGGAGGGCAACAAAGGACATCCTCGGGGCCCAATGCCATACGGTCGCCAATAAAGCGAGAGTTGTTAAGCAGACCGTGATGTGTGAGCATGGCTGCTTTTGGATTTCCAGTGCTTCCACTAGTGAACTGCAGATTGCAAACGTCATATGGATTGAGATCACGCTGGATGTCTTCGACAGGCTTTGCAGAAAGCTGCTGGGCAGTGCTGATTACTTCCTCATATGTGGTCATGTTACCATGACTTCCACGTAGTAGTACGATCTGCTGGAGCGATGGCAGATCTTTGTGGTTCGTGCTGAACCCTTCGAGCATTTCGCTATTGTCAAGTCGGCCGATTTGTGGAGTTGCGAATAGTATCTTTGATCCCGAGTACTGCAGGCCGTATGTAGCCTCCGCCGCAGTGTATGTGTTGTTTAGAATTACTAGGACGGCTCCCAGGCGCATGCAGGCAAAGAATACCGCCATATATTCGGCACAGTTTCCTGCCAATATCGCGGCGCGATCTCCTGGACGGATACCTGCAGAATACAGGTGGCGGGCCAGAAGACAGCTCTGCCCCTGTATGTCATTATAGGTCCATCTTGTATCCGTCCAGGGTATGATCATACACTCCTTGTCGCCATAGAACTTGCATTGCAGATCCAAGAAAGTCGCAAGTGTCAAAGTCGTCAATGGAGGGTCGGAGGGGCCATGGAACAATGAGAGTTGCACCTCCGAGACACTCTCGCCCTGCGATTGGCATATACTCTCCATAGCTGTAGACGTGGTTGGCTAGGTAGAGTAGAGTCACTGGGCACTTGCTTTAGAAAATGCAGATCACGTCAAACAGTATCGACAATGAGAGAGCAGACCATGCCGAGTTCGGAGTGAGCATGGAATCGGTTCCGTGTGATAACGAGTGAGTGCATGGTGCCCCTCCAGGGATAGTGGTTTATAGATCCTTCAACGTCGCCCTAGAGTTGCCGAATGGTGAGGGTCTATACGAGGCGCTACAAGGTTCACAAACGGAGTCGATGCATCGCTTAGATCAACAGATAAAAAACGTACCATCGATCCAAAGTGGTCGGAAGTAGTAAGTCCGCTCATAGCCGCATGAATGTTTTTTTCCCACCTTGCCTCGGCAGTGTCAGATCACAAGCACCGCGATGTCCCGTTGGCTATAGCTGATCTCATTACCGACAAGGTTGTATCGCAAGTGTGCAACTAATAATGCGACATGAATAGCCTCCTCCTGTTCGGTATCAAGGGTGGAGGGAGCGTCGTAAACTTCCCGCCAAAGCCGACAAGTTGGCTCAAGCGGTAGCATTATCACTAGCGCAAGCCACACACCACGTGGCGCACCAAGACCGACGGATCTGATAACTTTTTCTCAGCCCACGCGTAGTGGGGAAAACTTTGGCGTCAATCGGAGCTGCAACTTCATCACGCACCGTTTGCTGCCTTACTCGATGCAAGTGTGCCCGTGGGCAGTTGTACTCGCTCGCGATGCTACGCAATGGCCAGTGCGGATACATCGCTGTCGACTGATGATCGACAGATTTGACTAGCAAGGTCCACGATCAAAGTGACTGTCACCGATAGCGGCAATGATGCGAAAGCCATCGGGAATTAGGTACAGAGAACAGTAGGTTGACCATATGGTCTGACTATCAAGATGATCATTCTTTACGACCACATAGGAGCAATTTTCGAGTTTCATCAACTCGCATACTTGCTACTGAACTCCACGATAGGAACAAAGGTCACGTCGAGATCATCCGTTGCCTGTCCGCAAGATGTCGTCGTTCAGTGGCTTTTCTTCATGTACTGCCTTCCCTGACTTAGATACCCTTCGTGCTGAATGTAGAGTCACGAGCCTCGACGCCACCAGCTCAACAGACCAGGCTAGGGATGTGTCTCGCGAAAGACTCGAGTATCAGTTTTCTACTAACGAGAGTTATCCAAGAAGCAAAGATGGAGTATTGCAGGGCTTCGCTCGCTTCATTGGCACACTGACCAGTGAATCCGAAGTATCTTATCAGTTCGCTCAGCGATTGGGCCCACATCATACCGACAAGGTGTACAAGATACAAGCTGCTATTTCTGAGGGCCAGGCTGCTGCGCAGATTGGTGGCGAATCGCTGCCGTGTACCATCGACCTCAGCGAGATAAGCATAGATCAGGAACTCGCGGATTTTGGAATCGAACTTCATGCTGATCCAGATAACTTTGACACCTCTGCTACTTCCCTGCTACTTCAATCGGTATGTTATCGTCAAATCCATCGCGGCAATGGCCTTGCTGACCCAGCTTTAGCCATTTTCGGTGCAATACCATGCCACGCAATTGAAGTTGGTCTTGCTATACCAGCAGAGGTTACTGGAGTCTGAAGCCGCGGAGGTTTTGTTCAATGTATTGATATACCAAATCTCGAAAACGGCGAACCGAGCTTGCGCAAATGTGCGAGAGCTCAGTAATGACAATTTGTCCGTTTTGAACCATCCTCCATTGAGCAGGCCACCAAGGATCGCACAAGATCTGGCAGATTCATCCGAACAAAATGCGCTGTTACATGCTGGATTTCAGCGATCAGCCAGCCAGTATCCAGATCGACCTGCCCTGGATTTCTTGTCCTCAGCGGAATCAGGAACGATCGGATCCAATGTAACATACACGTACTCGGAACTTGACCATTTGACTACTGCGCTTGCACTGCAACTTCGTGAGTGTGTTACTCTTCGAAATAACAATGATCAGATCATTGTTCCTGCGTATATGTCGCAGTCTCCAGCATTTTACGTCTCGTGGCTGGCCACTCTGAAGGCTGGATTTGCGTTCTGCCCATTACCAGTGGATGCCCCTTCTGATCACCTTCAGACAATCGTAGAGGAAGTTGGTGCTCAACTGGTGCTTGTTGATGGCCCCAAACTGCTTGCTCACCCATGGGATGCGTGGTATGCGGACTTTGATGAACTCCCTACGTCCTTTGATGTCGCGAGATTCATCCAATCCTTCGATCTAAGCTCCAACACGCCTGCCTTCGAGCTTCCGAAGGTCGCTGAGACCGACCTCGCATATGTAATGTACACAAGTGGGTCGACTGGCAGACCCAAAGGCGTGCAGATCTCGCACATCTCTGCAGCCTGCTCCATAGCATCACATGCAAAATACATCAGTCTAGCTATGTCCAAAAGGGGATTTAGATGGTTCCAGTTCGCAGCGCCTACTTTCGATCCATCCATCATGGAGATATATGTAACGTGGACCTGTGGCGGAACCCTTTGTTCAGCACATCGGCAGTTGTTGCTCACAGACCCTGAGCTCATCGTCACTAAACTATCTACGACGATTATGATGGCAACGCCCAGCATGGCCACTTCTTTACGACCGGAGAAAGTTCCAACTTTGCGTAATCTTTGGACCATGGGCGAGAAGCTCAATACTACAGTGATCCAGAACTTCGCATCGGACTCGCCTCTAAGAAGCCGCCCACCTAGCCCATCCTCTAGACCTGATAAGCTTAGCAGCCTCCTCAACGCTTATGGCCCTACAGAGGCATCAATAAACTGCACACTAGTGCCAGAGTTCTCCGTGGATCAAAGGGGTTCGATCATTGGATATCCCCTAGAGACAGCTTCGATTCTTGTCATCGATCCGGCGAATAAAATCCCAACTCCGGTGCCCATTGGCTTTGCAGGAGAATTGGCCATTGGTGGACCTCAAGTCAGCATGGGTTATGTGAACAGACCTGATCAAACGGCGGCTGCATTCGTGACCAGTCCCCAGTATGGCAGGCTGTACAGAACTGGTGACAAGGCAAGAGTCGTCAGAGATAGGGCAGGAACGCTTGTCGTTGATTTCTTAGGCCGTCTGAACACTGACCAGGTCAAATTGAGTGGTAGAAGAGTCGAGTTAGGTCAGATTGAGAGCGCCTTAAGCACTGTTTCAGGTGTCTCTGATGTTGTGGCTGTGGTCCACCAGCACAACCCTCAAGGACATGGCAGCGAACAAGTTATTGCCTGCTTAGTGCTGAATATTGAGGTGGAATCCGAATTGCTTATAGCAGATTGTCAGGCCGCGGCAGATCGACTTCTTCCAAAATACATGCATCCGTCACGATATCATATAATCCGCGAGATGCCGCGATCCAGGTCCGGCAAAACCGACAGGAAGGCATTGGACCGTACCATCAACGAAGAGTGGACTTCAACAATAGTACCTCACAGCCTGCGAAAGCATGAAGTCACTTCATCTAGCCAAGGCTCAGATGTCGTCCCTGGTAGCATGCTCGAAAAGATCATGCAGTGCATCGCCAAGGTCGCCAACACGGACGTGACGACGGTCACAGCTGATACCGATCTCTTCTCCATGGGACTCGACAGTCTTCGGGCTGTTCGCTTACTGCAAGAGCTCCGAAATCAGGATGTGCATGACCTGACAGTCGCTCACATCCTAAAATCCCGGACGCCACGGTCCCTAGCCGACCTATGCGGCATGAGTAGCATCAATAGTGATGTTGATGAGAGCAAAGTACAGCAGCTTCTATCCGTCTACAGTGAGAAACATGCGAAGTATGTTAGCGAACAGCTTGATCTACGCATAGAGGATATCGAGGTTGTTCTACCAACAACCGCCACCCAGTCCGGTATGTTAGCTAGTTACCACAGAAGTCTGGCTGCAGGAGAGAACAAACACTACATTAATCACTCCGTCTACTACCAAAGAACTGGCCAGGATACCAGTGCTGTTCTGCAGGCCTGGGAAGATACCTTGAGCCGACCCATGGTCTTGCGTACTGCCTTTGTGGCCATCGATGATCATATCTCTCCCTTTGCTCAATGTGTAATCAAGAGGTCAAGCGAAGCGACTTCGTCGAAGATACTGGAATACCTGGACGCCAACGACAGAGACTGGGATACAATTGTGAGCCAGGCTTGTGCCGATGCAGAAGCCTCGATCACCCTTCAACGACCTCCATTGACACTGTCTGTCATCTCTTCTTCGACCCGCACCGCTTACGTACTCAGCATGTTTCACGGTATCTTCGATGGTGGTTCATTGGAGCTTCTCATGCAAGACGTGGCAGACTGTGTTCTTTCAAGGGAACATGCGCAGCGCACTGATATTGGAACCGCGGTCCAACGCCACTTTGCATACGCGACAGAGACCACAGCAAAGTATTGGAACGATGTGTTTTCAGATTTCTCTCCGACGCCATTCCCTACTCTCACAGCCACTCGCGTCGGTACAGCAGCAAGGCGTGCGGGCTGTACTGAATTCGTCGGCAAGATCACGCTTCAGAAATTGCAGGCGGCTTCGAGGGCCATTACAGCTTCGCCCCTCTCGCTCCTACAAGCTTCGTGGGCGACCGTGCTTCTTTCATACACAGGGCCTACCTCCGATATTTCGTTTGGCAGTGTTGTATCAGATAGGTTGGTACAAGCGACTGCGAGCTGTGTGGCCCCTACATTTGTCACTATACCAGTCAGACTATCGGAGGATCACAAGCGTGGAGCTACCAACAGAGAGGTTGTCGCGGCATTGACATCAGCCAATGTGAACGCGCTACCTCATCTTCAGATCCCGTTGGGGGGATTGACCACGATCGACGGCCGACTTCCGTATGACACTCTCCTAGCTTTCCAGTCATTCGATGAAAATGCAGAAAGAAACCAGATCTGGTCTCGCGTTGAGTATCCTTCAATGGAGAATGACTTTGCTATCATGGTAGAAGTCTGGCCTACCGAATCTGGATTTCTACGACTTCGTGCAACATGGAAGCAGTCCCACATGGATAGTGGAGCTGCTGAAACTATGCTTCGTCAGCTTGATGATTACATCAATTATATCTGCGATAGACCGGACGAACCATATTCAGAGACTCGCTTTGCAGTGAGGAGCGAGTTGCTTTCCCAGACGCCCGTGGATGCATCGATAACCCTATCACGTCAACAAGATCTCTTGCATTCGGCCTTTGAGAATTTTGCAATTCAGAGCCCTGATAACACTGCACTAATATTCAAGCAGTCGCTTGATGATGGCGAAGAAGCCAGCATTGAATGGTCGTACGGCAAATTGAATACTCTGGCTGATCGCCTGGCCGAGCACTTGCTTGCAACCTTTGGGCCTGCACCAGGAGAGCCAATCCTTCTCTGTATGGAGAAGTGTCCGGAGTTGTATATTGCCGTACTTGGTATACTCAAAGCTGGATCTGCATGGTGCCCTATCGATCCATATGCACCACCTGCAAGACAGCAAACTGTGATGAAGCAGACAGGCAGCAAGTTGTTGATCACAACTGGATCGACCGTAAAAATTGATGGCGACATGCTGCCATCCGGCATCAAGATGCTCGATATAAGCATGTGTCAATCTGCCCTTCGCGCAGAAACGCCTTTGACACCACCGATCGTACGATCCATAGCTGGTCCTGACGACTTGGCTTATCTGATCTTCACTAGTGGAACTACGGGACTGCCAAAGGGTGTCCCTATCACGCATCGCTCAGCATCTACAGCCATGAAAGCATTGGCTGCAGTGATACCCTCAGATGTGACCGGTGGAACGGTCCGATGCATGCAGTTCTCCCAGTATACGTTCGATGTATTCGTGCAAGACTTGTTCTATACTTGGACTCTTGGTGGAGTTGTTATCTCCAGTACAAGGGAGATAATGCTGCAAACGTTTGCAGAGCTTGCAAACGCAACTCACGCTACTCATGCGCATCTCACTCCTGCGTTCGCTGCCACAGTACCCTCAAGCAACCTTGAAACGCTTGAGGTAGTGACAATGATCGGCGAAAAACTCACCGAGTCAGTAGCCAATGACTATGGCGTGGGGCGAAGAGCATTCAATACCTATGGACCCGCAGAGGTAACCGTTGTTTCCACGCTCACACAATTCGGTGACGGAGGCAGTGATCATTCAAGCTCCAACGTCGGTGTACCATTGCCATCGGTAGGTACTTACGTCCTTGATGATGGACATCTAGTTCCACAAAATGGCGTTGGCGAGCTTGCATTGTCCGGGATTCAGGTCAGCCCTGGGTACTGGAAGAACCCCGAAATTACCAAAAACAAGTTCGTATGGAACCAAAAGCTTGAAGAACGTGTATACTTGACAGGAGACATTGTAAGGCAATTGTCTGATGGTACCTTGGACTTTATCGGACGTAACGATGATCTTGTCAAGCTAGGTGGCATCCGAGTTGAATTAGGGGAGATCACATTCTTCCTTCGCGATGCTCATCCCTCAGTCGAACGGGTCGAAGTACTGAACTGCAAGAGACAAGACGAGAGCGGAACTTCAGTAGTGGCATTCCTTGCATGCCCGTCACTTGGGGATGCGACGAGAAGCAACGAACCTGTGACCTCCGACGCCGCTGCTGAAGTTGCTCGAGCAGTCGCAGAACATGCGCGAAACGTTCTTCCAGGCTACATGGTCCCTAGCTTATTCGTCGTCGTTCCTAAAATCCCACAGACAGCCTCCGCGAAAGTCGATCGATCATCATTGACAAGAGCATATCACGCTGTCGATGTTGCGGTCTGGGAGGAGACCGTCAGCTCAGATAGTGGAGCCGAAGACAGCGAGGTCCTACAATGGCTTACTGACAACAAAGGCATAGTAGAGGTAGCATCCCAGGTTTCTGGCATACCGGTCAGGAGCATCAAACCCACGAGCAGTCTTCCAGCTCTCGGAATCGACTCTATCAGGGCTATTCGCCTTGTTCCGAAGATCAACTCACTTGGCTATTCTTTGTCCATAGCAGAAGCACTTAAGTGCCGCAATCTTGCCGATCTTGTCCGCCTTGCAAATGCCGAAACTGTCACATCGCGGAATGCGACACATGCTCTGCAGTCTTTCAACAAGCGTCTTCATGCCCAGGTGAAGCAACATGTCTCAGACATCAACTTCAACGTCATGCCAACGACTATACTGCAAGAGAGTCTCCTGAGTGAAACTCTAAAAGAGCCATGTGCGTACTGGAGTACTCATCTGTTCGCATTAAGCGCAGAAGTCGATCTGCATGAGCTCAGAGCTGCGTGGAAGAGTGTAGCTGTCCGTAACGAGTCCTTGCGCGTTGGCTTCCTGCCGAAGGCATTCTTAAGTCCAGACTCGAGCGGTGGCTCTTCCTGGGTTCAGATTGCTTATGCTAAAGCTAGCGTGGATTGGAAGGAACATGATGCCTACTCTGACGTCAAACTTGTAACGGGGGCTCGGATGAAGGAGATTGCTTCCAGACATCATCAATCGCTTTTCAAGCACCCCCTCTGGGCTCTTGACATCTTTGGGAGAGATAGCGAGAGGACGATGATGTTGACAATCCATCACTCGATCTACGATGGACCTTCTCTCGAGATGATAGCAGCGGATGTCAAGGCCGAGTATAATGGTCTTGGCTCTGCTAGGAGGCATCAGTTGAGGGACGCACTGGCAGTTGACTCTACTCTTGATGCTGACAGGACTGAGACCGTGAACTTCTGGAAGAAGTCACTAGAAGATCTTGACGACGAAACCTCGCTCGAGCAGATGGCCAACGACGACCAGCAATTGACACACCGGACGACTGTACTGAGACTAACAGTAACCCTTTCGAAATTGCGAGCAGCTGCGCAAGAAATGGGCTGTTCCTCGTTCGTCACTATCCTACGTACTGCTTGGGGTCTACTTCTTACTGAGCTTCTCGAAACCGCTCAAGCTTTATATGCAGAAGTCATGTCGCTGCGTATTGTTGACGATAAGTTAGAGAACATTGTAGGGCCCATGTTGAACGTCGTCCCTATCCTGTTCGGTCGCGAGCCCACTGTGCTCGAGACTATAGTGCGTCAAGACCAGTTTGTGAAGTCTGCCTGGCAGCACCGCAACATTCGACCGTCAACCATCAAAGGTGTGCTCAACCGTCCCACTAGTAAGCACCTTTATCCTGCGATGTTCGCCTTCCATCCAAATACGAATGCGTCACCGCAGGACCCCTCAGAGCTTTGGCAGAGCCTAGGTGATGCCCACGATATCGTAGTCGAGCATCCGATTGCGTGTAACATCTGGCAAGACTCAGACTCCCACCCTCTGGTTGAACTTTCGATTGCCGACCAGCTAGTTACCGAGGAACAGCAGAACATTCTTTTACGCGGCCTAGATGCTATAATCAATGCCATGATCGACCAAACCCACTGCAAGATATCGTCGCTGTCGGAGTTCTTTCCCTCAGACATTGTGTCTGTGTCTGCTATCAACCATGACACAAAGTGTCCAATTGAGGCACACCCAACCTCGTGGATCGAACATTGGGCCCACACCAATCCGGAGTGGGAGGCCATCGAGATAGCAACGAGTATAGAGCTAGAAGAGACTCGCACTGATGTTTGGACCTTCCATCAGCTGAACAACGAGGCTAATCGCGTGGCGAACATGATATTAGCAAAGAGCGTCTCAAATCGTATGATTGGAATGTGTCTAGGCCGTACCTTGATCTCTTACGCCGTCGTTGCCGGAATCTTCAAGTCTGGTAATACTTACCTGCCGATCGAGGAGAGTCTTCCAATAGAGCGGAAAGGATTCTTGCTTGAGGATAGTGACGCTGCCTTAGTCTTCACAAATCCCGACCTTTTCGACCCGGCATATATTCCAGCGAGTTGCGAAACCATTGACGTTGAATATGACATCACCCAGAGGGCCCTCGTGGGTTTCCCTTCCACAGACCCTCCTCGACAAGGCGTGCCGGACGACAACGCTTACTTGCTCTACACATCGGGCAGCACCGGTAAGCCCAAAGGTGTTCTCGTCAGTCAGGGAAATCTCAGCTCTTTTGTTGAAGGTCAGTCTGAGTTCATCTGCGGCGCCTGCCCCGCTACAGTAGAACTTGGTGGCAAGGGTAAATATCTTTGCCTGGCGAGCAGGGCATTCGATGTTCACATTGGAGAAATGTTCTTAGCTTGGCGACATGGGCTCAGTGCTGTTACTGCACCTCGATCCATGTTGTTAGACGACCTTCCGCTTGCGCTCTCATCTCTACACATCTCTCATGCCAGCTTTGTGCCTTCTTTGCTCGATCAGACCGGACTAGAACCTGATGACACACCAGATCTCGTCTACCTTTCAGTCGGAGGTGAGAAAATGTCAGCAAAGACGAAGAAGCTTTGGGCATCTCATCACCGCGTTACACTCATCAACGCGTACGGTCCAACTGAAGCAACCGTTGGCTGTAATTCTGCAAGAGTCTTCTCCGACACTGATATGAGGGACATCGGAAAGCCCCTTGGCGACTGTCAAGCTCATGTGCTTACTCCCGGAACGGATTCTTATGTCTTGAGAGGGTTGTCCGGTGAGCTCTGCTTCACTGGTAGTTTTGTTGCCAACGGCTATCTCAATCGCCCTGATGCTAAAGGGTTTGTTGATGATTTCCACGGCCAGAGGATGTATCGTACTGGCGATATTGTTCGGCTCATGCCGGATGATCACATTCAATTTCTGGGGCGCAAAGACGATCAGGTCAAAATTAGGGGACAGCGAGTCGAGCTCGGGGAGGTTTCTGAGGGCTTACGTATGGCTGCATCCTCACCCATCGACACTACGGCATTGATCTTGAAACACCCCGAACTTTCAAGAACTCAACTGGTGGCATTCATTGCCGAGTCTGGGTCTTCGAGGCGCAGAGGAGGCGGAGATCTCCCGGTCATTCTCGACGAGGCCATTCTTGAGGTCAACGACACACTTCGCCGTCAATGTCAGAAGTCATTGCCTGTTTACATGGTCCCAGATCTTATCGTACCTCTATCCTACATCCCTCTGGCTGCGACATCGGGCAAAGCGGATAACAAGTTGCTGACCAGTATCTTTTCCGGATTCTCCATTGCTAAACTTATGCCTGGAGGATCCAATGCCAAACCGGACAACGAGAGTAATCGCAAAGAACTGAATGAAGGCGAGGAAGCCGTGCTTCAGATAATTCGTAGCGTGATACCGGATGGATCCAAATCAGTCTCACCATCTTCGACTGTGTTCGAGCTAGGTATCGACAGTTTATCTGCAATCACCGTCTTCTCGAGATTGCGCACCGCTGGCTACGATTGTAGTGTCTCCCTGGTGATGAAGAACCCGACTCTCGAAGCACTTGCCGGACTACAAAGGAAAGGTGCTTCTGCTGACTCTGCAACCTTAGATAAAGTTCGGGAACAGATGAATGTCCTTGCGAACGATTACCTGCAAAGCAACGATGCATCAAATGGTCATGTGACAGCAGTCAGACCTTGCTTCCCACTACAGGATGTTATTATCGGACAATCAATGCATCAGGACCCAACAGCCGAGGACGTTGCCTACATCAACCATGTCAGGTTCGACTTGGGTGAGGACATCGATATCGACAGACTTCACGCGGCCTGGTCAACCGTTATTCGGGAGAACGAAATCTTGAGAACGTGCTTTGCGTCGCATAAAGATAGCTTCCTGCAACTTGTTCTGAGCACAGAAGCAATGCCTTCGATATGGAAATACATCGACAAGCCTCTTTCTACCACAGACATTACTTCTGTCGAGTCGAACAGTGGCAAAGCTATCATCGAGCAGATAGCAGAAATCCCACCACTTCGCCTGAATGTGTGCGATCGTGACAGTGGGGCAGGGAAGTGCCTCATTCTTTCAATCCATCACGCACTCTACGATGGAAACTCAATGGACATGATGCTACGGGACGTGCAATCATTTTACGAAAGCAATATTCCTGACAAGCACCAGAGCATGGTGCCCCTCCTTGAGCACATCGCATCTCAAGACCATAAACGTGCGAAAAAGCATTGGACATCGCTACTCAGCAATTGGCAAGATGCCTCACTCTGGCCATTAGAACAAAGCTCTACCATCACACTTTCTACACGAGAGAGAATGTTTGAGACGCCTCTCTCCGAGCTAGACTCTGACGTGGCCTCACGCAAATTTACATTCGCTACGTTACTCCAGGCTGCATTTGGTATTGTCATGGCGAAGACCATTGACACAAATGATGTGATATTTGGCACCGTCTTATCTGGTCGGACGGTACCTGTGGAGGGGGCGGATACAATCCTCGCCCCATGCATCAGCACTGTACCTCAACGTATCAGCATCCAAGATCCTCAGGCGACAATCGACGACTTACTGACCGCTGTTCAAAACTCTTCCTCAGTATCACTGGAATTTCAGCATGTCTCCCCAAGAGACATCCAGGCATGGACCAAAGCTGATAGAGCACTTTATAATTCTCTCTTCTCTTATTCCAGGATCCAGCCAGAAGCAGTCTCAGTCCCTATGCTCAAGCAAGCCAGCAACACAATCGCTGTCGACTATCCGTTGGCTGTGGAATTTGAGGCCAATGTGCCGGAGGATAAACTCATAGTAAGGGCAGGCTTTACAGAAAGCTTCGGTAGCACAGAGACTGCTGATATACTTTTGGAAAAACTCGAGATGCTGACTTTATTGATTCTGACTGGGGGCGCAAGTCTCGTCCAGTTGCTCGGACTACCAGAGTCATCCCAGAAAGGTATCCAGTTAACGACTCCGACCTTCGATGAGGCCAACTGGTCCTCTCTCGAACAAGAAGTCCGCCGCTTAGTGTCTTCGTTTACCGCCATACCGATCCAGGACATCAAAAAGAACAGTTCCTTCATTCATCTTGGCATCGACTCTATCGTCGCCATTAGATTTGCGAAATATCTCCGAGAGAATGGCATGAAGGTATCTTCTGCGGAAATCGTCCGCCACAATCGAGTTGGATCTCTCTGCCTGAACATCCAGTCCCGACTCGCTTTCTCGTCCAACCCGTCCTCAAACAACGTTCAACCTAGTGCGAAGAATCTTCGCTCGCTCCTCGAATCCAAGGGTGTCACAGACTTAAATAGACCAGGCTTGCAATATTATGAGTGCACGCCATTACAAGCTGGTATGCTGTCGCAGTCACTCGCTACCGAAGGAGCATTGTACATGCATCACCATGCTTTTGAACTACTCAAAAATGTTGATCTGTCACGTCTGAGGTCGGCTTGGGATAGTCTTGTTGACGATCTGGACATACTTCGAACCACATTCTATTGGCTCCGGGATGCATCTACCCCTTGGATCGCTATCGTCGACCCCGCTGCAGGTCCGGATTGGGAAGAACTTGAGGTTGCTAGCCCTTACGAGCATTGGCTACATCTCTCGAATTCAAACGATTTTGAGGAAAGGATCCATACTCACAAGCCTCTGGCTCGTATACAGATACTGAAGTCGGCGGAAAGCACCGCTATGGTCCTGACTATGCACCACAGTCTTTACGATGGAATCTCTCTAGGACTAATGTTTCAACATCTTGTGATGCGG
Source organism: Neodothiora populina (assembly GCF_041146345.1). Lineage (NCBI taxonomy): Eukaryota > Fungi > Ascomycota > Dothideomycetes > Dothideales > Dothioraceae > Neodothiora > Neodothiora populina. Next base: position 40,368 of record NW_027191405.1, on the reverse strand, counting down.
TACGTGAGCGCATCTCCTACGCCTGTCACACCATTTTATGAAGCAGCGAGACGAATCACTAGCACCGCAGAAGCTGCTGTAAATTTTTGGGTCGCCCAGGTGTCTGGTTACGATGCAAGCCCAATCCCTCCAGCATCGCTAGCAGAGAGACATCGCTTCGCCGTTCGAACGATCTCGGATGAGATTGATCTGATGAACGAAACTTGCAGACTCCATGACATCGATATCAAGGATGTATGCGCCCTTGCTTTTGGCAAGGCTTTGGCTTGCCTCCAAGAGAGGAGAGACGTTGTCTTCGGCCATGTCGTTGCCGCACGTCACGACTCAGTGGGAGATGGTCATGACGTTGTTGGGCCCATGTTCAACACCGTCCCTCTCCGGGTCACTCTAGGCGATAATCTTATCAGCAATAAGGACATGATTGGAAAGGTCAATGATGTGAATGCAAAGTCAGTCGAGCATCAACATGCGTCCCTCGCCGATGTGCAGAAGGCGTGGCGCAAAACAACGAGCGACCCATCAGCACCGCTGATTGAGAGTCTTTTCGTGTACTCGAAGATTGGCGCCGAAGGTCCATTCAGTCTGGATGTGCTTGGTAACTCACTTAGTACGGATAAAGCACCTGTGTCATCGGAGTATTTGATGAACTTTGAGGTGGAACACACTGATAAGGAGATCGTTGCGAGAGCGTCGTCGATTATTCAACCCGACAAACTCGAGGCCTTCATGGATCATTTCCGAGACGCAGTCAGAGACATCGTCCATCAACCAAGCCGCTTCTCAACAGCCTTTCCAAAACAATTATCATCTCTACCAGTCTCTACGAAGGCAAAGAAAACTGCTCCTCTGACTTTTAATCCTGAGGCAGTAGCTGAATTCGCCGAAACTATCAGAACCGCAATGGCAGAAGTCGTTCAAGTCTCTGCAGATCGTATCGAGCTCGACTCCAGCATCTACATATTTGGAGTGGACTCCATTGCGGCTATTCAGATCGTCTCGCGCTGCAGGAAATCAGGCGTGCGTCTCAGTGTTGCAGATGTACTTCGAGGCGGCTGCTTGGGCAAGATCTGTGAACTTACCGCAGAAAGGACCACAAAAGGTTTGACTAATGGTGTTGAGAAGGAGAGAAACGCTCTGGTCTCGCCAGATGACCGCATGAGTGCCATTACCAAGCTCAAGTTCCCAGCTGAGATGGTGGAGGATGTGTTCCCATGTCTTCCAGGACAAGAGTATCACCTCATCAGCTGGTTGAAGAGCGGAAGAACGTTGTATGAGCCTGCATGGACCTATAAAACCCGGGAAAGAATTGATAAAGAGCGTCTGCGTGAAGCTTGGCACATCTTGAGAGAGAGACACAACATTTTGAGGACCACATTCGTGGCACTTAATGAGACTCAAGCTCTCCAGGTCGTGTTACGATCAGGATCGTGGGATACCGATGGTTTTGCAGTTGTTCAAGCTGACTCGTGCGTAGTCGATGCTGCGAAGTCGAGAGCCTCCGTCGAGGCTGCGCATCCATCTGATCTATACTCTTTGCCTTTCAGATTGCGTTTGATCCAGGCGCAGGATGATGATGCAATAATGCTTCTGGTTCACCATGCGGCTTACGATGCATGGACAATGCCGCGACTCATTGCCGAATTGGCTTCTATCTACGAAGGAGTCTCCTTCAGAGATCCAGTACCGCAATTCTCTGAGCTTGTCTACGATACCATCTCCTTGAAGGACTCTTCAGAGACCAAGTTCTGGCAAGAAAGTCTCGAAGGGTGCTCGAACACTACCATACCGTCCGACAATACCTCCGAGGATATGAATGACCGGAGACAAAACTTTTGCATGGTGTATGGCGACAGGGTTGTGATAGCAGAGCTTGAAGACATATGTTCCAAGCTGAGCATTTCGCCACATCACTTGTTGTTACTGGCTTTTGCCCGCGCTCTCGCCCTTCACACCAATATTGAAAGTCCACTTTTCGGCTTTTTCCAGCTCGGACGGTCTGCAGCTTTCCAGCGCATTGATCAGGTCTCTGGCCCTTGCGTGAACATGCTTCCTCTCGGACTCCGAGAGGTGCTTCAAAAGGCTGCATTGCAAGCAACTCGTGAAATTCAACAGATCCTGGGCCAGCGTGTGCCGTATGAACAAAGCAGACTCCAAGACGCTGTTGTGGCACGTGACCCGTCAGCTACGACTGTACCTTTCAATGCCAATGTCAACCTTTTGTGGCATAAGTCTTCCCTTCTGGGCGATCAGAGCAGTGAAGATTTGCTGCAACCACTTCCGATCGGCGTCCCCACAGACTTTTCGTCCACGAGCGTCATAAGCGGCAATACTGCTGTTGACGAGCTGGCTACAGGCTTCCTTCCTAATCACAATTTGTTTGTTGATATCGGTCCAGGTGAACACGGAATCGTGTTTGGTGCTAGATGCGATGCAGGTCTCATGTCTGAGGAGAAGATGAGGTCGTTCGTGCTTCAGATAGAGGTTCAGGCTTTGGCGTGCATACGCGAGTTGATGGCACTGTGAAGAATGACATGACTTGTCATGTATAAATATTCACATGCGATGCTAGAAAAAGGAAAGGAAAAATCGTCACCATAATAGGATAGAATCTGGTAGTTATAATTGCACATTTTTTAGTATTTACTCCATCCACTTTTGTGATGTCTCTGATTATATCTTAGTTCATGTCTCCAGTGTGGTGAAGATCTTGATGATACGCTGGTACGAAATTGCTTAGTCCACTGTTCAGGCTGACGACTTGCTTCGTACTCAATGTGTGTAGTCCTGCGAAGATCTCAGTCTTGCCGAGGGACGGATGACTTGTCCGTAATGTACGCGATGCGTGTGGATCATCTTATGATCTTGTTCTCCCAGTCTATAATCATCTGGAAGAAAGGTAACCACCAATCTTGCATGGGCTGCGAAGATGAATTAGGCTTATCAAATGTGCGCTTATCGGAGACTGGCAACTCATGGGATCGAGCATTGAACCTCCAAGCCCACTAGAAACCCACAGATTGTTGACTTACAGTATAGAAGACAAGGCACTATTGTCGGACGCAAAGAGGAGTGCTGCAGGGACGATTTGGAAAAGAACTCTGAAATTCAGGATCATTAACAATTTTGTGCATAGCCACATGTTCCCAGATTGTTCCAAATCATGTACTTTTGAGACTGTGTATGTAATTCCAATCAAACAGGACTTATTCAAGCTAATAAAACTTCGGCGTGTACCACAAGCTTAGAGAAAGTGGGGCGCATTAAGAAAGAGACCCATGAGAACGCCAGCAAGAGTGCCGGCGATCGGAATCGTAGCGATCCAGGCGAGAAGAAGGAGGCCAACTCGCTGGAAGTTCACAGCCTTGAGGGTTCCGTTACATAGGCCAACTCCAACAGTAGCTCCGGTAATACACATCGATGTAGAGACAGGGAGCGAGAACTGAGAGAAGACCAAGACGGTAATAGCGGCACCCATTTCCATTGAGCAACCTCTGCTCGGGGAGTGGTATGTGATCTTATTACCCATAACTGTTGTGCAAAGTCAGCGTTGCTTCATAAGCATATATCGAGACTTGACTTACCCTTCATGATGTTGTAGCCATATGTGATGAGTCCAAGTGAGATAGTTGCCGAGAGGACAGCAATCTGCCAAAGAGGGACCGGGGCTTTTGACGCAGCAGCATTGCCAGTGGACCAAGCCGAGTAGATCACAGCCCAGGGACCGACAGAATTACCAATATCGTTGGCGCCGTGCGCGAATGACGCAGTGCAGGCAGTAAGGACTTGAACGAACGAATAAGTGTGCTCGACTTCGTTGGGATACTTTGTAGCGTGAGCGTAGACGCGCTGCATCCGTTTTCCCTCGGGAGTGCCAGCGATACCGCTCTGGGCAGCATGAATGTCATAGTGAAGGCCATATAGAGCACCGCAAACAATGGTCGCAGGAATACGCTTGGCCATAATCTTGATGTTGTGTAGCTCATATATTTGACCGGCGCCGAGCTGGTTCTTCTCCAGTGTGCGCATAGCCCAGCCGAGAGGGCCACTCTTCTGCAAGAGCTTTCGGCGGAGCTTATCCTCGCCCTCGGCCATAATCTCTTTGTAGGTCTTCTGTGGAGCTATGGTAGTGGTAGTCGCAGGGTTTTTCTCGTACTCTGGGCCTCGCTCGATGCTGGCGGAGCTGTTGGACCGAGGCGAAGAAAGCTCACTTTCATCATCCTGGACAACAGCATAATCAGGTACTTTGGCCACCTCCGCATCGGCAGGAGGGACACGGCTGAAAAGTAGGGGACCTTGGAGGAACATCCACCACTTGACCGTGTAATCCTTCTTGAGGACCTTCGCATGTACATAAGGAACAAAGAAAAGGGCAGCCATAACAGCGACGCCTGCACCTGTTCCCATGGTCACAGATGCGACATACCAAGCCGGCTTCTGGCCCAATCCAAGTCGAGGAGAGCCTTTGTAGACGACCGAGAGTGTACAGATGGTAGCGGCTATAAGGAAGAAGAAGGGCGAAGTGTACACGGCCCACTTGACAGGGTTCTTGCGCACGTGTACAACAAGTTTGATGAGCATGAAGATGGTAGCTCCGAACCCAGCGGAGATGGCAGGAGCCATACCAAGACCAGCAAAGATGGCACCGAGGCCTTTGCCACCATTCCATCCCCATTGGACTTGGGAAGCTCCAACTGTCGCAACACCAACACCAGCTACTGCTGAGATGAGTGAGTAGGTCGATGAAACGTGAGCGGAGTGCTTGGTGCACCACATGACCCATATAGAAGCAGCTGCTAGAGCGCATGTGAATGCGAGCATCTGGACTCCGGCATTGTCTTGGAAAGCCGAGTTGGGGATAATTCCATTCTTGATGGTGCTAGCGGTTCTGGCACCAACGGTGATGGCTCCAAGCATTTCGAATATGGTACCAAAGATCATGGCTTGTCGGTATGATATCGATCTCGACGAGACACTCGTCGCCCAAGCGTTGGCTACATCGTCTGCGAGAATTGACATGTCAGTTATCCGCCATAATTCACCGTAGGTATGACCTCGGGCTTGCAGCACTTACTCGCGCCATTGTTGAAAGCATCGAGCAGAGCAAAAAATGTTCCGATAACGAATACGTAGGTGTACTGGTCGAGTGCCATTGTGAACGATCGAATAGCAACAAGATGTTCAGGGATGATGTTCCTTCACAATCTTGCCGATGTTGGAAGAGCCATTTCTCTCGAGGACTATTCCTCACTTATAAGGTCCATCTCACATCCTTCTGCTGCTCCGAGAACCTTTCAGTGGCTGAGCATACCAAGACTATACAAATCGTCTGTATTACACATAGAACTACTGGAACACGCCTGATATGCCTATGATTTTGCTCATTGATCGCCTTTACATTTTCGCCAAGGAAGAGAAAGCAAGAGAAGTGGTGTCTCGAGAGGAAGGACAGGGTCTCGGCACCACTTGGCGAATCTACCAAGCAACTCTCGAGTCTCCCTGTCACAGAGCTTCGAACCCCCACGTGTGCGGCTAAGACGGATTTGGCTTCGGTCTGACCAATCACAACACACGATCCACAGCGCCTCTCCAAGTCTTCCAAGAAAACCGTCGACTTCTTAGCAACACTGTGGATGAGTGACAGAGCACCTCTCATGTCTCTCTGAGCGATGCACGTGTTTCCAAACAAGGCCAACGTGATACTTGTAGTCGAGCCTGGCTCGTCTTTCTAGGAACCGCGGAATGATGCTCGACACTTTACTTCGTGACTTGCCCTCAGCAACACCGCAATTTTGTCTTTACGATGCTCACTGTCGCAACCGCCAGCATCATCGCCGTGACAGAGTTGCAGCCTATGGGGCCCAGCAGAGTCCAGGCTGCTGTATCGTGAGTCTCTGTCGCCTGAAGTAGAACAATTACCACGCTCCTGGACGACTCGATGCTTTTGCCACTCGCGAGAGCGAGCATGAAATACCTCTTGGCGAAATTTTCCTGGCAGTAAACAGATCTTGAGTATTGAGAGACCGACACTTCTCAGTCATATTCATGCTGGCTTCGATATTGCCGACCATTAGCATGTGTAAAACATAGCATGCGACAATTGTATTTGTGAGGTACGACCAGTTGCATGGGTAGATGTTTTGGGACTTGTCCTCAGCATATCCCCACTTTTGCCCCCTCGGACCTCCTATGTGGGGTAGCTTATACATGCCAGATAACACCACAGCAGTTGAGCATGGTAACAGGACCCCTCCAACGCTACGTTGATTTATTCATCTCAGTGTAAAGGAACGTGCTGGGAGTCCTGAGCCAGATGATATCTTTCTTACACGCAGCATAGTGCTGACCAAGATAATCCGAGAACAGACGCTGTGCGTATGCCAGCCGTCGTCCATATCATAGTACCTTGGTACAGGTGGGGCATCTTCTACCGAGATGTGCCTAATCTACTCCGTACCCTGCTTGTGTAAGGACGACCCTCGTTGGAATCCTCCAATGATAAGAGACAACCCTGCAGGAGATATACGATAAGACACTATCAGTCTGTATGACTTTGTCGCAAGAGTGGAGATAGGCATCCGGGCTATATAAATCATTTAACACAGCATGGCACACTCTTGCATATGTTATGCAGGATATATTGCAATACACTTGAGAGATGGAGAGTGAAAAACCCAGTAAACAAGATGCCGTCGTATGGCAGGCCGACACCGAGACAGGTGTTGTTCAAGTCGCAGATTTCCACATCGCCGTTGACCGAGCATATGTGCGAAAAGTCGACTTCTATTTGTTACCTTTTCTTTCCATCATGTACTTTTTCAATTCTATCGATCGAAGCAATCTTGGAAATGCGAAAACAGACGGCATAGACAAAGACCTAAATTTTGTCGGTAACGAGTACTCGCTACTGCTCCTGCTGTTCTACATACCAAATGGACTCCTAGATCTTCCTCTTAATATGCTCACTAAGCGCTTCTCTGGACGAGTAATGCTACCAACCTTTATGCTTGGTTGGGGGTCTATGGCTCTAATTCAGTGCGCGCCAACGAGTTTTGGTGGCCTCCTCGCAGTCAGACTGATCCTTGGAGCGTTCGAGGCAGGGTTCTTTGCTGGCACTATCTTCTATCTATCTCTCTTTTATACCCGCGGAGAGCTTGGATTCCGCATTGCCATATACTTCGGATCAGCATTGCTCGCGTCCGCATTCTCGGGTCTCATATCATACGGCGTCTTCCAGACACACGACCCACATGTCCAGGGCTGGCAACTTCTGTTCATCATCGAAGGTGGCCTAACAGTCATTATCGCTGTTGTGGCCTACTTTTGGCTGCCAGCTACACCAGAGTCGGCATGGTTCCTCAAGGATGCGGAAAGACAGGTCGCGAGAACACGCATGCTTCGAGATGGATCTTCGGAAGTTGGAACCAAGTTCAGCTTCCGCGCCTGTTTCCAACACTGGGGAGATTGGAAGTTCGCACTGTGGTGTATCATCTCATTTACTTATCCTGTCGCCTTCACAACCACCGCGACGTTTCTACCTCAAATCGTTGCTCGACTGGGCTTTTCGGCTGTGAAGACCAATCTGTGGACCGTCGCGCCTAACAGTGTAGGATTTGTTGTTCTACTGTGCGTCACGAAATCTTCCGATTACTTTCGAGAGCGTACTTTTCATATCGTCCTAGCACTATGCATCTCGCTCTCCGGCATGATAGTGTTGGCGACAATAGATGTCCTGACGCACAAAGCTGCTGCATATGTTGCATGCTTCTTAATGTGTGCTGGAGCATATATCCCCTCGTGTCTAGTCCATTCTTGGCACAACAATAACAATGTTAACGAAAGCTCCAGAGCTGCCACGACTGGTGTTCTTGTCGGACTTGGAAATCTGGCGGGCATTTTGAGCACAGCGACGTTCAGGACAGAATATGCGCCGGCATACAGACCTACCCTCATCACTACATGTGCTTGTAACGTGACCTGTATCATCGCAACACTATGCTTGGGTATGTGGATGAAGTTGGAGAACAAACGTCGAGACAAAGTTCAGGGTCGTAGTACGAGATCGGAAACAGTCGATACGAGCGCTACTGTCAATGGACAAGATGATATAGGATGGAGGTACTTTACCTAGAGTACTCGGTCCCGTCCCCGTCGGGGCCAACATCAACGATTATATACAGACAAGGACACTGTGGAGAGAACAAGATGCATAAATTAGGAAGACGTATTTTCCCTTGATCGAGAGACTGTCTCTGTGAAATCGTAATCTCGCTTTCACCGTAAGTCCTTCGTAGGACAGGGCTGCCATTACCGTGTCCTAACTGTAAAATGACCACTTTATCGCGGGCTCGAAGACTTAGATTTTGATTAGATAGAGTATCCTCGCATTAGTGCTAGCGAGTGGCAACACTCATCTCATCGGATCACATTGGAGGGGCCAGCGCCATTTTGACACGCTATACTTTGTCAGCATATCAACCAATAGCTCTTGCTTCCGCAACAACCACTCACCCTCAATCCCAGCGAAGCCACAACGCCAAGAGCGGCGGCTGCATGAACCAGAATGAAACTGTACGGTAGGATAAGTCAGCAATTCTAAAACCATAGATACGAGTAGCCACTTCTCAGCATTTCGGGATGCTACATCTTCTGGCTTCAATCAAACTCACATGTTCCGGAGCGCCCCCATTATTATCTCCAAAGCGTTCACACGTTCGATCGGCGTCAATGTTGAGAGTAGGTCCCCGCTCAGTCCAAGCAACGCGGCCTGTAGCTCTGGACGAGAGTAGTCACTTAGGAGAATTTCGAGACTATTGAGTGCGCTGTAAGGTATGTCTATCAGTGGTGTCACTGGCGCCGTGCTGTACCCGGAAAAGCAGGGTTGGGAAGCCGTTGTGTCTGTATTAGTGTCGGGGAAAGAATCGATGGGGTAACTGCCTAAAGAGGCGCATTGCCTTTGCAGACCATGTGGCGATGATGTGAGTGGTGTTGAAACTGTTTGAACCGAATTAGATCGATCTTACTGCTTGTTGACGATTGTGATGTCCTGCTCATGCGAGATAGGGTCGTTTTCAGATATCTGCGCTGCAGTCGTGATCTTCCTGAAACTCTCGAGTTCTTCCATACACGATTTTAATCGTTTCCCTATAACAGATCAGAGATGTATTGTCGTTTTAGCACCATCATTGACCTCACGATATGCCCTTTGAGCAATGCGATTCTGAAGTTTCTTGCGCTGTGTGACATCTTGAATGTGTGCCAAATTTTCCTCTCGAATCTGCGCGACATCCCCGATTCGTTTAGAACTACCCATAAGCCTAGTCGGCATTTATGAAATATATATCACTCTCGAAAAAGACCTTGTAGACCAATATTCATGCAAGACTCATGAATTCAATGTAAATAAAATCGACAAACGAACGGTGTAGTGCATCCATAACGGATTATCGTGACCGTGCCCGAGTGAAACCTAGAACAGGTCGGTGGTCTCTACCATACAAGTCTCAGGCGGGCAGGAAGATGGCCTCTTAGCTGTGTTATAGGCCAGAAGTGGAAGCCTAATACGTAGAGCTGAGCTCTGGATGGGGCGCTCCTGCTGTAATCTGGCGATCATCGGGTCATCTTGTCTGGGACCACTGTGAATCGTGATCCAGTTCGTGACTTGCTGTAGATCACTTTGTGGTCAATAGGGAATTTCTCATGTGCTATTGAGCTAACGCGTGGCTATGACCCGGAACGGATGAACTGGATCAATCTGAAAACTTGATCGCGACTGTGAGTGTTCGGAGGCGTCAGACAAAGAAAGACTTTCTCTGCAATGATGCAATCACCTCCACCTGCCCTGGAAGGGGCCATTTAGGTTTGGCCGCCTACCAGATGGCGATAATGGCAGTGGATCGGTGGAACCTTCCCAGTCTGAGAGGCATCTGTAATTTGGCAGGATAATTGTTTGTGGCTTCGGCTGGGCGCAAACGTAGTATTGGGGGCCACGACACCCTACTGCAGTATTATCGCAAGGCATCCCACTATCACCAGTCAGGTGTGTCTGATACTGGACAGTCCTTACATTGCGGTCAAAAGAGTCTTGCTTGGATATCTGGACTGCGAGCTACAGCAAATAGATCCAACTGACAGTCTTTGCACCGTGTGTGCAGAAAGCTTGTTCTGCAAAGGGCCAGCGATTAAACCATTTAGGCCACATGCCTGCAGACAAAAACCCTTACAGATGCGGGGTCGAGGTTTCTGGGCCGCACCGTCGCGCAAGACATACAATTGAGTGCAGTCTACCGCATTTGCCTTACTCATGGGGTTTTCGATGCCTGGCAAAGCGTCGTTATGTGATTCATATCTGCAAGACTGCGCGAATAATATGGCTGATCTGATTGAGTCAGATCACGAGGAATTCTGCAAGCGTTTGCAGTGCATGCCATGCTATTGTTCCATGTCCACAATCCTACGGATTCCTTCCACTATCACGGAACACAGGTCACACGGAGCTGGGCGATCCAAGGATGCGTTGTGTGCTTGGTGCCAACAGATCATGAACATGCACAGAAGTGGAATTCAATCAGCAGCAGTGTTCCACCCTTGGCCGAGTTCCGGATCCTCACCAAGGGATTTCAGCTAGTAGTGCCTACAACATCTGGAGAATAAGGGTTCCAGGACTATCAGCTTTGATATTCGATCATCAAGTGGTTCGAACCAATTTACCGAGTGTGGGGCCCTGATCCCCATTCCTCAATTTACGTCTGTTCAAGGCGCCAACGATCTGGCACTTGCCTTTGTGGCTGCATCACTGACGCCATGTTTGCGTCGTCGTATTTGTGCTTAGAAATCCATCAGTGCCTCTTGCCTCTAGCACCCACAGTTTGGTCATCTCTGTCACGATCAAAGAGGAGAGAAGGATACACGTATACTATTTAAGAGTAGTCAAGTACAGTCATCGTATCAGCTCGCTCCTCAGCAAACCAGACATCCTAAGGCCAGAGGTTAACAAAACTCAAGAATTGCAAAAACTTCCCAGGAAATCATGACTACCACGAAGTTCGAGGGCTGGTTCGGATTCGACAAAGAAACTGGCGTTGGTGGGATGATATGGCAGCAGTTCGAGCCGAAGAGGTTCGACGATACTGACATCGACATACAAATCACGCACTGTGTTACGTCTCTCCAACAGTATTTGATGGTAGATATCTATCTTTAGTAGCATGCTGAATGTTGCCAACGACAAGAATTTGCGGCACCGACGTCCACTCGCTCAGAAGCGGCTTATTTCCTACAGACTTTTCTTGCTGTCCTGGCCATGAGTATCGTCTCCTTCACGATCTTCTCTTGGCGGCTATCGGCTAACAAGGTATGGTAGAATCATTGCAAAGTCACTCAAGTCGGCAGCAGAGCCGTTGGTGGTTTCAAGACCGGAGATACCGGGGGCGTTGGCTCTCAGATCGGCTGTAAGTGTATACTCCTCTGCCACGATTTCATCAACACTTCTAGAAAATCGTTGACAAGTTCGAAAGCGTGCTCCGACTGTGACGCCTGTTCTTCAGGCAAACAGAACTTCTGCCCGAAGCTGATCGGTACATATGGAAGCCGTTACCCAGATGGCCAGAAGACGTACGGAGGCTTTGCTAGTTTCTGGCGCGGGCCATCGGCTTGGGTCTTTGCGATCCCCCAGGGTATGTGGCCAGCTGAAGCTGCGCCCATGCTGTGCGGTGGCATGACCCTCTACGCCCTTTTGAAACGCTTCAATTGTGGGCCTGGCAAGAACGTCGGCATCGTCGGTGCCGGCGGCCTCGGTCATTTTGGCATCCTCTTGCGAAAGCACTCGACGCCGAAAAAGTCGATGCTCTGTCGCGTGGCACGGCCAAGACAGCCGACATGCTCAAGCTAGGTGCAACAGACTACATATCGACTGATGAGGACAGCGAGTGGGAGACCAAGCACGCCAGTACGCTCGACATTATCATCTGCACAGTCAGCGCACCGCAGGTACCACTCGACGGTTTCTTGAGCCTTCTCCGTACCAATGGTGCTTTCGTCCAGCTCGGCGCGCCTGCTTTGCCTCCAATTAACATGTTCTCGATCATCCTCAAAAGGCTTACCCTGAGCGGCTCACTCATTGGGCCACCTGATCAGATCCGCGAGATGCTTGATTTTGCCGTCAAGCATGATATACATCCTCATATTCAGGAACGCAACATGACCGATGCCAACGAGGTGGTAAAGGATATGGACAAGGGCTTGGCACGCTTCAGATATGTTCTGGTCAACTGAGGACAGATAGGGAGGGAGGAGGGCTTCTCCAAGTCTACGTAGTCAGAGTGTATCAACCATGGTACGTTTGTCATACTAAATGCTATTCCCTTGTCATACTTGTGCGACACTACCTGAACGATGATCATCCAGTAGGTCTGTCAAGCCGAACATAAATTGAGCCAGTGATTAGAGGCGAGATGAGGCAGACATGTCAATTCCTTTCCCACCATGCCAAGCGAAGTCTTGGCGCCAAGTATGGTGGGCTCAGCTTTTAGCTTGGTGGGTTTGACTATATCCTCGCTTGGTGGGCTCAACTCCGAGTGTGGTGGGTTACCCTGTGCCATGAGATTGGTGTCCAGATTGCTACCTTACCTGGGCTCAACCTGACGGCCATAATTTACCGCTCATCTCCATCAACATGTCTGCCGAGGACAGCTGATAGAGCATCCACAGTTCTTGATTTGGCTCGGCCAGTAACATAACGCGCGACTGCTTTGAAAATGTTCAAACAACTCGTAGGCAGTACACATAACACCGAGAAGGTCATCCAGCCCATGTAGACAGCAGACATGTTAAGAGATGACAGTCTCTTGTATGGGTCGCTTAATTAATTCATCTGGTCTGCTCACAATGCCCCTCTGTACGACAAGCGATACTCTTGCCGCTTCTAGCAAAAGCTACACATTGCTCACGTTGGTATCCTTGTACTTTGCATCTGATTGATAAGATACGCACTCGTCTCGCGTGTCTTATACAAAACTCCTCCAGGTTCCTCTGTTGCGTAACAGTCAAGTCCTCATGAACGATATAGGCTCTTAGGCATCGCGAGCAGGTTCTCAATCAAGCTACGCAAAGCTTGTCTCTTGGAATGACCGTTTCCACGATTCTCGCCCAATATATCACAAGCAATCTTCTCTGCCAAAGTATCTGCAAGATCGTCAGCTTGTCCTCACAAAAGAATGATGGTTGCACATTCGTGACTCGAGCAAAGCACTTACAGACTATCGCCGTTGGGTGCCCCGGAGGTAGGAACGGGAACGCGCTCACGTCTACGACCCGGAGACCTGTCACCCCGATGACCTTTGCACGTGAGTCCACTACAGCATTGGAATTGCTGTGGTTCCCCATTGCACAGGTTGCCGACGCATGAACCACTGTCGAGACAGACTGCTGAATCATGAGGAGGATTTCAGCATCAGTCGTGACCTGTAATTTTCCATTAATATCGCATCTCGTCTTCGGAGACAATCTGCACATATATTCTTCCCAGGGAACGCCTCATCTACAATAAGAGCAGGTGATATAGCATTAGTTTTGGAGATCTCTCGAGCCCTCCTGTATCCGGCAACAGCCACCTCTTGATCAATAGGGTCCATGAGCCAACGGGGATCGATGAGTGGAGGGTCAGACATATCACCACTGCTGATGTCAACAGTCCCGCGTGACTGTGGTGCTTGGAGTGCCATTGCGATGGTCGTGTAGTCACACCCATCAGCCCTGCTGGTAACCGAGATAGCCACCAATACTGAGAAATCCTATCTCGGGCCAGTCGGCTGGCAGAGCCTTGAGGGTCTTCTGCGAATTTGCAGAAAGCGTCCTGCGGAGGCCTTGGGGTAGCTTCTCCCACCCACCGAAGTCGCCTCCTGGGCTAGTAAGAAAACCAACATGTTGGGTGTCAAATTCCTCGGCAGTTTGGATGGCAAATTGGGCATCTGCTAGCGAAAAGCCCGTAATGGCGTTCACACGGTAACTCGGTCCCATGAGAACATGATCCTGTATATTATTGCGTGTTTCCTCGAATCGGCGCATTCAAATTCCATCTTACCTGCATGTTCTGGCCTACACCAGGTCTGTTCGTGACTATAGGAATGTTGTGTTTCGCCAGAGCCACAGCGGGACCAATCCCCGAGACCATCAATAATTGGGGAGACTAGAAGACTCCCACAGAGATAATCACTTCTCTCCTGGCTGACACAGTGTACTATTTAGTCCCAGTGGTAATAACAACGCCTGTTGCACGCTTCGCCGAGTCGAAGACAATCTTCTTACCCAGGGTCAATGGGTAGACCTTCAGATTAGACCTGTTTCCTGCCGGAGTTAGAAATGCTGTCTGGGACGATTCGCGCCTTTGTGATGGCGATTGGAGTGTTGCGATGACATAGGAAGATCCAACGAGTGCGCCGCTGGTCAAGCCATTGATCGCCCTGGTGCTGAGCTCCTGCATACCTTTCTGGACGTAAGACGACATCGCCATGGCGTAATTGGGGAATGTGATGGAAAGCGGACCGCCTCCCCTCCCGAGACTACTTTGATCATACTGAGGCGTTGTATTCGCAGCTCTATTGACCATATCTGGAGGTGTGAAGTTCAAACTTTTCTCGAAGTATGGCAGAAGTCCTATGAATGTGTAGCTCTGGTCGCCAACCATATCGGCCCATTTCGCATACGAGTCTTTTGTCCCTCTTGGGGTACCCACGTAGTTGCAGGCACTACTACCTCCAAGGCATTTGCCCCGAGCATAGTGGACTGATGCGTTCAGTGCCCCCTTGGAAAACATCAGCAATACCGTGAAAAAGAAGGCGTCCTTCCATAGGACACCAAAGGTTGACACGCGAGTCTCGAACCATGAAGCCCCAACGACTCACCAATTGAGGAGTAGTGACAAAGCCCCAGTCGATATCTGGGACACTGTCGCTGGGGTCTGTCCCAGTCCACAAAGAATCGAAGAGGGGTATATCACTGGAATTTCCATACGACTCATGATAGTCACCAGCCTCGATCACCGCTACTGAATTCGATGGGTCTTCAGACAACCTCGCAGCCATGAGCAAGCCAGCGGTACCTCCACCGACTATCACGTAGTCATAAGTTGCACTTCCCGGGTTTGTGTAGGCAACGTTGCTGGGAGATGAGTGTCTTGGTCACAGCGCTGGTGCCGCTTCTGCGAAATGGCGGAAAGCTAGGGCAAGCACTGTGATACGGAGAGAATGATTCATGATGTAGACAGATATGAGCAAGTCAAAAGAACATGAGCTTATTGGTGATTACAACCAGATGTATAACCACATATATATATACCGCTCAGAGTCTGGTCGCAACGTGAGTTTGTGATCAGTCCATTAGTGCCACTCACATTTTCGCAATGGTTCGAAGGCCCACCGGCCCAGCCCGACGAACAAGCCGTTCTTGACTTCGCCACTCGTCACATTATTCATGATGTGCTATGAATCTCATGACTGGTCGACAGTTGGGGCGCCACATCGAGAATGTCAAGTGTGCAGACACAGCCTTAGATTATCTTAGTTCCTTTGTCTGGGACTGCAACTTCTGGAACGACTCGGAGGCCGTGATCAATAGCTTGTACGGTATTATGGCTCCCGTCTATCTGCAAAGGCAGTATGGTGGAGCATTCCCGAGGTATTCGGTTGATAAGTCTACGCCATGTCGTATTTCGACGCTCACCACCGAGGGGCACTCATACCATCACTCGTGGGGTCCGATCAATAGGCTATGTCTGAGTGTTTACCGAGGGCACAACATGTTGCTTCGCAAGGGCTACACCATATCCTTCCTTCACTCTTCAGACCAAAATAGACGGACAATGGTCTAAGTCTGTTATGTGAGGAGAGCATGGTCGAAGCGAAAGCCCCGAGATCCTGCAGGACCAACATCTTCATCGCCGCTGTGAGGTGCCCATAGCTGGAACTTTGGTCTCAGCTACTGCCCATGAAACATCTTCATATTTGGAAATAGCAAAAGTGCCTGTGTTGTAAGGATCGACACACTAAAGATACTAATCGCGGGATGTGTAGTTGGACCGTCGGAACAAGGTGCTCGGTCATCTTCCGGACTTGGGAGAAGAGTTAGCCATGCGTCGTCTGCACGCGATGGGCGAGGATATCCGACGGGTGTACGATCCAGGAGCCGTAATCAACATTGCATCGGATGGTGTGTTACTTAACGGTGAGATCAGTCCGAACGTCACAAGAGAGAGTGTGTGAGATGAGCAAAGAAGCTTATCTCGGGAGTGTGGAAAAGTGTCGTACAGAAGTCGAAGAAGGGTTCGCTCTAGCGGAGGAGACACTGACGACGTTGATTAAGAATGACAAGGACACAAGCTTGACCTACTGCGGCATGGTGAGATTTCTACAGTCAGAGATGGAAAGCAGCGCGGCCGTCGTAGGGCGAGCAAATTCGGCCAAGACAAGGCTCTACAAGAAGACGGCGAGAAAGATGATGCAGCGATCGGAAGCATTTACACTTGCGATTCGGACGTTGAATCCTCATCACGTTCGACTGTCCATGCACCCGTCATCTGGCACAAACAAGCTTTCGATTGCGTTGATACCGGCCAAGGATGGGAGTTTTCAGAAGTCACCATGGCACAGCTGTGTGGCGGTTGACAATGATGGAGGTTATTGCTGCGTGCATGCCGAGGACGTCAGAGAGAGTCATGACCTGGTGTTCGAGCGAGGGCGGGCATGTTATTCATCGCGCGCGCGCAGTGGTCAGAGTCTACAGGAGAGTTACAGACGATATTCAGAGATTGTTGGCGACATGAGTTACCTACAGGTAGTTTGAGGATAGGTAGCTAGGCTACTACAAGGTAATTATGGAGGTGTTGCAGGGTTGAGAGATTGTGACTAAGGTAAGCCAGGCTTCAGTCTTGGCACTTGGCACTTGGCACTTGCCCTTTGAATGCTCTCCTGATGCGGAAGCGACGCCCGTCACATTCCTCTCAGCTACTGTAAGGTACAGTACCTTATTTTGAGCTCTTCATCAACCACTGCACTTCCTGCACTTGAGCCATCGCTCTTCATCTCATAGTTGGCGGTATATCTGTTCTTGAGTTTGTCATCCTCCAAGTCCGCGACAATCACGACCGTTCGCTGCCGATCCGCTTCTCTGCCTGGCCGTATCTGTCGCCGGTCACACCATTCTTCAGCGATCTCCAGTGCTTGCTTTGCAGGCCTGGAGGGTGTGACTTGTGGCAGAACCGCCACGGCATTGAGAGAGTGGTCCGCAAAAAACGGTCTTGATGTGTCTCTGATGAAGACGGGTGTCCAGGTCGATAGCTCTATACCGCCTCTCTTTCGCCCCACGCCTACGCTGGCGAGAGATATCGAAACAGAATCACAAGTGTCTGTCTTTCTCTCATGTGACGAGCCGTTGTCAAGACTGATGAATTGGTCTCATACTGGGTCGTGAGTATTTGTTGAAGTGATGAAAGCGTCGGATGCCTGGTTGCTTCGCAGGAAGCCTGCCCTTGCTCACGTGACAGATTTCGACGACGACGACAACGACGACGACGATGCGTCTCATTTGTTTGAGCTCTATGTCAAACATGATGAAACGACTGCCGAAGCGTCAATAACCATGCGCCATAGCCTCGAATTGGAAGCATCGGACAGGCCGTGTACTCTTTCACTCCTCATTCGCCCCGAAAACATGATCCGCTGTGACTTGATGTCGAACCTTGTGCCGCAGCGTCTGCTCTCGTCGATGCCGGATGATTCCATCAAGAGCGCCGCCGACGTGCTCAGTCTGACACTGACCCTCAGGGCTGCCGGTCGCGTCATCTGTCCACAGACCAATCTGCCCATGCGCCCGCAGAAGCCCGAAGAGCACAGCTTCATCGCCTTCTCTCGCATCTGCCAGGCGACTCGCCTCACCATCTACCTCGGGAGGAAGCAGCTCTCGAAGGATCGATGGCTTCGCCTAGAGAAATTCGCACAATGTGTGACAGACCAAAAGCTGCATTCGCCTGCAATCGACCTGCGGAGACTCGCCGGCGGCAGTGGAGCGCAAGAGTGTGACTGGAGCGACATTCATCCCGCCTCTCTACTCGGTCCTCCAGGCTACAGCCAGTCGCTGTCGCCGTCGCGTGCTTCTGTGCCCGTCAAGAAGCGGCCTCGGAATAAATCAACAAGTCCAGCAGCCTTCGATCGGCCTCTGTTCAAGCGCGCGCTGTTCAACACGCCTCCGCCAGGCTCTCCCACGGAGGTCAACACCCCCAGCACCCAAGGCACCGGCACTTCAGCCTGCTCAAGAGATGGGAAATCAGACATTCGGCCGACGCCTTTCCACAAGAACATTGCTGCCTCCGCAGATGTCGTGCGCATGCTCAGCGAGACGTTCAAGCGATTGCCGCCGGAGCTCATCAAGAGTGCATTCCAACAGGCCTTTGCTCATCTACAACCAGCGCCCTGTCTGGACTTGGATCTTTCCATTCATGCGACACAAGAACAGCAAAAGGTTCCGACGAGACCAGAACAAGTATCGCCAGTCAGGCCGACTCGCCTTGACCCTCTCTTACGTGCTGAACTCGATCATCTGCTGGACCAGAAGCTGGGCCGCCGACTTGAAACGTTCGTTGATGTCAAATTACCCAGCATCACTGATACCATCTTGAATGCAAATATGGAGACCTTTCTGTCCACTGTGAGTGACGGTCATGTCCAAGCTCAGGTAGAACTGCGTGAAGACACCGACGATGCCATTGCACAGTTGCACCAGACTCGAGACGAGGCCATACGGGACATCGAGGCGGCCATTCAACAAGGCCACGAAGATCTGGCTCGTCAGGAAGAGGACGTGATCAATGTTCTTGACGATGCGAGGAACGCTGGTCTACGGTGGAAAACTGATCTCTCCAGACGCCGCTCACTCTAATGTTAATCAAAAAGGAGAATTGCCGTGGCATTAATGATTCTCAGCCCTAATGATGGTTACGCTTTACGATCTTCCGGCTACATCGCCAATCCCCAGATGATACTCCCTCCTCGACCTCATAAGTCGTCTTTCCCTTGCGAGCAAAAGTGGCCGATGTGCCTAGAGCATCCTCCATGAACTGCATGTAGCTCACCTTCTGATTCCGAACTTCGGCTCTGATGGAAAACGGGCTCTCGTAGGCCTTGCCGAGGACCGCGATCCTTGTGCCTCACTACCACTTCCTTCATCTCCACAGCGCTCGCCACTTCATCGTGTTCCATCATCTCAACCCGATAGTCTGGTACATCCGCCGGCCCTCTGATGCACACCCGCAGATCATGACTGGTGGTCTTTCCATACTGCGGCGAGCCAAGGCTTGATTCTGAGTTCGGATGAAGATAAACTACTGCTTGGAAGCAAAATCGACATAACCATGATCTTTGACGAAAGTCTGCAGCCACGGACCCTGTGCCTTTGCCTTTGCAAGCGTGTCGTACAATTCGGCATGGGCCTCACCGCTTATACCTTGCCCGGCTACAGACCCATCCAGACGTCGTTCATCTGTGTAATAAAATCTGAGGTCTTCCATTCAGTACCATTCTGTACAGGGGCGTGGCCACCTCGACTTACTTGTAACCCTTGGGCCCATAAGCTGATGCTGCGCATGCGATGAGATGCGCCGAGGCACTCTTACCGACGCCTAGTGTTAGCAATGCTGGCATCTGTATTGTATTCAGTGCGTTTCCAGTATATATGAATGTTCGTGAAGCTGTTGCTGGGAGAGTCGGCGAGGCGAAGGAAACCAATGTCTCCTTGATAGCCGAGAACACACTCGTAGTATTGATATCGAGGTGCTGCTGGAAGGTCTCCAGGCTTATCGCGAACGGATCCTCTTTGGTAGTCATCGCCGCTGCCGCTGCTGATTTGATTCAGAACGCTGGTCATGCGAAAGTGGGGACTATCAGTCGGTCAAGTAACTGACCATTATACACTACCATACTGGGCTCCCCAGCAAGTGTTCTGACTCTGGCGAATATGTCTGCAACAGTATCAGGCTTTGACAGATCGCCTTGAATGTGTGTGTAAGCAGAATCGTCGTCTCCCTTGACCGCGGTCCGGGACGTCAGCACGACTTTGTAGCCGTTTGCTGCAAAGGTTTGGGCAACATTAGCACCGATATTGGCTCCTGCGCCGAGTATCAACATCACTGGTAGACTGGACGACATTTTGGGATTATTATGATCTAGAGTAGTCTCAACTTGGAAGCGGACTTGTGTTGTTGTGCAGAGGGACGATGGGTAACATATGTAAGAACGCACAGCGCCAGTTGCCCCGCACCTGTGTGATTGATAATAATGAAGGGTTCTTGTACTCTGTACACAAGTTACATTTCTAATCAGGTTCGATTGGTCATCTTCCTGTAATCAGCATCATGTAGCTGTGTATCCTGTTTTGCTGGTCGATGTTGGACTTTATCAGCAAGCATCGCGTCAGAACAAGAGTGTCATAACTATGCGGCGACACGTTCGAGTGTGTTTTGTGTGCAGGAAAGATGGGAATAGCACAATCCTCCGTGAAGAGTCCAACAGCTTCAGACCATCTACAGTACTAGCAGTCTATCCACAGCTTTTTCAGTACCTCAGCAACGGTATCACTGGCGTCCCACGCCGGTCGTGTTCTCTGCTGTAGCTGGGAACGCAAGAAGTCGAGCGACGAGCATGGCTGCGTTTCGCGCGTGTGCAAGGGACCTACGGAGTACATACTGCAATATTGCGCTGCAGACGTACTTGTCAAAGTAATGGACATGGCCGTGTCGGCATGGACAGTAGTCGCCTCTGCCCAACGTATCGCCAGGGGGAATGAGACTGGGTCGTAATATATATAGTCATGTTTCGGAACTTGAAATCGATCGGCCGAAAAGGATTATCAGACTTTGCTCCGATGCGCCTCCACTTATTTGTAGCTGTGAGCCTCTGTCAACAAGTGACTATAGGACTCAAGAAGTCACTGGGATTGGTGAACACCAAATTAGCTGTTTTTACCAGTGGGGTGAAATCTTTTAGTACTTGAATCGACATGTTTAGAGACGCTCTTCGCGTTTCTGTAAGCTGAGTCGCTATTCGGAGAATTTTGTAGGATCGGCGCATTCCCAAGGCCCTAATATTGATGAGGCCAAAATATCTCAAAGAATAGGGCGGTGTATCTATTCTGCTTTGTATCCTGCCCACCCTCTACAAATTGGGTCAACGAATTTGTCTTGTCGTGTCCTTGTGATATTCTCGGAATCGTGAGACTTGTCAAAACAAATCACAAGTCCACACTCGAATAGCATCGCTCGACCAACCGTGCTTTGATCTGTCTCCATTTGTGTACAACATGTCTATTTTTGAAGAGCGTCATGAGTATACAGATGTATAATTGTCTTCCAAGTCCAGTAGAGCCCAATTTACCGAAGTGCCTCCATGTCCCTGCATAAACATACATTGTTGCACGGGTGCGTGATCGATGTCAATATATTAATAGTATATTGCCATAAATTCTATATCATCCACTCTGCGGATACTTGCCTCTTACAGAAAAGGAAAAGGATTCTTCGCGGATCCTTGATTTCCTAGAGAAAGTGATGATGGCTGAGCTACACTCGCGCCATGCAATAGCATCACACATTCCGTCGCCAGCCACTCACGGCACTCTGCAAATATGCAGGCTATTGGCTGTCGTTCACTTCCAGATTGGTATGTCTGAGTTTAGCTGCAAGTACTTTGGACTTCTTTTTTGACGATAAGCGGATGGAAGTCGAGCAAAGATTGATCCATTGTCAAACTACATCTTATGTAGCGACTTGAGGCCTCCCAAATTGATTTCAGACCTCTCTTCTCGCCATCTCTTGTTATCTGTTTGTAGCATGGTCAAGCGACTGCATTCGACACCATAGTCTTACCGATATCATGTTCAACTCAGCACTAGACAAGAGGTACGATACCTCCTGCGCAGTGGGCAACTACACTACACCAAATGGTCTGGTGTTCGATCGTACCTGCAATGCGAACATGCCCAACAACGATCTCTTCCATGTACCAGTAAATTCCTTTGCTGAATGTATGGATACATGCTCCGATCGGCAGGCCACCAATAGTACATGCTATGGCGTGGCGTTCAACATCCAGTTGGGCCAGTGCTTTCTGAAGAACGTCACCATTATCAACGACCAGATTCTGCCTAATTATGAGAAAGTCACGCATAGTGCGATTGCGTACGCCTCGCAGTTCAGCGACATCGACACAGCTTGTGGGCACCCTGACGAGTCGTTTGCGAAAACAGACTCAGGATTGACATTCCAAGTCTACTGCAACAAAGACATGTATGGATCAGATGTCGGCGCCTTGAACGCAAACTATCCCTTCCATGCCAACTCACTGTCCGAATGTATGGAGTCATGCGCCGAAACTCATCCATTGTGTTCAGCTGTAGCATGGAATCCAGGAATGACAAACGGCTGGCCCAACTGCTATCCCAAAAGCAGCAACAACACAACCGACTCGACCACATTCTTTACCCCCAAGAATTATGTGTCACACTTCGCCATCGCATCTTTACCCGAGAAATCAAATGACACTTCGTGCGTTGATGGTGGGAACTATGCACCAAATTCCAGTACCAGCTCATTCAAGATCGACTGCAACATGAATATCGTCAATACCACCATCGAATCGGTCCACGCTGATGACTTGCATGATTGTATTAATACATGCGACGCATACCAGGATCCTACAAAGCCTTGCTGGGGGGTGGAATTCGATGATACGATGGGTGATGGATACGAAAACTGCTATCTCAAAGAGGGTGGAGGGCCACTTGTGATGGGCAACCGTACTATTGCTGCGCTACCCAACCTGACAGGGAAGGCGACCTCGAGTAGTAAGAGCAGCAGAGCTGGAGTAATCGCTGGTGCAACAGTAGGCAGTGTTGTTGGCGTTGCTCTCATCCTTGCCGTCGTTTTGTTGTTCCTGCGAAAGCGAAAAGGCGCAGGACGGGGACACATTCCAGTTCATACACAAGTCGAGGACTCGCATTCCGATGTTCACAATCAACACTACACAGATGTTACTACCAGTAATGAGTATGTAGCTCACAAATACGGGCACAACGATCAGCAGTACGAGCTCGACAGTCAGGAACTGCATCAATTAAGCTCTGCTCCAGCTCTGGTGGAACTCGATCCTTCACGAGCGCAGCCCGTCGAACTGATGCAGAGAGAAAAGCCCTGAGTGTTCGAAGACTGCGGTCCAGGAGTGTATGATGGATCTGAGCTTCAAATCCGTGTCACTGTTCAGACAACGGACTCGATACATCCTGGAACAAAACTGAAGATCCGTCGAAGTAGCTCACGCTTCGACTTACCGATACATGACAAATTACATAATGTATTGTATAAGAGACGAAATGAATACCTCGCAATTTCAGCAGGTTACAAGCACTTTCCATGTTTAGTGCGAACGGACAAAAGAAGAAAATGTCAAGAAGCCCGGCACACGATCCGATTACTTCATACGCTTTCTACAAGATACCATTCTACTACAGCTAGACTGTGCATATTCAAGTCAAGATAGCAAGTGTCCACGTATAGGCTGAATGCGAAGGCTTACAAACATGGCGAAGCAGAACAAGCCAATCGCGGAGTCGAGAGAACAGTGTGACCGTTGGGCCTCTCCCCCTTGGCTTCCGAGCTTCGCTATCCTACTGCTATAATCCTGAATGCTTATGAGCAGGCTTGGTCTGCTTTTGATGCGGTGAGAATTTAATGGGCCGAAATCATTCAGGAGGGGTGTAAAGAGGCCGCCAGCGGGAGGAACAGGCCGTACGTGGGGCGGCGAACATGCCTCCACCACAACGACAAGTCACCACGCATTGTCTTGACAATCGGTTCTACGCAGACTGCAATCGGATGTCTATAGTCTGTTCAATCTGAAATCGACTTTGAAGACCCTGCCGCGAGATGAAAGTGCCGAAACATGCTTTACAAAGCAACTCGTCCTATATATACTCTCCTCCATAGGGTGATGTTCATCTCTTCACAATCAGTCAAGCAACAACTTACACTGAGCCCCCTGGCATGGCTTCTTCGAAAGAATAAGATATCCTGGGTATTGTACTTGTGGAAAGTAATGATCTTTCCATTTCTTGCTCCGCATATGAGTCCATCAGGCAGCTGTGGAGTGCCCCGGCGTCTCTTTTAGGGATTCTGTCCCCGAGAATGTTCCTTGCAAATGGGCTCGACCGGAAACGCATCAAAGCAACATGTCATGTTCTTCCGTCACGATGGCGGCTACACTCTCCGGTTGACGAATAGCCATCGCGAACTTGCTGCTCATCTAGCAAAAGCATGCAACATGTTTGCATTAATAGTCGACTACCGCCTTGCACCCGAGCAAGTACATCTCGACACCGAGGAGGACTATCTAGCAGTGTATTGATGGCTTCTGTCCCATGGGTCTAGAGCAGAAGATGTTATCATCGCAGAAGACTCTTTGGGTGGTGCGCTTTCTGCTAGCATTCCGCTCGCAGCATTGAAAGAAGGGCTGCCTCTTCCTGGAGCGGCTGTAGCGTTGTCCCCATGGTGTGACCTCACTAATACCAGCGCCAGCATCATTCGCAAATCTCATCAGGACACACTCCAGACGCAGTCGATTCTAGAAATGGCTGCGAACCAATTTACGGCAGGAGTCATCAAGATCGAATCTCTTGTCTCGCCTTTGTTCGCAGAAAATCTGGACCAGATTCCGCCTACATGGATATCATGTGGCGGCTTCGATATATTATGTGATGATGGGGTGAGGCTGGCTAATAAGGCGAAAGACGCTGGGGCGGACATCACGATAGATATACATGAGGCACAACAGCATGTCTGCGAATTCATGGCAGGTAGAGCGCCAGAAGCTGACGCATCGTTGAAAAAATTGGCCACTGGGTACGAAGAACTGTTGGGAGTTGAGCATCAACATGTCTTCTGTCTTGTTTTCTCCTCTCTTATCGCTAACACTAGTATCAACGTACTTGGTAATGTTCCTTACAGATCGCAAATGCCATGGTCAGGCACCCCTGAGATGCCCACAACATATACATGAACCAAGATTGAGCGTGGAAAGCTACTCCATGCGAAAGAGACCCTCCTGTGAATGCGATGGATGGAGGTCCCCGTAAGACTTCGAGACACAGCCAGGTCAAGGGCCCAGGTATGTAGAGTACTTGCTGACGTACACTGGGTCTAAAAAGTGATAGAGTAATTACTGACAGAGAACGTGTCACTATATGCTATATATGGGGATCAATACCGTTCCGCTTGGGAGTATTCTGGCGCTTAGACTAGCAGCATATAGGTACAGTGAAATAGAGTGGCCACCTCGGCTGTTGTCGTTCGAGTCTACTACATTTGACGAGTGAGGGCAACATCTTCGTGTCCCGGATTTGGTTTTTCCCCGATGTAGTAACTCTTAGCATCA
This sequence comes from Neodothiora populina, assembly GCF_041146345.1. Classification (NCBI taxonomy): domain Eukaryota; kingdom Fungi; phylum Ascomycota; class Dothideomycetes; order Dothideales; family Dothioraceae; genus Neodothiora; species Neodothiora populina. The sequence goes on along the minus strand of NW_027191405.1, from coordinate 14,905 downwards.
TCGACCGTTCTTGTAGACAAGTGGTGAGTAAATTTCTTTCGGAAAACAAGACTGTACTTGACAACGTCAATGGAATCATCGTTCCTCGCTGTCAGATGAATTGAGACTGCTTTCGCGTGTGCTACATGGCCCAGATTCTGGTATCTAGTATGTCGATGCATTGAAATTCCACAACTTTACAGATGAGACTGCCAAGTTCGTAGATCAATAAAACGAGGCAGATTCGATGAACGCATTCCGACAATGACTCACTTTTATCGGTGTAATAATAGAGCCCGGTCATACCACAGGTCGTGGCAAGTTCATGATAGCTTTCGTCCTCGATTATCTCCATCATCTGGCAATCAATCGTCCTTCTGTGCTTCGAACTCGCCGCTCTCGTATGCGGATGATGCAACTGCGAAACGTTTGGTGGACAATGTCTTCGACGACTTGAAAAAGAAGATGTAAGATTTCGGGCTTACCTGCGATAAGTTTGCGGAGCAAGTTGATCTACATATGATAGAGATTCATTGCAGCTTGCAGCTTCATTCGGTCGGTACACTAGTCCGCTGGTGTGAAAACTGGCGCTGGGATGTAGAGTCTTGATTGATCAATTGCTGTTGCTGCTTTACTTCTTCGATCGAATGTGACAGTACTGGCGCCAAGGCGCGTCTCATCACTACCAGGTTTGCAGTATGCAGATCATATTGGCCGAGGTTCCGCTGATCTTTAGGCCTTAAGCACTTCAAATTGCGACGATGCATCATTATTAACAACAACGGCTCAATTATTTCGTGCTCATACCTAATCCATCGCACAAGATTATCTCAAGGCATGTTGCGTGGACAGACTTTCAAGAATTCTTTCACGCGTGCTACCCATACAAATGCTGCCTTAAATCGATCCGATGACTTCTTCCGTTTCTCGCGCGGTCGCTTCGTCTGCGATGAGACGCACGAGATGTCGCAAAGACATATCGAGTCTGACATGAATGAGTTATGCAGCGCAGCTGCAGTCGCTGTAGGATCTTCGTATTGCAGTAACATCGAGAAATGTTCAGATGGCATGTACAACAAAGCTTTCGTTCTCACAATGGAGGATGGCAAGCAAGTCATAGCTAAGGTGCCTAATCTAAATGCTGGTAGGCCACATTGCACCACAGCAAGTGAAGTCGCTACAATGGATCTTGTAGGTCTTAACCTATTAGCAATTCAAGCTTACTTAGGTAATCGATTGGATGTCTGATTGACTGATTAGGCACGCAACGATCTTGGAATACCCGTACCTCGAGTTATCACGTGGAGCTCGAATTTTAACAATGCGATCGGGGCAGTGTATATCATTATGGAAAAGGCTAAGGGCGTACCTCTCGAACAAGTCTGGCCAGGACTTGATTTCAGAAGAAGGGCAATGATTGTTCGAGCAATTGCAAGATATCTAAAGATATGCTCTAACAAGTCGTTCTCGAGAATTGGCAGCCTCTACTACACCAACGATATACCAAACATAGCCAGAACGACTCCACTATACGTAGACCGGGACTCTGAAGCTGCAGTCAAGAGTGATCGTTTTGCAATTGGTCCTATTACTGCTCGCGAATGGATTGATAATGGTCGTGGACTGTTGCATTGCGACAGGGGACCTTGTAAGTGGATGGAAAACTTTTTAAGGCGAGCAATATTAAGGATACTAATTGGATGTAGGGACGTCTGCATTGGATTATCGAAAAGCCATGGCCCACAAAGAAATTGCAGCAATCAGGGAACCTCGTCAGCTTCCTAAAACATTAATGATGCTTTGTGGTCCTGGTCTTTATCAACCATCGGTGACAAAGAAGCTGAAGACACTGGACTCATTCATGAAAATCTTGCCGTACATACTGCCGGAAGTGGAAAGAATTGCTGAACCATATATATGGCATAATGATCTCCATGCCGAAAACATTTTTGTTGATCCAGAGGATCCGAGCCAGATACTATCGATCATTGATTGGCAGTCCGTTTCTGTTGCTCCTCTATTCGACCACACCATTGTGCCTGCTTTTCTTAACTATGATGGTTCAAATCTCCACCCATTCAAGAAGCCAAGCATGCCTGCGACACCTGACAACAAGAGCGAAAATGAACAATCAATAGTGATGCAACTGTTTTACAGTGATTCACTTGCCTACGCTTTCAAGATTCTCTTAGAAAACCATATCAAGCCTGTCTTCCAGGCGCTCGCTTTCCAAGAATCACCTGCTACTGATATTCTAGTCCTTGCGCGTCGTTTATTCGAGATTGGTGAAGCTCATGAGATGTCCTTAATCTTGGCCCTCCGCGACAAGTGGCATGAACTACCTCTTGTAATACAGCAAGGACACCCACCGTTCCCGTTGACATTTTCCGACGCTGATGTTGCAGAAATTGAAGACAGCTTACAAATGGCTATAAAAAGCCAAGAGTTGATGAACAAAGTGAAAGAGTCGCTGGGCGACCTTTTCCCGGAGAGGGGTATTGTTCGTCACGAGCAATATATTGAGGCTAAGAGTGAGCTTCGACATGTAAAGGCGCAGATTCTTGAACCAATTTGCAAACAATCCACAGGAGCGTTCTGCTTGGGAGATGGCCTGGCCATTCGATAACTAGGATTCAAGAAAGTGGACACGAGTAAGAAAGATATAGGGACATAGGAACATAATATTGATCAAGATAACTTTACTCAATCCAGGGCTACATGCAAGGCGTGTCTCTTCACTACAGTATATTGACTCTGTGGATCTCCAGCACGCTATAACTAGATTTTAGTTATATATGCATTCATACGATATGCGTACAAAGTGATCGTGGGAAAAAGGCCCTGTGACCTCGCTTATCCTGTGGTGCTCGGAGCAAATGGTAATGGACTAGATTCCACCACTACTTAGCAATACTGCGCTGACAGTGAATGTCGCCGACCCAGACATTGTCACCCAATATGTACTAGAGCTAGAAAATACTGAAAACTTGAGGAGGTAGACAAGCTTGAGGTAAGCAAGATCAAGAATATGGACAGAGTTGAGGAGGAAGTCGTGAGGATCCTACCACAATGGGACTCATGATTGGGATGTTCCACTGTGTGGCATTGTTGTGCTATCGCTGCCTAATCACAGGGCGTCAAATCCTCCGGTTCCGCTCTCGAAGAAACGCTTCGACGTACAGATTGCCAGCCGGGAGGCCCGTGTCGTTGCCTCGTCAGTACCTCGTAGGTCGACACGCCGGATGGTTTGCCTCCCAAGAATGCTGAAATCTCACGGTACAGTATGGAGATACCAACCGGCTCATTCCTCCGACGTATGATCGCCTGAAGGTATGGGGAAAAACAGTGGGTTGCGCAAAGCAGTCTCTCCCCAATATTATGCTCGGTGGTGCCTGGCTCAAGGCCATGTTTCGACCTGGATACTGAAAATCGCATGCCTATCATCTACCAATCATACGCTGATATCGGAGTGTCACTTCCCAGTTCTCACATCAACACTTCTGTTCCTGCGAAGTGTTCTCCTAGAGTTGTCCTTGACGCCATCACCTACCCGTCGAAGCTATTACTATTGATGGCAGAGATGGACGAGTATCTTGCTGCCTCGTAAGCTGCACCTAGAGACAAGGATAACTCGAGCTCTCAATTTGACATGTCCGACTTTGACCTGACAGTCGTGGGGCTCTGTCAACAGACCCTCTGCTTCCACGTGCGAACTCGACCATTGCATTCTGGCAAGAGCCCGCTCATCCTACTGTGGCCCATGTCCAAAGTCCGCAACTACCGCAAACAGGTGACTTTGCATTCATCGGATCTGGCATCACAGCTTGCAGCATAGCCAAGTCGCTTCTGGAAGACGCTTCCATTGTCAACAAGTCTATCGTAGTACTCGAAGCACGTACACTCACGAGCTGTGCGACGGGACGCAAGGGCGGACACTTAGTCTCCGACGGTCTTTATAAATACCCTGGCTATGCTGCAAACCTTGGTCTACCGGAGGCGACAAAGCTTGTGAGGTTCAGTCTACATTGTGTAGCTCGAGTGAGAGAGATCGTCGCCAGTCTCGGGGTGGAGAATGAACAAGACCAGCCAGCTTCGAAATGTCATGGGCATCGGCTTGATCAAAGACGAGGCGACTTTGAAACATGTCGAAGAAGCAATTGCTATGTTCGAAGAGGCTCTGCCAGAGTAGAAGAAGCACTATCACTTGATCGAAGGGAACGAAGCAGTCAAGGTTAGTACATATCTCGTCGACGGTTTCCACACAATTTGCTGACGATCTTGGATTTTTAGGCTCATGCTTTATGCGACGGAGCTGCCACCCTGGAGAACCGAGAGGCAGGTGCTCTCTAGCCGTACCGTCTTGTGACTGGCATTTTGGAAAAGTTGCTTAAGGATCACTCAGGACGATTCTCAATTAATTAAGACCAACACTCCTGTCACCGAAGTCAACTTTACATCTCGGATGGGCGACGATGACTACCCGTACCTACTGATCACTCCTCGTAGCATCATCAAGGCCAAGCAAGTAATACACTGCACCAACGCTTTTGCTTCCCATCTCCTTCCAAGCCTCCGAACGAAGCTCTTTCCATTGCGCGGAACGATGTCGACTCAGAAGCCTGGTCGGACGATCCCAAATCTGGAAAGGCAAAGATCGTGGGCAGCCAGGTACAAGAGATCTTACGATTCAACGACCGGCGTGTTCTCGTCGGGGCTCTACTACATTACGCAGAGCCCCGATACCGACGACATTGACGTTGGTGGCGAGGTCCAGAAGCTTCATGAGACGCTCGAAAGCGATGACAGTGTGTTTGCCGAATGTGCACAGAACAACATTGCCATAATACTTCCTAGGCTTTTCCGCGAAGGCTGGGAGTCTGCCAAGCCCGAACCGAGAAGCATCTGGTCTGGCATCATGGGTTTCACAGGAGATGGTATGCCGCAAGCCCGTCGTGTTTTTACATGGACTCCCCACTAGCATTAAGGTGCGTACGTTGACAACATCCATTAACCATACCTTCGGTGCAGGACAGCTTCAACACAGAGTGTATTTCTAGCACAATTGGATTTGTGTCATTCCTCAAACGTCACTTCCATCTACAGTTCATCTTTAGTGGATGTCCTCTTGGAATAGGGAGCGGTCTTGTATGTCGAAACGAACATACTGCAGACTCTCATAGTAAGGCAGACAAGGTTTTCCAGTCGAGCGAAGTTGACGGATAGATTAGATACGTGACAGTGAGAACGTGTTTGGCCGCACACTCAATCCTCTCAACCTTAGCTCCACGACCGGCGGGTCTAGCGGTGGCGAAGCAGCGCTTGTGGCCTTCCGTGGCTCACCTCTTGGAGTCAGTACTCATTTCGAATTCCATATGGACGACAAACTGTCAGTGCCCTCGGAGGGTATTCTCCGATTCGAGGCTGTGCTGGTCCTCTCAGCAACAATCTCGAGGACATGGAGTAGTTAATGGAGAGTGTACTCGCAGCCAATCCTAGCAATCATGACTCTACTGCTGATGCTGTGCCTTGGAGATTCGAGGTCGTTAATGCACAATCCCGGACTTTGACAATTGGTTTTTTAGCGGAAGATCCGACGTTCCTCTCCATGCTCCCGTCCGGCGTGCACTTTCCGAAGCGGCTGCAAAGCTCAAACAAGCCGGATACACCATTGCCAATGTTCCTCATGGCTCAAACAGCAGCATCCGAACGGCAAACGACCTGACATTCGAGTATTACCGCACTGATCCAACAAAAATGACACTCAAGGCTATCGAAGAAAGTGAGGAGCCAATGATAAATTGCCTTAAGAAAATGAACACCCTTAGTAGCGAGGTCGCACAGCCAGAAATTACTTTGAACGATCTCGCTGCCATGGATAGACAGCGTGAGGAGAAGATTGATGGCTGGCGACACATCTTTGTCGATAACGCTCTTGATGTGCTTCTGACACCGCCGTCTCAAAACACTGCCGTCGAACATGATACTTACAATTTCATACCTTACATGACAAACCGGAATCTACTGGATGTAGGTGATGCGATAGCATTGACCGAGAGAATGAAGACCTGACATCAACTACTTTCCGGCCATCGTACTACCCTTTTCCAAGTCGTCTCAAGATCTCGATCCTAAACCTTTTGCGCCATCTCCTCCAGCAAAAGGACCAAAATGTAGATATCAGTCATTTGATCGCCTCGGTAACCACAAGATATCGACAAGCAAATCAGATGATCCCATGGTTAACCACAACGCACCTTACGCTATACAGCTCATCACTCGCTGTTTGAAGGATGCAGAGTGTCTTCATGTTGTGGAGACTGTCGATGATGTTTTAAGAGCTAGTTGTGAGTATCCGCTCATATATCGATCGCAAACAGATTAGTAGCTAGGTGTTACCGATATAGTAGTTGTAGAGGGGAAGAAGTGCTCCCTCGTCTTAGATCGGCCTGAATTACCTCGGTGTCAATCTTGGTCCAGTTCTCGAAGCTGGATTTGTCTGGAATTTATGGTTGTTTGCTGATCTGAGCATGTTTCAAAAGAGCTTAACCATAGTAGCTGGTCTATCAGGCGAGTGATAATTTCACTACCAGCCATCATACTAGTCTTTATAAATCTTGAGGTCCATTTAAAGACAGCGGCAAACTTGAAACATTGCACAAGTAGTCTTGATCCACATTCTTCTCCATTTCTGACAGAGTCTTGATCCTGTCTGTTGCGTAATATCATATATGAGTGAGTATAGTTCAGTTGTGGAATATAATACCTTTGCAGCTAGAGCAGTATTGTCAAGTGAACCTTTGAGCCTTCAGAAGGTACAGAAGATACTCAGGCGTGCATAGGGGTCCTCAAGACTTGACACACAAAGGACCGATAGAAATACCAAACGCCCCTATACTCGGGCTGGAGAAGCGCCATCTTGCTATATCTTGCGGCAGTCCACCGTCTGAGATTTTTGCCTCAAATGGTCATTGGCACAGTCGTCAACAAGATAGCCACTGAGATGCAGGCTACCGAGACGGGTGTGTCGTAGAGGCCGATACCAGCAACCCATGGCGTGATGGTGAGTGTAATGATTGTGGCAGAGCCATTGTGCGACAGAGCGACTCCAACAAAGGCAGATCCTACGATGGATCAGAGTACTGGTCCAAGTACACGCAATATAGACAAGGTACAGAGTCGGGAGGACAAGCCTGTTCTGCACTCCAGATTCGATTGATCGCTAGATTGAAGCTAGCAATTACACGCTGGAGGACCCAATTTATTGATTGGGCTCCTACGCTAGCCTGCATTTGGAGGAAGTATTACCCAGATGACCCGATTAGTAAGCGTGCGCTTCCGATAAAAGCGTCGACACGTAGCACTGATTTCTAGAACATGATTTTTCTCGCAGAAATATCCCCATCTCCTGCGTGATTCACACAATTCTTCCAACTGACTAGTCGAAGAGGTTCAGACATGAAGACCAAATGCAAATCAACGTATTCTGAAAAGGTTACGTTCCTAAGATCGTACCTGAAGCGACCTGTCTCAGATGTAGCAGACACGTGACGGCCCTCTACACCTCTTTGCACACTATAGGCGGAGAATATGCGCAAGCAAGACATCACAAGACATACGACACATGACCCATCGCAACGTCAAACACTCTCAGGTGTACGACCGTTTTGTGGTGGGCATATAAATTGGGGTTCAGATAGCATTGATAGAAAGTCCCGGTGGTAGGACAAATAGTTGAGGCGTGTCTAAGCAATTCCTGGAGTGTTCCATTTCTCGACATCGGTGGAATGGGGTGTGGCAACGTATAGCTTCACTCAGAGAAAAGAACTTCGCCAAAGGTCAAAGAATTCGCTGTTAATTCGCTGTTGCACATGGGGAAGGGGTGGTGGGCTCCTTTCATAGTTGTAACTAAAGTCTTAAATCCTGTACGATACGTGTCTGAGGTTGGCAGACACGGTGTCAGGAAAGCACCTGCCTCGATGCGGGAAACAACCGGCACAACACCGGCACTGTCCTGCATCTATATAGTGGGGCTTTTCTCCACTCCTCCATCATTCCGAGATATCCATCATCATACTACAATCTCCTGCTTTTGCCCTGCATCATCGCCCCTGCGCCTACAACGGACATTCACCACCGAGATCCATAGCCATCAGCTTCGGATTGGAGCTCGCAGACGCCTAGCTCAACATTGAATCCAGAGTGATGATGTCAATCCCCATTGTGCTGATGTTTTCCGGTGCCCAGTTACACTATCAACCTGGGGAGTTCTACTTCTTATTCAGAAATTCAACAGCTAGTGTATATGCATCATCTTTAGCTTTCTCTTGAGGAGTTCCAGGCTTGTATGACTTGTCCCAAGCATGACCACATAATTCTACTCGGCGATGAACGACATGTTTTCCTGGAGAGCGCTTTATGTTGTCCACGAGCTCCTCTGTCTCGGGTGCTAGGTTGTCTTGCGCGCACGTTATAAAGAACATGCTCGCAGGAAATTTGTCCCCAGCGATATAATAGGGAGAGATCAATGGCTCTTTCTTGTCAGTCCCTTCAGGAATGTAACAGTCGTTGAAGATGTCAGTCATCCATGTAGCGAGAGGCTCTCCAGATGTGTCTGGCGCAACCTTCGTGCGAGGATCTTTAGCGAGGTCAGTAGGTGGATAGAAAGCAAGAACATGTCGAAATGTGTTCTGTGGGAAAACATGACCGCTGAGACCTAGAGCGAAGTTGCCACCGGCGCTGAACCCGGAGATGGCGATAGAACCAGCGTCGAACTCCTGTGGTCTAGCGAGTACATAGCGGATGACATCTTCCGCGTCGTGAAGAGCAGCCGGATAGGGATGCTCAGGGGCAAGACGGTATTGTACGTCCAGAACAGTGCAATGCGTATCTCTCGCTACGCGTAGAGCATACTCATCATCAGTGCCATGCATGTACATGACAAAACCGCTTCCGTGAAAATTAATGAGCACTGGTGATGGCTCAAGAACATCGCTCGGTTTGTACACATGGACTTTGATGGTCCGATCAGTTTCTCGAGATTGGACATAGCGTGTCTCGTCCTGATGAGTTGAGTTGTTGCTTGCGCCGACGCTCGAGCCAGCAACCCACCGGACCACTGTGACAAGCACCTTGTTGCGAATCTGCGTAATAAAACTCATGTTGTTGATTAATGGCAAAGATCACTCAGGAACTATCAGAAAGAGAGATTCTGCAGAGGTCTGTTCGCGAGGGTATTGTACACAGCAATGGTGATCCTTATATTTCACGCCCTGCTTGGCACCGGCCCGCTGGCGAAAGCCGCTGAGTCGTTTGGTTACCCAGCAAGCTCGGGCTTCCCGAATTGAGATCCGTTATGTATGACCGAGGTTAGCGCTAATTGGTGACCGAGGCTACGGTATCTCAGCATCATAGCTGTGTGTCGTCATCTGCCTGTCTGTTGCTCGGAAGGGCGCGGCCTTACCGAAGCTACGGTATGGTACGATCGGTTTCACGGACCGGAAGGTTCGAGACCTGCAGCCATGATAAAGGTAACGTGCTCAGCAACGTGCGCTAGGTGTTATATATAGTCCAGCTCAGCACAGCGGGACACAGCATCTCAGAACCAACAGACCAATAACTCCTCATTCCATCCAATTGATCTCAATCAACATGCAGTTGCCTTCTTTTCTTACCAACACTCGTCTCCATCCTACCTTCAAGGATGATATCCTCGATACGCATCTTATCTACGATTACGACGCTGCGAATCCCAAGACTGGTGCGCCCGAAAAGTGGCGTTATGAGATGTGGTTCATTTCAGAGAATCGCATAGTTTATGTAAGTGGGACCGCTTTTCTATTAAAAACAACGATCTAACTCATGCAGGCAATCCACGGAGGACCCATGGCTGGGCGCATTAATTACCAGACATGCACCTACCAGTGCATCCGTCCCAATGAACTATGGCAGTGCAACTGGCTAGAAGAAACTGGGACTATCTGCTCTCTAGTTTATGACATTCCGAACAAGAAGATCTCGACTCTCTTAGGATTCTCTAAAGGACACTGGGAGAACCCTGAGCAAGCGCACGGCGACAAGCGCAACCCTGAGGACTTCGCGCGATGGAGAAAACTGGCAGAACTTGGAACACAGACAGATCGTTTTATGTTGTCAGAGCAGGCTGATATCAATGAAGTCTTTAAGGGGAAGGGCGACCTGATACCGATCAAGGAAGATGCAGTGACATTCTGATCCCGTTGATCGCACACTTTCCAATAATCTAAGGGGTGTTATATAGGACAAGAATCATATCATTATGCAGATAATCTTCTTCACTTGCTGATTGAAAATTGTCCTGGGCCGCTATGATGTTGTACATGCTTAAAAGTGCCCCTCACTAATTAGATGCATGAACACTAGCGCGCATGTAAGGCTTGAATGGCATGCTATAAGTAGCTAAACGGTCCTGTCTGGACGGTTGCCGGGCCGAGCCTGCTGCTCAGCCGCTTCTTGAGGGATATGCATTCACGTAGAATCTCTAACTTAGGAAGATCGTCCAAACGGTACCATTGGTACCATATAGAATTTGATCAATGCGCGCTTTTGTTCTCACATGAGATTATATGTCAGACTAATGAGCCCAGATTCGCACTCGGGCGCAAAAGCTTATAAACGCCAAATGATTGCCGAGCCACAACAACTCTCACTGGCTCTAGGATAAGGTAGTCGGGAGCTTCACGGATACGTCATTGCCTGCTAACCGCAGCATTACCTCGGTCTCCGCTATGTAGGCGCAGGCAGCGCAGTACTATAAACGGGTCTCCCTGTCCTCAATTTTTAATTGATTGGCTTTATTGCCTGCAGCGCTCGAGTTATGGCCTTACCATCGCCTGGAAATGGGTACTCGCCCTCAGCCGCGCCAATGACAGTCCCATCACTTGTCCACCTCTTTAGACTTGAGGTTGAGATGTGTTCTCCTACAGATCGTATCGTCATCCCCAGGCCTATGGGTAGTTCAAGCACACGAATCATCATGCCGATAATTGGAGGCAAAATCACTGGTCCAGATATCCGAGGGAATATCATGCCGAGTGGGGGCGCTGATTGGGCTACAAGTCTCGCAGGATCTGATGTACCTTGACCCGGTCAGCTATAGCTTCCATGGGTGTATAACTAACAGGTCGTAGTTTGCTCGCTTAGATGCTCGCTATAGCATTCGCACAGACGACAATCACTACATTTCAATTCGTTCAGCTGGGACATTTGCCCTCCCAACGTCGCCATCTTCCTCGTCGACACCCCCGACCGATATGCCTACGACTATTACGCAGGACCACATTGAATGGTTCACAAACATCACGATAGAGGCACCTGGTGCTAGTCCTTACAACCATCTTAATAGTGCAACTGCTGTGGGATGCCTCAGCCAGACCGACTCTGTGATATTCATTGACGTCTATCGTCTTACGAATTTTCCAAACAGCCCCCTAAGAGACATTTTCGCATCTGGGGCTTTCAACAAGCTGTAAAAAGGGGAAGTACCATGATATCAGCGTACTGGGGCAGTATTGGCATTGGAACGTGATCCATATGTAATTTGGTGATATTAGATTACGCCATGAAAAGGCAGGAATATTTTCAATAACGATTAGTGGTCTCATCCGGATATTAAAGCTATTGAGCGGCCATGTATCATAATGCTCTATGGTAGGTTCATTTGACCCACGATCTGACCCATATGGACCAACATGTCATGTGCTAGAAATCCGACTTTGGTCCTGAAATGAGAGCGTACTTACCAAAAGTCGACTTCATATGCTCCCAGTGTTTCTGTTTTCTGACCTTTGAGTTGAAGATCAGGCAGAGATCTGATAGTACTCACGCACTCACTCACGTTGCTTTCAAATTCATAGCAGTAGACAGTGTTGGCCTATGGAGTATGTCTAATCTCAATTGAAGTCACTCATGGCTAGAGTCACCTGATCTCTGCAATTGGATCTGATTAGTTGACTGATCCTGTAAGCTATTTAGAGGCTGTTGTTATCATATATACGAGGATGTGCAAACCTTGAGAAGGTCTACAGTCTGAAGCATATACCTTCTGACTATGCCATGCTCGTCAAAAGTCGTACAAGCTCAGCGAGCTCTAGCAGATATTCCGAAGTTACGTATTAGCACTTAAGCAGCCCGTTTTCACTCCATTCCCACATCAAATCCTCCTTGTATCTTTTTAACGGAAAGCCTATATCAGGTTGTGCTAACTGATCTGCGACAGTGACAGAACAGAGCTCAGATCTGTTATTCTGCAATGTAGAGGGATTTTCTTCGCGTTTTTAGTCGATCTCATTAGGGTTGGCGAGAAGATCTAGATTTTCCTCCGTTTTAGTGCCAACTCCAGCTTTCGCATACGATTATTCGACATGGGCTTGTTTTACGTGCCTTCCGTGTCTAGGGCTCGCTGAATTTCCCGAGATACCCGAGCTCCCGAGTCGACCGCACCACATCACCTTCGCACTAGCCTCTTTTACTTGCCGACCCGATACTCACAGGTTTGGTGCCTTAGGGCTCAATATCAATATTCATTTCCTGCCACACTTGCTTTTGAGCTATTTCCATCCCCTCATAAAGCTTCACTTCTTTCAAGTCTGAGCGGGCGGCACTAGTGAAGGTCGTGTGCATCCCAGCTTAGTTTGACTTTGATGCGTATGAACCATCCGATCAATGAGAACATTGCCGATCGGCAAGAGTACTCTGCCTTAGCTCGGCCCAGGGTGACTATCTGATCGCCGAGGTTACATGTCTGGACTGCAGGTATAAAGTCACACGCTCTAGGGGTCAAAGTGATATTCATCCAACCAAGATACTACCATGATTTACTCGAAGACATTGGTTGCCGTTGTTCTGGTACCCAGCTTGGCTTTCGCTGCACAAAGCACAAACAACACTCTGCCAGTCGTAGATCTGGGTTATGCTCGACATCAAGCGGCGTTCTACAACGTAAGTTCGTAGCTTCAGTTGCAGCTGGACCCGGATCAGAATATTGAAGGCTTACATACGCGAACTGCAGTCTACAGGCGAGTTCTACAATTTCTCCAACATCAGGTACGGAGCACCACCAGTAGGCAATCTGAGATGGCAACTACCTCAACCTCCGGCATCCAATAGGAGTGTGGTGGAAACGGGTAGTCAAGGCCGTATCTGCTCTCAGGCATCAGCTGCATGGCTCCAAGTTTCAGGGCCCTTCGTACAGCAGTATCTCGCTGGGCAGACAATTTTCAATGCGTCTTCGTTCCCGATTTCATCCACTTCAGTGCCCTCGATAGACCCTCGAGAGACTGAAGATTGTCTCTTTCTAGACGTTGTCGTACCAAAAGACATCCTGGACACTGGAGACGATGGATATGGCGCACCTGTACTTGTCTGGATCCATGGTGGAGGCTACGCCCTCGGCAGTAAGACTGACTCTGGGGGTCCCTCGGGCTTGCTCGCTCGTAGCCGCACTGGGGGTCGTCAAGGGGTCATCTTCGTCTCCTTGAATTACCGTCTAGGCGCATTTGGTTTCCTTGGTGGCTTTGATGTGCAGAGTAATGGAACCGCGAACGCGGGATTGTACGATCAGCGCCTTGCGCTCAAATGGATTCAAGACAATATACATCTCTTTGGCGGTGACCCAAATCGAGTCACCGTATTTGGCGAAAGTGCTGGCGGTGGTAGTATCTTGGCCCAAATCACTGCTTTTGGCGGACGGCAGGGTCGAGCACCTTTCGCTCAAGCGCTTCTTCAGAGTCCAGCCTTTGAGCCATATGTGTCATCACAGCAGCAAGAGCAGATCGCGAAGACTTACCTTTCCAATTTGAATGTTTCCACTATCGACGAAGCACGGCAGCTGTCCTATTCGGATCTCTACACTGCTAATGTCATGTCACTCGGCTCAAGCGAATATGGTCGTTTCATTTTTGGGCCGAGTGTTGATGGTGATCTCATTCCCGATGTTCCTGGTCGCCTTCTTGCTCGTGGGCTTTTCGATGATAATCTTCGCATCATGACTGCTCATAACTCTGAGGAAGGGATACTTTTTACCTCCCCATTTCAACAGAACAATTCTGAATTTGAAGCACTGGTCAAACGAAGTTTGCCTGACGTAACCGCGTTCCCGGAGATTTTGAGCTATCTCACTGAGACATTATATCCACCCATCTTCAACGACTCCTCTAAGACTAGTTATACTAGTCAGGTCGGCCGCGCTGCACTTTTCAACAGCGAGCTGCTGTTCACCTGTAATGCCTACTACGCAAGCAAGGCATTTTCAAAGAGCGCACATTCATATCTCTTCTCGACATCTTCCGGTATACACTCCGCAGATGTACCATATTCATTCTACACTGGCAACGGAGAACCGCAGCCGAGTGCAGCAGCTTCCGCCTTTGGTGGTGTCATTCATCCTCGAACCGCGCTGGTCTTGCAGGGTTATATAACCGAGTTTGCGTTGACTGGACATCCTAATAGCAAAAGTCTGCCATATCTGCCTAGATACGGACATAATGCGACGATGATGGTAATGAATGGAACGACTTTTGATCTAGGAGCAGATCCTGCAGCCAATGTGAGGTGTGATTGGTTGCAGCAGGGACGCTATTATTGAAGTTAAACACGGATTACGCACCGCTGAAAAGAAACCTCTCTCAACCACCAATTAGTCTATAGACAACGCTGTCGTGTTGTTCCTGCGCGTGGAATCAATCCTACCCAGTATTGATTGATTAATTGATTGATTGATCTATCAAGCTATTCACGGTCTTGTCGTCCGTATGAGCTGTCCAATGTCATTCCCTTGTTTTCTTGCCTGTTGCTTAGCCTCACGGATGATAAAAGAAGAACAATATAATGCTTAACGCCCCTTATTCCTTAATCGCTACCCTCCTGTTGTTATAAAGGGATAGCTGCCTAT